>NC_134858.1:92312900-93676650 GCF_049852395.1 Peromyscus maniculatus bairdii | reverse complement strand
TGCATGTATGGATGGAAATGTCTTAGTTCCTTATCTCTTGCTATGATAAGATGCTCTGATAAAAGCCAACTGAGCCGGGCGGTGGTGGCACACACCATTAGTCCCAATATTTGGGAGGCAGAGCCAGGCAGATCTCTGTGAGTTCGAGGACAGCCTGGTCTAGAGAGCGAGATCCAGGACAGGCACCAAAACTACACAGAGAAACCTTTTCTCAAAAAACAAAACAAAACAAAACAAGCAACTGAAGGACAACCCTTTCTCAGGGCCTACTCTGGTTACATATCTCTGTCTGCTTCCCTTTCCTTACGTTACAATAAAACTTCTAAGAGAAAAAAAAAAAACTTAGAGCAACAAGGGACAAAGGGTTTATTCTGGCTACAGTTCAAGAGTACAGTCCATCATGTCGGGCAAGTTAAGGAGGCAGGAGCTTCAAGCAGCTGGTCCCAGTGCATCCACAGTCAAGAACAAAGTCATCAGTGCCCTGATCACATTCCCCATTGTCTACAGCCCAGGTTCCCCTGCCCAGGCAATGGTCCCACCTGCAGTCAAGACGGTCCTCTCATATCCACCAACCTGTTCAGGAGAATCCCTCGTGGCCTCCTTGCATCATCGAGAGACACTCTCCCAGAAGATTCTAGATCCTGTCAGGATGACAATTAACCATCCAAGAAGGCCACGAGGTAGAGGCTCTTATTTGATCTGGGACTTGTCTATTCAGCAAGTCGATTAGACCCCCCACCACCCAAGCACTGGGATCCTGGGGCGTGTGTGTGTGTGTGTGTGTGTGTGTGTGTGTGTGTGTGTGCGCTGCCGTGCTCACCCAGTATCAACGTGGGTGCTGGGGACCCAGCCCTCACGCTTGTACGGCAAGCCCTGGATCCACTGAGCGACATCCCCAGACCCACACTCAACTTCTACATGATCATCTTCAGAAGACAAAAATGATGTAACGGAGAAAGAGCTAGGTGGGTACTTGGAGGAAGACTACACGGTGGGGTGTGAAGGAATTTTTAGGTTCGTCTCACAGGTACTAAAACCCATAGAACCAGCCGGGCGTCGGTGGCACATGCCTTTAATCCCAGCACTCGGGAGGCAGAGCCAGGCGGATCTCTGTGAGTTCGAGGCCAGCCTGGGCTACCAAGTGAGCTCCAGGAAAGGCGCAAAGCTACACAGAGAAACCCTGTCTCAAAAAAAACCAAAAAAAAAAAAAAAAAAAACCCATAGAACCATATACAAAAAAAAAAAAAAATCTCCATTTTACTTTTTAACTTGGTGGTAATTAAAAAAAATTCAAAGCAAGTTCCAGGACAGCCAGGGCTACACAGAGAAACCTTATCCTCAAAAAACAGAAACAAAGCAAAACAAACAAAAAACCCCCATTCCTTTTTGCTGTCGGGTGTGTGGGTGGGTGCACTTCAGCGCGGGTGTGCATGTCTGTGCCCGTGTGGAGGTCAGAGGTCACCATTAGGTGTCTTGCTCTCCCATTTCCACCTGCCCTCGTTCTCTCACTGTTTCAGCTAGAATGGCTGACCTCCCCCCACCCGGCCCCCCCTCAGCTCCAGGGCTCTGCCTGTCTCCGCCACTGTCGCTGGCTGGCTATGACAATGGCTGCCCCTGCCGCATAGCAGCCAGCACTGTAGCCAGAGCCTCCACTCAGGTGAGGACTTGCAATGTAGCTCAGGCTGGACCCCCACCCCTGGTGCTTAGCTAGGTGGGCCACCGCGCCTAACCTGCCTTTGTTTTCAGTCTCTTCATTTGATTTCAGCTAATGGCTAGAAATACAAGCGCTTTAAGGGGCTAGAGAGGTGGCTCGGTGGTTAAGAACACATGCCGCTCCTCCTGACTCATTGAGTTCAGCTCCCAGCACCCAAGTCAGGCGGCTCACAACCACCTTAGGTCCAGCTCTACCTCTGCAGGCACGGGCATGCATGTGGCACACACTCTCACACACAAACATACATACCCATAAATAAAAATACAAAAACAGTCTTTAAAAGTGCTTTAAGAGCCTAGAGCTTAAAGTTTAACTGATGACTTGAACACATATATACGTGTATCCCCGCTGCTTTTCAGGGCTGCTAAAAGACAGACATCAAAAAGAGCTCCAAGATAAACCAGGTATGGGCTACACACCTGTTATCCCAGCACCCAGGAGGAGGTCTGTTTTGAGTTCCAGGGCAAACAGGAGCAGACTGGATTTAACAAGTGAACAGAGCATGGGCAGGTGACAAAGGCTTGGCACAGGGGACAATGCCCTGCTCGGATTACGCTGGCACTCCCGCCAACCCCTTCTCCCCATTTCACTCCAAGTAAAGCTCTCTGAGACCCAAGTCAGATTGCCCCTCCTCTGTCCCCAGAACAGGAGCACCCACAGGTGTCTCCTCTGTTCATTTTTCCCTCAGCATCTATGAGTGCCTGTGACTTCACAGGCACTGCAGAGACCAAGGGTGTGTGTGCCAGTCACCCAAACTCTCAGAGAACAGCCCATGGCAGAATGCGGAGATTCTAAGGCTGAGCCCTGGAAGACCAAGGATGCTGGAGTGAAGTCTGTGTAAGGCTCCCTGAAGCCACTCAGGCCCGCCACTGCGTCTCATCACCAGGCAACCGGCACTAGGTCTACTCTCTGGAGAAGACATTAGCCAGAGTTCAGGGTTCCCGGGAAAGCACGGTACTGAAAAACGAGCAGACAACCCACCCGAGTACCAGTTGAAGGAACTTGCCAACGCGGAAGAAGTGGTCACAATAAAGAAAACTGGGGAGCCGGGGGGAGGTGACTTAAGTAACGAGGTCATGTGGGGGGAAAATCTGCTATTCTCTATTGTGTTTTTCAGAAGCAGGTTCAACAAAACCTACTCCCCTCCCACCGAGTAACTCTGCAAGGCTTTTCTGACTATGTTAGAATGTTTCAACTGCAGCAAACAATTCCTCCCTCAAAACAACTTCACGTAGGTAACCTTGCTTCAAGCCTCCAAACCTTTAGACGTAATGGTGGGACTTGAAGAGTCCATCCCTACACTGCACCAATCTGGACAGCTCATGCTGTCTCTGTTTTCCCTTGCTATAACAAAACACCGGAGGGTTTTATAGTTCAGTTTTAGAGGCTGACAGTTCAAGATCACACAGCCCTCTTAGGTCAGCAAGGGCTCCCTTGGCTGCATCTTACCATGGTGGAGGGAGACAGCATTCTACCAGGAGCACATACAAAAAAGAAGAAATAGCCAGGCATGGTGGCATTCCCCTATGATCCGGGCACTTGAGAGTCTTGAACAGGAGTTTGAAGTCACCAAAAGTGGGGGAGCAGGGAGGAAGAAGAGGAGGAGGAGGAAGGTGGAGGGGGAAGGGGGAGGAGATGGAGGGGGAAAGCAGAAGAGGGAAAAACAGGAGGGGGAAGGAGGAAGGGGAAGGAAGAGGAGGGGAAAAGAGGAGAAAAAAGAAGGGAAAGGAGGAGGGATGAAGAGGAGAAAGGAGGAGGGAGGAAGAGGAGGGAGGAGGAGAGAAAGGAGGAGGAGGAAGAGACTGGAAGCAAGAATAGGAAAGCAGTGTTGGCTGTATTCTTGCTGTTTCAGGGAAGTACCTTAATCCCCTCTAAGGACAGCTCCCTTGGGAGCTCATGATTTCTCCCTAGGACCCACCTCTTACAGATTCTACAGCTCCCAAAGCACCACACTGGCTGCCAAGATTCCACACTTAATCCTTAGGAACAAACTCAAACCACTGGATCCCTAAACGTGTAACATGAGAAACGTGCCCCCTATGAGGAAGTCTAAGCCCAAACAGGAGAAAACAGTGCAAGTTAAGAAAACATCTGCTGATTAAAAGGGAGAGTCTTTTTTTCCAGTTCTGGAGGGCCCCATGCCTCCATGCTGGGACTTTCTATCCTGCTCTTCCACCCATCCCATTTTATGGGTTTTCACAGAAGCATCAGTCCCATTGGGAGGAGCATGATAAATTTCCTCCAATTTCTAAAACGAAGTATCAAACATACATGTGAGGGCTGCAAATATAGACTATTGTTCTAGGATTTAACACCAATATTATGGGTCTGTTAAAAAGACTTTTTTTTCCCTTCTTTTTTTTCTGAGACAGGGTTTCTCTGTATAGCTTTGGGGCCTGTCCTGGATCTCACTCTGTAGACCAGGAGGGCCTCAAACTCACAGAGATCTGCCTGGCTCTGTCTCTCCAGTGCTGGGATTAAAGGCGTGCGCATCCACTGCCCTGCCCTTTTTTTTTTTTTTTTAAAGTATTCTCTGTGTGTGGACAAAAGCTCATGCCATTCTACCATGTGGATCCCATCTCAAGGCATCAGATTTGTCAGCAAGCGACCTCACCCATTGATCCATCTTGATGGCCCCAAGAAAGGCTTTAAAACAAACAAACAAACAAACACACACACACACACACACACACACACACAAACAACTACTAGGGTTGAGGATGTGACATGCAGGGTCTTGTGGGGGTGGGGTAGGGTTCTCCAGCATCACCATTAAAAAGAAAAGAAAATATTACTGAGTCTCCTGAGGCACCTCACACAAACTGAATGCAAAGGTTCATGTTTGGATTTCCATTTTAACTTAAAGATCATGGGAGCCTGTCCTGATCATGTATCCAAAGGATGATCTCTTCTTGATTTATTTCTTTTTCACAGGACTCATTTGGCTATATGAATCAAATCCTCCTATACTAAGATTTTATGGAATTTTATGGATTTAATGGAATAATCCTTCCATTGCATTAGAAGGGTGTGACTTCCATTAAAAAGACAGACACAGGGCTGGAGAGATAGCTCAGCAGTTGAGAGCACTGGCTGCTCTTCCAGAGGACCCGGGTGCTGTGGAATAATGCTTTTGTACACCGGTACAGTGTACAAAAAGCCTGTAGCCAGGCAGGAAGTATAGGCGGGATAAGCAGACGAGGAGAATTCTGGGAAGAGGAGGGCTGAGTCAGGAGACACAGGCCCGCCATCCAGAGAGCAGCATGTAATGGCACACAGGTAAAGCCACAGAACACGTGGTGATATATAGATTAACAGAAATGGGCTGAGTTTAAGTGTAAGAGCTAGTCAGTAGTTAGCCAGAGCTAATGGCCAAGCAGTTTTAATTAATAGAAGCCTCTGTGTGTTTATTTGGATCTGGGCAGCACACAGGAAAACTTCAGCTACACCAGGGTTCAATTCCCAGTACCCACGTGGCAGCTCATAACTGTCTGTAACTCCAGTTCCAGAGGATCTGGCACCCTCACACAGATATAAATGAAGGCAAAACACCAATGCATGTAAAATAAATAAATATTAAAAAAGAAGACAGAAACAAATTATATGGCTAAGTCACATAACCCATGACGTAAACTGAATTCCTAGCACTTTAATTAACTGCATATCATTTATTCTATTTTTACTTCATCTTATTTTCAAACAGGGTCTCACTGTGTAGCCCTGGTTGGCCTGGAACTCGCTCTGTAGACCAGGCTGGCTTTGAACTCAAAGATCTGCCTGCCTCTGCATTAAACTCACCTAGATCCACCTGCTTCTTTCTGCCTCCTGAATGCTGGGATTAAGGGCTTGTGCCACAGCTTAAAGGCAGAGGTCAGAGGACAACTTGCAGGATACAGTTCTCTCCTCTCTTAATGTCCCTCCCAGGGATCCAATTAATGGTGTCAAGCTTAGGAGCAATGTGCAATCATCTTTACCTGCTGAGCTATCTCCTTTTTGATCCAAATACTCATTCATTAAATTAAAAAAAAATTTAAATGCACTGCTTAAGCAAAAGTACTTTGTGACTAGAATTATAAGAAAAACTACAAAGTATCATTGTGTTTGCCATAAAGACTTGCAATAAGACAAGAGCTCAGTGTCTGCCTTTTGTCTGTCCTCTCAGGTTGGAACAGGGACGGACTAAGTGGGGGGACCATGCTCTTACACAGCTGGCTAGAGAGGAAGCTGCTGCAGGCCGTCTCAAATCACCTCCTAGTACAGAACCATGCACGAAAAGTCTAGTTCCTCAAAGTATGCGCTCAGGGCAGTCACTGCTTACTTTCACTCTAGCCAATGGGTTTCTGGGATATTGCTGAGATGAAAAACACCCACAGAGTGAGAAGTAGGGTAGCACACTGACAAAGAGTCCAGTGCTGTCGGGAAGGGGGTTAGATGTCTCTCATCTTCACTACCTTCAGTCCTAAGGTACGGCCTTGGCAAGCACTCGACCACTGAGCTAAATCCCCAACCCTTCACTAAAATTTTAAACATTAAAAAAATGCTGGTATTGGCCAGGCAGTGGTGGTGCACGCCTTTAATCCCAGCACCAGGAGGCAGAGGCAGGTGAACCTTTGAGTTTAAGGCCAGCTTGGTCTACAAATCGAGTTCCAGGACAGTCTGAGAGCTGTTACACAGAGAAACCCTGTCTCAAAAAAAAAAAAAAAAAAAGAAGAAGAAGAGGAGGAGGAGGATAAAATAATGCTTGCTGTACTGAAAGGAGTAAATAAGAACACTATCCCAAATCAACTGCATTGACCATTACATAGAAATCAACAATTCACTAAAACGGGTGTTAGCTCTTGACCAGTATCATTGGCAGTTTAAGGCTTTGCTAACAAAACCCAACCAATGGCTTGGCAGGTTTCTCAAGCTAGAAGAAATTTTTATGAATTCTCAAAGCTGGAAAGAAGTATGGACTACTCAGCTTTCAAAACTAGTTCAGTATCTCCGATATCCATGGAAGTCAGACGCTAATATGAGGACCAAGCACTTTTAGGAACACAAAAGTGACGAGTAAGATGGTCTGGCAGGCAAAAGTATTTCTACTGAGCCTGACGACCTGAGTTCAATTCCAGGGACCAACATGGTGGAAGGAGAAAACGGATTCCCAAGAAAGTTGTCCTCTGACCGCCAAAAGTGCACCATAGCACGTGAGCACATACAGAGACACATAATAAATAAATGCAAGGAATTGTTTTTAAATGACATACCCGAAAACTAAGTTTACATTCCATCAAAACCTGAAGAACTAAAACGTGTGAAGACAAGAGTTGGAAGGTCGATGAGGAAGTGCAGAAAAACCAAGCAAATCACAAACCACCTTCTGTCCACATACACGCAGCCTACTCACACACATGCAGTTCCACCCAGGTAAAGCCAGAGCGATGAGTCTCCCGGGACAGGAAGCGAGTGGCCAGCACCGGGCCACATTGACCTGAGTCCCTAAGGGTGCAGAAAGGGCGAGGGTGCAGCCAGAGCCCCAGACCCGCCCTCCGCTCCCAGTCACCTTCTGCGCGCTGGAGCCTCGCACCCGTGCCGTCCGGTCATAGACGTGGCAGCGGATCACCGTGCTGCCCACGTCCAGTCCTAACACGAAGCGAGCGGGCGACGAGGCCCGCGCGCTCGACTCCTCCGGCCGCTGCTGCTCTGCACCCGCCTGCAGCCCTGACATCGCGACCCCGCGCCCCGCAGCCGCCGGGGGCCGGCCAGCGCCGAGCTATAAACGCCCGACCCCGGGCGGAGCGCGGGCCGCCGGGACACCGCCCCCGCCGCGCCCTGCCCCACCCCTCCGGGAGGCCACCGCCCCGCCCCGCCGCGAGGCTCGGCCCCGCCCCGCCTCGAGACCCCGCCCCCGCCCCGCCCCTTCGCGAGGCCCCGCTTCCCCGCCTCCGTCCCCGCCCCCTCGCCCCGTGACGTCAGGGCTGCGCGCCGGGCGCCGCGTGGGAGCTGGGCGAAGATGGCGTTTGCCGCCGCCGTGTGCTGGCTGTCACGGTTCAGCGACCTTTTAAGTTCCCTTCCAGCCCAGATTACTTTTTACGAGTGTCTGTTAAGAAAAACCAGGTGACACGAAGGAAAAGCTGTATAAAGTTTTTCTTGTAGATGGATGCGTTTTGCCTGCATTTATGTACGCGCTCCGCGTGTGAGCCTGGTACCTGTAGAGGGCAGGAGAGAACGTCGGAGGGTGGCCAGCGGCCATGTAGGTGATGGGAACCGAACCCAGGTCTTTGCAAAAGCAGCAAGTGCTCTTAACCACTGTGAGACATCTTTCCAGTCCCAAGAAAAAGCATATTCGGACAAAAGCAAACAATGTTTCTCATGACTTCTCTACCTAGATGCCTAGATGTCCATGTGACATGGGTCTTTGCCCACCCAAAGAAAGAAAGCGTACTTTCCATCGCAGCTTCTGGCAGCTGCAGACTGGAGAATCTGGGAGCCTCAAAGGCGCCCTTTATTTATCTCTGCTACACATAGGCCCAAGGCTCTTCCAGGCATAGGGCATAAAAGGGCGAGTAGCCCTCTAGCCTCAGGCTCCCTGACTGATCTGTGGGAAGTGATAATGTCTGCTCCACCCACCTCCACTTCGCTCTGTAAAATCCGGGGACTGTAGAAGTTCCTTGGCTTTTGTAAAATGGTCAAAGTTAAGACTTCATGAAAATGTTTTGTGAGGTAATTTGTCAGCTTAAAGGACTATTATTTTCTTGTTCTTGTTATCCTGTTGGTTTACTTGCTCTCCACAGATTTGCCCGAATTGGGTTTGAGCTATGTTACTTGAAGCATGAACATGAGCTCCATGTTTTTGTTTTCCTTTCTCTGTCCTTACACAACACACTCATTTGTTCTGTGTGGCCTCAGCCTGCCCTATCTTAGCAAACCATTTGGTCAGGAGTGTGTGTGTGTGAGCAGGGGGGACTTCCCAGCATTGGAATTACTAGGCATGTGTATGACTAATAGTCCTATGCCGTTCTGGTTCTGAGAAACTGAAACTGAACAAATACCGGAGGGAAGAGAGAGCCAGTGCCTGAAAGCCACAGCTTAAGCTTGAGTTTGTTCCTCGAGGCCGGCTCTCACTAGGACCTGGGGCTCCCAGGGGTTAAATACGCGTTTAACACGGGCTCTGGGGCTCAAATTCAGGTCCTCATGCTTGACTGGTAACCATTTTACCTACTGAGCTCTCTTCCCTGAGGGAAAGAGGCTGTAAGGAATTTGGTATACACAGTTGTGGGACCTGGCAACCCGGGAAACGTGTAGGGCAGGCTGGCAAACAAGGCACATTTCTGTGCTACCGTATTGAGAATTCCTACTTTCCAAAGCTTGCCCTTGCCTTTAAGATATTAACTAATTGGGCGAGGCCGAGTCACATTTTCGGGGCAATCTTCTTTACTCATGGACACTGACTTAAATGTAAAATATACCTCCCACAGCAGCATGCAAATAACTTAGCCAAGCTTATACATACGGTTAGCCATTAGTTTCCATGCCTACTACTAAGAAAAGTCCTGTGTTACTAGTGTTACCAATGTTAATATTTGGCATATTTCTCACAGCAATATTTCTTGGGATTCTTGGACTCTGGTACTTTCTTTGTGATCATTTTCCAAAGCTCAAGCATCAAAGATTCCTGAAATGTGAAAATGTGAACCTAAAAACTAAGGACCTCAAAAAAAAATCTTGATCTAAGATTTTTTTTTAAAACAGTTTTCTAAGTTTTGTTTTATTTCTCTTTAGACAGACTCTCACTGTACCAGAGACTGGTATTGGTGAAATTATTAAGGCCACTCCACGTAGTTAAAAGGGAGGTTTATTTTGTGGGGTAACTTACAAGTGAAGGGATAGTTTACAGAGTCTGGGAAAGGCATGGTGCAGTCCAGTGGTGTTCTCTGGAGAACTCTGCTGAGTCTACCTCCAGTGTCTAGGGTCCAGGAACCAAGAGAGCTGGTGCATCCGGATCTTGGGTCTTCAGGGTCCTCTCTTGGCCCTGCCATGTAGGCGTGACAGTTACTGAAGCCTCAATGGGGGTTAGAACTTCCAGATCAAAGTTGGAGTGGCTATCCACTACATCTCCCCCTTTTGTCTAAATAAGAAGGTTCTAACCTAATACAAGACTATATACAAAGGAATGGTTATCAAATATTGTCCAGGAGTAATGAGGGATAATGACCTAGATAAGATGGAACTACAATCAATTCGAACAATATCAAGCAAGAAACACATATTAAAATCCAGGGAAGTCTAGAGCATACGTAAATGGCATGTTACAAAGATCATTCTAAAAGGTGTCCTATCCTAAAGAACCTGAATTTAATACTTAATATCTTCTATCTAAGATATTTTATATATATACTAAGTTGTAATTATAACTGTTAGTCTTTAATCTCATCATCAAAAACCTGAGAAGGAATATAATGGTACCTGAGAAATGGAAGATGGATGCAAGCAATGTTCGGGAATCTTGCAAGAGTAGACAGAGATAGCTGGCAGCCTGGACAGTCATCTAATGTTTCTCAGTATTGTTGGTGCATTCAAATTGGCTATAGGCCTCGAGTATCTGACAGACCATTTTCAGAAGCAGGAATTTTGAAAGATCATCTTACCCTGTCTTGGCAGAGTTCAGAAGTCACTTTTCCTTGTGTCCCGCTTGTTCAGAAGGACAGCATTCGTACTGTCAGCAGTTGAGGCAAGGGCAGTTCTTTGCCCAATAGGCCATTTTGTGCCAAGAAGACAAACTTCCAAATGGAAATGTCTTTGAAGCCCAGTGTTCTCTTGGGATCAAATTGGTGCTGCCAGGAGCAATTGTGTCTCACGTCAACAGACTGGCCTACAACTCAAGGCAATTCTCCTGTCTCAGCCTCATATTGGTATTATAGCAATGTGCCACTATGCCAAGCTTTTGTTTTCTGATTTCAAACAAATCTGAAACCTTGATGAGTGCTGTCATCTGAAGAAAATTCAGTGTTTTAGAACATCACTTATTCTTTGGTAATATCATAAATGCACACAGTGTATCTTTTTAAACATTTAAAAAAATTTTTTTTATTTTATGTGCACTGGTGTTTTGCCTGCATGTGTCTGTAAGGGTGTCAAATTCCCTGGAACTGGAGTTACAGACAGTTGTGAGCTGCCATGTGGATGCTAGCAAGAGGGAGGTCATTTGCCCTACCCCTTGGCATTGTTATAAAAAGTCCTTTTGAAGAGGCAGAAGGGGTCTTTGATATTGACCCAGGTCCTCCCGAAGCTATCCTGTGTTTCTGTCTTTCTTTTCTTCTCTATCTTTCTATCTAAAAGTTTCTTATCTCTCTCTCTTCCTCATAGAAACCCTTTGAAAAGGTGGGAGCTGGCCTCCCACAGATGGAGCCAGAACTAGGGACTTGGGTGCAGAGGCAGTAAGTGGGGGAGGGAGCACTGTGGAGGCAGTTGGACATGTCTAGTTTTATATTAAGATTAAGGTGGTGGTATTTTATTCTTTTGGAGCAAAAACTGTATATAGATAAAGCAGAATATTTTAAGTTAGGCTACAGCAAGTATCTTTCTCTGTCTAGGTTTCTCTCTTTCTCTCTCAATTTCTATTAAATTAGATAAAAAAAAATATAGGGTCAGGTATACAGATATTATCTTTGTTTAATAGAAAGAAATTTAGGGTAAGAGTAAAATTTCCCTAATGCTGACCTGGCACAGAAAACGGCATCCAGGAATGAGCGGCCACTGTGGACTTAGCAGTCTGAGAAAGAGAAGCCGATATGGGGCAGGGAAGTAGTAAGCAGATGTTTGTATATTCACTTGTAGAGAGTTTGAAAACCAGGGGAGTTGAGGTAGAACAGCAACAAGTACAGAGGTTCTTGGAGTTCGTAGAGGAGCTATGTCCTTAGTTCTCTGACTATGGGACTCGGGACACAGACTCGTGGGACAGAATTGGAGTCGAAATGCAGCAATATTATGAGGAACATGGGCCAGAAAAGATTCCAGTGGAAGCACTAATTCAGGACAGCTTAAATCTAAGTCCTGATCTAAAGGGGGAATTTTTCCTGAGGCAGATACAGGTGGAACAAAACCCTCTGCTCCACCGGAGCTGCCACCAGATGAGAACGCTTTTACAACATTGTTCAATCAGGGTCAGTTCCCTCTTGGCCATGAAGCCCAGTTTAAGGAACAGAAGTCTTGGGATGAGACAAGGGAGGAACTGAAGGGTTTGAGAGACTTAGTAATTTCTCTTTCCCCCAAACTAGAGGCTCTTCAGGTCTCTCTTTCTCAGAAGGGTACTCCTCTTCCTTCTGTAGGGGTGGAATTAGACTCACCTAAGGGGGTCATCTATCAGAATGGCAAAGTTGCCCATAATTGCCCTGGCACAAAAGCCTTCCAGAACATGGCAAGCCCTTGCTGCTAGTCCTGCGTCCCACTCCCCCTCAAGCCAGTATTAGAGAAGCAGCTAGCAGAGGGGAGGAAGTGCAAGGAAATCAAATGTTACCCATAATGAACAGGCAGATGCCCAGGGTAATATAGTGCAAGTGAATGTAAATGGAGCCAGGGGTGCAGCAGCCACAACTAGTTGCAGCTGGGTTTCCTCCTGGACCTTAAAGGACTGTTTGAGAACCGTAGCTCATAGCATTGGGGTGGCATTCAGCCATGTAACACAAGGCATGAGAGAGCCCTCAGGGTCTCAGGATGCTGGGGTCTCAAGGTGGGCAGGCCCAGAGACAGGAGGCACAAACAGACTGGGACAGTAAAAAACCTGAATGGAGCCAGCAGCCAAAGTCATGCAGTCTCTGTTTGCTGGCTGAGCAGAAAGCTTTCTGAAAGGAGCGTTGTGGCAGCTCAGTTACCTTGACAGCCACCTTCTCTCCTAGGGAAATCTAACTGAAACTGCCTCTGTGGCTGAGAGAGAAGCCTCAGTGCTGCTTGTTTGAACTTAATTGAATTGTTGCATTCAGGGGAGCTGCAACAAATTTAAGTAAAGGGACTGCTCCCTGACCAGCAACTGGTCACTGCTGGGTGCACTTTCACTGTGGCAGGGTGCTGTGACCAGCTCCAGGATGCCTGGGAGGGCCCGGTGGGGAAGGTGGCTGGGGGGGGGGGGTGGCATCACTAGTGTTACAGCATAGCTGCTAATTAATTAGACTCTGATTTCAAACTTTCAGGGGAATTTTGAGACTGTTATAAGAACTGACTTTTTTTGAGCTTTTGCCAAACTTCAGAAATGAAACAGTTTTGAGTTCACTTACAATTTTGACTGTGGTAACTCACGATTCATGTATCCTCTGTCTTATTTGAAGAGAATATAAATAGTTCTGGTAAGAGATCTCTTTTGAATGTTTGCTAAAGTTTGTAAAGTGTAAATAGTCCTATAGAGTTTGCTTTTGAATGTAAGTCTGTAAGAATTATAAATATGTATAGTAATATTCATACTAGAATTATGTTAATCTGTTGATATTGATGAACCATGGTTTGATGAAGCTAAGGGAGTCTTTAAGTTTGATGCAGTTGCATCAAGAGTTTATTGATTTATTTGATGCATTTGCATCAAGAGGTTATTATTTTAAAAAGGGCTTGGCACAGCTAAGGCTGTTATAGACATCTTAGACCCATCGAAAAATGACATTCTATCTTGGCCATCCTCTACTCTTATTAATGAGGAGTATGGCAGCCATACGGATTGCTGTGGTTGTTCCAGCTACTTGCAAGCTCTTGGTAGGGACCTGAGTCAGAGATGAGTTAAGCTCTGTACTTTCCCCTGCTAGAGGCTGGTAGTAAGAGATGGGTAAAGTTCTTCTTGCTATCTGCCAACCTAAGACAGAGTACACTTGATGGAAAGTGTATCTCCATGACGGGTAAGGCTGATTAGTGAAGAAGATAACCTAAGGCAGGCACAGTCTATCTGAGGGGTTTGAGGGGCCCTTTAAAATATTAAGAAGGGGGAGTTGTAGAGACCCACAGAGGTTTCCTAGTGAGAACTTACTCAGAGTCTGAGAATCTGGCCAGCAGGGCTGCATAAGGGGAAGATTTGACCATGGGCATGGTTTCTAGGTGTTTGGAAGGATCTACACTTGGCTGTGTGTTGTGCTTTGATCTAACAAGGGGGAGGTCTTTTGCCCTGCCCCTTGGCATTGTTATAAGAAGTGCTTTTGAAGAGCCAGAAGAGGCCACTGGGTATTGACCCAGGTCCTCCTGAAACTATCCTGTGTTTCTGTCTTTTTCCTCTTCACTATCTTTCCATCTAAAAGTTTCTTATCCCTATCTCCTCCTCATAGGAACCCTTTGAAAAGGTGGGAGCTGGCCTCCTACAGGGGAGGAAGTATTCAGGTCAGTCCAGCTTGAAATTTCGGTTGATTCTTGGATAAAGACAGTTTTGTTTTGGTTGGTTTGGTTTGGTTTTCTGAGACAGGATGTAGTGGTTTGAATAAGAATGGCCACCATAGGCTTTTATATTTGAAATCTTGGTCATTAGGGAGTGACACTACTTGAGAGGGATTAGGGGGTGTGGCCTTGTTGGAGGAAGTGTGTCACTGGGAGTGGGCTTTGGGGTTTCAAAAGCTCAAGCCAGCTTCAGTGTCTCTCTCTTCCTGATGCATGTGAATCCAGATGTAGAACTCTCATCTACTTCTCTAGTACCATGTCCAGCATGCTGCCATCCTCCCTGGCATGCTGATAATGGACTAACCTCTGAAACTGTAAGCTGACCCCAGTTAAATGCTTTATTTTATAAGAGTTTCCGTGGTGATGGTGTCTACTCACAGCAATCAAACACTGACTAAGACACAAGGTCTCATGTAATTCATGCAAACCTTGAACTGAGTATGTTGCCAGGGATCACTGTATTCTTAATCCAACTACCTACTTCCAAGCGCTGGCATTACTGGTGGGCATCACCTGTGCACAGTCACAAGTAAATTTTGCATGCAAATTTCAGATATTGATTGTCAAGGAACCTAAATATGCAGGGCTCATTAAAAATCACCTACTTTGGGCTGGAGAGATGGCTCAGGGGTTAAAACCACTGGTGCTCTTCCAGAGGTCCTGAGTTCAGTTCCCAGCAACCACATGGTGGCTCACAACCATCTGTAATGTGATCTGGTTCGCTCTTCTTGCCTGCAGGCATATATGCAAGCAGAACACTGTATACATAATGAATAAATCTTAAAACAAAAAAAATCACCCACTGCCCAAGAGGGCAGACTGCTACCTGACGAGGCCTGGAGAAATAAAGGATCCTGTGTTTCTCCCAGGTTCATCTTTCTCAACCAGCACTTCTCACCCTGCTTTACCCATAGGGGAAAAGAGTCCCTGCAGCACACAGGGCATAGAGTTTTCTAAATGACTTTTGCTAGGTCAACCCATTGTCCATTATGCAGAGGCCACTGCTTCCCATGGCTTTAACTTACAGCTGGCCTGGTTACTCCTTCTCCTCAGATTCTAGGCTTGGCTGTTCTCCCAGGCTCTTTCCTCACCACTATCACTTCTTACACTTAATCCTCTTACCTCAGGATTAGAACCCATGTACCTGCCTCCCACACACTGAAGGAATTTGTACGTACTTCCCAGGGCTAAATCAGAAAAGGTCACCATTTCTTCATATCCTACAGAGAAATGGATGATACTTCAGGTCTGAGCCCAGCGGCCTTGGTGGCCTTCTTCCTTCCAGGATACTTGTTGATGGCCCTCCTTTGTTGACCCCTGCTTTCCCAGGACAGAAGAATTTCTTGGAACACAGACCAAAGCAAACTGGGCCAGTTGATGCCCGACCCCTCCCAGAGCTCCAAGGCCAGTATGCATTTCTGTCTTCCAAGCCCACTCCTGCACATGTGCCGGGAACTAGCTTTCTCAGCATGCTTGTCTAAAGGAGAAGAGCATTGTTCTAGTGATTTCTGTTGAGGATTTCAGCTATATAGTGTTTAGGGTTCATTGATGCTTTTAGGCAATAAACTCCTTGAGGGAAGGCATTGGGTCTCGGTCTTTTTCTATTTATTTTTTTGGCCTCTTAGGCAAGAAAATATTCAGTGACTAATGAAACATCCAATCAGTGTGTCCATGTCCTTCTCAGACCTCATCTTCTGCTTGACTTGGCCACAAGACACACAGGCTGCTGAGTCATCCCTGTCTCCATGTTAATGGGGCCATACAACCACAGGCACACACTTGGCCAGCTTGCCTGAGAAGCCTAAGCCAGGTACAGACTAAGTTCATGAATGTCAAACTACTGGCTTGAAGCTCTGGCAGCGGGTCCATTATCTCCTGTTGAGGCCCAGAAAAGAGTCCTAAAAATTCTCCCAAACCTCTGCTGTACAGCATTTAAAAGATGAGGTACTTGGATACATTGTTTTCTGAAAGAAGGTTTCTCAAATTGTACAAGTTTAGGGTCCCACAAATCTTCACCCTTTCTTCCTTATTTAGTTCTCAGAAATCCCTGCTTTCCTAAAGCCTGAACTCCTTCTGCACACCCAAGTGGTGGTCCATGGTCCTGCCATACACCCACCCAGAGTAGCAGTACCCACTCCTGGCCATCTGAAGCCCCTCAGCTCTAAGGCATCTGAGTCTGAGCTGGTCCTCCCAGGTAGCTGAGTACTGTGCTGTCTAGCCCTGGCTTCTGGCTGAGGCAGCTCCATGAGCTGGAGAGTTCCAAAATACGAGGAACCCTGCCCAGTCCTCACGGCTATTCCATTGAAGTTCATCCCATTCTCTCCCTGGAGCAATGAAGTCAGAAGAAATTAGAACAAAGAACTTCAAACTTGCAGCCTGGGGTCCTTCAAGATCTGGAAAGACAAGACTCAAAATGTAAAGGAGCACTGGAATTTTTAAGGTGAAGTAATACCAGAAAACTCACACTGGAGAAAGTGACTTCGTAAATCAATAAGTAGGCAGAAACTTGACTCCACATTTCTTTAGCAATCAAGGCTGGGAACCTCACCATGCTCTACCCTTAGGAGAAAGACCCTATGGGCCTCAAGCTGCCCTTGGCTAGTGGGATAGAAGGTCAGTGTGCTCTCTTTCCTGTTCCTTTCCCCTCCTCTATTTCTTTTTTGCTCTCTCTCTCTCTCTCTCTCTCTCTCTCTCTCTCTCTCTCTCTCTCTCTCTCTGACAATGTCTCACTGTGTACTTGAACCTAACTTCGAACTCATGACCCACTTGCTTCAGCCTCCTGAGAGCAGGGTTGACAGGTGTTCACCTTGATCGGGAGGCCACTGTGTTGATCTTCATTCAGCACCTGATGGCCTTAACCTTCATCCGGCCTGGCTACTGCTTCTCAGCTCCTGGGCTTGGCTGCTTTCCTGCCTCTTTCCTCACCACGGTCACCTTTTGTACTCCATCCTCTTTCAGCAGGACCCAGGGTCACGACTCAGTGTACCAACCTTCCACGATGCTCCAGAGATTTGGACAGAGTCCCTGGCACTGGGTCAGCAGAAGCCATTCCTGTGCCAGCCCGTGTTTAAGTCTCCCAGAACCCAGCAGTAGACCACCGCTTTGCTGCAGCAGGGAATACCACCCTCCCCACACAGCCGATAAGTAATGGGAGAGGATTTCTCCCTACCCAGTAGTTCTTTGGGCATCCTGAGACCTCCCCTCTTTCCAGAGGTAAGAGTTAGAGCTTGGCCTGTCACCCAGATATGATTGCCTAAAAGCCAGCAGTGGAGCTGGTTTTGTATCTGAAGCCAGCGAGAGGCGCTTGAATAGCCACAAGGTTTCAGCTGGCCAGACCCTGGCTAACCCTGGGGAAATGGTGGTTATTCTTGTAGTTGAGCTCTGGGGAGACTTCAAAAGGGTTGCCATCTACTCTAAGGGAAACCAAAGTCACAGTGGCACACCTGCCCTGTGTATCTGCCATCTCCAGGCCCCTGAGAGCATCCAGTGTCAGAAACATGAGCAGGCTCGTTCCTCAGCTCTTCAATTCTTCCCTCCTGAAGTATTAAGTGACAGGAAATCCTTTCATCCACTGACTTATCTGTATCAAGTCGTGGGAGGGAAGAAACCACAAAATGCACAGGTTTGTGAACCAGCTTCTTAAGCGTATGACACCCAGAAGCTGGTATGTCGCCAGAAAGACCTCTGCTTGAGAGAAGCACCTGCCTCATGTTCTCCTCTCAGTAACAATGTTTCCCAAAGATGAGTTGAGGAGGAATGATTGGGTGGCCCTGGATGTACAGGGCATACTACCGCCTGAGGCCGAGGAGCCTGAGATGGGGCCTCCCTGGAGGGAATCCCCCAACAGCTGACCTTTCTCTTCTGTCTGTGGTCATGCTATGGCAGCAGGCGCTTGCTTCTTGCTATGGTAGTGAGATGTTCAACTAAAACTGAGCCGTCAGGAGTTGGAGTGACTGTGTGTGGAATGCCAGAAAAGCAGGCTGCATCTGTGTGGTAAGGGGTGGCAGAGCAGCTCGATGAGTTGGATCTGGATCTGCTGGGTGAGCATGGAGATACCCTGAGGCTACGTAAAGGTTTAGGAAAATGTTTGCAGTCTAGGAGAAGAGCACGTAAGAGCTGAGAGAATCGATAAGTGGCCAGGGAGGTGGCCTGGGCAATGCTGTGTGGAGTAAGAAATGCATCTGAGACCACGATGGTGGCCAAGAAGGGGTTTGTTTGTGTAGAGGAAAAATTCTAACAGAAAAAGGGAGCTGCAGCTAGCGTCCTCCATGAGTCTTTGATTTGTTGAGTAACTTAGATATACAAGAAGATGACGGTACAGGTTAGATCTGTGCTGAAGGGCCCTTCCTGGGATCAGAAAGCTTGGAGCACGTGGGAAAAGCCCGATGAGAAGAGAGAAAAGTGAGGTAAAGTGTTAGTGAAGAAGTCAAGGTAGAGCTGCAGAGAGGACTCCGTGGTGAAGAGCACTTGCGGATGGTGCAGAGGTCCTGGGTTTCATTCCCGGCATCCACATGGCGGCTCACAGCTGCCATGTCTTCAGTTCCAGGGGATCCAGGGCCCTCTTCTGGCCTCTGCTGGGGATGGGGCACCGGGCACACACATGGTACACATACATACACCCAGGCAAAACACTCATACACAGAAAATAAAAGTAAATGAATCTTTTTTTTTGTTGTTGTTGTTTTTCGAGACA
Organism: Peromyscus maniculatus bairdii; assembly: GCF_049852395.1. Lineage (NCBI taxonomy): Eukaryota > Metazoa > Chordata > Mammalia > Rodentia > Cricetidae > Peromyscus > Peromyscus maniculatus. Next base: position 93,657,859 of record NC_134858.1, on the reverse strand, counting down.
GGGTTTCTCTGTGTAGTTTTGCGCCTTTCCTGGAACTCACTTAGTAGCCCAGGCTGGCCTCAAACTCACAGAGATCCGCCTGGCTCTGCCTCCCAAGTGCTGGGATTAAAGGCGTGCGCCACCACCGCCCGGCCAAGTAAATGAATCTTTAAAAAAAAAAAAAAAGTGCTGGGCGGTGGTAGCACATGGCTTCAATCCCAGCACTTGGGAAGCAGAGGTAGGAGGATCTCTGAGTTCGAGGCCAGCCTGGTCACAAAGCTACATAGAGAAACCCTGTCTCAAACATATAAATAAACAAAAAGCCAAGCTAAACAAACAAAACAAAAATAAATAATAATAGATAAAATAAAATAATAAAGATAAAAATAGTGGTATTTGATGTCCAGGCCACTAGACGTGGGGAGACCTGGGGAGACCTGGGGAGACCTGGGGAGACCTGGGGACTGGAGCTTGAGTAGCTCTGGTGAGAGCCATGGTGGGATGTGATCTTCGCAAGGCCTGCCTGTGTGTACCTTCACTGGCCATCCCACCGGCCAAGTTTGTGATTTTGTAACAAAAGGGACGAATGGGGACAGTGTAGCCACCACCCCAGTCAAGATGGAGAGCATTTCTACCCTCTCAGAGGGTGGCCCACCCCTCCCCCACATCCCCCCACAGTGCTTCACAGTGAGGGGAAGAGACAATGCCTTCCACTTATGTAACTCGGAATTCTTGACCTTAGCACTGGTCTCAGTCATTGCAGAGGTAAGCTCATCTGGAAATGTTACAGTTTCCAGAGGAGTTTTAAGCTATTGTAAAGCTGATTATTATTTTAATTGTACATATCTGGTTCTTTGTTCTTGCTTTTGAGACAGGGACTCCCGCTGTAGGCCAGCGATCCTCTGCCCCTCAGCCTCCCAAGTTCTGGGGTTGTAGGTATGTACCACCACACCCGGCCAATTCCTCATTTGCAGGTAGAGCATGCATATCACTGTTTTCATTGCTTTGCTAAGATACCTGGGAGAAGAAGGAAATGTGTATTTTGGCTCCTAGTTTTGATCAAGGCTGTGATAGCTGATCCTGATTGTCAGCTTGACAGGACCTGGGATCCACTGAGAGGTGTGCCTGTGGGCAGGTGTGTGAAGGCATCCTCAGGAAGGGTTATCTGAAGGGGGAGACCCTCCGAGAGAGTGGGCAGCACCTTCTGATGGGCAGCATAGGTACAGATAGAAAAAGGTTGTTGGCGGTGAGTTTGGGCATCCTTCCCTGACCACAGACTGCAGTTTCTTTGGCTTCTCACCCGTGACTCCTCACGAACCCTCCAGGCCTTCCGTGCCAGACTGAGGCTGCTGAGGCCTCCAGCTCTGCGGACTGAGCAGCTGCTGGCTTCTCAGCCTTGATGGACTATCCAGCCCTGTGGCTTGTAAGCCATTCTAAAAAAACTCTTTGTAGCTTATATGCAGTCTGTCCATTCTGGTTCTCTAGAGAATCCTGCCTAATGCAGACGGCATGGTGGAGGCGAGAATGTCATCTCAGAGAATGAGGAAGCAGAGAAAAGGCAAAGCAGAGGAGGCAAGGACAGGGACACACAAGCACCCACTTCCAGTGACTACTTTCTTTAATGAGAACCCATCTCCCAAAATTTCCAGAACCCCAAATGGTGCTACTAGACAAGGACAGAGTGTTCAGAATATGAACCTTGGAGAGACATTTCCTACTTTAAAAATCTAGTAGTGTGGTAATTCAATATAAGGAAATGCAAATCAAAATGACACTGAGACTGTCTGACACGGCTCCCACCAAAGGACAAAAATCGAAGATCTGATGGGGATGTGCAGGAAAAGGAACTCTCAACCCAAGTACACACCTGGATCCCCACACCTGGGAGCTGGGGAAGCATGGGTTACATGAGACTGTGTCTCCAAACACATAAACCAATGAGGAAAACCCTGGCCTTTAACTGAGAGGAAATGTCAGGTGTGGTGGTGCATGCCTGTAATCCCAGTACTCAAGAGGCAGAGGTAAAAGGATTTCTGTAAATTTGAACCTAGCCTCACGTACGTCATAAGTTCCAGGTCAGGCGGGGTCTTTAAAACAAATGGAGGGACTGGGCAGGTAGCTCAGGTGGTGAAATGCTTGCCTTGCGGGCACACGGGGCCTGTGTTCAACTCCTAGAACTAGCGTTAAAAGAGCTGGGCACGTGTATAATACCAGTGCCGGGGAGGCAGAGCCCCATGGGTTTGCTGGGTTTGCTGGATAGCTAGTTCCAGACCAGTGAGAGACACCATGTCAGTAAAGAAGTTAGCACCTGAAGGATGCCCCGAGATTGATCTCTGGTCTCCACACAGGTGGGCAAACAACATGTAACACACACACACACACACACACACACACACACACACACACACACACACCCAGTGAGGCATACAGAACAAAAGAAATTACAGCTAACTATTATGTGTAAAGTCTGCTAAACCAGGTGGGGTTGCTGGTAATCCAGCACTCAGCAAGCTGAGGCATGACCGTTGCCACGATCACTGCAATGCCAGCCTGGGTAGACTGAGACTTTGTCTCACAAAACAGAAACAATGGCTGGGGAGAGTGTTTTTGTACGTTTGAAGCCCTGGGCTGAGTCCCCAACGCCACACAAAGCTAGGCGTGGCTTTGAACTCACAAAGATCTGCCTGTCTTTCTACCTCCTGAGTCTTGGGATTATGGGTGTGTGAGCCATGATGTGCCTAATGATGTTTTCTTTTTTTTTTTTTTTTTTTTTTAACATTTGTCAATTCTATAATCTTCACTTAAAAAATATTCCTTCTTTAGATACATTATCTTTTTTCCCTCAAGTTTTGTTCCTCAGGCACCACCTGCTAATGTGGTGGTCTGAATGAGAACAGTCCCCATAGGCTCATATATTTGAATACTTGGTTCCAGTTGGTGGAACTGTTTGGGAAGGATTAGAAGGTGTGTTAGAAGAGGTTTCAAAAGCTCACACCATGCTTTCTCTGCCTAGTGTTTGTGGATCAGACATAAGCTCTCAGCTACTACTCCAGCGCCATGCCTGTCTCCTGCCATGCTCCCACTGTGTTTAGTATAATGTTTAAGAAAACTGCAAATTTTGGGAGGGGGACTGGATTTTTTTCCTTCTCAACTTTTTAGTTTTTATTTCAGAATCTACTTCACCAGTTGCAAGAATAAAGGGTTGATGGATAGCTCAATGGTAGAAAATGTACTTAGCATAATGCCCTGTTTTTGGTCTTGGCAAGGGCCGTACAGTGAACATGTGTATACTCCTCTGCTAGATTGTCAGTTAGGTTGTTAGTAATGTTATTAAACACTCTGACCCAAATCAACTTGGGGAGGAAGAGTTTATTTCATCTTACAGCTTGGAAGTCAGTCCATCATCATTCAGGGAACTCAGGGCAGGAACTCAAGGCAGGAACCTGGAAACAGGAACTGAAACAGAGGCCATGGTGGGGTGATGCTTACTGGTTTGTTCATCTTGCCCTAAACACCCAAAACACCAGCCCAGGAAAGACTACCACTCACAGTGGCCTGGACCATCCCACATTAATCATTAATCAAGAGGAGACAATCATGAACATTTATCAGCTGTCAACCGAGCTTTTTATGCTTGAATGTGCCTTTTTTTTTTTTTTTTTTTTTTTTTTTTGGTTTTTCGAGACAGGGTTTCTCTGTGTAGCTTTGTGCCTTTCCTGGGACTCACTTGGTAGTCCAGGCTGGTCTCGAACTCACAGAGATCCACCTGGCTCTGCCTCCCAAGTGCTGGGATTAAAGGCGTGCGCCACCACCGCCCGGCTTGAATGTGCCTTTTAATGTCCAGTAGACTGGGGGCCCCTGAATGGATCAAAAGTAGACCAGAGAGGAAGGGCCGAGCAGCATGTGAGTGTCATTCTCCCTGAGTGTCTGCTGTCCTGCCATCACCAGAAATCTTGCTCCTTCCACCTCCCAATGGAGAACAGAGGCCTCTGGGCCTTCATCTTTAGACCAGAGCTACCTTGTTAGTTCCTCTTGCAGTGAGGATTGAGTAGCTACTGGGCTGTGAAGCCAATAAACGTCCTTTACAATTTGGATGTTTTGAGATGTCTCATGTAGCCCAGGCTAGCCTCTGGTTCAAACTTACTTTGTGGCCAAAGATGACCTTGAACTTCTGATCCTCTTGCTTCTACCTCCCAAGTGCTGTGGTTACAGGCATGCACCATGGTGCTTGGTTCCCCTTTCACAGCTGTCTGTTATGTGCTCTGTTGGTCTGTTCCTCTAGGAACCCTAGGTAATAAACCAGGATTTTTAAATTAATTAGTGTGTGTGTGTGTGTGTGCATGCGTGCATGCGTGAGTGCATCACCACTGCTCAGCTCCCATATTTTATTCTGAGCCCCAGAAAATTAGTACAGGCATGCTGTTCCTATTTAGACTACTTGACTTAAAATTTCCTCAAAAGCAAATGTCTTCTCTTACGTGATTGTCATGAATAGTGCTTTGAGCTAGATTAACCAATTGCAGAGTTTCCCTTGCAGGAAAAAAACTTCCAGATCATGTTTGTGTGCCATGTATCTTTCATTTCCTTATGTTCTGGGCCATTACACAATCTTGTCTTTAGTTACATTGACTTTGTTTATTTATCTAGACATGGCCTCAATAGTTTATGTTGACCTGGAACTGTTTCACCCTGCCCAGGCTGACCCAAAACCCGATGTTACTCCTGCCCCAGCCTCTTGAGTGCTGGTATCAGGTGTATATCAGCAGATGGCCTTCCCTCCTCCTCCTCTTCTCCTCCCCTCCTCCTCCTCCCCCTTCCTCCTTCTCTTCATTTATTTCTTGTTTTCCTTTTCAGTACTGGGGACCACAACTTCTACATGTTAGGAGCATTTTACCACTGAGTGCTATCCTCAGCCCCCCCCTTCCTTCACTCTCCCCCTCCCTCCCTCCCTCCCTCCTTAATGACATTCAAGGATAGGAGACAGTTATTTTGTAGTCTGTCCTTCATTTTGGGCTTGTCGGGTATTACTTCACGAGCATACTCAAGTCACACGTTTTTGGCTGGGATAACGCCCTGATTGTGCTCCTGTCAGCCAGCCTAGTTGTCTTTCTGTCATTGTCTTCGTGATAAAGACACCTGACCAAATCAGCCAGCGGAGGAAAGGGCCTGCATTTGGCTTCCACATCCACATCACAGCTCATCATTGAGGGAAGCCAGGCCAAGAAGTCAGAAGCAGGAACTGAAGGCCATAGTGGAAGGCTGCTTGCTGGCTTTTATTTATTTATTTTATATTTTGCCTGTATGCTTATCTGTGTCTGATCTATCTGTGAGGGTGTCTGATCCCCTGAAACAGGAGTTACAGGCGGTTGTGAGCTGCCATGTGGGTTCTGGGAATTGAACCTGGGTCCTGGAAGAGCAGCCAGTGCTCTTAGCTGCTGAGCCATCTCTCAGCCCCTATGACTCAGTCAATCTGACCACCTGCCCAGGAGCAGCAGCCCACAGTGAGCTGGCCTCTCCCACACCAGTTGTTAATCCAGAAAACGACCCCACAGACTAACTTTCCAGCCAATCTGATGTAGAATTGTTTTTCAGTTGAAGTTCCCTCTACCCAGAAGGCTCTAGCTTGTGTCAAGTTGGCAAACATCTAAGCAGGTAGCACAGGGGCCCAGCAGGCACACGGAGGAGGGCTGTTCCTCAGATCCCTGACAGAGCAGGGCCGGCCATGCTGCCTAGTGGGCTCCATGCAAGTCACAGCTCTGCTCCTCAGGGTGTGGCGCTAACAGGAGCGTGAAGGCCACAGCAGTCCTTCATGTGTGGGGCCTGTCGGTGACCTGGTTCAGCGGTTATCTGTCATATTTCCTCATTGTACAGTTCCTGTAACTGCTTTTGTTGTTAGCTGAGATCTTGATGTAATTTGAGGTCACATAAGTGTCCTATCGCTCATCAAACTTCCACTCAGTGCTCTTAAGATCCACTGATGACTCTTGGCCTAATCAGTAAGGACAGCTGCTGAGTGGTGAGGTTTCATTCCATTTTCTCTGCTGCACCTGCTCGTTGCCCTTCTGTGGCAAAGAAAGTTCTCCCACATTCCATCCGTCTCTTTACATTGATACACACTCCTGGATTAGGATAGTCCAAGGGTCACAGCTCACTGCTGTCCTTATTCTGATATTAAGGCATGCTCCTCTTTGACACTTTTGTCTTTTCTGTAACACTCATTCTATGTGCATTCCTTAATCTGGAAGCATCTCTATCCCTCTACCTGAGTCCTGGGAGCAGCCACTTCTTCAGGAAACCTTTGAAAAGAAAAGAAAGGAAGGAAGGAAGGAAGAAAGGGAGGGAGGAAGAGAGGAAGGAAAGAAGGAAGGGAGGAGAGGAAGAGAGGGAGAAAGGGAGGGAGGAAGGAAAGAGGAAAGAAGGGAGGAAGGAGAAAAGGATGAGGGAAGGAGGGAGGAGGGAGGTGAGTGACTCTCTTCTGCCTGGACAACCCTGCTCTCTGGGCCCTAGGCCCCCGAGGAACACCCCAAACCCATCCTGCTCCCATTGCAGCCCATCAGCTGGTAAGAGTTCTGTGGGCAGGTTACTCCACCTCCCCATTATATTGCCACCTACAAGTCTCACTCCACCCCCAAAATCCACAGAACTTATCATCCTCCCCCCACAACCATCCCTTATGGCATCAGTGGCCTCCAGAGGCACAGGCCCCACCTGCACCAATTGGAGGAAGAGATGGGTAGATGACCGTGTAAGAATACATTCAACAACATAAAGAGCAATATGGCACCAATGATGTCCTACAACATCAAGACCTGAACATCCCAACACAGATGAAGAGGAGAAAACAACTTTAAAGTAACTTTATGAAGATGATAGAGGTCCTTAAAGAGAAAATGAAAAATTCCCTGAAAGAAATTGAGGAAAAGACAAACAAAAAATTGGAAGAAATCAATTAATCCCTTAAAGAAAAGCCAAGAAAGCAAAGAAAAAAACAAACAGATGAAGGAAACAGTTCAAGACTTGAAAACTGAAATAGAGGCAGTAAAGAAAACACAAACCAAGGGAATTCTAGAAATGGAAGATCTGGGTAAATGAACAGGAACTACAGATGCAAGCATATCCAACAGAATGCAAGAGATGGAGGAGAGAATCTCAGGTGTTGAAGATACAATAGAGGAAATAGATTCATTGTTCAAAGAAAATGTTAAATCCAACAAATTCTTAACACAAAACATCCAGGAAATCTGGGACACCATGAAAAGACCAAATCTAAGACTAGTAGGGATAGAAAAAGGAGTAGAATACCAGCCCAAAAGCACAGAAAATATATTCAACCAAATCATAGAAGAAAAACTTTCCCAACCGAAAGTAAAACATGCCTATGAAGATCCAAGAAGCTTACAGAACACCAAATAGACTGAATAAAAAAAAGTTTTCATGCCACATAATAATCAAAATACTAAACATACAGAATAAAGAAAGAATATTAAGAGCTGCAGAGGAAAAAGGCCAAGAAACATATAAAGACAGATCCATCAGAATAACACATGACTTCTCAGTGAATTCTCAGTGGAGACTCTGAAAGCCATAAGGTCCTAGACAGATGTTATATAGATACTAAGAGAACACCAATGCCAACCCAGACTACTATATCAGCAAAACTTTCAATCACCGAAGACAGAGAAAACAAGCTATTCCATGACAAAACCAGATTTAAACAATACCTATCCATAAACCCAGCCCTACAGAAAGTACTAGAAGAAAAACTCCAACCCAAGGAAGTTAGCTGCACCCACAAAAACACAGGCAATATATAATCTCACACCAGCAAATCCCAAAGAAGGGAAACACACACACACACACACACACACACACACACACACACACACACACTACCACCACCAAAGCCAAAAAGTAATAGGAATTAACAATCACTGGTCATTAATATCCCTTAATATCAATGGACTCAATTCACTTATAAAAAGACACAGTCTAACAGAATGGATATGAAAACAGGAGCCGTCCTTCTGCTGCATACAAGAAACACCTTGCCACCCTCAAAGACAGACATAACCTCAGAGTAAAGGGTTGGGAAGAGATTTTCCAATCAAATGGACCTAAGAAACAAGCTGGTGTAGCTATTCTAATATCCAACAAATTAGACTTCAAACTAAAATTAATCAAAAGAGATGGAGAAGGATATTTCATATTCATCACAGGAAAAATCCATCAAGATGAAGTCTCAATTCTGTGAACATTTATACCCCAGATACAAGGGCACCCACATTTGTAAAAGAAACATTCCTAAAGCTTAAATCACACATGAAACCCCACACAGTAATAGTGGGAGACTTCAACACCCCACTCTCACCAATGGACATGTCTGTCAGACAGAAACCTAACAGAAAAATAAAGGAACTAACATGTTATGACTCAAATGGACTTAACAGATATCTACAGAACATTTCACTGAAACGCAAAAGAATATTCCTCTTCTCAGCACCTCATGGAACCTTCTCTAAAAGTGACTACATACTCAGTCACAAAGAAAATCTCAACAGATACAATAAAATTGGCGGTCAGGCGGTGGCACACACCTTTAATCCCAGTATTCAGGAGGCAGAGCCAGGCAGATCTCTGTGAGTTCGAGGCCAGCCTGGTCTACAGAGTGAGATCCAGGATAGGCACCAAAGCTACACAGAGAAAGCCTGTCTTGAAAACAAACAAAAAAAATTGGAATAAACACCTGTATCTCATTGAATAAACACCTATATCTCATTGAATCACCATGGTTTAAAGTTAGAATACAACAACACCACAAATCACAGAAAGCCTACAAACTCATGGAAACCTAATCACGCTCAACTAAAACACCACTGGGTCAAGGAAGAAATAAGAAAGAAATTAGATTTCCTAGAATTCAATGAAAATGAATGCGCAACATACTCAAACTTATGGGACTCTATGAAAGCAGTGCTAAGAGGAAAATTCATAGCACTAAATGCCCACATAAAGAAGATGGAGAAATCTCTCACTAGTGACTTAACAGTACACCTGAAAGCTCTAGAACAAAAAGAAGCAAACTCACCCAGGAGGAATAGATGCCAGGAAATAATCAAATTGAGAGCTGAAATCAATAAAATAAAAACAAAGAGAAAATACAAAGAATCAATGAAACAAAGAGTTGGTTCTTCTAGAAAATCAACAAGATAGACAAACCCTTATCCAAAAGAGCCAAAAGGCAGAGAGAGAATATCCAAACTAACTAAATCAGAAATGAAAAGGGGGATATAACAACAGATAATGAGGAAATCCAGAGAATCATCAGGTCATACTTCAAAAACCTGTACTCCACAAAATTGGAAAATCTAAAAAAAAAAAAAAAAAAAAAAAAAAAGCACAATTTTCTGGATAGGTACCATATACCAAAATTAAATTAAGACCAGATAAACAATTTAAATATAACTATAACCCCTAAGGAAATAGAAGAAGTCAATAAAAGTCTCCAAACCAAAAAAAAAAAAAAAAAAAAGCCCGGGGTCAGATGGTTTCAACACAGAATTCTACCAGAATTTCAAAGAAAAGCTAATATAAATATTCCTCAAATTGTTTCACATAATAGAAACAGAAAAAAAAAACATTGCCAAACTCTTTTTATGAGGCTACAGTTACCCTGATACCAAAACCAAACAGAGATGCAACAAAGAAAGAGGATTACAGAACAATCTCACTTATGAACATTGATGCAAAAATACTCAATAAAATACTGGCAAACCAAATCCAAGAACACATCAAAAGAAAATCATCCACCATGATCAAGTAGGCTTCATCCCAGAGATTCAGGGATGGTTTAACATATGAAAATCTGTCAATGTAATCCACCATACAAACAAACTGAAAGGAAAAAAAAAAACCCCACATGATCATCTCATTAAACACTGAAAAAACCTTTGACAAAATCCAACACCCTTTCATGATAAAAGTCTTAGAGAGACCAGGGATACAAGGACTGTACCTAAACATAACAAAGGCAATATACAGCAAGCCAACAGCCAATATTAAATTAAATGGAAAGAAACTCAAAGCAATTCCACTAAAATCAAGAACAAGGCAAGGCTGTCCACTCTCCCCATATCTATTCAATATATTACTTGAAGTTCTAGCTAGAGCAATAAGACAACAAAAGGAGATTAAGGGGATACAAATTGAAAAGGAAGAAGTCAAACTTTTGCTATTTTCAGATGATATGATAGTATATATAAGTGACCCCAAAGATTCTACCAGGGAACTCCTACAACTGATAAACACCTTCAGTAATGTGGTGGATACAAGGTTAACTAAAAAAATCAGTGGCCCTCCTATATACAAGTGAGAAAGAAATCAGAAAAACATCACTTTTTACAATAGCCACAAATAATATAAAATATCTTGGGGTAACACTAACCAAACAAGTGAAAGACCTGTATGAAAAGAACTTTAAATCTCTGAAGAAAGAAATTGAAGAAGATATCAGAAAATGGAAAGATCGCCCATGCTCTTAGATAGGTAGGATCAACATAGTAAAAATGGCAATCTTCCCAAAAGCAATCTACAGATTCAATGCAATCCTCATCAAAATCTCAACACAATTCTTCACAGACCTGGAAAGAACAATTCTCAACTTCATATGGAAAAACAAAAAACCCATGATAGCTAAAACAATCCTGCACAATAAAGGAAGTTCCAGAGGCATCACCATCCCTGACTTCAAGCTCTACTATAGAACTATAGTAATAAAAACAGCTTGGTTTTGGCATAAAAATAGATATGTGGACCAGTGGAATTAGATTGAAGACCCTGACATTAATCCACACATCTATGAACACCTGATGTTTGACAAAGAAGCCAAAACTGTACAATGGAAAAAAGAAAGCATCTTCAACAAATGGTGCTGGCATAACTGGATGTCAACATGTAGAATATTGCAAACAGATCCATATCTGTCACCATGCACAAAATTCAAGTTCAAGTGGATCACAGACCCCCAACATAAATCCAGTTACACTAAATCTAATAGGAAATGGGAAATAGCCTTGAATGCATTTGCACAGCAGACCACTTCCTAAGTATAACACCAGTAGCACAGACACTGAGACTGACAATTAATAAATGGGACCTCCTGAAACTGAAAAGTGTCCATCAGATAAAGGACACGGTAAATAAGGGAAAACGACAGTCTACAGAATGGGAAAAGATCTTCACCAACCTGACATCTGACAGAGGGGTGATCTCCAAAATATGTAAAGAACTCAAGAAACTAGATATCAAAATACCAAATAATCCAATTAAAAAATGGGGTACAGAGCTAAACAGAGAATTCACAACAGAAGACTCTCAAATGGCTGAAAGACATTTAAAGAAATGCTCAACATCCTTAGGCATCAGGGAAATACAAATCAAAACAACCCTGAGATGCCACCTTACACCTGTCAGAATGGCTAAGATAAAAAACACTGTTGACAGCTTATGTTGGAGAGGATGTAAGAGGATATTGGAGTGGAGTAAGGGGAACACTCCTCCACTGCTGGTGGGAGTGCAAACTTGTACAGTCACTTTGGAAATCAGTATGGCAGTTTCTCAGAAAGTTGGGAATCAGTCTATCTCAAAACCCAGTGATACCACTATTGGGCATATACCCAAAGGATGCTCAATCATACTACAAAGACACTTGCTCAATTATGTTCATAGCAGCATTATTCATAACAGCCAGAACCTGGAAACAACCTAGATGTCTCTCAACCAAAGAATGGATAAAGAAAATGTGGTACATTTACATAATGGAGTATTACTCAGAGGTTAAAAAAAAATGACATCATGAAATTTGCAGGCAAATGGATGGAACTGGAAAAAAAAATCATTCTGAGTGAGATAACCCAAACCCAGAAAGACAAACATGATATCTACTCACTCATAAGTGGCTATTAGATGAAAAGCAAAGGATAACCAGGCTACAATTCACAGCCCCAGAGAAGCTATGTAACAAGGAGGACCCTAAGAGAGATGCATTGAAGGGGAAATAGATGAGATCTCCTGGGTAAACTGGGGGCGAGTGGGAAATAGAGGTGAGGGAATAGGGGATGAGAACATGAGGGAACAAGATGGGTGAGTTGGGGGAGGGAGGGGAAGGGAGAACAATGAAAGAGGTATCTTGATAGAGGGGCCATTATGGGGTTAGGGAGAAGCCTGGTGCTAGGGAAATTCTCAGGAATCCACAAGGATGACCCCAGCGAAGACTCCTAGCCTGAACTGGCCTTCTCCTGTTATCAGATTAGTGACTACCCTAATTGTCATCATAAAACCTTTATCCAGTAACCGATGAAAGCAGATGCAGAGATCCACAGCCAAGCACTGGGACAAGCTCTGGGAGTCCAGTCGAAGAGAGAGAAGAGGGATTCTATGAGCAAGGAGGGTCAAGATCATGAAGAAGAAGCCAACAGAGATGACCATGGACTCTGGACCTACAGCTGGGGAGCCTGCATGGGACTGAACTAGGCCCTCTGCATGTGGCAGACAGTTGTGTAGTTTGGTCTGTTTCAGGGGCCCCTGGCAGTGGGATCAGGATCTATCCCTGGTGCATGAGCTGGCTTCTTGGAGTCCATTCCCTATGGAGGGATACCTCGCCCAGCCTTATACGGGGGGAGGGGCTTGGTCCTACCTCAAATTGATATGCCAGGCTTTGTTGACTCCCAAGGGAGGCCTGGCCCTTTCTGGGGAGTGGAAAGGGTGTGTGGTTGGGTGGGGAGGGGGGAGGGAGTGGGAAGATGGGATGGAGGGGGAACTGTAATTGGTGTGTAAAATGAATAAAAAAATTTTAAAAAAGCACACCTATGCTCTTGCTGCGCAATTGCTACTGAAGCAGAGTCATCTGGGTCCTGTCACTCACACACATGGGCATTCCTGGATCTGCCTACATTTATATCTATCTAAGCATCTGTCTTTCTGTCTTTAAGAATCTGCTTTTATTATTTTTTTCTAAATTATATGCATCTGTATGTGTACAGGTATGTGCACACGAGGCCAGATGTGTCAGATCTCCTGGAGTTGGAGTTACAGACCGTTGTGAGCTGCCTGATGGGGATACTGGGAACCGAACCAAGGTCCTCTTCAAGAGCTGAGCTATCTTGTCAGCCCTCTCACTGTTGTTTTTATTAGAACTCTGCCCCAGCCTCCCATGTATACTGTGTGCGATGTGAGTGGGCACACTCAGGCCTTGCTTAGCTGTGGACATGGAGGGCAGCTAAATTGGTTCTTTCTGTCATGTGGGTTCAAGGGTCAACCGCAAGTCATCACACCAGCCAGCCAGTGCCTTGAAGTGCTGAACCGCCACCACTCTGGAACCCGCTCTTTGTTTTTAGCTTTTAAAGATTTCATTTTTATTAGTGTGTTTGTCTGTGTGAATGGAGGCCATGTGTGTTTGGATATGTGCAGAGGTCACAAAAGGGAATTGGAAGCCTGGACTACCAAGTGAGCTCCAGGAAAGGTGCAAAGCTACGCAGAGAAACCCTGCCTCAAAAAACCGAAGGAAAAAAAAAAGAAAGAAAGAAAGAAAGAAAGAAAGAAAGAAAGAAAGAAAGAAAGAAAGAAAGAAAGAAAGAAAGAAAGAAAGAAAAGCCGGGCGGTGGTGGCTCATGCCTTTAATCCCAGCACTTGGGAGGCAGAGGCAGGTGGATCTCTGTGAGTTCGAGGCCAGCCTGGGCTACCAAGTGAGCTCCAGGAAAGGTGCAAAGCTACGCAGAGAAACCCTGTCTCGAAAAACCAAAAAAAAAAAAAAAAAAAAAAAAAAAGGAATTGGAGCTACAGTTACAGGCAGTTGTGAGCCACCTGACTCGGGTGCTGGAAACCGGGCTTGGGTCCTCTAGAAGAACAGAAAGCACTCTTAACCCTGAGCCATTTCTCTGGCCCAACCTGTTTATTTTATTTATTTATTTATTTATTTATTTATTTATTTATTAATTATGCATTGATGTCTTCCTGCATGTATGTCTGTGTGAGGGTGTCAGATCTCCTGGAACCAGAGACATTTGTGAGCTGCCATGTGGGTGCTGGGAGTTGAACCTGGGTCCTCTAGAACAGCAGCAAGCACACTTTTTAAAAAATTTATTTATTTATTTATTTATTTATTTATTTATTTATTTATTTTCTATTTTCAGCTTGATACAGTATAAATTCTTATCCCAATAGTAAAATGTTTCACTGAGGCTTGCCCAGTGATTGAGTAAAACCAAAACTTATTATAAGCCACAGTCATCCTAGGGTCCCCCCTGCTATGTAGCCTCCCTGGTTCTGTGGGTTGCAGTCTGATTGTTCTTTGCTTTACATCTAGAATCTACTTATATGAGTACATACCATGTTTGTCCTTCTGGGTTTGGGTTATCTCACTCGGGATGATATTTTCTAGTTCCATCCATTTGCCTGCAAGTTTCATGCTTTCGTTGTTTTTCTCTGCTGAGTATATACACTCCATTGTGTATATATGTGCCACATTTTCTTAATCCATTCTTCAGTTGAGGGGCATCTAGGTTGTTTCCAGGTTCTGACTATTACAAATAGTGCTGCTATGAACATAGTTGAGCTTGTATCTTTGTGGTACGATTGAGCTTTCCTTGGGTATATGCCCAAGAGTGGCAGAAACACTCTTAACCTTGAGACATCTTACCAGCCCTCTGCCACAACCTGTTTTTAAAGGCACACTGAGATTTCCGGTTTTGATTCCTTGAATGAAAATCTAAGTTTTTCTTTTCCCGTGTATCTGTAATCCATTCTTTGTCAGTGAGAAGTCTTGCTCCTGTGACTCAGGTATATTTACTAATTCAATTGATCTTAGAATGCAAATAAATTACTTTCAAAACTGCTACTCTGTGTTTGTGTGAAATCAAAGTCTACGAGCTAGAGGCCAATATTTGTCTAACCTGGTGACAGAGGGTCAAATGTTCTTTGCTGCAATCCCCCCCCAATACATTTGCATCATTCATTTGAAATACGATTTAACGCCAGCTGTTTAGCTCAGTTGGTTAGAGCATGGGGCTGAAATGTGACTTGGGGAGTCATGTAGGCGGTGCCTCTCAGTAATGCCATCACCTGAGAGACAGAGGCAGGAGGATCAGTGCAGCTGTGAGACCAGCTGGTCCATTCAGCAAGGTGGAGGCCAGCTAAGGCTTCCTAGGAGACCCTATCAAAACACAGAGCAAAGATAAAATAGAAGCAAAAAACAAATATTTTAGATTTCTTTCTGTTTGTATTTCATCCGATGCTCTCCTTTAGGCTTGTTGGTTTCATTCACTTACCGATTTTAGAATGGAAACATTTGCATCTTTTAGAAAAGCATAATGACACACAAAGGTGTGCTCAGAGAGCAGCATTCTTCTCTCTTTCCTTTGTCTGTTCTTTTCTCACCGTCCCCATCACCCCAGACAATCTCCCTCCTACGCATTCCTTTCCCTTCCTCCCTCCCTCCCTCCCTCCCTCCCTCCCTCCCTCCCTCCCTCCCTTTCTTTCCTTTTCTTTTCTTTTTTTGAGACAGGGTTTCTCTGTGTAGTTTTAGTGCCTGTTTTGGATCTCCCTCTCTAGACCAGGCCTGCTTTGAACTCACAGAGATCCGCCTGGCTCTTCCTCCCGAGTGGAGTGCTGGGATTAAAGGCATTTGCCAACGCCATCCTCTTTCTTTTTTTAAAGCTACATCCTCTGCCTATCACAAATTGTATTTGCTATATTTTATCTTGTTTATTTATTAATTTTTCTGAGACAGGGTCTCTCTATGTAGCCCTGGCTGTCCTGGAACTCACTACATAGACCAGGTTAGGCTTGAATCCATAGAGTTCCACTTGCTTCTGTCTCTTGCTGTTACATTTATTTATTTACTTTTCCTCTGTGTGTGTGTGTGTGTGTGTGTGTGTGTGTGTGTGTGTGTATGTGTGCATGTGTGTGTGTTTTTTTTGTGTGTGTGTTTGTGTGTATGTGTGTATGTGTGTGTGTTTGTGTGTGTGTGTGTGTTTGTGTGTATGTGTGTGTGTGTGTGTGTGTGTGTGTTCCACATTGTGATTGTAAAAGTTAGAGGCAACCCATAGATGTTGGTTTTTTCCTTACACCATGTGGGTCCTAGGAATTGAACTCAGGTCATCAGACTTGGCAGCAGATCCAATTACCTGCTGTGAGGCTTTTCATTGGCCATTGTGGTAGTTTGCATGTAATTGGCTACCATAAGCTCATAGAGAATGTCACTATTAGGAGGTGTGGCTTTGTTGGAGTGGATATGGTCTTGTTGGAGGAAATGTGTCACTGTGGGGCTGGGCTTTGAGGTTTCCTATGTCCAGGATACTGTCCAGTGTCTTAGTCAATTTCCTGTTGTCCGCAAGATGTAGGCCTCTCAGCTACTCCTCCAGCCCCATGTCTGCCTGCATGCTGCCATGCTCCCCACCATGATCATAGTGGATTGAACCTCTGAAATGATAATCAAGCCCTCTCAATTAAATGTTTTCTTTTAATAAGAGCTGCCGTAGTCGTGGTGTCTTTTCACAGCAATAAAAACCCTAATTAAGACAGAAGTTGGTACCAGGGACTGGGTGGGGTATTGCTATAATAGGCCTGACCATGTTTTTGTTTTGATAATATGGACTTTGGGAGTTTGGGTTAGAAAAGCAATGGAATGCTTTAAGTGCTGCTTAATGGGTCACACTAGTGGGAACATGGAAGACAGTGGTGCTGAGTGTGATCTGATGAACTGTGGGGATCAAGAAGTTTTAGGGGAGAAGAATGTTAGTATGTGGCCTAGAGACTGGCTTTATGACATTTTGCTGAAGGAAGTGGCTGCTTTTTGCCCTTGCCAGAAGAGTCTGCCTGAGGCTAAAGTGAAGAGTTTTTGATAATTCCATTGGCAGAAGAAATCTCAAAACAGCCTAGTATAGACTCTGTTGTGTGGATATTGGTGGTTACGCTAATGAAGGTTTATAATGAAAAGGAGTAAGCTGAGCAGGGTAAATGTAAATTTTGAGGAGAAAAAAAGAACACCAGGAAGTAGAATGGAGCTGAGTCCTGTGTCCAAGGAGATAAAAGGATTAAGGAATGAAATGAAGGGAGCGGTGACCTCAGGGCAAGATCCACTCAGCCAAGTCTCCAACTTGTGGAAAGAAACTAAAGAAAATCTTAGAGCTGGGTGTCATGGGGTGCAACTTTAATCCCAGCACTGGGAAGGCGGAGGCAGGCAGGTCTTTGAATTTGAGGCCAGCTTGTCTAGCGATCCGGTTTCAGGCCAGTCTAACTTAGACAGTGAAGGACAGAAATCTGGTGGAGATAACTGAATGAGGGGACCATGCTCCAGCCCCAGTAAGCAGCAGAACTTGGTAGCTTTGGCCACATAGTTCTGGCTTTAGAGTTAAGGAGAGAAGAAATGGATTATAAAATTTGCCTTCTTGCCTAAAAAAAAAAAAAAAAAAAAAAAAAAAAGCTGCTGAGGCCAGACGTGTGTCAGGGATGTCCCTGAATGGAGGCCTGGAGAGAGGCCATTGCTTACCGAGGAGAACTGCCAACAGGGAATGGAACCAGAGAAAGAGTGTTGCAGTCAACAAAGCTGAACAGAGTGGGAGATCTAGAGAGCGTTTTGACATCACACATGGAGATGCAGTTTGGAGGCTGCCCAGCTGGTTTTTGGTCTTGCTTTGGTCCAGTATTTCCTCACTATGCTCCCTTCCCTATGTTTTAGAGTGGGAAGGTATCCCAGAATTTTTCTTTTGGGTCACCAAACAGCTCCCAAATCTTGAGTAAATACACTTTTTCTATCTATCTATCTATCTATCTATCTATCTATCTATCTATCTATCTATCTATCTATCTATCATCTATCTATCTATCTATCTATCTATCTATCTATCTATCTATCTATCTATCTATCTATCTATCTACCTGTCCGTCCATCCATCCATCCATCTATCTACCTGTCCACCCATCCATCCATCCATCCATCCATCTATCTATCTATCTATCCATCTAGTAGCTAAGACGGAGCTCAGGGCCATACCACATCTAATTTCTCTTTTGTTTTCTAACTATTTCTGATGGATCCCCATATGTTTATTGTATTTATTGATTTATGCCACATTATAGGTAATTTCTCTGACCCATTTTCAATCTATTCTCTTTGCACCTGTGTTTCTGATATAACTAAGTTTTAGAATTTATATAATTTAGACATTTTGATGTAGTACTGTGGATGGTATCCAGGGAACCTCTGTATCTGCTTTCCTTCTTTTTCTTCTTTTTTATTTTCTCTTTTTTTCTCCTTTAAGACGAGGTGTGGTATAGTCCAGATCGGCTTTCAGAGTGACTTTGAACTTCTGGCCTTCCTGCATCCACCTCTCAGTGCTGGGGTTGTTGGAGTGCTTGAGCATGCTCAGTGTCTGCCTCCACCCCACACTGGGGATACAACCCAAGCAAGGCTTTGTGCAGACTAGACAAACATCTACCAACTGAACTACATTCCCAGCTCAGATTCTGTCCGTTCTTGCTTCTGATGATTCTGCACTATTCTTCTGTTGAGTGTTTTGTCTTTGCTTTTCTTGTTTGGTTATTTTGAGCACAATAATTGTGAAGTTTCTCACATTTTTTTTGCTTGTCTCTGGCTCTCAGGGTGTAAATGTTTCCAGTTCTCACCCTCTGAAGTATGTTTCTTTCTATTTTGTCATTTTTATCGGATTTGTGTGTGCACACATTTACACACGTGCGTACCACAGAACTCGTGTGAAGATACAGAGACTGTTTAGAAAACAGCTCACGGGAGTTGGGTCTCTCCTTCCACTCTGCTGTTTTCAGGGCTCACCTCAGGCCCCTGGACCAGGTCGCCAGCGCTTGACTCACGGAGTCCTCTCACTGGCCTGGCTTCACCATTTTTTTTTCACACTGTGAAATTGTCTTTCATGGGGTTCTCCACAGACATTGTTCATGGTGTGGGTTATATAAGCATCCCTGTACAAGTTCAGTTTGCGTCCGCAGCTTCGGGGGGAGTTTCTGTGTTAACTTCTCAGCCCAAGAGTCTCACCATAGTGAGTGTTCAAATTCAGACTGCACTTGTTGGTGGGTGACCCAGCAGTCCCTAAGCATCTGTGACAGCTATGACTACTGGATCAGCTTCCTGCACTTCCTGGACAGCCACCAGGAGACAAGTCCAGACATGTCACACTCATTGCCCTTGCTCCTGAGCACCAGGCATATGCTGGGCACAGTGGTTGGTGCCATAGCGGAGAAACACAGTGGTTGGTGCCATAGCGGAGAAACTAGAAAACCCTAATCTTTTCCTTAATTTTATATGTCTTCCAAGACAGGGTCCCCTTATGTTCCTCAGTCTAGCCTCAACTTCTTCACTGACGTCATCCCCCTGCCTCAGCCTCTTAAGAACTAGAACTACAAATACATGTCTGGCAAAGCCCAAATCTGGCCCTTTTGGTTGTGAGCCTAGCCTTTGAGCTATCTCTCCATCACAAAACCCAAATTTCTCAGAGGCTGCTGGCAAAAGTGTCTTATCTTTGCCCTGAAGAAGACCTTATCTTGTTTCTCCTTATTGAGAAGCACACAGGTTCTCTCACGCAGATGGGAACACTAACATCTTTAGCTTCCAAGGCTATCTGCTGTACAAGTATACTTAAAACGAGAGTCTGAGATAAAAACTGTTGACAGGCCTGTGCGAGCACAGCAGAAAATTGTCTCCAGTGAGGAGGTGACACTCTCCATTCGTGCCTGCAGCTGGCTTCTCAGGGCTCAGAATGTGTCTTTCTTGATATCATGCATGGGTGTGTGTGTGTGTAAACCATTATCTTCCAGTTGCCTCTGTGTGTGTGTGTGTGTGTGTGTGTGTATGTGTTTAATTTTTCTTTATCTCGTTAAATCTTTTTATTACATTTATTTATTTGTTTTGTCTGTCTCTGTGTGTATTTGTGTGTAAGGCCGAAAGCATACCATGGTGCACATGTAGAGGTCAGAGCACAGATTTCAGACGTCAGTTCTCTCCTTCCATCTGTGAGTCCCAGGAATCGAACTCATGTCATCAGACTTGGTGGCAAGGGTCTTTACCCACTGAACCACCCTATTGGGCTCCTGGTTGCTGCTGTTAAGCATTAACCAACCCCTCTTTCTTCTTTCCTCCCCCTCTCTCCTTCCCTCCTGTCTTTCCTCCCATCCTTCCTTCCTTCTAATATGACTTCCCTGATAGATTTGGTTATTCTTGCTATGATCTCATGCCCTTTCAAATGCCTCTGTATCTTGTCAGCTGGAGTCCTGTCAAGCTTGCATAGTCAATATTTCCTTGGAGGGAGACCCTCCTGAGACTGGGGACCATCACTGTGTCTCCTCATCCAGCACAGCTGGGCGATAAATGCTTGTTGCCTAGCCCAGGAAGGAAGGCACACATCTACGTTTAAACCATTTTACAGCCATTCCTGTTTTCAGACCTACACAGCAAGCTGTTGACTGGCCTGGGCTTTGGGGGCCTGGCTCAGTGGTAGCACACTTATCTACATGGGCAAGCCCGGGTCCAATCCTCAGCACCAAAAGTAAACAAGAAAAAAGTGGAGCTGAGCTCCTCCAGGAGCTGCTGCCCAGGCTGATTTCTTTATAATCCACATTTGGGTGCATCAGATAACCTAAGAACTTCACCATGAACTTTTCCCAGGCCGATCATCAAGCGTTCCTGAAGTCAGTGCACTCTGATGACTGAGGTTGCGTGTTGCGGTAAGACACAAGTCCCTTGATACTTCTCTAGTTCTTACCTCAGAGGCTGCTCACCATGTACATTTCCCTTAAGACTCAAGCCAAGCATTGGGGTTCATTCCTCTAACCCCAGCACTAAGTCAGGATGGCTACTGTGAGGTTAAGACCAGCTTGGACTAAAAAATGAGACACTGGGTTTTGTTTGTTTGTTTTAAAGATTTCTTTAAAAAAAAAACAGGACAAATGTGTGCACCAGTGAGATAGTGCAGAGGCTAAAGGCGCTTGCTGCCAAGGCCGGCAACCTGAGTTCAATTGCTGGACTCTGGACTCTGTATGGTGGAAGGAGAGAGCTGGCCCCCACAAGTTATCCTCAGAACTCCATGTGTACCTTGCTCTGTGTGTGTGTGTGTGTGTGTGTGTGTGTGTGTGTGTGTTAATACTTGAGATAGGCTGTGGATGCAGAGTTGCTTAGTGTGCATGCGGCCCTGGGTGTGATCACCAGCCCCATCAGCCCAGGAAGATGGCACACACCTGTAATTTCAGAATTTAGGAGATGCAGGTGGGACAGTCAGAAGTACAGGGTCACTCTTTTTTTTGTTGTTGTTTTGTTTTTTGTTTTTTGTTTTTTGTTTTTTTTCGAGACAGGGTTTCTCTGTGTAGCTTTGCGCCTTTCCTGGAACTCACTTGGTAGTCCAGGCTGGCCTCGAACTCACAGAGATCTGCCTGCCTCTGCCTCCCAAGTGCTGGGATTAAAGGCGTGCGCCACCACGCCCGGCTGCAGGGTCACTCTTAGCCATATAGCAAGTCCCTAGAGTCCAAGGGACTCTGTCCAAAAGAGAAAAACGGTAAGGGTGAAGTCTTGCCACTCTTTTGCTAACTGAATGAATTTTAATCTGTTTTTATGTTTTGTGCCCTTTAAAGACAAATTTTGAGTTGGGTGTGTCTTTAATCTCAGCACTTGAGAGGCATAGATAGGTGATCTGTGAGTTTGAGGCCAGCTAGGGCCATGTGGTGAGACATTGTCTTATAACAGATTTATTTATTTATTTATTTATTTACTTATTTATTTATTTATTGGAATTTTTCCACTTAGACAAACTAATTCCTGGCTGGCCCAAATCCATTAGTGTTCACTGAGTTAGTTAGTTAGACCTTGGGCATTCACAAATTTGGAATATACATGAAGCATTAAGTCCTTTTCTTATGTTTATTATGGTCTTACATGGTTGTTGATACAGTTGCTGATGTAGCTAGAAAAACTGTCTAGCTAGGAGTTATGGCCTCCTCATCCACTAACAGAGATACTACAATTGGGTTCGTTGTAGTTTAATTAACCTTTAACCAATTCTTTTGAAAGATGAATGGGATTTAATTGAGGAGGCTCACCATGTCCTCATTGTGTTTAACATCCCCTACTACAAGAGCTAAGCTCAGGTAATCAGATTTTAAGATTTAAATTTCAGTTTAACCTAATGCCTTGTAATAAGGACACCCAGTTCTTCCTCTCCCTCTCATTGAAAACAGATTCTTTTCTAATATAGTATATCCTGATTATAATTTCCCCTCCATCTACTTCTCTCAGTCCCTCCCTGCTTCCCCTTCCTTATGGGTCCATTCCCTTTCTCTTTCGTTAGAAAAGAACATGCCTCTAAGAGATAACCACCAAATATCACAAAATAAGATATAAGATGAAGCAAAAACTTTCATATCAAAGTTGTACGTGGCAACCTAGCAGGAGGAAGAGTCTCAAGAGCAGGCACAAGAGTCAGAGACCCACTTGTTCTCATAGTCAGGAGTCTCATAAAAAATTAAGTTAGTAGCTATAATATATAGGCAGAGAACATGGGGCAGACTATGTAGGCCCTGAGCTTGCTGCTTCAGTCTCTGGGAGCTCATATGTCCTTTGCTTGGTTGATTCAGAGGGCCATTTTCTTCTGGTGTCCTCCATCCCCTCTAACTCTTACAATATTTCTGCCTCCTCTTCTGTAGGGCTCTCTGAGCTCCGAGGGGAGGGGTTTGATGGAGACCTCCATTTTAGACTCTCTCTCTCCATAGTGTCTGGCTATGGGTCTCTGTATTTGTTCCCATCTGCTGCCAGAGGAAGCTTCTCTAATGATGGCTGGATAAGGCACTGATCTATGAGTATAGCAGAATACCATTAGAAATCATTTATTGACTTTTTTAAAAGACTAGTCCTCTTTGGTTTTACCCCGGGTCTCTGGGCAATGCAGTCTCTGGTTCTTGGTTACCCAAACAGTGTTGGGTATGGGTTCCTTCTCATGGAGTGGGCCTCAAGTCAAATCAGACATCAGTTGGCTACTCCCGTGAGTTCTGTGCTACATCTGCCCTAGCGGTGTTCTGTGGCTGGGTTGGTGTCCATGTTTCTCTTTGGTAGCCTGAAGAGTGCCTTCCTGTACCAAAGAGACTAGAGCGTAGGGCAGAAGGCTCCATGTAGGCACCAGCTGCATTTCTCCATGTTCAATGAGGTGTGTGGGTGTTGTCCTCAGCAGTGGGCCCCCACTGTTAGTTTGTGGGGAGCAATCCTTTGTCTTAGCATCAGCCTGGGTTGCTTGGGGATTTCCATGGGACCCTCTTGGCCAACAACTCAAATGAATGCAACCCGGTCCCTTCACTAGAAGTCTTGCCAGCTGTAAGAAATCGCCAGTTGAGATTCTGTACCCCCCATTACTGGGAGTCCTCATTAGGATCACCTTTATAGGTTCTAGGAAGTTTCCACTGCACTAGGTTTCCACACCATCCCTGAAAGGACCCCCAATTCCAGCTGTCTCTCCTCATACTCTCTCCCTCCATCCCATCTCCCTTACTGCTCCCCCTACCATAATCCTCCCATGCTCCTGTCTCCACCCACATCCAGTCCACCATAAAATCAATTCTATTTTCCCTTCCCAGGGAGAACCACAACTTTGTCCCTAGAATCCCCCTCTTTACCTAACTTCTCTGAGTCTACAGATTGTAGCATGGTTATCATTTACTTAATGACTAATATCCACTTATAAGTGAATACATACCATATTTGTCTTTCTGGGTCTGGGTTACTTCACTCAGGCTGGGTTTTTCTATTTCCATTCATCTGTCTGCAAATTTCATGTCATTTTAAAAATAATTCTTATTATTTTATGAGCAGTGATTGGTGTTTTGCCTGCAAGTATGTCTGTGTGAGAGTGTCAGACCCCCTGGAACTGGAGTTACAGACAGTTGTGAGCGGCCATGTGGGTGCTGGGAACTGAACTTGGGTCCTCTGGAAGAGCAGCCAATGTTCTTAATCACTGAGCCATCCATCCAGCTCCACACATGTCATTTTTTTTAACAGCTGAGTAATACTCCATTGTGTAAACATACCACATTTTCTTTATCCATTCTTATGTTGAGGGACATCTAGCTTGTTTCCAACTTCTGGCTGTTATGAATAAAGCTGCAAAGAACATGGTTGAACAAGTATCCTTGTGGTAGGATAGAGTGTCCTTTGGATATATGCTCAAGAGTGGTATAGCTGGGTCTTGATGGTAGATTGATTCCCAATTTTCTGAGGAACTGCCATAATGATTTCCATAGTGGCTACACAAGTTTGCACTCCCACCAGCAATAGAGGAGTGTTCTCCTTGCTCCACATCCTCACCAGAATGAGCTGTCACTTGTGTTATTGATCTTAAGTCATTCTTACAGGTATAAGATGGAATCTCAAAGCAATATTGATTTGTATTTCCCTGATGGCTAAGGATGTTAAACATTTATTTCTCAGTCATTTGAGATTCCTCTTTTGAGAATTCTGTTTAGATCTGTACCTCATTTGGTGGGGGAGTGTTTTAAGACAGAGTTTCTCTGTTTAGCCTTGACTGTCCTGGAATTTGCTATGTATCCCAGGCTGGCTTTAAACTTACTGAGATCCACCTGCCTCTACCTCCCAAGTTCTGGGATTAAAGGTGTGCACCACCACCGACCAGCTTCTACACTCCATATTTTAAATTAGATTATTTGTTTTTTTGATATCTAGTTTCTTTCTTTATATATTTTTGGATATCAGTCCTTCTATCAGGTTCAGTGTATCTGGATTCATGTTTCAGTCTTTGATCCACTTGGACTTGAGTTTTGTGCAGGGTGATAAGTATGGATCTATTTGCATTATTCTATGTAGACATCCAGTTAGACCAGCACCATTTGTTGATGATGCTTTTGCAATGCCCATGCATGAGCCCCCCAACAAGACCGCCAAGGAGCCAACTTCTGACATAAGAACAGTCTTGGAAGGTGAGGTCAGGGGTCAAGCTGATTAGTGAGACCAGTCACAGTGGGGTCTAAAATTTGTTGAGACCCTGCTTCATTGAATAAGGTGGAAGAGCAAAGCTGGCATCTTCTCAGGTCTCCGCATGTACACACACGTGCCCACATACACACACCCTCCCATACACACATGAAAAATGGAATAAGAAAAGGGACAAGGCATGGTGGTATCTGTCTATAATCCCAGAATTGGGAGATGAAGAGAGCAGGGTCAAAAGGTCAAGGTCATCCTCATTTATCTAGAGAGTTTGAGGGAAGCATGGGTGTACAAGATCCTGTCTCAAAAACGACAAAATAAACAAAAAAGGGAATTAAGACTGTGGATGGATCAGTCTTTCTATTGATTGAGCTGCATTTAAGACTTTAAAAAATATTTGTATTTTATGGGTTTGAGTGTTTTGCCTGCTTATTTGTATGTATACACCCTCTTGTTCTCCTTTAAATTCATGGCCCCTTTTTGAAATTTGTTGTTGCATACATATACATGTGTGTACATGTATGTGTATCCCTAAGCACATAAGTACAACTTTAGTTTGAATCTTAAATCAGTCTTTTTTTTTTTTTTTTCTTTTCCCTTTTTTTTTTTTTTTTTTTTTGTGATATATATTTTTTATTTTACAATACCATTCAGTTCTACATATCAGCCATGGGTTCCCCTATTCTCCCCCCTCCCATGCCCTCCCCTTACCCCCAGCCCACCCTCCATTCCCATCTCCTCCAGGACAAGTCCTCCCCCGAGGACTGTGATCGACTTGGTAGACTCAGTCCAGGGAGGTCCAGTCCCTTCCTCCCAGACTGAGCCAAGTGTCTCTGCATAAGCTCCAGGTTTCAAACAGCCAACTCATGGAATGAGCACAGGACTTGGTCCCACTGCCTAAATGCCTCCCAAACTGATCAAGCCAATCAACTGTCTCACCTATTCAGAGGGCCTGATCCAGCTGGGAGCCCCTCAGTCTTTGGTTCATAGTTCATGTGTTTCCATTCATTTGGCTATTTTTTTTCAATAATTGAGTAAAACTGAAATTTATTATATGCCACAGTCGTCCTACGGACCTCCATGCTATATATATATAGCCTCTATGGTTCTATGGGTTGTGGTCTGATTGTTCATTTTATATCTAGAATCCACCAATGAGTGAGTACATACCATAACTGTCTTTCTGGGTTTGGGTTACCTCACTCAGGATGATATTTTCTAGTTCCATCCATTTGCCTGCAAATTTCATGCTTTCATTGTTTTTCTCTGCTGAGTAGTACTCCATTGTGTATATGTACCACATTTTTTTCATCCATTCTTCCGTTGATGGGCATCTAGGTTGTTTCCAGGTTCTGGCTATTACAAATAGTGCTGCTATGAACATAGCTGAGCATGTATCTTTATGGTATGTATCAGCATTCTTTGGGTATATGCCCAAGAGTGGGATGGCTGGGTCTTGAGGTAGTTTGATTCCTAATTTTCTGAGAAACCGCCATACTGATTTCCATAGTGGTTGTACAAGTTTACATTCCCACCAACAGTGGAGGAGTGTTCCCTTTGCTCCACATCCTCTCCAACATTGGTTGTCATTGGTGTTTTTGATCTTAGCCATTCTAACAGGTGTAAGGTGGTATCTCAGAGTCGTTTTGATTTGCATTTCTCTGATGATTAAGGATGTTGAGCATTTCTTTAAATGTCTTTCAGCCATTTGTAGTTCTTGTTTTGTGAATTCTCTGTTTAGCTCTTTAGCCCATTTTTTAATTGGACTGTTCAGTGCTTTGATGTCTAGTTTCTTGAGTTCTTTATATATTGTGGAGATCAATCCTCTGTCAGATGTGGGGTTGGTGAAGATCTTTTCCCAATCTGTTGGCTGTCTTTTTGTCTTATTGACTGTGTCTTTTGCCCTGCAAAAGCTTCTCAGTTTTGAGAGGTCCCATTTATTAATGGTTGTGCTCAGGGTCTGTGCTGTCGGTGTTTTATTTAGGAAATGGTCTCCAGTGCCAATGCGTTCAAGAGTGCTTCCTATCTTCTTTTCTATTAAGTTTAGTGTAACTGGATTTATGTTTAGGTCTTTGATCCACTTGGACTTGAGTTTTGTGCATGGTGACAGATATGGATCTATTTGTAATCTTTTACATATTGACATCCAGTTATGCCAGCACCATTTGTTGAAGATACTTTCTTTGTTCCATTGTATAGTTTTGGCTCCTTTGTCAAAAACCAGGTGTTCATATGTGCATGGATTAATGTCAGGGTCTTCAATTCGATTCCATTGGTCCGTATGTCGGTTTTTATACCAGTACCAAGCTGTTTTTATTACTATAGCTCTATAGTAGAGTTTGAGGTCCGGGATGGTGATGCCTCCAAGGGTTGCTTTATCGTATAGGATTCTTTTAGCTATCCTGGGTCTTTTGTTTTTCCATATAAAGTTGAGTATTTTTCTTTCCAAGTCTGTGAAGAATTGTGTTGGGATTTTGATGGGGATTGCATTGAATCTGTAGATTGCTTTTGGTAAGATTGCCATTTTTACTATGTTAATCCTACCTATCCATGAGCATGGGAGATCCTTCCATTTTCTGATATCTTCTTCAATTTCTTTCTTTAGAGATTTAAAGTTCTTATCAAAAAGGTCTTTCACTTGTTTAGTTAGTGTTATCCCAAGGTATTTTATATTATTTGTGGCTATTGTAAAGGGTGATGTTTCTTTGACTTCTTTCTCAGCCCTTTTATCATTTGTGTATAGGAGGGCTACTGATTTTTTTGAGTTGATCTTGTATCCTGCCACTTTACTGAAGGAGTTTATCAGCTGTAGAAGTTCCCTGGTAGAGTTTTTGGGGTCACTTATGTATACTATCATATCATCTGCAAATAGTGAAAGTTTGACTTCTTCCTTGCCAATTTGTATCCCTTTGATCTCCTTTTGTTGTCTTATTGCTCTAGCTAGAACTTCTAGTACTATATTGAATAAATATGGGGAGAGTGGACAGCCTTGTCTTGTTCCTGAATTTAGTGGTATCGCTTTGAGTTTCTCTCCATTTAATTTGATGTTTGCTGTTGGCTTGCTATAAATTGCTTTTATTATGTTTAGAAATGTTCCTTGTATTCCTATTCTTTCTAAGACCTTTATCATGAAGGGGTGTTGTATTTTGTCAAAGGCTTTTTCAGCATCTAGGGAGATGATCATGTGGTTTTTTTCTTTCAGTTTGTTTATATGGTGTATTACATTGACTGATTTCCGTATGTTGAACCATCCTTGCATCCCTGGGATGAATCCTACTTGGTCGTGATGGATGATTGTTTTGATGTATTCTTGGATTCGGTTTGCCAATATTTTGTTGAGTATTTTTGCATCAATGTTCATGAGGGAGATTGGTCTGTAGTTCTCTTTCTTTGTTGCATCTTTGTGTGGTTTGGGTATCAGGGTAATTGTAGCCTCATAAAAAGAGTTTGGTAGTGTTCCTTCTGTTTCTATTGTGTGGAACACTTTGAAGAGGATTGGTATTAGTTCTTCTTTGAAAGTCAGGTAGAATTCTGCACTGAAACCATCTGGTCCTGGGCTTTTTTTAGTTGGGAGACTTTTGATGACTGTTTCTATTTCTTTAGGGGTTATTGGTCTATTTAAATGGTTTATCTGGTCTTGATTTAATTTTGGTATTTGGTATTTATCCAGAAAATTGTCCATTTCTTCCTGGTTTTCCATTTTTGTGGAGTACAGGTTTTTGAAGTATGATCTGATGATTCTCTGGATTTCCTCATTGTCTGTTGTTATGTCTCCCTTTTCATTTCTGATTTTGTGAATTTGGGTGTTCTCTCTTTGCCTTTTGGTTAATTTGGCTAGTGGTTTGTCTATCTTGTTGATTTTTTCAAAGAACCAACTCTTTGTTTCATTGATTTTTTGTATTGTTCTCTTGTTTTCTATTTCGTTGATTTCAGCCCTCAATTTGATTATTTCCTGGCGTCTATTTCTCTTGGGTGAGTTTGTTTCTTTTTGTTCTAGAGCTTTCAGTTGTGCTGTTAATTCATTGGTATGGGATTGCTCCATCTTCTTTATGTGTGCATTTAGAGCTATGAATTTTCCTCTTAGCACTGCTTTCATAGTGTCCCATAAGTTTGGGTATGTTGTACTTTCATTTTCATTGAATTCTAGGAACTCTTTAATTTCTGTCTTTATTTCTTCCTTGACCCATTGATGTTTCAGGTGGGTATTATTCAGTTTCCATGAGTTTGTGGGTTTTCTATAATTTTTGTTGTTATTGAGTTCTAACTTTAAGGCTTGGTGGTCTGATAAAATACAGGAGATTATTCCAATTTTTTTGTATCTGTTGAGATTTGTTTTGTGTCCAAGCATGTGGTCAATTTTTGAGAAGGTTCCATGGGGTGCTGAGAAGAAGGTATATTCTTTTGTGTTAGGATGGAATATTCTGTATATATCTATTAGGTCCATTTGAGTCATAACATCTGTTAGGTCCTTTATTTCTTTGTTAAGTTTCAGTCTGGTAGATCTATCTTTTGGTGAGAGTGGTGTGTTAAAATCTCCCACTACTAATGTGTGGGGTTTGATGTGCGTTTTAAACTTTAGTAGTGTTTCTTTTATGAATGTGGGTGCTTTTGTATTTGGAGCATAAATGTTTAGAATCGAGACTTCATCTTGGTGGATTTTTCCTGTGATGAATATGTAATGTCCATCCTGGTCTCTTTTGATTGATTTTAGTTTGAAGTCTATTTTATTAGATATTAGGATAGCTACGCCAGCTTGTTTCTTAGGTCCATTTGCTTGGAAAACCTTTTCCCAGCCCTTTACTCGGAGGTAGTGTCTGTCTTTGGAGTTAAGGTGTGTTTCTTGTATGCAGCATATGGATGGGTCCTGTTTTCTAATCCATTCTGTTAGTCTGTGTCTTTTTATAGGTGAGTTGAGACCATTGATATTGATGGATATTAATGACCAGTGATTGTTAATTCCTGTTATTTTTTTGGTTGTGTTGTGTTGTCCTTCTGTGGTGTATGTTGGTGTAGGATTATCTATTGCTTGATTTTTCATGGATGTGTTTAGCTTCTTTGGGTTGAATTTTCCCTTCTAGTGCTTTCTGTAGGGCTGGGTTTGTGGACAGGTATTGATTAAATCTGGTTTTATCCTGGAATATTTTGTTTACTCCGCCTATGGTGATTAAGAGTTTTGCTGGGTATAATAGTCTGGGTTGGCATCCATGGTCTCTTAGTGTCTGCATGAGGTTTGTCCATGATCTTCTATCTTTCATAGTCTCTATTGAGTAGTCTGGTGTTATTCTGATGGGTTTGCCTTTATATGTTACTTGGTCCTTTTCCTTTGCAGCTCTTAATATTTTTTCTTTATTCTGTGTGTTTAGTGTTTTGATTATTATGTGGCGAGGGGACTTTTTTTTTGGATCCAGCCTATTCGGTGTTCTGTAAGCTTCTTGTATCTTCATAGGTATTTCTTTCTTTAGGTTAGGAAAGTTTTCTTCTATGATTTTGTTGAATATATTTTCTGTGCCTTTGAGTTGGTATTCTTCTCCTTCTTCTATCCCTATTATTCTTAGGTTTGGTCTTTTCATGGTGTCCCAAATTTCCTGGACGTTTTGTGTTAGGACTTTTTTGTCTTTATTGTTTTCTTTGACTGACGAATCTATTTTCTCTATCGTGTCTTCAGTGTCAGAGATTCTCTGTTCCACCTCTTGCAATCGGTTGGTTATGCTTGTTTCTGTAGTTCCTGTTCGTTTTGTCAGGATTTCTATTTCCAGCATTCCCTCAGCATGTGTTTTCTTTATTGTCTCAAATTCATTTTTCAGATCTTGGAATGTTTCTTTCATCTGTTTAATTGCTTTTTCTTGGCTTTCTTTGATTTCTTCCCATTTTTTGTTCGTTTTTTCTTCCATTTCTTTAAGGGAGTTTTTTATTTCCTCTTTAATGGAGTTTTTCATTTCCTCTTTAAGGGAAGTTTTTATTTCCTCTTTAAGGGAGTTTTTTATTTCCTCTTTAAGGAAAGTTTTTATTTCCTCTTTAAGGTAGTTTTTCAATTCCTCTTTAAGGAAAGTTTTTATTTCCTCATTGAGGGAATGTTTTATTTCTTCTTTAAGGGCCTCTATCATCTTCTTAATGTCATTTTTAGGGTTGATTTCTTCTGTTTCTTCTGTCATGGTATGTTTAGGTCTTGCAGGTGTAGAATCACTAGGTTCTGATGTTGCCATGTAGGTCTTTATGTTGTTGCCTGTATTTTTGCACTGGCGCCTACTCATCTCTTCCTCTGTGAGGTGCAGGTGGTGTCTGTGTCTGAGAGTGCCTCTCTTGTTCTAATTTTTAGTCTTGGTTTAGTAGGGGTTCTTGGTTAAATTGGTGCTTTTGGGCTATTTCTTCAGGGGCAGCTGATTTCGATCGGTGAATTATATACTTATGATTCTGGTGATCTGGTTTGGTGTCTGGGTAGCGCCTTCTTCTGTGTTCTCAGGTCACTTTTTGTTCATTTGTCAACTCCTCAGCTGATCTTGTTTCTTCAGACTTTAAACTGTAGGCATCTGAATCCTCTCCCAGATGGGTTTCAGCTGAGCAGGGTAGTCTCACCAACACCTCCAAGTTGTTGGGTTTCACAGGATCAGCAGCTGGGCCCTGGGTTGTCCTCAGACGGAGTGTTCAGATTCGTTCTGGTTCTGACCCACGGAGATAGCTTCTTCCCCAGATGTTGGGGTTAGGGGCGTCCCTGTTCCAAGCTGTGTCTGCTTGTCTCCGTCCCTGGGCCTGTTTACCTCTGCGGTCCGCCGCCGGGCCTGTATGTCCCTGTCAGCTGCCGCTGGGTCTGTCTGCCTCTGGGGGCCGCCACCGGGCCTGAATGTCCCTGTCAGCCGCTGTACGTCTACCTCAGCGGGCTGCCGCTGGGCCCGTCTTCCTCCACAGGCCGCCGCCACAGGCCTACCTGCGTCTGCTTGTCTTTGCCGCCGGGCCTGTCTACCTCTGTGGACCGCCGCTGGGCCTGAATGTCTCTGCCGGCTGCCGCCGGGCCTGAATATCTCTGTCGGCTGCCGCCGCTGGGCCCGTCTACCTCAGCGGGCTGCTGCTGGGCCCGTCTACCTCCGCGGGCCACCGCCGCAGGCCTACCTGCGTCTGCTTGTCTCTGCCGCTGGGCCTGTCTACCTCTGTGGGCCGCCGCTGGGCCTGAATGTCTCTGCCGGCTGCTGCCGGGCCTGAATGTCCCTGTTGGCCGCTGCCGCCGGGCCCGTTTACCTCAGCGGGCCGCCGCTGGGCCCGTCTACTTCTGTGGGCCGCCGCTGGGCCTGAATGTCTCTGCCGGCTGCCGCTGGGTCTGAATATCCCTGTTGGCTGCCGCCGCTGGGCCCGTCTACCTCCACCGTCCCCCGCCGCAGGCCTACCTGCGTCTGCTTGTCTCTGCCGCCGGGCCTGTCTACCTCTGTGGGCCGCCGCTGGGACTGAATGTCTCTGCCGGCTGCCTCCGGGCCTGAATATCCCTGTAGGCTGTCGCCGCTGGGCCCGTCTACCTCAGCGGGCTGCTGCTGGGCCCGTCTACCTCCGCGGGCCCAGCACTCAGCTTTTTATGTGACACAATTATCCTGGCTTTTTGTCCTGGGATAACACTATCCACTGGAAGCTGGGCTCTTCACATCAACCAACAATCAAGAAAATGTCCCACAGACATGTCCTCAGGCCAGACCAATGGAGGGACTTCATCAATATTTCTTCTTCTCAGATGACTCTAGCTTGTGTCAAGTTGACAAAAAACTAACTCGCTGGATCCTCAGCTGGACCTGTTTCCTCAGACTGGAGGCCTCTGAGTCCTCATCCGGAATCCTTTTCCCTTTTTTTGTTTGGTTGGTTTTTGTTTATTTGTTTGTTTTTTCAAGACAGGGTTTGTTTCTCTGTGTAGTTTTGGTGCCTGTCCTGGATCTTGCTCTGTAGACTGTAAATGAATTTCTAAATAATCTTATTAAATAAAAAACATGGAGCCAAATATAGGAGTGAAAGCCTTAGATCAGGGAAATAGGGAAAGCCACCAGCCAACCTTAACTCACCAACTCTGCAGCTTCCAAATTCCAGCTCTTAAATCAGTCTTTTAATAAAAAACCTGGTTCCAGATATTGGGGTAAATGCTGAAAGATCAAAGAAACAAAGGAACAAGCCACTGACACTGTCTTAACCTCTAGGACTTGTGGTGGTATTGTGTTCCTCAAAATATTGTGTACCTTAATAAACTTATCTGGGGTCAGAGAACAGAAAAGCCACTAGTTAGGCAGTGATAGCACACACCTTTAATCCTAGCATTCCAGAGGCAGAAATCCATCTGGGATCTCTGAGTTCAAGGCCACATTGGAAACAGCCAGGCATGGTGACTCATTCCTTTAATCCCAGAAAGCGAGCCTTTAATCCTAGGGAGTGATGGTAGAAAGCAGAAAGGTATATAAGGCGTGAGGACCAGAAACTAGAAGCATTTGGCTGGTTCAGCATTTGGCTGGTTAAGCATTTGGCTGGTTAAGCATTCGGCTGGTTAAGCTTTCAGGCTTTGAAGCAGCACAGTTCAGCTGGGATTCATTCTGGATGAGGACTCAGAGGCTTCCAGTCTGAGGAAACAGGACCAGCTGAGGAACTGGTGAGGTGAGATAGCTGTGGCTTGTTCTGTCTCTCTGACTTTCCAGCATTCACCCCAATAACCGGCCTCGGGTTTGATTTTATTAATAAGAACTTTTAAGATTCATGCTACATCAGGACTCCTCAGCCTGAAAAGCTCAGCTGAAGGCCTTCAGTTCCTGTCTTCTCACGCCTTATATACCTTTCTTTGCCCAGCCATCACTTCCTTCCTAGTGCTGGGATTAAAGCCGTGTGATTTTCAAGTACTAGGATTATAGGTGTGTGCCACCACTGCCTGGCTGTTTCTCTGCTAGACTGAGTTAATCTCATGTAATCCAGGGTGGCTTTGAACTCACAGAAATCCAGATGGATCTCTGCCTCCCGAGTGCTAAGATTAAAGGTGTGTGCCACCACTACCTGGCCTCTATATTTAGTCTAGTGGCTTGTTCTGTTCTCTGATCTTCAGGCAAATTTTGTTAGGGTACACAATATATCACCACATAAAAGCCATACAGTCCATGTAATGTCACTTGTATGTACATGTCTTCAGGGATGATCATTTGGTCTTGGATAACCAACTTGTGTGCTCTTCCCTAAGGAAGACTATTTTTCCTGCTCCCAGCATCCCTTGGTTGTCTGTCGTTATTTGCCTAGGGCTGAGGCTTCATGACCCTTCCCCATCCATGTTAGTATGTCTATTGGTGTCATCCTTGTTCAAGTCATGTTCAGACAGCCATATTGGTGAGACTCCATGGGTGTAGCTTCTGACACTTCCAGGAGACATAATCTCACATCAAACTTCATATTCCTCTGGCTCTTACAATCTTTCCACCTCCTCTTCCACATTGTTCTCTGAATTTTAGGTGCAGGAGTTGCATTGTCTATCAGTTGGTATTGGGCCTCTCAACTCTGCATTTTGATTGGTTGTTGTTTTTTGTAATGGTCTCCATCTGTTGTGAAATTTCCTTGATGAGGGTGAAGACTATACTTACCTGTATACAGAGATATTTAGGATGTAGCTAGGGATTATATTGGCTTGGCCAAGTGGTGGTTGTAAGTTCTTCTGAGGATTTGTGACTTCACTAGCCCTGGATTGTTGGCTAGCTTTCCACTGCTAGAAATGATTTTCCTCTCGTTGGGTGTCTTAGTTCAGGTAGAGTGCTTATCAGTTAATAACAAGGTATTCAAGCCTCTATTGCACCCTTAGGGTTACTGTGCCTTGCTGGATGTGATTCATAGGTATCATAGGTTGGTGGTACTCTTGGTGGCTTCCCTTTAGAATCTTCTGGTACCATGAAAGGTAGTCCTCAGAGGAGGTTTTCAGATCAGATATGGTTGAGGGGCCTCTGACACTGTGTCTGGTGTGCACAATGCTGTCACCTCTTGGGGAAAGCCAAGGCCAACAGCATTAGTGTATAATGTCTGGGGAGTTTCTTGGACAGCCCTGACCAACAACTCAAAAGAGGGTTTCTCCTCTGGTTCCTGGGGGTGTTGTTAGATTATCTCTGGCTCTTGAAGGGAACATGGTCAGCACAAATGAGAGAATTTTATTTTAAAAAAAAAAGAACACACACACTTATATTTTTTAGGCAGTTAATAGCATGATTCCTTAAGACTTTGCTGACATTGTTATTTTAGCTACCTCCCCGTTTCTAATGAGATCCTTCAATTTTCCCCACTTTCCTCTTCAGTTTACTTGTATCCTGCTATTCTTCTCTCTATGGCTCCCCCAAGCAACGGTCCCTTCTTACTCTCCTGGTTTCTGCAGTTACTCCAGGTTATGAACTCACATCTCAAGATTTGGAGTTAGGAAGCTCAGATGATAGAACATGAGACTTGTAAGTCTTTTTATTATTTTTTTAAAAAAGATTTATTTATTTATTTATTTAATTTATTTATTATGTATGCAGTGTTCTGTCTGCACGCATCCTTGCAGGCCAGAAGAGGGCACCAGATCTCATTACAGATGGTCGTGAGCCACCATGTGGTTGCCGGGAAGTGAACTCAGAACCTCTGGAAGAGCAGTCAGTACTCTTAACCTCTGAGCCATTTCTCCAGCCCGACTTATAAGTCTTGCTGGGTCTTTTCTCGTTCATCATTTACCCAGCTGGACCCTGAGGAAGGGTATCTGTCTCCTTTCTTTAGGGGGTGCAGCTTTGGAAACAAAAACTTCACATTACCTGCCAGTGATGGCATTCTGATGTACTCACAAACAAGATGTAGAGCCAGGATGTGAATCGTACCACTTGACTCCATAATTCAGATGTCCATCAACCCCGGTGACTCAGTTTGCAATAATGCAACACTAGATTGAGAACTGAAAGGACATCCTGGTGTGGCATGGTGGCACAGGCCTGAGACAAGTACACAGGAGTCTGAGACAGGAGAATCTCATGTTTTAAAATCAGCATGGGAAATCTGACTCTGACTCAAAACAAGCAAGACTCCAATCAGAGGTTATGAACCGAGGGGTTGAGATGCGAGCGGACACTTGGCTTTTGTGTTAACACACAGAACAGCAAACACCAAGCCCTTCGGCCACCATTCCGTCTTTAATCAAAACCACAGCGCATTGAACACGTACACATGTCCAGACCTTCAGTGACGTTTGCATGTTGAAATCCCTTTGCACAACACTTTGAGGCTAACTTCGTGCTGTCTTTACAAATGTACAACATAAAAACACATTTGGAGTCCATTCCATGAAAGTCTAAAACACTTTAAGTATAATTGACATACAATGTAAAGGTATTTAAAATAAAAATTACAAAATGAGCACAAAGAAGTCTTCCCTTTGGAACTTTTAATAAAATACTGCTCTAAGATCTAATGAAAAATTCCAGTTACTTACAAAATAGTTACATGAGGAAAGAAACCAAGGAAGATAGATATGTGTGAAATCACAGTTTAAATGAGGAAAATGCTAAACACTTTGATACAGAGCACACCACTGATTACTCAAATGTTAAATGAAAACACTCAAAGTAATTTGTTTAGGAAAATGGAAGTATAAGATACTTAAAACTTCACCCCCCCCAAATAAAGAAAAAGTTAAAAAAACAAAATCCAGCTGTGTGGTGTTGGCATACACCTTTAATCCCAGCATTTAGGAGGCAGAGGCAGGAGGATAACTGTGAGTTCAAGGCCAGCCTGCTCTATAGAGTGAGTTCTAGGACAGCTAAGGCTACAGAGAATTCCTGTCTTGAAACACAAAACAAAACACACACACACACACACACACACACACACACACACACACACACACACACAACTAAAGGAAAGGCAGGATTAATAGAGCTTAAAGCACACTGGGCATTCGCCATACTCTAATCTCGGAATTTAGGCGGTTGAGGCAGGAGAACTCAAAGGGCTTTGTAGCAAGAAGGAGGAGGGGAGAGGAATGGAGTGGAGAGGGGAGAAGAGACTGAGCCTGAGTGAGCCCTTAAAGCAAGCTGTGGGGTACATTCTCACCCTATCATTTTGAGAGAAACGGAACGAAAACTTGGCTTCTAATCCCTAAGCAGCTACACAGACCATCACCTGCTGCACTAATCGGTAGTGATGGCCGGGTAGTGGAAATCAACTTCTATCTACAGCTTTCACTATGTAGATAGTCTACTGGCCAGCAGTCTCTGTCCCCAGCTGCACTGGAGACCGGTCACTGAAGAGCAGGGCGTTTATTCTTGTCACTTCAACCCTCTCCCTCCTGCCCTCTCTCAAAAGAAAGGACCAGTGCTGTCTAGCTCAGCACGTGACAGTCAAACTCCAGCAGCCTGCTTGTCTGCTCCTCCCTGGTACTGGAGAGCCACTGGTCCTCTCTAGCTGTCTCTTACTGTGCCTGGCAGAAAATGAGGATGTCTAATGGGAATATGAATTGTCAGGCTGAAAAACACTAAAAATTTTAAGCTCTATATTTTGCTAACAAAGGATGTGCCTGCAAAAAAGACCATTTCATTGAGAAAACTACAACAAACAGCAATGCACACAAAGAACTGTAGTTTCAATCCTGTCACCATCTCTAAAAAGAAATAATCATTTTTTTGGTGACAGATTTAAAAAAAAAAGATACAGAATACCTCTCATAATAATTTCTAACAGATTCTCTTCTATAGTAAAAGAAAAGTCTGGAAGCAAGCGGCTACAAAGAAATATAGCTGAGACGTGTGTGAGAGCTACCTTCAGTGGAGAGCCATGGAATTCTGTCATATAAGCTGGAAACTAAACAACCACTATGAAAAAATATTTGATACAAAGAGAACGGACACACAGAAGGGGAGTAAATAAAGTGACTCTATAGTTCATTTCCTTGAGATAAAAAAGTACACTGAAGTCTGCAAATACTACTGGATCCTACAGGTCTCCCTCTCTGCCTCCTCCAGAGAACCAGGAATCTAGAACTGTCTAAAAACACAGGAATGGAAGTAGTAACAGGAAAAATGGCATCAGTACTCCTCACTCTGCTCATCAGGGAAGGAGGGGATACCCTCAGTGTTCGTTACTTACTGTTTTGAAAAGGAAGGAGAGTCTTTTTTTCTAGACAGCATCTACATAGCCCAGGCTTGCCTTGAAGTCACAGTCCTGCTGTAGCTTTCAGAGTGCTGCGATTATAGAGGTGGGGGTACCATTCTCAGCAAAGGACAACCTTAAATTGAAACTGGGATTCAGAGGAAATAATTTTCTGACGCAACTGAGGTTTAGATGTTTACGCCTTTAGTCTGTGAAGTATTTAAGTCAATTAATGCATTTTATCTGCCAAATTTTAAAATTAAGGTAGTGACCAGGTAACACACAGAATTGTGAAAAGAAACAATGGCTGAAAGGATCCAGCTTTAACTTAATTTGCTTAAAAAAGAAAGACTTACTGAACAAGGATATTTGCAATAGTCCCGTGAGGAGAGGAAGGTTTAATCAAATAACTTTAGTTACATGAAAAACAGACAGTCTGGGGGGAATCTTTCCTTTTGTGACCAAAGTTTACCATTTCCACCAAAAGTTCTTAGATTGGACAGCCGACTGAGCATATTTTAGAAGCTTGAGGGTGGGCTCAGCCTCTCCATCCCAGAGGGGAAAAGTGTGTGGTTCCCACAGGACAACTATGTTACTAGACCCTCCGGACGTGTCCACAGGTCCGTGTCCTCACAGTCGTCCAGCTGGTAAGTCTTGTCTCACATCCTCCAGAGGTTGCATGTTTCCCCAGATGTCAGACCTGCATTGACAACAGAGCTATGGGGAGGGGCAGAAAAGACGTGATCACTCCCTATCTGCCGGTATGCAGCCCTCTCTTATTTTCCCTTCAAGCTTGACCCTTAGAATTTTTGTTTTTTAAAGGAAGGTCAAATATTCTTACTGGCTCTCCATATATAATTACTAGCTTGTGCTCAAATTTTAGAGAAATACCCTCACAGGTTCAATGGCACCGCGTTTACTAAAATCTCTCAGGGGACTTTCAGAAGGAATCCTTCCTGTGTTCTCCAGGGAACACGGTCATACACCATGGTGGAACCACCACACAGGAGTAAGTGAATGGTAGAATAAATGTAAGTGAGGCTCTTGGAAGGAGTCACCATGGCACTGTCTAACTGATCATCCCCTTGTGTCTCCAATGGACACAATGACAGTGAAGATGGACACTGAGAATGACCTGAGCCTCAGCCCAGTGTCCCACTGCATGTGAGGGAGTGCTGGGCACTGATAAACAGCTCAACTTCTATCAATGGAAAACAAAGTTACAGAAAGTCACATGACCATTTACCTCTCTACACTAAAGGCACCACTAGTATACATATATCCTGCCACCATTTCGAGAAACACTGGGATCAGCAGAGAGAGGAATTCAGTTCAACATAGCATTTTAAAAAATAGTAAAACTATTTTAAGACTTATGGCAGAGTTTTCAATGAGCTAATGAAATCACACACAATAAGCAGCTCCATATAAAGACTGGTTCCTACTTTTTAAAAAGTATGATCATTTTACTCTTTAAAAATATAAACATATCACAAAACTAAAAGATAAATATATGCTCATATATAAATGCAGGCCCTGATGTCATTGAGAAATTTTCATAAAATCCAAATCATTTCAACAGTGTGAACACAGATATCCATGAATGACATGCAGAGACAAATGTGGCATCACCGAGGTCAGCAAATGCTAAAAATGGACAACTGAATGGGACAGGCAGTAAGTAACATACACACAAACATCCTGGAATTTTTATAAAGTTTAAAATGTCATCAGTCCCAGGAAGCTCTACCCATGGACCCAAGGTGAGCTTTCACCTATGTGAAGGACGCAGAGAAAAGCCACACAAGTGGCTGTGGTGATGCATGGCTGGAATCCCAGAACTTGGAGGATTGCCATGAGTACCAGGCCAGCCAGGACTACACAGCAAGACCTCGTCTCAAAACAAACAAATCCCAAGAAGCCTAAGCAAGAATAAAGTGATTAACATTTTGTACTGTACTCTATTTGAAGACTGATTTGTAATCACTATACCCTGTAGATTTTGAAACTTAATTTTATTAGAATTCTTAATGCTGGTTCTTGAATAATCTAAAAAAAAAAAAAAGTCGTCATTTCTCAAATCTAGATTGCTATTCCTAGTTCGAAGCAGCCAGACGAATGATCTGGAGGGTTTTCTAAAGCTGCTTTGGTATAAGATTTATAACAGAGCAACACTGGCAGCACCAGCCAGGGCGCTGGCTCCATGGCCACAGTGTGCTGGCTCCATGGCCACAGTGTGCTGGCTCCATGGCCACGGCCAGGGCGCTGGCTCCATGGCCACAGTGTGCTGGCTCCATGGCCACGGCCAGGGCGCTGGCTCTGCAGCATGCTGGGAGCGACTCTGGCAACAGACGGAAGTGATGACAGAGAAAGCGCCACTCTCCCAGCCACGCTGCTACATTATTAAAAAGAAATAAAACCCACATTTAGGAAATTATGAGGCCTAATTCATGCTACACTTAATTATCCCTCAATAATAGTGTAAAAAAGGTTATTATTATAATACGATGACTAATTTATAGTTCAGGGATGCTTCTAATGAGGAAGCCAATGGTTAGAGTGTATATTTTAATATTTAGCCCACTGACATCTACTTTATTTTTTTGGTTTTTGAAGCAAGGTCTCAGTCTGGCCAGGAACTCACTATGTAGCCCTGGCTAACCTTGACTATATGGCAATCCTCCTGTCTCAGCCTCTCAAGCACAAGGGTTATAGGCATGAACTACCATGCCTAGTTCGATGTTTATTTTGATACAAGATTTAATTTGATCTTTTTTTTTTTTTTACAGCTTTATTGAGGTATCACTGATGTACAACAAATTGCACATATTTAAAGTGCACAATTTGATATATAGTCTTAAATAGCATGAAAAGTGCCTGATAACTTAAAAATAAAAAATATTCAATCTAAACATATTCTAAAATAGTACATTTCTGACACACAGATATCAATTTATAAAAATGTAGATGGAAAGAAAAGAAATTCACTCCCAGGTATCAAATTTATTCAGAAGGTTTAGGAACACTAAAGTTGACAGCCAGTTTCCTTGACTTCC
The DNA here is from genome assembly GCF_049852395.1 of Peromyscus maniculatus bairdii. NCBI lineage: Eukaryota > Metazoa > Chordata > Mammalia > Rodentia > Cricetidae > Peromyscus > Peromyscus maniculatus. Next base: position 93,616,729 of record NC_134858.1, on the reverse strand, counting down.
TCCTCGAGGAGCTCGGGGCTGATTTCTGGTGGGACACACCATGGCCTTGGGAGGCAGTTTCGACTTGAGAAGACACAGGCTGAGGAGCTTGAGAGGACTTCAAAGAGGCTGATGAGCTTTCTTGTGGAATTATTTTGGTGGCTTCAGAAGACCCTGGCTTGCTAGTCTGAAGCGGTGTGACTTGAGAACTCTGGGCTTCCTTACTCTCAAAATTCTTTCTGTTTGCAACCCTTTTTTTCGTAACCTTGAAGGAGTAAAAGCATCATTAAGTAACAATATAGGCAGAAAAAAGAAAAACTTGTGTCAGAAAACACCATAAATCAGACTGTTACTATGTGCCAATCACTGTTGATTTTTACTTCTAGTTATAATGGGGGCTGGAAAGATGGACAGTAGATGAGTTACTGCTCTTGCAGGGATCTGAGTTTGGTTCCCAGTATCCATGTCTGCTGGCCTTGTAACTTTGCTTCAGGGGACCCAACACCTCTGAACTCCCAGGGCATCTGCCCTTGTGTAGAACATACCCTCCTTCATGCAATAATTAAACCAAAATAAATCCTTAAAAATATGTATATTACTTGCTACAATTAGTATTACTTATTAGACCATAAACAGACCAGAGATCAGCTGAAATGTATCAATACTGCAAGCTTAGTTCATATACAAAGGACTTCCAGTTAGTACTGGGAAGTACTAACTACGTACATTTTTATCAACAGCTTTGTTCTGAATATTAAAAGAAGGTAACTGTTAAAGCCACAGTTTTCTTGCCAGCTCTCACCTGCAGAGGTATGAACTGATTGTGCACTCCGCCTGGCACTCCTCCAGCCAAGGGCATGGTCCCGGGATGTGGAGGAGGATGGAAGACCTTCCCAGCAACCGGCACTACTGGTCTCCATGGCACTGAGCCGAAGAGATGAGACGATGAAGGCATCATATTAGCTGTAAAGAACCGAAATTGAGAGAATGACTTCTCTCTCGAGCCTTGGTTAGTTCCTCCACCTCATCTGGCAACGGTAAATGCTCTTGTCTATCACATCACTCATCCTGGGGTCCTTTCTCAGGGCCATAAAACTACCTACAGAAACTCAGTTTTTGTCATGCTGGCCCACAGAGGCCAATGGTACCAAATGCTGACATGAGCTTTAGGAACAGTTGTAATTATGGGACCTCGAGGAAGCTGGACTTTCCTGTGGTATCATTTCAATGGTGTCAGAAGACCCTGGCTTGCTGTTATGAAATGGTGTGAGTTGCAAAGAACTCTGGTCCTTCCTTATTCTCAAAATCCTGTTTGTTTGGTTTCATGACCATATAAATGACCATGAAGCTACTCCTTGAGGAAGGTCTGGGAACAAAGACAGAAATCAAGGCTCTCACCTGACCCAAATGCTAAGTTTCGTCCACAGTGAGCTTAGGATACAAAAAAACCTAAAGCTCAAGTCTTGAAACATGATCACTTTCATGGTACAGGGAGAGTTTCTTTTCTCTATTCGAGTAGAATTCAAGGACTCTTTTTTGTTGACTATTGGAAACACACTGAACTGGCGATTCCTAAAACTGTCTCTCTGAGCCACTTGGAGAGCTGGTGAAATTCAGACTCTTAACAGAGTGACTAAAATCTAACAAGCCAGATTCTTGAGGTCTCAGGAATCTTTGTATGCAGATAGGAGGACAATCTGTGGGAATCAGTTCTTTCCTTCCACTATGAGGGACACAGGAATTTAACTCAGGTCGTCAGATCTGCAGCAAGCCATTTCTCTGGCCCTGGTGTTTTAAATTTCAAGGCAACCTGTTTTTTTGTTTTGTTTTGTTTTCAGTCTAGAGATGCATGTCCTTTAGTTCTAAGACAATTTTATCTTTCCTTCCTTACCACTCATCTCTTTCTCTGGAGTGCCTATAACAAGGGTTGTGGATCTGTGCTTTGTTACGCTAATTTTTGTTACTTCTTATTTTCTAGTTTTTAATCACCCTTCTACAATTTCAAGTCAACAACTTGATAGTTTAAATGAGACACGTCACCCACAGGCTCAGGTATTTGAATACAGTCCCCAGTTGGTGGCACTGTTTGGGGAGATTATGGAATCTTTAGCAGACAGAGCCGTGCTGAGGAAGTGTGTCCCTGGCAACTGGCTTTGAGAGTTTATAGTCTCAACCCCTGTTCCCTCTCTGCTGTTTGAATATGTGATCCCTCAGCTTTCTGCTTCAGTTATCTGTTACCATGATTCTGTTTCCATTATGGAATCCCCCTCTGGTATTTTATCACAGCAACAGAAAAGCAACTGATGGAGAAGTTGGTACCAGGAGTGGGGTGTCGCTGTGGAGAACCTGATCATGTTGTACTTTTGAGAAATATGGAAGACTTTGCAAGTTTGGACTAGAAAAGTGGCTGAATACTGTAACCAGAGCTTAATGGGCCATTCTAGAAGACAGTAGGGATGAGGATAATGCAGAAGATAGAGGCCTAGCTCATGATGTTTCAGAGGGGAGCAAGGGCTGTATTAACTATGGATTAGAGACAGTGTGATATTTTTGTAAACAATCTTGCTGTTTTCTGTCCAAGTCCTGAGAATTTACATGAGGCTGAACTAAAAAGACTAATTTCTTTGGTAGAAGAACTTTCAAGACACCATAACACTGAATCTAAGGTATAGCTCTTATTGATAATGTGTATACAGGTCTGTAATAAAAAAGAGCAAGGTCTGTAATAAAAAAGAAATAAAAAGGGAATTTGGAGATAAAAGGGGATTTCCCCTTTAGAACCATAAGCTAAAAAAAACTATTCCTTTTGTAAGTTGCTTTTGGTTATGATATTTTAGATACATTAGGAAGCTTAATGTACAGCCAAGGTATGTGCTAAATGAGGCTGTCATTGTTAAGGAGATTAGTGTCACTTCAGGAGAGACCTCCTGCTCTGCACCACAACAATGGGGAAAATGCCCATTGTAAGTGAAGACCCCACCTAGCTATGTCTCCAACTTGTAAAAGGAAAAGCATAAAGGGCAGCTTGTTCCTAGAAAGCAACTGCTCCAGCCCAGGGAAGCTGCTACTAAAGGGGCTGAAGGAGGTGTTAGATGGCAGTCAAACTTGTCAGTGTGCCATCTTTGGAGGCATGAAAGATGCAAGAGGGAGGGAGAGGGGGCCATGGATTCTAGCTGCATGGTTTCAGAGAGCTCCCGAGGTCAGACAATAATGTGTGACAGAGGAATCCCTGTAAGGAGCTGTGAGAGACCATCATATATAGCTATGAAAACGAAGTCGGGGTTGTGGTGGAGACCCCATGATGTTGAAGATCATAGTTATGAGATACCTGCCAGAGAGAGCTGATACAGGGAGTGGAGCCACTCTAAGAGCAAAGCTGGAGCCATCTAAGTCTCATGAAACTAAAGTCCAGACACTGGACACAGAGGTGGAAGATTTTGTGTTTGCCTTGCTGAGCTTAGAGCTTGTTCTGATTCAATCCTCACGATGCCCTCATTTCTCTCTTTTGGATTAGGGATGTATATTCTTTGGCACTGTATGTTGGAAGTATGTAATTTGCCTTTTGAATTTTCAGGGGGGTCACAGTTAAGAGACTGCCTTGGGTCTCAAAAAAAGAAACTTGGGCTTTGGACTTCTCAACAGTGTTGAGACTGATAAAGACTACTGGGACTTTTAGGGTTAGACTAAATGCATTTTGTGTTATGAGATGGCTGTGAGCCTACAGAGGCCTGAGCAGAATGTGTTAGTTTAAAATAAGAAATGTGCCCCATAGGCTCAGATGTCTGAACCCCTGTTCCCCAGTTGGTGGTGTCATCTGGGGAGTTATAGAGCCTTTAGGAAGTGCAGTCTTGCTGGAGAAAGTGTGTCACTGGGGGCAGGCTTTGAGTTTATAGACTTGCTCCAGGGCCAGTTTGTTTTCTCTATTTGATGCCTGAGGTTGAATATGTGATCTTTCAGTTTCTGGCTGCAGCTGCCTGTCCCCATGCTTTCCTGCCTGTTAGGGACTCCTCCTCTGGAACAGTATATCAAAATACACCCTTCCTTCTGTGAGTTGCTTTTTGTCATGACGCTTTATCAGAGACACAGGAAGTAATGGATACAACTAAAAACTTTTTTTTCCAATTATTCTTTTTTCATACATTCTTGATTTTATTTTGCTAGCTCTGCAGAGCTAGAGATTAAGCCCAGGGCTTTGCATATGCCAGGCAAATGCAATATGTGAGGAGGACGAGGAGCTCTTGTAACCTCTACTGTATGGACTATGGTTTGTAATTTAACCCTACTCTGCTAAATTGACTACTTCAATGTTTTATTCACTGCAAACCAATTTCAAATTTCTAGTCTGCTGATATTTCTTCTATTTATCCCCAGAGGTTTTGTTTTAAAATCCCTTATTATTTAATTTAATAGACTTTGGGCAAGAAGACAAGGTAACTGCAAGTTATAAACTTTTTTGATTTTTAGTGATAGTTCCTCAACTCAGGGTGGTGAGTACACCATAATCCCAGCACTCAGGAGATAGAGGAGGAGAAATTAGAAATTCAAAGCTGGTCTAGGATACATGAAACAATGTCATAAAAACAAAATCAAACCTTAAAACACTAAAAATGGTACATCTAGATGTATGCATACATGCACTAAATGTAATAAACAAAATAAGACAAATCTAAAACCCCCCTACAAAGACGTAGTTCTTAAAAGAATTTAGAGAAAATAATAACTCAAGGATAATACTTAGAAAAGCAAAATATCTTACCAGTAGGTTGGTGAAAAATGGGAGGGACGGTTCCAGATGGTACAGCAGGAGGATAATTTGGAAATATTGGTGGAGGCAAAGGATAATTCATACCAAAGGAGCCCTGTGGAAGTATTTTAAAATTATAAGACAAAATATCCAAACATTTCTGTAGAGACTAATTAAAAATCTAACAGATGAGGCTTTGTCGGGTGGGAGAGCTGTCCCTGAGGTCATGAGAGAGTGGGAGAACAGGCCCTGCACCTCACCTGGACAACTCAGTAGAGCTAGCCTTGTTGGCAGGAGTGCAGGTGAGCCCGCCCTGAGGGCATGACAGTAGGAGAGCTGACTCTGCCCCCCACTTATTTGCCATCCCTTACCACCTGTGGCAGGCAGGAGAGCTGGTGTTGGGAGCACAAGAGTGGAAGAGTGGGCTCCTTACCTCGCCTGGGCAAAACAACAGAGCGGCCCCTGGAGGTGTGAGAGGGCGTGAGAACAGGAGAACTGGCCTGGCCCACTGTTTGCTGCCTGCTACACTGACTGAGCTATCTGGGACAGTGCTGGGAAGTTCACCCTGGTGGTCTCAATGAGGCAAAGCTGGCAGGCTAACCAACTCAGCTACCACCCAGGCCCAGACCCAGAGCTAAGAGTTGGCCCACCCCAACATCCACCTCATCTATGAACCACTGGAGCATGTGAAGGGGCTGGACCTATAGATCCAATGCTGCAGGATCTCCACAGGATAACAACAGGATATCTAAGAGGAGTCCCAGTGAGAGCCCAGTGTCAACAGGGTAGAAGAAGCCAGAGGCCTTGAACCAGACCAATGACTCATTGCAATGAATACTTACAAGATGTATGAACTCAAGGGTATATTGTATGACTCACTACAGCTTCCAAGCTGAGACTTTTTTAAAATTATTTTTTTATGTTAGTTTTTTACTTTCTTTTGTTTTGAGGGGGAGGTGGCAAAGGCAGAGGGGAGATATGAATGGGATCAGGATGCTTGATGTGAAACCCACAAAGAATCAATTAAAGAAAAAAAGGAAAAAAAAAAAACCAAACAAACTCAAAACTAACAGATGGGCTGGAGAGATAGCTTAGTTGTTAAAGGCACTTCCTGAGGATGGAAGTTTGATTCCCAGCATGAATGTAGGGTAGCTCACAACCACCTGTAACTCCAGATCCAGGGGATCTGATTCCCCGTTCTTCTAGTCTCCTAGAGACACATACACACACACACACACACACACACGCACGCACGCACGCACGCACGCACGCACGCACGCACGCACGCACGCACACGCACACGCACACGCACACGCACACACACACTTAATCTTAAAAACTTAGTAGGGAATTCATGAATGATTCTTACCAGTTGTTGTAAAGCAAAAAGTGCAGCTCTCTCCTTGGCTTCACTTTCAGAGTGGCACTGTGGCCCATGTACCAGTAAACCATTAGACAATTTCACCTGACAAACTGTCATTGTCTAAAACAAGAGAATATAGACGTCCGTAAGATTATCTGTCTAGGAACCCAACTTCCTCTCCTAAAGTTTTGTCTAATCAAAGAACAATCATTTAAGTTTTAGGTTTCTAGGAAAACCTTTTAGAATTGTGCCTTATCTTTCTTTCACAAACAAACAAACAAACAAACAAAAATTCAGGGTCTATGTAGTCCTGGCTGGCCTGGATCTCTCTATGTAGACCAGGCTGGCCTTGAACTCAAGACATCTGCCTGCCTCTGCCTCCTGAGTGCTGCTCAGCTCAGTGTCTTACCTTTTAACATTTACAAGACAGAATGTTCTTTAGAGTAGGCACTGAGGGCCTAGCTCTGTGGAAGGCTGGAGCGGGAGAACAAGACTGTTTGAACTTAGGAGTTAGCGACCAACCTGACTGCACGTGAAGGAAGTTTAAAACAGAATCAAAGAACAAGCTGTCTAAATAGACTGAGCACCAAGTATTTCAATGAAAACAAAGGCTAGCAAAGCTTTTTTTCTATTCTAAGAATTGGCAAACTAAGCCTTTTGCTAAGAAAGTTTTACATTAAAAAACAAAACAAAACAAAACAAACAAACAAAAAACCAGCTGGATGGTGGTGGCACACCCTTTCATCCCAGGCAGAGGCAGAGGCAGGTAGATCTCTATGAACTCCAGGCCAGCCTGGTCTACAGAGTGAGTTCCAGGACAGCCAGGGCTATTACTTACACACAAAGCCCTGTTTCAAAAAACCAAAAAAAATCCCAACCCAACTCCAAACCAGAATTGCTTATGAAAACCTTCCCACTATTGTAGAGATGAGAAAATGTGACAAAGACTGTATGGTCCAAAGTACAAAATAATGGCCACTGACAGAAACAGCTTGCACACTCATGTTTCCTACCACCCTCAAGCAGCAGCTGGGACTATTAACTGCCCAAGTGTGAGAGACTCAGAGGTTCTTCTTTGATTGGAGGCTCCAGCTCGCCCCTGCATGGTCTAGAAAGCCCCATTCCCGTCTCTCTCTCTATCTTTCACAACCCTCTCCCAGCTGTAACCCACACCCCGAGAGTCTCTGAACAAAGGATAGGCGCCAACAAAAAGCCCAGGTCCCCACTCTTGGTGGCTGTTGCAGCTTCTGCCCCTGAAGTTGCCAGCTGCCCAAGTTCTTGCCCAAGCACTCAGCTCTTGACCATACTTGGGTACAAACCCAGCTTGTGCAGACATCATCATCTCTCACCTACAGCCTACAAATTTCTCTGCTTTAGTTTAGGTGAGTGACTTCTCTGGCCTTGATCTGTGGGACTGGAGGAACCAGCCCGGGAGTTGCTTTGCTTAATATACCTCTTGTTATAGTTTTTCAATTCATCTTGACCTGGTTGATTGCATCTCTGAGAAACTTATGATGGGGGAGGGGGGGTTGTACAGAAAACCTATTACTGTCATTGAGCTTTAGGAGTGATCTTATCTATTCTGTTGGTACAGTATGTGAGGCCTTGAGATCAGTTTCTAATGCTGTTGAAAAACACAACTCCTCAAACCACAAACACACAAAATCCTCACACTCACACACACAAAAAAACCCAACCTCCACACTACTGCATTTTTTCTAGCTAAAGATCTTCCAGCCAATCATGCTCAGTTAAAGATTTATATCCGTGCAAACATCATGCAGCAGTATACTACACCTGTGTTGTTCTCAGAAAGGAGAAATCTGGTTGTGGCATTCCAACAAGGGAACAAATTCGAGCAAGTTCAGCTACTGATGTGGACACAGGAGGGATATGACTAGGCCAACACACACTATCCACAGATGGACTATTTTGGTATTCACTAGTACCATGAGGCTTGTTCATAAAGCATGCTGTCAAGAGAGAGAAGGGAATATTCATGTTAATTAAAATGATCTTGGACTATCCAGTTGTGGTGGTTTGAATAAGAATGGCCTCCACAGGCTCCTATATGAATGCTTAGTCACCAGGAAGGGTATTGGTTTGATGGATTAAAAGGATTAGGAGGTGTGGCCTTGTTGGAGGTGGGCTATGAGGTTTCAAAAGCTCATGCCAGGCTCAGTTCCTCTCTGTCAGCCACTGCTCTGGAGCCATGTATGTGACCATGATGATAATGGACTGAACTGAAACTGTTAAGCAAACCCACAATTAAACTCTTTGATAGGAGTTGCCTTGGTCATGGGGCTTCCTCACAGCAAAAGAACAGTGACCAAGACATAGTTACTGCAGGTTTGTAGTCAATCAAACAGAAACTGCTAGATGGTTGAAAAATGACAGACTGGGCACGGTGGCTTGCACTTATAATCCTGAGGCAGGTGGATTGCCACCAGTTTGAGTCCAGTCTGGGATACAAAATGAGATTCTGTCTCCAAAAACCACTAGAAAAAAATAGTCAAGAAGTAAATTTAGATGGTTATAGTTGACAAATGAAAATTACCAAGGTAAAACTTTAAATTGGGCATGATAGAGCTTATCTGAACATAAGTATATGTCAGTGAAGAATTAATCCACCCTAGAATTTATTATGTAGACCATGCTGTCTTCAAATTCAAAGAGCTCTATCCACCTCTGTTCCCAGAGTGCTGGGATTAAAGGGTGTGCTACCATATCTACCTCAATTCCTGCTTTTGACTGGGCGTCATGAAACTTAGATTAGCTTCAAACCTGTTACATAGTCCAGGCTGGTTTTGAACTCAGTATCTTCTTGCCTCAACTTCTCAAGGGCTGAAAGCACATGTGTGCATCAAAACCCTGTTTATGCAGTACTGAGAACTAAACCCAGGCCTGTGCAAACAAACCAGCCACTCTACCAGTGAAACTACATGCTCAGCCTTGAAACCTCTATTTTAGAAAAGAGATTAAACATCTGGGAATCTGAGGCAGGAGGATCACCAGTTCAAAGTCAACCTGGACTACTTAATGAGATCTCAAAAACAAAAAACAAAAAACAAAACAAAACAAAAAAAACCCAAAAAAACCCAAAATAAAAAGGTTGTGGGGTACAGCCTGATGGTAGAACAGTCTAGCATGCTTGAGGCGCCAAGTTCAATCTCTTATAATAAATACTTCATAAAACAGAAGGGGGAGGGGTGTTGAGTGACCTTGTCCAAAGTCACAGAACCTGTTAGATGTACGACACAGGCTAGATTCTTAAGTACTTGAGTTCTTCACATTTTCAAAATACTGAAATTAAATGAAACCTACTTGTTTCTGAAACTTACCAACTTTGCTTAACAATTATTTTGATTTATTCCAGGAACATATCTGTCACTAAGATAAATATGTAATTAATTTCTAATAGGTTTTGAGAGCCAGTGAGATGGCTCAGTGGTTAGGGCCCACCTGATACCAAGCCCAGAGACCTGAATTTGATTCCCCAAAATCACATGGTGGAAGAAGGAAACTGATTGCCATGGGTTGTCCTCTAACTTCCAAATGGCACCATGGCATGAGCATGACCCCACTTCCACAATCAATAAATGTGAAATATTTTTAAAAATCCATTAAAAAAGAAAGCTATAAATATAAGTACCTATATATGTATATACAGATACACACACACACACACACACACACACACACACACACACACACAAGCATCATTAAAAATATATTTTAAAGACCGGGTTTCTATATGTAATCTGGCTGCCCTGGAACTCTCTATGTAGACTAGGCTGGCTTTGAACTTACAGACAGCCACCTGCCTCTGCCTCTAAGTGCTAGGATTAAAGGTATGCTACTATACTCAGCTTCTAATAGCTTTTGAAATTATTAATTGCCCAATATTTACTGGAGTATATTGGAGCTAGACATTGCCTTTGGTCCAGATTTTGATCCTTAATAAGTTCAGACTGATTTACTCAAAACTTTTTTTTGTTGTTGTTGTTCGAGACAGGGTTTTCTCTGTGTAGCTTTGTGCCTTTCCTTGAACTCACTCTGTAGCCCAGGCTGGCCTTGAACTCAGAGAGATCCGCCTGCCTCTGCCTTCCCAGTGCTGAGATTAAATGCGTGAGATTAAACACCACCCAAAACTTTGTGTTTTTAATACTCTGACAAACTTCTGTTCCAATGCAGTTGTCTGAGTCCTTCTCCCTGGTCAGTCCTGGCGGATGATTACACAAGTGCAACATTAAAATGTAAGGTCCCTAAGGCACAGGCACAATGACAGATGGGTACTGAGATTCATCACTGAGCCACATGCTACACTACAGGTTTCATAGATTTAAAGTATAGTTCCAATATGTACCCTTGTCAATAATTTGTAACTGATGTGATAGCTTTTTCAGTTCCTACACTGGGTAAGTTATTATAATTTAATGCTGTTGCAACTGATGGCATCTCCACGATGGGACTGATGTGCTATTGCTTTATATATTACTATCACAAGTTATTTGGAATGACTGTGCTCATTTTATAAACTGGAAAGTTATTTAGAAAAGTTAAAAATGTATTTAATACATACACAATCACCTTTAAATAGGAGGGATAAAAGGATTGACACTTTCATGGCTGTGTATTTATCTGTAATAGTTTAAGTTATCACAAGAAGATGTAGGGCTGACAAACCTTTTGATTACATATTTATTTATATTGCAGCATAAATGACACAAACAAAAACCCGTGAATTGTTTTTGGACAGACTTCAGTTATGTAACCTGGGATGGCTTTCAACTTGAAGCAATTTTTGTTTCAGCCTCTCAAGTGCTGGGATTAAACATTAACAAGCCTGGCTTTAAAAAATGATTCTCAGCTGGGCATGGTGCTGTAGGTCTTTAATGTTAGCACTTGGTGGGCAGTGGCAGGTGGATCTCTGAATTCATGGCCAGCCTGATCTACATAGTAAGTTCTAGGCTAGCCAGGCCAGAACTACATAATAAGAGCCTGTCTTAAAAAAAAAAAAATAAAAATAATAAAAAAAAAAAAAAAAGCCCAAAATAAACCCAAGCAAAGGCTGGTGTATGCTTGTAATTCCAGTACTCAGGAAGCTAATGTCTGGAGGCTCATGAGTTCTTTTGTTTTGTTTTATTTATTGTTTTTTCGAGACAGGGTTTCTCTGTGTAGTTTTAGAGCCTTTTCTCTGTGAGTTTGAGGCCAGCCTGGTCTACAGAGTGAGTTTCAGGATGGCCAGGGCTATTACACAGAGAAACTCTTATAGAAAAACAAACAAACAAAAAAAAGACAAAAAGTTCTTGGTCAGCTTGAACTGTATACCTCCACAGTGAGACTCCATCTTAAGAAAAGACAAAAACACATTAATATTTTATTCATAAAATAAAATGAAGCAAAACAAAAGCTTTATTAACAAAATTATTTATTACTTAATTTGTATATATTAATCCTAGAATAGGATTTTACTACGTAGCTCAGGCTGACCTAGAACTCATTATGTAGTGCAGGCTGGCCTTGGACTCATGGAAATTGTTTTGCATTAGCCTTCTAAGGGTAGGACAGCATGTGTGAGGCACTATACCAGGCTCCAAAGAACAGCTACTTATTTACTTACTTAATTTTTAAAAGATCTGTTATTTTTATTTGTGTGTGTGTGTCCATGTGTGGGTTTACGAACATGAAGGCAGGTGCATGAGGAGGCCAGAGGTGTTGGAGCCCGTTGAGCCGGGGTTATATCTGGCTGGTGGTCACCTGATATGGTTGCTAGGAACTGAAGTCTGGTTCTTTGCAAGTGGAGTGCACTCTCTTCACCTTGAGCCATCTCTCTAGCCCTATTTCTTCATTTATGTGTGTCTGTGTGTACATGAAGGCCAGAACAGCGTGTATCCTCTGCTATCACTGTCTGCTATTCCTTTGAGGCAGGGTCTCTCCTTGAACCTGGGGCTTGGTTTTCCTGGATAGGCTGGAAGCCAGTAGGACGCAGCAATCCTCTTATTTCCCTAGTAGCTGGAATAATAGGTGTTTATGGGCTACCTAGCTTGTTATATGTGTGCTACATAGGTGAACTCCAGTCTTTATAAACACGTGGCAGGTATTTTCACTGTTGAGCCACCTCTCCGCCCCCTAGTTAAAAAAGAACCAATAGGGTTGGGAGGTGGCTGAATGGGGAAAGGTGCTTGCTGTCAAGCGTGATGACCTGAGTTGAATCTCAGGGACATGCACCATGGAAGAAGAGAAGTGATTCCTCCAAGTTGTCCTCTGATCTCCACATGTGTGCTGCACACATAAATATATACCAGACAGACAGACAGACAAACATGGTAAACTTTTTTGGAAGAAACCAAATGAAGCAAACTTTTGGAAATGAAATTCATTATTACTAACAGTACTCAGTTAACTCACCCAGCTTCTTATTTTGTTCAGGATGTGCTAACAGTCCATGCTCATCTCTTCGACTGGAAGAAGCAGTGACTTCTTTATCAAATTGTTTCCCATCACTCTTGCTGTCTGCTGTGTCAGGGCTATCAATCTTTAGAATTTCTTTAAGCATCCGTGTTCCTTTCTTTTTAGAAGATGATTCATAGGTAGATGCGGGGTGAGAAGAAAGTAAATGTTAGGCTTATGTAGCTTATTCATTTTCCTTCTTGATTTTCTGAGGTTATTTTTTTCTTTTGAGGTGTTGTCCTTATGCATGCTAGATAGGAACTCTACTATTGGGCTATCTCTTCAGCCTTTGCTCATTCTTTTGAAGAGCTCCTGCTGTTAAAAAGACTCTAACTAAATTCCTCTAAGACAAATAGATGGTCAACAGCTGAAAAACACTCACATTTCACTTTTAGCCTAGTCAACAGCAATGTTTTAAAAAGCAGGGAACTGATGAGCAGTGGTGGTGGTGGTGGGCGCCTTTAATCCCAGCACTCAGGAGGCAGAGCCAGGCGGATCTCTGTGAGTTCGAGGCCAGCCTGGTCTACAGAGCAAGATCCAGGACAGGCACCAAAACTATACAGAGAAACCCTGTCTCGAAAACAAAAACAAAAACAAAAACAAACAAACAAAAAAAACCAGGGAATTATGGTCTATTGGGAAAGCAAAATAAAACCCTACAGAAACAACAGCACAACAGGATGGCTAAATTGCTCAAAGCATCCTGGTTTTCCTCACATGATGGATGCCGATAGTTATTCAAGAGCCAGGTGTTGAAGCACGCCTTTAATCCCAGCACTCAGGAGGAAGTGACAGGCGGATCTCTGTGAGTTCAAGGCCAGCTTGGTCTACAGTGTGAGTTCCAGGACAGTTAGAGCAGTCACACAGAGAAACCCTGTCTCAAAAAACCAAAACCAAACCAAACAAAAAGGGATGCAAGATACCATGCAACATGAGACACAGGGTTTGAACAGATGCATGGGGTATGCATGCAAGGCCAATGGAAGAGCAATGATTGTAGTTCCAAAGATGCTGAGCATACAAACCATAGCAAACGACTGTGGTGACAGATGCTCCTCATCTGGGTGCTCTCCATGGTGAGGTGACTGTACATCACTTTCTTTAGAGATATTCAAAGATGCTAAGAAGTTCTCAATTCCAGAGTGAGGCTAAAAAAAATAAATATTTATGCATAAAGATCAAAGAAGGAAGTAGTAGTAAAAAAGCTAGATTTTACTCTAAAAATTCAATTTTCACTCAGTCATTTTCCTAGATGTAAAAGTTTGGGAAGAGACACTGAATTTATTTATTTATTTACCTTATCAACAACATTTGGGTAACCAGTCACAACCTTCTGGGCTTCTGAGGCTCCTGGACTTTCATTTCTCTTCAATAGTTTAATATTACATTTGGCAGATCCTCCAGAAGTCTGTAAGAAAGAATATGTTTTGTGCAAGTAAACTTAGTTACCATCTTAACAATATTCTAAATAACCTGCGCAAAGTATCTATGTACTGTACTCTCTCTGTGAAGATTTATCCATGTGTGTGAGTGTTTTACCTGCATGTTAGTGCACCACTGCTTAAGTGAGCTGTCATGTGGGTGCTGGGAACTGAACTCAGGTCCTGTGCAAGAGCACTCAGTGCACTTAAAACAAAGTGAGCCAACTCTCCAGCTCCAAGTACTGCTTTTTTTTAATGCCGTAAGAAAAAAAAGGGAAGAAAAAAATGGGGGGAAATTATCTTTATTTTCATTAACCTGTGAATAGATTTAGATTTCATTCAGTTTTGAATACGGACAATAACCACTGATATGGACTGTGTGTTTGTGCTGCCCCATCTCAATCAGGAACTAATCAGCTTTATGAGGTGGCATTCTCACGATGGGATTGGCAACCGTAATAGGAGAAAGAAGACAGTGCATCCTCTCTAATATGTCAGAATTTATGACAGGAGCCTAAGAAGGCCAAAAAAAGCCCTGAGAGGACAGAGGCCTTACCAAATCCTAACTATTTCAATGCTGCTGTCTCTCTCAACTTACACATTTCACTTTACTATTAAAAACATTATTTTAGCTGAGTGTAGTGGCACACACTTCTAATCTCAGTACTCTTTTGAAGATATAGGCAGAATGATCAGGAGTTCAAGGCTAGCCTTAGCTACCTACATAGTGAGTTAAGAGGCTAACTTGTGCTACAAGAGATCTTGTCTAAAAATCAGCATTTGCTCCCAAGCCTGGCCACCTTTTTTTTTTTTTTTTTTTTTTTTTTTGCAATGGTAGAAACTGAACCAGGGCCTTCCACATAGTAGAGAAGCTCTCATCATTGAGTTATGTTCCTAACTCAAGAGATGCACTTGTCAAAAATGTAAAGTATAATATACATTCATAAAAGTACACATAACTATATACGCCAAATTCCTTGATTCTTAACACGTCTCCATGCTCTTTGTTAAACCATAGAGACTTTGTAAAACAAAATAAAGTGCATGCTCTCAGCTCCCCCTTTCTAACTCTATATAATTTGACTTTTAATGTTGCTACCAGTGTACATACAAATAGACACGCTGGAATATTTTATAAAATGTGAGAAAAGCTTTAAGTGATCAAAAGTTTACTTCCATCTTAAAGATAAAGAAGTTGAGGCTATTAAGAATTGCTCAAGGGCTGGAGAGATGGCTCAGAGCTTAAGAGCACTGGCTGTTCTTCCAGAGGTCCTGAGTTCAATTCCCAGCAACCACATGATGGCTCACAACCATTTGTAATGATATCTGGCGCCCTCTTCTGGCCCGCAGGGATACGTGCAAGACAGAATACTGTATATACATAATAAATAAATCTTAAAAAAAAAAAAAAAGAATTGCTCAAGACCACCCAACTCCTTTTTTTTTTTGAGACAGGGTTTCTCTGTGTAACAGTCCTGGCTGTCCTGAAACTCGAGTTGTAGACCAGGTTGGCCTGGAACTCACTGAGATCCACCTGCCTCTGCTTCCCAAGTGCTGGGATTAATGGTGTGTGCCACCGCCACCTGGCAAGACCACCCAACTCTTAAGTGGTAAAATGAGGACGACAGATGTCTATTTTAAACACTAGTCTCCAGCTACGTTCAGTCTCCATCCAAGTGACTGTGACTATGGCTTTCACCACATTCCTTACAGATGGTTGAAACACTGCAAATTTTACTTAGGTGCTATACAACAACCAAGTGCACAAGAACATCCATCCATGAAAAAGTGTATTTAAAGAAAAATTACCTGTTTATTGGACAGTTTTTGTGTCTGACACTCAGCTTTAGGACTCTTATATTCTTCCTTAACTGGAGACAAGAAAACAGAAATTTTGGGAAGCAAAAGAGCTTACTAAACCCCAGTTAAATTCACCAAGTATTTCCCATAGCAAACAGTGTTTAAGTTTCCTCCCGGGTCTGTGCTCCCCCTCCCCCATGCTGTCAATGCTGGAGAGCAGACCTAGGTGCTGGTCCATGCCAGGCAGGTGCTCTTCCACTGATCACAGCCCTAGATGAGAAGGTGTATGAACTGAAGAAATTTATAATCCAGGTGAGATAGAGAAAGATCATTGTAGATTATCAGAAGGGAAAGGAAAGTGGCATCTGAATTGGGTGATGCAGGGGTGGTAGGTTCTCCAAGTGCAAAAGAAGAGGTTTAGCATTGTTTTCTAGGCAAAACAAGCAAGCAAACAAACAAATAAAAAAACACAACCCAAAAGGATTCAAGAAAAGACATGAAAGCAGAAAGGACTGTACTTTTGCAGTTCTAAATGAGTCAGTTCTGTAGGAGCTTAAGGAGTAATATCAAGCTTAGTGGAACTAAAGAGGCAGGTGAGTCATAATCGGGGAGACATTGACACCTATGGAATTAAGTTGTAAGCAATGGGCAAGCAATCACAGAAAAACTGAGCAGGTAGTAATCTGATCAGAATTGTAATTTGGTAATATTAAATTATGAGCAATACACTATTGGCTAGATAAAGGAGAGTAAGAGACAAATAAAAAAGCTTTAAAAAATTTTATTTCTGAAGCTGGGGAGTTGTGGTGCATGCCTTTAATTCCAGCACTGGGAGGCAGAGGGAGGCGGATCTCAAAGTTTGAAGCCAGCCTGGTTCAGGACAGCCAGGGATACAGAGAAATCCTGTCTCAAAAAACAAAACAAATACAAACAACCATTTTTTGAATTTATGTGTGTGTTTGTGTTTATGTATGCACGGTATATATATGTACATGTGCATGGATGCCAGATGTAAATAAGGGGTTTCCTTCCTTATGGATTACCACTTAACTTTTCTGGACAGGGTCTCTCACTGAATCTGGAGTTTACCCATTCAGCTAGATGGGGAGGCCAATGAATTCCAGGGGTCTGCCTGTCTCTACCCCTCTCTCCTTGGTGCTGGAATTACAGACAGTGTTCTTGGTGCCTGCCTTCAACAGTGTGCTGAGGATCTGGATTCAGGCCCTCATGTCTGTGCTACAGGCACTTCACTGACTGGAATACGTTCCCAAGCCCTAATGGCTTTATTTTGAGACAAGGTCTTGCTGTGTATCCTAGTTTGGCCTGGAAATCACTGTATAGCCTAAGGCTGGCCTTGAACTTGCGGTCCAATTCTCCTAACACATCCTTCATAATGCTGGGATTGTAGGTGTATACCATTATGCTCATAAAAGCAACTTTTACCATTTCTGCTAAGGGGAAGCTAAGAGACAACAGGGGAAATAAAAAATTGAGAGATTATCTTTAGAATATTTAGGAATCCTTCAGGATACAGAGATGAAGGAGATGAAGCTAGTATCTAATCTCCTACTGTATTCGATACACTAGGTTATATAGTTGTCTGTAGCTCATTTTTTATTCCTTACCACCGGACTGGCTATAGTGACACCTGCCTGTGATCCCAGCATTTAGGAAGTGGGAGCAGGAGGACCAGCAGTTTCAAGTTATCCTTGAGTACACAGTGGGGTCCCAGCCAACCTAGGCTTTGGGAGACTCTGTGTCTAACAACAATGAAAACATCATCACCACAGCCAGCAGCAAAAAGCAGGTGAGGAGAGATGAAAGGAAAGGAGACACCAAGGGAAGAGCATGAGGAACGTGTCAGGACATGGGAAGGGAGAAGAAAAACGGGAAGGAGACAAGGAAGACAGGAAAAGAAGGGAATGAAAAGGTGAGGGCACACATGACTAGAGCTTTGTCGAGACACACAGTTTCATAGAGTAACCTAAGTCACTGTGGATAGAAACAATTTTAGTACATTTTCATTAAATATACAACCTTTAGCTGAAAAAGCCGAAGCATGGAGAGGTAGATAAAAGAAGGTTGGATTTGATTTGGGTATGTAGTATGTACACATGGAAATATATGGAACCATATTAGTGGCTACAATTAATATATACTAATATATAATAGAAAACCAAAAAATTTCCTCCCAAAGAACTGAGGCCCAAGTCCAGTCAGTTTTCCAGTGATTTTTACTAATCACTGTAAAAGGATGTAATGGCATTCTTTCCAAAACTCTTCAAAAATATCAGAAGGACTATACCTCAGTTCTTTCTCCTCAGATTAACACATCAGGTAGATTGAATAAAGGATAAATCACTGCCCCCCCCCCCATACAGAAAAACAAAACAAAACTTGTCAAGGATCTAGGGGAGGGACAGGAGTGAGGAGATGGCTCATTCAGGAACCTGTCAGCTGCACAAGCATGAGTGAGAATCTGAGTTTGGGTCGTTGGCATCTCTGTCAGAAGATGTCTGGACTGGGAAGTATGTACCTGTTACCTCAGCTCTAGGGAAGGGTGGAGACAGGAGGATCCCTGGAGCTCATTGGCCAGCTAGTCTACTCAACCAGTGAGCTCCAGATTTAGTTAGAGACTCTGTCTTTAAAAATGAGGTAGATGAACCAGCAAGATGGCTCAGTGGATAAAGGTCCTTGCTGCCACAGTGGAAGAAGAGAACCAGCTCCCATAAGCTGTCCTCTGACCTCTACACATGTACACAAAATAAATGATGGAATAAAAAGTTTAAGAAAAAAGGTGGAGAAAGGCCGTGGAAGACACCTGGCATCTCTCACACACGCCTGTATGCACATGCAGACACATCTAAATGAACACATAAGCCCTTATGAAGGAGTTTAAGGCTCTAGTGTAGCTCAGTGGTATATTGTTTGCTTGGTGGGTTTGAGGTACTGGGTTCAATCCTTAGAACTGAAAAGGAGCCGGGCGGTGGTGGCGCACGCCTTTAATCCCAGCACTTGGGAGGCAGAGCCAGGTGGATCTCTGTGAGTTCGAGGCCAGCCTGGGCTACCAAGTGAGTTCCAGGAAAGGTGCAAAGCTACATGGAGAAACCCTGTCTCAAAAAACAACAACAACAAAAAAAACAAAAACAAAACAAAACAAAAGAACTGAAAAGGAAGGAAGGAAGGGAAGAAGGAAGGAAAAAAGAAAGCAAAAATAACAAATATTTAACTAAATCTAGCTCCTCATAGGCCAAAATAAGAATTTAGAAAATAGAGAATTTACTACCAAATAGAGGACAATGAAACCCATAGCTAAAAATCACATGTGATAGTAAAGACAGAAAGTTCACTTCTGAGATCAGGGTCAGGCAAGAACGACTGCTCTTTTTTTAAAAACAAAAAATTAACATATGGCCATAAAGTGGTGGTGGTGTATGCCTTTAATCCCAGCACTTGGGAGGCAGAGGCATGTGGATCTTTATGAGTTCAAGGCCATCCTGGTCTACAGAGTGAGTTCCAAGACAGCCTTGGCTACATAGGGCAACCCTGTCTAGAAAACAAAAACAAACCAAAAAACAAACAAACAAAAAACCAACAAACATAGCTTTATCAATAACAGCATCAAAAAGAATAATAGGGGAATAAATTTAACAAAAGAAAGAAGTCTAAGGATCGTATACTGTAAATGATAACACATCAATGGTTATTAGAAAGAACTAAATAAATGGTAAGGCATTTGTGTTCACAGGCAGGGAAATGTAAGACACTGTACCCAATGTGATCTATGAAAATTCTAGGCACAGTGTTTGCAGAAATATATAAGATTATGGAAAGTCTGTATGGAAATATAAAGACTCAGAATAAATGAAACCATCCTGGAAAAGGCAAATGAAGCTGGGGGACTCCAAACTGTTTGATTTCTAAACTTACAGGAAAGCTAGAGTAAGGAAGACAGCATGCTGTTTGTATGGATGGGTATAGATCAGTGGGCTGGAACTGAGAGCCAACAAATCATCACAAATATGTATAGTCAGCTGAGTTTTACTAAGGGTACCAGCATGATGCAATGGGGGAAAGAACGTTCTTTTTGACAACTGTGCTGCAAAAACTACTGGGCATCTACATGCAAAAGCATCACTAACCTGCCCTTTCCTCATTACTGCAGCCTTGAAAATGATGGTTGTGTTTTACTGTTACTCTGTCTGTGTTTGTGTGGGCATGTGCACGACATGGCACACGTGCAGTTCAGAGGATAACCTGGGAGCGTTTCCCCCTTCCACCATGGGTGTCTTGGGGATTGAACTCAAGCTGCCAGGCTTGAGTGGCAAAGCCTTTTACCTGCTGCGCCACTGCACCTGCCTGATGAATTTAAAGTGTAAGTTATATTTCAACAAAGCTGTTCAAAGAACAAACAAACAACAACAACAACAACAAAAAGCAGATAGCACATAAACACTTTTCTACTTAAAACTTACGTTTCCGGTGAGGGTCATGTTTTCTTTGCTGATATTTAACACTGTTGTCATTAAAGTCAGATTTATGTGGTTGAGTTACTTGACTTATTTCTTGAGGTAGAACTGCACCCTGAAAGTTCAAATTCTCAGAAATCAACTAAACAAAACCTTAATATAACTTCAAAAAAATTTAAAATTAATTTAATAAAAATTACACAGCTTATTAGAAAAACACACAGAAAACTATAAAGAACTCAAAAAGCACCATGGAAATAAGAATCATGAACACAGTGGCCACCACCCCAGGACTCCTCTATGTGTTAGTTAGAAAACAAGATAAGTAAGAAACAAGCACCCTCCCAAAGTTCTCTTTTCAATAGAAGTAATTCAATTCAACTTTGTTTCAAGTTAACAAATACAGAAACTAAAGACGTGTGAATCTTTGAATGTTTCTTCATTAACAGGCACTTTCCTAATTCTTTTTAAGGTTTCCTTTCTTTTATGTGTATGGGTATTTTGCTTGCATTACGTCTGTGTACCGTGTGTGTGCCTGGTGGTTAAGGAGGCCAGAAGAAGGCACCAGGTCCTGGAGTAGCATGGTTGTGAGCCACCATTCGGACAATGGCAACCAATCGAGGTTCTCTGTGAGAGCAGGAAGTGTTGTAACTGCTCAGCTATCTCTCCACGCCCCCTAGAAACGCCTCTAAAAATTTCTCTAGATTTGCTTCCAAACAAACTCCCTTTCAGTCTAAGTGGGGATAAGGAATGAGCTGGTTAACAGAAGGAAAGGGTTGACAGGAAAGCTAAGGAATGGGGACATGTGGATTCACCTGCAGGATTCTCTTGATTTCTTAATGTTAAAGATTTTTCCAGTAAAAAGTTTTAAGATTAATAATTTTTCTTGTATTTTGTGAAAGCTGAAGATATTAACTCATTTATATTCTTTTCTATGTTCCTTCTCCAATAACTGATTTTAAAATTAATATTTATATTGCCAAATGAAACACATCTTTGCAGCAAGATTGATCACAAAGCCATAGTAATTAAGATACTTTATAAATAGGCACGATAGCAAAATGACATGACTAAGCTTCACATAAACATTTTACAAGATCATTTTTATTGTGTGTGTGTGTGTGTGTGTGCGTGTGATTACACACTGATGCCTTTCTCAATCACTTCACCTAACTTTTTGACAAGGTCTCTCACTAAACCTGGAGTTCACCCTTTCACTAGACTTGACTGGCCAGCAAACCCCTAGGATCTGCCTGTCTTCACCCCCCCCAGTCTTGTGGCTACAGACATGTGACATTATGCCTGGCTTTTACTGAGTGCTGGGGATCCAAATTCATGTCCAACTACTTTACCCATTGAGCCAACTCTCCAATCTTAAGATCCTTTGTTTTTTGAAAGGAAGAGAAAGCCTGAGGGCAAAAGAGACAACTTGCTCTAGCTGAATCTGCAAGAGGAAGTAAAAGCGAAGGCTGGGGAGCTTTAATACAAAGTAATTTTCATCATTTTTCTCTTGGCAAGTCCTATTTATTTCCAATTCTGGGCACATACAAATTCACATTGGATACGAACACACATCATAGCCTAGTGGCCACTGAGCTTGTCCCAAAACACTTGTGATATAGGATGGAGTTGTGGGGAAAACCTCCAGTGATCTCAGTCAGGGCTCTTCATTACCAGTCACATGGCATGAGCTTCTACTATCAGAGCAAGATGGGTAGAAGAGCTTTTGGGAACAGCAGTACTTTCTGAGGGGTTTGGGGTCTGAGAAAGGGAATTTGAACATAAGGATCAATAGATAAGCACGAATAAATATTATGTGCCTACTACTGCCAGGCATGTTAAATGTATTTTGCCTCTATTAACTCAGTATCAGTATAGTAATGCTACCATCATAATAATGTTATGGCATATTTTTACTTTGTTTTACATATAAATAAACTGAAGTGATAATTTCATTGAAGAATAACTGATTTTTGAGCTCAAACTCCAAAATTTAAGTTTAAAGTACTTCAAAGAACAGATATATAATTCTAAATTGAAAGCAAATACTATAGTTGTAAATAGTTCTTTGGGTCATTCTTTAATGAAAACAAAGCACAAACCTTACTATTTATGTGTGTGTGTGCATGTGCTGGAGTTATGGGTGGGTGTGAGCTGCCTGACATGGGCGCTGGGAACCAAACTTGAGTGCTTTGCAATTAGAAGTACCCACCACTCTTAACTGTGAAGCCATCACTCCAGCACCCTGTTTGATGTCTCTATAAAAACATTTGCATTGGGCACACTGCTATGTATTACTAAGGAATGCCTGGATTTTTCTTTTTTTTTTTTTTACTCTTGGTGAGTTCTCTAGAATTTGCTTAGGTTCAGCTTCCTCCTCCTCCTATTGTTGGTTTTTTGAGACAGGGTTTCTCTGTGTAGTCCCGGCTGCCCTTGAATTCACTCTGTATACCAGGGTGGCCTCGAACTCAGAGACCTGCCTGTCTCTGCCTCCAAAGTACTGGTATCAAAGGCATGCACCAAAATGCCTAACCATGCTCAGCTTCTTAATACTTCATGAGTTTAAAAGTATTGATTTAAGTAGCTTACAAGAATTCTTATACAGGAGATAGACAAAACATGGCTGTGTTCAACTGAAATAAGCTGTATCTGATAACAGAAATGACATGACGATTATGAAACAATGTATCTCATGAGTCTCAAGGAAGGAACAGACCTTGATCCAGATCTAGAAGGATTTAGCAGTAAAGGAAGAAAGCATACTCTAAGTAGAAAGAATAAAAAGAACATATAATCCCAAATGGAAATCATTTGTGGGAAATGGAAAGTAAAAAGCACTATCTGAAAACATTATTTTATCATATAGTTGGACATATTTTATGTGAATTAGTATGGCTCTTGGACTGGAGTTCCCAGAGGTTTCTGGTCTTAGAGAAAGAATTCAGAGAAAGACTGGGAAGAGACTCATCAATGACAGGCTTGAGAGAGCAAAGCACCAGCGTACTCTCCAGACACAGAGGGCAGGCAGGCTCAAGGGTCAGTGTGTGTCCTGATGGTCTCTGGAACCTGGGTTTTTCTTAGGGTCTTGTTCATTATCACAGATCTTTCCATACATCTAGCAGGGAACTGTTTTGATCTTGAATGGCCCCACAAAGACTGTCATACCACATGGTTAGGTGCACTGCAATGAGTCACAGATGTACTTTTAAAAGCCAATTTCAATGCCATTGTTTTCTTGGCAAGTTTTAATAAGTCTCTACCTGTCTTTCTTATCAGTTATAGATTACAAAAGACCTTATGAGTGAGAGGACTCAGGCTGGAATCCAATGGTACTGAACAGGGAGCCCAATGCATTCAAAATTAATAGAGCGACAAATTGTTAGGGCTGGCAAAGGTATCAGCAGTCTCCAATGCCTTCATTTTATATGTGTGATCACAGCAGTCCAAAGAAGTACATTTGTGTAACTTGTATTATGAACCCACTACAATCTACTGCTACAGGGCATAAAGTGGTTTTCAACCCAGAAGATACTTGACCCAATTATGCCTGGAGGCCAATGCAGGTGAAAGGATCTTTAAGAAATATTAGGAAATACTATATACAAAGAACTCTAAGTGAAAGAGGTAACATGGAAGAGCATAGACTAGAGCTTAGGTTAGACCTGGGGAAAATAGTCTAAAGTCTACTGTGAGAACTGAGAAGTTACAAAAAGATAACAGGAAGAAGACAACAACTAAAATTTTCTTTTAGGGGTGACAGCATACCAAAGTAGCAGCAGAAAGCCAGTATGGACAGAAGGGGGACAGATAAGACTCAGTCAGATATGGGGGGCGCCAAAAGTTCTTGATTCCAAGCTTTTTAGATTGACTGCTAGGGCATCAATGGTGTTAGAAAAAGGGGTAGGAAGAGAGGCTTTAGATGAGGTTAATTCTGGGACATCTTGAGGTTGCTGCGACAGTGGAGTATCCATATACTCCTTCTCTACAGGCTGGCAATACTGGATTAACTACTTGATTGAGAGGTCAGAACCAGAGGTTATTATAGATCAGTTACACTTAACAAACAGGGAAGAGTTCAGGTCATTAGTCAGATGATAAGGCAAAAGGGAAAAGAAAACTTGTTCACTTCAGTGGAATAGTTTCTAGTCAAACGTTGGAAAAGCAAGAGGTAAAAAAGAGGGTAAAGGCAAGAATCAGGAAAATGTTTTCACTCACTCACTCACTCACTCACTCACTCACCTACTCATTCATTTTAGGAAGCTGAGTTATGGAAGCTGGCCTTGAACTCCTGGGTTAAGTGATTCTTTTGTCTTAGCCTTCTGAGCTGCACAGAGTAGTTGGGACTACAAGTATGTGCTACCATGTACAGCTTGCTAACACTTCCTTTCAGAGCAAACTTCTTTGAGCACAGTATAGTGACACCTATAATCCCAACCCTTGGGAGGTAGAGACAGGGATCAGTAGCTTAAAAATGCCTGTAAAAGTCACCTATATATGTCACTTTCAATTCTTCCTCTTTCTAGTTTTAAAAAAGATATTATTATTTTTGTCTGTCTGTCCGTCCGTCCATCCATCCAATATTTGCCACATGTGTCATGCCTGAAGAGGCCAGAAGAGGGCACCAGCCCCTGCTTAGCATGATCAAGGCAACTCTTTTTTTTTTTTTTTTTTTTTTTTTTTTTAGTTTATTCGAGACAGAGTTTCTCTGTGTAGTTTTGGTGTCTGTCCTGGATCTCACTCTGTAGACCAGGCTGGCCTCGAACTCACAAAGATCCGCCTGGCTCTGCCTCCCTAGTGCTGGGATTAAAGACATGCGCACCCACCGCCCGGCCCCAAGGCAACTCTTTTAAAGGAGTATTTAATTGGGGGCTGGCTTACAATTTCAGAGGTTTAATCCATTATCGTTATGGCCGGGAGTATAGCAGTACATATACTGCTAGACAGTAACTGAGAGCTACATCCTGATCCACATGTGGAGAGAGAGAAAGAGACAAAAAAAACCACTGGGCCAGGTGTGGGCTTTTGAGAACCTCAAAACTCATTCCCATCGACACACTTCCTCCAAGGTCACACCTCTGAATCCTTCTAATCCTATCAATGAGTTCCAACAGCTGGTTACTAAGCATTCAAATATACGAGCCTATGGGGGGCCAATCTTATGCAAACCACCACACTGAGCAATTTTCTCAAGCTAATGAATTTTTTTTGTTTTATAATTGAGATAAAGTTTCAGAGTAGCCTAGGCTAACCTCAAATTCCCTATGTAACTGATCTAACTGCTCTTCAGTTTGAGTATTGCGATAACAGGCATACACCACTATGAGTGGTGAAGTTCATTCTTTTGTGTGTATGTGTGTACAGACATTCATGCGTGTGTGTGCACATAAGAATGGGTGCTGGTTCACGTGCATGTGTGTACTAGGTATTTTGCTCACCACTTTATTTTTTGAGCCAGGGTCTTTGGTTGACCCTGAGTTCACTGAGTCACCTGGCCTGGCTGATGAGCCAGCCCCAGGGATGCCCCTATACCTGGCTCTGAGCACTGGAATTGAGAGTCACTGGTGTGCTGCACCTAGCTCTTCCATGTGCTGCTGAGGGCTGAACTTGGGGCCTAATGATTTCATAGCAAGCACTTTACCAACAAAGCCAAAGCCAATTTCCCAATGTCTCTTTTTGTTTTCATTTCTTGG
This sequence comes from Peromyscus maniculatus bairdii, assembly GCF_049852395.1. Taxonomy (NCBI): domain Eukaryota; kingdom Metazoa; phylum Chordata; class Mammalia; order Rodentia; family Cricetidae; genus Peromyscus; species Peromyscus maniculatus. The sequence continues at coordinate 93,590,810 of NC_134858.1, read as the reverse complement.
TCCGAGTTTCTACTCTCTAAGCATTGCTTCTTTCTTTCTTTTTTTTTGAAGTGCCAGGTTAAACTCATGGAAGATAAGGAAGCTCTGTATCATTGCCTATAGTCTCAATCCTCTTCTTAATCTCTGTAAATGTTTGCTCACTACCAGCATAACACTGTATATTCAATTGGGAAAATATAAGTTAATGAATGCCATTAAGGCCTTTATTAAATTCAAAATGTAATTATTACAATTTTCTGATTATGCCAAAATTATGCCAAAACCGATTTCAAAGAAGTTATATTCCCACTTACTGGCCCAAATGTATGTATGCCTAAAAGGAATTATGAAAATTTATGATTGAAACTGTCATGAAATTGGGAGGGAAATATATCATTGCAAATGAAAAGAAAAGTTTTTTTCTTTAAACTAACTGTCTATAAAACAAAGAATGCTAACCTTTTCTTGTACCGTTGTCTGAAAGTGTTGAATTTTTCCAGATCCCTGTAGAGATTGCCAAATGTTGCAAAATTCATCATCACCTTTTGTAGGTACCTAGTAAATAAACAAAAATTTATATAAAATATGACATTAAAAATAAAACTGTTTATTGAAATTATTGAGTGATTAAATAAGACACTTAACGTTCACTATTTGAACGTCCCAGTTTCCCTGCTCTGAAGCTGAGCATAGTCATTGCTAAAGCACTGGACTGGAATGTAGCCAGTCTTCATAAATACATGGTTCTAAATCGTTCTATTGAAAAGTCCTGAAGCCCAAGCCAACCATGCTATAAAGATGATACACAGAGGCGGAGGTAGAAAGGTCAGGAGTCTCAGGCCAGTCTCGGCTATGTAACAAATCTGACATCAACCTGGGCTTACGTGAGAGCCTGTCTCAAACTTCCCTTCAAAGGATGATAAACCATATTCCCACCAACAGACTCATTTTTTTTTCTAATGTGCTAACCTATTAACTTATTCAATCTTTCACTTAAAGACTTTATTTAAAAACCTTCACCTTCACCTTTGGGCACATACCTAGAATCCCAGTACTGGGAGGTGTAGGCAAGAACACCAACTCCAGGCTAGACCACCCAGTGAGAACTGCCTAAAAGTAAACAAATACATCTCCATCTTACACAGAAATAATCTAATAACTTTAAAAACTAGCTACAGGAGGTAAATGGTTTCCTTCAGATTAAGACTGGAAAAACCATGCACCAAAACTTAACACTGGGCCAGTAGAGGTGGCGCTTGCCTTTAGGAGGTAGAAGCAGAGGCAGGCGGAGCTCTCAGAGTTCAGCCTGACCTGGTCTATATAGCAAGTTCCAGGCCAGCCTAGCTGCATAGTGAGACCCTGTTCAAAAGAAACAAATCCCCAAAGAAGAAAAACTTAATTGTGCTTACTTGTGTAATTGGAGAGAATTTTGCTTGTGTTTATTAACATTTAATTACCTGTTTTTTCAAACTGCTTTATAATAAACATATCTCAATTTTGCAATGATAAATCATACATGGCATTTGTGCTAAAAAATATGACTAAGCCTAAGACTTGGAATCATGAAATTAAAACTGTCTCATAGACAATAACCCAATTTTGATGCTCAGAAAGATGAAGAACAAGATCATGAAATGCACGGCAAGAATTTGAAACTTGTTTCTTGTTAGATTTGCACAGGAGGCCTTACTATCACATAGTGGAGGATGAGCTCAAACTTCTGAGCGCCCTGCCTCCAACTCCCAAGTACTAGGATTATAGGTTTTTTAAAATTAAAACTTGTTTTTGATGAGTATGACATAATCATCTCCCCATTATGGTTCAAATTTATTGTCATTCCTAAAGGTATCATAGGACATTTAGATTACATAAGAATTTAAGTGTTGGGCTAGTCAGTTTTATGTCAATGGAAAAGATGGAGTCATTTGGGAAGAGGGACTCTCAACTGGGAAAATGTCTGGAGGCAAGTCTGTAGTGCATTTTCCTGACTGATGATTGATGTGGGAGGGCCCAGCTTACTGTGGGCAGTATCACCCTTGGGCTGGTGGTCCAGGGTCCTATAAGAAAGCAAACTGAGCCAGGTGGTGGTGGCACACATATTTAATCCCAGCACTCTGGAGGAAGAGGCAGGTGGATCTCTGTGAGTTCGAGGCCACACTGGTCTACAGAGCTAGTTCTAGGGTAGCCAGACCTACACAGAGAAATCCTGTCTCAGAAAAATAAAACAAAGCAAAAATAAACAAAAACTGTATCTTTGCATCAGGCTCTGTACCAATTTTTTTTTTAAATCAAGAAAGAAAACTCAATCAAATCAAGTTTCCACTGAGGAGTTCTCTATGATTTTTGATTTGCAAAGAGAGTGGAGAGAAATAAGTAAGAAACTTACTTGAGTGGGGACAAAAAGTGACTGAGGAGAATGGTTGAGTCCTCCCAGGTGCCCAGATGAAACTGACGAATTTGCGCTGCAATAATTCACAGCTGGTTGTGGTTTCACAATGGCTGTCAGCTTCTGATTTCCAGTTTCAGATCGACTCCCATGAGAAAGGTTCACCAAGGCACTTGTTGGCAGTCGGTAACCCCTACCTGGTGAGCACCTGTGATTAAAAAGTTAGTTTAGTGGTGGGTTTGGTACATGCCTATAGTGCTTGCGGTTGACAGCCAGGAGTAGGAAGATCAGGGATTCAAAGTCATCCTCAGATACATAGGTGTTCAAGGCTGCCTGCACTACAGAGTAAGACCTTTCCTCAAAAAATGGGGAAGAAAAGAAAAAGCAAAAGAAATTTGGAAATGTAGTTCAGGGTTGGATCCCTGCACTTGAGAAAAGGGGACGGGTGAGTCTTTTGTTAACTGTTTCAACTCTGTTACCTAATACTTTTCCTTCTTTCAAAATACTATCTTCTTTTATTGAAGGACACTGAAAAAGTGGAGTTCCTTTAGGAGTTTCAGGTTGCTACAATATGTGCGTTTTCATGAGAACTACACGTAGTAGATTCTGCATTCTTCTTTTTTTTTTTTTGGTTTTTCGAGACAGGGTTTCTCTGTGTAGCTTTGTGCCTTTCCTGGAACTCGCTTTGGAGACCAGGCTGGCCTTGAACTCACAAAGATCCACCTGGCTCTGCCTCCCGAGTGCTGGGATTAAAGGCGTGCGCCACCACCGCCCGGCCTAGATTCTGCATTATAAAAGTGAATATGCATGCAGGGATTGTTCACACACCTCTCTATCAGATGCCCTTAACCAGGACTAGGAGAAAAAGATACCAAGAAAACAACAACAATAACAACAACAACAACAAACCAAGCCAGACATGGTGCTGCATGCCTGTAATCACATCACCAGAGAGGCTGAGGCACAAAGCCAGCCCTGGCTACATTTCAAGTTTGAAACTAGTCTGCCTAGATGAAATCTTTTGTTAAAGAAATTAAAACAATGAAAAAGAAATCAAAACCCAAAGCCTAAAACATACAGGTGTATTTTGACAGTGTTCTTGCACATGGTTGTCTGTCATTCCTGCATTTGGAATGTAAAGGAAGGAAGATCTTACGTTTAAGGACAACTTTGACCAAGATCTTGTCTCAAAACACACATAAAAGAAAACAAAAAGTCATGAAATACATATACTAAATATATATGCACTTATTATGCAAAGCGGAGTTACAACCAAACAATTGAATAAGAGACCCAAATTCTGTTGCCGCATTTGAAGAGTACAAACTGGAAGGTCTTAGAGGAAGAAACACATTCAAGTTTCAAAGCAATAAAAGTTTTATACTATTACTTAGTGTGCACAGGGGTCAGAGAACAACTTGATGCAATCAGTTCTTCCCTTCCTTCACCTCTCTGTGTCCTGGAGCTAGCCCTCACTGCCAGGTTTGGGCAGCAATCTCCTCCCCCTGCTGCACCATCTACCTGACCCAATAATGGCATCGTTAGAAATTATTCAGTATAGACTTCAGATTGTATGTCAGGAGGCTAAACAAGAGGAGTATTAAAATTATAACTACCCACTAACCAAAACACAGACACAAAGGAAATTAAGGTCATGTCAGCTTTGCAGTTAAATTAAGAAAGAAAAGCTGGAAAAGGATCCTATTTCTTCCTTCCAACATTCTAGTAATCTTTATTACAAAGTCGAAGTGAGAAAGTTCATCCTATTATCTCCTGTAACTTTAAACTTTGTAATTTGTCAACTTAAGCTTCGTATTAGAGCTTCCTCAAAGTGACTTCATCTTCATTTGTTTTGAAATAAAAGCAACTCAACTCTACTGCTAAACCTGATAACTTTCAGTTATTGCCTTTCCCCTTCAGAATCGAATTTCCTGTCTCCCTTACTATAGAGCCATTCACTCCCCGGGCCACTACAACCTGGCTAAGCACCTACAACTGCACTACATTAGACAGTAAAGACTGACAGGTCACTGAATTCAGCTGGCTCTATTCAAGTCACTTAACTAGGACATATTCTTTGTTGTATGTTCGAGCCTGTCTTCCTGAGTACTTTTCACTCTATTCTTCTATCTTTGCCCAGTTAACCACTATTCATGTACTTGTCACATTTTAATGAAATAATACAGTCAGGTGCTGAATCTCCTTTGCTCAAATGGAAACTCTAGAGGGTAGACTAAATGTCTGTCTTACTGTTGTAACAGTGGGAGCAACTACGGTGTCAAACTGTGGGTGAACACGTAAAAATAACACAAAGTCAGAGAGAGGCTGCAAGGACTATTCACAAAGCACAGTTATTATTTGGAAATACAAACCTTATTGTTAAGCCTCCAGGAAATTCCTCATCAAATAATACTTCAAATAGTACATCAGCTTCTCTACTAGCTGTTAAAGATGAAAAGAGGGAGTCAGACTGATAAACCATATGAGAAGCCAGTAAGTTTTTTTTTTTTTTTTTTTGGTTTTTCGAGACAGGGTTTCTCTGTGTAGCTTTGCACCTTTCTGGATCTCACTCTATAGACCAGGCTGGCTTTGAACTCACAGAGATCCACCTGGCTCTGCCTCCCAAGTGCTGGGATTAAAGGCGTGCACCACCACCACCGCCCGGCTGAGAAGCCAGTAAGTTTTTAAGAGTGCTCACAGCACTTGTTTTATTTGAAAAGTTCACACACACACAAAACCATTTGAAATATGAAGAATGACATAACAACACACTGACTGTCATCCAAAGCAAGAAACAACACAAATGCCTTAGAAGACCATTGTGTCCTTATTTCTGAAAAGGCAACCACAACCTTTACCTTGGCAGTTTGGTTTCCTATATATACCTTTACACTTTTACTATCTTTGGACATATCTGAAATAATGTATAGTAGTGTTTTGAAAGTTCTAAGCAATATATATATATACATATGTACATATTTATATGTATATATATATGATAGAGAATATACTCTTGTAACACACTTGTATTTGTTTCAAAATTATGAGATTCATTCCTATTTCCTGAATATACCTCAGTATTTCTTGTATTCTATCTATGATTATACCATCACTGATCTGTTTTCTCTGCTAATGGACACAGTTTATAATTTTTGCTATTATAAAAATGCTATTATGAATATCACATAAATGTGTCCTTTATGTAGTAGGCTAATCCTTCCCTAGAAGTGAAGTTACTAAGTATTAGGGAATGCATTTAAGACTTTTTGAATTAAAGTTGGCACATAACTATTACATATTTAAACTATGTAATGCAGTAAATTTTACCATATGTAATTAAAGAAGCCACAATAAGTGAGACAGTTATTCTCAAAATCTTCTGTGTTATTTTGTTATGCACACTTTATTGATCAGAAAACTATTAAAACACTGTCATCACAGACTAGTGCATATATCTAAAATTTTATTTAAATAAGATTATATAGCTTATATTCTTTTTTGTTTGGCTTCTCTCAACACAATCATTTTGAGAGCCATCCATTTTGAATGTACCATTTTTTTCTCTTTTTATTACTGAGGAGCATTTCATTATACAGCATCCAGTTTATTCATTCACTTACTGGCAAGCATTTGGATTTTTCTAATTTTTGGTTATCACACAAGGCTTGGTGTAAATTTAAGTCTTCTTTTCTCCTGGGTTGGTATCTAGGAATGGAATGACTGAGCAGATGGCGTATATTCACATTTTAAGAACTTATCATAGCTGGTGAAATGACCTGAGTACAATCCTCCAGACTCAAATGGTAGAAAGAGGGAATGTTTCCTGCCAGTTGTCCTCTGATCTCCATATACACACACTGTGGCACCCAAGTGAGCATACACACATCCCCCTCCACATACACACCCTGACACACATAAAGAAAAAGAAAAGGGGACTGGAGAGGTGGCTCAGAGGTTAAGAGCACTGGCTGCTCTTCCAGAGGTCCTGAGTTCAATTTCCAGCAACCACATGGTGGCTCACAACCACTTGTAATAAGATCTGGTGCCCTCTTCTGGCCTGCATGGACACATGCAGACAGAACACTGTATACATAATAAATAAATAAATCTAAAAAAAAAAAAAAAAAAAAAAAAAAAAAAAAGAAAAAAAAGAAAAGGAGAAAAGAATTTATTAGAATACCTATAATGCTAGCACTTGAGAGACTGAGACAGGAGGAGGCTGAGTTTGAGATTAGCCTGTGCAACATACTATGTTCCAGGATAGTCTTGGCTACATGGCAAGGCCATGTCACAAACAAAGCCAGATTTGGTAGTGCACAAACAAATTTCAACACTTGGTATGTGAATGGAGAAAGACCATGAGTTTGAGGTTAGCCTGGACTATGAAGAGACTGTGTCAAAAAACAAAAATATCTGTCTTCAATTAAAAAAAAAAAAAGACCTATCAAACTACTTCCGAAGTGGCTGTATCCAGATTCTCACTGACAATGTAGGAGAGTTCTAGTCACTCCATGGCACTGCTGGCACCTGCACACTGCCTTATTTCCTTTCTTTCCATCCTTCCTTTCTCTTCTAGGTAAAGCCTGATGTAGCCCAGGCTGTCTTTGAACTCACCATGTAGCCAGGGATGACCTTGAACTTCTGCCTCTGTGTTTGCCTGTGGTGCTAGAGCCTGAACCCAGGCTTTGCCGCACGCTAGGCAGGCAATCTACCAACTGAGCTGCACCATCAACCCCCTTACCATTTGAGTCAATCTAGTTGGTGTATAGCGGTATCTTTTTCCCTGTATATTTCTCCACCTCTGTAAAATATCACTCAGTTATGATGCTTTTTTAAAGAGAGCAGTTGAGGGAGGGTCGGTGTCAAAGGCACTTGCCAACAAGCCAGATGAGGGAAGGCAAGAACTGACCCCCGCACCCTGTCTCCTCACCTCCACATGCACCCATACACAATGTACACTTGGGAGCAAGCCAGTAAGGTCCTCCACAGCTTCTGCCTCCAGGTTCCTACCTGGTTTGAGTTCCTGTCCTCGATTCCCTCCATGGAGTACAACTTGGGATATGTAAGGCAAATAAACCCATTCCTCTCCATGTTGCTCATGGAGATGTTCCTCTCTCATGATGGCCATGGTGTTCATCACAGCAATAGAAACCCTAACTAAGACACCTAAGTTTTTATGAGTTCTTGGGATGAACTTGGGTCCTTATTTTATTAGCAAACACTTACAGACAATTTCTTTATCCCTATTTTCTTATTTTTTCAGACAAAATTTTTCAGTCTCACTCTGTAGCCTAGACTGGCCTGGAATTTTCTAGGTGTCCAAGGTTAGCCTTGGACTTGTGGTAACCCTACTGCTTTAGCTTCCCAGGTGTTGTGACTACAAGTGCAGACTCCCACATAAGCTAGTTGGATTCCTAAAAGTCACATTAATATGTACAATCCTCTAAAGTCTTCTCACTGTAAACAACATAGTGTTTATTTCGAAAGATTTCTAGATTATCAGGCTTACTTGAACCTATAGATTATAATGCAAATTAAGGTAAAACTATGAATAAGATCTGTCAAAAGTTTATGAAGTGATGAAAATTCCCTTTTAGTTTCATCAAAATTAAGTATATCCTCTAAGACCTTATTTAATTTTAGTGTGCTATACATAAACTACCAAGTTATTAATAGTTCTTCTCAATTTCCCCTCCATTCACCCACTTCTCAGATGATTATGTGAAACAGAAAAAGAGAATTTTCTTTGGAAAGTACAATCAAAAGGTAAAAACACTCAAAACATAAAGGATTTAGCCTTTTCTCTGATTTATTTTCTGCTTAGAGGCACACAATACACAAAACTATGTTCTACTTCACAATGTGAATGCACTGAAGACATCAAGTTCTGAAGCCTTACCCCCTTTAATTCCAATGATGGTGCCTCGGAGGCCAACTGGTACTGAGAAGTTCTCTCTGACGTTCACAACGCGATCAAACAGACGGAACTCAGCATCCCGATCAGGGACGACCCCATGCTGCTGCTCTAATGGCTGAAAAGAAGAGAGCATGTATTCTACGGAGAGAGCTCCTCCTCACACTGGAAACCGTGTTTGTTGGTGGAGGCATGGTCTCATGCAGCCCACACTGAGTGCAGACTTCTCCTACAGCCTCAGCCATCCTCTAGAAGAACCGTCTCCTGAGTGGTGGCATTACAGGCATGCCACCATGCAGGCTTGAGACAATTCCTGTCCCGTGTTTTCAAAGGAAAACAGTAACTTTCAATTCCCTACAGATACTTACTCTGTACAGCAGATGGGGCTTCACCGTTACTCGTACTTTCTTATTATTCTTTCTTTGCTGAAGAAAAAATCCAAATAGAAAATTATAAAACCATTCAACAGTTTCAACATGTATGTATTTTATAAAGCCAAATAAAGGTATTACATTTGAAGAATGCCTAAGGTTTTGCACTCGCAGGAGTGAAATACATATTTATAAGATGAATATAGCCTAAACTCTTCAATTGTGTTATTTTAGGTAGTGTGTGTGCAGCTGGCTCTCCCTTGACCTTTATGAAGAGCCCAGAGAGCAAACGCTGACCATGGGTGCCAAGCGCTTTTCACCTCTTAAGCCATTTTGCTGGCCCTAAGTTTTTTGAAGTAGGTCTCACCATGTAGACCTGGTTGTCCTGGAACCTGCTATGTGAACCAGGCTGGCCTTGAACTCACAGAGATCCACTTGACTCTGCCTCCCAAATGTTGAGATTAAAGGTACATGTCATGGCCCTAAATTCTTATTTATAAGTTTTAAAGTTATATATTTAAATCATATTTATTTTTAATTCTATTTTTGTGTATACATGTGCATGTGCGTATGTGTCATGGTCTAGAATGGAGATATGGGGACACCTTGAAGGAGCCAGCACTCTTCTCCCATCATGTGTCCTGGAGATTAAACTCAGGTCACTGGGCTTGAGGATAAGTATTTCACGCACTGAGCCACCTCACTGGCCCCAGTAAACTGTTTTGAAGTATAGAACAGAAACATCCAAAGTTAGACGTACACTGAGGATTAATACTTTAGACTACTCAAGTGCAGTAGTGGGAAGGAGGATAATCAGATTAGTTTTTACAGCATGGGTAGGTGAGGAGGTCTAGGCAAAGTCTCCTCTTGCCCAGTGCTGGTGGTTAATTTCAGCTCCTCAATGGTGCTAGGAAAGCACATAACTTGAAGCTGTATCAGCAGTCTTGCTGTGAGCACATCTAATGTGTAACTGGCAACCCAAGACACAAGCTTACTACGTAAAACCCAAGAAACTTACTTTTAATACAGAAAATTTTATATATTTTAAAGATTTATTATGTATAAAGTGTTCTGCCTGCAGGCCAGAAGAGGACACCAGATCTCATTATAGATGGTTGTGAGTTACCATATGGCTGCAGGCACTTGAACTCAGGACCTCTGGAAGAGCAGTCAGTGTTCTTACCTGCTGAGCAGAATCTCCAGCCTGGAAGATTACATTTTGTTTTGAACTTTATACAATGTATTTTTTTTTTCTAAGAAGAATTATAAAGAATAGTCAATAAAAGTTTTTTTTGAGATAAGGTTTCACTGTAAACCCAGGTATCCTCAAATTAATGATGATTTCCCTGCCTCAGCCTTCTGAGTGTCAGTACTACAGGCCCCAGTCATCATGCTATGCTAAGGAAGATTTATTCTAAAGAGAAAAAAGGATGAAGCATTTGTCTACAAAAACATTATCTGGGGCATGTGAGTGTATACTCAGGTCTTAACCTTAGACCAAGTGACTCAGAACCAGGTGGTTGCTTTTTTGTGTTTGCTGAAACAGACGAGAATTTATTCTGTCATTTTAAAAGAAAATATAAATCAAACCAAACCAACTAAAACTAAAAAAACCCGACCAACCAACTAATCACTAATACTCCCCCCAAACACTGAGAGGAAAGGGGAAGGGAGGAAGGGGTTGGGTTCCTAGGATCAAATGATTGTTAAATAAAGTCTTTTCTTTCTAACCTGTTAAAACAGACAGACTAACATAGCTAACACAGCCCATTTTTCAGTCTTTCAGGCAGGAGGGAAGAGAGTAAAGATGAAAAACTTGTGCTAGAAGAGTAAGCTAAACAGCGGGTAGGAGCTTTCAGTGAACCATTCTGGGAGCTGTCCATAACGGTTCTGCTCCCAGGCTCTGACTGTAACACATCTTGTGGTCACATCTGGCCATGAAGGAGGTTGGGAAGTACAGCCAGGGAAATGCACTCAGGTAAAAACTTGGACTCGGTTACAAAACAATAAAAAATAGGTTGATTTGGGATCTGAAACTGTGAGGTCCCCCATCTGTCCCTTTGCTGGTCCGCAGGCACACACATTCCTATTTCCGTGTCTAGAGTACATGCACTTCTCATCACCACATTTTCCTTTGACATATTCCTGAACGCAGATCTCATATCCACAGCTCTTGCAGTCAAGTTTACAAGCATCTTCTAAAGGTCTAGTTATCTATAATTGTGACAACTTATAGTTAAAACTAACCCATTTCATACTGACAGAAAAGAAAAAAATAGGTCATTAAACATTCTTTCTAAATATGATATCATGTTGTGTATAAGTATATGTAATTTTGCTTTTAAATTTTATTTTAAAATTAATTTAAAATAAGTTAATACTTTTTAAACCTTAAACAAAAATGAACAGGAACTTTTCCAAGAGATGGAGAACAATAATTAAGTTCCTGGCCAGGAACAGTTACATCTAAGCAAGTGTCACTTCTCCGGCGTGGCTTTGCACTTTGGAGTGTGGTTTCTCACAGCATCCATTATGGCTCTGTCAGAACTACAAATGGAGTCCGGTGCAGCCTCTCCTCTGCTCAGAGCTCAGGGAACGAGCAACTGTTCTGAGGCTTGGCACAGGCCATCTTCTGCAGGTCAGAATCAAACACACCCAGCCTCTGGCTTTTCCTTTCAACAGAGTCTGGCTATTTTAGCCCTGACTGGCCTGGAACTTGCTAAGCATGGGCTGGGCTAACATTTATGACAGTCCTCCTGTAGCCACCTCCCCCGTGCTAGGATTACGGCTGTGCACCACCATATTTGGCTTTTCAGAACCAGTACTTCACTAGAGCCCATGGTCATTTACTTGTACCTTCAAGTTTAAGAACCACTGCTCTTGAGTGAAACCCAGAATGCTTAAAAGTGTTCTCCAGTGTGAGGACTACTGTCTAATAAGAGAACTCATTGTGTGTGTGTGTGTGTGTGTGTGTGTGTGTGTGTGTGTGTGTGGTGTTAAGGATCCAATCCAAACCTCAGACATGTAGGTAAGTGTTCTACTACTGAAGCACATCCTAGTCTAAAAGCTACTGATAAATTCATTTAATGATGGTCCTGCATTATAAAGAAGTTTGTATCATTTTCAGAATGTTGTATTTAGTTTTTTCTTTTTTCCTTATTACTCCAATAACACACCTAAACCCTAATTACACTCCTTTCACACATAAAACATTTAAATTCTTGTCTTACTTATATGCATGTTATAATAAAATAAAAACCTTAATTTTGTATATGTATTTTATGTTTGCAAAATAAAAATGAGTAAAAAAATTGTGTTGTGTGTGTATATATGGTGAATGTATATATGAGTGTTTATGTGCTTACAGACACATGAGGCACCTAGAGGAGGAGATCAGCTGTCCTCCTCTATCATGTTCTGTTTTAGACTTTTGAAATAGGGGCTCTTCCATGAACGTGAAACTTGCTGTTATCTTTCCAACTGCCACCCCCAAGTAGACTGGCAGCTAGCATACCCCAGAAATCCTGTCTGCCTCTTATACCCTCTGTTCCCCCCACACCTCCCAGGGAGTGCTGGGGTTACAAGCATGTACGGCCATGCCTGGCCTTCTATGTGATACAGGGTTTCTGAACTCAGGTCCTCAGGCTTATACAATGAGCACTCCCATCTCCCATAGCCAGCCATCCTCCTAGCCCCGTTTCTATTTTGGAGACAGCCCTGCTTGCCTCAGACTAGTGCAATCCTCCTATGACAGCCTCCTAAGTTCTGGGATCGCAAATGGGAACCACAGAACCCTTTGTATCCAAATGAGCTCACTGGCCCCCAAAAAGCTTTTAAATACTTATTTTAGTTTATGTGTGTATAGATGTTTGCCTGCAGGTAGATAAATACAACACATGCATGCAGTGTCTGCAGAAGGCAGAAGGGGGAGTTGAATCCTCTGGAACTGAAGTTATAGATGGTTTTGAGCCACCATATGGGTGTTGGGAACTGAACCCAGGTCCTCTCCGAGAGCACTAAGTGCTCTTAGCCATGGAACCACCTTTCCAGTGCCTGGTGTGAATAATTAAACTCTTAGGGCTGAGGGTATTATCTCAGTGGTAATGTCCTTGCCTAATTCACAGTACTGAAAACAAAACATTACACAAAACAATTCTCTTGGCTGAGAGTCTATTAATTTTTCTTCAAAGAGAAAAAAGTCATGCAGTTGTGGTTTTCGTGGCTATCAATCACCACAGAGTTTGAGTATATTTCATGAGTATCCAAACACTACCACCATCACCATTCAGAGTAGTGAACTCACTCTGCAGACCAGACTGGCCTTCACTTGGAGATCCGTCTCCTGAGTGCTGGATTAAAGGAGTGTGCTGCTACCACTAGTATATATAGGCTAATTTGTTTGTTTTTCGAAATAGGCTTGCTTTGTGCAGTCCTGGCTGTTCTGGAACCCACTCTGATTCTCCTGCCTTTACTTCTGGAGTGCTGAGATTATGGGCATGCACTACCATACTTGGCCTGATGTGGTGCTGGGATAAGATCAGGGCTTTGTGTATCCTAGGAAAGCTCTATATCAACTAAGCCACATTCCCAGTCCTGAAGAGAACATGTTTTATTCCAGTTGATCTTACTGATGATCATAATTTATGAGGTAGGCATTATTTTATTACTGATTTACCAATGATGAAATGGAGGCATGAAAAAATGAAATATTAAAAAAGAATCATAAGTTCATGGTGGTAGGAATGGCTCGAGCCCAAGCTTTAACTGATTTTGCTAGTAATTCAAAAAAGAGTGTGTTATCAAGGCATCATTAAAAGAAATTAAAGTTTAAACAAATATCAACATAACCAATCTACTTCTAATGTACCATTTATTTAAAAAGGATAAAATAGGTTAAGTCAACTATCTAAGTTTGTTGTTTTGAAATAGCAGAATAGAAAAATAAGAGATTAGTGTGTGTGTCTGTGTGTGTGCATGTGCCTGGGTGAGTGCACACACCATGCAGCAAATGTGGAGGTCAGAGGACAACTTTCGGGGAGTTGGTTGTCGTCTTCTACCATGTGCATCCTGGGACTGAACTCCCTTCGTCAGGCACCTTTACAGATTGAGCCATCTCACTAGCTCTCAACTGTGTCATTAAAGAATGTAATTACAAGAGTGACCAAGAGGGAATCATCATCATTTCTCATTCACAAACTTTCCATTGTAATGAGAATCATAAAATTAGAAATATTACAAAGAAACAAAATTTAAAATTTATAGTTTTGGCACACTGAAGTGTATTTATGCATATTTGTTTAAATTTCCTAATCGTTGCTGGAAATGCTACAGGATTATTCAGTATTAATGAGAATCATTAAGTACATACATTAATTGGCCATTTTAACTTCAGCTCTCATCAGTAACCATGGTTACTAAAAGTACCTTGCACTTTTCAACTTCTTCCTCAATTTTTTCAACAATGGCTGCATCCAGAATGTGTAAGTCACAAGAAGAACGGGACAGTGTGCTGACAGGGTGTCCTTTGAGCCAAGTCATAATTTCTTGAACTTTTTCAGCACTACAACAAAAACAGCAGTAATTTTTCCACACTGATTAAAACTTTCTGAGGGTTTATATTAAGAATCTGATAAAAACTTTCTGGGAACTGTGAATTAACAGATTTAAGAAATTAAAGCAAAAATCAAACAATATAAAATAAAAGGTAACATTAGCTGAACTTTCAAACCTAGTTTTGAGTTGAACTACAGGTAATAAGTACCACAAATCTTGCTTACCCGTTCTCATTTTCTCCAGGCCAGATGTCATCTTCATAGAACACATCTTCTTGGCTGTTTTTGGCTATATAACTAAACAGTTCCGGTGCTCTAGTCAACAAAGAAATAAAATACTGCCTCAAAATATGCAATTATCTGCATATAAATTTCCTATTAAGTGATTTTGGATTCTAATGGGAACATGTGGAATATACTGAGGATTATTATAGTATTACTAAGGAGTAGTATTAATAAGGAATGAGACTAAAAGGCTTGATAGAGTATTCCTATAGCTCCAAGAAATTCCCATTGGCTGAGAATTAGTTCAATTGCTTAAAAAAAAATCCATTTATGACTCTGATTCTTCTTTGATTAAAACATGAGGGATTAGATATATGAAAATAGTATTTGTGAGTTCACTTTTTTTTTCCTTTTTTTAATACAGGGTTCCTATGTAACCCTGGCTAACTTTGAACTTATAATCCTCCTGCTCCAGCTTCCTCAGTGCTGATAATAACTGTGCTACAATAATATATAGGTTTTAAAAGTTAATTTTCTAACAAAGCTGGAACATTTCATAATGTAGCAAATTATAACAGTTTATAAATTTCTTCTGATAGTCTTCAAAATTATGTTTCTTTTGGAATCATGTAGAACTCTCAGGTACATCCAAGCAGATTAAACAAATCTTTGGTCCTTCCTCAATTCACTAAAATAACAATAAAGTAGAAAACTGGACATAGACCAAAAAAGAGAAATGAAGAGAAATGGAATATGTAATGTCCTATGATGGGGAAACAAACTTTTAGAAATTAGACACTGGATGGATGAGACTCAGCTGAACTGATGGACAGGAATAAACAGAATAAACAAATAGGGCAAGTCACGGGAAGAAAGAGCAGCTGCCAATCACATAAAAGTCACAACGTTTCTGGCCTAGTGTTTTATGAGCTGAACTAAAAGCGAGTTTCTTACTCCCAGTTCAGTTTCTCATGTGTGAACTGCTCTTTAGCTATGCACAATAAACTTACACAACTGAAAAAAAAAAGGTACACAAAAAAGTCTAACTTTTTTTGGGAATCTGTAAACATTCAGGAATTATAGGCTTCAGACATATTTAATAGCATTTACATTGAAAATGTATACGGCAAGCAGTTGGAATAGTTGTTGACTTGCTACCACCCTTGCATAAATACCTGCAGTTATATTTTAGACAGGTTAGACAAGAAATACCCTAGCTTTGGTTATACCAGAGACAGAGAGCTGTGGGGGCAGGGATGGTGCAGTGGCAAAGGACAGGTGCCGAGCTGTATGTGGAAGTCATGCACATGTAGGTAGTATATAGCATGTCAGGAGCATCGTGTCTCTCGAAAGCAGACTCTGAGGAGAAAGACCTGCAGTTTGTGGGGAGGGGAAAGGAAAACAAGCAGAAGCGGGCAATGGACACAGGAAGATACTGAGCTGTGAACTGTTCTCAGTGAACTTCCTGGCCAGTCCCACAAAGATCTCAAACTGGGGTAGCCCTTCGAATTTGTCCTGGGCTGGGGCAAGTAGGTTGCCTTTGCTATTGTATCTCGACTGCACCAGGCACTGTGTTGTGGAAAGGGAACATGACTTTAGGTGAGGTAGTTCTCTTTATCCACAAAATCCAGAAGGTGGAGGGCTGTGAGCAGCATTACTACTACCAGGGGAAATTTTCCTTCAGTCTAAGAAAGATCTAGGGTGGGTGGGAAGTAATCACAGAATCCATGGGACAACAAAACCCATTTTACCTGGTTAATTTCCAGAATACTAGCAGTCAGTTTTGTTCCTTACATCCATCATGCAAGGAAAAGGCTAGAAGATACCTCTCTAGGAAAAATTAGCCAGTTAGAGAGAAGATATACATACAGGGTAATGAATATTAGAAGGTCATTTTTAGAAATATTAACGTCCCATGTGATAAGCCCCACCCAAGTACACTAAATTCCCAACAGGCTTTTTGGTAAATTCTTGTTAAATATAGACACCAAGAAGCACTAGAAAGTGGAGGAAAAAATTTCTAACATAAAAGGTGCAATAAATAAAATAGAGGAGAAAAAACAATTTGGAGAAAATGGAAATAAAGACATTTAGGTGGCTCACAACTGCCTGTAACTCCAGCTCCAGGGGATCTGATGCCTTCTTCTGGCCTCTGCAGGCACCCACAAACATGTGGTATATGCAGACACATTAAAAAAAGACATTCCACTCATTTTATATATAGATATGATGAATGTATGTTGATGAATGCCTATAATAACAGCACTCAGGAGGCTGAGACAGGAGAATTACAAATTTCAGGCCAGTCTGTATTCTTTTTGAGTTTGAGGCCAGCCTGGGGGGAGGGGTGCCATACTGGGAGACCTTGTTCTTAGAAAAAAACCCAAAAAACCAAAACCAACCAACCAACCATCCAACCAATGAAGAAGAAGATAAGAAGGTGTCTCCTCGAGTAGGACAGTACGGAAAAGGGATGAGAAGAAGAGAAGAGACAAAAGGATCGGTCCAGGAATCTCACAGAGGAAGAACAGAAAAAAGGTTGATTTTATTGTTATTAAAGAAACATCACAAGGCAGTGTCCCAGAATGTAAGGGTTATCAGTTCTAGGGGCTAACCAACAGAAGAGATGGGGAACAAATCTGTACCAAGGCACATATCATCACAGTCAACAGAACTGACAGACAGAAAGAGTCCAGGAAATGAACACAGGTCACCAGGGGTATGAGAGATGGCTTACAGGTTAACAGCACTGGTTGTTCTTATAGAGGACCAGGGTTCAGTTCCCAGCACCCAAATGGTAACTCAGAGCCATCTGTAACTCTAGTTCCATGGGATATGATGCCCTCTTCTGACTCGCCACAGGCACTAGGCATATAGTAGTGCAAGGGGATACATGCAGACAAAACACTCATACACACAAAATAACCTGAAACAATAGTATCTTCAGAGAAAGCAGATAGATCACAATACAAAGAATCAAACCAGGACTCACAGGACTTGTCAATGGCAATAAAGGAGACAAGAAAAGAATGGAGCAGCGCTTTCAGAATCCTGAGTAAAAAGAATCTCTGGTCTAGGACTCTACTTAAACAAGTTACAGGTAAGTGTAGGAGAAAAAAGTATTTCCAGACACAAAGCCCCCCACCCCCATCCCCATCAGCTACTAGGGTTAAATGTACCATCAACATGGGGATAAAGATTAAGGAATGGGAGCCAGAAAATGGAAGAATTTGTATGGACATAGAGACTGTCTCTGGTCCAAAAGCTGGGCCATAAGCTCAGAGTCTCCAGTTTCAGCTGAAGCAGAGATCAAAGGCTTAAGGACAGAGATGAAACTAAGAGAATTCTTCATCTCTATGGCAGAATTTTCAGCTCAGGTAATATATATGTGTACAGATGGATGGTAATCAACGAAAAAAAACAGTGAAAATAAAAATGTGGATAGGTAAGAGAATGTAATGATAATATATGACATGGTCTAGCTGTATTTATCATAATCATGTAAACCTTATAAAATTAACCCAAAATTGTAATAAAAACTGTATGAAATATGTTCATGTCTACAGGGAGCTGAGAGAATGAAGAAGAGCTGGAACTCATAGACAACCCTTTCATAGCTGGAAATCAATGGATATATGACAACTAGAAAAATAAAAACTATTTTTTGTAGTACTTCAGACCAAACCCAGAGCCTTGAACATGGTAGGCAGGAGTTGCTAAATCTCAAAGTCAAGAAAAAGAAGTCTGAATGTAACCTTTTAAGGAAATATGGAAATGAGTATAGAAATAAGCTAAATTTTCATATGGCAATATGGAACTATATGATCCCCTTCCAAAGAATCCGAATGGTGAGCCAGGAAGATGGCTCAGTGTATGAAGGTATTTCCTTCCTGATGATGTAAGCTTGACAACTTCAGCTAAATTCTTGGAACCATGTCAAGGTCATCGAGAACTCCCTGACAAGGTTGTCTTCAGACCTCCCTAAGTGTGAGTATGTGCACTGTCTTGTGCACACACACACATGCACTATTAGTAAATTTAAAACAATATTTTAAAATAGATACAGAATATGACTTTATTTAGAACTAGGGTTCTACTAGAGACAACTAGTAGAGAGGGCTCTAATCCAATATGACTAGTACCACTGTAAAAAGGAGAAAGGAAGAAAGACACAGGTGAAAACTTAGGTAATGACGCATGGGGAGAGAGACTGTCACTTGAAGATAGAGGACTGGAATGATCAATCTACAAGCCAAGTAACACATGAAGTTACAGGAGAGTAAGAGAGCTAGGGGACGATAATCCCACTGACACCTTTATTCTGGTTACCAGAACTGTGAGATAATGAAGTCCACCTCGGTGAAAGCAGCTAGCTTGTGGTACTTTATTATGAGAGCCTATGAAACCAACACAGGGGTCCTCAGTGACAAGGAGGATAGAAATCCGTGCAATAGTACGAAGAACATTAAGTTGTAAATCAGAAGTGAAAACATTAACTATAACTCTAAGTAACTCAGCACTTACTAATAAAAATGGTAACACATTTCCTATGGGATTATTAATGCAAATATGTTGTTGCACTTTTTTTTTCTTTTCTTTTTTTTGAGACAGGGTCTCACATAGTCCAGGCTGGCCTTAAATGCATTATACAGGTAAGACTGGCCTCCAATTCCTGATCCTTCTACCTTTCCTCCCTTGTGCTGGGGTTAGAGGTGTATGCCACCATGCCTAGCTGTTGCTGTACATTGTTCTGAAGGACATACTCTCCCTTTCAAATGGGTATGAGCCAGGCAAAATAGACAGTACATGCCTGAGCTGAGAGGCTGGGGAGAAGCTGGCTGGACACTCACCTCTCTATGTACTCTGCGAGAAGCTGCTCCGCCGCTGATGAGTACATCCACTCATTCCCAACTTTCTTTGTATATCCAGGGACTTCCTCATTCTTCTTGTTGAATTTGAGATTTAAACCCACATTTGCTTTATGGTCTCCATGAGGGCTAAGTTTAAACCACATATACACACAAGTGTTTTAAAATTTGTTCAAAAATAAAAGTTCTGCTTTTTTAAAAAACAGTGCTAGAGATCGAATCCAAAGTCCTGAGCATGCCAGACAAGTGGTATACCACTTAGCTACATCACCAACCCCAATAATTATTTTCAACTTTCAGAAAAGCTCAGTTCTGATTGTTCTACATTTTAGTTTGCATGGTTACTACTAAATAGTAGTAATTAAAAAAACTACAGGACAGGTTTTAAAATCCAAGTTAAGAAAGCATATAAATAAATTATGTAATTAGAAAAAAGGAAAGTAACAAAATTCATAGAAATATATTCCCAAGGCTCACACACACCCTCTGATACCTTTTTTCAAGGTTAGCTGCTAAAATTTCATACTGTCTTGAAAGCATCTAAAGCATATGCTGCTGTTCATGTAAATGACCACCACAGAAGGAACTGATGGGCAACTTAGTCCACAATCATGAATTGGAGAAAATTAATACTGAGATAGTAAGCATTTAATCTCTATATTTATTTTTTCTGCCACTTTAAGCAAATATCCCTAATACAAACTTACTTTCTCCTAGATCCTCTTCCAATAAAAATACTTCCTGTAAACCTTGAAACAAGGTATCCACTCACTCCAAGTCGACCGGCCAACACATATCCTGGGTTGTACTTTATAGAGTATTTCTTTAAATATAAAAATAAAGAGGTCAATTATGGAAACACATGTTTACATTAAGTACTATCTGGTTACCTTTGAGACCTGTACATAATTAAAATACCACTGACCACTGGATTTTGTCAACATAAACACACACGGTCCCTTGGTCCCCGACCCCTGAAGGATCTGAAAGGCCCTCTCTTTCTCTTTAAAGCACAGTCTTCCTAAGACTGAATGAAGGAGTAGGAAGCATAGTTTATAAATCTGTCTTAATAAATAAATTCTGTAGGCACGAAACAGAAAAGTCTTCACACAACATTTTTAAAAACTATTTTTCATATTTTAAGCAGAACTAGCTAGCGAGTATAAGGAATAAAATAAGGCCTCAAAAATTAGTACACTGAAGTCAAACACAGCAAATCATCAAATCAGTTGGAAGTGAGGGAAGGAAAAAGTGTCCTTCATGTAAGAATGTAAGTAATCTTTTCCACTAATATTTACTATTGTATGAAAGTCACAGTCAAATAAATGGAAACTTAATTTGTGTATTTAATGACTGTGAAATTAAGAAAAAGAAGGGAAAACAGTAATCAGAATATATTGTATGAGAAAATCTATTTTCAATTAAAAAATAAAATATATGGCAGGACAAAAGAAGAAAAGAAAAGACAAAGAAAAAAGAAGTATTAGATGGGATAATTTTTAACTAGGAAGAAATTTGCAAGTCCAATATCAACTATCACTAACAATCATATCTACTCCTTATATGATGCATATAGAAAGACACTAATTTTTATTCATAGTCTAATACTTTGTAAGTTATATTGAGACCATTTCATGTAGCTTAAGTTGGCCTTGAACTTTCTATGTGCTTGAGGATAATCTTGAACTTCTGATCCTCTTGCCTCCACCTCCTCAGTGCTGGGGTTATAGGTTTGGGCCACTAAGCTGGTTCATACAGTGCTGGGGACTGAACCCAGGGAAGCTCATGTAGGTTAGGCAAGCGCTCTACCCAATGAGCTCCATCCCCAGCCCCAACAGTTTATATTCTTACTTTATGCTCATATATGAATATGGAAATATTTTCACCAACATAAAATCAATTTCTTGGATTGGGTAAGAGATTAAGTCAGCCACCATTATTTTATTGATATGTATCTATAATGATGTCCAAATAGGTAATTGTTTTTGGTGGGCTGGAATATCAAATTACTATTAAAATGTATGAATATGTTAGTAGGCAAATATGGTGGTACATGTACACAGCCCTAATACTTGGAAGACAATGGCAGGATGATCAGGAGTTCTAGGTTATCCTTGGTTACTCAGTGAGTTAAAGGCCAGCCTGGGCTACACAAAATATTGTCTCAACACTCACACAGACACACAGAACATGGTTGTTCAACAAGAGTATCATCAGATTTAGTAATAATAAAATATAGAACAAACATGCTTTGTAAAACAGATCAAAATAATTAAGGTGGTATTTGATTATAAGAAGTATCACTTTATTAGTAAGCATTTTGAAATGTGTAGAGGCATATTCAGTTATGATAATTGGCATAGGTTATTAGCATTTAGAGCCCATGGACAAAATGTCCTATTTACACAGCTGCCATAGATACAAGTGTCCTATTCCAAGTACTAATGGTACTCCATTTGAGAATTCTAAGCTGTGCTGTAATTCAAAGTTAATTAAAATCATCAACAGTACCCTAAAAAACATAAAGGGTATGGCTAAAATACTAGGGTAAAGAAAGCGAGAGTAAAAGGAGCACCTTTTATACAGGTGTTCCAGCTTAATCATCTAATGGCACGCTGATGCCTTCTGACCCTGTCTTCTAAATGCTTCCTGTAATAGTTGATGGTAAGATTTTAGGGACACCTCTGCCTTCTATACCTAATAAATCTCCTGAAGATGCTGATCCTTAATTCCTTAAGTCAGATCACAACGATACAGAATAAACACCAATTAAAGTAATTTCTGCAATTTTTTTTTTTTGCTAAAGATTTACATACGTGTGTGTATATACTGTTTCAATACTAGGGGTTAAACCTGGGTACTTAACATACTATGCTAGGCTGATAGGTCTACACGTACAGATTTCTACTTTTCCCTTATGTTTTTAGTGTGTATGTGTTTAAGAATGGGCATGCATGCCACAGTACATGTGTGAAGGATAACCTTGGTGTCATTCCTCAGATGCCATTTTCTTGAGTTTTTTCTTTTGTGAGACAGGATCTCTCACTATCCTGGCATTCATCAATTAGGCTCAGCTGGCTGGCAAGCTAGCCCCAGAGATCTGTCTTCCCAGTACTGGCAGTACAGCATGTGCCATTAGCCCAGCTTTTTTTTTTTTTTTTTTTAAAGTTATTTATTTTTATTATGTGCATTGGTGTTTTGCCTACATTGTATGTGTTTGTGAGGATGTTGGGTCCCCTAGAACTGGAGCTACAGACTGTTGTGAGCCACCATGTGGGTGTGGGAACTGAATCCAGGTCCTCTGGACGAGCAGTCAGTGTTCTTAACCACTGAGCCATCTCTCCAACACCCATAAGCCCAGTTCTTATCCATGAGTATTTCAGATACGAACTAAGGTCCTCATGCTTCATTAAAAATACTTTACTGACTGAACTTTCTCTCTATCCCTTATTCTTATTCTTAAATTAAACATTGAAATTAATTTTAAGGAGGCAGAAAAAATATCCTAGCATTAAAAAAGTTTATTGTAAACAATACCAACTATTGTACTTACATGCTGGTTCTGTATTAAAGCATCAAGATTTGGTTCACATGGAATGCTGAAAACCACACGAATCCTACCTTCTGTAATCACGTCACTTGAATCCTGAACCTGGGGGGGGGGGGTAATCACAGTGTTTTAATCTTTCATTACATTCATTTACTTTTCTCCTTATTTGAATGATACTCTCCTAAAATAAAATTTTATTGTCATAAAATTAGAAAGTGGAAATTTTCTTGTAATTTATGGTAGGATTTTAAAATATTCTAAGAGTGAGTCATTTTATATTTAATAGGTATTAATCACATATAAAAATTAACTTATTTGTAGATAATTTCAAATTACCAAAATGATGCAAATAATGTCTGAAAACATTGACCTAGATTCATACATTGTTAATACTATAAAGAATATGTCTTTAATATTTGTATACTATGTGCATGTGTACATGTATATAACAACTGGTGCCCAATGTGCTGACAAGAGTTCCCACCTAAAACCTGAGAAAAAAGATTCTAAATCGGAGGTAAAAACAGCTTCCTAGTTGTCTTTCTCAAGTTAGCAGCAGCATGCCGGTTTGAGCTACAATATGGCGGGCATGAGGCCTCTGCAACTGGCACATTAAGCTGCGTGGTGAATTTAGCCTTTGCTAGTACAAAACAAAAAAAGAGATTTCTGGGCTACACGCTGCTTTGATAAGAAGCATAGACCCACTATTTCTGAGAATTGATGACTCCTAGAGCTGGCGGAAAATGTACCACTGCCATGTTGGGAAGCTGAAGTGGGCGGAGCCAGCAGCCACAGCGTCTTTTCAGTCTTAGAATGGTGCAGTTTAAAGCAATAAGCTCAAGGTGATATAAAAAATAAGCCACGTAAAGATGGCTACCACACAGAGAATCTGGATTATGTTCTCTTTGATATTTGTAACAGAAGAAAATCATTTGATTGCAAAAGCTGTTGAGTTATGCCAAAATGTATATTTTAAAGGTATCTTGACTTCAAAATTTGGATGTAAGGATATGTTGCTTTGGAAAGGAGGCTCTGCTTTTGTTTCCACAGAAAGCAAGAGGCTGTGGATTTGTTCCAGATTAAGATACATCAGGTTTGACCAGCCAAGACCCCCTGAAAGGTCTCCCATGACACCAAGGCCCAGATGATTCAACATCCAGAACAGTTTCAAGGCAACTGGCTCAGATGATACACCCTCATGGACTACTCCATAATCCTAAAATTTTCTTTGTGTCCCCATAAGGTACAGCACCCTCCTCCAGCAGGAAGCAGTAAGAGAAGCTATGCCCAAATTCCCAAATATACCAAGCTGGCTTTGGAGATGTGTAAAAGTTGAAACCTTCCTTTTTTTAAAAAAGGGGGGGAAGTGCTGTGGATATCGTTCTGTATAAATAAAACATTGATTGGCCAGTGGCCAGGAAGGAAGTAGGCAGGACAAGGAGAGAAGAATTCTGAGAAGTGGAAGGCTGAGGAAAGAGACACTGCCAGCTGCCGCCATGACAAGCAGCATGTGAAGATGCTGGTAAGCCACGAGCCACGTGGCAAGGTATAGATTTATGGAAATGGATTAATTTAAGCTATAAGAACAGTTCGCAAGAAGCCTGCCACTGCCATACAGTTTGTAAGCAATATAAGTCTCTGTATTTATTTGGTGGGTCTGAGCGGCTGTGGGACTGGCGGGTGACAGAGATTTGTCCTGACTGTGGGCCAGGCAGGAAAACTCTAAGTTACAAACAACAACAACAAAAACAACAACAACTACTACTACTACTACTAATATTTGGAACAGGCTTTCAGTATGTATTTCCAGGTTAGCTTTGAACTCATTTTGTTGTCTAGGCTGGCCTCAAACTTGGTGACCCTCTACTTCAGCATCCTGAGTGCTGGGATTACAAACATGCACTACAATCCCTAGGTCCTCTCAGTGTTTTGAGGATACCTTACATGTCCTTTACCTCTAAATATTTTGTGTATATTATTAAGGATATTTTATTATAAAACAACAGTATCATTATTAGGCATATAAATTTACATTGATATTTTAATCTCAACTATTCTTTACATTCCAATTTTATCAATGGACCCAATAATGTCCTATGCAGAATTCTTTCCTCCCTCTCCAAGCTACCATAAGATATTGAACTTAGCTATCTGTGTCTTTTTGTTATTGAGGCAGGTAATGCTATGTAGTCCAGGCAGGCTTCAAATTCATCCTCCTGCCCCAGCCTCCCAAATGTCAAGACTGTAGATATCCCTGTGGCCACTATTAAGCTATGTTCCCAGCTCCTAGTTGTATATTGAGCATTCTTTAATGTAAACTATATCCAGATCATTTTTTGGTGTGTGTTTTAAAAACAATAAGTACTCTGAAGAATACAATTTGTTCTTCATGTTTCATTCTGCCTTTCTCCTTTGTATATACTAGAGATTGAACATAGTAAGTTAAGCAAGTACTCTACCACTGAACTGCACCACTATTCCCCTTAAAGTTCCTTATTTTGCTTTTTGTAGTAAAGTTATATGTTGTGGAATATTAGTTTAACATGTGTTACACTCATTTATGCTGTGGAATATTTGTTTAATAATTCAAAGAAGTGTTGCATTCTTTAATGCTGCATTTGTTTAACTCTGTAAAGCTGTTACTTTGCCTATCTAAAACATCTGATTGGTCTAATAAAGAGCTGAACAGCCAATAATAGCAAGGCAGGAGAAAGGATAGGTGGGGTTGCCAGGCAGAGAGAGTAAATAGAAGAAATTTGGGAAGAAAAGATTGGGGAACAAGAAAAGGAGAAGGAGAGGAGGACATTAAGGGTCAGCCACCCAGCTACACAACCAGCAATGGAGTAAGAAGAAAAGAAAGATATGTAGAATAAAGAAAGATAAAAGCCCAGAGGCAATATGTAGTTAAAGAGAATGGGATAGTTTAAGGTAGAAGAGCTGGCTAGAAACAAGCCAAGCTAAGGCCATGCATTTGTAAGTAAGAATAAGTATCTGTGTATTCTAATCTGTTACTGTACTCAATTGTTTTGTTACTCAAACATTTAAGATCTGGCCAGTAGGAGCCCTTTCACCTTGTTCCTGTGCTTACTGGCATTGGTCTTTCTATTCTTTTGAGCACTTTTACTTTTTGGCATCTGATGTATCAAAGTCATTTTGTATCTTACCTGTTCCAGACCTAGAACCAGATACTTTAGTGAGAAGGACTATTGCTTTTAGTGAAGTGCTATGGTCTTAGAGGTCAAAATTTGAGTATTATGTGTGTTCACTGCTACCAGAGTGTAGCATTCATTTGAAAAATAGAGCTAGAAAAATATGCATGTATACACATACAATCATGTGCCATATGCACATATGCTTCAGAATCTCTAATAGTACTGCCAATCTGTCCCCCATCGACTCTTATTTTCTCTTATTCCATATCTGTATGTACTTTTTTCTGTGTGAAAAGTAAAATTATTAAACATATCAATAAATTTAAAAATTCATTAACCCTAAGCCTAAAATCTACTTAAAAAAATTTTATGGTTGTTTCAGATATAATCTAATAAACAAGTATATTATAAACACAAACCAGATGGTGATGCTGCACACCTTTAATCCCAGCATGAGGCAGACACAGGTGAATCTCTGAATTCGAGGCCAGCCTGGTCTACAGAGTGAGTTCCAGGACAGCCAGGGCTATACAGAGAAACCCTCTCAAAAACCCCAAAACCCAAAAACCAAAACCACCAGATTTTGAATACTTTTTCCCACCTCCTGATCACCCACTTTTCCCTATAGCTCAATACTGTGTTCTTAAGTTTCATGAGTGAATTCTTTCTTATGTTTCCCCCTTTAACATTACATTTTTATTTTGCACTTAAGATGAAAAACTGTATTAATAAAAAGTTAATTAATAACAAAATTGAAACTAACTTCTCCAGTGCAGCCATAATAAGGAGTTCCCAGCATAAAGACCATACTTCTCAGCGGAAACAAATCATCCAATGTTTTGATATTGGAGAAACGAGAGTCAAAAGCTCGGATGTCCTATACAAAATGAAATAGGAGTTAATCATCACAGCTAGTATTTCTAAAGTCTGCACATCATCTTTTTTTCTTATAGGATTAAATCTGTTTTATCTGCAAATGTCAAATTTAAGATTTTCTATACAATAATACCAAAACTTAAAACATACTGACTTGTTACATCATTCTCTCTTCTAGATACTTCATACATTTATCTATTTCATTTAATTCTTACACAACCTTTGGTTGCAGACCTTTACTTTTAACCTCATTTTATGAAGACTGGCACAAAAGGCAATGAATCTTGTCCAAGGTCACATAGTAAAGAAGCCACCTCAGGTAATCTGTGCTCTTAATTACTACACTTTCATTTATTTCCCAAATTTAGGGTTAGTATAGATAGCAGTATTCCCCTTAACTATGGGATAGGGTAAGATTTCAAGCCCCCTCCACACTATGTATGTCTGAAGCCATGGTCAGTACCAAAACCTATAAGTACTTTTTTATACTTACACATCTATGACAGCGTTTACTTTATACACTAGAGAACAGTGAAAGATAACAGTAACAGAAGACTAAGACTATGTGCATGTGGTCCCTTCCTTTCAAAGTGTCTAGCACTGTATTCACCTTTTCCCTTCATGTGATGATGTGACGATACATGCCTCCATGATGAAATGTGGTTGACAAATGAGAACTTATGAAATGTGGACGCATGCTCCAAGCTTCAAGCAGAGCAGCAATAGTGAAACAAGCACTTTCCCTTACAATTTCATGAATGGAATATTCATTCTTACTATCTGTAATCGGACCATCCTCATCCTATGAGGAAAAGTTTCGTCTTTTCACTTAAAGGGAGCATCTTCTAACAGACAGTACCAATGCTCTTGCACTTGGGAGTCGTTTAGTAAAATAAATGTTATCAAACACCACGATACTGTGACAGCTGAGCTGGCACTGAGATGCTACTCAGTGGGTAGCCCACACAGCATGGATACACTGGACAAAGATGATATCCATCTGAATGACAGCTTAAGACTTGTCTCAATACTCAGAATGGTGATCAATTTTAAATGTATGAATTGCTTAATTCTGGCCCCTTCTGGATAATATTTTTAGACCTTGGTTGAATGAAGGTAACTGAAGCTGTCAAACACCAACTCTTGGATAAAGAGGACCTACTGTCCCCTCACAATATTAGAGATTATGCACACAGAGGGAAAATCTTTAATGTTCATTAGTCAATTTCTGGCAAAAAGAAATTTTTTTAAAGAAAGGATCTTGATATGCTGTCCACCATGGTCTCAAACACACAATCTTCTTGCTTCAACTTTCCAAGAGCTAGGACTACAGGTGTTCATCACTATACCTGGCTAAGGCCAGGATTTTTGAAGTATCATGAAAAAAATGTCAACATGTTAAGAATGGTGTGTTGTAGAAAATTTATTCTAGAAAATAAGTTCTTAAAAACTACCATAAAATCAGCCAAGCATGGTGGCATACACCAACAATCCCAGCACTTGGGAGGCAGAGGCAGGCACATCTCTGTGAGTTCATGGCAGGTCTGGTCTATATGGTGACTTCCAGGACAGCCAAAGCTACATAGAGAGACCCTGTCTCAAAAAACCAAACACCAGCCGGGCGGTGGTGGCGCACGCCTTTAATCCCAGCACTCGGGAGGCAGAGGCAGGCGGATCTCTGTGAGTTCGAGGCCAGCCTGGTCTACCAAGTGAGTTCCAGGAAAGGCGCAAAGCTACACAGAGAAACCCTGTCTCGAAAAAACCAAAAAAAAAAAAAACAAAAAAAAAACCAAACACCAAAGAACCAACCAAAGGAAGAACAATAGAAAAACTACTAGAAAATCAAAACCGTGTTCCTACTTGCACATGCTGAGTGGGCATGGAATAATCCTTAGACAGAATAATATTAAAAGATCTAAAAAACCAAAAGCAGAGCAGACCCATTTCTTTAGTGTGTGTTTGGGTCAGAGAACAACTTGTATGAGCTGGTTCTCTCCTTCCAGCACACGAGTCCTAAGGACTGGACTCAAGGCCTCCTGCTTGGTCATTCCACAGGTAGAATTCAGTTGTCAGGCTTATCTGCAAGCACCCTGACCTGTGGAGCCATCTGGGCAGCCCCCCAAAAATATATTTTGTGATATGTATACCCCTTATTATATATTGCTAAGTTATTATTCTATTCATAAATAAATATTAATTATTGTAACTGTCTTTTTTCTTTTTCATGTTGCTGAGTCTTCAAACATCTAGGGCTTTATGAATGCTAGGCAAGTACTCTATCACTGAGCTGTATCTCTAGTTCCCCCCAAAATTGTGAGAAATGTTCTTGCTAGGTTGACCAGCTGTCTATGCTGGCCTTGAACTATTTGGTTTCGATAGACCTTGAACCTATAATCTTTCTCCTTTACCTTCCCAAACAGTTGGGATTACAGGCCTCGGCCACCAGATCATGCTGGCAGTATTTTTAACCAATGTGAAATAGTGACATTACAAAAGAATTGAGACTTGGGGACCTTACCTTAACAACAGTTTGATAAACAAAAGGAAGAATTTGTTTTGACCACTGTTTTTCCAGATGAACTTCACCATTCTGACTGATTTGATATTTACGACCCGTGAGCAACTGAGCATATACAACAGCAGATGTTTCATTTATTATTATTCCCTTTCTTCTTAGGTATCTAAAGGAAAAATAAAAAAGAAGATATATATGTAGAAGTATGTAAGCAGTCCAGGGATAATCATCAATCAAACCAACTATTCACAATCAAATACTTACTGCAAATAAATGCACAGCAGTTCTCAGCGACCTATAGAGCAGTGATTCTCAACCTTCCTTTTTTTTTTTGTTTTTCGAGACAGGGTTTCTCTGTGTAGATTTTGGTGCCTGTCCTGGATCTCACTCTGTAGACCAGGCTGGCCTTGAACTCACAGAGATGTGCCTGGTTCTGTCTCCCGAGTGGTGGGATTAAAGGTGTGCATCACTACTGCCTGGCTGGTTCTCAACCTTCCTAATGCTTCGACCCTTTAATACACTTCCTCATGTTGTGGTGAACTCAACCATAAAATTATTTTTGTTGCTACTTCATAACTGTAACTTTGTTACTGTTGTGAATCCTAATGTAAATATCTGTGTTTTCCGATAGTCTTAAGTGACCCCTGTGAAAGGGTCGTTTGACTCCAAAGAAGTCTCAACCCATAGGTTGAGAACCATTTCCATAAAACTTTGATAGTGTTGATTTTAGTCTGTGGACCATTTCTCCACTGTCTATGTGACTGAATGAGAAATCAATCTGTAAAAACTCTAGAACTTCACATTCAAGAAAGCTCCCCTGCCCAAATAAATGTAGTAAAAAATTTAGATTTAAGAGAAAAATATGAAAAATATGAAAAAAACCCCAGGAAATTAGCAAAGGAAAAAGAAAAGAGGATAGTTTGACTACCTCTCAGAGAAAGCAGAGGGACTCTGAGATCATGCAGCAAAAGCAGAAGATAGCCAATGAGAAGAAATCTATGCAGACAAGAGAAAAATGATGACTGGCTTTGTGGAAAACGCGGGTGCTATTGCCAGTGGGTGCATCATAAGCTCTAAGATCAGAATTTCTCAGAGTGACTAATCATTACATGTGTCATAACTTATCCTTATAAAACTGACTATTTTAAACTTTACTTTTCAGCCTTACTTAATATGATGTTTTAAGACCATTCTTCAAAGAATAAAGTACTGACCATGAAAAAAAAATTTAGATTTAAGAGAAAGTAAAAATAGGCACCATGGAACTCACCAAACAGAGGAGTATTTTAAGTATAGTATTCATTGCAAAGGCTCATTTGTTCCACTTATATATGATATAAACTTTTCATAAATAATTACCTTATTGATTCTTTTGGCTTTCAATTAAAATTTGCATACCTTTTAACTCTCCAATCCTTTTTTTTTTTTTTAAATGGCTTTGGGGATTGAACTCAAACCTTGAACATACTAAGCTACAATCCCCAGGCCCCTGGACTCTTTGTATCTGCATTTCCTCATCACATATCTGACACTGTGCTAGGAAGAGTGAATCGATCTCATAGTCCTTTGGCCTCAGTTTTCCGAGGGTGGTAATTAAAGCTGTGTGCCATCATGCTCAACTAAGTTCTTTTTAAAAATGTGTCTATTTAATGTGTGTGGATGTTCGTCCCCGTGTTTGTCTGTGTACCATGAGTGTGCCTGGTGCCACTGAGACCAGAAGAAGAGGGCACCGATGCCCTGGGGCTGGAGTTAAAGAATACGAGAATCACTACCTGGGGTCTTAACTCTGGTTAAAGAAGCCAGTGTTCTTAACCTCTGAGTCATTTCCTCCAGCCCTCAACCGAACTCTCTATGACACTCACTGTTCTGAAATTCCTTGTATTTCTTTAGTCCAGTTCGACTGTTCTTTATCTGCAAGTTGGATGACTTTAGTTGGTGGAGCAGTTTTCCCTAAATAAACCTTCTGTGTTCCTGGAGGTTCTTCTAAGTAAAACCTTAGGATCAAAACAAAGTAGAAATTATGTTAAGTCCAAACTTGTGCTTTAATGCAGAGCTTTTTGCAGGGTCAGTGTTCATAGTAAACAAATTTTACATAGTACACTTGTAAAAACAAAACCCCCAAACTCAAACCTTTATGAAATAAAGTAATATAAACTGGAGAATAAAGACGTGAAAATTTCCTTCATTGGGCACGTTGGTACATCCCTGGATGCTCAGTTACTTGAGGAGCTGAGGAAAGAAGGGTGTCTTGGGCATGACTTTGAGACCAGCCTATACAACATAGCAAGACCCTGTCTCATCTCAAGAGAAGATGAACTATTTAAGTATAAACATAACAAGATGACATATCATTAGTGTAATGAAAAAAAAAACACTAAGAAATCAAAGATTTAAATAATGGAGAGGTACATAGTGTTCATGGGTTAGACAACCCAATACAGTAAAAGTATCAAACCTTCCAGAAATTCATCTATAGGTATAAAAAATTTTCTTTTTCTTGTTTTTAAGTTTTTCCCTCCTTCTTCTTTTCCCTCCTCCCCCCTCATCCCCATCTCTCTTTCAAGACTACATAGCTTGGGCTAGTCTTGAACTTGTAGAGATCTTCATGCCTCAGCCCAGAGTGCTGGAATTATGAGTGTGAGCAATTATATCCTTTAGGTTTAATAAAATTTCTATAAAAATTCCTTCAATATTAATAGATACAGAACAATTTCTCTTAAAAATCCAACAAATTAGAATAGCTAAAACCATTTTTAAGAAGAAAGACATAGCCTGGTGGTGGTAGTGCACACCTTTAATCCCATCACTTAGGAGGCAGAGACAGGTGGATCTCTGAGTTTGAGGCCAGCCTGGTCTACAAAGTGAGTTCCAGGACAGCCAGGGCTACACAGAAAAACCCTGTCTTGGAAAACCAACCAAACAACCAACCAAGTAAACAAACAAAAGAAAACAAAACAAACAAAAAAATAATAAAATAAAAGCCAAATGTATCACTTTGATGTTAAGACTTGGCATACAGTTATAATCAAGGAATGGGCACAGGAGCTGGAGAGATGGCTCAGCGGTTAAGAGCATTGGATGCTCTTCCAGAGGACCCGAGTTCAATTCCCAGCATCCACATGGCAGCTCACACCTGTCTCTAACTCCAGTTCCAGGGCCTCTGACACCCTCACACAGATATATATGCAGGCAAATCACCAATGGACATAAAATAAAAAAATTAAAAAAAAAAAAAAGAGCATAGAAGAGTCCATAATCATGAATAGACTAGAGAACCA
This sequence comes from Peromyscus maniculatus bairdii, assembly GCF_049852395.1. Lineage (NCBI taxonomy): Eukaryota > Metazoa > Chordata > Mammalia > Rodentia > Cricetidae > Peromyscus > Peromyscus maniculatus. The sequence goes on along the minus strand of NC_134858.1, from coordinate 93,558,144 downwards.
GACAAACACACACACAAATACACTCAGCTTTAAAAAAGGTTTGTTATTGTCATACCAGGGCTTTGTGCATAGCAGATAAAAGCTCTAGAATACACTACCATGATCCAGATCCTAATTGTTTTTCTTAAATGATTTATTTACTTTTATATGTATAAAATATAAAAGCCTGCATGTATGTATGTGTCTTTAGTGTGTGCCTGAAGAGGCCAGACAAGACTTTGGATCCCCTGAAACTGGATTAAAATGGTTGTGAGATGTGCTGGTGCTGGGACGCAAACTCAAGTCCTCTGCAAGAGTGTAAGTGTTCGTAACTGCTGAGCCATCTCTCCAGCCCCTGTAACTAACTTTAGGCAAAAGCAATCCAACAAAAAAAAGCTACTCTTTAACAAATGATGTTGTAGCAACTGAATGATTCATAGGCAAATATATTAAACAACATATATTTGTAAAATTATGCAAAAAATCATTTAAAATGGATTACTGACTTAATATAAAAGATGGTAAAAACCATGAAATATTTAAAAGAAAATATTAGCAAACTAGACTACATCACAAAGGGAGAACTAAATTTTACTCTCCTAACAAAGAATCCTCAAGATTTCTCACAGAAAGACTAGTGCCAGCAATTACAATTTCAACACAATTACAATAATCAATAACATTTATGAAAGAACACAACTGGGAGATGTGTGCAGGGCTAAGGGGAAATGAGAGTGGACAAAGACTGGTCTTCTAAAATCATAATCCAATGTACAATAAAAACAAATAAAAAGATATTTTTTGACATATAATAATACTGACCCAATTTCTCTGAACAAAACTTAGTTTTAGCTATGCACAAGTAAAAAAGAGAACAAACTTTATATGAAATAAAAGTTTAAAATGACTAAGAAAGACCTGCCTAACTATTCACTAATTAAAAGAGTATGAGATTAAATAAAATGGCAAAAAGTTATTCTTAAAAATATAAGACAAGGGGGGATGGAAAGATGGATTAGTGCTTACGAGCACTGGCTGCTCTTCCAGAAGACCTATGTTCAATTTCCAGCACCCACATGACAGCTAACAACCATTTATAATTCCAGTACAATACCCTCTTCTAGTCTCTGCAGGCAACACTCATACACACAGTACACAGACATATATGCAGGCAAAACACCCATACACATACGTAAAATAAATGCCTCCTTCAAATAAAAAGGACAAGTACAGGTATAGTGGTGTACTCACATACCCTCCACTCTCAGGGGTGGAGTCAAGAAGATGTGTGCATGTATGAGATGAGACTTGTCAATAAAGTGTGTTCCAGACAAGCCAGGGCCACACAGCAAAGTCTTGTCTCACTGATTTGATTTAAAAATTAATGTAGTATCTATTTTAGCAGGTAGAAGCATTTATTGTACAGGCCTGACAATCCCCAGAATCTATGGTAGAAGGAGAGAACAGACTTCTTTTTTTTTTTTTTTTAGCCTTATTTCAAATGGTTTCATAAAGGTAATTACTAAATAAATGTTAAGACTTTAAATACTGACTCAAGGAAATACATATACACAATAAATCAGTGTATTATTGAAATGAAATCTGGGAAGAATATGGAAAAGGTAAGGTTATATATGTTGTTAATTCTTATCAGAAAGAAAAATATATTTGCTAAATAATATAATAGTTGTCATTCAGAAAAGAACTGGGTGATAAAACTTCCAAGCTATTAAGAACAAAAGAAACTAACACAATGTAATATGTCTAAAATATCCCCAGGAGTATATATAATAAACTCTGCACAGTGGTTGACTTTCAAGTAGTCGGAGAATAGTTTTGCACTAGAGTGTAAATGTTCTTATAATAATTTTATCCCTCAAAAATAAATGAAAGTGATCAAACAGCAAAGCAAACATGTTAGAGAAATCATAAATTGTATCTTACTTGGTTTCACCATCTGATACGGCCACAACTCTAGCTTCTTCCAGATGGGGCCAGTTAACAAAGACCGACTTTCCAAGCACCGACGAGGCAATGTTTTCTATACTCTTAAAAGCGCAAACAGAAAAGTTCATTCATGGTTTAGGTCCTTTTCAGAGGCATTCTCCAGTTCCATTTAAGTTTAATTTGTAAAATAAATGAGGTGGATTAAAGGTGTTACAAAATTCCCTCCACTAGAAAAATTCTGATTTTACTCGTTAGATTCATATTTATCTTTCTTACCTCTCTGATAACAAAGAAAACAAAAAAGAATAGTAGTGATGTTTCTTTAGTTTCATTTTGGTTGATACTCAGAGCAGAATCTAAGAAATATCTCACAAGAAAAAGAAGTATCTCATTTCACTTGTGGTACGTTAGCAAAAAAGAACATTAGAATTAAAGTCAGGGGACCCAGTTCCAAATTTTGGTTTTACTCCTTCAGATCTGACCAAATTATGTTTTCCTTTATGAATAGAAAGGATAATGTATTCCTTCCAATGTTGAGGATAAAGGAAAATAATACACTATTCTGTATAAGGTAGTATTTTAAGTAAAAAAATTCTAGCTTTAAAAAGGAGATATTATTCAACTTACACATATAGATTAGAAAACAACTTTGTAGTAGAAACGGACGTGTAACTATAAATTTTATTTATCTTTTGAATTATATTTAACTTTTTTTGTGTTTGCTGTTTGTTTTGAGATTAAAAAGGTCTCGTGTAGCCTAGGCTGGCCTGGAACTTGCTATGTACCCAAGGATTACCTAGAACTTCCTGGTCTTCCTGCTTTCCCTGACCAAATGTTGGACCCAGATGTGTTCCCTTAACCATGCCCACGTTAGTATGGCTCTCCCAGGACCATATTCAACCCCGTCTTTGTGCACACGCGACAGGCACTCTATTAGCACAACTACACTACCAGCTGAGTGGCTAGATGGCTTCCTCAGCCTTCACAGAGCCCTGAGTTCCATCCCCAGAACCACAGAACAGGGTGTGGTGCTGTACGCCTTTGATGCGAGATGATCAGGAATTCAAGTTTGTCCTCACTTAGGGAATTTGAGATCTGACATACATTAGATTTTGTCTTAAAACACACATATATACACACATAAATAAATAAAATTTGAGTAGTAAGAGATAACTATTTTTGGGAATATTATTCTGATAATCAGACTTTTCTTAAAGGAAGCATCTAAAACTACAGAAAAACAATTCTGTGAAAGAAAGTTTCAACATTAGAACTGTGTTCATTAATTATTTGTTCCTTTGTCTATATTAATTTTTTTATCTCACCGCCACTTTCAGTTGTTTTGAAAACAAAACACCTTCCTTTCCCAGATTAATTCTTTCTGAAGCTTTAGATGAAATCCACTATTATGTCATGTGCAGTCTTGCTATTATATACATCTTTTCCATTACAAAAGCCTGACGACTTCCCAAAAGTTCTACTTTCTTCTATAGAAACTGTTCTGGAAGATCTTCCTCTTTTCTGCCTCCAGTTATGCTTGCAGCCTTCTTTGCTCTAATAAAAGTAAATCTTTAAAAAACAACAGCAGCAATAACAACAACAAAAAAAACCCTCCTCTTTTGAGACAGGGTTTTATTGTGTAGCTCTGGCTGGCCTGGAATTATGTACATCAGACTGGCCTCAAACTCATGGAGATCCACCTGCTTCTGCCTCTGAGAGTGCTGGGATTAAAGACATGTAGCAGCTAAAAAAAATTCCATTTTTATTTTATGTGTATGTGTGTAAGTGTGCCCATGATGGATAGAAGTGGGCACTAGATCCCCAGGAGCTAGAGTTACAGCAGTCTGAAATGGGTGCTGGGAATAGAACTTGTCCTCCACAAGAACAGCAAGTACACTTAACTGGTGGGCCATGGCTCTAGTCCCAATCATAGCTTTCTTGATCAAGAAAATAATGCCTGCCTCCTTTACTTCCTATCCACCTACTCTTCTTACTGCCTAGTCTTTAAGAATTGAACTTCTGCCTTTACCAATGGGGTCTGGCCTGGCATGGTGCAGTAGCATCACCACAGATGGCACTGAGGCAGAGCATGGGGAGGCCTTGCCACTGCTGCTGAGGGGCTGGCCTATCTGCAGCTTCCTGAGTCCACGGCTGCAGGCCTAAGGCTCATGGAAGCCCCAGTGAAGATGACAATGTCTCATGGGCAACCTGTAAAGATCAACTGTAGCAGGGAGGGAATGGAGAACCCTGACATACACTGGATGAAGGATAGGGCTGTGGTCCAGAATGCAAGCCAGGTGTCCATCTCAATAAGCAAGCAATACTGGGTTGGCTTCCTCAGCCTGAAGTCAGTGGAGCGTTCTGATGCCGGCCTATACTAGTACCAGGAGTGATATACTGGAATAAAGTTCAGACTTTGTTTCAGTTTCTACTTCCCTTCAAAGTTTTGCAACATAAAGCTTTTGCTACAAGTCTTCTTGATACCACTTAGCTATCACAAGTTGTGTTACTAACTTGTGACTCTTTTTTTTTTTTACTTCTGAGTCCTCAATGTCACTTTAACTGGCTCCTTTGGCAGTCTTTATAATTGTGAGTATTTCTTCTTTTCCTTTTGGTACCTGTCCTGTATCTTACTCTGTAGACCAGGCTGGCCTCGAACTCAGCCTGGCTCTGCCTCCCGAGTGGTGGGATTAAAGGTGTGCGCCACCACCGCCCAGCCTTTCATTTGTTTTTTAAAAAAAGATTTATTTATGAGTGTCTTGTTTACATGTATGTATGTACTTCACAAGCATGCCTGATGCCCACAGAAGCTAGAAGATGATATTAGATACCCTGGAACTGGACTTATAGACTGTTGTGGGTGCTAGGAACCAAATCCAGGTCTTCTGGCAAGAGCAACAATTCAAGCCATCTCTCCAGCCCTAATTGTGGGAATTTTTTTAATGTTGAGACCATGAACATCAAATGTAACTTTGTTTAGGGAACTAAATCTCAAGACCTCAGCCATCAGTTCTCTCTTGGGGACTTAGAGTAACAGTATCTGTCTCCAACCTCTAGCTTGAGGAATTTAATTCTATATCAGCAGCTTTTGAAATGGAGTTTCTCATTTGAACTGTGGTACATAAAGGAATAACTGGTCTATTTTCTCAGTTTTTCCAATACAGTACAATGCTAGTCTCATTCTAAATGCACAGGAGATTTACTACCTACAATATAAGCTATTATTTACAATGAACAATTGAGGGTACTAGGGTTTTTATCTTTGTGAAACACTAGTTAAGAAAGGTTACCAGGATAGCTTTAAAAATCTTAGTAATCACCTTAAGATTTCATCATGATTAAGCTCCCAAACCAGTAACTTTCCTATTTTAACTTTTCTTGTCCATCAAACTACTACTACTTTCTGGCCTATTATGCTGACAGCTCAGTTAGTTACTATTTCTTTCTAGATCTATTGCTACTTTGTTTATATCCTCATCTTTTAAGTCTATAAACTCTGAACTTGTAGATTTTACTATTTTTTTAAATTTGGTTTAGAATATTGCTAATAGATTAATCTTTATGAAGATATCAATTTCAAACTAACAGTAACAGGAGAGAAAATCCAAACTCCTTAGCCTGGTATTCAAGATCCCCCATAATGTGCCTCAGTTTGTCTTCCAGCCTGATCTGCCACTACTTCTCCACACAAGTCCTCTGCTTCAGTCCACTTTATCTATTCCTTTCCCTCAAATAGATCACAGCTGTTCAAAAAGAAAAAGTATTAAGAAATATTTCAGACACAAAAGGTTAAAAAAATAAGACAATGCACCCCAACTATTTATTTTGAAGTTGATACTACTTCCTTTCTTTCAAGGAGAATGCCTTTCCCCTCCTTGTCCTAACGTCTCTCAGCACCTAGCTCAAGACTCTGCTCATCTTCTACATGTGTGTCCCTAGTCACTGGCCAGCCGAGTTCATTACCTCTTCAAACCCCATTCATGTGGTGCTAGGGATAGAGGCTCATAGTCCCTCCTAACTCATTTTGCTGTGTGCTATCTTTAAAGCTGAATCTGAGTTACAGCACACTGAATCTCTTTGTTAAACACCTTGGCAGGTATAAGCAGTTTTTGCATGACAAATATTCTATAAGTGGATGAATAAATGAATAAATAAAGTACTTACAAGTTCATCTGATTCTGCATTCACTGAGATTTCCAACATCATGTTCTCACCACGACTACTCTGCTGGAATACTTGAACACCACTTTTCTTCAAAAAAAACTTTAAAAAAATTCAAATAATTTAGTTTTAACTTTTTATAATCACTTCACTTTTAATAAAGTGAAAAAATCTGAATTAAATAGCCACTGACTTTATGTTTGATGTGTTTCAAAGTAGGGAATCCACAGAAATATAATGCCTTCTGGTCAACCTTGGTTATTCTGTTCTTGTTTATGTCTACACGCCAAGCATCTAGTGATATTACTTTATACCTAGAAAATAAAGCAAGGTATTTAATTTAAAATTCAAACATTATAAGCAATTATAGCTTTCAACCTTCTCTTGACTATTTCATAAGAATAACTGTTGCTTTAAAAAAGAGAGATATGTATGGTGGCATATGTCTGTAATTGTAATACTTGAGAAGCAGAGGCAGAAGAAGTTCAAGGTTACATAATGACTTCTAAGCCAGCTGAAGCAAGATAGTGAGACCTAGAAACACACACACAATAGAAGAGGAGAATTATTCCTTTAAAGAAAATTCAGGCATAGTGGTTTATACCTATAATCCAAACTAGGGAGATTGAGGAAGGAAGACTGCTCTGAGCTCAAAGCTATTCTGGGGTGTAGAATGAAATTCTGTCTTACAGGAAAAAGAAAACTGTGGTGATTCCCCTGCAAGCTTTAAAGCAGGTAAGGAAAATTGATCCTCAAAGACAAGAATGACACTCGCCTCAGCCTGATTTTATTGTAACTGGGGCTGGACCAGGACTTCTAGAGTCTGGCCCAGATCATTTTACTTTAGTCGTATTTAAGCACAGCACATTCTGGAGAAAAGTATTCAGATAACAATTAATTAACTCAGCCCCCAGTGCACAACAATTTAAGACATATTTAAGAATATTGAGATTTTTTTTTTTTTTTTTTTTACAAAGTATATCTGGCTTCTTTCACAGGAATGAGTAATGTTGACTCAAAGAGAGTGCCCAAAGATTTAAGGCTGAGGGAGAATGACTGAGGTAAACATAACACCTATGAGTGTCAGGATTGGCCTGGCCCTAAGAGAACACAGAAGTCACTTACACTGTTGTAAAGCACAAGTGATATCACTCAAAAGAATGGTTTCATGATCTAAAAGCAATGCTCAAGATTTAGGGGAAAAGGTCTTTAATAAGTGAAAACAAACTCTGGAAGATATGGGCAGACCCTGTCTCAACAGACAGCAAAGAATCACCAGGTTGTAGAATGACATCATTCCTAGCATTCCAGGAAGAGCAGTTGGGCTCCTCACTCTAGAGGCAGGCTGTATGTTTAATTTTCCTGACTTTTTCAGTGCCTATCTGTGCGCACAAGGCTGCAGTTGGTTTTTATTACTCTTTAGCCCTTTGGGGGCCTGTCACCCAGCTCCCAAATAAATCACATGGAGGCTTATTCTTTCTTATGAATGCCTGGCCTTAGTATGGCTTATTTCGAGCCAACTTTTCTTAACTTAAAATTATCCTGTTTCTCTTTATCTACATTTTGCCTCTGGGCTTTTACCTTTGTTTATTCTATGTGTCTTCCTTTCGTTCTTACTCCGTTGCTGGTTGGGTAGCTGGGTGGCTGACCCCTGACATCCTCCTCTCTTTCTCATTTTCTCTCTCCTCCCTCTTCTTGCTTTTCTCCTATTTATTCTCTCTGCCTGGCAGCCCCGCCTATCTCTCTCTCCTGCCTAGCTATTGGCTGCTCAGCTCTTTATTAGATCAGTCAGGTGTTTTAGACAGGCAAAGTAACACAGCTTTACAGAGTCAAACAAATACAACATAAACGAATGCAATACACCTTTGCATCATTAAACAAATGTTCCACAGCATAAACAAATGTAACACATCTTCAACTAATATTCCACAACACAAGGCCTTTTTGCCCTGTACAAAAAACAAACAAACAAAACAACAAAAACCAAATCAGGGGCCAATGAGGTAGGTAAAGGCACTTGCTGCCAAGATTGACAACTTGAGTTAATCCCTAGGGCCCACATGATAAGAAGAAGGAACTGACTCCCAAAAGTTGCCCTCTGATCTCCATATACTCATAGCACACATGTATACACACACACACACACACACGTAAAACAAAACAAAAATTCTAAAATATGACAAACAAACAAACAACCTGAAAATAAAGTAAAAAAAAAAAAAAAAAAACCAATTCAGAGCAATCCAGTTTCTCTGTTGTTACTAGTCTAGATACAATTAGGTCTCTAAATTCCTAACTAAAGGTTTTTAATCCACTAATTTAAAACAAGCTACATATAATTTATTTATTTAAAAGTTGAGGGGCCGGTTGGTGGTGATGCATGCCTTTAATCCCAGCACTCCAGGGGCAGGGGCAGAGGCAGAGGCAGAGGCAGAAGCAGGTGTATTTCTGAGAGTTCAAGGAAAACTGAATTTACAAAGTGAGTTCCAGGACAGCCAAGGTTACACAGAGAAACCCTGTCTCTAAACAAACAAACCCAACCAACCACCCAACCAACCAACCACCCACCCACCCACCAACTGAGGAGAAGGAGATGGCTCAGGTAGTAAAGTGCTTGCCCCCCAAGCTTAAGGAGTTGAGGGCAATCCCAGCATCCTCTGAAAAAGGCTGGTGTGGCAGCACGCCTCTGCAATCCCAGTGCTGGGAGGCAGAGGCAGGAGGAGCCCTGCACCTGCCGGCCAGCCAGTCCAGCCAATTGGTGAGTTCCAGGTTCAGTGGAGTACCTATCTCAAATATAGATAGATAGGTAGGTAGGTAGATAGGTAGGTAGACAGATAGATAGATAAATAAATAAATAAGGAAGGAAGGAAGATGCGGGATGATTGAGAGAGACATCAACCTCTGGCTATACTCATACATGAACAAAAAGGGAAATATAAAGCATAATGTAAACCTATATTTCATGTTCTAAAAGATTAACACTTCACAGTCTATTTTTCTTTGTACTTTTACAAAAAGAAATACCACAACTGAGAACTCTTCACTCAGTTGTCACTCACATACATGATTTTCAGGATGGCAAGAAAAGAGAAAAAATAGGGATGGCATTTTAATGGGAAGTGAATGAAAAAACAGAATTTAAGGTAGGAAAATGGGGGTTCTCTCTTTTTTTTTTAACCTCTGGCTGGGTAGTTGATGGCTGTAAGAGGTTAAGTTATAGCTTATCAAATAATGCTGGGACTAGAGACATGGACAATGAGAACAAAAATCACAAAAATTTAAAACAGAAATTGTCTAGAGATAAAGTACAGAGATACACTAGACAGAAAAACAAACCCACAAAACTGTAGTAGAAGGAAAGAGAATTAGCATCTGCTCAAAGTAGAGAATGATATGATCCATGGAGAGAGACGCTTTGATGCTTAGCAAGCTGGGTGTTGCTCATTAATTATTAATTTTGTTTTGAGATCAGGACTTCTTCTGTTGCTGATCTTGAATTCCTGGGCTCAAACAAGATCCTTCCACCTCAGCCTCCTAAGTAGCTGGGACTACAGACTTGAACCACTATTCCCAGCTTATTGGATATCAATTAATTGTCACAAAATATGAATTCTTCTCATAGATACTCAAGTCTGTGTGTGTGTGTGTGTGTGTGTGTGTGTGTGTGTGTGTGTGTGTGTGTGTGTGTGTATGTATATGGAAGTTCTTTTATTATTGGGAAAATTGCCAAATAACATTACCTTGTACAGCACCGTTCTATGGCAGGGAACTTTTCTGGCCATGGAGAGGAGTAGGTGAACTCTGTTTCTCTATCATACCAGCACATTAGACATTCACTGTGCTGGTTTCTTTTCCTCTCTTCCTTTTTGAGGGAGTGATTACATGTCTCCATGGCTTCCAACAATCGCTTCTGATATAAATAATAGTAAAAGATTAAAAAAAATTCCCATAATCTCAACATACAGAAAAATATTTTCCCCTTTGTATACTACCAGGTTCTTAAAAAATAAGATCTTGGGCTGATGGGGTGGCCCAGAAGATAAGGGCACTTGTTGCTGTCTGATGCCCTGAGTTCAACCTCTGGGACACACATGATGGAGGGTGATAACCAATGTTCACAGGTTGTCCTCTGACCTCCACCTGTGGAACATGTCATGAATAATATGCATGAGGGTGTGCAAGCAAAACGAGAGGTGAGTGGCATTCTCAGGTGCACAGCAAGTTTGGCACCAGCCTGACTTAAAACACAAGGCAATGAAAATGGTCCCGAGAGAAGAAACCATGGAGTAAGAAATTGAACTAGAAGCTGCCCCAGTGTAGAGGAGAAGAGGATAAGAAGCAGACTCAAATCCAAAGACAGAAAGAGGGAACTTGACAGACAGGTCATGTACTGAAATGAAGTACGCCCAGCTGGGCATGTGGTGCAATCAGGAGACCAAAGAACCAAAATGAAAAATCCATGGGATAAAAAAACTAAAAACTAAAAGCATAGAAATTATACCAGAGTATTTCTCAATTCCAGAGAAAGAAATGAACATCTAAACATAAGAGGCATTCAATTTTTACTCATTCACTGATTTACTGACAGGTGTGCACACACGCAGGAATGCTTGCTTGTGTGAAAGGCTAACTTCAATTGTGTCTTCCTCTATTGCTCTCCACTGTATAATTATTTCTATTTTCTTTTTTTAACTTACTTATTTTATGTGTATAGGTGTTCTGCTTGCATGTAAGTTTATGCACTATGTACATGCCTGTTGCCTACGGAGGCCAGAGGAAGGTGTCACATGCCCTGAACTGGAGTTACAGATAGTTGTGAGCAGCCATGTGGGTGCTGGAACTGAACCCAGGTCTCTTAGAAGAGCAGCCAGTGCTCTTCACTGCTAAGCCATTTCTCCAGTCCCATTTTTTTTTTTTAAATTAAACTATTTACTCTGTGTGTGTGTGTGTGTACACACATGTATGTGTACGTGGATGCACAGATGCCATAGCACATGTGTGGAGGTCATATCAAAGAAAAGTAGGAAAGGAGCCAGGTGGTGGTGGCACATCCCTTTAATCCCAACACTTGGTAGGCAGAGGCTGGCAGATCTTTGTAAGTTTAAGGCCAGCCTGGTGTACAGAGTGAGTTCCTGGATGGCCAGGGCTACACAGAGAAACCCTGTCTCAATAAACAAACAAACAAACAAAACCCCAAAAACAAACAAACAAACAAAAAACCCTGGGGCTGGAGAGATGGCTCAGAGGTTAAAAGCATTGACTGCTCTTCCAGAGGTCCTGAGTTCAATTTACAGCAACCACATGGTGGCTCACAACCATCTGTAATGAGATCTGGTGCCCTCTTCTGGTGTGCATACATGCAGATAGACTACTGTATTTATAATAAATAAAATAAATAAATCTTTAAAAAAAAAAAAAACCCTGATCCAACCAATCTGGATCATATTAAAAACAAAAACTCCCAAATTATATAGAAATTAGCAAGCCTCTTTCAGTAATAACCTTAAATGTAAATGGCCTCAACTCAACAAAAACAATGAGAGAGAGAGAAAGAGAGAGAGAGAGAGAGAGAGAGAGAGAGAGAGAGAGAGAGAGAGAGAGAGAGAGAGAGAGAGAAGACGCAGACTATAGCTGACTGGACTGAAAACCAGGATTCAACTGTTTGCTGTCGCCAAGAAACACCTCACTGGCAAAGGTCCCCACAGACTGAGATTCAAAGTATTTCAAGTCAGTCTATCAAGTGAATAGAAGGAAAAAAAGCTGATGTAGCTAACCTCATATCTGAAAAATGTAGACTTCAAATCAAAATTGGTCAGAAAAGATAAGAAGGCCATTATATATTGAGGGAAAATTAATCAAGATGACATAATAACTGAGATACATGCACTAAATGTTGTAGCTCTCAATTTCACAAAATAAATACCAATAGGTATAAAATGTCTCACAGATCTCAATAGAATAATAATGATGACTTTAGTACTGCACTCTCATCCACACAAAAATGAACAGAGACACTTCAGATTTAAATTATACCATAGATCCAATGGACCTATGAGGAATCTATCTATAAGAGATACTAAATACATATTCTGAGCAGCCTATAAAACCTTCTCTAACACAGACCACATTCTTGGCCACAAATCAAGTCTTCACAAATACAAAAGAATCAAGGTATGTATGTAGTATACCCAGCAAATCCAGCACTTGGAAGGCAGAGACTAGGGGATCAAGAGTTTAAAGTTATTCTCAGCTACACAGCAAATCAAGGCAAGCCTGGACTATGAGATTATCTTAAAAGCCACAAAAAATGAATTGAAATAATTCATTATATCTTATCAGATCATAGTGGAATATTAGCCATCAATAGCAAAGAGAAACTACATGGAAACTGAATAATATACACTGGTAGGAAGTGGGTGAATGAAGAAATCATGGAGGAATTTAGAAGTTTCTGGAATCAAATGAAAATGAAGGCACAACATTCTGGTGTACAGCTAAGGGTGTTATATAAAGTGGAAAACTAGGAATTCTTACATGAAAAAAAGAAGTCAGTGATCTCAAATAAACCATCAAATAAACGCCCCAGGCTTAGAAACAAAAGAATAAGGCATATCCCAAACAGTAGGTGTCAAGGACTTTCTGAAAGGACTCTAAGAACAGAGGATATAATCCCAAGAATTCAAGGAGATTCAGTGAAATTAAGACATTTCTAACAGTTGCCAGGCAGTGGTGGGGCATGCCTTTAACCCCAGCACTCAGGAGGCAGAGGCAGTCAGATCTCTGTGAGTTCGAGGCCAGCCTGGTCTACAGAGTAAGTTCTAGGACAACCAGGACTACTTCACAGAGAAACCCTGTCTCGAAAAAACAAAACCAAAACCAAAACCAAAGTAGTTTCTAACAGTAAAGAAAACAATCTGTTAAAAGTTAATAGACAGCCTATAGAGTGGAAGAAAATTTTTGCTAGCTATACATCTGATAGGATTAATATCTAGAACCAGTAGTGATCCTCAAAAATTAAGTAGAAAAAAATCATTTAATGAATAAGTAGACAAATGAACTAAACAGACAGTTCTCAAAAGAATAAATACAAATAGCTAATATATGAAAAAATGTTCAACATTCTTAGCCATCAGGGAAATACAAATTAAAAGAACTCTGAGTCTATCTCACCCCAATTAGAACAACAATCATTAAAACAACAAATGATAGGCGCTGGGAAGACAGCTCAGTTGGTAAAGTGATTAGATATTAAAACATCAAGACCTGTGTTTGATTCCTGGCTTGCCCATGTATTTTTGCTGGGCATGGTGGTATACACTTGTGATCGAAGTGCTGGGTAGATGGAAACAAGGAAGGCCCCCTATTAGGCCAGTGGATGGTGTCTGAAGAATGACACCTAAGATTAACTTTGGCCTACACACACACATATACATTTAAAGACTATGTGTTTATATGTAATTATTTCATATACTGACCTCATCAATAAAAGGTATTAATACCACAGCTTCCCATTCCTGTTGTTTCCCATTTAGGTCAGTTTTAAAATCAGGTGGATAATACTCTATAATTGGTGAGTCCTCACTGGTCATCAAATGCTGTGAAAATATAAACAGGAAAACAGATATTAGAGACTTTATCAATACAACTTTTCATTAACATACTTAGAACATTTCTTTACCTTACTAGGTTGCAACCATGTATTTGGTACATTATATTTTTCAACTCAATGAATCCTTTTATTCCCTTTTGTTCTGAGACAGCATCTCCCTGGTCTTGAAATTAACACCTACCCAGTCTCAGTCTACCCAGTGTTGGAATTATAAGCCTGTGTCAGCTTGGTCAGCAAACTGTACGAATTTCAATTGTATTGCTACTCATTTCTTTTCTGTTTAACTTAGCTATGTAGCAAAATCACTTTTACTATGAGTTACTTCTCTTTCTTTTTCTCTCTCTCTCAATCCCAGTCTTGACACAGAATTTAAGTAGTCTAGGCTGGCCTTGAACTCAAGAGCCTCCTGCCTCAGTCTCAAGAATGCTGGAATTATAGGTGTGCACCACTATATCCCTGCTACTATTAGTGTTAATTCTGTCATTTTTACTTAGGAACTTTTATTACATTTATGTATTCGTGTGTGTGCAAATATATTATGGTGTGCACGTTCACGGTATGTGTATGGAGGTTAGAGGACAACCTGTGGGAATCAATTCTCTCCTTGCATCATGTGGGTACTGGGGATGGAAGTCACGAGGCATGGCAGCAAGTACCTTTACTTGCTGAGCTTCTTGCCAGTGCCATTTTTAGTTTTCTACTGCCTTTTCGCTCTGTAAGACCTACCACCTAAATTCTGTTGTTTTTGTTTTATTTTGGGTTTTGTTTTTGTTTTTTTTACTTACAAGTTCAGTTCAGTTTTTTTCATATATTTCTAAGAGTTCTTCATTTCAACCTCAAATTAATAATTTCTTTCCATGCCCTAATCAGTTGATTCTAGTAATATGATTACTAGCATCAAAGATAATCTAAAAAGAAAAAAAGTAAAATCCAAGACCCACAATACCATTAATAACAGTCTGATAATGCAGAATTTTATTAAACTTTATAAAAGAAGTAGACTAAGAAAGCATATCAATGTCTTATGCAATAAAGCATTAGGAAATGTAAAGGGAAGATTATAAAATTAAAAAGCAAAGTAGCATATTTCTAAAGTGATAATCTAAAATTTAATTGCTATTGCATGAACACTAAACACATAACACAAATGTGATTATAACACACTTATTGGCTAACTGTGGTAGTCTAGCAGAGTTAATATAGCTGAAGGAAAAACTAAAAACAGACATCAAAGATATTTAAGAAAGGGAGGCTGAGGCCATGATCGAGGATAGGACAGGGCTCAGGAAGAGGCAGAAGGGACCATGACAATGTTAAAGGAGCAATGGCTTATGTGTGTGCATCTACTCCAAGTTGTGAGACCAGACATGGAATGAGAGGTACAGACACAGACCTAGAAAAACTAAATTACTTTTATAACCTGCTTAGTATGCTTAGTGTGACTTTGGAGACCCTGTCTTCCTCTTGTTATATGAAATATGTTGTCGGGCGGTAGTGGCACACGCCTTTAATCCCAGCACTCGGGAGGCAGAGCCAGGTGGATCTCTGTGAGCTTGAGGCCAGCCTGGGCTACAGAGTGAGTTCCAGGACAGCTAGGACTGTTTTACAGAGAAAAAAACAAAAAACAAACAAAAAAAGAAATATGTTAATAAGAGAAAAGTCCTTCAATTTGATAGATGGAATGCTTAAAAATCTAAGTATGTCCTGAGGTGATACTAGTGTCAAGGTAACAGCTCATTAGAATGGCCACCATTCTAACAGCAGAGGGACAGTAACAGAAAACAGGACTTAATCTTCAAATGTGCAGAAAAGGAGATGGCATCTGATTTTACCTGTTTTAGGTAAATTTCTTCAGTGTAGAAATAAAGATGTGCTTAAAGTGATGAAAATGAAGAAACTAGGTACTGAAAAGTTTATAGAGTTTCCATTAAAAAAAGTCAATTAAAAGTGAAGGAATTACTTGTCAAAGATTTGCTAAAAATGTAATGTTGTATTTAACTCAAACTCAAAATAAAGCCAGGCGGTGGTGATGCATGCCTTTGATCCTAGCACTTGGAAGGCAGAGGCAGGCGCATCTCTGTGAGTTCAAGGCTATCCTGGTCTATAAGGCGAGTTCCAGGACAGCCAGCACTACACAGAGAAACCCTGTCTTGAAAAAAAAACAAGAAACAAAAAAGCTGAAAATGAGTATTGTCTAAAGATAAATAAAAATTTGGGCAGCAGTGTTTCCAGGCTTATATGAAGAATTAAATATAAAAAAATTATATAAAAGGTTGGAGAGGTGGTTCAGTGGTTAAAAACCTTAACTGTCTCCCCAGCATCTACATGGAAGCTCACAACTGTATATAACTCCAGTTCCAGGGAATCCAATGTCCTTACCTGTCTTCTGTGGGCACTAGGGGTACATGTAGTACGTAGATATACATACATGCAGGCAAAACACCCGTACATATGATATAAAAATAAATCCTTATAAAAAAAAGAATATTAAGAAAAATCACTCAGTTCCAAAGCCTACCTGGTAGCACGTAGGAAGCAAATTCTTGCTGGCTGACGGCAGGACGGCAAGAAGCTGCTCAAACGGCTTGAAGGGCTTCCCCAGTTCAAAGCGGATTGTAAGCGCGCTAATGTTGCGGATGTCAGACAGGAAGGGTGCATAATGGTAGGGATAATACCTATGAAAGAAATGAGTTTGAAACGGAAAACTTTATACAAAATGGTCAATAGCAAACATTTGCCCTCATTTATTAAAGATATATCATCCATAATTCTATCACTTGAGTATAAGAAATTAGCACCTTTGTAAAGCTTAGATCACATGATAGTAATAACTAACTAACTAATTTTTTTTTTTTTTTTTTTTTTTGAGACTGGGTTTCTCTGTGTAGCTTTATGCCTTTCCAGGAACTCACTCTGTAGACCAGGCTGGCCTCGAACTCACAGAGATCTGTCTGCCTCTGCCTCCCAAGTGCTGGGATTAAAGGCATGCGCCACCACTGCCCGGCTGCAATATTTATATTGATAGGTGGGGACTTAAGAAACAGGGTTTCTTCACCTAGGAAACCAGGACTGGCCACCAAATCCACAACTTTCTTAAATGTGCATGGTGGTATTGGGGATGTTTCTTTTTAAGTCCCAAATGTGGATCACAAATCTTTCAATGTACTAGACAGTAATGAGGTGGTTAGAACCTTCATTCTAGTCACTTGAACCTGAACCCTTGTAGCAAAGGGCTGGACACCTAGTAAACCAGCCCCTGAAGGACAGTGGGTGTGGGTGCATACAGCCATCAGTCAGCTCTAAGAACGTTTTATCTTTCAATCAGTGTACACACCACTGCATTTGGGATAGAGATTAAACCACAAATCAACCATACACATTTGTTTATAATATAATCTTGCCATCTTTAACTCCAGACATGTTTTAATAAGGCTTTGAAGATAAAATTAAAAACATTTCAATATGACACAGGGAGACAGAGACTTGGGATATAGAGAGAGAAAGGAAGAGAAAAGAGGGAGACCAAAAACTGTTTTTAAATTTTATTTGTGTATGGGGATGTGCATGTATGTGGAGGTCAGAGGACAACTTGTGGGAGTCAGCTCTCTTTATCATGTGGGTCCCAGAAACTAAACTCAGGTTGTCAGGCTTGGTGGCAAGTGCCGTTACCTGCTTAGCCAACTTCCCTGCCCGAGACACTTTCACATTCCATAATTATGACAGACAGCTCTAATGGACAGGAGAGTTTAGAAGGCAGAATGGCATACAGAATAGTGGAAAATATATTGCCCTTCTAAACAGATAGGCTTGACTTGACTTTTGCACAATCTTGGGATGATTACTTAGATTTTCTAAGCTTTAATTTCATCCATAGTGAGTAGAAACCTTATACTTTGAGTATACAAAATTATAGTTTTGCAGTGCCTGACTTTACTGCTTGGCAACTAAGCAGAATTGCTGGCATTTAGCCTTCTTTAGAAATAACAAATGAGAATCTTTACATTTAGATTTTTCTTGAGAGGCCCAAGAATGTAAGAATTTCTTTTCAGAGCTGGCTAACAAGTGGATTAACACCCAATGCCACATTATTTTGCATTGTTTCGAGCTTCTTGATGATATTCTAAAGAGTCTACCACACTGCTCTGAAGACTGCTGTCATCACAACGGTCTTTCCTAAATGCTGAAGAACTATTTGGGTTTCTTTTTCTCTTCCTTCTTTTTCTCTTTCTTTCTTCCTTTCTGTTTTTTTTGAGGCAAGGTCTTGCTATGCAGTATAGCTGACCTTGAACTTGTGGTGATCCTCCTGCCTCAGCCTCCCAAGTGATGGGATTACAGATACGAGATGCCACATCTGGATGTTATTTTTCTGTTTTAGTAAATGAGTAGATATAATTTGATATGAAGTATCACCCCCCAATACTCATGTACAGAAAAGACTGGTTCCCATCTGTTGTGCTATTTGGGAGGTTCTGGAAACTTTAGAAGGTGGGACTAGATGGATTTGGGCCACTGAAACATGTCCTCAGGGGCTCTTGTCCTATGCCTTCTTCTGTCTTTCTACTTCCTGGTTACAAGGAGGTATTAACTGTTCCTCCATGTCCACCCTGCCCTGATACTTTGTTTCACCACAGCTGAAAGCTGGCTGAGCATAAACTGAAGCCTGAAACCAGGAGTCACAATGATCTCTCTTCTTTTAAGTTGTTCTGTCAGAAATTCTTGTCAAAGAGAAAATCTGACCAATACAGGAAACAGTAGAGAAATGGTGAATATTACTATTTTTAGTAACACAAGCAAAGCCTTTCTTTCAGCCACATATATAATTAGTTCACTCTTCAGAAATCATTCCTGCTAAAGAGTACTGTTTTTGAGAATACAAAAATGTGGAGAGTATTACAAACACCCTCATGTAGTCATTACTCAGACTCAAACAGTTAAGACACTGTCATTCCTAACAGACTCTTTCATTTTGACTTTCCTGGTGGCACTAGGAAACAAACCCCAGACTTCATCCACGCTAGATAAGTGCTCTAGAATGGAACTATAACCATGATTTTCTCTCTTTCTCTCTGGTACTAGAGAATGAACCAAGAATCTCATTCAAATGCTTTAGTGCCAAGCTATATCCCAAGCCCATGTTGATTCAGACTGTTAGAGTATTTTGCAACTATAGGTTAACAAACCCTAGGGCTTTCTTTGTAGTAGAAAGTCTTCAAAATACTTTCATTTAAAAATAGACGGTATTTAATTTAAACTTGATTGTATACATATATGAAAAATTCTTTTAAGTAGAAATAAAGGAAAAAGAGATGTGTAAATGAGACTCTATTAGTAGGAATCATTATAAAATGAGATGACTTTACCAGCTCCAGGATTGGACTCCATGATAGTAATAGTGTAAGATCCATTGTATAGCTTGAACATAACAAGCAGCTTGATCAGCCAGAAACTCACTGAAACAGAAAGGGGTATTTTCATTATAACATTGTTTTCTGAAGATAGGCCAATGTCTTCAGTTGTATTTTTAATACCTAAAAATTATAAACAGAAAAATTCCAAAATATTTACAATTCCATCTTGTCACATGAAAGGTTGCTTTAGTTTTCTAAGCCAACCATCAATATAGTGAAACCTGATGTGCATACTTAAGTTGTCAGTCTGTTATATTTTTGCCTTAATGTTTGTGAAGATTCCATCTAATGAACTTTCTATAAAGTGGTACTATCACTCTCTTAAATAGTGGGAATGAGAGTAAACCCAGAACTTTTAGAAACCTAGTGATAGCATTTACAACACCTTTTAGAAAGTGTTATATGTTCTGATCAAGATTCCCTCTAGTCTTCTTTCTCAAAAGCCAAATGCTATTATTAAGATTTGGGGAAAACAAATCTTCAAATCACCACAACAAAACAGACCATAGTCTAAAGCCAAAAATAACCACTTAGAAATTTTGTATCTCTGTATTTCTAGTAGGTATGCTTATATCTTTAAAATGTCTTGTTATTAATTTATTTGTGTGTGTGCATGCCATGTACTTGTATGGAGGTCATGGGACAACTTTTAGGAGTTGGTTCTCTTGGTAGGTATGCTTTTAAACGTGACATATAACACTTTCTTACTTTAAACAAGTATTTCCTGATTGCTAGAAATATGGATAATGGAGAAAACAATTCTTATCACCTTCTAGCTATTACTAGTCATTTCGGTGTGCTGCTTTTCAGTCACTGCTGAGTGAGGCCGCGCCATCTTGCCCAGTGAATTTCTGGGCTCCAGTGATCCTATGGGCTTAGCTTCCCAAATAGCTCGGACAGGCCACACACTACTACCCCAGTTAGTTTTTTTTTTTTGTTTACCCGATAAATGTGTGTATTATAAATATGTGTGACTGTGTTTCCTGTCTTCAGATTATACCCATCTTTCTGGGTTGTGGGGACTCTTTGCAATCACCACTGAATAGGTGTCCACATTCTGGAGACGGGGAGAGAAGAGATGATGAGCCAGAGGTATACTGAGCCTTCCTTTTTTAAAGACAAGATCTTGCTATGGAGCTGAGCTGGCTTTCAACTTTCACCCTCGTGCTTTGACCTCTTGACTGTACTCAAGTGTTACAACCCCTGGCTCTAGAATGGTGCTTCTTATTAGACTTTTAAAAAATTGATTTGGTTGTTTCTGAGACACATTCTTGTAATGTAGCCATGACTAACCTGGAACTTGCTTATGTTAAGTTTTTTGATTCCAGATTGTGGCAATCCTTCTGATTCTGCTTCCTGAGTCCTTCCTAAGGGATTATAGGCCCTGGCTACCATGTTGGACCTTAGACATTTATTAGTATTATTTTTTTTTTCTGATATTGGAAATCAAACTTGGGGCCTCCCAGAGTCTAGACAAGCATCCTTCCACTGAATTGTATCCTTGGTCCATTGATTGGACATTTAGATTACTTTTAATTTTTCAGTAGTTTAAATAACTTGTAATATGTATAAGGATATTTACATTTGCTAATTAAATCAAAGTCATTTTTATGCCTGTGTCGTGGGGATGCTTGCATGTGTGTGAGTGCATATGTTTTGTGAGAGTGCCTATGCACATGTGTACTTGTTTGTGGAGGCCAGAGTCCAATGTTGGTTATTTTCCTCAATTGCTTTCCACCTTGTATGTTGGGGAAGGGTCTTTTGATGAACCCAGAAGTCACCAATTTGGCTATTCTAACTAGCCAGATTGCACTGGGGACATCCTGCTTCTATATTCAGGACGTCCTCCTGAGCTCTAGGACCATAGGTGGGTTGCCACACCTATTTGCACGGGTGCTAGGGAGGAGAACCTGGGTCCTCAGGTAGTGGGGCAAATGCTATCCACTAAGCCACTTCTACCCACCAAGCTATCTCCCTAGTTCATCTGATTAGCAATTTTTATTATAGAAATAGAACACATGCCAGGATTACTATAATGAAATGCATACTTTAAGAAAACAAAAAATCTACCACTATTTCATTAAAATCATGTTGTTTTCTGAAGAACTGCAAAATCTACTTTTTCTACTGCAAAATAAAACAATCAGAAAAAGCATACTCAGATACTACATCGACTCCCATCTTCGTCATATAGTATGTTCTTTTATATTGTCTAAATTCAGTTTCAAACAGATCATCATCTTCCGTCTCATCTTCAAAATTATCTATGAGAAAAACCAGAAAGATGTGACTGATAATTATGAATATTGTTTTCCACCCGATGTGGCAACTGATACATATCAACATTAATACTTATAAACTATCATAGGAACTTATCCAACTCAATATTGCTGGGTTAGTACTAATAAAGGAACAGTCTAACAACTATTGTGTCAAAGAAATAACATAGAACACAGTGAGTACTCACCTTTGGAAGCCACTACTTCACCTTCACTTTTGTCTAAAGCAGCCCAACTTAAGGAATTTTCCTGGCCCTATAAAATTATAAATTATCATAAGATGAACAACAAGATGTTTCCAAGTCACACATGTAAAAAGGAGATTAGGAATATACTAAATACAACTGAAATGATCTTTTTTTTTTTTTTTAAAGATTTATTTATTTATTATGTAAACAGAAGAGGGTGCCAGATCTCATTACAGATGGTTGCGAGCCACCATGTGGTTGCTGGGAATTGAACTCAGGACCTCTGGAAGAGCAGTCAGTGCTCTTAACCTCTGAGCCATCTCTCCAACCCCCTGAAATGATCTTTAAAGGATACTTTATAGCAGCTTACTTTAAAAATAAGATTTAAGCCAGGCGATGATGGCACACGCCTTTAGTCCCAGCACTTAGAGGGAAAAAGCAGGCGGATCTCTGTGAGTTCAAGGCCAGCCTGGTCTACAAAGTGAGTTCCAGGATAGGCTCCAAAGCTACACAGTGAAACCCTGTCTCGAAAAACCTTGGAAAAAAAAAAAAAACCACACCTTAAAACTGTATGTATTTTTGGTTATCAATTGTTTTCTAAAATTATATATTTTATTATATAGAACTGATATATAAGTGATTCTCACTAATGTAAAAGTATATTTAATTATATAATTATATTTACCAAGACCAAGAGTATTTAGTTTATTGATTACAATATAAACAAAAATGAAATAATTTTACAACCTATCAACTTAACATTGTTAGACACCAGTGTGGTGATATTGTATTCCCTAAAATATTGTACACCCTAATAAACTTATCTGGGGTCAGAGAACAGAACAGCCACTAGATATAGAGGCCAGAAAATAGTGGCACACACGCCTTTAATCCTAGCATTCCAGAGGCAGAGATCCATCTGGATCTCTGAGTTCAAAGCCACACTGGAAACGGCTAGGTGTGGTAACAAGAGCCTTTAATCCCAGGAAGTGATGGCAGGAAGCAGAAAAGTATTTAAGGCATGAGGACGAGGAACTAGAACCTGGTTAAGCTTTTAGGCTTTTGAGCAGAACAGTTCAGCTGAGATTTATTCTGGATAAGGGCTCAGAGGCTTCCAGTCTGAGGAAACAGGATCAGCTAAGGAATTGGCAAGGTGAGGTGGCTGTGGCTTGTTCTGCTTCTCTGATCTTCCAGTGTTCAACCCAATACCTGGCTCCAGGTTTGTTTTTATTAATAAGACCTTTTAATATTCGTGCTACACACCAGATTTTGAGCTGCTCCTAATACGACCTATCTGTTTCAGCTTGACCCCAATGAGCACTTTCCGAATCTCTGATTCCAGTCATTCTTGAGTCTCTCCTAACCTCTGGATCTTCCATGCTCGCCCATGTTTTTATTTTTATGATCATAACCTTTCCTCTCATGTTTCTGGTAGCTTAGCTACCAGCAGTGACTCCCATTAGCTTTTCTTTATACAACTCTGGCCTCTACCAGCTTCACAGTCATGGGCCATGCCTACATGTATTTTTATGACAGCTCCCATATTCCTGGAAGACTGGTGAAGTTTAAGGACTGAGCTAAAGTGGAGGAGCTAGGAGTTACTAACATGTAGGTTTTGTGAAGAGGTTTCCTCCACAGTTGCAGAGTTTCTTCTTTCTTTCCTTTTTCTTTCTTTCTAGTTGAGAGAGCCTTACTGTGTAGTGCAGGCCTGACCTGAAATTCAAGATCCTCAAGCTTCTGCATTTTAAGTAGGAGTTATAAGTATGCACCATCACACCTAGTACAAAGCTTGTTTTCTTAGGAGTAATACCTGTAGTGGAATCAAACTGATGACTTCTAAGTTCCACTAAAAAAGAGCTATGCACATATGGTAGGCTGGAGAGAGAGCTTGGTGGATAAAGCATCTGATGGCAAATGTGAGGACTGGAGCTACATCTCCAGCACCACGTAGAAAGGCAGCCAGCTGTGGCACCTGCCATAACCCCAGCACTTGTGAGGCAGACATGGGGATGCCCTGAGCTAGTGGCTAGCAAACTAGCTGGAATCAGGGAGACTAGGTCAACTGTGATTACCTGCTTCAGTCAAGTGACGAGCAACTGAGGACGACAATTTCAGGCCTCCACATGCACTAACGCACACATGCACTCACACATAAAAATACATACAAACACTACACACATAAATGTGAAATAAATTATGAAATAGAAAAACCATTCCAGAGAAAATCAGGATTGTTAGATGTTTTGGATGTGGAAAGCAAGGACATTTGAAAAAGGACTGTAAATAGGTCATTCCTAGAAACAATGTTTCTTCAAGGAATAATGGCAACAGAATGCCCCTTCCTTCTGGAGTATGCAGAAGGTGTGGTAAGGGAAAACACTGGACCAACGAATATAGATACAGTGCCCCCCTCCAGCAGGAAGTAGTAAGAGAAGCTACGCCCAAATTCCCAAATTATATGTAATTTTACTTTGTTAAGGTTAAAACCTTCCTTTTTGAAAAAAAAAAAAAAGGCGGGGGGAGTGCTGTGGGATGTTCTGTATGGCAAATGTGCTGCTCTGATTGGTCAATAAATAAAATACTGATTGGCCAGTGGCTAGGCAGGAATTATCGGCGGGACTAACAGAGAGGAGAAAAAAAAGGACAGGAAGGCAGAAGGAGTCACTGCCAGCTGCTGCCAGGACAAGCAGCATGTGAAGATGCCAGTAAGCCACGAGCCATGTGGCAAGGTATAGATTTATAGAAATGGATTAATTTAAGCTATAAGAACAGTTAGCAAGAAGCCTGCCATGGCCATACAGTTTGTAAGCAATATAAGTCTCTGTGTTTACTTGGTTGGGTCTAAGCGGCTGTGGGACTGGCGGGTAAGAGAGATTTGTCCTGACTGTGGGCAAGGCAGGAAAACTCTAGCTACACAGGATATTTACATTTCCTAGGGGAAAACTTACTAGTCATGAGCCTAAATAGAGCCAGGATGCCATCATTATGGATAGGCTGAAGAAAAGTTGAGGTTTCTTTTACAAACTAACACAAGCAAGACATCATTTAATTAGAGATCTTCTGTAGACACTAGAATATTCTAAGTGAGTCTATCATTCATTATTAAGCAGAAACATTTACTAGATATTATACTATTTTAAAAAGATTTATTTATTTTTATTTTGTGTGTATGAGTGTTCTGTGTACATATATGTAAGTGTACTGTATGCATGCCTGATGCCTATGGAGGCCAGAAGGGGGTGCTGGACACCTTGGAACTGGAGTTACAGATGATTGTAAGTCATCACATATGTGCGGGAATAAAACCTGGGTTCTTTGCAAGAGAAGCAAGTGCTATTAATCACTAAGCCATCTCTCTAGCCCCTAGATACTGTTCTATTAATTATTCTTAGTCAGTCTACTGCTGGCCTAGTGTCACAAAATGAAATGCTATAAATATTCACAGTTAAAAACTAGTTCAAGTAGCCGGGCGGTGGTGGCGCACGCCTTTAATCCCAGCACTCGGGAGGCAGAGCCAGGCGGATCTCTGTGAGTTCGAGGCCAGCCTGGGCTACCAAGTGAGCTCCAGGAAAGGCGCAAAGCTACACAGAGAAACCCTGTCTCGAAAAAAAAAAAAAAAAAAAAAAAAAAAAAAAAAAAAAAAAACAAAAAAACAAAAAACAAAAAAAACTAGTTCAAGAGAACCATGTAACATACTTATAAATCCCACAACTTAGGAGATGGTGGAAGAGCCCTGAAACTGGAGTTACAGTTGTAAGCTGCCATGTGGGACTGGGAAATGAACTTGGGTCTTCTGCAAGTGCTCTTGACTGCCGAGCCAACTGTCTAGCCCCATTTATTGGCTTCTTGATAGAGGAAACATACTGCTATTCCTTAGAGGTGAAAATAAGAAACTAATTTCTCCTTAAATACATATTTATGATATGAGAGAAACATAGAGCGACAGAAACCAAATCAATTTTAGATGCTCATAAGAAGAAATGAAAACAAGACAATGCTCTGAAACCTAAGGAAACTGAAAAACAAGGAATATTAGTTTAACCATTACAGTTGAAAGAAAGAAAGAGAGAGAGAAAGAAAGAGAGAGAGAGAGAGAGAAAGAAAGAAAGAAAGAAAGAAAGAAAGAAAGAAAGAAAGAAAGAAAGAAAGAAAAGAAAAGAAAAGAAAAGAAAAGAAAAGAAAAGGAAAGGAAAAGAAAGAAGGGACACTAGAAACTGGTCACCTTTGATTTTCTCTTTTCCTTGCAGTTCTTGGCTTCTTCGGCTGCCACACCTGCTGCTTCATTGAGATACTTGTTACCAACTTTGCTTTCAAACCATTTGAGGTCAACAAAAACTTCACTGAAGTGCTCTCGATCAAACTGAACAAAAATAATTATATTTTAAAATGTCTTAAACATGTGTGAAAGGATACAAACTAAATTTCTAACAGAAACTATTTCTGGGGTATAGAAAAAGAGAATGTTTACATACACACACAAACACACACATACACAGTATCATTAACTTGGATAATGTTTATATACATACATACACAATATCATTAAATCTGAAAATTAAACATAAATAATTAAAATCAAATAATTCAAGTGAAAGTATACAGAATGAACAATCAGAACAAAGCTACAAAACAGTTTTATGCCCCCTCTTGTATTAACTAAGTGATTAGTGACCATTGACAACTACCCCAGGATAGGAAAAAACCTTGTAGTTACTTACATCTGACAGTTTCACAAGGTATTTCTCAAATCGTGGTAAGTTGAGATGTCCACTTTCATTAATATAACCTAAAATGAATCAAATCTAACTTGTAGTTTAAACTGACATTATTTTCTAAATAGCTCTATAACATTCTTTCTACAAACTGCTGAATTATCATTTTAATGAAGAAAACCCTCTGTTTTACTGTCTATAAACTAGCTTTAGTTCTTATAACCTTTATATTTCTATATTTTAGACACTGGCGTAAAATATTGGAAAGTCCAGGTTACATAATAATAATGCTTCCACATTTCCAACCATATTTGTAACAACACCATGTGTATTACAGTCTACCTGCATCATTCAATTTGACATGTTTATGCAAGAAAAGGGGTGTAGCTGGTTGTAGAGGCACACATGTATCCTGTTATATTAGGTTATACAGGCTGAGGAAGGAGGATTTTGAGTTTGAGGCCAACCTGGGAATACATGGTAAAACTTTGCCTCAAAAAGAAAAAGAAGGAGGAGGAGGGAAGAAAAAAGAAGAAAGGAATAATTTCCTATAATTTAGAAAAATTGTTTACCAATTTCCCATTTTTACTGAAAAAAATTTTGATTCATATTACTTTTACGTATACTTTGAACAACTGGATTTCTACAAAGAAATATGAACGGAATGAAATGAAAGCAATGAGGTCTGTTGGTTTTCTTAAGGAATCAGAGGTGACATTATTTATTTAATGAGTGATGTTATTTACATGTGGTCAGTTTCTTTAGTGACCACTGAAAATAACAACCTCAGTGCCTACCACTTAGACTAAAAGGAGCGCACAATGTTTTCCTAATTTAGTCATGCATGCAATAATCTAATAAATAGAGATAAATCTTTAGGGTGAGCTGGTAACTAAATTATCAGCAAAGAGTGGTCTTACCTCCAAGTTCTGGCAGGATGGCAATATATGTTCCATAAAGAAGAGGCAGCGCATCATGATTAATATGTAAATGAGGTAGATGAGGGATAAAATCATTGCCAACAAGAAATCCCATCAAAATCCAATCATCTATAATTTTTTCAATATCATATTTAAATGTGATCTTTTCCTATGGCAAAAAGGAGAATAAACTGAAATCCCATAGAAATTTCTGTATGCAAAAAACTGCAGTCAATGGCTATATTAATACTTACTTTTAATGCTGAAAATTCATAATCAATATACTCTCTCATTAAAGACAAGTGTAGGAGGTGAAACGTCGTTTCTTCTGGTGCACATACCCTGCAATTAGTCAAGTGATCAAAACAGAGTGGTCCAACTTCAAAAATGCAGCAATGGTTAAGTAAAAGTTATCATTAAGAGATAATTCTTATATTTAAAGCAAGTAATTTATACACAATTATATGAGAATGCCATCATAATGGGCAAAACATGGTACAGTTCAAAATAATTGGTTTATATTATACTTTTGGTGGAAGGACTCTTAAGAACTCATATGATCTAAATACACAATCCATATAAGAAACTAGTGTGGCTACTGGTCATTGTAGGAAGTGTACACATTAGTGAAGGTGTGACGGTGGATGTACATTTTTAAATTTATGCAATGTAGATTATCTCTTGCAATGAATAGGAAGCTATATTGGCTTATACTCCAAGTTTAGCTATAAAAAAGAATATCAGGGGGACAGTAATATATTTAACTAGATAATACATAAGCTAGATTTATGATAAGGATCCAAGGGCAGTTCAACATAAGAAAACCAACATCATACAGCACATAAACAGAGTGAAAGGGAAAATTTTCCGGGATCATTTTGCAGAAAAAGGATTTAACAATATCAAACATTCTCCCATGTTAGCACCTGAAATGTAAGCACTCAGGAGGCAGAGGCAGCAGGATAATGAGTTTGAGGCCAGCCTGGTCTACATAGAGTTTTGGCTAGCTTGGCCTATAGGAAGAAACTGTGTTAAAATTAGAGAGAGTGGGCTAGCAAGAGGCTCACTGGGCAAAGATACTTGCCATTAGGTCTGATGACCTGGAGTTTGATCTCCAGAGCCTGCTACTACTACAGGCTGTCCTCTGACCTCCACACATGCCATGGTATTGCATGTGTGCATGCACACACACATTCTCTCTCTCTCTCTCTCTCTCTCTCTCTCTCTCTCTCTCTCTCTCTCTCTCTCTCTCTCTCTCTCTCTTCTCACACACACACACACACACACACACACACACACACACACACACACACACACACACATTGTAAAATATACTCTCAAAAGAGAAGAAGAGCTATAGAGATACATTTCCTTAATATGACAAAGAACATTTATGAAAACACATAATTAACATTATAGAGTGAAAACATTATTCCTAAGATCAGGAATAAGACAAGGATACCTACTTTACCACAGCTATTCAATACACCATAGCTATTCAACACTGTTCTTTAACTCCTAGCCAGGGCAATGAGGCAGGAAAGATAAAGAAATGTAATTAAAATTGGAATGGGATAAGTACAATTTTATCTGTTTTCAGATGGTGTGATTTTACATACAGAAAACTCCATAGGATATATAAAAACACATTAATGCTAATAAACAAATAACGCATCTACAGGGAACAAAATAGGTAGTATTTCTGTACACCATCAAAGGAAATTAAGAAAATTATTCCAGGGCCTGGAGAGGTTAAGAGGACCAGGGTTCAGTTCCCAGAACCCACATGGTGGTTCAAAACCATCTATAACTCTAGTTATAGGACCTGACATCCTCTTCTAGCTTTGGTGGGCACCACACATGCATGTGGTGTATATACATACATGCAAGCAAAACACTCATGCACCTAAAATAAAATTTAAAAAAATTGGAAAAACTTGATTCCATATACAAATGGCATCCAGAAGAGTTAAATACTTAGGAATAAACTTAGCCAAGGGTATATCAGGGAAACTACAAAATATTGCTTAAAGAAATTAAAAGAAGACACAAAATGTGTACACATGGATTAAAAGGCTCAACATCAAGATGTTTTAAAAGATCTACAGATTTCTTAGCTCTTTCTTAACGCTATCCTTTATTAAAACCCCAATGATGTTTTTCACCAAAATAGGAAAATTGATTATTTACATCACCAAAATAGGAAAACCTATCATTAAAAATAAATAAATAAAACACCATGCTTCCAAGAGACCCTAAACATACAAAATAATCTTGAAAAAAGAATAAAGTTGGGGTTTCATTTTTCTTGATTTCAATGTTAACTACATTAAAAATCTACATGAATACACCACTAATGGTATAAAAACAGGTAGATATGACTAAAAAATAACAATGAAACACAAGAAATAAAACTTTGCATACATGATCAAATGATTTTCAACAAGGAACCAAGACTTTCAATAGGGAAAGGACAGTTTTCTCAACAGACAATGATAGGAAAATTGAGTTCCCACAAATTACAAAGAATGGAGTTAGATTTTACCTCATACTATACACAAATACTAATTCAAAATGGATAAATGATGTAACTATGATAATAGTTATGATGATAAACTATGTAAGCTAAAACTATGTGACTCAGAGCAGAGCCTAACTCAGCAGCAGAGTGCTTACTGCTGGGTTCAAGTCCAGCATTGCAAAAATAACCAAAGCCCCAAACAGCAAAACAAACCCTCTACAAAACATTTAGAATAAAACACAGGGGTAAGCTTTATGTGGTTAGATTTGACAGTGTTTTCTTGGGTACTTACTACAGACATCTAAAGCATAGGCAATAAAAGAGGAGGATGCCCTGGACTACGGCAAATAGCACCCATGAACGAAGACTATCTGCAGAGCCCATCTCTAAGGGACTACTAGCCATGCTTCAGTTTTGTTCCTTCTCCCAACACCTGATTTACCTTTGTGTTTTTTTTCCACCAAACCGAACTTCTTCTCTTAAGAGAGAAAAATGTGCCTCGTGACTTGTTAATCCAAGCATGATCTGTTGAAAAATAATTATGAAATATTTCTATCCTACCTTTGTTCATACCATTAGGTTTACAAAAGCAACTTAATATCTATACGGAGAAGACTGCAAAGTCAAAATGTGAAAATTGAAATCAAATATGCAGATATCACAGAATGACCCAATGCCAGGATATGGATGGAATCAAGGGAGTCCACTTTTCTAGAACGATGTCCACCTCAGAGCCCACGAGCCTTGTAAGTGACACTATATCCTCCACTCCTCCTCCCTTAAATCACAAAACTTTCTCTGGATTTCCACAAATTCCTACTTCTTATGAGGATTAGAAATTAGAAGCAGCAACTCTCCTATGCTACAAAAATATAGAGGATGCTTAGAGGTCAGGGTGACATTAATATGAAATTTCGTCCAAAATGAAAAAGGGCACTTTAATTTTCTTCTATGTCTTACTCCCTCAAGTGAACTCAAAAGTGTAGTGACCATGTGAATCAATGGCAATATATATTGTTTATTTTATTTAAATTCTTATTCAAACAATAAAACAAAGTGAAAATTTATGACACAATCAGGAGATGTGGTTATTTGCCTTAAGCAATTATTATTATGTATGTGATAATGGCACTGTGGTTAAGTACCTTAAAAACTTGTTTATACAAATATGAAAATATGTATTTATTAGGTAAAAACAGTGAATGGAATTTGCTTCAATAACCCATTTTGGTAGAAAAGAGGCAGATGACTACATTAAATTTAAAAAAATTAATACTTAAGGAAACTTGCCTGGTGTGGTGGTTCATGCCTTAATCCCAGCACTCAAGAAGCAGAGGGAGGCAGATATCTGAGTTTGAGGCCAGCCTGGTCTACAGAGCAAATTCCAGGTCTACAGAGCAAATTCTAGGACAGACAGGGCTGTTACAGCCAGGGCTACACAGAGAAATCCTGTCTCAAAAATAAAAACAAAAAAGCCCAGAAAACTTAAGAAAATTTAAGAGTACAAAGAAGGTCATTATACTAGCTTGCTCGTTTAGTTTTGGTTAGTATAAAAACTTCTCTGGGCTGGAGAGATGGCTTTAGTAGTTAAAGAAAGGTTACTACTGCTCTTGCAGAGGACCCGGGTTCAGTTCCAGGTACCTACAGGGCAGCTCATAACTACCCCTAACTCTAGTTCCAGGGGATCCAATGCCCTCCTTAGGCAACAGGCACACATGTGGTACACATACATACATGCAGGCAAAATAGTTATACATATAAAAGGTATTTGAGGCATGGAGCTATGAATTAGGAGGTTCTCGTGACAATAAAAACATGAGGTTAAACAATCTTCTTTCCATGGCTTCATTCAGCATTTCCTCCTTAGCATCATACTCATAGTCTGTAGACTATACCGACATCAGATATTCATAATCTATAACAAACCAACAAAGCTTATTTTCTCAATTCTTTTAAAACTTAGATAATGGCAAATGTAGCAATCATTGCCTTCTATATTTGTTGCTACAGCCAATGAACTTCCTGCATTAAAAACTCCACCTCTTAGGTATTTAGTTCTATGACACAAGCTTATAATGACAATAAGTGGTATACCTACCAAGTCAGCATCTAAGCCATAAAGACAATGTCTGGTGTTTGGATCATGATCTGGCTTTGCTTTCTCGGATCTGATAAATTCCATGATTTTATGCTCTCCTTCTCCAGGAGTCTAAACATAATGTTTAAAAAAGAAGGTGGTAATATGCTATGCTTCAAACTTTGAAAAAATTTTAAACTTTTAAAAATTCCTTAGATAAACAAAGATGATAACCTCATGGCCTGAGAAGTAGATGGTAACGCCTTGCCATGATTTGTCAGTGGAAATTTTCATATTTACAAAATACTTCAGATGTTCATGCAACCTGGCCATGAATTCAGTCCCTATAAATAAAAAGTTTTAAAAAGGTTAATCTGAGAAAGACAAAAATAGCAAAAACAGTTAAGTTCCCAGAAACAACACAGAATCAGTATCTTCAAAGAAAGCCCAAAGCTCTCTTGCTTATCCTGCAAGCGAATAATAGACTGTGTCCTCTAGCAAGTATCTTCAATGCTTCAAATGTTACTAGCAACCTTAAATGAAGTCAGTGCCACAAAGGTAGTCATGAATTTTACACCACCTACACACACCATGCTTGAAGTATTTTATCTAAGAGCAGTTTGAACTTTAATTAACTCCAACTTTCTCCATTTTTGCTGAACTCCTAAGCACATTATTAATTTTATTTATTATCATTATGCCTGTGTATGCTGTGTAATGTGTGAGGATGAGTATATGTATGCTATGGCACATATGAGGAGGCTAGAGGAGTTTTATGTAGTTCATTCTATCCTTCTACCATGGTTCTAGGCTTTGAACATAGGTCAACTTGTATGGAAAATACTTTTACACGCTGAATTGTTTTTCCAGATCCTGAAGTATTTTTATAAGACATGTAGTTTTAATCAGATTGCTAACAATAATTACTGTTAATTTATATTATTAATAACTAATATTGCTTTCTTTTTTTAAAAAATGTGTAGTCCAGGTTAGTCTTAAACTCACTATGAGCTAAGGATAACCCTAAACTTCTGATCCTCTGCCTGTGGCATGCATAACCACACCTGATTTATACTGTGCTTAGGACTGAACCCAGGATCTCTTGGTACAAATGATGGACTCTACCAAATAAACTGTATTCCCACTCCAACAACTACTAGTATGTGTATATATAGGTTCGTGCAGAAGCATGTGTTTATATGGAGCTCAAAGGACAACCTGTGATTGGTTGGTTCTTCCTTAGGTACCATCCACTTTGTTTTTTTACTTTTTAGTCAGGGTCTCTCTGTATCCCTGGCTGCCCTAGAACTTGCTATGTAGAACAGGCTGGCCTCAAACTCACAGAGATCTTCCTACCTCTGCCTCCCAAGTATTGGAATTAAAGCTGTATGCCACCATGCCCAGCTTGTCTTTTGAGACACAGATTCTCACTGAAATCTAGGATTCAATAAGTAGGCAAAACAGGTTGACCAGGAGCCCCAGGAATCCTTCCAACTCATCTCCCCAGCAAGCTTACAAGTGTGCACCACTATACCCAGTTTCTTATATGGGTGCTGGGGATTAAACTCAGGTCCTTATGTTTGTGTGATTAAGTACCCTACTGATTGAGTTATCTCCCAATAACTGCTACGTTTTAATTTTTAAAATATTTGTTATATATATATATAGTGTTTTGCCTGCACATATGTATGTGAACCATATGCATGCAGTGCCCTTGGAGGCCAAAAGAGGGTATCTGATCCTCTAGAACTGGAGTTACAGAAGGTTGTGAGCCACCATGTGGATGCTGGGAATTGAACCCAGGTCCTCTGCAAGAGCAATCAGTGCTTTTAACCATTGAGCCACCTCCATAGCCCCAATAACTACTATTCTTAATATGAAAAATTATTTTAATCTGGAAAGTGAGTATACAATGATTATGCCATAGAAAATCTCAGATGATCAACAGTCAAAGGCAATACTATCTTAAACTATATCCAGGAGAAACTGGTTATTAAATTGAACAATGTGGATCTAAAACAACAACAACAACAAAAATCACTAGTTTGTATGGAATTTAAAAAGTTACATTTAAGATTTTTGCCCAAAATAAAGGATTGTAAAGATGCCAGTCAACCCCCTCAAGTGTATCAAGTAGGGTAATATATATAGAATTAAGTTAAATAAATTACTATTTTTTTACATTTATGTATTAATTTTATTTGTGTGTGTGGAGGTCAGAGGATAACTTGCAGTAGCTCCAGCAAGGAGCCTGGGTATTGGACTCAGGTCATCAGGATGGGCTGCAACTGCCTTTATCTGCTGAGCCATTTCCCTGGCCCTATTTTCTTAAAGTCACAGAAATCCCAGATTCCTTTGGGAGGTAGAAGAGTAAACTCTCTGGACTGAAAGAATGGATTTCTCATCCTGAAGCCACGGGGTAGGTATAGAAACTTGTATTTGATACTGGTGAGTGAGCAGAATCAACTGAAAGCCCCTGTGAGCTCCTCCAGGTTAGGAACTCTATGTAGCTGACAAAGTCTCTCCATCTCTGCTCATCAACACCCGGAAACACTACAAGGGGGTCTTTATAGGAACCTTCTCAGCCAACATGATGAGATCCTCTCATGAGCAGATAGAAAAGGGAAAACATGGCTAATGAAGGCCTAAGGACAACTAGTCTAAAAACAAATCCCATTAGGAAAATCTTCAATTTCTATCTGAAATCTTTCAGAATGTCTTTCAGTCAATTTACCTGGCGTAATACAGTTAGAATCAAATCTGGCTTCTGTAGGAAGTGTTTCTCCCTTTTCTATTGCTTTTTTAATTTTGTCTTCTGCCTCCTTGGCTGACCTTAAAAGAGAAAAAAATATCTTACATTTTCTAGAAAATAAACATTTTACACAAATTATTATTTAGAAGCTTTTTTACATAAAACACTAATTTGTCGACCTTAAGGTTCAAAACTATACAATTTAAAAATAATAATCATAATAAAAATGAATAAGCCTAGGAATTCTTTGCTTTTATTTACAGAATTGAGTTTTTTTTTTAATATGAAGACTATAGAAGATGGACATTAAAATAGTAAAAAGCTCACAAATCATTACAAACACTTAAGTAATTCTAACATAATATATAGCAAATTTATTCCAGAAACAAGGACAAAGGCTTTAGTGTCAATTGTGTTTGCTATATTTAATTATATCATTTAATGATTTTAATAATTTTACTAATCATCAATGATATGAGTATATAAAATATAACAAAAAATGATTCCAGGCTTTAAAGATTACACTATAAGGGGAGGGGGCGCAAGGGAACAGCAAGGGGAGATATTGAATAGCCATGCTTAATTTAGCTGCAATATAGAAACAACTATTAAAATAATCTAAGGAAAGATAAAGACAGCCTACACTGAGATACTAGATTTTAAAAAAGATGACAAAAAGAAGTGTAAATAGGTTGTAGATGTGAGAAGGAGTTCAAATTACTCTGGGACTTGGGTCGGGCAGCTATCATACAGTATGGAAATAAGAAAGAAAAGAGCTGCTTTGGGAAGGAGGAATTCAGTTTTGAGCATGGTAAGCCTGCTGGGATCTAGGCTATCCAAACAGAGACACAGTCAACAAGCGTTTCACTAGAAAAGGAACTTGGGAGTGTGAAAATCACCATAAAGATGAATTTGGGAGTACTCAGTAGAGACATAGTAGTTAAAGTTATTAGATGTGATCACTTGGGGCCCAGGCACAGACTCAAGGAAGTTAACTTTAATGATAATTTAAGAAAAAACAGCAGCAGAGAAACGGAAGAGGACAGAGGTCCAGCATGACACCAACAGAGCAAAGCTACAAAGATGAAGGACAGAAATCTCAGAATGAAAGAAGGATCAGCACTGTTACTTGCTGTGGGCAGAGAAAGCAATGCACACTTAGTCTTTGGGTTAGGAGATAAGCCTGTGATCTTGTAAGGAAATTTTAGTGGCACAGTATGGATAAAAACCAGATGGCAGATTCAGAGCTAAGACATCAAGCATTAAAGTCTGAAGATGCCACAGGATTTTCTAGGAAATACGGGGCTTTTGGCGACAGCCTAGCATTTAATATATGTTTGTGGTAGTTACAATAGATTGATTGGTCCTGAATTTCCAGCCAGTAAGTAGTCTATACTTCTGATAATGAAAAGGTTCTGAAGTTAAAAATAGAGCTGGAAGGCTTCCCTGCAGTTCAGTTTCTGGAAATGAGTTGATTTTTGTTAGTTATATGCCTCCATAAAAGTTGGGAAGGTGGGAAGAAGTTT
The DNA here is from genome assembly GCF_049852395.1 of Peromyscus maniculatus bairdii. Lineage (NCBI taxonomy): Eukaryota > Metazoa > Chordata > Mammalia > Rodentia > Cricetidae > Peromyscus > Peromyscus maniculatus. Next base: position 93,522,065 of record NC_134858.1, on the reverse strand, counting down.
GAAGATACCACCATGGCAGTTGAGACACTAAGGCTGTTGGGGTGAGGGTTCAGCTATGATAGAGGAGTGACAAGAAGAGAAACCAGTACTTAGGAACATTTCAGGTACCGAGAAGCAAGGAGTAGGGTATCCATTCTGTCTAATGTAGATCTAGTAGACAGAGCTAGGATGCATTGATACCTTCTGGTGGTGGAACTCTATGGAGACCAGGCTGGTCTTGCACTCAAGATCTCCCTGTCTGTGCTCACAAATATTGGGATAAAGGCCTGCACCCTCAGCATCTTAATATGAATTTTTAGGCTAGTAGCTTATTCTTTATCCAACCATTACGATTAAATGAGCCTTTCATCATGCTAACAACGCCTCAAATACTCTGGACTTAGGATACCTCCAAACAAGCACAGAGCCTGACTTCACTGTTATTTAGATATACTACACACATCCAGGATTTTGATTTTAAGACTCTTTTGATCTCCAATACTTTTACTTTTACAGAGTGGTGCTGATAATGCCAGGTTCCTACCTGAACTCACTTTCCATAACCCAATCACTGTTTCCTCTCATTTGCCTTCCGGCCCATTAGGGCTCACGCTTACTCAAATCAGCATCTGGACTAAGGTGCTCACTCACTAGGGCTGTTGAGTCGCTGCATTAGAGTGACCCCCTGGCACACGCCGTGGTGACTAAAGCAAGGTGGATCACCACAGGTGTCCTGCTCCACTTCTACCACTTTCCCATCATCAAAGCCAAGTGTGAAGACTTGGAACTGAGAACAGAGTGACTTTATATGAAACCCAACACAAGCTTTGAGACAGAATTCATCAGAATTACTAGTTGATTATTTGACTAGTCAAATATGATAATAAGTATGGAGTATACCAGTTACTTTGAGGATTTAAATAGAAAACAAATTTGAATTGAAGATGCCCTCTATTATGTCAACTGTTTTAAATAATTTACCTAAAACGCCTCCCACGCTGCTGGTTCATTTTTGCTCGAGGAGCCACACCATCAACAGCCATAAAGAACACTTTCCTAGGTTTAATAATTCGAAACAACACCTCTAAGTAGTGAAAAATGTCAGTAAAGATTTTGTCATCTGAAATTCTGAAGTGAACATCATCATCATTAGGATGGGAACATTGATGTATAATTCCATTCATATCCAGGTACAAGTTATCAAATTCTGGAATCTAAAAAGCAAAAAAAAAAAAAAGTTCCAGATTATTAACTATCATAACTATTTTTATGCCTGGCAAAAGTGATTCTTCAATGGTACAAAACCAAAAACCAGACCAAACAAAAAAACCAAACAGGGTGTAATATATATAAAAACTCAAGGGGGCCTCTTCCAGAGGACCCAAGTTTGGATCGTAGTTTACACTCAGGCTGTGCACAACCCCCTGTATCTCTAGTCCTAGGGGATTCAATGCCCTCTTCTGGCCTCCTCAAGCACCACATGCATGTGCACAACCATGCAGACACACATACCATAAACATACACATAAAGTTAAAAAACACATTTTAAAAAAAGTGAATAAACAATCACAGTTGAATAAAGTAAGCAGAGGAAAGCAAACAGGAGTAACTAGTAATGCAGAGACAATCATGTAGTTTTGTACAGCTTGACCTAACTTACTATGACGAAATAATCTATTTATTCAAAGTAAGAGCCTCAGGAAAACACCAGACAAAGCACATAGTTAATATGGCACTCAAAATATTAGTTTCTCCATGTTTGCTGCTTGGCATCGCAAAGTCTCAATTTCTTATATAAATGGGAAAATAATGTCCATTTACATCAAAAGGTTTTAAAAAAGTACTAGAGGTTTTATAAGTGACTTAACACCTTTTGCATTTGGTTTATGCAAACAGAGCCACTTACTCGTTACATTAGTTTTTAAAAGCTGAGATTATCTGAAAATGGAGGCAAAATAGTGAGCTGATGTAATGGAAAGTCAGACTCCAGGCTTCACTCAGGGGCTTGGTAGGGGTAGGTGGGGCATCTACTTTCATAGAAGGTCTCATGACTCTGGTTTTCAGTTGTTTTTGTTCTAAGCAAGCACATTATCAACACAAATGTACACTGACAGAGAACCGAAATGGCTGTAAGTATCCAGTGCAATCAAAGGATTTTTTTACTAGTCTCCTTTATTCATTAAATAAAGAAAATTAGCTCTAATTAGTAAACGTGCAGTAACAATATTATTTGCTCATTATTAAAAAATGGCATGCCTTGTGAGGTTTCTGGGTGACAAGATTTAGATCATTAAACACTGCCAAGCATTTATCTAAAACATACCTACTCTACAGAATTAAATAAGTGCTAAATAAAAACTCTTTAAATGTTCTTATTGAGTAACAAATAGGATCAACTGAAATTAACAGCTGTAATTACAAGATTTTAAAGAGCATTCAAGACTTACTATTTGTTTCAAAAATCTGAAAACCCCAAATGAAGCCTCATTGTAAATTCTTGAGAGTGGAATAATTTATACAAAATGATTCAATTTCTTTTTTTTTTTTTTTCTTAAGATAAGGTTTCTATGTGTAGCTTTGGAGCTTTTCCTGGAACTCACTCTGTAGCCCAGGCTGGCTGCAAACTCACAGAGATCTGCCTGCCTCTGCCTTCCGAGTGCTGGGATTAAAGGCGTGTGCCACCACTACCGCTGCCCGGCTGAATATAATTTTTAAGACTTAGTGTGTGTGTAGCAGGAATCTTAGAAGGTCTTATTAATAAAATCAAACCTGTGCCAGGTATTGGGGTGAATGCTGGAAGGTCAGAGAACCAGAAGAAGCCACATCCACCTCGCCTTGCCAGATCCAGATCTGAGGTCTTGTTTCCTCAGACTGGATGCTTCTGTGTCCTCATCCGGAATGGCTTTCATCTGAACTGTGCTGCTAGAAGCCTGAAAGCTTAACTAGCTAAAAGCTAAACCAGCCAAATGCTTAACCAGGCCAAATGCCTCTAGTTTCTGGTCCCCACGCCTTATATACCTTTCTGCTTTCTACCACCATTCCCTGGGATTAAAGGCTTGCTTTCTGGGATTAAAAGCGTGATAAGTCACCATGCCTGTCTGTATCCTTGAACACATGGATTTCTGCCTCTGGAATGCTGCCATCACTTCCTGGGATTAAAGACTCACTTCTTGGGATTAAAGGTGTGAGTCACCATACCTGGCTGTTTCCAATGTGGCCTTGAACTCACAGAGATCCAGACAAATTTCTGCCTCTGGAATGCTAAGATTAAAGGCTTGTGCTACCACTGCCTATCCTTTCTGTTTAATATTGTGGCTGCTCTGTCTCTGACCCCAGATAAGTTTATTAGCATGCACAATATTTGGGGGAATACAATACCGTGTGTGTGTGTGTGTGTGTGTGTGTGTGTGTGTGTGTATGTGTGTGTGTGTGTGTGTGTGTGTGTGTAAGTGGTCATGGAAGCCAGAAGAGGGTGTCCATACATTTGGAGCTGGGGTTATAGGTGGTTGTGAGCTTCCCTAGAACTTGGGTGCTGGGAACTGAATGCTAGTTCTCTTGAAGAACAGCAAGCATTTTTAATACAGAATCATCTCTCTAGCCACAAAGTTCTAGCTATTTTAATACTAATAGTATTGTGCTAGATCAAAGGGCTGTACAGCTCTAAGAATTTATGATGCAAGTTGCAGGATTTTTTTTTTTTTTTTTGTAAAGAATACAGGTCAAGAATACGTTTACATTCTTTCCTTTCTGAATATCCTATGGGAAGCCTCAGACAAGTACAGTTTTCTAGAAAGGAGTGAATAGGCTTGTACTAATGGATTTTAAAAAGAAAGGCTTCCTGTACATCAGGCAACAGCTATACCCAGAGGCTTCCTCCATATTAGTCAAGTGCTGTTCCATAGAATTACACCTTGAGGCCGGGCGTTGGTGGCGCACGCCTTTAATCCCAGCACTCGGGAGGCAGAGGCAGGCGGATCTCTGTGAGTTCGAGGCCAGCCTGGGCTACCAAGTGAGCTCCAGGAAAGGCGCAAAGCTACACAGAGAAACCCTGTCTCGAAAAACCAAAAAAAAAAAAAAAAAAAAAAAAAAAAAGAATTACACCTTGACTATAATTGTTATCTCCTCTCTTCTCAGTGGTGGTGCTACTGACTCGAAAACTACACCAGCAGCTCATCTACAGGAAATGGAATGTCACTAGCAGCAGGTCAGCATCGTGGCCTCTGTCAGCAGTGCAACCTGAGGAGTCCTCAGAATCTTACAGACATCTGGGTTTTTTCTGTCCACTACAGAAAAGAATTTCATGATGAGTGAGACTGAAGCAAAGTTAGCAAAATAATTTATCAATCAGAAAGGCAATCGGTATTTGAAGAGAGCCAGGTGTGGGCATTGTGAGAAAAATATATGTAGGGTCTATGTAGTAGCAATGTATGCGGCTGCAGGCTTGAAGCTACTTACTCTGCAACTAATATTAAGAGAAAGTGAGTAATGCCATATTTTTGTCACTTGTAGAATTTTGTCCTTGAAGAGATGCTTTCTAAGTGCACTGTGTGGGCTGTTAGGTGAAGGGAGTACAATCAGAGATAAAACATTGATCTAAATGATCCTTACTTATACATACATTAAGGTCACAAGGAGGCCGGACTTAAGGAATAGTTCATTAGCAATTTTAACCACCCCGACAGTGATGCTTCTTAGAAAGTGGAGTACAGCTGTAGCCAGACTTTCTTTTTGGCTGCCAGCCTCAAATAATGACATAGAGACTCATTATTAATTATGAAAGCTTGGCCTTTAGCTTAGGCTTGTTCCCAACTAGCGCTTATAACTTAAATTAACCTGCTTCTATTAATCTACGTTCTGCCACTTGGCTTTTACCTCTCTCCCAATCTGTATGTGTGGACAGGTTTTTCTTTGGACTGCCAGCTCACAAAAAAAATGACATGGAGACTTATTATCAATTATGAAAGACTGGTCTATAGCTTAGGCTTGGCCCTCTAGCTCTTATAACTTAAATTAACTCATTTCTATTTATCTATGTGTTGCCATGTTACCTCTCCGGCATCTTGATCCCTTTCTGTGTCTGGCTGTGGATTCTGCCTTTTTTCTTCCCAGCGTCCTTTGTGCCTGGAAATACTGCCTAGCTATTGGCCATTCAGCTTTTTATTAAGTCAATCAGAGTGACACATCTTCGCAGAGTAAAAAAAGGTTATTCCACAACATTTCCCCCTTTTTGTCTAAATAAAAAGGAAAGGTGTTAACTCTATACAGTAAAACTATATACAATAAGAAAAATTGGGCTAGAGAGAAGGCTCAGAGGTTAAAAGCACTGATTGCTCTTCCAGAGGTCCTGAGTTCAATTCCCAGCAACCACATGGTGGCTCATAATCATCAACAATAAGATCTGATGCCCTCTTCTGGTATCCAGGCATACATGCAGGCAAAATATTGTATACATAATAAATAAATAAATCTTTAAAAAAAGAACAATTATCAGGTAAGAACTACATTTACAATATCCAGTCCATTTGAATTTGGCAAATTTGGATAAAGTACTGTATTATCTATCCTATTCTGATGAATCAAAAGTTTTGTACCTAATTTTCTTTTTATCATAGCTTATATAACCAACCTAAAAATAATGTTTTAGACCTTAAAACATTTTCTTAAACAACTTAAGCTTTTATGTTTCTCAACCATATATACTTAACATCTTTTTTTTTAATTTGGTATAACTAATTATACTTATCTCATTTTCAGCTCTATCAGAGACACAAGAAGGATAAAATATTACTTGAGTAAATAGGAAGTGCAGAGCAAAAATCATCCAAAACTAAGAAACTACAGAGACATCTGACTGCCACACAGTCACCCAGGTTTCCTTTGTAATGATGGGGCATCCATCTTCAGCCTATAGGCCTAGAATAAAGATTTTTCTGTGCAGCAGGAATTTTGAAGGACTGTCCCACCTTGTCTTGCAAAGTTTGGCAGCCATGTTCTTTTCTGTCCTGTTTGTCCAATTGGACAGCAACTGTCAGCAGTCAAGGCAAGGGCACTTTCTTGACCAGTGGCTAACCTTGCCACAAAGAAAGCAAACTCCATATGGGTTCTTCAAGGCCCATCCTCTTCTCTGAAGTAAACTGGTGCTGCCAGAAGCAGACATGTCTCATTGTTGTGAAAAACCTTATGTTATTAAAACATCTTAAATGCCACATTCTGTAGGTCTCAAAGGTGTTTGAAGACCACATGTCTATTTAAAATATATCCTTTTTTGACCTTGAAAACATACCTAACATGACTACAAGTTTGTTATAGGTGACTAACTACTAACCTGGATTTCTTTATTATCCTAAATAGTTTGTAATAATAACTTTCAAAGACTAGAAATTTTCATTACATTGTTAAATGTGCTCCATAGGTACAATACCTTAAACAAGAGTAGAAACTTATGTACAGTATGTTCTAACAAAAATTACCTTACGTTTGTATCACTACATAAAAATACCTTAAACAAGAGTAGATACATATATACAGTATAACAAAAATAACCTTAAATCTGTATCGATATACAAAAATCCATACCAATGTAAAATATTTAAGATTAGCAGTTGCTTTTTTAGTTTAAAGGTAGATTAAGTAATCTACTCTTTAATCCTATCATTCCTTTATCCCCCTTTATCTTTTCAGAACAATATTCCTGAATCTGATCTCCTTTGTTCAGCTTTTTTCCTGACCATTACCAATAACAACTTATAACCAACCCCTCTAAATGATGACAAAAATCCATAATCCACTGAATGACAAAAAAAAACTACCCACTCCACCTCTTGGGAATGTGGGCATTGTGTTCTCTAGACTGCTTCCTGTTGTTTGTGAGTGAAACTGGAGAAAACTGAGATAATATTCAAGTCCTGGGGGAGGTAGCTGTTGTTCAGTCTTGGTGTGATGGGATGATGCAAGACTTATCTGCAGTCCTGGCTAGAATAGTCTGTGAGGCTGGGCCATCTTAGCCAGCTGCCTTGAAACTGTTCTTGATGGAGAACTCTGAGGAAACTGCAACAGAGGCACTCTGAGAGACTAGATCACCTGGGCCACCCGTTTTCATTAGTGTCTGGTCTTCTTGCTCAGAAAACACACAGACTTTCAAAGATAACATATATATCGGCATTAACACAAGTATGGTCTCTGTGTTGTACATAAATCAGACAAAGATGATTTTTTTGTTTTATGTTTGAGCAGGTAAAATTATGTTGCTTGTATTTTTTTTAAGGCTTATTTCTTTATGTCTGTAGCCAGGATATTCAGGGGGTGTCCCCAATCAAATCTGATCTCTATCAACCTTGAATGAATCAACACCCTTTCATTTTCTGTGGAAACAAAAGCATAACCTCTTCTCCAATGCAACATATTTTTTGACTTTCAATTTGATGACATTTAAAAAATACATAGGTTAGTTTAATTTAGCAGTTTCCATAATCAATGTCTCTTGGCAGCTATTATTTGTTCATCAGCAATCAATAAATTCAAAGTCAATGAGATGCCATATAAGATCCAGATGTGTATTTTCCACCTTCACGTGGCTTATCCTTTTGATATTATTTTAGTCTGTCTTTAAAGACTTTATCATATTATTTATAAACTACTTTTTCTATAATTGTCTATATCCATTTTTTTAAGCCTATGCACATTTTAAAAACACACTGTAAACTGTTTAGAGTTTTTTTCTGTCTGGATCTGTTTTTACTGAGCATCTGTTGTGTTCTCGGATTGTGTGAAACAAATCTTAAATTGCTATGTCAGCTGCTGAATGGCTCAGCTTAGTGCATGGACCTGGCACATGGTGCTGGCAGCTGCCTACAGCCTGCAGGCAGCAGGTAGCTGTACCTCTGTATGCCACTGTGCCTACCCAAGAGAACATGGTCACCAGGAAGCCGTGTTCCTAACCTTTTTTTTTTCCTCCTTCCTTTTTTAAAAATCCTTTTCAGGCCTTATTTGTATATACATGAGCAAATGTTGGGTGCCATATGTAGACAGATTTTTCTTTAGGCTGCCAGCTCACAAAAAATGACATGGAGACTATTATTAATTATGAAAGTTCAGCCTATAGCTTAGGCTTATTCCTCTAGCTCTTATAATTTAAATTAACTCATTTCTATTTGTCTATATGTTGCCATGTAACTCATGGCTTTTACCTCTCCTCCAGCATCTTGCTCTCTGACACTCAGTCTGGCCCTGGATTCTGCCTTTCTTCTTACCAGCATCCTCTGTGCCTGGAAATCCTGCCTAGCTATTGGCCATTCAGCTTTTTATTAAGCTAATTGGAGTGACACATCTTCACAGTGTACAAAAAGATTATTCCACAACATTTTCCCTTTTTTTTCTAAATAAAAAGGAAAGGTTTTAACTCTAACACAGTAGACCAGGCTGGCCTAGAACCGAGAGACCCACCTGCCTCTGCCTTCTGAGCGCTATCACCCAGCCACCGTTTCTAATTTATAAAAGTATTTTCATTTTGTCTCCTTCTGTCCTTCAACTGTTAAGGGACACTAATAGGAATAGATATGCTATTTCCCATTTAGGAAATCTCAAGCTAAAGTTACTACCTTTTCTTTTTCAATGTGGTATGGTAATTTTAACTAGACTATGTTTGACATTGGTCAACTGAATAAATATTCTCAAGTATGATATATTTTTTAACATGTGCTTTCAACTTCTTTTTTAATATATAGAAAGTTTTAGAACTTGCTCTGCTGTGGCTCCCCCTCCCCCCAGAAATACCTGTTATTTACTTATTAGCCCTTATATTACCTCATCTCTCCTATTTGTTACTTTGTCTTGAAAAACTTTTCTTTTTTTCCCCTGGTGCTAAGGGCCTGAAGCATGATAGACAAATCATGTTTTACTGTTGAGCTGCATTTCCAGCCCTTGAATCCTTTTAAGTCTTTTTAATTTTTAAAATTTCTTCTTTCCACCCTGCATTAGTCAGAGTTCTCTAGAGGAACAGAATTGATAGATAGAAAGAATCTATATATTACAAGGAGATTTATTAGAGTGGCTTATAGGCTATGGTCCAGCTAGTCCAACAATGGCCATCTCCTGACAGAAAGTCCACAAACCTGACAGTTGAACAACACAAAACTGGGTGTCTCAGATGATCTACATTGGAATCCTGAAGTAGGTTCTAATCCCAAAGAAGGAATGCCTCAGCAGCAGGATAGATGATCTTGCCTGCCAGAATGAAGATAGGCAGGCAAAAGGAAAAACCTGTCCTTCTTCCATGTCCTTTACATAAGTCTGCCACCAGAAGGTGTCCTAGATTTACAGAGGGTCTTCTTACCTCAAATAATTCAATCAGGAAATATCCCTCACACATGTGCCAGGCCGCTTGGTTTTTGATTCCAGATGTGGTCAAGTTGACAACTAAGATTAGTTGACAAATAAGATTAGCCATCATACACCTCTTAAAATTTTTTTTCCTCGAATATTTGCATGTATGTGTGTATGTGCTAGTTGGTGTCCAGAGGTCAGAAGGGGCACTAGATTTTTGGAAGTATAATTACAGATGGTTCTGAGTCACTATGCTGGTACTAGGGACCAAACCAGGCTCTTCTGCAATAGCAACAAGTTCTTGTGATCACTGAGCCATCTCTCTAGCCTCTCCATCTCTTTTTAAAAATTCTCATAGCATCACCTGTTTTTGCCTTTTCCTCTCATAGGCATCTTTTTCATTTATTCATTTATTTTTTAATAATCTCTAGGTTCTGTTTTCATAACTGGTAAGTATAGTTCTTTCACTTTTTTTGTTTTTTCATGGCTTATGTAATTTTCTTAGTGCATATATTTACAAGTTTTCAATGTATGTAGGGAAGTTTCTGTGCTTCTTTTTTTTCCCTATCATAATTTTATTTGACTTTTTTCTCTGCTGTTATCTGCCATAATGGACTGACATTTTCTGAAAGGCTCTCTTCTTCCACACACTCCCAACTGCCACAATGTTCTGCCTAAGTGCATGGGCAGGCATGTGAACTCTCTGAATGGATCATTTGGGAGTAAAGTTCTAAGGCCTGGATAGTAGAGGAGAAAAGCAGGTGACTGTTGCATGACATCGTTGGGTTCACTAACTGTCAAGAAAATTCACGAGACATAACCTCTTTACCTCCTTGGAGCCTGGAATCCATATTTACTTGATTGAGTGACTTTAGGGTCATTTCTCTTATCATTTAATCTACTATGTGGATGTAAGAAATGAAAAAAAGTACCTGAATCTTCATTGTGCAAGGGAGGACACAAATTAGGCAGAGTTCAGTTTGTGTCCAGGTGCCTCATTTGAGGAAGGGTAGTAGAGCCTCCCAGAGGACTACCCAGCTAAGTGCAATCACACTAGGGGATCGACTTGTACTGCTATGACATGGAGGCAGCTTTCTTTCCAATGAAGTCAGGTAAAAATGAACAGTTGCTGGCAAAACTAAATAAAGAAATAAAAATAAAAAAAGAAGAGGTGGAGGAAGGGAGACAAAGACTCAAAACACAAATAGTTGGCCCTGTAAGATGGCTCATGCCTGACAACCTATGTGGGATCCCTGGAAGCCACAGCAGGAGAAAAACTGACTCCTGAATGTTGTCTCACCTCCACAATATGCACCATGGCACGCTCCCACAATCACACATGCATCATTCATAGCAAACACACACTAATAAAAAGGTTCTCCCCACCACTGCAGTTTGGGGACATTAAACTCTGGACCTTCATGCTCTGCAAGTGCTGTATCACTGAGCCACAAGCCCAGCCTCTGCCCGTCCCTCTCCCTTTTCTGGGTACTAGGGGATAAAGCCTTAGAACCTCATGTAGGCTAGGCAGGTGTTCTAACACTGAGCCAGCTACCCCCACAATGCTGTTCTCAAAAGTTTGACAAGGTCCCACTAAGTGACTCAAACTGCTCTTGAACTCATCTTGTAACCCGGTCTCTCAGTCTTTGCTTTTTTTTTTTTTTTTTGAGATAGGGTCTTACTATGTAGTTCATGCTAGCCTTGAAATGGCCATCTTCCTTCCTCAGCCTCCACACTGCTCGGTGTATCACCACTGCTGGGCGGGAAGTAAACAAAGCTTTGTATTCATAGCTGGAGAGATGGCTCATAGGTTAAGAACACTTGTTACACCTGCAGAGTACCCAGGTTCGGTTCCCAGAAGTTACACACTGGTTCACAATCATTTGTACCTCCAGTTCTAAGGGTCCACAGCCCCTTTCTGATCTCTAAGGGCACCAGGCATGCATGTGGTGCACAGACATACACAAAAACGAAAGAAGTCAACTATATAAATAAAATGTATGCCATTTGGCCTTAGTCCTTCTCTGTTGTCCATTTTTCAAATGAACTGAATTTTCTTGAGCTTTAGAATGAGTAGAGGTTCAGACAAGCTTTAATTTAGCTTTCTTTTGCAGTTTTTAGGAAGTTTTAAAACATGGCAGCTTGTTTTGAAAGATTCCTTGACTCTAATTCTTCCAAGCTGAATCTGACCATCTTTTCTCTATTTCCCCTGTCCCTTCCATGACAACATTTACTTCACTCTTAGTCATTTCTCCTTAGGGTACACTGTGCCCCATGATGGTCACTTGGTAGGTCAGCTTTGAGTGTACAGGTGGACACTGCTTTTTCTTCTGATGACCCCTCACTCAGTCAGTCTTAAAAAAGGACACCCCTCCTCACCACCCTGCTTTAGAGACTGCTGTCTAGTTGGCCAGCATAGCCTTTGTGAAACTAACAGGGGAAGTTTCTGGAGTTCGAAAGTCCATCACATATTTCTTTCTCTTTCCCTTATAACCCTGTCTAGAGTCTACTGGCCATTTGCCATTATCTTGTAGTATTTTGAACCAGTAACATGGGGACACTGTATCACATGACTTAGTATAATTGTTTTATGGACTTTTAACTTTGTTATCTAGTTTCCCTTTTGATTTTCATGTGAGGATTCAAAGACTGTGCTGGTCCCAATCCTCTCTCTGGTCCCCAAACCTCTTCCTCCCATAGTGTCCCTCCAGGTATGCTCCTGTTTACCCTGCCACCCAAACAGCAGGCCAGTGGTCAACTCTGGGGCTTTCCTTAATTGCTTCCCCACTTTACTTTTTGAGACAGGATCTCTCAGTGAATCTGAAGCTCACTAATTCAGCTGGACTAGCTGGCCAGCGAGCCCTCAGGATCCACCTGTCCCTACTCTCCAGTGCTGGTGTTACCGGTACCCTATGCCACTTCCAGCTTTTATGAGGGTGCTGGGGATCCCAACTTGGGTCCTCCTTCTCAGTCCTTGTTTTTGGCCTCCTTTTAATAAAATATTTGTGGAAGGCATTACTTTGATACATCAAGTTTTTATTTATTTATTTACTTACTTATTTATTTATTTATTACTTTTCTGTGCTCAGTTATTTTGCCTGCATGTATGTCTGTGTACCATGCTCTGGAACTGGAGTTACAAACACAGGTCTTTTTAATCACTGATCCATCTCTATTTATCTATCTATTTATTTATTTACCTTGAGTTAGGGTCTCACTATGTAACTCTGGCTGGCCTCAAACTCAGAGATCTGCAAGCCTTTGCCACCTGAGTATTGGGATTAAAGATGCTGATGCACCAGGTCTTGCTGTTCACTTACAGTATAAATTTTAAAGCAATCCTTACTTTCAATTTCAATCTACTATGAAACTTTCAGAAAAATCTATCTTGCTGTCCATGTCATAATGTTGCTTTTAATGACTGCTTTGTTTTTGCAAAATTCCTCAGCATACAGAATCCAGGAAGTTTAACCAAATAAATTATTGTGGCCAAAGCACAGAAAAAAAATGTTATTGAACATATTAGATGCTATCAAATATTTATTGATCAAAGAAAAACAATTTGTCTCCATTTTCACTCCCTGAAAATAATACCTCTAAATCTAACTCAACCTATGTTTCAAATAAATGAAAGACAAGTTAGCACTCTGGAACTTTTTATAAGGTTTTTTTTTTCTTTTCTTTTTTTTTTTTTTTTTTTTTTTTTTCCGAGACAGGGTTTCTCTGTGTAGCTTTGCGCCTTTCCTGGGACTCACTTGGTAGCCCAGGCTGGCCTTGAACTCACAGAGATCCGCCTGGCTCTGCCTCCTGAGTGCTGGGATTAAAGGCGTGCGCCACCACCGCCCGGCTATAAGTTTTTTTTTTTTTTTTTTTTTTTTTATATGCCAAGTTTCATTAGAACTGAATATCAAAAAAATCCTTTCCAGATACTGGACTCCACTGTTATCCTTACAAGTACCTTAACAAACAAAACAAAACCTCATATAATTGACAGCTCCCAGTATTAATACAGTGCTACTTATGACAAGTAATTCAACTAGCTATGCAAATTTTAAAAAACTAGGTTTTTTTTTTCTTTCTGTAAACCAAAGTCATTATCAAAGTCATTCAATGTGACACACTAAATTTATCATTCAAAGTCTAGTTTATCTATTAGAATATTTAGTTTCTCTCCTCTGTTATTTAAACATGCAAATATATTCCAATATATAGATATACAAATACACACTTTTAGAACTCACATAAACGCTGCTGTGGGGTCATTATACACCAACTATTAGTTATAATGTTTCAGGCTTTTTCTGCCATATCAAAGCCACTAAGCACCAACCCCCACCCCGACCCTCCAGCTAAACGTTTTGTTCGTTTAGACAAAAGGGGGGTGGGTGGGTACTGTTTGGAAGCTAACAAGATTATCAAAGGGTATCACAATACGAGTCACTGGCTACTTCAATCGCTCCAGGCGTCGGGGATAAATGCAGCTCTTCACAGCTGGAGCACTAGGCAGGCGATTCCACAGTAGGGACATTTGTTATTGCTTGTACACAGGTCTGTTGCTTTGCGTGGGACGAGAGACCCGGGAAGGCATCCCACTCAGCCAGGCATCCTAAGGCGAAGCCCGCTGCGGCTCCCGGAGGACGGAGGGCTCACTAAAAGCCTCCTAACGAAGGGCTCCTTTGGAAGTCGCGGAAGGCTCTCCCAGGGGAGCTCCCTGCCGCAAGCGCCCAGCGCGGCCACACGGATCGTACCTGCCTCTACCCGGTGCGGCTCACCCGGAGGCCGCCAACCCCCTGCCCTCCTTGTCCTCCCGTCCGGCTGCTGACCAGCACCGCAGGCAGCTCGAAGGCCCGGGTCCCACAGCGCAGAGAGGCCCGCGGGCCCGCCTTTTGCGCCGCGGCCTGTGCTCACCCACCTGATGCTCCTTCACCACTTCGCTGAGGCAGGGATACCGCTCCGAGATCCATCGGTAAAACTTGGGGACTCCCATTTTGACCGTCGACACTAATTCCAGTCGGTGCAGAAACGAAACCAAACGCCCCGCCCGGGCCTACGCGGCCGCCTCCGGCCGTCGCTCGGAGGATGACAACACAAGGTCCTCCAGACCATAGAGCAACCCGCGGGCCTAGAGGGGCAGGACGATGCCGGTGGGCGGGGCGTCCTGTCTACCTCGCCGCCTTTCCGTACTCGTTGGCGACGGCGCAAGGGGCGTGGCGGCTGTGGTAAGCAAGCTGAGTTTGAAAATGCCAATTGGTAGAGGTGTGGACTTGCAGATGGTATGAAAACAGTGAAGGGACAGTTGGGAGAGTTAGTTTTATGTCAACTTGACACATGGCAGAATCATTGGGAAGAGGAACCTCAACTGAGAAAAACGCTGCCTCCAGATTGGCCTTTGGGAATAATTTGATTCACGATCCATGCAGAGGGCCCAGCTCATTGTGGGCTGGTACGACCCCTGGACAGTGGTCTTGGGGTATGAGAAAGCCGACGACTGAAAGCAGCGTTCCTTCGTGGCTTCGATTCCTGCCCCAGGTTACTTCAATGATGGACTGTGATGTGGAAGTGTAAGCCAAATAAACCCTTTGCTTCCCAAGTTGCTTTTGGCCATGGTGTTTACCACAGCAGTAGAAACCCTAAATAAAAGAGGGTACTGGACATTGGTTTTTGTACTGCGGGCTTTCCCTCCTGGGATCGCTAAACGGACTGGAAAAGGTCTGGTTAGTTTGTGAGGGGAGTTATTTTCTGACTAATGTAAATTTACAATAGTTTCTTTTAAAGAGTAATTTTCCAGCGTTTCAAGGCTGTGGGTTACTCCCCTCACCCCCAATTTTTATACCCTGTTTCAAAACAAAGAAACCAACAAAAAACAAAAGGCCTGCTGTGGCCGTGCAGGCCTATAAATCCCAGCACTTAGGAGGCATAGGAGGATCAGAGGTTAAAGGCCATCCTCAGGTACATAGCCAAGTTCAGAGAGATCCTGGGCAATATGAAAGCCTATCTCAAACCAAAAACTCAACCTGGTGTGGCATGCAAGCCGTAATGTCAGCACTTGAAGGATGGAGGCAGGAGGATCACTTCAAGGTCATCTTCACCTACACAAGTTCCAAACCTGTCTGTCCTACATGAGCATCCACCTCAACCAAACAGTTCAAAAGCCACCATGAACATCTCTATACTTGTCTCTATCATTATATGACTGTCATTACAGTAAGTACTTAGGAAGTTACTGAATTCTTTCCTTTAGTACCTGTCTTTCATGATTAGGATTTGGACAGCATCCATCTTTAGTCAATAGAACCTTCCATATATGTGACTTCAGTCTCCATGAAAGGACTGTATAGAGAAGACTCACTATCATGCATTTTCTCTTCTTAATGTCTACAAACTCACACGACAAAACTGTTTTATTCTTAAAATGTTTTCAAATCTCATGGTCTTTATACAAGTTAGATTTGTAAAAAAAGAAATATATATGATTTTGTATTGGCAAATGAAAATCAGGTTGAATTATTTAGATTATAAAGCACTAAATATTGAATTCAACCTTCTAAGAGATTAGATTGGCATTGTATTTAGAAAATGCTTCTTAAAAAAAGAATGAAATTATATATCATTTGCAAGAAAATGGATGCAAGTAGATATCATTATATTAAGTGAATTAAGTCAGTCTCAGAAAGATAACTTTTTCTTTCATTTGTTTCCTAGATTTTATATAGCTACTTAAAATCATGTTTGTATATGTGACATGAAAGCAGAAACAACACTGTTGAAGGGAACAATGCTCCCCCCACCCACCTACATCGTATTTGAAAACAAGATTGCCTGATTACCCTGTCCTTAATTGTTAGCATCAACTTCTGAGTAGTACATTATATATTCATGCTTTGTGGCTTATTATGTTTTACTTCACTACACTTTTACTCATAGGGAAAAAAAGGCAGAGTTCTATTTAGCAATTTTCCATATATCTGTAATAAATGTATTATTTTGCAATTCTTTTCATTTTAATCTATAAGAAAAAGTACAGAAAACAACCAAACATATTAAAAATTTTAGATTTTAAAATCTTACAGAATTTTAAGTATTGTGTTTTCCATGACTACTGTACTGTGTTGTGGTAAACCAACAGCATAGTAGTGTCTTTAAAATTATAGAATGTTGGGGTTGATCTGTGGATCAATGGTAGAACATATACCTAGCATGGTTCAATCTTCAGTATTACCAAAATAAATAAATGAATAATTACATCGCTGATTAAGTTTTTACATTCATGTTTCTTGAGTTTCTCTCCCTTGATCACATTTTCATGTATACTAAGAGCTTTATGAAATGAATTTAATGATGTGCTATCACTTCCTACAGGGCAGAAGAGGTAGCTCTGTGTACAGATCAGTCCAGTTCCTATCCACAACATGAAGTCAATACAACTTTGTTGCTGTTCAAATGAAACCTTATGCTAACACTTTGAAAAGGAAATTGATAAAAACTACAAAATGAAATTAGGTTGGCTGGTTCCTTGCAATTACATTTTTTTTTTTTTTTTTGATCACGAGAATACTGTTCTATCTCTCGTTGGAATACACAAGTATGTACTAAGAAAGTAGTGTTTAAGAATTGAATACATTATTTTAAATACAATCACAGAGAAATAGTAGATTCTTTGAGAATATAAGTAAATGTGTTGTACTTTAGACTTAAAGACACACCACTGATTAATAACACCTAAATTTTAGATTATTAATATAGTCTTTGAAATAATTTTATTTTACATATATGGGGTCCAACCAAGGTACATCTGACATAGTAAGTTTTCATCAGTAGCTTCTTGGATGAGGTAATGCACATGTCCTTCAATAGATAACGGCAACCCTGTTACTCTATTTCGGGTCTTGATTACACCTTGTAGTCGCTGTTCAATGTCAAGAACGTGGGTCTTGGCCTAAAAAGATAGAGAAAGTCATTAAGACTACAGACCCAATAACATGTAATGGTGGTAATTTGGAGTTTCTACTTTTCTCACTACTTAATGTTTTACTAAACAATATCCCATTTGTAGCAATGAAACAAAACCTGAGATGCTGACTTTGATGTTTACAATGATTAACATCTACTAATGAGACATGTTTCTGTACTATAAAAATTACCAGGTATCTCTGGACATCACAATTCCAGAAAGGTAATAATTTAAAACATCGGTTTTGAGGGCTAGGGGTGTAGTTCAGTGTTGGAATGCATATTTAGTAGACAAAAGACCCTGGGTTCTATTCCTTTCCACTATCAGAAACAAAATAAAGCAAACAAAAAGCAACCTATTTTGAAATGTTAGTTCTTAAATATTTGAGTGAAGATTCTAATGATGGTGGTAATAAATTTACATTAGTTCATGTAAATGGAATTTTAAGTAAACTACTTGGAATTCTTTACATCTTTTTGAGAAGTAAAATTGAGAATGATATTAGAATAATATTTAATTATTAAAATTATTTGAAAAATAATTTTCTGGATGAGGATGAAGCCTGGTGATGTTGAAATTAATTAGAGCATGTACTTAGCATACACAAGGTCTTGGGTTGAATCCAGCAGGAAAATGAGGGTGGAGGAGAAAAAGACTCCTCAATGTATTTCTGTCAATTCTGGAGTTGTAACTAATTTTAGATTTCAGAGTAATCAATATTTAGGTCACCAAGAGTATTTGGAATTAGCTCTCACTTAAACAGAGAGAAACCATTAGCTTATGCCAAGCTGCAGCTTTTACTAACCTTTTCATTGACAACTTCCCCAGTTTCGTTCAGTGGTGCTTTGGAATGTCCTTTCACTGGTTTACTCCATTCCACAAGAGGATCATGTAGAAAAGTCTTTAAGACACTAAAATTGAAACAAATATAATATAGTAATGATAAATTCTTTACCTTTGCCAAAAGAAATCTTACCAAAATCAATATTTAAAAGTAGAATAAACAAGGAATAGGCAGATAAGGTAGTATTACAAGTTCTAGGACTATACTACATTTTCAGATAGTTTATATGAAATTATTTTGGGGAGTGTTAAGGGGCAGGGGTAAGGGAAAGGTAAAGAGGTAAGGTAAGGGACAGTCAGGTGTTTTGGGGTGTAAGTTGAATTCTGTGTGACATCTCAAGATGTTACCTGTTAAATGAGTATGTATGAACTTATCTTCTACCATGTCAAGGAATATACAATACCTTCAGCTACCATACAGATTAAGCCCACACCTTTCTTCTGTGCTCTAGATATCAACTCCAACTACCTATGAGAAAGCTGTTTGGATATATTACAGATACCTCAAACTATCTTCAAAACAAAATTCACTGTCTTTTCCTAACCATTCTTTTCTGTATTCCTAAAGCAGTAATGACTGTCATTTGCAGTCTTGCCCTGGACTAAAAATAAGCTATCATCCTTAACCCTTGTTCATCTGTCATCCAGTTTTACATCTTAAACCCGTATGGAATTTCCCTACTTACTCCATCTCTACTATTGATACACTATTCAAATACAGTCTGTGTCGTGACATATTGTGTACCCTAATAAAATTTGCCTAAAGATCAGAAAACAGAACGAGCCACTAGAATAAACATAGACGACAAGCAGTGGTGGCATACACCTTTAATCCCAATACTTGGGAGTCACACACCTTTAATCCTAGCACTTGAGATCTCACACCTTTAATCCCAGTATTTGGGAAGCACACATGCCATTAATCCTAGCACTAGAAAGAAGGTGATATGGCTGGGCAGAGAAAGGTATATAAGGCGTGAGGAGATAGGAACTAGAGCCTTTTCAGTCTGAGGAGTCCTAGAGGTAAGAGGTAGCTGTGGCTTATTCCTTTGTCTCTCTGATCTTTCAGCATTTACCCCAATATTTGGTTCATTTCCTCTCCCTCTACTTCTTTTTAAAAAATTCCTTCTTAAAACTTGCTACCCTTTTACTTCTCAGAACACTTTTCTCTTGTACTTGGTTAACTATTTAAGATTTCAGCCACTTCAAAAGGTTATTTCCTGCCTTAACTAGAAAAAGTGTGATGTGTATAGGCTCCTTTAATGACTCACAAGATGATTTTCTCTGAGTGAAATGTCCCCCTTTCTACGTTTAACAAATATTCTACCAGATATTCTATACCAATCTAACAGATATTCTATAATTCTCCTTTTAAAAATAAAAGAGAACTTTAAATGTCCTTTAAAAACCTGCTTTCCTGAACTGAGGAGGTGACTCAATCAATAAGATGCTTGCTGTACAAGCCTCAAGACCTAAATTCAGATCTCTAGCACCCATGTAAAAGGCTAGGAGAGGAGTGCATGTCTGTAAGTCAGACACTGAGGAAGTGGAGATGGTGGGGACTGTAGCTCAGTGGCCAGCCAGTCTAGCCAAGTCAGTGAACTCCATGTTCAGTGAGAAGCCCTATCTCAAAAAGTAAGTGGAAAGCAATTAATGAAGACAGCTGATGCTGACATTTGGCCCCCACATGCACAACACTACATTAAAAATGAAGGACTGACTGCCTTATCTCGAAGATCAACAAAATTCCCCTTGCTCCATTAAACCTGGCAATTAGACAATAAAAAGAAAGAAAAAGCATTACAATTGGAAAAGAAGTCAAACCTTATCTGCAGCTGAGTTGCTGTTGTAGCGGGAAACACTTAGGTGTCTACAAAGTAACTACTTAGAGCAAATGAAGCCCAGTAGGCTTCAGGAGAAGAGCAACTGTACTTCTGTGAACTAGTAATCAACACTAGAAATAAAACTGACAGAAAAACCATGTATGGCACATGTGTAGGGGGCAGAGGACAGCATCAGCTGTCGTCATTAGTTGCTTTCCATTATTTTATTGGCCCTAAGGTGCCTTCCACCTTTTGTCTGAGACAAAAAAGTCTCTTATTCACTGACTTTGCCATGTAGGCCAGACTAGCTGGTTAGCAAGATCCAGTCATCTGCCTGTCTCCACTTCCTGTTTTAGCATCGATGGGATTACAGGTGCTTGCCTCAACACCTAGCTTTTTACACAGATTCTGGAGAGCTGAATTCAGATCCTCATACTTGTGAGGCAAGAGCTTTATGGACTGAACAGTCTCCCAACTAAGGAAACAAACTCTTGAAAAAATTTGTATGTGCACACAGAATACAGATGCCTAGGGAGGTCTGAGGCATTGGGCCCCCTGTTCCCCTGGAGATGGAGTTACAGGCAGTTATCAGCTGCCTGCCATGGTGATGGGAATTCAATTTGGGTCGTCTACATACAAGAGCAGTATGTGTTCTTAACCACTGAGCCATCGCTCTATCCTCAGGAAAGCAACTTTTAAAAGTGGTTAAGGGCACAGCACCATCGTGGCAGCTCAGAACTGCCCATGAGTCCAGTTCAAAGGGATCAAACACCCTCTTCTGGCCTTCACAGGCACCATGCACACATGTGGTTCACAGACATACATTGAATCAAACACCTATACCATAAAGTAAAAATTTTAAGAATGAGAGAAAATATTTGTTCATCATATATATGTCAGAAGGTTCTTGTATCCAGAATAAGTAAGAATTCTTATAATTCAAGGATAAAAGACAACCCAATTAAAAAACAGGCAAAGGAGACATGCAAAGTGGTATGTGTCCATCGTTCTAGCTAAGAGAGATACTGAGGCAGCAGGATAGATTGAGTCCAGGAGTTTAAGGACAGATTAGGTTAACACAGCAAGATACACCCAAAACAAGAATGATATGTTAATGATTTGAAATATATTTATAAAAAGAAGATATACAAATGCTAATAAGGGAACAACAACAACAAAAAAAAACAATGCTGAACTTTCATGGTCATCATGAAAATGCAAATTAAAACTACAATGGAATACTACTCCATCTAAAGTATGACGATTAAAATTATAATGACATCTTCCGTGTTGGTAAAGATGTGGAGAAATGGAAACCCATACACATTACTAAAGGAATTACAGTTTTTATAGATGCTCTGGAAAAGTGTGATGGCTATTCAAAGTACCATGATTCACCAGTTCCACTCCCAGGCATACACAAAAGAACTGATAATATTCATCCACATAGTACATTTGCACAAAATTCACAGCCATGCTATCCCAAATAGCCAAAAGGTGGGACAAATACAAAAATGTCTATTAACTGATGGTTAAAGAAATAAAACATCGTATCATTCATATAGAAGAATACTAGTTGGTAATTAAAAAGAATGAGGTACTTACACATGATGAACCTTAAAACCACTATGCTACATGAAAGAAGACAGACATAAAGGGCCACAAATAATATGACCAAACTGACAATAAATGTCCAGAAAATCCAGAGATAGGAGTGGATTAGTGGAAGTGAAAAGGAGGAAGTTGAGAATGATTGATTGTTAATGCCTCAGAAGTGTCTAGTGGGGCGGAGGAGATTGCTAGACTCACAACCAAAAAATGTAATGTAAGTGTTTTGTGTCAGGTGCTGTGGGATATCTTTCTGTATGCTGTGAATATGTGTTGCTCTGAAACTGAGCCAGGCATGGTGACACATGTCTTTAATCCCAGGACCAACCATAGAGGTCTGGAGGTTTATACAGACAAACAGGAAGTGACAGAGATGGGTAGGAAGAGGAAGTGATGTAGCTGGGCTGAGAGAACAAATGAGAGATCAGAAAGGCATATAGGTGTAAGTAGACAGGAAGTAGCTCACTTTGGAAGCTGCAGAGTTGGTGAGGTGAGGTTAGCTGCGGCTTTTCCTATTCCTCTGATCTCTCTTAGGCTTTAACCCCAATTTCTGGCTCCGAGTTTTTTATTAATAAGACCATTTAGCAATTCATCTACAAATGGCGCACAGACGTGGTGGCAAGACATTCCACCTAAAACTTGAGAGAACTTAAAAAAAAAGATTCTAAAATGGAGCTAAAAACAGCTTCTTAATATGTCTCTCAAGCTAGCCGCAGCCTGCGAGCTTGAACTATGATGGCGGGTTGGAGGTTTGTGGGCTTGACCTGCAGCATGGAGGATTCTTGCCATGTACACAGAGATGTCTCCAAGCTGTGCAGTACACACACACACAAGGTTTCTGGGCTATAAGCTGCTAGATGGAGGCATAGATCCACTGCCTCTCAACGTCAGTGGAGAGCATGGCTCCCAGAGCTGGAGATGAATTACCTCTGCCATGTTGAAAAGCTGAAATGGGCGGAGTCAGCAGCAAAGACTGCTGATTCAGTCCTAAACACGCAGATTGGCAGTTTCAAATCTCTCCTGGCCAGAGAAGGATTATAGATTCACAATAAATCAGATTCAGATGAAATAAAATTCTAAATGGTTTACATTATATGTAAAAATGTACATGGGCTTGAAAGAGAGGAAAAAGAGTATATGCAGTTATATTAAGAAATAGTTGTTTTTTTTTAAAAAGTTTTTAAAGAGACAGTAAAAGTAATATAAAAAATAAGCCCTGTAAAGATGGAAATCACAGAGAGTCTGGATTATACTGTCTTTGGGATTTTTAACTGGAGAGACATTTGATTGTAAAGGCTACTGAGTTAAACCTGTGTGTGTGTGTGTGTGTGTGTGTGTGTGTGTGTGTGTGTGTGTGTGTATTAAAGGTACCTTGACTTCAAAATTTATATTTAAGGATGCGCTGCTTTGGAAAAGAGGTTCTGTTTTTGTTTCCACAGAAGATGAGAACCTGTGGATTGATTCTAGGCTCATATGGTTTGATCAGCCAAGACCCCCTGAAAGGTCTCAGGTGATACCATGGCCCAGATGATCCAGCATCCAGAATGGCTTCAAAGCAACTGGCTCCAACAATGCAGCCTCATAGACTATTCCAGTCAGGACTTGATCATAATTCTTAATTTTCTCAGGATCTCTATTACATTGCCAGCACCCTCAGCCAGCAGGAAGTAGTATGAGAAGCTATGCCCAAATTCCCAAAATATTATTTATAAATGTTTATTTTTATTTAAAGGGGGTTGATTATAAATGCAATCTCTTTCTAAAGAAGAAAGGGGGATATTGTAGATATGATAGGATGAAAGGATGAACCTACTTTTTTTTTTTTTTTTAAAAGATTTATTTATTCATCTTATGTATGAGTGCTCTATCTGAATGTACACCTTTATGCCAGAAGAGGGCATCAGATCCCAAAATAGATGGTTGTGAGCCACCATGTGGTTGCTGGGAATTGAACTCAGGTTTTCTGGAAGAGCAGCCAGTGCTCTTAACTGCTGAGCCATCTCTCCAGCCCCTACTGAACTTGTTTAAAAATGTTTTACATTGCTATAGATTTTAGTTTATTGGTATAAATTTAAAGCTAATTTTGTTATACTATATGTATGTATATTTGTACTCATGTTTAAAGTATTTTTTGTGCAACTCATTTGAAATTGTAGTGTATAGTGGAGAAATACAGATTAATAATTAGTCATCTATGGTAATCAAACTTATAGTCATGTTAGTTTTCTAGGTATATATAGATATATTTCAATTAGGTAGGTGATCTTCAAACACTTCAAAAACCTACAGAATATGGCATTTAAAAACGTTTTAGAAACTTAAGATTTTCCTGGACAATGAGACACGTCTGCTCCTGACAGCACAAAGAGGAAGATGGGTGTTGAAGACACTCTATATGGAGTTTATCTTCTTCCTGGCACAAAATGGCCATTTGGACAAGAGACTGTTCTTGCTTGGACTGCTTGACAAAATGTTGTATTGACAGGACATGCAGGACCCATGGAAAAATGACCACTGAATTTGCCAAAACAAGGCGAAATGGTCCTTCAGGTTCCTGTTTTGCAGAGGAGACTGCCAGATATTCCACAGGACACATAGAGAAGTGACTGAGAGACTCTGGGCCTATAGGCCGAAGATGGATGCCCCAATGTTACAGAGGAACTTTGGATGACTATCCAGGCAGCCAGCTGTCTCTGTCATTCTAGATTTTTGGAAGTTGCTTAAAATGTTCTTCCTGCTTACTTAGGTAATATTATATTCTTCTGGGGTCTTTGATGTAGTTGAAGACTAAATAATAATTTTCCTTGGTTATGATAAAAGATAAATCAGGTATAAAACTTTAGACTCACAAATATAGGATAGATTATAAAATATTTTCTTTGATTTTGCAAAATATAAATCAACTAGATATTGTAACTGTAATTCTTGCTTGATAACTGTTTTGTTATATGTAATTTTACTATGTTAAAGTCAAAACCTTCCTTTTTAATTAGATAGAAAAGGGGAAGTGCTGTGGGATGTCTTTCTATATGCTGTGAAGATGTGTTGCTCTCATTGTTTGATAAATGAGGCTGCATTGGCCTTTGGAAGGTCAGGATGGAGCCAGGCAGGAAAATCCAAAAGAGATAGTGAGAGAAGAAAGGAGAATGGGGCAGACGCTGCTAGTCGCCACCAGGAGAAGCAAGATGTAAAAGTACGGGAAAGACATAAGCCACACAGCTAAGTACAGATTTATAGAAATGGGTTAATTTAAGATGTAAGAGCTAGCTAGCGAGAAGGCTGAGCCATTAGGCCATATAGTTTGAAAATAATATAAGCCTCTGTGTGTTTATTTGGGTTTGAGCAGCTGCAGGACTAGGCAGGACACAAAACTTCCAGCTACAGTCAGGTGTTGAAAATATCTTAAAATTAGAGAATGCTAATGA
This sequence comes from Peromyscus maniculatus bairdii, assembly GCF_049852395.1. Taxonomy (NCBI): domain Eukaryota; kingdom Metazoa; phylum Chordata; class Mammalia; order Rodentia; family Cricetidae; genus Peromyscus; species Peromyscus maniculatus. Next base: position 93,497,115 of record NC_134858.1, on the reverse strand, counting down.
ATGAATAATTATGGGACTATACCCAAACCCATTGAAAATCAGGGTTTTGTTTTGTTTTGTTTTGTTTTTGTGAGGGGGTGAGGAGGAGGGAGCAGATCTTACTGTGTAACACTGCCTGGCCTGGAACTCAGTATGTAGACCAGGATGTCCTAGAACTTCATGATTCTCCTGCCTCTGTCTCTTTGAGTGGGATGACAAGCATGGACCATTATGCCAAGGCTTAAATTACTATTTTTAAAAATATACTTTAGCTAACAAAAAGTGGTTTCTATATAAAGAAAATGTATTATGTGACCAGTGTTTACATTCAAGGTCACTAGTAGATTATTTACAAAGCACAGATGATTACCTCATTAGAGGTTCTCTCTGATCCCTCATCAGTCTCAGTGTGACTTCACATGCTCTTCGAAACAGACCTTCTGTTCCCATAGGACCCATTCCATTAACCATATTATGAGTCAGGCGAAATGGTACAATTTCTGGAACTTCAAAAGTTTCTCCCTTAAAAACAAATAATTTTATTATATGGTAACAAGAAAATTATAAAACGTTTGCTCAAAGAATTTGGAACTTCATGTCTAGACTCCTTTAAGAAAGAGAAAAAAAATCCTGCAAATATTTATGTAATTACATCAGAGTAATTGAGTAACTGAAAAGAGTCACATAACTCTGCCTTTGCTTCTGGGCAATTTGACACCATGGATTAATCTTTGGTAAAATCAAGAAGGCAGATGGATTTCTCCAATTTAGTTTACTGAATATTGGTATACAGAATATTTATGCACTAAATATTTAGTACCAATAATAATATACAATTATTCTCATGTCTTTCTTTCCTCCTCTTTCTTACTTTCTTTTTACACCTATCACTTTAAAGTAGAAAATAGACACAGATTTTTCCCTCAGATAGGGAAAGAAACAACTTAGTCTAGCTGTTCATTTTCTGACATTATTGCATAATTCTTGTATCCCTCTAAGCAGTTATCCAAAATTCTACTTTTGTATGGTTTGATCTACACTACTTATTATCTTTGATTTCTTCTCAGCCGAATCTATGAACTTTTTCACCTTCCTGTGATAGCTAATAGTGACCGAGAAAAGATTAGGGTCAAAGAAACAGATGACCTTCTAACCTTCCTCCAGAATTTTAATTGTAGAAAATTACATAAGTTCTTAGAGATGTATCCAATAGCCTTAATTTACTTTCAAGAACCCACCCTGGTAAGATTTGCTGTTGTTGTTACTATTTAGTTGCTAGGGCTTGAATTCAGGGCCTAGCACATACTAGGTAAGTGTTCCACTGAACTATCCCAGCCTGACACTTTTTCTTTAACCAAGACCATCCTCATATATTGTCAGATTTGGAATTATTAAACAACTCTGACTTTATGGGACTAAGTGTCTGTAAAATGAACTGATCTGCCCATGTTTATATAGTTAGTTACTGAGTCAGGACTTAAAGTTCATGCTAGCTTTCATACATCATTTTTTCAAGTTCTCTGCTTTCTAAATAGCTTTCCTAAGGGATCCACTAATGAAAACCAGTTAAGAGATGCCAAAAGTTATGTAGTCATAACTAATAGGTATAGTTAGGGAGAGCAGTGGTTTGGGAGAGAAAATTCAAGGGATTATATCCAATTAACTGAAGTCATATCATACCTTATTAAAAAGACAGTTGAAGTCTACATGTACACATTCACCAGTGAAAGAATCAAAAAGAATGTTTTCACCATGACGATCTCCAAGCCCCAGGATATAGCCAACCATTGACATGACTGCAGTAGAACGGCAATATGCAGATCTACTACTGTACCTAAAGAAATACAACCTGGTCAAATACCTTGTGCCAGCTTTAGTTAAAAAAAAGATAAAAAATTTAAACATTCAACTATAACAATGTATATATTCTTGGTAACTTGCCATGATGTAGGATCAGGGAATGTTCTCAGAAACCACTCATGAAAAACAGGAGGGTGCCTGGGCAGGAGTAAATCTTGGAATACTTTGAGTTTTTCAGATAAGGCTGCTGACTTTGGTAGCATACACTGGCGAAGCTCCTTTCCTGTCATGTACACTCCTACAAAGCAGAATGATTTTAATTGCTCACACAGCCAAATAAGATGCAAAAACAATTTTTATTAAAATATTACAGGAATTGTTAACTTTTGCTCCAACTGAAAAGGATGGAAAAATACTAGTTATGCATCTAAATGATTATAACTTGATAGCATACAAAATAATAAACTCTACTGTTTTTCCTTAATACTTATCAAAAGTATAGCCTCTTATTGATGAAAATTAATGTAAACAAAAAATTTATGATTTAATAACTCCAGAATATAAGATTCAGAAAAATTCAGGTGTGAGTGATCACTCTGGACTGTGAAAATACTGTCACCTTTACTAAAATTATAGTAACCTCTTTTGATCAGGATGTCATACTGGGGTAAATTGAACCACTAGTTTAAAGGACACACTGGCATGCTGAAATAATTTAAGGATAGTCTATGAAATTCATGGGTTACCGTGGTGGTTAAAAAGAAAATGGCTCCTAAAGGGAGTGGCATTATTAGGAGGTGTGGGCTTGTTTAAAATAGGTGTGGCTTTGTTGGAGGAAGTGTGTCATTGTAGGGGCAGGCTTTGAGGTTTCTTTTGATCAAGCTTCGCTCAGTACGAATCTTAGTCTACTTCTGTTGCCCATGATCAAGATGTAGCCAGCACCATGTCTGCCTGCACACTGCCATGCTCCCTACCATGGTGATAATGGGTTGAACCTCTGACACTGTAAGCAATCCACCCCAATTAAATGTTTTCATTTATAAGAGTTGCTGTGGTCATTGTGTCTCTTCACAACAATAGAAACTCTAAGACAGTTACCATTACTACTGTTATCCAAATCCAGGTCTCACTCTGTAGCTAGGGCTAGCCTGGAACTTAGGAATTAATTTTTTAAACCAGGCAGTCCTCAAACTTTTGGGTATCCTTCTTCTGCATCCTGAGTGCTGATATTACAGGTTTGTGCCACTACACCCAGTATGTTCTTGACACTCTTTTCTTTGTTGAGACAGTCTCACTATGTTGCTCTGGATAGCCTGGAACTCACTTTGTAGATCAGGCTGACCTTAAACTCAAAGACATCTGCCTGCCTCTCCCTCCTGAGTGCTAGAATTAAAGGAGTCCAACCATGCCTGGCATGTAATTAATTTTGTTGTTTGTATGTTTTGAGACAGGGCCTCACTACGTAGCTCTGGCTATCCTAGAATTCACTGTGTAGATCAGGCTGGCCTTGAACTCACAGAGATCCACCTGCCTATGCCTACCAAGTGCTGGGAATAAAGGTGTGTGCCAACACGCCTGGTGCTGGCATGTTACTAATTCTTAAGATAAACTTTAAACTGAAAATCATCTGGACACAAAAGTCTATGGACAAGCTTATGGTTTGAGACTTTTAGCCTCATTCTTTGCATAGTTCTACTATTTTCATAAGATGGGATCCTTAATATTTGATTAATTTTTTTTCTGTTCAGGATGTTCATTCACCATATGAAGTTTAACTAGTTATTTAGGTAGTTTGGCTTGTTAATAGCAACAATGAAATGATCTATAAAACATGTTTAGTATAATACCCACACTATAATAATTTATCAGTACTACTTATTGTTACGAACTAAATTCTGTTCCTTAAAAAGTATGTTAAATAGCTGGAGTGGTGTCATGATTTTAATTCCAGCACTCAGGAGGCAGAAACAGGAACATCTCTGTGAGTACAATGCCAGCCTGGTCTACATAGTACGTTCCAGGACAGCCAAGGCTACATAGTTTGACCTTGTCTTAAAAAACAAAGCAACTTTCCAAAAATTTGTTATAGAAGGTAACCTTATTTGGAAACAAAGTCTTTGCAGATAAAACTAGGTTAAGAAAAATTCATTAAGGTGGAATTATAATTCAATAATCTAAGAACTGGTATTCTTATAGTAGAAAAAAGCGATTTAGGCCAGGGAGATGGGGTGAGTGGATAAACTGCCTGCTCTATAAGCATGAGGATCTCAGTTCAGATCCTCAGAACTCATGTAAAGCTGGATGGATACAGCAGTGCACATTTATCAACCCAGTGTTCCCAGAGCAAGATGGGGACACAGATTGTGGAGAATTTCTGGAAGCTCAAGGGCATCTAGCCTGGCCTCTGCAGCAACAAAAGACCCTGTCTCAAACAAGGTAGAAGGTGAGGACTGACACTCCAGGTCATCTCTGACCTCCACATGCACACTGTAGCTCTGCCATACTTGCACATACGAACACATGTACACAGATTTTAAAAAGATAAAAATATACTGTATACATGTGTGGAACTGTTAAAGAATAAATTAGCTGAATTCTAAACAAAAAACAACAACAAAAAAAAACCGGGCACATTTGGTGGTGCACACCTTTAGTCCCCGTACTTTGAGAGGCAGAAGCAGGCAAATCTCTTTGATTTTGAAGCCATCCTAGTCTACACAGTAAGAGCCTGTATCAAAAACAAACAAACAAAACAACAACAGAAAAACAGCTGTGTAACAATAGAGAAATCTCATCAGTTATTTTTCTCTATTAAAAAGTTACTTTTTAAGGCTGGGGTTGTAGCCCAGTGGTAGAGTGCTTGCTTAGCGTCCAAAAAGTTACTTTTTTTTTTTTTTTCTGTTCATGATAACAAGTATCTCATGAAAAAGGATTTGACACCACAAATGACCTGTTTTTTACCATACTGTTTTTCTTTTTAAAAATTTGAGACATGGTATCACTCTGCAGCCATGGCTGGCACTGAACTGATGATCTTCCTGCCTTGGCTTTCCTGACTGCTGGGATTATAGGCAAGCACCACCACACTCATTTAACTTTGCCTATTAACAGTAGAACCCATTTATAGTCATTGCCTATGACGGCAATTCTTATGGTGTTTACTAATTAGTAATAATCTATTTCCTCAGTCCTGCATTTATTCATTCCATTTTAATATAATAAAGAGCTTGTCCTACTTACCTATTTATGAAAGTATATGTTTACATCACTATGAAGGTATACTTATTTTCTCTCATGGGTTATAATTAATAACTATTAATATTATTTTTGCTAAAGTTACCTCAAGTTAGGACAGCCTTCTAATCCAACCAAATATTTTCCTTTCTCTGATAGTGAGAAAACTATCTCTCATTATTCACCTAATATTTACTTATTTGCTAAAGGCATATGAAGTAATTTTAGAATTGCTAACAAATATTTCAGAATAATAAAGTGTTCAAAAAAAAAAGAGTCAAAGAAAGAAAGGGAGGAAAGAAGACCTTACATGCTTCTGTATATAGACTATAAAGTTCACTAGGCTTAGGTAAAAATATGTGCATTGATATGATTAAAAACTATTATATTTGTATTTCCAGTGTTTGTAGCTAACAAACCCATAGTATACACTTCTACCGTAAAAATGAATATAATACCCTTTTCCTTATATAGTTTGGTAAGAATAGGTCTCAAGCCAGCAGTGTTGTTCACCCATTCAATAATCCCACATTCATCATTCAGTGGAATAACTGCATATGTTCGGATATGAAGTTCTCGTCGACGTGATTCTGCATCTTTTCTTAAGCTCTATGAAAAACATAGAAATGAAAAACAAATAGTACTCAATACCTGTTATGTCAAATGTATCTAAATATTGTTCACTTCCTAGGAAAAGTGCTGATGGAACCCTTTAATGAATAATTCTGAAAGTTAGAGGAGGAAGCTATAGGGTCATTTCCCTATTCTACCTCTTAACCTTAAAATGCCTTGTGGAGTCCCTTTTTTATTCTTCACTATTATTGTAACAGAACACCATATTTGAAAGATATTATCTGTAACCATAACAACAAAATACATTGTTTTATTTTCTACTGCACTACAGACATCATTAATGTTTAGTATTTAAGCACAGAGACTGATGCTTTTAGGTAAAATTAAACAAGAAATCCTTACTGTTATTTACCTTCCTCTCTGTAAATGTCATAAGGAATCATACTATTTATTAAAAAAAACAAAAAAGTCTAGCCTAAGCATTAACAGAGAAGCTCCATCCAGCAACTGATAAAGCAGAGGCAGAGACCCACAGCCAAATATTAGGCAGAACTTGGAGAATTCTGCTGAAGAGGGCAAGAAAGGATTATAGGAGCCAGAGGGGTCAAGACACCACAAGAAAATGGCCAACAGAGCCGGGCAGTGGTGGCGCTCGCCTTTAATCTCAGCACTTGGCAGGCAGAGGCAGGTGTATTCTGTGAATTCAAGGCCAGCCTGGTCTACAGAGTGAGTTCCAGAACAGCCAGGGCTGTTACAGAGAAATCCTGCTTAAAAAAAAAAAAAGGAGGAGGAGGAGGAGGAAAAAAGCGGCCAACAGAATCAACTAACCAGGGCTCATAGGGAATCACAGTGACTCAACCGACAGTCAGGGAGGCTGCATGGTCAGACCTATACCCTCTGCACATGTGTTAGTTGTGCAGCTCGGTGTTCCTGTAGGACTCCTAACAGTGGATGTGGGAACTGTCTCTTACTCTTTTGCCTGCTTTTGAAACCTTTTCTTCCTACTGGCTTGTCTTGTCCAGCTTTAATACTAGGGGAAGTGTCTAGTTTTATTAGAACTTGACATGCCATGACTGGTTGATATCCTTGGGAGGCCAGCCCTTTTCTGAAGAGAAAAGAGGAGGAGTGGATCTAGGGTAGAGGGAATGTGATGGGGAAAGGCACTGGGAGGGGAGAAGGAAGAGGAAATGCAGTCAGGATGCAACATATGAGAGAAGAATAAATTTTTTTAAAGAATTAAAACCCTATAATGCATGTAAGTCTGTGGATAAATACATACAGTTTAAATTCTCTTGTCTAGGCTGACAATGCTCCCTCCAAGAGGACTATATCAAAAAATGGAATGGAATGAAAATGTATCAAAAAATAATTATAATAAAAATATGAAGAAAAGCATGAGTTGTATGATATCAAAATTTCTTTCATATTCTTATATTTAATTATAATTGTTTTATTTCGAAGTTATCATTTGATAGAAGACAGCTTTATGTCTCATTTGATGAATCCTGATATACCAGGTATGGACAAACAGAATGTTTAATTCTGGAACTTTTTGAAGGAAACTTAGCACATTTCTCTAACAATTAACCTGTTCCTTTCAGAAATGTGATCAACTGACCAAAAATCATCATTTAAGCCAGGCCAGGTAGTATATACCTCAAATCCCAGCACTGAGAGGTGGAGGCAGGGGATCAGGACTACAAGGTCACCCGTGACTACATAGCCAGTTCAAGGAGAATCTGGGATCTCAAACTTAAAAAAAAAAAAAAAAAAAAGAGAAGAACAAAAACAAAAGAAGCACACAAAACAAAAAATCTTTAAGAATAAGTAGTTGTCACCAATGCCAGGAAACAGTATGACAGAAGCTCCTGTACAAATCGGTCTAACCTCTACAGCCAACATGGTTAGAAACTTCACATTTTCTTCTTTGACCATGCTAACAAGAAGCCTTAACAGTAGTATTAAAACTTACTACCACTAAGTTAACAAACTAAAGCCAGCCCATCTGACACTTAAATCAGAAAAACACTGAAGGAGCTCTGGTATTAATGGTTTAATCATCTATGAAGAAACATTTATCTAAGCAACATTTTAAGTGAAAATTAATTTTCACTATATTGCCTTTGAAATGACCATTTGTATTACCTTTTAAATTTAAATTACATTTGGTTAAAGCAAGCACAGTCTACATTGTCTTTTGGGAGGAGGGGCAGGGGAAGCTTGAGCCCAGACCTCAGCATTCTTATCCAGCATCCCCAACCCACAACTGTTCATGCTATGTAGTTATAAATGCCTGTCTGAAGAAAAATTCAAAATAGACAACACTATATAATTGACTTTTTATTTTGACTCTAGGTCTTGTTTATAAAATTTACTAATCAAATAATTGAATTCGATTAATTTACAATCCTCAGTCAATTTTCACTTACATATCATGATGTATTTGACTTTTTTTTTTTTAAAACAGATCTAAAGGGCTTGTGAACAGACACAAGAATTTTTAGCTAAAGATGATGAGTACTACATTTAAGTCAAGGTCAAGATTCTTTGTAGCCTATCTATGCGTGAAATCTTCCTGCTTCAGGCTCCTTTATAAATGGTGCTACCACCACCATTCCTGGTTAGCCAGATTTCCCATATTTCTTTGAGACAGATAGCACACTTACCAACAGAACAGGAAAAAATGCTAATGATTACTTTTGAACAGTGAAGTCATACAAACAGAACCTGATTTTTTCTAGCGCTGAAACACAAAGCCCAAGACTAGATAAGTAGACTGTTTTATACAAACCATTAAACAGAAAATATTTTCCTTTTTTAAGGAAATGTCTTATGTTCTTCTCTATAAACAAAACCATAATTGTTAAAAGTTAACAGAAGTAGACAATTTAAATCTATGTATATATCCAAAAATCTGATAAAAGGGACTTGAACAGATACTGGTATACTCATTCAAAATATCACATGGAAGAAACTCATGGAAAAATAGATAAAGATGTAGAATGTTCCTTAATTACAATATTATTGAGTTTTAAATGGAAGGAAACTCTAATCTTGAAGACATGCTGCTGAGGGAAACAAGCCAGTCACAAAAGGACCATTTATATAAGGTACCCAAAGTGGTGACGTTAATGGAGGTACAAAGTACAATTGTGGTTGTTAAAGACTGATTCGGAGAAGAAATGGAGAGTTATGGTTTAATAGACAAGTTTCAATTTGTAATACTAATATAAAATCTTTGAAAGGTATAGTGAAGATGGTTGTACAACAATGTGAATACACTCAATGACACTGAAATATATACTTGATTTAAGTGATATTATGCATATTTTATCACAAAAAATGAGAAAATGAGGCCTGGAGAGATGGCTCAGCAGTTAAGATGCTCTTCCAGAGGACTGGGGTTCAATTCCCAGCACCCACATGGCAGCTCACAACTGTCTGTATCTCCAGTTCCAGGGAACCTGGCACCATCACAAAGACATACATGAAGGCAAAATACCAATACACATAAAATAAAAATAAATTTTTAAAAATGAGAAAATGAAGCTGGGCGGTGGTGGCGCATGCCTTCTAATCCCAGCACTCGGGAGGCAGAGCCAGGCGGATCTCTGTGAGTTCAAGGCCAGCCAGGTCTACAGAGCGAGATCCAGGACAGGCACCAAAACTACACAGAGAAGCCTTGTCTTGAAAAACCAAAAAAGAAAAAAGAGAGAGAGAGAGAGAGAGAGAGAGAGAGAAAATGAAAACATACATTTCAAGAGTGATCTAACCACCTACTGAGAAGTCCACATTACTATGACTATTATTTTCCTAATTCTAAAATAAAAGCAATGGGGCTGGACAGACGGCTAAGCAGGTAAGAGCACTTGCTGCTCTTCTTGAGGACCCAAATTCGGTTCTCAGTACCTGTCTCAGGTGGCTCACAGCCATCTATAACTCCAGCTCCAGGGAATCTCATGCCTCCTGCCTTAGCAGACACCTATACTCATGTGCACATACACATACTGAGAATAATAATAATTAAAAAATCTTAAAAAAAGCAAACTATTTCCAACCTTGTTAATCAAAGAATTGAATTCCATTAGTCTACAGTCTTTCCTCAAGTCATCTTTTGGTTTACACATCATGATATAGAACTTTCCATCTGAGCCCTTTAAAGAGATCTTCTTTGGTTTCTGAAGTGAAGAAAGAATTTCTACCTAAAAAATAATGAATGTTATATTTAAGACAAGGCTGGAATTTTTTGTTAAATTTGAATATTAAAAATATTGAGTTATGCATCATAATAAAAAAAGAGTAAGTGGGAATAAGTAGTAAATAAGTATTTCAAAATTTCCTTTTACCTTAGCTACCTAGAAGCTAAAAAATAAGGTTGTCAAGTTCAAGGTCTACTACAGAGTGAGTTCCAGGACAACCAGGACTGTTACATATAAAAACCCTGTCTCAAAACCACCCCACCCCCCAAAAAATAAGATTGAATGGATATGAAGTAAAAAAACAAAACAAAACCAAAAACAAACCCTGACTTTTGTCAACAAAACAGGTACTTACACATGCATATTCAGGTAGTCCTTTCAAAGCAGTCACAAAATTTTACATACCAAAACATTTATAATTTTGGAAAGGTATTATCAAAATACATCATATAAATGTTCAAAGATAAGTTTATAAATTGAAAGTAATTTGCTTTTGAAAAAAATTTCCAAAATGAAGCTTACCTCATGAGTAAATTAAAAAATACTGCTTAAGTTAAAAACAAAACATGGTTATTATAATGTAAAATGTAAATGATTATTAAAAGTTTTAAAATGTTCTAAGCCATAGAAAATTTGGAATCAATAGGGAGTTTTCCAAAGTTTCCCCTAGAAGTACTCCAGCACTATTTCCTTAAAATAAACATTCCTTTATAGCCACGTTTCATGGGTGGGCAGTTGGAACAGAAGAAAAGGTTATGCCTAGCAGGAAGAGGGCACAGGTTCATTCCCAGCAGTGCATTTAAAAAACAGGGATGGGCTGAGGAGATGTTCAGTGAGTGGAGTACTTGCTACCCAAGTGTGAAGACCAGAGTTTGGAGCATGACTATGATCCAGTGCTTTCTGGTGAGATGGGAGGCAGAACCAGGAGAACCGTGGGAAGCTCATGGGCTACCCAGCCTAAAATTCTGTCTGAAACAAAGTGGAAGGTAAGGACCAACACTTGAGGTTATCCACTGACCACCTGTGGGCTATGGCACATGCTCACATTAACTCGTGCACACATGGACAATAAAAAGTTATATGAGGGCTGGAGAGATGGCTCAGTGGTTAAGAGCACCGACTGCTCTCCCAGAGGTCCTGAGTTCAATTCCCAGCAACCACATGGTGGCTCACAACCACCTGTAATGAGATCTGGTGCCCTCTTCTGGCCTGCAGGGACATATGCAGACAGAACACTGTATGCATGATAAATAAATAAATCTAAAAAAAAAAAAAAAAAAAAAAAAGAGATAGAACTTTAAAAAAAAAAAAAAAAGTTATATGAATTTTGGTTCCTCATAAGAAGCAAATCAAACACATTTTGTTTATCTGCTCTCCATTTTTTAAGACAAAAGAAAATATAGGAAAATAAAATTATGAAAACACAGTCATAGTGAAATATGAGCATGTGAAGGCTGGTTATAATTCCTTAACACTTAACTTTGTACCACAGTACAAGACAATTCCATTTTTCTACATTTCTAGGATTTTCTTTGCAAATAAATTCAGTTAGATTTTTACCTTAATTTGAAGTTGTAAGCTTAACTACATTAAAAAATTATACTTATATAAAACTGAAGTTTACCACATCATCGAAGCCTGCAAGATAGGCCCAATGTCCAGGAAATGGGTCATGATTAGCATGGGCACCCAAAATTGATGGAAGAGTAGGTATCATGACTGACTGCAAAGGAATGAGGATTTCACTAAATGTTGGGTCTTCTACCAGTTTTTTAAGCATTTTAAAGTGAGTGCTCATGCTTAATGTAGAATTACTTCCATCAACCTGAAAAAAAAAAATCAACACAAACAGTATATTTCAATTTTTCTGAATTTACCTTGATTTAGAGAACTTTAAGCACAGTAAACGTTTCATTTTTACAATCTCAATTGCTCAGCAGTGTGCAATGTCCTAAGTATTTTTAATCATCTCATTTAAACCTCTTTTACCTCATAAATAAAAATTCTTTTATCATAGGAGTGTCTAATGACTGAAGGAGATTAGTAGAAACCAGAGACCTATTATTATCAGACATGAGAAAATCTATAAATAATTTTTTGGTTATCAAATCTCATTTAGCAATAAAATGATACCTGAATTTCTTAGTGTAAAGATCAATGCAATTTGTGTTTGATTATGGGATATTCCAACAGATTACCATCAGTTACAATATCCAATATAAGGTATGAGTACCTTTAAAATCAGAAAAAGATTGAATTCCTACATGTAGTTTGCCATGAATGTTTCAGATGAAGAACTAAGCACTTAATCTGAAAAGTACTCACAAGGCCAGTATCTATAAAATAACAGCTTTCCCTAGTGTCAAGTACATAAGAGATCAAGTACAATTAATGGAAATAATGAGCGACTATCCTTTTGAGAAGAGTTCATTCATGAGAAGAGGAAGAAAAATAGGGTCACCTGTTCTCTTTTTACCTAGAAATGATTAATGGATTTTGATTATTTGTCAAGGGACACTAGCTATTCACCTAATCAAGAACCTCTCCCTTTAATAATCCTCCAGACACTTTTATCTCTCCTACAGTCTTTTGTTTTGTTTCCTACCCTAATTCCGTACACAGAAGTGGACACTCCTTTAACCACCTCCCTACTTCAGTCACAAGTATACTGAAAATAATGCTTACTACTCCAAACGATAGCCATCTGCATGTTTTCCTACAAATCTGTCAGCAATTCAAGGCAGGTTTCTATTAGTTGTCTTTGTTTCCTCAGCACAATCCCTGTGCAATGAAATACATACTGAAAGAATGAAAATCAGGGGCTTGGGCTAAAGCTCATGGGTAAAGTTATTGCCTATTATGCACAAGGCCTTGGGTTCAATAATCTAACACTACATAAAAGGCAACCAACTAATAAAAAATCCTCCATTCTCTTTTCTATCATATATATAGGTTAGTATATGAGTTTTCAAAACTTAAGGATATGACAATATAATCAGAACTGCTTTAATATATTTTACACAGATTTTTATGGTTGATTTAATCATTTACTTAAAACTATTGAAAAGTATTAAAAGTATTATTTTCAGAAAAATTCAGAAATGCAGAGGATATCTGGAAAAGGGACATACAAGTTACAAGTTTAAAAAACAGATTTATTAAGATAAATTATATAGGGGTAGAGGTGAAGCTCAGTGGTAAAACCCTTGCTTAGCAAGATCAGGTTTCCAGTTCAGTCTCTAGTACTATGAAGAATAGGGGAGGAGGTAGAAAAGATTCATTAAAATATACCATTTGATACATTTTGATACATGTATACTGATTACTTAAAATTTTTAATGAAAAAACAGCTCAAATTACATATAAGTTCTTGTATAACATTATCTAACATTGGTTGATAAGCAGTAAGACCTGTGACAGTACCGATTTGTTGCACAATTCTAGTAGCTTGTCTGTGAGGCGAGTTGCATCTCCAACAAACTTTTCCAAAGACTTTTTCATATGGATAGCTTTGGTAAGAATTTCTTTGCATCTGTTCACACGCATGGGATAAGAAGACTGTCAATTAAAAAAAAAAAGTAGAGCCAATTATATATGAAACCTGATTGGCAAGATCAACTTAAAACAATACTCATAATGTGAGTTTATAATGATAAGGATACAGGAAGTCAATTTGATAACATCAAGAGAGCCATAAAGAAATTTTAGGGGGCTGGAGAGATGGCTCAGAGGTTAAGAGCACTGACTGCTCTTCCAAAGGTCCTGAGTTCAATTCCCAGCAACCACATGGTGGCTCCCAACCATCTGTAATGAGATCTGGTGCCCTCTTCTGGCCAGCAGGCATACATGCAGACAGAACATTGTATACATAATAAATAAATCTTTAAAAAAAAAAAAAAAAAAAAAAAGAAATTTTAATCCTATAACCAGTGAATTTCCTTGATGGGATCTACACAGAAGAAAGAATTTGATATTAAGAGATGTAGCAAAACAAACAAAAAACAAAAGAAAAGAAAAATATAAAGCAAACAAAAAACTTAATGATTTAATGAATGCTTAGTTATTTTACAATTTTATCCAAATACTAAAATGTGTTTTCAAAGAATATTAATATAGTTTATCTAATGTTAAAGTTAATTATTTAATATTTGAGTGAAAATATGAAATTGTCAATTTAAAATTTACTGTTAAAATATGATTAGAAAATATATATAAGTTATAAGAAAATACTAATGAATAGTCTGAATTTTAATTTTCTTTTTATTTGTATACTAACTTTTCTATAATATTTACCCATTAAATATACTAATCAATGTATACATGCCCACTAATAAATAATACAGTCCTTGTTTTAGTATTATACTAAAAATTTTGAATTAAAATACTCAGGAAAAGAAAGGAATCATAGGCCTGGAGAAATGGCTTAGCGATTAAGAGCAGTTGTTTTCACAGAGGACCTAGGTTCAATTCCCAGTACTCACATGGCAACTTACAACCATTTACAATTCCAATTCCAGTGGATCCAACACCTTTTTCTGACCTTGGTGGGCACCAGGCATGCAAATGGTGCACAGATATACATCCAAGCAAAATATTCATATACAAAAATCTCTAAAAAACTAGTTATCATAACTATTTACAAAAAACTTCATGAGGAAAAAACATGTTCAAGTCTTCAATCTTAACATACTGGTCAATTCTCATTTGATAAGTATCTCAAAATATTTAAACAAGGTAAAATTTTTCTCTGTTAGAAAGTATTTAAAAATTACCATCTTTAATATAGGTCAGAACCCTGGAACTAGTATTTATATATTTGCTTTTAGAATCTGCCATAAGTGTTAGGAGACACTGTGGCGACTAACAAACATTACCTTTGACACAGCTGTCATCATCCACATTGCTTGCTGAGGATAGGCCAGAAACACCTTGGCTATTATTTCCATCAAGACAACAAACACTTCATCATGAGAATGACAAATTCGAGAGATCAACTGTGAAAAAGCAGTCAAAAACTGATATGGAGCTAACCGATTTGTGTGCTCTGTGAGAACGCTATTTATTTTAGCCAAATCATTTCTCATTTGCATACGATCAGAACGGCCACCTACGGGGGGAAAACAGTTTGAGACAGGAAAAAAACAAAATAAAACATCAGTGCATTAATTCCATTCACAGAAAAAAAAATGTGATAAACTGCCTTTAAAATACACTATCTGCATGCCCACAGCTAGTGTGCTGGATTGTTTGCGTAAATGAGAAAAGCATTTAGGTCTAAGAGGCATTTGGTTTTATCATCCACTGTAAATTTTAGGGTGAATTACATGCTTAAACTGATATCTTTCAAAGTGTTAGAGTTATCAAAAAATGAAGACTATTACTTTTCATTCCTGAATCACAACCACTTTAAAAGTCTATCTTTCCCTTTCTTTTCATACTTTATTTCTTTTCAAAAAACTTGTTTTTCAATAGTGGTACCTGTGGAGGATAGCAGCTTTGGATCTACTGCCTGACATGAGTGCTGGCATTAAACTCAGATCTTCTTCAAGAGCAGTATGAGCTCTTAATTGCTGAGCCATCTCTCCAGCCCCCATCCTTTGTTTCTTACAACATTATAACATTTTAATTATCAAACTTATTACTGTTTTTTGTAAGTGAGATTGTAATGCCAAATGTTATTTTATAGCAAAGTTATAATTTTTTCTAGTGTCTTAAAATTTTTATATAAAGAATTATACCTTTTTCCCATTCGTATGCCTTAGCACCAAAATCAAGCCATAATGATAACATTCGTGGCATTGACTGATAGATGAACTGATTTCCATACTGAAGAGATCTGCAATTATATAAGTGAGAAATATGATTAACACAGTCCTTTTAGATTATATGAATTAGAATTTAAAGTCTTAAACTACCACTTCAGTTATGTACAGCCTTCAGACAAAAAACCTATGGTATCTCATAGTTAGCCATCTCTCCGGTTTTGACCTCAGTATGCAGTGGAGGATGAGACCCTGAATCCTCTGCCTCTATCTCCTAAGCCAGAGACTACGGGCGTGGGTCTTTCTTTGGTGCCACATATCAAACCCAGGGCTTCATGTATGCAAAGCAAGCACCCTACCTACTGAGATATACCCCTAGCCCCTGAAACAATGGTACTGATATTTCTTCCTAGTAGTTATTCCCTCCCCGATTTATCTTTTCTTGATAAAGTATTCAGGTAGCATTAACAAGTATGGATGTTTTGAGACTTAGTCAAAGTCTTTTAATACTTCCTTCAAATGGTCCTTACAATCTGTACCTTCATTTGTATTCCATGGCAATAAGCTTGGGCAGGCCTAATCATTGTATTTCTAGAAAATTACATTTCTACATTTTTCTTCCTTTGTAGCTGATGATGAAAAGATATATTTTTATAATCATGGGTGGTGATATATTGTGTACCCTAATAAAGCTTTCCTGAGGATCAGAGAACACAGGCAGCCACTAGATTAGACATAAAATCCAGACAGTGGTGGCACACATCCTTAACCCTATCACACAGGAGGCAGAAATCCTTCTGGATCTCTGTGAGTTCAAGGCCACACTGGAAACAGAGCCAGGCAGTGGTGGCATACACCTCTAATCCCAGTACTGGGAAGCACACATGTCTTTAATCCCAGGAAGTGACAGGCAGGGCAGAGAAAGGTATGTAAGGCATGAGGAAACAAGAACTAAAGTAGTTCAGTTGAGACCCTTTCGGGTGAGGACTCAGAGGCTTTCAGTCTGAGGATTTGTGGAGTTGGTGAGGTAATAGGTAGTGGCTGTGGCTTGCTCTGCTTCTCTGATCTTGCAGCTTTCACCCCAAATATCTGGCTCCAGGTTTGTTTTGTTCTTATTATAACACCATCTAAGATTCAAACAGCAATCACAAAGCCAGTAGCTTGAGTTTTTACCACAGACTTGCCCTAAGGATATAACTTTTAGGTGTGTCTGCTTTATTTCTGGTGTGCTGCACATACAGCTCCATTCATTCCTGGAGAAAAGTGTGAACACAAACTCCTACTACCACAAATTATGCAGTGGGTTTTCCACATTTGGAGAAACCATGGGGGTCAGCACATCTAGAGTATAATGGCTAAGCTTATCTGAGGAAAACCATCTTCCTGATAATTCATGATCTTTGTAATCATGATATCTCCCCTGCCAGGCAAATATTTTTGGTTAATATTTGTATCATTCATTTTTATATCTGCAAACAAATTCTATTACATACCTAAGTGTTTTATATATTTAAGGTTTCATTCCTTAATTAAACTGTTTTTGAGGACAATAATTCACACTAAAGCAGTAATAACATAATTATTCAAGGCACATTCAGTTATTAAGTGAATATATCATAATAGCTAATTTTTACTCTTTTAAAAATATATAGGGGATGGAGAGGTGGTGCAGTGGTTAAGAGCACTTTTGCTCTTGCAGAGACCCAGGATCAATGTCCAGCACCCGCATAGTGGTTTATTATCATTCATAACTCCAGTTTCCAGAAGATCTGATGCCCTCTTCTGACTTTCATAGGCTCTAAGCACATACATAGTACATATACATTCATGCAGGCAAAACACACATAAAATAAAATGAGGAAATCTAATTTAAAAAAACCCTTTAAATGCCAGTATAAAACAATACCAAACAGTTATAAGTATGTAGTAGAAGCTGAGCGTGGTGCTACAAATTTAATAATCTCAGCATTCAGGAAGCTAAGACAGGTAGACTGAGAGGCCAGCCTCAGCTATACAGGCAAGATCCTACCACAAACAAATAAAATCAACAATAAAAAATGGAAACAGTAAAAAGACAGAAGAAATGAATGTAAAGTAGCTTTCCTTCTTTGAAGTGTGATTTAAGAAATGTAATGAGTATGTTCTAATATACTAAGGACCTGATATATACAAAGAGTAAAGAAAAAATTTTAAAAGTTGTTTATTCTAGAAAAGAAAATTCAACTAGTAGTTGTCTTGTTTCTTATTCCATTTCAAAATGTCACCAAGGCAGGAATTATCCTTTAATAACACAGCCATAAAGAAAACCAAAAATATTTATAATTATTAGTAATTACAACTATGGAAACAAACTAATGAAATTGAGTTTAGATTTCACAAAAACTGAAATTTTCTTAGGAAAAAGAAATTTGGCTAAGTGTTGTTATTTTAACTTGTGATAGATAAATACTGCTTTAATTACTGAAAAGAAATATTTAACTGAGTAATGATAAGACCTAAAAATAAGGAATTATTTTAATAAATTTATTGCTATTAAGTCAGACTCCTTCAATAGAAAATAAGAGCACATAAATACAAGAATTATGAAATGTCATTACTTATAAATTAATAATTTGCCAAATAGAAAAACTAAGCATGAATATATATATACATATATATGTATACATATATATATATTCCACACACACACACACACACACACACACACACACACACACACACTCCACACACATACACACTGGCATCTGAAATTAAAAGTTATATTTCAACCACAGCAGGAGGATCAGGAAGTTCAAGTCCAGACTTAGCTACATAGTGAGTCTGAGACTAGCTTGGGCTACATAAGATCTCACCTCACAAAACAAAACAAAAAGTTGTATTTCATCCTCTGCCTAGTTCAAGAATGGGCTCCCGACAGGCATGGTGGACAAACTGAGGCAGAGGAATATGAGTTCAAGAATGGCCTGAGATATAAAGCAAGATTCTGTTTCTAAAATTCAAAAGCAAACTAAGAAAAAACCAAGCTCTTTATTTAGTATAAATTCAAAATAAGGTCCTTATGTTAATTTTTTGCAGGATTTGACTAGGAGAAAATACTCAATTACCATTAAATTTAACAGTTAAATATTAAGTTAAAGGTCTTCTGAAATACTACTATACACAGTGATTTGCAGCCCAGTACTATTGATTTTCTAAAACTGTATCTACATATCTTTTCTACACACACACACACACACACACACACACACACCATTTTTCAAGACTAAGAAAAAAGTTGTATGAAGGAAAATATTCTGGGATTAGAGAGATGGCTCAGCTCTGGTTGTACTTACAGAGGACGACCTAGGTTCTCTTCCCAGTACCCACAAGGCAGTTCATGGTCATCTGTAACTCCAGTTCCAGGGGATCTAATGCCTTCTTCTGGCATCCAAGAGTACTACACATGCACATGGTAAACATACTCACATGCAGTCAAGTAGGCAAACACTCATACATGTAAAATAAAGGCA
Source organism: Peromyscus maniculatus bairdii (assembly GCF_049852395.1). Classification (NCBI taxonomy): domain Eukaryota; kingdom Metazoa; phylum Chordata; class Mammalia; order Rodentia; family Cricetidae; genus Peromyscus; species Peromyscus maniculatus. The sequence continues at coordinate 93,478,059 of NC_134858.1, read as the reverse complement.
AATTAAACATTGGAAAAAAGGAAAAATATTCTCTCTCATTTAAAAGTTGGTAGAATGAATCCATGCATAGTAAAACAGAAAACTCCCTGAATATGCTATGGTATGTGATTAAATTCACCATATTTAATCTCAAATATGTGGTTCTCATATTCACCTTCCAAAATGCAGGACTATATACCGGATGAGATCACCTTGCTTCTCCATTTTGTTGTCTGTTACCATGGGCATCAATTTGTCATAGTACTTAGCAAGGTAGAAATGCCCATCTTCCCACTCTGGCAGAAACAAGGTTACATCCTATGAAAAAGACATAAGATACATATCTAAACAAATCTCATATTAGGCTGGAGCATAATGTACTAATAGGTGATTACATATCAAAAGTATGCAGCACACAGAAAATTCAATTTTAGTATATGTGCTGCCGATGTGAGCACGAACACACAGCAAATTCAAGTTGTTGTGTTTTGTTTGTTTGTTTGTTTGTTTTTTTGGTTTTTCGAGACAGGGTTTCTCTGTGTAGCTTTGCGCCTTTTCCTGGAACTCACTTTGGAGACCAGGCTGGCCTTGAACTCACAGAGATCCGCCTGCCTCTGCCTCCCGAGTGCTGGGATTAAAGGCGTGCGCCACCACCACCCGGCAAGTTGTTGTGTTTTAACTTTTATTTGATACATAGTATTCCATCAGAATAATAAGCTCAAATGGTGTTGATAAACATTCTACCCAGGTGTGATAGATAACACCTGTAATACCAGCATTCAGGAAGCTAAGGCAGCAGGCTTTCAGTAAGTCTGAGACAAACCTAGGATATATATACATAGTGAGTTCCAGGTCAATTTGGGATACTGTCTCAAAACAACATACACAAATCCAAACCCCCAGACAATCAGAAACCAAAACCCACCTCAAATAAAACATTCTTGCACAAAACCTATGCAGGCATGCTAGTTCAGATTATATTCATATGAGCCTCTTATGAAATTACAGTTTCTCCTATGGTTAACATTACTGGTTTGTTTGTAGACATGTTTCATCATGTTGCACTGAGGCTGCTGAGGCAAAAAGTGCCATGAGTATGAAGCTCATATGAGCTGCACCACGAAGTACCAGGTGAACCAGAGATACAATGAAAGAACTGACTTTGACTACCCACCCCATCCCTAAAAAGGAAGTCCTGGCTTAGACTAATGGTTGATTTGTTTATCATGTAAAGAAGAGGTCAATTATTCTTCCCTGTAGAACAACTAAATGACATAGCACCACGTTCTGAGAATTATATTCAGTACTCTATAATAATTTATAACTTGTCTGTTTATAAAATTATTCTGTCTTACTGGTTTATGTAATTGTATATGAGTATAGTATTATTTTTTTGTTTTTGGAGTTGAGGATCGAACCCAGGGCCTTGTGCTTGCTAGGCAAGCGCTCTACCACTGAGCTAAATCCCCAACCCCAATGAATATAGTATTTTGATTATAAAACCTTTATAGGTCTTGACATGTGTATATGCTGGTTAATCTCTGGTTTCCCCAACAGATATAGTTACTACGCTATAGCTTTTCTACCCTGCTTAGGGATGCAAGAGATTGGCACTGATGACTTCTATCACTGAGCCTGTTTACCCTGTAGCTTCTAATCAGGTCTAGGAGATTAGAAAGCTGGAGTGAGTCAAGGTTGTTAAAATCTATGGTTTTCTTCCTGCTGAGCTGTAAGTTCAAGGCGTGGTCCAATGACTCCTTCCTACAGTAATAATCCTTTACTTCAGTAAATGTTCTCCCATTTTGTTCCTTCTGATCTAGTAGTAGTAATGATTCACCACCATCTTTGTTGATTTCCTTTAACATAGTTATTTATTAAAATTTTGATTATCTCTTTTAATTTGCCATCTATTTTGTGTCTGCATTCAACCTCCTACAATACCGTAAAGGTATCTTGGCTATATGCTGGAGTACGTTAAGGCTATATGACAGCTAATGCTAGATAGGATTCTGGACTGGATTCCAGACACGGAAAAGACATTGTTGACAAAAGTGGTAAGAGTTCTGAAAAGATCACTATGGTTGTACAAGTTACTTAGAGAAAAATAATTCCATACAGGAATTCTCTGTACTTCCCTTGACATCTAATGTTTAAGTTTATGATTATTTCAAAATAAAAAACTAACTAAGACATTAGAGAGACAAAATCTCTTGGTTATTATAAGGCTTTGCATTTCTACATAACTCTCAAATTCCAATTGTCAATTACCCATTAGTTTTTTATGAAGACTGCATCAAACTTACAGGTCATTTTATAGTGAAATGACATCTTTACACTATTGAGTCTTCTCATTCAAAACTGTGCTACACTCCCAATTTATTTACGTCTTTTAAAAGCTGCACACAAGGGCTGGAGAGACTGTTCAGTGGTTAAGAGCACTGGATGCTCTGCCAAAGAACCAGGTTCAATTCCCAGCACTCACATGACAGCTCACAACCATCTGTAACTCCAGCTCTAGGGGATCTGTCTGGGCCTGCAGTGGCACCAGGTGTATGGTTTACAGACATACATGCAGGTTAAAGACCTATACACATAAAAATAAATAAGTTAAATTAAAAGCTCACCCAATAATGTTCCAGAAATTTTTTTACTATAGAGATTTTTTAAAAAAAAATTTGAGATAATAATTACATCATTTCCCCCTCCCAATCCTCTCATATATTCCTTGGTCTCTTTCAAATTAATAGCTTCCTTTTCAGTAACACACACACACACACACACACACACACACACACACACACACACACACTCGTAAATGCATACATGCAACCTGTACAGTTTGTATTTTTTTTTTTTTTTTGGTGGAACTGAGGACCTAACCCAGGACTCTACGATTGCTAAAGCACTCTACCACTGAGCTAAATCCCCTATTCTGGTACTTTTTATTTTTGATGCTATTCTAAATGCTTTTGATTTTTATTTTACATTTTTATTTTTCCATTTCTTGTCTGTGTGGTATATGAATGTATACGTATATAAATGTTTTTGCATGCATGTGAGTGCACATGTGTAGACCTGAGCTTTATTTTTGGAACCATGCTCAATTGCTCTTCCACCTTACTGATGGAGGCAGAATCTCTCAATCAAATCAAGTTTGTCAATATGGCTAGCATTGATAGCTAGCTTGTTCTGGGGCTGCCCTGTTTCTGCCTTCCTAGGGTAGAATTACAGGTGAGCCGCCACATATTCCCACCATTTACATAGGTTTCTAGGATTCCGAATTACAGTTACTAGGATAGCAAGCACTTTAACTGCTGAACCATCTCCCCAGCCCCCTAAGTTGTACTTTTTAAAAATCTACATCCATTTTTCTGAGGCATAATTTTCATATTAACTACATACCAAGTATATAGGCTTTTGACAAATGTAAGTATATCTGTGGTGTAATGACACCAATTAAAATAATGAGTATTTATTAATACAACTGTCTCCTGGAGTTCCTGTGTGTACTTTCCTTTAACACAAGTCTTGTCCTGTGCCTACTGGCTAAACAAATATTGATATTTCTATCAATATGTACTACTTATTTACTGTGGTTTAATGCATATATCATATCCCTCTTCTTTCATTAAACATGTCTGTGATATACATGTGCATTGTTGCATGTACCAAAAGCTCATTTTTCTTTCTTTTTTCAGAGACCTGGTCTCATAATATAGCCCAGGCTGACCTTGAACTCATGATGCTTCTGCTTTTACTTCCTAGGTGTTGGTATTATAGGTGTGTGTACCACTATGCCCCACACCTAAGAACTCATTTTTAATAATTGTGGAGTAGCATTCTATTGTATAACCACACCATAGTTTTGCTTATCCATTTTTCTGTGGTAGACCAGATGGCCTATTTTGTTTTCAATCAATAAAATTACAATTACTGTTTTTATGGAGTTAAGGAACTCTTTCTTTTGGTTACATATCGAGAAATAAAATGGCTGGCATATCCTATGTTCACGTTAAATTTTATACTGCTACCAGCCATGAGGAGACCTAGTTGTCACTATAATAGGTTTGCTAGTCTTTTAGACATTAGCCATTCTAACCTTTGGTTACTTCACTGTGATTTTAATTTGCACCATACTACTAATTAATGGCATTAAACATCTTTTCATGTGCCTTTCATTCATTTGTATGTATTCTGTGAGAAGTGTCTATTCCAGGTTTTGATATATTGAGTTATTTGTCCTGAGTTCTTTATAATTTACATATAAGCCTGCTGGTAGATACACAGCATATTTCCCCCTAGCCAATGGCTTTCTTGACAGTGTCTTTTCTACAGTATGCTTTAGCTTTCATGGAACTCCAATTTATAAGGCTTTCTTTTCTGGTTAAGGCTTTTTTTGACCTAAGAAACTTGGGCCTAAACTACGGTAAAAAAGGATTTCCCTCTATATCTTTTATCTTTAAGTTTATAAGTTTAGCGTTTCAGTTTTAGGCATATTAAGCCCACTTTGAAGTAAAGTTAATTATTTAAATTGTCAAAGATTATCTTTTTCTCACACAGCTTCCTAGCTTTCCAAGTGGTATTTTTTTCATTTTAAATTTTTACAAATATTAAAAAGAGGGTAGAGAGATGACTCAAGGTTAAAAGCACTTGTGGAGTTGGTTCTCAGTACCCATAGCCACAATCACCTACAACCTCAGCTCTAGGGGATCCAACACTCACTCTCTCTGTTCTCCTTAGGCACCTCCACTCACATGCATATTAACCCCCCAGATATAAATATACATACATACATATAATTAAAAATGAAATGTTTTTAAAAAATAAAAATTTATTGTGTACATATATGCCAAGTACACACAAACATGCACACAAATATAATAAAACATTTTACAGTTACATTTTTCAATTCATTTTTGTTTCTTGAGACAGGGTCTTACAATATAGCCCTGACTGCTCTAGAAACCTCAATGTACATCAGGCTGGCCTTGGACTCAGAGAGTGCTGAGATTAAAGGTGTGTGCCACCACACTCCACTTAAATTTGATTTAGGTAATTTAAAAAGGAATAGGCCTGAGTATAATTCACATACTATAAAGCTCATACTTTATTTTATATGTGTAGATATGTGTGTACATATTCAGATGTATGTGTACGTATGTGTTTGTGAATGCTAGGGGTTGATGTTGGGCGTCTTCCTTGATTGCTTTCAACCTTCTTCTGGAGAAAGTCTCTTCCTTAACCTCTGATTCAGCTGAACTGACAGCCAGCAAGTTCTTGGAGTTCTCCTGTCTCTCCACCTCTTTGGTTACAAATGCATACCGTGGCACTCAGCTTTTGCAGACAGACCTTATACAGCTCTGGTTTGCAAGCTAGTGATGAGGCAGAGGATGACCTTGAATTTTTGACCCTTTCCTTTCCTCCTATGGAGCACTGATATTACAGACCTGTTTGCTACCATTCAAGGAGTTGGTATGGTGCTGGGGACATAACACAGGGCCTCCTGCATGTCAAGCCAGGACTCCATCAACACCTGGCTTTTTCAAGTTGGAGCTGGGAATCCAACTTAGGTTCTTAAGCTTGTATAACAAACATTCTACCACCTGAGGAACATCCCCAGTGCCAAGTTCATACTTTTCAAGTTTCCTTTTTTTCAAAAAAAATTTATCAGAGTTGGGAAACCATCACCATTACCGAATACTAGAACATTGTCATCATCACTTCAAAAACAAAAACCCCACAAAACTCTGCAGTGACTGGTTATCATTACCCATCTCTGACCCCCAGCTCTGAAAACCATTCATCTACTTTCTGAATAATTCTACTTCATCAATTTTTACAAATTTTTAGAATAAAAGTCCTAGGTAATTTTGAATTTCCATTTTTCTTTCATACATTATTGGGAGATTTGTCTTTTATAATTTTATATCATCATCTTGCAAAATTTAATACCTGGTAGAGAAGTTATATATTATTTTTTATAAAGAAATTCCATGGGCTGGAGATGTTGCTCAGTTGGTAGAGTGCTTGCCTAAGATAGACAAGGGTCTGAGTTCAAGTCTCAGCAGATTAAACTAGGTGTGGTGGTACATACTCTACCCCTAGCACTCAGGAGGAGGCAGGAGAATCAGAATTCTAAGGTCATCTTTGACTATATAGCAAGCTTTAAATCATGAGACCTAACAAAAAGCACTTAGGCTCAGATATGGTTAACTTTGTATAGGAAGGTAAGAGTATTACTGTGGTGAAAGGAGGGGCTTATAGCGTGCTAATTATACTACTTGATGATTTGGTAGTTGGTTTAAAGAGTAGATTAACTGTGCAACAACTTCTAACCTGGAGTGGTAGTTTTCATACATGTATTTATTTGTGAGAATTCCATATACTTATGATTTTACTTATGAAAAGTTTTTCTGAGTACTATTATATATGTATGCACTTCAATACAGACTTAAAAAATCATTTCATTCATTAAAAAACAAATGCTTTACATTACATATATACTTACTTTATATTTCTTCATAATCGCATTGCTTTCAAAGTTAGCTGTTTCTTCCATAAACCGGCCAACTAGCAGTGTAGCTCGTCCATGGATTAACATGTGCTTACTCTCAGTTGGGGATTTATTTTCAGGAAAACATAATTCAACACCCTTTTGAAGAACAATAAGTGCCTGGTGAACATCACCCTAAAAGAAAAAAGGCAATTAACAAGTTTTTAATTTAATATATTCTTAGCCAGACAGTGGTGGCACATGTCGTTAATTCCAGCACTTGGGAGGCAGAGGCAGGTGAATCTAAGTTCAGGGCCACCAGGGCTACACAGAGAAACCTTGCCTTAACAAATTCACTTGTAAATTAACTTTTATCTCTCACTCCTAATTAAAGTTCTAAAGAAGCACTGACTCATTTCATGTAGAATTCTTTAATTATTCATCCATTTACTCATTCATTTTAAAACTAAAGCACAAGGAACTGAAGATATATAAAGGTGATTTGGAATAACAATGATCCAAAAATAAAAATCTCTGGCTTAAAAAGTTCAGTTAACAGGACTTGGTGTTGTATGTCTGTATTTCCCCACTCAGAAGATGCAGGCAGGTGGACCACAAAGTTCAAGGTCAGCCTTGTCTATAGTTAGATCTTATCCCAAGGAAAACAAACCAAGCAACCAAACAAAAAGAATAAAAGAACACAATCAACTGAGGAAACAAACTATGTAAAACGCCAACATGTTGAGGTGCTATAGGATATAAACACAGATGGGTATTTTAGGGATGGATAGAGAAAGGAGTCCCCAAAATCTAAGGTACAGGAAAATAAAGAGACCAGTAGTCAGGAAACATTTAAAAAAAAAAAAAATCTGGTTTTGATCTTAAACAGAAAAAACAAATCTGAATTTGGTCTTAAAAAACGAGTAGGCCGGGCGGTGGTGGCTCACGCCTTTAATCCCAGCACTCGGGAGGCAGAGCCAGGCGGATCTCTGTGAGTTCGAGGCCAGCCTGGGCTACCAAGTGAGTTCCAGGAAAGGCGCAAAGCTACACAGAGAAACCCTGTCTCGAAAAACCAAAAAAAAAAAAAAAACGAGTAGAAATCTTTCTGGCACACAATTTAGTGAATGGCACTTTAGTTAGATTTTATTCTATGTGTATGAGTGCGGGCCTGAGTATGTGTACTTGCACCATATATAGGCCAGAAGAGGGTACCAGATCCCCAAGAACTGTAGTTGCAGATGGTTATGAGTCACTTGATGTGGATGCTGGGACTAAAACCTAGGTCTCCTTTACAAGAGAACAAATATTCTTAATTACTAGTCATCTCTTCAGCTCCAGGAACGCAAATTTTGAATTTATGCGCTTGAGGGTTTGGAATATGGTCATTATGTGGCCCTGGCTGGCATGGAACTCATTATCTGGACCACACTGCCCTTGACTTGTGATGATCTTCTTGTATCTCTGTCTCCTGAGTACTATGATTACAGGCCTACGCTACCACACTAGGCACAAACAATACTTTAAATTATGACCTATGACCAAGCAGTAGTAGTGAGTGTTAGTTCCCAGTCAACATACTGATAAAAGTAAACAACTGATACTTAACAGTATGCAGTCCTCTTTCTTTACAGGGGTATGTTACAAGACCTCCAATGGATGCCTCAAATTGTGAACAGTAAAAACCCTACAGGTATTAGGTTTTTCTCAAACATATATACCCATAGTAAACTTGAATTTATGAATAAGGTACAATAATAGATTAATAACAATCACTAATAATAAAACAATTAAAGAATACACTGTAGTGTAAGTTATTTAAAATTTACTATTTCCCATTTAATATTCTGAGCCACAGGTTGACCTGAGGTTACTAAAAGCAGGGAAAGCAAAGCTAAGATAAGAAAGGGGTGACTAACACTGTTAAGCTTCAGTGTGTTAGGTTTGATAGATAAAATGCACTTCTGACCTAACAGCATTTTCAACTTACAATGTGCTTATTGGGATGGAACCTCAACCTAATTTGAGTAGCACCAGAAGCCTCATTTTAGGTGAGACCTATAAAAAGTATTTGTGAGACAGGGACAAATGAAGCTGAAGGGATAGGATAGAACTCAATCAGAAATGGCCTTGTGTACTTCCCAGAGTTAGACAATCTAAACTGTTTAAAGAATACTTTGAAGTATTGAATCTTTTGAAGAAGCAGTATGCTTCAAAATACATTCTGCAAAGGTTACAGACTACAGTAATATAAACAGAGAAATTATGAGATCCATAACAAGGTTGTGGACATTTTTAGAGGCTGAAAATAATGGCGTGAACTAAAATAGGATGATAGAGCTGGAGAGATGACTCAGTGGTTGAGAACACTGGCTGTTCTTACAAAGGACCTGGGTTCAATTCCCAGAACCCCACATGGCACATCACAACTGTTTGTAGTTCCAGTTCCAGGGGACCTGACACCCTCACCCAGACATGTAGGCATACAAGATAAAAATAAATGAATCATATTTTAAAAATAGGATGAAAAAGAGAGATGATTCAAGAAATCTTTCTAAAGTTAAAGAGCAAATATTTAGCCTAAAGTTGGATGAGAAAAGAGTTTAAGATAAAGCCCAGATTTGTTTTAGGTAAAGGGATGGAAGTGAGGCTCGTTCGGAAAAATAAGCAACATGAGAGGAGAAATAGGTATTATTAGGTAACAAACTGCATTTCAAGCATATTGAGATTAGGCAATACAAGGACTAACACTAGCTCACATAACATGGGCTCAATTACTACTTTCCCCATTGGTTCAGGAAACATCTCCTCCGTCCTTAGTCACCACCAAGTTTCTACAATCACATATGGCATCACTTTAGCTACAAAATGTCAACTGCAAAACATTCTGTGCCTACTATTAGTTCTAAACTAGTGACTATCATTTAAATATAGGACATAAAATAGGTAAGTAGTTCATACATTCAAAAAGTTCCGGGGGGCTGGAGAGATGGCTCAGTGGTTAAGAGCACTGGCTGCTCTTCCTAAGGTCCTGAGTTCAATTCCCAGCAACCACATGGTGGCCACAATCATCTGTAATGAGATCTGGTGTCCTCTTCTGGCCTGCAGGCACTGTATACATACATACTAAATCTAAAAAAAAAAAAAAAAAGTTCCTATTTCTATTGCTGGAATCTGGGGGCTGCTGAGAGTATCTGTTCTGAAGCTAAGCCCTTCCTGACGGGATGACAGAAGTACATCTTGATAGTAACACTGGCAAGTCCACACAGAAGTGTTTCCCACCACCAATAAGCAAGAAAGTGTTACAAACATTTATATACATTTAAGTACATACTGAGGGCCTACTACACACACAAAGTAAAATAAAGACTTGGTATTTTCCTCAGAAATATTAGGACAGATGAAAATAGAGAGAACTTTACCTTAAGATTTAAAATAGGAGGGTATTTGAGGACTGCAGAATAGAAGGAATCTTCCTACCTAGACTATAGTAGAGAATGAAGAAAAGGACAGAAAAGGAGAGTTCTGAATTTGGACTCAGGGTTTTCCCAGCTGGATGTTGACAGAAGTATATAAATCCAACAGAACATTTGTGATGAGGCTCCCTTGGCCAGTACCTTGGACCACAGCCATTTTGCCCTTTCCACATAGAGTTCTGCAAGCCGCGACTCCCCTGCATTAAGGAGAGCATTGTAGGCTGTCTGGTGGTGCCCAGCCTTCCTAGCTACCCGGGCACTCTGCAGCCAGCACTCTCCAACCATTTCGTTGTAATCGGGCCTAAGAAAAAATGTAGCAAAAATAGGAGAAAAAGAACATTTGTGAGTATATTCAATAAGTTAAATAGCTTTTCTTAACACAGAACCTTCCCAGTGTACTATTTCAATGCTTACCTTGTAAACCAACAACAAACAAATACTGGTTTTAATTGTTTTTTTTTTTTTTATACTGTTCCATTTGTTCCTATAAGTCTATCTAGGTTTTATTATTATTATTATTATTTTTTTTTTTTTTTGGTATTTGAGAATCAAATCCAAAGTCTAATACTTGATAGGCAGGTACTCTACTACTTATATATATCGCAGCAGAAGATTTTATTCTTGAATTGTATTGGTGTTCACCTTCCAAGATATGTTAGTCACATTTTAAAAAGATAAAAACATACTATTATTTTTTTGGAAACAAGGTTTTCTATGAAGGTTCACTGACAGCTAAGAAGAACCTCCTGTACTGGCTGCCTGAGTACTAAGATTATAAGCATGCAATATCATGCATGGCTATAAAATTGATTCTTTAAAAATTTCTTTAAACATTTTACAATTTCAGTTTATCTTAAAATTTAATTTTTTACTTTTATGTGTGTGTTTTGTTTGTGCACTACATGTTTTTTCTGGTGCCCACAGGGATCAGAGAAGGTATTAGACCCCCAGAACAGGTGTTATAGATGACTGTGAGCCACCAAGAGGGTTGTCTAGAACCTAATGTTGGTCTTCTGCAAGAACAGCAAGTGCTTTTAACCACAAAGCCATCTCTCCAGCCCTTGGTAAAATTGATTATTGTGGTCTGTTTGTTTCAACTACGTAATGAATTCATAAGAACTGAAAATAGGAAATGTAGAAAGAAAAATACTACCCAAGAAAGTATGAACATGATACTAAATTCAAGGCAACTGACTTTTTTTTTTTTTTTTTTTTAAAGTAGTATGAATCACCTTTTGTTAAGGCTTAATAAAGCTCTCCGGAGGGCCAGAATAGGCTCCTTGGCTCTATAGGAATTCTGGGTCATTTCTAGTCGAGCTGCCCAGTTCAGAGAGTCTTCATTACAACTGTCACCTGGAGATTTGTGAAAGAGTGGTTTGATGCTATGCTCCAGTTCACACAACATGTGCAATCTGAAAACAGACAGAGCACGTTAAAATGTTACCACATCCAATCTTACTAACTTCCCATATTAAGTATGCACTTCAGATCAGCTATGAAAACCAAACTTTTAACATATTTTCTTGCTAAAAACAGCAACATTTATGATTTAAAATTAAGTGTAAACACCAATTTATTCACATTAAAACATTTAGTGCTTGATGTCACCCCAGAATTCTTGTGAATTAAATTGAAGGCTATATAAAAAACTAAATCCAAATGTGTAAGAATCAAACTTTACTGCCAAGATGGAAATAAAATATGTATTCATTATGAATATGAAATATTTATATAATGCTGGTACTAATATAAAAATGCCTGATATTGTAAATACAGCAAAACTAAACCTGTAAAGTGAGTTAATTTTTTTCCCTAGGTGATAGAAGCCATGATACAGTCATACCATATCTTGCATTTTTATAATAATCAGTGTCAGTGACTCACTGTTGAAGGCACAAAAATATAGCTGATAGCTACAGAGTGAAAGTAAATTCAGTGATCCATTATCTAGTTTCCCTAAGATGTTACTGAAGAGGATCATACAAAATACAGTAAATTCGAACAACAACAAAAAAACTGTATTTGGTTTTTAAACTTCTAATACTTCAATTACAGTATTTATTTTTTTAAGATTTTTTCCTCAGGTGAATAAGCAGACTTAAAGGAGATTATATTAAGATATTTTAAAAATAATATAAGAACCAGTTTGTGTTGTTAAGCAATATAACAAAAATATTATCAGAATTATTTATACATAAAAAACTGTACCAGGTGACATGTATAAGTGGGGAATATAAAAGTGGTATCCCCAAATACCTCACAATAAATTCATATCCTCGTTGGTAGGAGCCTCTTTCAAAGCTTGCAGCTGAAAGAGGTACAATTTGCTCTGCTCTCACTAGTTTCAATGTGTCATAGAAAGCCGTGGTGTCTCTCTTCTTAGCTGCTAACAGTAGCTGTCCCAGTCTGACACTCCACGTGGTAGATTTCCCATCTGAAATGTAAGTCAAGAAATGCTGTGAGGAGTGGTTCTAGGAGCCAGCTGTGCTGCATTTATAAGATGGGCAGCAGAAATACTGAACAGATGGTTTCATTTTACTTCAAACAACTAAACAGGCAATCATAAAATAGGCCAGATTAATTGTGAATGTTGCTAAACTATCTAAATTGGATTTTTTAAAAATGATTTATTTACTTATTACAAATACAGTGTCCTGTCTCCATGTTGCCTGCATGCCAGAAAAGGGCACCAAATCTCATTATAGATGGTTGTGAGCCACCATGTGGTTCCTGGGAATTGAACTCAGGACCTGTGGAAGAGCAGCCAGTGCTCTTGACCTCTGAGCCATCCTTCTAACCCCTATTTTGAAATATTTATAGCATATTAAAGCTGCTATTATTTTAATATTTTAAGAAGTAATTTTACCTCCTGCCAAATAGTTTTCCACCAAATCCCACTGTGACAGTTTCCAAGCTGCTTCTACTCTGTATGTGTTTAATTCATCTGTCCATTCAGACCTATTAAGAGAAATGTGTATCAACTACATTTTAATTTATTTACATTTAAAGTAGCATTTACATTTTATAGGTTTAGACATTTTACTTATTTACTGCTTTATTGTATTTATACTATATTTCATAGTGTGATACGAAATAATTACCCAAAACACCAAGAAAATCTTAAGTCTTTTGTTGCTGAAGAACATTTCCACTAATTTTTATTGAGCTGGGCATGATGTTATACATCTTCAATCAGACCACTCAGCGAGGCAGCATCAGGTGTATCTCTGTGTGAGTTCAAGGCCAGTCAGGGATACATAGTGAGACTGTCTCAAAATATCAACCAACCAACCAACCAAACAAACAACCCCTCCAAGAAAACCTATTTATTTTGTATGCATATGCATATGTGAGATACTGATTGCTCCTGGCAGCAGTGATCTGATCCCGAGAGAATGCTGGGCTTTTAAGACACTCCATTTGGAAGTTTGTCTTCTTCCTGGCGCATAATAGCCTGCTGGGCAAAGAACTGACCTTACTTCAACTGCTGACAGTACAAATGCTGTCCTTTCTGGAGGAGCGGGACACAAGTAAAAGCGACTACTGAACTCTGCCAAGACAGGGTAAGATGGTCTTTCAAAATTCCTGCTTCTAAAAATGGTTTGTCAGATATTCTAGGCCTATAGCCAAATTGGATGTCCCAACAGTGCTGAGATACTTTAGGTGACTGCCAGCTGTCTGTCTATTCTCGAAAGATTTCTGAAAGTTGTTTGCGTGCATTTTTCCATTTTCTCATATATTATTATATTCTTTCTCAGGTCTTTGATGGGACTGAAGACTAACAGTTACGGTTACAATCTTCTTGTATCTTAGAACATACTAGGTACTAGATTCAGATTCTTCAGGATAGGACAGCTTTTGAAATAATCTTTCTAGCATACGATTTACCTATGTTCTAGATATCTCTGGATTTTAGTATGTGTCTCTTGTTTGATGTTGTTCTTGTTGGTAGTAGTTCCATTTGTTTATGTCATTACCCTTTATTTCTCCTTGATAATCATTCCTATTGTATATAGTTTTGTGTTAGGTTAGAACTTCCTTATTTAGACAAAAGGGGGAGATGTAGTATGTGTCTGTTTGAGCCATGCCCTGAAGCACCGCCCCTAGTGAGGCAGCTGTAGCTGTTACCTATATAGTCTATGACCTTGAGGTACTGGCCTCTGGGGCATGGCAACTGGGGACCCTTAAGAGGTGGGATGCACGTACAATGGTCCCTCTTGGCTACCTTGTGGTTCTGGATGCTGAGATCTTGGACCAAGCCGTTCAGTGTAGGACACATCAGCTTTCCCAGACCCTACGATAAATCTCCTGTGGTTATGAGTTTACGCTCAAATAAATTCCTTTGATCATTAAATAGACTCTGTGGATTAATCCCAATAGCACCCATGAAGGTAAAAAAAACTCACTGGATGCTGTTTTCTTTTTGTACTATGTGGGTAATTGAGACTGAATCCAGCTCACTCAGATTTGGCCGCAGGTGCCTTTACACCAATGAGCATTTGCTGACCCTCCACTAATTATTTCTGATAGGTATGTTGGCATATATTAGAAGAGAGTTAATTCTCCAATAATGACACAGTTCTTTATCAAATTATCTGAGTGCTTAACTTAAGATCATAGATGAAAGAGTAATTCAACACAGAGTAAAGCACTTCTAAAAATACATGGGATTTTTGGAGTGGGTCATGGACAGTTGGGTCCTGTATAGGATATCCAATAAAAGGACTTAAGAAAGTTACTTCCATGTTAAAAAAAAAATCAGCTATTTACAATATATGTGTTTTCTTAATCTACTTGCAGCTATTTAAAAATTTTTGATTTGCAAAATCAGTAATTATTCCTTTCTCTGTCTCTTAAAAGGTAGTCCAACATATTAGCAAAGCTGGCCCCAAACTCCTGGGCTTATTATGCCATCCTTTATCTCAATCTCCTGAGGAACTGTAATATACATGTGCCACCGTCCTTGTGTCCTTAGTTGTCAATTTGACACACCAGAGAACAGAGAACCTCAACTGAAGAATTGCTCTCATCACACTGGCTTGTGGCCATGTTATGAAGCATTTTCTTGATTGCTAATTGAGGTAGAAGGGCCCAGCCCACCATGGGTGGTGCTATCCCTGGGCAGGTGGGACTGCTCAGCATAGGGAAGTAGCTGAATGTGAGACTGGGAGGAAGCTAGTAAGCAATGGTCCTCCATGGTCTCTTCTTTACTGCTTCTTGAAGCTCCTGCCTCGGCTTCCTTTGATGATGGATGGTAACCTGCAAGCTGAAATAAAAACCCTCTCCTCCCCATGTTGGTTTTGGTTGGTATTTTATCACAGTAATAGAGAAGCAAATTAGAATAGCCATCCATACCCAATACATGGGCTATTTTCTTCTAAGGACTCGACTTAGGTGACACTAAGATGAACAGTGATACTTTGGATTATGGCTGCATAGGAGCAGCTAGTCTTTTCATTTTTTAATTATCTAATTTGAATATTGGCTATAAGCTAGATTCTAGGTAAATCTAGGTAAAGAATCTAGTTTATAGCCAATATTCAAATTATATAACTAAGAAAATAAGCGGGGCAGTGTTGGGTCTTTAATCCCAGCACTCAGGAGGCAGAGGCAGGCAGATTTTCATGACTTCAAGGCCAGTTGATTTACACAGGACAGCCATGACTGTTACATGTAGAAACTCTATCTTGAAAAACCAAAATCCAAACCAAAGATGCCTTATCTAATAACATCACATAAAGGTACATATATACCTGTATTATTAAAAAACAAACAACAACAATGACAAAGATGAACAAAGTAACAGATGCTGGGCTAGGACCATTATCCTTAAATGCCCTTATTGGTCTTTCTGGGGCAAAAGAGGAAAATATGACAAATAACCTAATAATTTTTAGTTTTAAAGGTTTACAGCTAGGGCTAGGATTTAACTCAATTGGTATAGTGCTTGCGTACCATGCACAAGACCCTAGGTTCATATAAACCCACTGTGGTGCTGCATAGTCATAATCCCTGGACTTGGGAGGTGAAGGGAAGAGGATCATAAGTTCAGGTCATTCGTGGCTACACAGTGAACCTGAGGCCAGCTGGGGCTACATTAGACCTTGTTGAAAACCACCCTGTCCTCAAAGTCTAAAAAATAGCAGTATATACTGAACATACTTTAATTTCTAAATATTAATGTTACCAAAACCAATGTGGAAGAAAGCTAAGAGTAAGGTAATAAATATTGAAAATTTAAAAGTCTAACTGAAAACAATTTTAAAAGCTTAGTATCAGATGCTAAAGTATCAAAATTTCAGGATAAAAATGTAATTATTATTGAAGTGTCAGAGAGATGTGCCATCCCAAGCCTTATACCAAAAGTACCAAATGATGAGGATTAGGATATGAGAACTTATTAACATAAGTAAATAAATTAAAAGGAATTATATATAGGTTAATCACAGAAAAAGAACTGTTTAAATTGCAAATAGAGATCCTCCCCTAATATGTGCCCTTGTTGACCATTTTGTTTTACTATGATACAGTATCCTTTCATGGAAGTGACCAAAGCCTTTTCACAGCCCAAAGACTGAGATGTATTAGGTCCCAGTCAGAAAACAAGAGGAGTCTAATTGTACATTGAATATTTTAAAGAACTTGACACATCAATTTGTGCCATGACAAAATTCCCTGAAGAACTCCAGTAATCCCTTAATCATGAGGTCTTTCAATTTGCAGAAACGTAACTACAGCGGGTAGCAATCTCCCCACGTCTGCACAATTCCCCCATTGCTTCAGGAGTGCCACTGTGATAACCATCACACTAAAGTGAGTGCATTGTCTCAGATACAGTAGAATGGAGGTCCTTATTAATCACTGACTTTACCTTGAAGAAACTGAAGATAAACTTTTTCAGTGTATAACTACAAACACAATCTACATTCTCTGATTAAGTGAGATCCATTTCTTGTGGACCAAATCTGCCTATCAAGAATATCTGGGATGTAAGATGTATAACAAAATAGGGATTTTTGGATCTCAGGGAAAGCTGCTTCAAGAGCAGAGATAACTTCCTCAGTTAATATTTCAATTGGAGGAAGTATTTAACCTTCATCTTTGCCGTGAACAAACTTGTGTGTGTGTGTGTGTGTGTGTGTGTGTGTGTGTTGCTGTTGGGGGATGTACAATTTACTACAATAAAACTCTTTTCTTTAGGGAGATTGTTTTCATAATTATGAATCTTTTAGATAAAATCAATTCTATGGTGGTATTTCAAAAATCACTCAAAAGTTTTCTCCTGTTACTCTACTTCCAACATAGAAAACAACTGGTATTACTTGAATGAGTTTTGAAGTCAGGGAACTATCTATATGAGTCATATCGGTGACAGGTAACTCTGAAACGTTCCTGGCTTAAAGAACAATCTAATTTAGCTGGGTGTGGTGGCACACACCTATGAACCCAGGACTCAGGAGGTGAAGGCAAGTAGATCTCTGAGTTTGAGGCTAGCTTGGTCTACACAGCGAATTTCAGGACAGCTAGGGCTACAGAGAGAAACTGTCTTGAAAAACAAAATAAAATAAAAAGAACAATCTAATTCAAGAACGATTCTAGACTTGATGGATAAAAGATATTAGCTGGGAGATTAAAATATTAAAAAGTAGGAAAAGGGCTAGCAAGAATGCACAGTGGAGAGACATTTGCTGTGTTAGCCTGACACCTCAGTTTGATCCCAGAAGCAATGTAAGGGTGGAAGGAGAGAAGTGACTAGACAACATTGTCCTCTGACCTCTACACATGTATGCATCTCCCATCAAACCCTGCCCCTACAGTAATAATTTTGGTGCTTTCTCCAACATAATAAAAGCATATAAAATATTTCATTACTTTAGTTTACCTAAACCCATGCAAATCACAATCACTTGCAAATTCACAAATCAAAATGTCTCTATCCAGAATGATGAAAGAAAATTATTCTTTAATAAAACATTACCTGTTAGCATGCACTCCATTCACCTGAGTTATTACAGTAGACAGCTGACCAAGACCTAACATGGACTTTACTACACCATGATAATGAATGATCTAGAAAAACAAAAAAACATTTGCAACAGTAATTTCATTTCAAATATAGCTGAGGGAATAAGAACAGCTTAATTTCCTATATTCCTGCTTGTACGTAACTTTCCTAGTTTAGCAAAACTATATGGCTTGGCTATGTAGCAGCACCTACTACCAATACCAATGTCCTAATATTCTGAAAGTAACAGAAAAAAAAAAAAAGAATCTAAAAATAATTTCAGAATGAATTTATTTTTTTCATATTTATTCCAATTCCAGATCAAATATAGAATGTAAAAGTACTCAATATCTTTAGCATCTTGCTTCAAGATTATGCATTGTAAGTCAACAGATAGAATGTTATTAATATAAATTTGGTTAATTATCAACTTGATGGGATCTGGAACCATCCAGGAGTCAATACTTTAGGGGTACTTATTCAGTCCATTTTCTTCATCTTATACATTTCAAGAACCCTACAGGGAATAGTCCTACCCACAGTCAAGATAGGTCTACCTATCAACTAAAGTATTTAAGATAATCTTCCACGGGTATGCCTAAAATCTCATATCCCAGGTGATTCTAGATTCTGTCAAGATGGTAATTAATACCAAATACCATGACAAAACAGTTTGAGGCCAGACTGAGCTAGATGACACCCTGCCTCAACAAGAAAAACAAGATGAAAAAAAAAAAAAAAGATGAAGCAATAAATTAGTTTGATTTCCCCCTCCCCTTTGAGATCAGTTCTTCACGCACAGTAGTTCTTCAAATCTGATAGACTAACGGTTAGCTAGGGAGGCCCAAGAATCTGCCTGTCTCAGCCTCCCCAGTTAGCTAGTATTACAAGTGCATGCCACTACACCTTATGTTTTTATGAGTATTGAACTCAGGTCTTCTTGCATGGCAATCACTTTACTGATTAAGTTATTTCTCAGCCCTAATTTCTAAAGGGATTTCTAAAGTCATAGGAATTTGGCATTGAATAGAATTTCTGAAACCAAAAAACACAAGTCTCTAATTTTACTGATCTGGAAATTAAAGTGTAGTGTTAAACATTTTCCAGATACATTGTGACATTGACAAAGACAGTTTTGAAACCATTACTATTTAGCAGCTTTTAAATGATCATCTTACCTGGTCTGGTTCTAGCTGAATAGCCCTGTCATAGCAGGCAGTGGCATCCCTCAGCAAGCCAATACTTTCATGTTCAAGGATTTGTTCCTTTAGGGATGGCTCTGCTTTTCGAATTGCACTTACTCCAGCCACTCCATCCGGCTCATGCATAGCAGCATACAATTTCTTTGTTGATCCATTAAAAAACAAAAACAAAAACCCAATCAAATACGAGGGGAAAACATAAAAAAAATAAAGCCAAAACCAGACATAGACAGCATGTGAGAAATTTTTACTGTGAATAAGACTTTTGTCTTTTTTGTTGTTGTTGTTATGTTTGTTTGTTTCCAGGCAGAATTACAGTAAAATTACAAACAATTTTCAAGCGTCCTATTCCCTTGACACTTTTATTGCACTTAAATACAAACTAACATTAGTAACTATTATTGATTCTGAGGACAGCAGAGAACCTCATACCCCAAAATTTTCTTTGAGTCCAAACGAAAGTTTCTGTGGAGTATAATTTAAGTGCTTTATTGTATTTCAAAGGTTTTTAAATTTTAAATAAACATTTTAACATACTGATACTGAACATACTTCAACAAACCCAAGTAATTCATAATTTGGGCATGGCTAGGTATGGGGGTACACACCTTAATCCCAACATTTGTAAAGTAGAGGCAGGAACACAAGAAATAATAGACTACATATTGAATTCAAGACCAGCCTGGGACACGTGAGACCCTGTCAAAAGCAAGCAAGCAAACTAACAAAGAAAAACCCCATAATAAACAAACTTAAAAAGAAAACCATCCTGGCTTAAAGGGGATATTCAAGTTTAAAGATAAAATCTGGGAAGCAGGTAGCACAAGACACTCTTTAGAGGCAGAGAAAATAATACTAGAAATAAACAGGAAAAAAAAAAACGAAGTAAAGACAGATGCTGGAGCTTCTACCTGTGTGCACACAGAGCAGCACTGGTGCTGCTGAAATGGATTGCACTCAGAAGCTTCGCGTGCAACTGCAGGGCATCACCTCTAAGGCAAACAAATGCAGTTGTCACTGGACAAGTGAACCTGCTGTGGGTGTTTCCAGAACTCTATCCTAGTAGATGTGAAGTAGTATCTTACTGGGATTATCATGTACATTTCCAAGATGGCAGGTAGAACTTTTCCAAGAGGGAACTTTTGGTTTTTGTCTCAACAAAACTGTTATCCACTTATGGTTTGAGCAGAAAAATTGAACAGCTTATAAATGAAAGAGACTTTGGCTTATTATGTTAAGAATGAGTTGTGAGAGGTAGGTATGGAATCAGGTAGAACTGGCAGGGAATGTAGATAAATTTGATACAGAACTAAAAAAAAATTAGAGTCAAGAATGAGCCCACATCTATAGCTAGAACATCTGGAAAGATGTTTGATCTTGACCACTACACTTTCTGCAACCAACTGTGAAAGAACAAAAGATGCCACAAATGAACATCTCACTACTGTGGAATTCAGATAACTGAGCAGACATGAGTATTGGAAAGTGCTAGAGATCTTGCTGCTCTGTCCTTGAAGCTCATTTATTTGTATCTGAAGTGTAGAACAGATTGATAAGTGCCAAAAGTACTTTTAAGATATTTGATCTGGGTTTAGGGTTTATTATGTGGAAGGGGGAAACTAGGAATAAAGCAGACCTAACACACAAATGCCAGCAACCTACTTTGAAATACAACAAAAAGCAAAAGGAAACTGAAGGTGGGGAGTGTGGGATGGATGGATAGATATGTGACAAAGCAAATACTGAAAGATGTTAACTGTGGAATTCGGGAGCAGATATATGTGTGCTAACTGTACAGTTTGAAAATATTTTTTGCTTGAATTATCTATATAATAAAAAATTTTAAAAGCAAAATGAAATTAAAAATAGACTACAGGGAGGAAAAAGCACTTACGTTCTCTGTTTTGTTGCTTCAAGAATTGCAGGGCAAATAAAACAGACACACAGGATGGATATACATGATCACTACTTTAGGTTCTTCATACAGAGAAGAAATGGTGCTCATCAGGGGCTGGAGATGTGGAGACTGGGGAATTATTTACACAATTGTACAACATTAAACAAGATGAGTAAGCCACATGGACTGTAGTTAATAACATAGTATTGTATGTTTAGAGTTCAATAAATGTTCTTATGTTAAGTGCTTTTAACACACACACACACACACACACACACACACACACACACAATCGATCAATCAATCAACCAATCAATAAAGAGTATGGGGGAAATTTTTGGAAGTAAGGATGTTCCTAGTATTGACTGTGATGACTGTTTGTGGGTCTATTATCTACAAACATCATGTTGCACATATACAACTCTTTGTGCACCAGCTATGACTTAGTAAAGTTGTTTTGGGGTGGGGGGATGCACTGACAAGAGAAACCAGAGAAAACAGAATCCAGGAGGAAGAAAATATTCCCAAATCCTCAAGAGAAAAGGCAAATGTCTCCTAGGTTAAAAGAAAAAACAACAACAAAACACTTGTTTTGAGACAGAGTTGTATGAAGCCCACAATAGCCTTGATGAACCTCAACTCCTGATCCTCTTGCCTCTACTTCCCAAGTGCTGGGCTTCTCAATGTGTACCACCAAATCTGCTAAATTAAAAATTCTTGATGAGAATAAAAAGGCCCATCAAATGATACTGTGAGTTTAAGAAAATAAGAACTAAACTTGGTAACATGGAGGACACTGATCTTTTTAGCAAGAATAGTAGAGACAAAAGGGTATGCTGTGTTAGTCCCACATACTTCCTCTTTTGTTTCTTACACAGCATATTATCTTCTAAACCTCTGTTTCACCAGCATCCTCACATCTCCTTACTCACTCACCCCAAACTGAGGTCACTGCTTCTCCCAAGAACAACAGTACTGCCTTGAATTATAGCCTTTATACTCTTCCTCCACAGCTGCTACAGACATTTAGCTAAAATACTATAATACTGCCTCAGTGCATACCCTGTAAGGTTCTCTATGGCATAGGATCTTTCCTTTATCATCTCTAAATGTCATTCTAAAACTGACATTTTACTCTTTCCATACATGATACTCTTTCCCAACTCCATGGAGCTATCTCTAATAACTATTATTATTTCAGACATCATCAACATGAAGTTATTCCTGGATCCCTCATTTCCCTACTCTTAAGGAAAATGCAGTGCCCTTCTTCAGGACAGAAGCATCAACACACTTAGATACTATACCAAATTCGTGTCAATCTCTTCCCACTATCAGAAAGCATCTAAAGTATTACAAATATTTAGTACCTAGCACAATGTCTGAAATAGTCAATAAAATTAACATCACCATAAATGACTGCCAATGTTACTTTTATTATTAAATTCATTATATTAATTTCAAACCTGTAGAAATCCAAGATGCTTTTGAATATTTTGCTTCTTTTCTGTAATAAATGACTCAAAGTGCATTACAGCTCGTGTGTATGCTTTGGAGCGAAAGGAAGCTACGGCCAGAGTATCCTGAGGTATGAGGTCTAGAAAACGAGTTACACTCTGATAGTCTTCAAAATTCACATTTGATACTGAATTAAAAAAAAAAATGAGTAGTTAAAGACTGATAAGAAAAATCTGGAAGATGAAGTATTTAACTTTATTTTTTTCATTAAATAATACAAATGCATTAAGAGCTAATATTTAGGCCTCATCGAAGAACAAGATGACTGCTCAGAGGATCTTGCTCCAGTTCTACTGTTATTAGTAATTTAACTGTGGACATTATTCATCTCACTGAACCCATTTCTTATCTGTTAAAGGGAAAGATTGATACCTGTTGTGCCTTCCTTACAAGTTACTTCAAGGAGTAAATGTAAAACTATGATTGAATGTTAAAAATGTATGACAACAAAGTAAAAGAAATGAAATTATTTATTACTCTGATAAGACACAATTATTCAGTAAGGAAAGTTCAGAATTATGGAAGAGGACTTTTATTTTAAAGTTTAGAAGGTCTTTTCCCCTCCTCAAATGCTGAGGATTGAGTCCTGGACTTTGTTTATGCTAGGCAAAAGTTCTCTGAACTATTTGTATTCCTTGCCCTCAAATGTTAATCTTAAAAGATGGAATTTTCAGCCCCCCCTCAGGATGGAATTTTAATTGCAGTGTTAATGAAAATAATAGGCAAATTAGTGCTTGCTTTTAACAGTAAAATTTTCACAAAGAGAACTAGGAACAAACACTTAATAGCTACTTAATCATACTCCATAGAAAACATTCCTATCAACAGGCAACTATCTGCAAATATAGAGAAATTTGTAAAACAACAATCTATTGTCTTTAACAGGCATATGGATAAAAGAAGAAGTGGTTTTCAAACTGACAGTTTTGTAAGTGACAATCTGTTTAGTAATTATCAGATTGTCAATTTTTAAAATTAGCCCTAAAACCTAGCAAAAAAAATGTGATAGCCACAAGAATGGCTGAGGGATAACAGTAGCAATAGGATTATAACCATCTACAAACTGCAAGATCAATAAAAAAGGTTCAAAATCATGGAAAGAATTCATTACTGTGTGATCAATATAATTCTTGTCATCAAATGATTATATCACAGGGGCTAATTGGTAGGATAACTCTAATGAGATTCATTTTACTCTGGAAGATTCTTTAATCTTGTTAGTGAAAGCTGTAATCCCACAAAAAGAAAATTACAGACTAGTAGCTCTAACACTGTGTGTAGCACAACAGTGTGCTCAGGGTGTTTACAGATTCTGTTGGGTAACAGACACTACTTGAACCCAAAAAAATAAATCAAATAAAAACCTTCTTTAACATTTAAAACTTAAAAATGTGAAAATGACATACACAAACACAATACACCGAAGCACAGGGAGCAAATGAATTAACAGTAAGGAGTAGCAAAATCATAATATCACTCTATCATCTACTTCACAGCTCACAATTTACACTCACATATATCATCTCATCAAACCCTCACAAAATCTCCTAAGGGAGAAACCCTATTTATATAGGTATGTATCTTGTCCACAGGTGTAAGAGTAAGAACTTAAAAGAGCAGCTTCTTGCCCACCCCCATTCCCACTCCTCCAAGGCAAGGCCTCCCGTGGGAAGTCAGCAGAGCCTGATACACTCAGTTAAGGCAGATCCAAGCCCCTCCCCCTGGACCAAGGCTGTGTAAGATGTCCCACTACAGGATCTAAAAAGCCCATTCATGGCCTAGGGATGGATACTGATCCCACTGTCAGGGGGCCCCTTAAGCAAATCAAGCTATATAACTGTCTTGCCTATGCAGAGGGCCTAGTCCAGTCCCATGGAGGCTCTACAACTATTGGTCCACAGTTCATGCGTTCCCACTAGTTTGGTTTGGTTGTCTCATGAGCAAGGAGAATCAAGATTATGATGTGGAAATGTACATAGACATTGTCTTAAAAAAACAAACAAAAAACCACTAATGCTTAAATTGTAGAATTAACATAAGGACAAGTTAATTGGTGGATATTACAAGAAAGTATGCACACATTAAGTTGACCTTACCTCCTTTTAGTTTGTTTTGTGGGAGTTTCTCAGCATTTAGCGCCTGAAATTTGTGCCTTGCCCATTGGGTGAGATGGTCAAGCATAGAGAACACGGTCTGTGTACTCAACTGGCACAGATCAGATGCACTGTCTTGGGTACTGATGGCATGCTGATCATCATGCTTTAGCACTGCCATAATTTCTGCATAAACCTAAGTAATTAATTTATAGTTAATAATGCATCCATCTATATAATAACGTTTTATTAATATCTAATATATACAACTAAACATTCTAGCAATAATTTAAAAAACAGTAGATTAATATTAACCGTAGCTATAGCTAAATTAATGAGAAAGAAAAACTGATTAAGAATGACTAAACAGAGGGCTGGAAAGATGGTTTGGTGGGCATTTGCTGTCCTTGCAGAGGACCTGGGTTCAATTCCCAGCATCCAAATGTTGACCCACAACCATCCGTAACTCTAGTCTTAGGGGAGAAATACCCTCTTCTGGCCTCTGTGGACACTAGGCATACATATAGTGCACAGATATATATGCAGGCAAACCACCATACACATAAAAGTAAGTAAAAAGGGCTAGAGAGTGATGTTCAGTGGTTAAAAGTGCTTGTTGCTCAGAGGATGGGAGTTCAGAAGACACACACGAGCCAGCTCACACTGCCTATAACTCTAGCTCTAGGGATTTTGACAGTCTTTTCTGGTCTCCTTGGGCACCTGCAAATATATGTGATGCCCACACATAAATAAAAAATTTTAAGAAGAGTGATTATAATTAATTTCAGAGTAAATAGCTAAATATACTGATAATGATATTAGGCTTTTTTGTATTAAACATTCTTTGAAAGCTAGTAAGATAAGATTTTATTTTTTGTTTTTGAGATGGATCTCATGTAATACAAATTGTGCTGGCTCTGTAACTGAGGATGACCTCTAACTCCTGGTGCTCCTGCCACTCTGTCTCTCAAGTGCTAGAATTTAGTATTTGTATATGTGAGTGAGAGAGAGTGCATGCAGGTGTTCCACACTGTGCATGTGAAGGTCAGAGCACAACTTTTAGGATTCTCTCGGGTCTCTCTTTCCCTTGTAGAATCAGGAGATTGAACTCATAACATTTTATCTACCGAACCATTTTGTTGGCCCTACTCTATAGCTTCTAATACTAATATGTTAGAGAAACTAAATTTCACATTTAGAACATGTGTCTGAAACTAAATAATAACTCTCACCTCTTGCTGATCTTCTTGATTACAACCCAACAAGACATATACTAGAATATGTGGAAGAAGATAGATGGTGACCTTGAAATCATGCTTCATCATTATGCTACAGCATGTAAAGATTTTACTCGCAAGTTCATGCCGAACCTGTAAACTCAAATGGTTTTAAGAAAGATTAGTAGTTTTACATATTTTATTCTATTGCTTGAATGTTAAAATGCAGCATGTGAAATAATTCATAACTGAGTAGAACTTCTCCATGCAGTGAAGGATGTACATTCAAGCAAGGAAAACTTCAGATCATCTCTCTAACTGATCCCAAATGCCAGAACTCCTGAGACCCCTACAGAGTATGTGCAGAGCTAGTTGCTAGCTTACATTAGTGTAAACAGCCTTAGCTCCTTTATAGCTCTTTTTCACTGTGTTATGTTTTGTTCTAGATTAACTTTCCTACTATATCTTTTTTAGCTATTATTAAATTTAGTGTACTAATTCCTCAAGAGAACAAAAAAAAAAAGTATGCTGAGTCAGCACATTAAGTATGTGGCTGGTACTTTAAGCAGTATGCAATGACAAACTATAAGATATAAAGAAAAGTAATAGCTGGGCGGTGGTGGCGCACGCCTTTAATCCCAGCACTCAGGAGGAAGAGGCAGATGAATCTCTGTGAGTTTGAGGCCAGCTTGGGCTACAGAGTGAGTTCCAGGATAGGCTCAAAAGCTACACAGAGAAACCTTGTCTCGAAAAACCAAAAAAACAAAAACAAAAAAAAAAAAAACAAAAAAAACCATTATTTTAGATAAAAGTATAAGTGATATATCTACTTTCAAAAGTATCACTAAATGGTAATATATCTTGTTTACATAAAAATATGTAAATATAAAATATTATCTTTTCATTCTGTCAGCATGAATATCCTCTTGTATATGCTATGCATTCAGTACATGTTCTGTATTCCTCCAGAATTTCTGTTCAGTTAATAAATTCTAAACTTGGGTCTCTTACCTTTGTTATAAGATAACCTGCCCAAGATGATGACCATTCTGCAAAGTTATTACCTAATTTACTTAAGTAAATTGGCTTCTTTACTCCAGACCAATCTGTTGACTTCTGGGAACTCTTATATCTGTAAATTTGAAAATTTATTTAAAAATATGTATTTAGAAGTACTGTAAAGAAAGTGTAAGAAGTTATATGCACCTCTTCACTGAGAACTGTACTGTACTGTATTATATTTGCTGAATTCTAGTGAAAGAGTATTTTTCTACTACTATCTGTCTTAATGGTGGAGTAGGAGGTCATTACATACTCCTCAGGTCACCTTAGGATGTGAGTATGTCTCTCCTCAGAGCCTTCCAACCTCCAGTCAAGTTCAAGCTGCTCAGTTACACTATTTGCCACTGTTCTTCATTTTGGGCATCCCTCAAACTCATTGATTACCACATTAAGTGACAATTTCAGTGCACTGGTGTATTCTTTCTTCCTCAAGTTTTATAATCATAACTGACTTCAATGTTTGGCTGGACCACTTAATCAAATGCTAAGCTTCTAAGGAATTTTCTCCTTCACTCAAATTATAAGGGCTCCTCTGTACCAAATTATCTGTACCATGTCTACTGCCACTTTTGGCCAATGATCTCATCTCCTGTACCTTTGACTTCACATAGGAAAAAAATAAATAAATAAACCACCACTTTTTCTCACAATCTAATCTGTAAACCCACCTGATGACTAGCTTTCCTTAATAAAAGGAGAGAAATTCTCCCATTTTCTCCCACTAGTTCAACATGACTTTCTTTTTTGTCCTCAGCATTACATTATGTTAAACATGTTCAAACAGCTCTCATCTCACTACGTACATAGCTGTAGGATTTTCTGAAAGGCACAGGTTCTTTTAGAATCATCATGTGCTGGGAGGTGGTGGCACACACCTTTAATCCCAGCACTTGGGAGGCAGAGCCAGGTGGATCTCTGTGAGTTCGAGGCCAGCCTGGTCTACAGAGGGAGATCCAGGACAGGCACCAAAACTGCAGAGAAACCCTGTCTCGGGGGGAAAAAAAAAAGAATCATCATGTAAGCTCAGGAATTGATAAATATAATAGTTTCTCTATACTCAAGGTCTCCAGCAAGCAAGATACATTTTACTATAGTCCATGTTTTAAAAAATGAGAAAACCCACAATCTCAAACCTAAAAGAGAAAAACTTTTATGTAACAACATTTTTATGGGACTAAAATGCTTATGTGAATTTAGTTTAAAAAGTTAATGAGTCTGGCCAGGTGGTGGTGATGCACGCCTTTAATCCCAGCACTTGAGAGGCAGAGGCAGGTGGCTCTCTGAGTGCAAAGACAGCCTGGTCTACAAAGCAAGTTCCTAGACAGCCAGGGCCACACAGAGAAAACATGTCTTGAAAAAAAAAAAAACAAAACAAAAATAAAAGGAAAAAAATTAATGAGTTTGAGCTACAAGTCAGGTTCTGCCTAGTCACATTCTCAAGTTTTCTGCACAAATTATTTCTGTGGCAACTTTGAAGTGCATTGTATTTATCTGGTTCTAAATATTAACTATTCCAAATACATGCATCATTTATACCTATAATCTAGGTTTAGAGACTGCATATAAAAAACTAAATGGTATCCCATCTGGGAAGTTCCTTAAATCTCTCAGTTACAAATGTATTATATCATGGGCTATTGTGATGCTTAGCACATAAAGGTACTTGCTGTCAAGTTTGATGACTTAACTTGCTCCCTGGAACCAACATGGTTGGAAGGAAAGAGTCAACTCCCACAAGTTGTCTTCTGACTTCTATGTGAGCTGTAGAATTGTGTATAAGCCCGCACACACACACACACACACACACACACACACACACACACACACACAAATAAATATGTAAAATTAAAAAAAATCATATACAAATAAACATTACTGTCCTAAGGTCACTCTTGTACACGACTAATTAAAACTGGGCAGAAACGTGCACTTCTACATTTTCGGGTGCCTATGAGTGTGTGTGTTCTAGTGTAAACCTATGCATGCATGTGGAGGCCAGTGGACAACCTTGGGTGTCTTCTCAGATGCAGTATACCTTTTCTTTTTCTTTAAGATTGAGGCAGGGTCTACAGCTTGCCAAGTAGGTTAGGCTGGCTGGCTGGCCAGCCCCAGAATCCCCATGTCTGTTTCCCCAGGGCTGGGTTATAAAAATGCACCACCACAAATGGCTTTTTTCACATGGATTCTGGATATTAATCTCATGTTATATAATACAAGGCAAGTAATTTACCAACTGAGCTATCTCCCACCCTGACTTCTACTTCCTAATAAGTAAAAACAGCCACTCCCACAGATTATCTCCCCCAAATCCAAGGAATTCATTCAACAAGCTGAGATTAATTAGGCATTCATTACTGAGTATCAGCTAAATGTCAGCCACTCTGTTCATACTTTATTATCTCCTATATTCTTAATAATAACCGATATGAGATGAGTAAAATCATCCATTTTCAAGAAGAAAATGATGAAGCCAAGCATGGTGGTACATGCCTGTAATTCTAGTACTTGGGAGGCAGATGCAGGAGGAGCTTAAGTTTCAGGCCTGTCTGGGATATGTAAAAAGACCTGTTTCAAAAATCAAACAGCCAGCAAAGTGACTCATACCTATAATCTCAGCACTAGAGAGGCTAACACAAAAAGATTGTCACAAATTCAAAATCAGCCTGAGTACAGAGTCAGTTCTAGGCCAGCCTTAGTTATAGAGTGAGACTGTCTCAGAGCAACCAACCAAACAGAAGAAAACAAAACAATAACAAAAAATCAAAACTTACATTTGTGCTATGGAACAATCCTTTTCTACACTATAAATATGTATTACTCTCACTGGTTAATAAAAAGCTGACAGACCTGTAGCTGGGCAGGAAGTTAGGAGGGAAAGCCGAACAGAATGGTGGGAAGCAGGGCAGAGTCAGGAGAGACATCAGCCAGTCACCGAACAAGCAGGATTGTAAAAATGAGGTAAGAAGCCATGAACCACGTGGCAAAGCATAAATAGAAATATAGGTTAAGTGTAAGAGTTAGCTAGTAGCAAGTCTGAGCTACTGGCCAAGCATTTATAAATAATATTAAGCCTCTGAGTTGGTTATTTGGGATTGGGCGGTTGGTATAGGGAAATGTCTGTCTACATATCTGTTAAATAATTTAATCAAGACTTAGGAGCTAGCAAATACAGGTCCAAGACTTAGACTTAGGTATCTATGACTTCAAATGCAATGAACTTACTAGTAGATTGTAAGAAGCCTTACAAATACAAATATGTTAGAATATAGAATAATGAGGTGAAGAAGCTGGGTATGGTAGCACACACCTGTAATACTAGCACTGAGAAGGCCAAAGAAAGAAGATTGTGAGTCTGATGCCAGGGTTAGGTAAAAAGCATGTTCCTGGCCAGCTTGGGGGAATATAGGGAGACCATATTAAAAAGAAAAGGTAAAGAGAGGAGGTAGAGAGAGGGAATGAAGAGAAGAAAATGTGAAATCCTCAAAAAAGAAAAGCTAAATATTAGTTTTAGACTCCATATTGACATATTATATCTTCAATAATACTAGTCAGAAGAAATACAATGCTTGCAAAAAATGTTTTTAAATATAAAAAAGTTATCTAGTGAATACAAATGCAAACTTTAGGATTCTTACAAGAAATTTCACTAGAAGTATAGGTACTTGACTAGGGCTCAAAGAAGTAATTTTTCCAAGCTCACACATCTAGTAAATACATGACTCAAACTACCTAAAATTAAAGCCTCCAGTTTAAAAAAAATCCAAAATTTCTAATTAGTAATTATTCCTTTCAAAGTTATTTAAATTGAAGAAATAGAAAACACATTTTTAAACTAGAGGGAGAAAAAGACAGAAAATCAGGAAGGATGACAATCTCTAATTGGGTTTCTAATTGGGTTTTTCGGCTAGTTCTAAACACTTAAATTTCTCTACTTAGAAGTTGGAAAAACAATCTCTCCTGGGCTGGAGAGATGGCTCAAATGGTAAAATACTTACAAATACAAGTTTATGAAGACCTGAGTTAGGATGTCTAGCATCCATATAAAATTGTGCAACTGCAGTCTCAGAGCAAGGAAGGCAGAAGTGAGTGAGTGTATCTCTCTGGTTTGCTAGTCAATCTAGTTGCTATGCTACAAGTTCAGTGAGAGATCCTGTCTTAAACAAATAAAGGGAGAAGTGATGGAGGAAGACACCTGACATCAGCCTTTAGCCTCCACATATACAAGTACATCCTCATACATACATACAAACAATAAACACAAAAGTGCCAACTCATACTCAATGTAGATATTTCAAAGCACTACTGACAGTTGAACTGAAGTAAAATTCTTTTAATTCAATGAATTAGTCTTAAATATTTAAAGTTATAAAATTTATCAAATGGAGCAGACTTCTTGTTTTAAATGAGTATAAACATAAACCACAGTAGAAAACAACATAAGAACATATGTTTTGTGGTTTTGTATTTATGTGATGAATGCATGTGTATGCAGGTATGTGTGGAGGACAGAGGCCACTGCTGGGTGTTTTCTTTAATTACTCTCCAGCTTTTTATAGTTTGAGACAAATGCTATTTGGCAGGGCTGGCTGACCTATGGGTTTCAGGGATCTGCCTGTCCCTGGTCCCTCTTCACCGTTGATGGTGTGCTACATGTACATTCACCAGGTCTGGCTTTTTACATGGGTTCAGGGAACCAAACTCTGATCCTCATGCTTACACAGCGAGACGCCCAACCTCTAAAAATACTTTTGATGTTAAAACTCTATGAAGGTAATATTAAATTTTACAAAATTAAAACAAGTTTTGTGAAAATAATTTAAATGAATAGACATACCTAGTATTGAGATGAGGTTCTAATATTTCCCGGACATGCTCAGGAAATCTCTTCCACAGCTGATGACCTGGGCCATTGCTCTGTATCTCTCTACAGTCATAAATAGAAAGTAATTCCTACAAATACATTATATAATAGTAAGTCCACATGAAACAGATAAATGAAAACTTAAGATTCCGAACTCCCTTAAAAACATTTATTTCAATGATCCAAACCATTAAGGTACATTACCTGGGGTCACAAAATCTATGATAATACTTAATTATGAAGCCAGTTCACGTAAAATAGCCTCTAAAACATAAAATTAAGAACTATTTTGAGACAAAAAGAACTTTGTATATTCACAAAATTACAGTCTTTGAATGTTTCTTTTGGACTAAAGACTGACCCCTCTACACATGCTAAGTATGCACTATGGAATTGAGATACACACGCAGGCCCTGACCCTGAGAATCTGATTTCTTTGGAGTCATATGAAAGTAGCTAGAAGTCCAAAAGAGTGCATCAACTCAAGACAACTTAACTTCTAGATAGGCCTTACCCTTTTGAAGGAGGGAATGGGGTTGTGGGGGAGGATGGGGGGGGGTGGCAGGAGGAGTGATGAGAGGAGAATCTGTGGTTGGCATGTAAAATTAAAAAAAAAAAAAATCCAGGGCTTAAGGCCGGGTGGTGGTGGCACACAACTTTAATCCCAGCACTCCAGAGGTAGAGGCAGGCGGATCTCCGACTTCCAGGCCAGCTTGTTCTACATAGAGAGTTCCAAGACAGCCTGGACTACATAGAGAAATCCTGTCTTGGGGAAAAAACAAAACAAAAAACTGAGCTTAAAATCCTTTAAACAGAATGCAAATGTTAAAGACCAGTTCATAACAAGGTGTGGTAGAACACACCCGTATCCCCAGCATTAGGGACAGTGAGACACAAGGATCTCTATAAGTTCCAGGCCATGGGCTTGAAACCATGGACTTACACAGGGAATTCCAGGCCAACCTGGTCTATATCTTGAGGTACTGTCTTGAAACAAACAAAACAATTAAAAAAGCCCAAACCACCAACTTATTATTGAAGCTCAGAGACTGAATGATTCTATTTTTGTTCCCATAAAGAACAAAACAAAACAAACACAGCTGGGCATTGTGGTACATGCCTGTAATCCCAGCATTCAGGAGGTTGACATAGGATTTAGAATTTGAGGTGAGGAAGGAACGAACACACACACACACACACACACACACACACACACACACACACACACACACACACACACGTAAAATTAAAGCCTGTCTGAAAAAGCTAAGAGGGGCTGGGCGGTGGTGGCGCACGCCTTTAATCCCAGCACTTGGGAGGCAGAGGCATGTGGATCTCTATGAGTTCAAGGCCAGCCTGGTCTCCAAAGTGAGTACCAGGAAAGGTGCAAAGCTACACAGAGAAACCCTGTCTCGAGGGGGAAAAAAAAAAGCTAAGAGGGAGAGACAGGAAGGGAGAAAGGGGAAAGAGGGGAGGAAGTTGTGGGGGGAGAGGAAAGAGGAAAAGAGATTGATTTTGATGTTTTTAAACAAGACGTGGGACAAGGATTTATGACATAAACTTGCTGTCACTAATATCCATCCTTAAAACAAGACAAATAATTTAAGGTATTATATCTTGTACTGCACAGTATTCTTTCTTTTCTGTTCTACTGAAAATAATCATGTGAAATAAATATATACTTTTCTGATATTTTTAAGAAATAAGCAATATTAGGCAAATCATATCTTTTTTTTTTTTTCTTTTTTTTTTTTTTGAGAAGGGTTTCTCTGTGTAGTTTTGGTGCCTGTCCTGGCTCTCATTCTGTAGACCAGGATGGCCTTGAACTCACAGAGATCTGCCTGGCTCTGCCTCCTAAGTGCTGGGATTAAAGGTGTGCGCCACCACCACCCGGCAGCAAATAATATATGTAATATTTAGGTTTTTAAATTAAAAACTAAGACAGCATTTAAAAAATTCACAGAAATACTTAAATTTTACTTTTAATTTAACTCTAAAACGTTATTAAAATTTTGTTTTAATCTAGCCTTTTTGAGTTTGGCAAGGTCTCTTCAAAAGCAGCTCTTGTGAGACTGGTGAGATGGCTCGGGGGACAAAGGCATGCGCCACCAAGCCATCCAACCCGAGTTAGGACCCAGGACCCACATGGAGGAAGGAGAGTACTGACTCTAAGTTGTTCTCTGACCTCCAGATGGGAAGTGCACAAACGTGGGTGTGTACACACACACATATCTATAGAAATATGAGAGAAAATAAAGAATGCCTCCTCTATTAGTACGATGTATTAGATCAGTGATTCTCCTTTGATTTCAGGACGCTAACCTACATTGCTAAAAACATCAATATGGGGCTGGGTGTGGTGATGTACTACTTTAATCCCACCACTTGGGAGGCAGAGATGGGCAGATCTCTATACAGTGAGTTACAGGCTAGCCAGGGCCCCATAGTGAGTTCCTTATTTCAAAATAAATAAACAACAAAAAAAACCAACAAACCAATAAAATGCTTATATGTACAGACCTTGCTTCAAATTTCATAGTAGTTAGGAAACCTCCCAAATGTCACTCCTAGAATCTATGTGAGCCTGGCAACACCACAGTTATTTGTCCGTACTTGCTTGGGAGGCAGAGATAGGCAGATCTCTATGAGTTTGAAGTTTGCCTAACAAACCAATGTGTATAGGTACAGACCTTATTTCAAATTTCATGGAGAAAATAGTAGTTAGGTAACCTCCCAAATTTCCATTCCTAAAATTTATGTGAGCCTGGTAACACCAGTTACTTGTGCACCTTTGACCTGCTTTCTTTATTGTTATTACAATGAACTGTTCTATTTGTTAAATTTCATGATTTTACTTTATGTGCATATGTTTTTGTCTACATGTATGTCAGTGCACCACATGCATCCCTAATATTTATGGAGGCCAGAGAAAGGTGCTGGGTCCTCTAGAACTGGAACTCCAGAAAGTTGTGAGCTGTCATGTGGGTGCTGAGAACCAAACTCAAGTCCTCTGGAAGAGTAGCCAGTTATTTTAAGTTGGGCCATTTCTCCATCCCCAGTGAATTATTCTTAAGGGGCGTTGTTGTTGTTCTTATGAGGCAGGGTTTCATGTATCTCAGGTTGACCTCAAATATACTATGTAAGGATGACCTTGAACTTATATCATCTTGCCTTTATCTCCTTATTGCTAGGATCACAGATACGAGCTAGCATGCCAAGGTATGTTGTAGATCCACACCAGGCTTATGCATGTTAGGTAAGCACTCTGTCAACAGAGATACATCTTCAGTTTCTGTTCTTATTTTTAATGAAGGCTAACCCTTCGACCTCTGCACTGTATTCTGTGTCTCTTCACCTGTTTACAATACTGCATCAGGACTAAGGGTATAGCTCAGTGGTAGACGTTAGATACTTAGCATTAACATCCACATTAAAAAAACAAATAAAACAAAACACTTCATCAGTTCACTTCTACATTATCACTGCCTCCGTTCTGATGACCTGTTCCCAGGTAATATAGAAATACTGCTACTTTTTTCTAGCTTTACTGGTCTTTATGCCCCAGCTCCTCTCCCATTCTTCTCTCGTGCTTGACAGTAAAATTCCTCAAGAACTGAGTTTTTGCTTTGCTTTATTTCTCTCTTCCTGTATTCATGATAAATGTTTGAAATAGATCTTGTCAAGGTCAACAATTGCCTCAGTTTCTATGTAGCCAGTGGGAAGTTTTCAGTTCTTAAACTACTATAGTTGTAATCAGCATTTAATACAGACCACAAAGAGGAGACTTCTCCAAACCTTTATCTTCCTGAAAAGCACATTCTCATCACAAAAGACTTCTCCAAACTTTTATCTTCTGGAACAGCACATTTTCCTACCATCACTGGCAGCTCTCTGTTTTGTCTGCTTGTTTGTTTGTTGTATCTTTATTCTCTAGCTTCTCATCCCAGGACCAAAGACTGGACCACCCCCTCTCCTTTTCTGTAACAGTCTCATTAAAGCAACCTTCCTATGCATCCTGAGAAGCTGGGATCACAAGCAAATATCACCACTGACTTATAGAATCTATTCATCAGTACTTTCTCTCTTGATTATTTCACCAAGATGCAACATTTCAAAATGCCACATCCATAATGAAAATATCCAAATGTTTATCTATAACCTAGACACTTCAGTGTGATTCCAGACATAAATGTCTAACAAAATAACCAACACCCTTCCCCCCAAAAAGAAAACAGAATAGCTGTAATGAACTAACAAAACTCAAAAAAATTAACTTAAAATTCTTACAAGAGGCAGGGCTATGAAGTTGGTGAATTTATAAAAATAAAATCTATCAATGCAAACTATATACTTGGTCTAAGATTGGTTTTAATGTGTAGTTATTTATACAACTAATATGTTTGCATATGTATAAAATACATCTTCTCTGAATCTTCTTTAAAATTTATTTTAAAAAAGCGTCTCACTATCTATAGATGGCCTGGAACTCTCCAGATAGATCAGGCTAGTCTTGCATTTGTAACTCCCTGCCTCTGCCTCCTGGGTACTGGGATTAAAAGCATTTATTTTTATTTAAAATTTAAAAATTTGTGGGATATTCCGAGATAAGGCCTCACTATGTAAAGCAGGCTGTTCTGCCACTAGGTTAATCTCAGATTTGTGGTGATCCTCCTGCTTCTTTCTGTCTCTCAGGTGCTCAAATTACTAATGTGCATCACCATTCCTGGCTCCTTAGTCATGAGCCATGTTTTAAAATGGCAGTAAAACAACCTAGGTGTTTCAAGCAAATTCTTAAATACACTGTAGTATATTCATATTGAGTATCTTTCAGTTACTGCAAAGAATGAACTCGATATAAGTTACTGATACAGAAAATTACCCAAGATAGGTCATGAAACACAAGAAAATAAAATTAAAGATCATAAATAATATTTCCCATTGTTTAACATAAAAGACATTTAGTATTTCTATAAATACTAAACATTTAAAAAATATGTACAGTATGTTAAATACTTTTAAAAGTAATATATACTTTAAAAATTTTTTTTATGAGCCAGGCGTTGGTGGCGCACGCCTTTAATCCCAGCACTCGGGAGGCAGAGCCAGGCGGATCTCTGTGAGTTCGAGGCCAGCCTGGGCTACCAAGTGAGCTCCAGGAAAGGCGCAAAGCTACACAGAGAAACCCTGTCTCGAAAAACCAAAAAAAAAAAAAAAATTATGTTTGCAACAATGTAATGGATTTCATTAAGGCATTTTCACAGGTATGTGTTATAATATTTTGTTCTTATTCATTCAAGAAAATAAACTTCTGTGTTCTCTAAGATATTTATTATGAATCTATATCACTTAGATGATAAATAGTTAAGTATTTTACAACTATGGAATTTATAGTTTTCGTAGTAGCACTTAATAGCCAGTAATGGCTATTACATACAAGCATGCTTACCTGAATAGCATAAGCAGCTGAATCTTGGGCTCGGCTATTATCTGCATAGGCGAGGTAAGCTCTTGTTAGCTCCATCAGCAATCCATAGGCAAAGCTTAAATCTTCTACTCCAGTCTTAATAAAAGAAAAAAAAAAAAAAAACAACCCTCAATAATTGATATATAAATTTTCTGCAGGTGTTAGTTACTGTGTTACCATGGTGAACTTAGAAATGGGAAAGGAGAATGAAGCGCAAACAAAGATGGTATATGGCTGAAATATAATCCACAGCTAAGAAGTCAAATACTATATCTTTTTAGAATGTTATGAAACTGTATCAAAATCATTCCACTTTGAATAATTCGGTCAGTTTACACTATTTGTGTCTGAACAGGCAGAAAGCAAACTGTAGGGTCACCAAGATGGCTCAGTGGGCAAATGTTCTTTCAGTGTACACCTAGTGACCTGGATTTCAATCCTCAGAACCCATCTACAAGTAGAAGTAAACTAACTTCTCAAAGTTATTCTCTGACCTCTACCTGTGTGCAATAGCACGTTTCATGCGCGCGCGTGCGTACACACACACACACACACACACACACACACACACACACACACAGAAGCCTGAGAGTTGCTTTACAGAATGTAGTTACTCCAAGGTAATTTCAACATTCTTTCTTCTCAGAATCACCAAGTACACTAATACATCAAATTTTTCATTTTCATTGGTGATCTCAGTGAGAAAGCACTTGCCTAGTCTAGCAGCAAGGCCCTTAAGTTCAAGCTCTAGCACTGAAAAACAAAAACAACAAATCACAAACATACATACAAGCAAACAAACAAAAACTAGCAAAAAGTACAAATTGATCATTATACATGGATTTCCTTAAAATATACACATTATTAGAATACTCTGAAAAACTAGTTTTTTTATGGAAACACTAGCAATTATGTTTACATGTTAATCTTTAGATAACTTATTAGACCCATTATCATAATTAGGTTAGTAAGCTTTGCTTCAAGAACAGAACACATTAGATCGACTATTAGGTTCAAAATATTGCTTTTGGCTAAAGAGCTCCATGACATTATTTAGTTAGTTAATAAAAGCTACTTAAATTTTCTAACTGTGTAAGTGGAATACATAAAACTCAATTCAAGGGGAAGAGAGATTGCTCAGCAGTTAAGAGCACTGGCTGCTCTTGCTGAGGACCTGGGCTCAGTTTACAGCACCCACTAGGAGCTTACAACTGTCTACAATTCTAGTTCCAGGGGATTCAACGCCCTCTTCTGGTCTTTGTGGACACTATGCATGCATGTGGTGCACAGACATACATTCAGGTAAAATCCTCATACACAGTTTGAAAAATTCAAATAAAACAGAACAAAACAAAACAAAAATAACTTAGAGAAATGTTATCATTCAAAATTACTATTACTTACCACAAAAGTAAAATCTTTTCCTTGAGTTTCTGTTGTTGAGAAATCCAATCGTCCTGGATCTATTGCTCCCAATTCTCCTAGGCATTCCCCACACAGCAAGCGAGCTTGAGAGTTTGCATCTTGGCAGCCTTTCAAAATGACCGTCACTAGCTGTGAGATAACAGGCTCCACTGTTTCACTATCAGTTGCGTATTTTATCAATTTTTCCTAAAGTAAAAGTAGGAAGTTTATATAGAACTCTTACAGCATGTTTTTATAAACTAAAGCTTAAAAATATTAATATAGGAATAATAATTAAATAATTAAATTCCTGTATCTTCAAACTTTTCAATCAGTTTTTGATGACTTTACATAATATAGCTCACAATATGTTTTGCAGGAGTAGTATGTGCTCTTAACTGCTAAGCCATCTCTCTTGCCCAAGAATTATCTTTTAGATAGTATCATTTTAGTGCTTATTTTCTATTAAGTCTACACCTGTTAGCCAGTGTTAAATGGTATATAATGACACACATATTTTTACTTTTAGTTATTGCTCATGTAACAATTACTGAGTTTATTTATTAGAAGGTGTAACATTCATAGAGATTCACCTTCTTGAGCAAGTATTATTTTATCATCTTAGATTTACAGTTAAATATATAAATAGTAGTTATCAGTCTTCTTTACAAACTCTCCTCTGTCACTTAGACTAAATGAAACTCATCCTCAAATAAGATTAGGAAGGGCTCACTTGTAAAAATAGTACTTCAGTTTTTGTGTATTCGAAACTGTGTTCTTAACCATGACGCTAATAAACACAGCTGGAGTCTTTTTTTTTTTTTTTGAGACAGAGTCTCTAGGCCCCTATCAATTAAGTTTCCTTATCTTTGCCAATTAATTTTAAATGAGTGGGAATGCAGGAGAGATGGCCAAAAGTTAAAGAGTACTTGCTGTTCTTACAGAGGACCTGGGTTCAGTTCCCAGC
Source organism: Peromyscus maniculatus bairdii (assembly GCF_049852395.1). Lineage (NCBI taxonomy): Eukaryota > Metazoa > Chordata > Mammalia > Rodentia > Cricetidae > Peromyscus > Peromyscus maniculatus. The sequence continues at coordinate 93,438,424 of NC_134858.1, read as the reverse complement.
ACTCACAATGTGGCTCATAACCATCCATAAATCCAGTTCCAGTTCTGACCTATGTAGGCATTGGGCATGCATGTGATACACATACATACATGCAGGCAAAAGAAAAAAAAAATCATACATAGGAAAATAAGTCTAAAAAATTAAACAAATTTTCATTTTTTGGTCTAGAAGCTCTGATTTTTTTTTTTTTGTACTACTAAAGTCTATGGTTTATCTGAGTTGACTACTTGGTATTTTCTTCGTATAAAATGTATTACTTTAGTATTTATAATAGACATTTTTTCAGAAAGATTGCTTGAATTAGTTTTAAATATTAATTCTGTCCTATTGTTTTGGTATCTTAAGATACTAATTATTTTTAATGCTTTATCAATGACACTTAAATTTTTTAATCAAATGTATTCTTTTTTTTTTTTTTTTTTGGTATTTTGAGACAGGGTTTCTCTGTGTAGCTTTGTGCCTTTCCTGGAACTCGCTTTGTAAACCAGGTTGGCCTCGAACTCACAGAGATCTGCCTGGCTCTGCCTCCCGGGTGCTGGGATTAAAGGCGTGCGCCACCACCACCCTGCATCAAATGTATTCTAATAGTCCATAATTTGTTCATTTTTTAAATTGGCTTCCTGAGTTTAGTCACCTCTGATTCCTATCTTCTTGGTTATGTCCTTTAATCTCATTTATTTATTTATTTTAATTTTTCTAAAGTTTCATTTATGTGTGTGTGTGTGTGTGTGTGTGTGTGTGTGTGTGTGTGTGTGTGTGTATCTGTGTCTAGGTAAGTGTATAAACATGTAGCATGCAGAGGCCAGAGAAGGCACTGGATGTTCTCCTATCACTTTATACCTATTCCTTTGAGGCAAAGTCTCCCTGTACCTGGGGCTCAAGTTTTCTAGGCCTAGGCTAGGCTGAAAACCACCTCAGCAATTCTTTTCTCTCCAACTCAGAGCTGAGATTATAGGCATATATAGAATGTATGATTTGTTATGTGGGTGTTGGGATCTGAACTTTGGTCTCCATGACTAGAAGCAAGCACTATTAACCAGTTATCCATCTATCTAGTATTCTCTGATTAAAATTAAAATTCTCATGTAACTTTTTTAAACTTGAAAATATTTGAAATTCTTAATTTAGGTTTTAGTGCTAAATCTAGTTTTCTTTTACTTTTTGGTTGCTTAAAAAAAGAATTGTCATAACTGAAAGACTTTTTCCTTTGAGACAGGTTCTCACACTGTACCTTGGGTTGGTCCTTAAGCAATAAAGTAATCTTGCCTCAGTCAGTCTTTCAAGGGCTGGGATTAAAGTACTATGAGTGGATTTCTTTCTCACTTTATTTTGTTTTTCGTTTTTTGAGACAGTCTTACTATACAGCCTTGGCTGGCCTGGAACTCTCTATGCAGACAAGGCTGGCCTTGAACTCAGAGATTTATCTGCCTCTGTCTTCTCAGTGCTGGGATTAAAGACATGCACTACTTCACAAAGCTTTCTTATATGTAATTTTTCTACTCATATTGTGAATCCTCCATATAGGCTCTAACCATAAGAATTTTGTAATGACTTTAAGATTTTCATTTCATAAATAAATACCTATACCAGCATAGTACAGTTAATTGTTTAAAAATAAAGCACCATTTTATTTTTTCTTTTTGACATCAAAGGTAGGATTTGATAAATTTATTTCTACAAGACTTTTAAGTCTTCTACCTTTCTTCTTTCTGTTTATAACAAGGTCTACAAAGCATGCTTCCTTTTCCTCCCTATTCTTTTACTTCTCCCAGGGAAAATGATTGTCTGAGACCTCAGCACCTATATACTTTCCAGTATCTTCTCTGTAGCCAGTACCCGGAAAGCATTTCCAGTGTTGCTCTTCCACTGGGAGTAAGTTCTAGTTCTGGTCCTCCTGCTCTTTATACACACTGTTCAGAATCTCTGGTTTTTGGGATTCTGTCTTGTAACAACATTGAAGGTGTGGATTATGTTAGGATTTATGCGCTCTCCTTGTTGCTACTTTTGATGGTGGAGAGATTGAGAATTGATTCAGACAGTCATCTTTATTTCAGGACAATCTATAAGTCTCTACCATTTTATTTTCAATGAATTCTTTTCTGCTTTGTAATAATTAGTATATATGACTTTTAAATAGAATTCTACATCCCATCAAAACTAATTTGAACTTCTTACAATCTTATCCTTCTGGAATTTGCCCAAAAAGATCCCCTTAATATGAGTAGCACAACTGGAAGTATGGAAGAAAGGAAGAGAGGGAGGATGGAAGCAGGGAAAAAGGAAGGAAAGAGAAATGTTGAAAGGTGGTATAAGCCTATAATTCTATCTCTCAAGAAGCCGAGGCAAGAGAATCATGAGTTCAAGGCCATCTTTGGCTCTACTCAAAGTTTGAGGCAACTTTGGACTACTAAAAATCAAACAAACAAAAACTAATACAGTTAGCTCAGTCCAATTATAAAATAGTAAAATTATTGACATTTTATATGACAGATATCAATGGGGTAGTTACGTCAGCAGAGTCACATAAACTGCTGATACACAAACATTCAACTCCTTACTTAAAATGAAGTCGTCAAGGCTTGGGGGATGGCCCAGGGGTTTAGGAGTGCTTGCCATACAAGCATGAGGCCCTGAGTTCAAACACCTAACACTCACTTTAAAATGTGGGACATGGTTGTGCATGGCTGAAAACCTGGAATTGGGAGGGAGAAGCTCAGTGGTCAGTCAACATAGTTTAAACAGTGAGCTTACAGATCAGTAAAGGTAGAAAGTGACAGAGGAAGACACATGACAAATGAGAATGAACCACATACTTACACCACATAAATACCATACAAAAAATAAGACTAATTTTTAATTCAAAGTTCAAAAAAGGGGCTGGAGAGATGGCTCACAGGTTAAGGGCACTGGATGCTCTTCCAGAGGCCCTGAGTTCAATTCCCAGCAACCATATGGTGGCTCACAACCATCTGTAATGAGATCTGATGCCCTCTTCTGGACTGCAGGCATACATGCAGGCAGAACACTGTATACATAAATAAATCTTTAAAAAAAATTAAAAGAAGATGTAGTAGTTTAAAGTACAACTATGAAATAAGAACCCTTCAAAACAACAGACTATTGTACAAATTTTTGAGACTGAAGCTAATGGACATCCATCTTACAGATTATCCATTTTTCAGTCAGATTTTATAATCTAGGTAAAATAAAAATAACTAATTCCACTAAATTTTTAGAGTTCTCAAGCAAGAATGCCAATCTATCATCTTTTCTTTAAACTCCCAATACTTTTTTCTTATAATTTGAATTGTATCACTTTAGCATACCTGATTTTTATATAATGTTTCCTTCAAACTGGTAAGAGCATGAATACGAACATCTACATTTTCGTGTTGAATTGCTTTCATGGATAGCTGGAGGGTAGTTTGAAGGTCAGTACTCTCAGAAGTCTCCTAAACAAAGAGCAAAGAGACATACTTTATTAACTATCCAAACAACCTCTGAATAGCCTGTTTTCTATATAACATGTTACTGTTAAAATAGCTAAACTATAAACCAACTAAAAGTTTGTCCATCCCCTTCTTTGCAAAGTCTATGTCATCAGTGTTTTTTTAGGGGAAATTTTTTTATTCTAAAATCTTTAGAACTAGAGATTTTCTTCCAACTGAATAAAAATTTATCTAAAATAAGCACTTGATAAGAAGTACATGCTTTCACTAATTTATAGAGGCTACATAATGATCTTGAACCAGGTCTGTGAACTCGGTAGATAATTCTATTAAATCCTTTCACTACTCAAAGTATTCTATTTCTGTTCTGAAATTCTATGAGATCACAGTATTTTCATCAAGTTTTTTTTTGTTTGTTTGTTTTTCGAGACAGGGTTTCTCTGCGTAGCTTTGCGCCTTTCCTGGAGCTCACTTGGTAGCCCAGGCTGGCCTCGAACTCACAGAGATCCGCCTGGCTCTGCCTCCCGAGTGCTGGGATTAAAGGCGTGCGCCACCACCGCCCGGCAATTTCATAAAGTTTTAAGATTTTAAGATGATCAAGAATCATTTAGATCTTACATAGTGATATTATGATTTATAGCATAATATAGATGGAATCATCCCATATTTCCCCTCTGAAATGTAGAGAGGGTGGCTTCTATTTAATACTAATTGTGTCTCTCACCTAAATAGGATGTGGTAGTGGTGCAGTAGTGCATGACTGTAACTCCAGCATTTGGAATGCTAGGCAGGTAGATGAAGTATTCAAGACCAGCCTCAGCTACATAGTATATTTGAAGATAGCCTCAGCTACAAGAGACTGTCCCAAAACAAAGTAAAACAAAATAAAATTGTTTTGACTGGTAAAACTTCCCTCTTTCCAAAGTCATGGATTCTAATCACCATCTCCTTCCTTTTCCTTCCTTCCTTCCTTCCTTCCTTCCTTCCTTCCTTCCTTCCTTCCTTCCTTCCTTCCTTCCTTCCTCCCTCCCTCCCTCCCTCCCTCCCTCCCTCCCTCCCTCCCTCCCTCCCTCCCTCCCTCCCTTCAACAGGGTTTCTCTGTGTAACATCCCTGGCTGTCCTGGAACTCACTCTGTAGACCAGGCTGGCCTCGAACTCACAGAGATCTGCCTGCCTCTGCCTCCCGAGTGCTGGGATTAAAGGTGTGCGCTATCACAACTAATCGTAAAAAGATCTTTTTTCAGTGTACTGGAATTCAGAAGCAATTTTGTATTTAAAATCTTTCATACCATAAGTAAAGAAATGAAATACCTTTCTATATTCCTGGAGAACTGCTTTTATCTTTTCTAATTCTGGGTGATCAGGCAAAAAATATATTTCATGAAGAAAATCTTGCACAGCATCCCTAATAGAAAGAATTATTTGCATGACTATGAATATGAAACAAAAGCTGAAAGTAAAGCTAATAATTTTCATACTTAAAAGCTCATTGTGATTATTCAAATGCAAAGTAATCTTCCTGGCCATGTCTATGGTCCCAGCTAAATTAACAATTTAGCAATTACAACTAATTAGCAATTGCACTAGAAATAAGTCAGTGGTAGAGTGGTTGCTTAGCATGAAAAATGCCTGGGCTCAATCCCTAGTATTACAACAACAACTACAAAAAACCAAAAAATAAACAAACAAAAAAACTCAAATTAAATAAACAATTACAATAAAACATTTAATAATGGCAAATAATCAGAGACAAAAAAAAAATCCTTGATAGCCTGTCACATCAGTCTACAAGAAACCATGCTTCTCAATATGCACTCATATATATAGCTCTTTATTCTTTAATCCAGAACAGGTACAAGAATTGTTTTATTGCTAAGTACATGTGGAAGAAGATATGCTGTGGATAGGAAAGAGCTTAGACCTGGCAGTTTCCATTTTTGTGCTCAGGAAATACTGAGTCACCATGCAAGAAATCAAGCTATCAACATGGACAAGACACACAGAGAGAAGGGCTCTGACATTACATGGACAGGGAGTCCACTTCAGTTTACCTTCTGAAAAGTGGCCATACCAGTGATCTCTGATGAGACCAACAGAAGAAATAGCAAGCTGAACTCAGCCTAAACTACAAGATTATGAGCAAATAAAGGAGTTCACTATTTCTAAGGCATCACATTTGGAAAACAGAAAGTAGTAGAAATCAATCCCAATATAAATTTTCATAAAGAATTTTCAGAGAAAAATATGCAAATAATCCTTATTAATGCTGCAACATTTTAGTTGCTTACGTTATAATAAAAATCTTTCTAGGTTTAAATACATTTTTAGTCCTAGTCTTTAGTAGTGCATAAAAAATTAGAAATAGCTACCATGTGTGCTATTGGATGCTAAGTCCTGTGCTAGACATGGGATGAACCAATAAACAAACACATAACAATTCGTTTACTCAGGAGGGTGAGGGTCTACCTAGCACCAAGTAAAAGAAAATTTTTCTTATGACATGAAAAAGAAAAATTATTTTACCATCTATAACAAACAATAAACATATGAATATTCATTTAACAACTGAAAAGAGATATAAAAAGTTATATTAGTGATTTATTGCTCTAGCATGTAGAAAACTTAAAAAAAATAGCAATACTTAGAGACATAAAAACACATTTGAAAGTATTTTAGGGCTGGAGAGATTGCTCATTTGGTAAAACACTTGCTGTGTAAGCACCAAGACCTGAGTTGGATCCCCAAGTTACCACAGGAAAGCATGTTCCTGATATCCCATCACCAAAGAGGCAATGACAGGAGGATCCTTGGGGCTTTGCTGGCTAGCTAGATTAGAGCAATCAGTCAGGTTTTAAAAAGACTTTGTCTTGGGGCTGGAGAGATGGCTTAGTGGTTAAAGAACACCGACTGCTCTTCCAGAGGTCCTGAGTTCAATTCCCAGCAACCACATGGTGGCTCACAACCACTTGTAATAAGATCTGGTGCCCTCTTCTGGCCTGCATGGACACATGCAGACAGAACACTGTATACATAATAAATAAAAATAAATCTAAAAAAAAAAAAAGTAAAATAATAATTAAAAAAAAAAAAAAAAAGACTTTGTCTCAAAAAATAAGGTGGTGCCATTTAATCCCAGCACTCAGGAGGCAGGCAGATCTCTGTGAGTTTGAGGCCAGCCTGGTCTATATAGTAAGTTCCAGGACAGTCAGAGCTACACAGTGAGACCCTACCTCAAACAATCAACAACAAGGCGCGCGCGCGCGCACACACACACACACACACACACACACACAGACACACACGCAAGTATTTTATGCTTAATTTCAGTTTCAATACCTGTTTTCAATGATGAGGTAGTGAAAGATAGCAGCAGTTTCTTTTGGCTGCATGTATATGAGAGGTAACAAAGCAACTATGACATGACTGAGCAGGGGGCCCAGGTAAGCATGATCCAGACAACGAACAAAGCAGTCCCATGCCCTAAGTGAAAAACAAAAATTAATTCAAAGTATTTTTATATTTGGAAAGTACTATCAATTAGTTGTTAGCTGAATAATATATACATACACACACACAAACACACACAGTGATCTCTAAGTTATATTAAATCAAACAAAACTTAAAAACCCCATCTAACCAACTAAACTAACAAATAAAACAAATAAAAACAAAGGTGAAACAGTATTTTGGGACAAGATCAATACAAAAGAAAACCCGAATGTTATGTTTTTATACATTTGCTTACACAGATAATCCATAAGCACAGTACAAGTTACAAAGACTTTTTTTGACTTCACAATGCTGTACACACATTTAGAAGGAATTTATTTGAAGGTTGGATGTGGTGATGCACATCCCTAATCTCAGCACTTGTAGAATAATGTCACAGAGTTCAAGGGCAGCCTGGGCTCTGTAAGACTCTCAAAAAATTTAAAAGTGAAGCTGAATTTTCATCTTTCCATGAACTAATAATACAGCACAATTTTCCCTTGTGATACTGGGCAGTGATAGCAAGCCATAGTTTCTAGTAATAAGTTTCATATAACCATGGGGGTGAGCAATGGATATTGTACTTAACAACATACTACTGTGTTCAATAGACTACACGAGATACTCAACACTATTATAAACAGACTTTGTGTTATATGATTTTGACCAAATGAAAGCTACCGTAGGTGTTCCAAGCTCATTTAATCCAGGCTACATTAGGCTACAGTGTACGGCAGGTTAGGTACATTAAAAATGTATTTTCAGCCCCAGCTTGGTGGTGAATGTCTATAATTCCAATACCTGGGAGGCTGAGGTAGAGGACTGTTGACTTCTGGGTCAGTTTGGGCTACATAGCAAGACAGTGTCTCAAAAACATACAAAAATTGTTCCAATTTGTGATATTTTCAACTTAACGATAATGTGTTTATCAGGATGTCACAATCTTTCCCCACTCCTGCAAAGGAAGAACTAGCTATGCTTTTAAAAAGAGGGCTAACTGGGCCTGGTGGTACATGCCTGAAAGTGCATCCCACCTGAAAGGTAGATCAGGAGTTCAAAGTCATCACCATCTACATATCAAGTCGAATTTGAAGGCAGCCTGGGTTACATGACACCCTGCTCAAAATAAATAAATGAATAAGCAAACAAACAGATGAAATTAAAGACAGGTACACTGGTACAGGTCTGTAATTCCAGAAATTAGGAGCCTGAGATAGCAGTATGGCCACAAGAAAACAAAAAGACAGATAGGGTGGCACATACTTATAATCCCAGCTCTGCCCACACAGAAAGTTCCAGGCTAGCCTAGGAACTATGGAAGATGAAAGAGGTGGGCAAGAACTATGCTGGCTAGTTTATGTCAACTTAATACAAGCTAGAGCTTTTTGGGAAGAGGGAATCACTACTGAGAAAATGCTCCCAAGAGATCAGCTTGTGGAGAAGCCTGTAGTATATTTTCTTGATTGATGATTGATGTGAGTGGGCCCATTCCAAATGGGGTGTGGTACCACTCTTGGGTGAGTGGTTCTGGATAATATAAGAAAGCAAACTGAGAAACCTATAAGAAGCAATCCAATAAGCCGTACTCCTCGATGACTTCTGTGTAAGTTTCCACCTCCAGGTTCCTGCCTTGCTAGAGTTTCAGCCCTGACTTCACTCACTGATAAATTATAACCTGAGAATTGAAAGCTGAAATAAACCCTTCTTTATTCACAGCAATAGAAATCTTAACAGACAAAAAACGGTACCAGAATCAAGGTGTGAATCATTGCTATGATAGACCTGACCACTGGGTTTTGAGGAAGACTGTGGTGGCATCTGAACTTTGGGCTGGAAAAGCTGTTGAATGCTCAGAGTGCAGTGGGCTGTTCTGTGGGAGCTTGGAAGGTAAGTATGCTGAGGGCAGTGCAGATGAAAGAAGTCTGACATATAGCTTCAGATGGACTCAAAGACGCTACTGAGGCTGTTTGATATTTTGAATTAAGAATCTGTAGTTCTGGTCAGCTGCGGCTGAAGAAACAGCTATAATTAAGAAAAGACCAGCACCACTTAAGTGAAACCTTTGTTTATTAAGTACAACTGATTCTGGTTAGTTGGAGCTAAGAAATTAGTACTGATTTAAAAAAAAAAGCTTGGCAACCTTGAAGATCATACATCTGGGGATATTTCTTCAGGGCCAGCACACAGAACCTATGGTTCAAAGGAGCCAAGGCTGCATCTCATGCTGGCAGGTGAACTTGTTAGTGAAAGAGTTACACATGAGGTACTGGTTTTGAAGGAATGAAGGGGTTATAGGAGAGTAGCTGAGGTTTGGCACCATGTGGCAGGGTTAGGATCCCTGAAGAGAGCCCAGTAGAGGCTTCCAGTGACAGCCCAGTTGCAGCAGAGACCCCAGTATTTTAGAGATGTCAGTACTATGGACAACTATGAGGACAGCAGCAGCTCTGAAGTGGAGCCAACCTGATCCTAGATGACAAGGTGCAATTGGTGTGGATGACAGAGCCAGAAAAGTATGACTGCCCAAACCCTTTGGTGCATACAAGAGCATGAGTTAATTAATCCTAGACACTGGATACTGAGTTACTTACACTGTTGGGAATTTGGCTTTGATTGTTCAGACTGTGACTGTACCCTGGTTCTTCCTTCTTGGAGTAAGAAAGTATGTAACTTATTTTGTATTTTATAGGAACCCACAGTTAAGAGACTTCAAACTTTTGGAGTGACTTAAATGTTTTAAAGAAATTGAACTTTTTGAGTTGGAATTTAAATTTTAAAATTGGAATTTTAAAACTGGGACTTTTAAAAGTTAGAATGTTTTATATGTGACATCAACCATACCATCTTGGGGAAGAATAAAAAAGAAAGGTTCTGATTTAATAAGTGATATGTTTGTGTGCCAAGTCGACAGGGGTCAATTGTACTGGCTAGTTTAATGTCAACTTGATGCAAAATGTAGTTATTTAGGAAGAAAGTACCTCAACTGAAAAAAATGTTCCCACCAGATCAGCCTGTGGTAAGAACTCAAGTAAGTGTTTCCTAGAAATACAAGAAAATACACCAATTAAGACTGTCATTTACCTGCAACATAACTCAGGAAAATCATCCTTGAATCTAAGGCCAGTTCTCAGTGTGGTCATCATTTTTACTCTCACAGAGCTAACATGTTTAGGTCCCATCAACTTCATCAAAGACATCAAACTATTCAAAGCCTACAAAGAAATGAGTGGTCAAAACAGAACTTATAAACAAGATGCCAGAGCAGACAAGTGGCAGAAGTGAGTGCTTCCTCCACAAACGTCAAGGTATCAATGTACACACTACAAAAAGTCTAATAAATGCTGGCCATTTTTTTTTTTTTGGTCAACTTACATGGGAACCAAGATCTGAAAAACACAAATTACATTCTTTTGTTGCCCTTGAAGGTGCTCTGCTATTTTGATCCATTGGTCCTCTAAAACAATAAAGCTTGAAATTTACTAAGTATATGATACATTTTAATTTTCTTCAAATATGTCTCACACCACTAATATAAATTCAGATACAGATGGAACTTAAAAGTTATTTATAAAGTATTTTTAAAGGTTTATTCATTCATTATGTCTACAGTGTTCTGCCTGTATGCCAGAAAAGGGCATCAGATCTCATTATAGATGGTTGTGAGCCATCATGTAGTTGCTGGGGATTGAACTCAGGACCTCTGGAAGAGCAGCCAGTGCTCTTAACCTCTGAGCCATCTCTCCAGTCCCATTATAAAATAATTTAAACAGAATGCCTTATAATGGACAATGCTGGTTTCAATGATAGTAAATTCAAGATGTTCTGAATTTAACACAACAATCAATTGCTGGATATACTTAGACTAGAAACAGAGTGAGGACTGCATCAATAGTTCTAGGCTCTAATGAATGGGTAAAGAAAGTCTCCGGTGAATCTTATGCATGTACTTAGAAGTTACTATTCCTGTGTTGAAACACCATGTCCAAAAGCAACTCGAGGAAGAAAGGGTTTATTTGGCTTATGCTTCCACATCACTGTTCATCACTGAAGGAAGTCAGGACAGGAACTCAAACAGAGCAGGAACCTGAAGGCAGGAGCTGATGCAGAGGCCATGGAAGGGTGCTGCTTAAGACTTGCTCCTTATGGCTTGCTCAGTATGCTTTTATTAGCACCCATGCCACAAAGTTCCAGGGGTGGCCCTACCCGCAATGAGCTGGGCCCTCCCTCATGGATCACTAATTAAAAAAATGCTCTACAGGCTTGCCTACAGCCCAATCTTTTGGAACTATTTTCTAAATTGAGGCTTCCTCCTCTCCAATGACTCTACCTCTCAAGTTGACATAAAACTAGCCAGCACATGTACCAAACCATATAAGTTATAGCTTATAACATAAATCCCACTTTAAGATTTAAAGTCATTCAGTCTCTCATTTGGCATAAATGTTTGGGAAGCCATATAGATAGAATACAAGTTACTGAAAATTTACTAGTTAACATTGAAATAATGGGCACTGACTTAGAATTTGTAGCTAAATTTGTCTATATGTCTTACATGGATCCTTAAAGTTATCAGAAAGGAAATACATACTAAAATAAAAGCTGCCACTGGGCTAGCAAGACAACCCTCAAGGCAAAGGCTTGCTGCCAAGCCTGACAACTTGGTTCTAGTCCTAGGGCCCATAGAGTGGAAGGAGTGTACTAACTCCTGCATACTGTCCTCCGACCTTTATATGAGCACCGTTACATAGTCATGCTAACACACATACACACTAAAAACAGAAATACCAACATCAGACCCAGGTGAACCATAAAATTCAATTATACAACTGATGTTCAAGCTCTCAGTTACTGTTGTCTTATGTCTTCCACTGGGCTAGATATCATAATGACATGGACTGTTAGTATTATTACCTGACAAGTAAAGCTAGCTGATCAAGGTGGCTGTCATAATCCCAGCACACAGGAGGCTAAGACAGGAAGACTACCATAAGTTATAATGACTAAAGTATAAAGTTAACTTAGGTCAATATGACCAAAGATACTGATTCTGAAATGTTCTTGGAAGCTAGAATCAAATTGTACCTGAAGTTACATATCTTTGCATATTTAGTTATAGAGCCAACAAATTCTTTAGACCAGCTTAAGTTGGGTTTCCTATTTGTCTTCATCAGTGATAGCTACAAGTGGTGCAATTTCTATTTTTACAATGTCTAACAAACAAATGTACGATATTCTGTGATAAATATCAAATGTTTAGTGGCTTCTCTTTTTTAACAGTCTCACACTTAGCTAAGGCTTGCCTGGAGCCCACTATGCAGCCCAGGCTGGCATCAAACTCTCAGCGATCCTTTCAACCCGTCTTCCACATGCTGAAATTACAGGTGTAGGCTACCATATCCAGCTTGTTCACGAACTTTTTATATTTGCAAGTTTGTAACTAGAAGCAAAACTCCTATTTCCTGAATATTCAATATGAATTTTATTCTAGCTTCTTGGAATTCAAATACCACTACTTACCATTTTCTTATCTTCAATGCCAACACTGGAGCTCAGTAACTGCATATTAAAAAAGGCCAGAATGCCCAACAATTTTGGTTGCAAATAATCAGCCTATGGATTTAAAGAAAAGATATTAATATATTTTATATATAAAGTGTCTCTCTTCTTTCCCTCTGAACCTGAGATTTATTACAGAATTCCTAGTGGGCAGCTTTCTACCACTGAACTATATCAGGCAAGAAAAATGGCAAGAAAAAGAGCTAGTGATGGGTGGTAACTGAAATATGTTCCAAGGAAGCATCACTTAATGTTAAGGCACCTGATTCAGGTAACTTAAGGGTTACAGTCACCGCTAAGCGCAGAAGAGGAAGAGTCTGTACTAGTATACAGTGAAGGAGTTAGGTATTTATCCTACATGTCTTTTTAGCACACAGAAACTCTTACCAAGCAAAGGAATTTTTGGTTTATGAACCTTTTTGTTTAAATCATCATTAATTTTGTTTTGAGATTAGCAAAGTATTGGGTTTAATAACAGTATCTCCATAATATGTATTTTGTAAACTTCTGATTTGGATTGAAATTAAACTTTGGCATAATAAGCCACAATTCCCTAACTATATGGTTCTAGTCTATGTAGGAATAGGTGGCACTCAAATCTACATAAATATTCTAATTTTAAAGTTCCTGGCATCCAGACAAATAGTACTTTAAGTATGTATGCCTGCCATTCACCAAATATATACTATCATGCTAGGTACATGTGTATAAGATAAGCACTAATATACATGGCAATTAGTAGGAGGCACTAATCCACACATAAATATGATTGTGACAGAGCTATAAGAAAATAAACATACACACACACACACAAAAAAAAAGGAAAAGAAAAGAAAAGAAATACAAACACATGAGAGAAACTGGAAAATGAATTTAGCTAGGGGTGATAAGGAAACTTTGGAGAGTGAAAAACATCCAGGAAATTATTATTGTAAGTACAGAGACCATTTAAAGCCAACAGCTACAAATCTGGAAGTTTGCTGTTTTTAAAAACAAAGCCAACAGAGCTACAGTAATGAAAGGAAGAGTTTAACAAAAGGGAGGTAGAAAGGCACACTGTTGCACATGGTCTTACAGATTTAATTTGAAGAGGTTATACATTACTTTCAGGTTTTAGAAGAAGAAATGGGTAGATAACGGTACAAAATACCATTGCCCGAAGTAGGGAAGATTAGGGGAAACAAGTCAAGGAAGAAAAGGCTCCTTTGGGGTCCAAGGTTACACACAGATAGCTCAGTGTAAGGTAGCTGCTATGCTGGATGACAACTTGACACAGGCTAAGGTCACCTGAGAGGAGGGAATCTCAAGAAAATACTTCCATCAGATTGGGCTGTAAACAAGCATGGAGGGCATTTCTTAGAGATTGATGGGGGAGGGCCCAGCCAAATGTGGGTGGGACCACCTCTGGGCTGGTGATCCTGGGTTCTATAGGAAAGCAGGCTGAGCAACCCAAGAGGAGCAAACAAGCAAGTAGCACTCTTCCATGGCCTCTGTATCAGCTTCTGTCTCCATGTTCCTGCCCTGCTTGAGTTCCTGTCCTGACTTCCTGTGATAAGCCGTGACGTGGAAGCATAAGCCAAAAAAAGCATTCCTCCCCCAGTTTCTTTGATTATGGTGTTTCATCACAGCAATAGCAACCCTAACTAAGACATTTGCCTAGCATATACAAAGCTCTAGGTTTGATCCCCAGCACTGCAAACTGGATTCCTTAAAATTCCCTTTTAGAACTGGCACTAGTTGTTAAATATATTTGCAGATAAACATTTGTGTGCATGCCATCTATTTCCTCCTAGGATCTAACCTATATAAACCCCAAAGTTCAAAGTTCACAGTTTAAAAGTTGGAATTGAAACGTTAACAATGGAATCATCAAATCATCCTATCAAAGCAAGGAAACAAAAGAAATCATGATGATAGGGCAGAGGGAATTACACTATTCCAAATCACTCCAACATGAAAAAAACAAAGCTGAAAAATAAAGAGAAAAGAGAAAGTTTGATGTGTTGGCACAGGCCTGTAATCCCAGAACTCAGGAACCAGAGGCAGAAAGGTAAGAGGTTCAAGGCCATTCTCAACTACATAGGGACTTTGAGGTAAGCCTGGATTTTATGATGCCCTGTTTCAGAACTAACAAGCAAGCAAACAACAACAAAAGTAGAAAACAAAGAAAGAAACCCCATCTTTCCTTTACTCCAAACAAAGGATTTAATTTAGCTTGCTGCTTGCTTTGTCAAGGATTAGTTGTAAGAAGAAACAAGATGAGGGGAAAGCTGTAAAAATATAATTAACCTTGTTGTTTACTTAGTGAAAAATAAATCATGCCAGGTGTGGTGTTGCATGCCTTTAATGCCTTTAATCCCAACACTAATAAGCAGATCTCTTATAAGAGTTTGAGGCCAGTCAGGTCTACAAAGTGAGTTCTAGGTCAACCAGGGTTATATAGAGACCTTTTCTTAAAAAAAAAAATGAAGGGGGGCGGGAACCTTAGGAAAAAATAAAATCCTAAGAATCACCTGGAAGTCCACATTTTCAAAGATACATATGCAGCTAACATCTTCTGCGACCATACAACTTTAACCTTTTCTAAAAGAAAAATTCCAATTAAAATAAAAAAAAAAACAAACCTATACTTGGAAAATGGGGGCAAGGAGTTTCCTCAGCTTCTTAAGTAGCTACAAAAAAGGAGGAGACGGCCCCGGCAGTGGCAGCGGCGGCCGACAGGGACATACAGGACCAGCGGCAGCCGGTAGAGGTAGTAGACAGGCCCAGGCAGCAGCGACAAGCAGAAGCAGGTAGGCCCGTGGCAGCAGCCGGCAGAGACATACAGGCCCAGCGGCAGCCGGCAGAGACATACAGGCCCAGCGGCAGCCAGCAAAAACATACAGGCCCAACGGCGGCCTGCAGAGGTAGACACCCAGGAGAAATAGACGCCAGGAAATAATCAAATTGAGGGCCGAAATCAATGAAATAGAAAACAAGAGAACAATACAAAAAAAAAAAAAAAAAAAAAATCAATGAAACAACGAGTTGGTTCTTTGAAAAAAATCAACAAGATAGACAAACCCCTAGCCAAATTAACCAAAAGGCAAAGAGAGAGCACCCAAATTAACAAAATCAGAAATGAAAAGGGAGACATAACAACAGACGAGGAAATCCAGAGAATCATCAGATCATACTTCAAAAACCTGTACTCCACAAAAATGGAAAGCCAGGAAGAAATGGACAATATTCTGGATAAATACCACATACCAAAACTAAATCAAGACCAGATAAACAATTTAAATAAACCAATAACCCCTAAAGAAATAGAAACAGTCATCAAAAGTCTCCCAACCAAAAAAAGCCCAGGACCTGATGGTTTCAGTGCAGAATTCTACCAGACTTTCAAAGAAGAACTAATACCAATACTCTTCAAAGTGTTCCACACAATAGAAACAGAAGGAACACTATCAAACTCTTTTTATGAGGCTACAATTACCCTGATACCCAAACCACACAAAGATGCAACAAAGAAAGAGAACTACAGACCAATCTGTACACTAATGCAAAAAAACTCAACAAAATACTGGCAAACCGAATCCAAGAATACATCAAAACAATCATCCATCACGACCAAGTAGGATTCATCCCAGGGATGCAAGGATGGTTCAACATACTAAAATCAGTCAATGTAATACACCATATAAACAAACTGAAAGAAAAAAACCATATGATCATCTCCTTAGATGCTGAAAAAGCCTTTGACAAAATCCAACACCCCTTCATGATAAAGGTCTTAGAAAGATCAGGAATACAAGGAACATTTCTAAACATAATAAAAGCAATTTATAGCAAGCCAACAGCAAACATCAAATTAAATGGAGAGAAACTCAAAGTGATACCACTAAATTCAGGAACAAGACAAGGCTGTCCACTCTCCCCATATTTATTCAATATAGTACTTGAAGTTCTAGCTAGAGCAATAAGACAACAAAAGGAGATCAAAGGGATACAAATTGGCAAGGAAGAAGTCAAATTTTCACTATTTGCAGATGATATGATAGTATACATAACTGACCCCAAAAACTCTACCAGGGAACTCCTACAGCTGATAAACTCCTTCAGTAAAGTGGCAGGATACAAGATCAACTCAAAAAAATCAGTAGCCCTCCTATGCACAAACGATAAAAGGGCTGAGAAAAAAGTCAGAAAAACATCACCCTTTACAATAGCCACAAATAATATAAAATACCTTGGGATAACACTAAACAAGTGAAGGACTTTTTTAATAAGAACTTTAAATCTCTAAAGAAAGAAATTGAAGAAGATATCAGAAAATGGAAGGATCTCCCATGCTCATGGATAGGTAGGATTAACATAGTAAAAATGGCAATCTTACCAAAAGCAATCTACAGATTCAATGCAATCCCCATCAAAATCCCAACACAATTCTTCAGACTTGGAAAGAAAAATACTCAACTTCATATGGAAAAACAAAAGACCCAGGATAGCTAAAAGAATCCTATATGATAAAGCAATCTTTGGAGGCATCACCATCCCTGACCTCAAACTTTACTATAGAGCTATAGTAATAAAAACAGCTTGGTACTGGTATAAAAACCGACATACGGACCAATGGAATCGAATTGAAGATCCTGACATTAATCCATGCACATATGAACACCTGGTTTTTGACAAAGGAGCCAAAACTATACAATGGAAAAAAGCAAGTATCTTCAACAAATGGTGCTGGCATAACTGGATGTCAATATGTAAAAGATTACAAATAGATCCATATCTGTCACCATGCACAAAACTCAAGTCCAAGTGGATCAAAGACCTGAACATAAATCCAGTTACACTAAACTTAATAGAAAAGAAAGGAGGAAGCACTCTTGAACGCATTGGCACCGGAGACCATTTCCTAAATAAAACACCAACAGCACAGACCCTGAGCACAACAATTAATAAATGGGACCTCTCAAAACTGAGAAGCTTTTGCAGGGCAAAAGACACAGTCAAAAAAAAGACAAAAAGACAGCCAACAGAATGGGAAAAGATCTTCACCAACCCCACATCTGACAGAGGATTGATCTCCACAGTATATAAAGAACTCAAGAAACTAGACATCAAAATACTGAACAGTCCAATTAAAAAATGGGCTAAAGAGCTAAACAGAGAATTCACAAAACAAGAAACACAAATGGCTGAAAGACATTTAAAGAAATGCTCAACATCCTTAATCATCAGAGAAATGCAAATCAAACCAACTCTGAGATACCACCTTACACCTGTCAGAATGGCTACAATCAAAAACACCAATGACAGTCAATGTTGGAGAGAATGTGGAGCAAAGGGAACACTCCTCCACTGTTGGTGGGAATGTAAACTTGTACAACCACTGTGGAAATCAGTATGGCAGTTTCTCAGAAAATTAGGAATCGAACTACCTCAAGACCCAGCCATCCCACTCTTGGGCATTTACCCAAGGAATGCTGATTCATACCATAAAGATACATGCTCAGCTATGTTCATAGCAGCACTATTTGTAATAGCCAGAACCTGGAAACAACCTAGATGCCCATCAACGGAAGAATGGATGAAAAAAATGTGGTACATATACACAATGGAGTACTACTCAGCAGAGAAAAACAATGAAAGCATGAAATTTGCAGGCAAATGGATGGAACTAGAAAAAATCATCCTGAGTGAGGTAACTCAAACCCGGAAACACAGTCATGGTATGTACTCACTCATAAGTGGATTCTAGACATAAAATAAAGAACAATCAGACCACAACCCATAGAACCATGGAGGCTATATATATATATATATATATATATATATATATATATATATATATATATATATATATATATATATAGCATGGGGGTCCCTAGGACGACTGTGGCTTATAATACATTTCGGTTTTACTCAATTATGAAAAAAATAGCCAAATGAATGGAAACACATGAACTATGAACCAAAGGCTGAGGGGCCCCCAGCTGGATCAGGCCCTCTGAATAGGTGAGACAGTTGATTGGCTTGATCAGTTTGGGAGGCAACTAGGCAGTGGGACCAAGTCCTGTGCTCATTACATGAGTTGGCTGTTTGAAACCTGGAGCTTATGCAGGTACATTTGGCTCAGTCTGGGAGGAAGGGACTGGACCTGCCTGGACTGAGTCTACCAGGTTTATCGCAGTCCTCGGGGGGATGATTTGCCTTGGAGGAGGTGGGAATGGGGGGTGGGATGGGGGTAAGAGGAAGGGGTGGGAGGGGAGAGAATAGGGGAACCCGTGGCTGATATGTAGAACTGAATGGTATTGTAAAATACAATAAATTAAAAAAAAAAAAAAAGGAGAAAAACAAACCAAATATCATGGGCCTTACCATCAGTTCAGGTGATGTGATATCTCGTGGTCCCTGATATGGATCATCACTAGATGCAAATGAGGCAAGAATTGACAAACCGTTGAAAACTTGTTGATAATGTTCTCCAATACGTAGCAATAATTCATTGTGCAATCCTTGAAAATCCTGTCTTAACAGGCTCCCCAGCTCAATTTCTGTTTCATTCTAAAGATATGAAAAATTGTTTTCCTCATATTAGCATCCAAAAATAAGTACAGATTTTTAACATGTTATTAGTAAATCAAGAGCTCTAGGTCAGATGGCATAGCTTACTAACATAACTAAGAAAAGACACTGGCAAAGAATTCTATCCTTCTCTCCTGATAGGTCTCCCATGAGCTGTATGCAATGAAGAAAAGCGATCAGACTTAATGTTGAAATAAAATTTGAAAAGTCCTATGTTTGCCTAAAGTCTTTTGCACCAGCAACACAGTATTTACAGATTCATGGACCCTGGCTGCAAGGACAGCGCTACACAGCAGGTTTTTGGTCAGAATGCTGGAGTCTAAATTTTAGCTGTCATTTATAAGTTGTCCTGTGATTTGGACACGTTACCTAATCTAACTTCTCACTGCCTTAGTTCCATCATCTATAAAACAAAACACTGGCTGAACATTCCTAATTAAAGCCCAAATATCAATTCTTTAACACTGTCATGATATCAGAAGCAGAAAATTTCATACTTGACTTTAAATGATAGGTTGCAGTCAAAATGCAGACACATTGGAAATAGTGTATAAAATTATCTCTTATGTTGTTGTTGATTTTCGAGACAGGGTTTCTCTGTGTAATAACCTTAGCTGCCCTAGAACTCCCTTTGTAGACCAGGCTGGCCTCAAACTCATAAAGATCCAAGTGCTGGCATTAAAACCGTGCACCAACACACATAATTGAGCTATACATTTGTGTGTGAAACATGAATGAATTCTGTGTTTAGACTTTGGTCTCATCCTCAAAATATCTCATTATATATATGCAAATGTTTCAAAATATAACAAAAAGAAGCAAAGAAAAATCTGAAATCTTGTCTCAAGCATTTTGTATATGAGATAAGATGTACTACCTGCATCTCGCCAAATAACTGAAATGACCCAGATAGTATGTGGACAGAGAAGTTTCTGACATATAGTATGTACTCCATAAATATTATCATTCTGTCTCTATAACACACAGTTAATGTCCTCGAGATAAATGAAAACAAATTAATAGTCATTAGGTCTAAAATGAAAAGAGATCTGCTGTCTCTTAGAGAAAAATAAAATTAAGGTTTTCTATTTCCATGGTCTTACATTCCTCAAAGATACTGTTGTTAATAAAAATCAAAAAGAAGCCCAAACAATAATTTTAAGCTTAAAAACTAGCAAGACATGCAAACCTAACAGCCTAAACCCATAATGAAATGAGAGAATAAAGTCCCAAAAGTTGTTCTCTGATCTACACATGCACAGTGGCCCATAAGCACCCATGCACTGTTTCTATCTCTTACACACACAGTCACACACACACACACACTAAAATTTTAAGATTTATTTTTTTACTTTTCATGTCTATAGTGTTCTGCCTATATGTATGTATGTGCACGTGGGTGCTTGGTGCCACAGAGATCAGAAGAGGGCAGCAGATACTGGACCTGGAGTTACAGGAAGATATGATCTGCCATGCATGTGGGTGTTGGGAACTGAACCCAAGTCCTGTGCTAGAACAAGTCCTGTTAATCACTCAGCCATCTCTCCAGACCCATTAAATTATTAATAATTTAAAAAGTAGGCAGAATTACAATCATATTATCAGAGTAGCAAGTAACTAAACCAAACACAGGCATACAGTTAAATATAGTTGTCTCTTCCTATAATTACTTGTATATTATCAGCTAGTATAACTGTAATCAGCACAAAATTACTAAAATAAAATCATGTAAGAACCTCATTCATGAAAGGATGACTATTTTATCCTACTACAGTAAATGATCAGAGAAAATATCAAAAGACCAATCCTATTTAGAATCCTCCCAAGACAATGATTATTTAACACAATATTTATAAATATTCTTACAACCTATAAATTATTCACTGTCCTTCCTACATTACAATGTTACAACAGTTTTTTCCAATAATGTTTACTTAAATAAGAGAATTAAAAGACATACAAATATCCAAATACCTTCAGATAATGAAGGGCACGTTCTAATTCATCTTTGGTACAAGAACAAACCAAATGAGAAAAAATATATTTGAAGTTATTTATTAAAATCTCGCGACGATTGACATTTAATTGTTTTCCTAAAGTTCGAATGAGAGCAGATGCTGCAGGGCTTGCTTTGGCAGCAAGATCAGGCAATAGAACTTGTAATGTCCTCTGAAAAAGAGCACAATAATTATCACAAAGTCCATTTGTCTGGGTGACAAACTGTTCAAATAAGCTGTTCACAAAAACATTCTTTAATGCCATATGAAGTCATGTATGGATTCATAGTTATATTTGGCCTTGCCATTTACTCACTTGACTATAATACACTGATATTACAATGATTCAGGCCCTGTATATACAGCAATAAGCAAAACAGACAAGACACAGAGCTTTTATCATATGCATTAAGAGACAGTAAAGAGCCGGGTGGTGGTGGCACAAGCCTTTAGTCCCAGCACTCGGGAGGCAGAGGCAGGCGGATCTCTGTGAGTTCGAGGCCAGCCTGGTCTACCAAGTGAGTTCCAGGAAAGGCGCAAAACTGCACAGAGAAACCCTGTCTCAAAAAACCAAGAAAAAAAAAAAAAAAAAGAGACAGTAAAGAAATGTAAAAGTAATGAAGACTGGATTCATTCTTAATTCCTATTACATTGTATGCTAACTCAAAAGAAGCGAATTTCCATGCCGGGCATTGGTGGCGCACGCCTTTAATCCCAGCACTCGAGAGACGGAGGCAGGCGGATCTCTGTGAGTTCGAGGCCAGCCTGGGCTACCAAGTGAGCGCCAGGAAAGGCGCAAAGCTACACAGAGAAACCCTGTCTCGAAAAAACAAAAAACAAAAAACAAAAAACAAACAAAAAAAAAAGCGAATTTCCCATGAGTATGTGATAAAACATATGCACACTCTAAAATAAGTCTAAATCTGATGTATCCTTTCCTACATTTAGAGAATAAGCATGTAGAGAATAGCCATAAAGGCAAACTTAAAGAATCTGTTCTTTAAGGGGTTGGACAGATGGCTTAGAGGTTAAGAACACCAGCTGCTCTTCCAGAGGAACAGGGTTCAATTCTCAGCATCCACATGGTAGCTCACCACTGTCTGTAACTCCGTTATCTGACACCCTCAAACAGACATACATACAGGCAAAACACCAATGCACATAAAATAAAAATAATTATTGAAAAAAAGAATTTTTTAGATTATAGAATTGATGCTGCAACATTCCAGAAAACTGTTAAATACATCTAACATCCAATACTGCAATCTACTTTCATTTTTGGTCTGTTTCTTTTAAGATCTAGCTCATTAAATTCACACAAAATCCAAAGGTAAAATAATTATGATTTTGTTTATTTATTATACATGTACCTAAAGAATACTACTACATGTAAGTCATTATCTAAACATGGGATGTGACAACGAACAAGATCCAGCCTTTCCTGAGGGGTATTACATTCTGTCACTCAAGAGACTGAGACAGGAGGATAGCACATTTGAGGACAGCTGTACTATAGAATGAGACTGCATCCAAAACAGAAAGAAAACAAACAAAACAATAAACAAATAGGTTTGCCTTTGTAGACATAACTTACGTTACTCCTTTTAACTTAGTTATACTTAAATTAAGATGGCTACATAAAATAGCTTAAATTTAGACATTTGGTTTCTTCTCAGTTTTATTTTGCCAATGGGTAATGTTGCAATAAACATCTGTGGCTTTTGATGGAATTAACGAGTACTAAGGTATGAATATCTTTACGGATTTTTTTTTTTTTTTGGTTATTGGTTTTTGAAGACAGGGTTTCTCTGTATAGCTTTGCACCTTTCCTGGAACTCACTTGGTAGCCCAGGCTGGCCTCCAACTCACAGAGATCCACCTGGCTCTACATCTAGAGTGCTAGGATTAAAGGCGTGCGCCACCACCGCCCGGCTTATAGTTCTTATAATATGCTATCCAACTTTCTTTGTATATATAATCAATTTATAAGCAATTTAAGTTCGTTAAAATAATATTGTATGGGAAACCTTTGTATGAACTGTTATCACGATTTATCAAGATTAACAATAAGCCTGACTTTGGGGCAAAAATGAGAAGACAATATGCTCCATCATCCTTTAAACCTTAGCCCTAATGAATTTCACAGGCTTTTTAAACCATCCCATGCTACAAAGTCTGACATCTGAATTCATAGCAGATCATACCACTAATTTTGTATTTTATAATTCAATTTCTTTTTTTTTTTGGTTTTTCTTTCTTTTTTTTTTTTAAAGATTTATTTATTTATTATGTATACAATATTCTGTTTGCATTTATCCCTACAGGCCTTAAGAGGGAGCCAGATCTCATTACAGATGGTTGTGAGCCACCATGTGGGTGCTGGGAATTGAACTCAGGACCTCTGGAAGAACAGCCAGTGTTCTTAACCTCTGAGCCATCTCTCCAGCCCCCTTTTTTTTGGTTTTTCAAAACAGGGTTTCTCTGTGTAGCTTTGCGCCTTTCCTGGAACTCATAGAGATCCGCCTGCCTCTGCCTCCTGAGTGCTGGGATTAAAGGTGTGCACCACCACCACCACCCGGCATAATTCAACTTCTTAAGGGTAAATATTAGTTTTTCAATAACCAGTGGAATCCAGGGTGGTACGAAAAACATAAAGACTCAGATAGTTAACCTGAATATGGTATCACTGAATATGATATATAGAACAGTAAATAAAGATCTACATAAATTTAAGTTTTACTGTGTAAGCAACAATTTCATCAAAGTAAAAATAAATATACAGTTTAGGAGATAGTGAGGTAGCTCAGATGGTAAAGAGCATGTCAAATAAGTATGAAGAACTGAGTTCAATCCCCAGAAAAACGCTGGGCATGCTGACACATGTTTGTAATCCCAGTGCTATGGAATCAGAGACAGGAAAACTATAAAGGCTTGCTGCCCAGCCATTCAAGCTTACCTGGCAAACTTCCAGGGCATTGTGACAGACCCTGTCCTCAACACCCACCCCTCCAAAACTGATGGACAGTGCCTGAGCAACAATAGCCAAGGTTGTCTTCTGACCTATGCATGCACTCATGTACACAAAGCATGTACTTTTGAAAATGTAGGGTCCTTATGTCCTAAATATGCTTGTAAGTTTTTCTTTAAAAAACAAACAAACAAGCCGGGCAGTGGTGGCGCACGCCTTTAATACCAGCATTCAGGAGGCAGAGCCAGGCAGATCTCTGTGAGTTCGAGACCAGCCTGGTCTCGAAAAACCAAAAAAAAAAGAAAAAAGAAAAAGAAAAGAAAGAAAAAAAGAAAAGACAAACAAACATGAAATATTTAATTGAAAACTTCAAATAAGTCAACTACACACACACATTGCAACTTACAGTTAGGAAACGATTAAGATCAGGAAAGTCAAAAACATTGGCAATTTCTGACAAGGTATTTAAAGCCATTTCTCTGTGGTGAGCTACATCATGCTTTCGCATCTCAGCAGTCTGGCAAGGAGTACCCGGGAGTGCTGTCATCTGACTGGAGTGGAGAGATTCTACTAAAAACTAAAGCAAAAACATTTTTCTTAGTTTTCAAACAAGGAAGGAATTCTGACTAACCCTGCCTCCCCGCCCACCAACTAATACCTTTCAAGCTAGCATAAAGGGCAGCATCATGTTCTACACTGCCACAGTTAGACTCATTCAATTCTTTTAATCACTTCACTGAGATGGATTTTGTCATAATCTCCATTTTACAGAAACGCAACCAGACTTAGTTAAGAAACTTGAATATCATGCTCAAGATTATATCACAAATACAGGGTAAAACCAATATTTTAACATGGTCTAACTTTTCAGTCATTGATTAATATATCTTTCTAAAAACAAAGTTTCATGTTTACAACGTTAAGATATAAAAGAGTTTATCATCACTAAAAAGTCTAAAAAATGATGACTGCCTAAAACTTACCAAGAATATAAAAATTTGACAAATTATTATATGATATTCTCTTTCATTTATAACCCATATCTTCAGACCAGTTGAATTAAATACAAATGGCAACAGTTCAGTTCTAAATAAATAGTTTTAAAAATAATTCTTTAAAACAAGCAAAATAAGACTTGTACACATGTTGTTTTTCTTAAACCCAGTCTGGTCCCGAAATCCTGAACTTTAAGAGACCACACCACCTCAGCCTTCCACAGGAAGTAACTGAGATTACCAGCAAAGATACTACTTTGCCTGGTTTCTACTTCTTTTTAAACTCCCGTAAAATGTTGTTATTGTCTATTGAAAGGCTGAATGCTGGCTTTCACCTGACAGATGGGTTTCTTGTATTGGCTGAAAAAATTTTGCAGTTTAACACTTTTCGCTGCGACTAGTGCTCGAATCTCTGTGTACGCTGCTCCAGAGACAGCCGCCGACTTAGACAACAAGCAGTGCAGCAAGTGCAAGAGTGCAAAAGGGATCAAATCTCCTTTCGCCGCCCTGAAAAGAAAAACGAACACAGGTAAACACAAGGTTAATGTCTCAGAAACTAATGCGGATCCACAAAGAAATATATGCTGAGTCATATTTTCCTATAACATACATCTTATATCACCATGTACTCTTTTTTTCCCCCAGTGCTAAGGAACAAATCCAGGCCTTTGTGTACAGCAGGTAAGTACTCTCCCACTGAACTACATCTCCAGCCCTCACTGTCTCTAATGCTAGGCAAATAAGACAGTCACAAACGTAAGTAAGTTTCATTTCAAATCCTGTCAAACACACCTTCCAATGTCCCCTGTTGTAAGAATCAAGGTGTCCTTCAGTTCGTTATTTCTCGATATTTGGGCATGAGTATATGCTTCCTTCATTCTTAAAACAAAAAGCTAGAAAAGCAAAATTCACTGATCAGAAAAATTCAAGAGCTAGGTTTATAAAAATCTGTATGTTTTAATTTAAAATTTCCAACCTCTTTTATGAATCCATCTTCAGAGTCCAAAGATTCCAATATATACTTAATATTTCCACTAAAAGCAACTCTAACATCCTTGTCTGGATCTTCCATCAAATTTAATAAAGTCCCAAGAACCGCTTTTACCTCTGTTTCATCTTCTTGAAAATCAAGATGCTTACAAAGATGATGCAGATTGTCTATGAAAGCTAAAGGGAGACAGTATATATTTTCTAATTTGACACATCACATATCAACGTTGTACTTAAAATACTGTTAGCAAATAGGATACAGAAAACAATCCCATGTTGCCTTATACACCAATATTTAGGCGTACATAGCACACATAGTTTAAGAAGATTAGAACTTATTAATTAATTTATTTTTGTTTAGTTTTTTGGTCATTTTGTTTTTGTTGCTTGTTTTAAAATAGTTTTCACTGTGCAAACCTGGCTGGCTGGCTGGCTGGCCTGGAACGCACTCTGTAGACCAGGCTAGCCTTGAACTCAAGGGATCTACCTGCCTCTGCTGGGATTAAAAAGGCATGTGCCAACACAGCTAGCAAACTTACCAATTTAAATTACTTTATACTCAATAAAAGTAATAAATGACTTAAATTTAAAATAAATTCTAAAATCTAAGTTATCAAATGATCATTTTTAGGTTTTGTAGATCACTGTCTCTTAGACTTAAAAATAAACTTTAAAAAACCTCTCAACTCAATTTTACAGAACTTAGGGGTTCTTAGAACCACTTACCAACTATATGAAAGTTTGTGAATGAACTACAACTTACTCCTAAACACATGGATCTTCCAAGTATGTGTGGAAATCTCAACCCTCCAACAAACTCATACCCAGTATCACTGTGAAGTGTTTAATCCTAAGTGACCGCTCACCAAGTTTTACTGGACTAGGTGTTTTTTCTGCCAGCAAGAAAAGGAATGGCTTGCAGACAGAAGCTCGTACTTGAGAGGATGAGCATTCATGCTGAGGAGTGGCTTTCAGGTTCTTACAGAACAGGTCCACATGTTCAAAGGAAGGCTCTACTGAGGAACTTGCCAAATAAAACATGCCATGAAGAGTACAGACAAGTTGACCAAGGATAGAAGCAAATTCTTTTTTCACAATGTCAGAATCATCTTTGACTCTATCTCTGAGGAAAAAAAGAAAAAGTACTAAATCTTCCCAGTAAATATTTTGGATTAAATTTCCTTAATTTGAGACAAAGGGAAAGAAAAAGTGAAACTCAGAAGGGAAAGATATAATTTCCAAGCTAAAAGCAATATTTGCTTTATATACTCTGCAATAACAGCTTAGACACTCAGATTAAAGGTTATACAATCAAGTCACATATTCAAACTGAAGTCTTAATACATACATAAGCATCTTGGGAATCTGGTTACGAGAACTCTGTTGCTGCAGTAAGATAGAAAACCCTTTAACACAACTAGCCCGGATTACTTCATGGGGGCTCATCAGAGCCCAATTATAAACTGCTGTTCTCCATTCAAGGAATACTCTTCTTGGAAACAGAGTCAGAAGAAACACACATTGTGACTGTGCCTGTGGAGCTAAAAAGAATAAACTTTATTAAACAAGACTTAAAAACTTTTGCTCACTTTTTTTTTTGGGTGGGGGTAGGGTTCAAATGTGCCAAAACTCTTGTGTGGAAATCAGAGGACAACTGGTAAGAGTAAGTTCTTTCCTTCTACAATACAGGTCCCAGGGATCAAACTTAGAATATCATGCTCAGTGACAGTTACCACTGAGCCACCTTGCCAGCCATTAAGCTGTAAAGTTAATTTTACAGAAGTATGTGAGTGTATGCACAAACACATACCCACATGCACGCATGCTTGTATAGGTACACTGTGAAACTAGCATTTTAAAGTAAATATAGCATCTAACATAATTAAATCTCAGAAAATAAAGCAAGAACACTTAAAAATGTTTACATACAACTTCCTTAGGTAATTAGGGAAATGAAAATTGAATACATATGTATCAGAATCAAAAACATTAAGATAGTTATCTCCCTGAATTTTTATTGATCTAAAGAGCAAGATATTTTAAACCTGGTGATATCAAGTACTGAACACAATTCTCCTACTCTGCCAACAAGAATGTAAAGTGGTACATCTTTGGAGAGCAGTACAACAGAACAGAATGTGAGATGTGGAAATCCTACAGACGAGTAACTCCATTCCCAGGTAGTTATCTTCAAATAGTACTTTAACTAATATGCATCTGAATATCCTGATCTTTTTGAAAATTCAGATTCTCAATCAGTATATTCCAGCAGAACATAAGATATTCTTATTTCTTTTGTTTTTAATCTTTATTTACTTTTATTGCATGAAAGTTTTGCCTTGCATGAATGTCTTTGCCGTGTGTGTCTGGTCTCTGTGGAGGTCAGAAGAGGGTATCAGACCCCCTGGAACAGGAGATACAGGCAGAAGATACTCTAAATTTCTAAGAAGTTCTCACAAGCTTGCACTACTGGTCTATGGACAATACTTCAAAGACCAAGGCTTTGGGAAGATTTAAAGTTACTTAAAAATATCACAATAACTTAAAATTGTTAACAACCAGAAGAAACTAAATTGTCCATCAATGTCATGATAATGTTTATCTTTTTAAAGATTTAGTTGTATTGTTTTAAATTATGAATTAAAGTTGGGGAGAAGAACTGTGCAAGTGAATGAAGGTGCCTGAGAAGGCTAGGGACATTGGGCCTCCTAGAGCCAGAGTTACAGACAGTATAAGCTTTCTGATATGGTGCTAAGAACAAATTCAGGTGCTCTAGAAGAACAAGCAGCTCATGTTCTTAACCACTGACCCATCTCTCCAGCCCCAATATTGTTTGTCTTACAGTTGCTTATTAATAAATAAAATATGAGCGATTACATAAATCATCATGAATAAATCCCATAAATACAATGCTGATCCAGTCAGTCACTGGGGCACATGTCTGTAATACCAGTACTTAGGAGGATCAGAAGTTCAAGGCCAGCCTCAGCTACACAGTCAAGTTTGGGGCTAGCCTCCTTTACATAAAAGCCTACTTAAAAAATAAAGACAATGTTGACTAAAAAATGCAAGTGTAAAAATGAAAATAATTCTTTATATTATATAAGAAATACATATATAATAAAAGTAATAAAATAAAGCAAGAATGATAGTTATCTCTAGGAAAAGGAGAGGAATAAAACTGGAAAAGAACAATCAAAGGGTTTGTTTACTTATTTACTTATCTTTCATGTTTTGAGTCAGGGTCTCACTATGTTGCCCAGGCTGGCGTCGAACTTGTAATTCAATTCTCCTACCTTGGCCTCCCAAGTGCTGGAACTGCAGGCATGTACCACCATATTCACCTTAAAGGACTCGCACTAAATCCTTACAATTTTTTCTTTTTTGTTCTGAGCCATAACAGGCCTATAGGGCTCCACCATTCCATTTTTAGAGGGCACTGGGGATCAAAACTGGAGCCTCTAGTCTGCCAGGTCAGAACTCTACATGCCTAGTAGGTACATTCCCAGCACCAAGATTTTTATTTATTGAAGTAAGATATTGATATGAGTGTTTAGAATATAATTCTCTACTCTATTTGTTTTCGTTTTTGTTTTTTGAGACAGGGTTTCTCTGTGTAGTTTTGGTGCTTGGCCTGGAGCTCGCTCTGTAGACCACGCTGGCCTCCAACTCACAGAGATCTACCTGGCTCTGCCTCCCGAGTGCTGGGATTAAAGGTGTGTGCCACCACCGCCCAGCTCTCTACTCTTTTTATGTATAGTCCTAAAATAACCCATAGATTTCTTAATGAAGATTTTTTTTTGTCATTTTTGATTTGTCTTGAAGATAAGGACTCACTCTGCCAGCTTAGGCTGGCCTAGAACTCACGGCACTCCTGTCTCAGTGTCCTCTTGTGCTGAGATGGCAGGTGTGAGCCACCACACCCAGCTCAAGATAAAGATACTTGCAGATACATTTCAAATGCTGTACAGATGGAAAGGATATATAGGTATAGGGCAAGTATCCCTTCTCAACTGTTTATATACCAAACTCCTTTCTGTGCTGTTCCAAGTATTCTCCTTTTAATTACTGAAAAATGTGTGATAAAGTATTATAAATTCTACACAGAGATCCATTCCACACAACAAAATAAGCTACATACATCAGATAATTTTTTATTACTTACAGAAACTATCGCAAACCCTCTGGCTTAATGGCAGAAGATTAGTAGCAAATGTGGTCAACTTTAAAGAGTTATCTTCAGAATGGGAATAAATCCATGGAAGTGAGAGCATTCCACATAACTCTTCCAGAATATGATCCTCAAATGAACTTTTTACTACAGAGACAGACAATAGGACATAGATTATACCTACTCCTTCATATTTATTTTTTCCAGAATGTAGATATCCAAAACATCAAGTGTAATTATAACCAACATTCAATAAATAAGGATCTTAAAACGAAGGGCCATAAACAATCCTGTTTAATTGGGAGTGGTCTGTAGCAAACTCAGGGCCTTGCACATGCTAAACATGTACTCCACCACTGAGCTATACTTCAAGGCCCATGATGAAGTCCATGAGGCCAACCAAACCAGATGTGACTTAAAAACATATACATCTATGCATTGTCTATATAGATCATAGCATTCTTCAGATTCTCAAACCAAAACATTTAAACATTTCAAACAAATATTAACTAAGTTAATCAAATATTACACAAATAAATGTGAAACTCAGAAACTACCAGTAAGTTTAATTAACAGAAGTTTTGAAAATATTCTGAATATTGTGAACATTTTTTCATTTTTTAGGCAAAAACACAAAGCCTATTTCTACAATGACTAAGGTTAATCTATCACTTATTTGTACTCACCTTGCATATACATCAAAGCATCATAAATCCGCACCATGTTATCAATGACTAATTCCAGTTCAAGTTTCTGAACAGAGTCTAACAAACTCCTACAGCTCTTAAGCACTTTTGTATAAAAATCCAAAGACATCCAAGTTATCACTACTGGAGGTTTCTTCTTATATGTGTGTTGACAGTCCTTGGAATTATGGCTGCAATGAGTACATTTTTTAAAAGATATTAGAATTAAGAATTCTGTTATAGTCCAACATAATATTTTAATAAAGCCAAAATTAAGCACAGAACTAACCTATAACCTTAAGCTAATTTAAAGTCAATACGCAAACCAACCTTATATTTAAGTGTATTTTCTCTCTCTTTTTTTAAGTGTATTCTCTTAATGTTGGTTTAAGTCACTTTTTTTTCCTGTTGTTGTTTGTAGTATGTGTGGGGAGGTGGGGGAAGACATACAGACACACTGAGTCTAACTTTGTGACCTAGGTTGGCCTGGTGGCAATCCTCCTATCTTAACCTCTCTTAAATCACTCTTGTGATGTGTGGATTGACCTAGGATCTTTGAATGTTAGTATTACCAGGTTTAAATAATGATAGAAGACATGCCTGTGCAATTAGTAACTGATATGGCAAATGCTCTTCTGAAAAGGACAAGAATCTAATAATCTATTCCTTCAATTTATCTCAAATTCTAAGTTCAGTGGCATCTGAATTAATATAATTTTCCTAAAATCTCTTCTTTTATAACTCTGTATTGGTTAGTTACAAATCAGTCAGGAAGTACAGAATGATCATAAACTAGCTCTCCTAAATTGTGGCAGTAGAAGTCTTCAAAAGGTTATATTTGTTTCTTTTGATAGAAAATCTATATAAGGATCCTGAACAGAAAATCTGCCTCTTCTGCACTCTAAATTTCTGCTCTATATCAAGAAATATAGTCAAAAGAACATGAGTTTCTGAACTGTACATAAGTATGTTCTGCTAGCATATGTCTTTGGGAAAAGTTATTTAGGCTTAAGAGAAAAAAGTCTTAATTTTTCTGCACTTTAACTTCTAGTTGATAAAGTAGGTATGACAGCATTTACCTCTAGAACTGACATAAAGATTAAGTTGGAAGCAACATTTAGCACAGTACCTAGCCTTTAGCAGACATTCAACAGAAATTTTCTTACCTACTTCACTACAAAGTTTATGTCCTAAGGTCACAGAAATCAAGTGAGTAATGAAGTTTCTTAAAACGGTAAATATAAATTCATTAAAGGCAGCCCACACAGAAAATAAAAATGTTATTTACAGGCCAGTGAGATGATTCAGTGGGTAAAGCACTTGTCCTAAAAGCCTGATGACCTGACGCTCATCCCTGGAACCTCTGTAAAAGCAGGATAAATGACTCCACCAAGTTGTCCCCTGACTTCCTCATGCATTCTCTGTTATCCATGCACCCACACACGTAATAAAATTAAAAAAAAAAATTTCAAATGTTTCTTTTTTTATTTTTTACCTATCCATGTCTTGATGAGAACAGTGAACAGTGCAGAGAGCAGTCAGCTGTAATACCACAGTGATTCCTTCTAACTTCTCAGCAACAGAATTCTTCAGAGTACCACATTCGAGGGAAGTCTGAAGGGATTCAGCTTTTTGTTTCAGTAAATTCCATAATATGCTCTTTTTGTCCATATCCACACGAGTAATTCTATAAATAGTTATAATCACAGTAGAGGGTATTAATATATAATACAAATGTATTTCAAACAAAATATCGGGTGGGGTACAGCTCAGGAATAGAGTGCTTACTTAGTATACTAAGGATTATACTTTATTATAATCCTTAGTAAACTTAGGATAATACTCCAGCACAAAATTAATAAGTAAATGCCTATATTTAAAATAAAAGAGACAGCGCTGGGTGGTGGTGGCACAGGCCTTTAATCCCAGCATTCGGGAGGCAGAGGCAGAAGGATTTCTGTGAGTTCGAGGCCAGCCTGGTCTACATAGCAAGTTCCAGGACAGGCTCCAAAGCTACACAGAGAAACCCCATCTCGAAAAAACCAAATTAATTAATTAAAAAAATAAAAGAGCCAGCAAGATGGCCCAGCAGATAAAGACATTTGCTACCAAGCCTAAGAACCTGAATTTGATCTGTGGGGACCCACATGATGGAAGAGAGAACCCATTCCCACTGACCCCCTACACAGTCATTGTGGTTTATACACATATGTAGACAAGACAGACAGACAGAAAGACACACACACAACAGTAATTATAAAAATAAAACAAAAATTGCAATGTATTATCAATTTTTATCTACATTAGGATAGATTTAAAAAATGTCCAATTTGGCTCAACTACAGCAACTCTTTAGCTACACACAAAAAATAGTATATTTGTTAAGATTTGAAATATAACAGACACACAGGCAGACACTTCTCGAATATTAAAAAGCTAAACTGAACAGGCATGCAAAAACATTTAATGTAACTATATTTATATATATAGTATCATACTAGAGTAAATCACAATGACTAGCAAATTATTTTAAGCATTCCTATTGCCTATGTTTAGAAAGATGTTCTTAAACCAGAATACTTAATATAAATTTATTTTTTAAGGTAAATAAAATTTATAAACTATCTAAAATAAAATCGGATGACGTCATACTCTTCAGACTGTCTGCATGGCCTTTTGGAAGAGTTGAGAGAGGAGCTGAGTCTACGCCTCTTTGGTGACACTTCATCATTATTACCGCTGAGATTTTCCTGTTGCATTTGGCACTGAACTCCCTTCATAATTTCTATACTTTCCATTTTCAAGGCTGCATAAAATGGTCCCAACAAGTACTGAGAAAACAAAAATAATATACTACCTCTTAGGAGATATGTTTACATTATTTATAAACAGAAAAAATGCATTAGGTGTTAGTTACATGTTTTCTATGGAGATAAACTAATTCTGAGTCTTATAAGGCAAATCAAATACTCACATTAATCAATATTATTTTACATTCTATCAATTAAGAATGGTTCTATGGCTTTCAAAGGTCTACAACACATATACACTATAATCTTTCCCCACTTTCTCAAAATGCTATGCAGAAATTTTTATAAGGGAATCACTAACTTTTTCATACTATAAATCTAACAAGACTTATAGACTAAGATAAGCTAAAATGTTTAATTTTTAAAATACTGAATCAAGTTACTATATATCTGAGTATTTTATTGTCCATCTTTCCCCACAATCCAAACAGGAAAAATGGTATAATCTGGTATCACTAATTACTCATTCTAAAGTGAAATCATTCACAGATAAAAATCTTAATGATTAAATCATTTTCTCCAATTAAGATAACCAGCCCTCTTTCAATTAATGCTGCTATAAACACATATTTTAAAAATTCTACTTTAAAACAATCTATTCCATTGGCAGTTCACTAAGATAATGAACAAATTTTTCTGAAATGGAAGTAAAATGTCTATGACAGGGAATGAAACTAAGCTATGAAAATCATCACGCCCTCCATATGCATTATTGTGCGAGATATTCTCTTTTCTTATTACATCCTATCCACTTAAATGAACAAAACATTTAATGTGCAGTCTTAATAATTACTTACCCCAATATGTGTCTGAACTCCAAGAACATCTACAAGAGCTCTACAAATATTTGTCACATATATCTTCCTGACCTGTAAAGCCGATTCATACCCAGCTGGCACAAATTTAAGGAAATACTGCAGTAAATGACACAAAGCTGCTTTCAGCAAATCAGACTTGAGTCGCATAAGCACGCGATCTTCAAACATGACACAGAGTTTTTCCAGCAGCACGTTTAAGTAGACAGGTTCGATATTTCTATAAGCCTCTGCTTCAAAGGGGAATAGCGTCTTTACCAGCTTTGACACTGGCTCTTCATACAGTTTCAATTGGTCAGCATCCATTCCTACAAGGTGTTGTAGTAATTCCAAAAATAAGCTGAAAAAAGTGCTGGCTGGCTGTGCTGGTAATCCTCCAAGCTCAAAGAGTTCAGTTAAAAGGCTAATTGCTAAAGACCTGATTTTGGGACTACCATGCTCTAGCAGAGCACAGCCTATCTGCCACAGTAACAACTCTTGTCGTCTAAAAAACACAGTTGGAACAATATGAATAAGAACCATTAATAAAGTGACTTCAATAAATTCTACATTTTGCATGTTCATGAATTGCAAAGGAGCTGGCTGTAAGCATCCCATGTATTCATCCAATCGGCTTAAAAATCTACTAACAACCACTGGCCATTCCATAACATTATCCACTGCATTTCTTTTGTGGAGGTAAATTAAGTCTTCAAAAAGATAGAGTAATTCCCGTGTGAGAACACCAAAAATAGCAGGATTCTTGCTTTTAAAAAGGAATAATAATGAGCAGATAACTTCACATATTTTCTTGTGTAACACGTGGCAGGATGGAGTTGCTGCAATCCGTAAAAGTCTTGTAATGATCCAATGACTGAATTCTTTGAAACAAACAGAAAATATATTAAATAAGCAAGTATATCATAAGTGTGAATCTGTTAAGTGCTTGATGATTGATTTTTAAAGTATAACTCTCATGAGAAGAACAGTCTAGGTCTCCCACATGATTGAAAGGCTGTACTTCAGAATAGCAATTTCTGAGCTACACAAAAGGTTTTAGCTTACCATCTACTAGTTATGTCAACTTCACCTCTCTGAAGCTGCATAATGATATCTATGATACTGGTTATTGTGAGGATCAAGTAATATAACGTATGTGAAATAGCATAGTTTCCAAAGCATAATACATATTCAACAAATTGTAGCTACTATTACTGCATCAACAAAAACCCTGTTTTTCTTTTTTGAGACTGGCCCTGAACTTGCTGTGTGGCCAAGGATGACCTTAAACTCCTCATGATACCCATGCTCTCACCTCTCAAGTGCTAGGGATTAGATGTGTAAGCCACAACACCCAGCTTCCTTCAATGAAAAGTTACTGAATGGAGACTTAGAGGCGTGATTCAGTGATAGATTATCTATTACATGTAAAGTGCTAGATCCAATCCCCTATCCATATGCACATGCCATTTACTTATTTGAGAGAGAGTGTGTCTATGTATTTATTTATCTGTTTAAGATTGTCTCTCTACATAGCCCTGGATGTCTTGGAACTCACTGTGCAGACCAGGTTGGCCATGAACTCAGAGATCTGCCTGCCTCTGCTCCCCAAGTGCTGGGTTTAAAGGCATGCACCACCATGCCCAGTTCATCTTGTTTTAAATATTAGTAACTCTCAAGTTATTTCACAACCCACTTGTTGGTTATAGTCCATGCTTTAGAAAATATAGCTAAGACTGACAACATGTCTACAGTATAATTTAAGAACTTATGACAGAAGAAATACAGAACATGAGTAATAAGAACAAATGAAGCAGCAGCAACCAAGGCAATCCTAGGTGGCCATGAGGAGTCAGAAAATATCCTTTGAAGGCTATAATACCAAAGTAGATACTTGTAATACTACCAACAAATTCTAAAATATTTTATTATATAGGAAAAAGTTTACTTTGCATCCCTTTATGAGGGAACTAGAAAAAAAAGACAAATGGGTAGTAGCATAGAAAAAAGCTTCAACATACAAAAAGAAAATTGTTTTAAAAGGCAGTATAGTAAGTTCTTGGTTGTTGCTGTTTTGGTTTGGTTTTTCGAGACAGGGTTTCTGTGTAGCCCTGACTGTCCTAGAACTTGCTCTGTAGACCAGGATGGCCTTGAACTCAAGAGATCCGCCTGCCTCTGCCTCCTGAGCATTGGGATTAAAGGCGTGCAACACCACACCCAGCATAAGTAAGTGTTTTTGAATAAAATGTCTAAATAGGCTTTGTAGTAACTAGAGAAGAAGTTCCAGTAAAACTTTAAAAAAAGTAAGTCGCTAAAGCTGGGAATGGTGGTGCATGTCTTTAATCCCATCACCCAGGAAGCAGGCAGATCTGTGAGTTCCAGGCCAGCCTGGTCTAAAAGTGAACTCTAGGCCAGCCAGTTATATAGTGATCCTAATGCAAAAACAAAAAAACAAAACCACTATCTGCTTTCGCCTCAATATAGAGCAAATATGACTTTTGGGAGTATGTAATCAAGTATGTGTGCTATTCAGAAAAGCAGAAAAGAGATTATCATAAAACTGACTGATGATTTACATAAAATAATAGCACTTACCAATACAACTGTCTTTGGCCTCATTTTGTCCCTGGCTTCCATTCACATTTACAAACATAAGTGGAGAAGACTTCATGATATGCTGGATGAAATCAAGTAACATCACAGAGGTCGGCTGAGCATCAGTTTTCTTAACAAGTTCTAGAGCAACTAAGAAATAAAAGATTCTTCTTAAAAAGTCATGACAAACTAAACAATACAGCTTTCCTTAGGAAACTAGACTTTGGTAATCAAAACTTTTGTCCAGCAGAGTACTCATGCTAAACTGATATGGAGAAATACTATCATCTTATCTAATGTTCTTTTTGTATGTGTGTAGTATAAGTGTATGTACATGTTCATGGGTATGTGTGAATGTGTATGTGGAGGTCAGAGGTCAATGTTGGGTGTCTGCCTCAATCATTTTTGAGACACGTTCTCTCTCTGAACCTAGACTTCACCAATTTAGCTAGCCTGGCTGGACCAGGAAGCTCCATAGATATGCCATGAGATCACAGGTGTGCACCACTGCAGCGGGCTTTTGAAGATTGTGCTGGGGATTTAAAGGCAGGTCCTTATGCTTATGCAGTCAGCTCAGTGTCTGAGTCATCTCTCCAGCCTGCCACCTAATTTTATAATAACCATGTACATTAATTTATCATACATCCCATTCTGTAAACATTTGTACGACAGGCCTACAAGATGCCAGGCACCGGGGCTGGAGAGATGGCTCAGAGGTTAAGAGCACTGACTGCTCTTCCAGAGGTCCTGAGTTCAATTCCCAGCAACCACATGGTGGCTTACAACCATCTGGTGCCCTCTTCTGATCATACATGCTGTATACATAATAAATAAATCTTAAAAAAAAAAAAAAAAAAAGATGCCAGGCACCATAAAATCTGAAGATAAAAAACAAAAACGATTGGATCCTGGCACCCAGCCATGGATCTCTGCATCTGCTTCCATCAGTCACTGGATGAGGGCTCTATGATGACAGTTAGGGTATTAAGCCATCCAATCACCAGAGTAGGCCAGTTCAAGCACCCTCTCTACTATTGCCAGTAGTCTATGGTGGGGTCATCCTTGTGGATTCCTGGGAACTTCCCTAGCACTCTGTTTCTCTCTATTCCCATGATGTCTTTATTTATCATGGTATCTCTTTCCTTGTTCTCCTACTCTGACCCTGAAGTCCAATCGATGAGAAAGAGAAGGGATTCTATGAGCAAGGGACACCAAGACCATAATAGGAAAAAGTACAGAGACAACTAGCCAAACTAGTGAAACCGCATGTACTGTGGACCAATAGTTGAGGAGCCCCCATGGTACTGGACTAGGCCCTCTGGATAGGCAAGACAGTTGTTCAGCTTAAACTGTTTAGGGGGCCTCCAGGTAGTGGGATCGGAACCCGTCCCTAGTGCATGAGCCAGTATTTGGAGCCTAGTGCCTATGGCGAGACACTTTGTACAGCCTTGGTGCAGTGGGGAGGGGCTTGGACCTGCCTCAACTGAATGCACCAGGCTCAACTAACTCCCCATCCCATGGGGGATGGGTTGGGGGAAAAGGCTGGGGGCAGGAGGAGAGAGGACAGGGGAATCTGTGGTTGGTATGTAAAATGAATAGAAAATCTCTTAATAATAATAATAATAAAAGACAAAAAGAACCAATAATCTGGTAAAGAAATAAAAAATATAAAAAATGGTAGTACAACATGGCATGGTAACTCAGGATAAAAGGAAACAGTTCTGGAAAAATACCATGAAGGAATTCCTAGATAAGGAGTTGGCAGAGGGAAAAGGAAAGTAGTTCAAACAGAGGGAGCCCCATATGAAACCACTTTTTGTAAGTTTTCATAGTCCTTGCTATTCTTTTTTTAGCAACCTTTAACTCTGTGGATTGAAAAGAATAAAGTTTTAATAGTTATGATAAATCATAAAATGTGTTGGTAACAAATTCCACTCTACTTTAACCTTTTGCTACAGCAGGGTTTGTTTGCTGTATGTCTACCAGAGGCACAAGCTGTCAATAAAAAAAGTCCATATGATTGGACTTGATCAAATGTTTTATAGCTAGCACATAAAAGCACTCTAGGAAGCCAGCTGAAAATCATGGTTATTAACAGAAACACAAACCTGGTTTTAAGGTCTAAATTACATATGTTTAAGTAACAAGCAACACTGAGTAACAACATGATTGGAATTAGTATCTCTAACAAATATTAACTCTGTAACTAAAACTGTCTAGAGGAAAAAAAATGGTAGTATATTGACATGGAAACCATCTAATTCCTGAAGGTCATGTAAAAAATAATTTCTTCTTACCAACATTTACATCTGTAAGTATTCGGTCAATGAATTGGCAGAGAATTTGTCTTGGTTTCTGTACAACGGTATTATATTCCTCTGGAGTGGCACTAAAATACAAAGAAAAGTTTGTTAAAAGTGGTACGGGAGGGGGGGGGGGTTGGAGCTAGCAAGATGGCTGAGCACATAAAGGCACATGCTGCCAAGCCAGACCTGAGTTCCATCCCTAGGACTGACATGGTGGAAGGAGAACCAACCCCCACGAGTTATCCTCTGATCTCCACATGCACTGTGCTGTGTGTGACTCTCCCTCCTAGTAAATAAATCAATGTAAAAAAATTTTTATGAGAGGCATGGTGGCACATACCTATAATTGAAAGCTAAGGCATGAGGCTAGCAATTCTAGGCCAGCATAGATTACTTAGAGAGATTCTGTCTCACAAACTAACCCAATAAAAAGCTTTTAATCTTTAAAAGGACTCACCTTTTAATTTGTAAGAAAATTCCCTAAAGTTGAACATGCCAAATGTGAGTAGTTTAAGTGTTAACATAGACAGTATTCTACTGCTTAAAAATGAAAGGCTAGCAAGGCTGTTGTGCCCACCTTTAATCCCAGAACTCAAGAGGCAGAGACAGGCAGATCTCTGAGTTCGAGGCCAGCCTGGTCTACAAAGTGAATTCCAGAACGGGAAGGACTAAACAAAGAAACCCTGTCTAAAAAAAGTAAACAAAAAATCTAAAGCCATTACTAATTTTGTGGTGGTGTGGTGTGGAGGGTGGTCTTAAATGCCAGTGTGGATTTTAGGAATGTGCACTCAAAATGGCAACCATTAGCCACCTGTGACTATTTAATACTTGAAATGAGGTTACTCCCAAATAAAATGTGTTATAAGATATATATTGGATTACAAATACTTGCACAAAAAAGTTAACAGTGCATTAATCATCTTATACCAGTTACATATGAACATGGTAATATTTGGATATAATTAGCTAATACACAGCCTATAAAATATATTACTAACCTAATTTAACCTAATTTTATTTTTTCCTTCCTACTTTTTAAAATGTGGTTGCTAGAAAATTTTAAATAATTACATATGTAGCTTCAATTATAGTTCCATTAAACAGTACTGATTTAGATCTTTAGAAAATCTGTAGCACAGAGCTTCTTTAAGAAATAAATTCTGTGAATGGGCATGGTCACATACCCCTTAATCCCAGCACTCAGGAAGCAGAGGCATGTGGATCTCTGTGAGTTTCAGGACACTGGACCTACATTACAGAGAGACCCTGTCTCAGACAAACAAAATACAAATTCTAAGAGTAGAAAAGAAAGTCTGTAATTAAGACTTAAGAGCCACATCAAATAATTACAATTTGTGATCTTAATCTAGACCTCAAATATAGTAATCTTAAATTGATAATGGTACCATGATTATATTTTAAAAGTATCAAACATGTTTCCATAGGTAGCAGTTATCTGTGTCCATATATATAAAGTCCTAGGTTCGAGCACCAGTGGAACCTAAGCCATCTTGCTCATGGTACTGGGCAGACAGCTCAGTGTTAAGAGCACTTGCTGCTCTTGCAGAGGATCCTGGTTTAGTTCCCAACCCCTATACTTTATAACAATTCATAAATCCAGTTTCAGGGAATCCAATGGCCTCTTCTGACCTCTGAGGGCACCAGACACACACATGGTACACACCCATGCATGTAGCCAAAATACTTACACACACAAAATTAAATAAATAAATCTATAAAAGAAGGCTCTATCCTTTACTGGTAATTATTGACATGGATGAAATGATGTCTAGGATTTAGTGCAGAATAATATGTGCTAAGAGAAAGAAGGCTATGAAGGAGTAAATCAATAAACAATTCTTTCTTTTGTTGTATTTGAAATTTTTCATAATAAAAAGGTAACAAAAATGCTAAGAAAGAAATATATATATTTATTCTTAGGGATAATCAAGAAAAAGTATTAGAAAGAAATACAAAGTGGCAGAGCATTTGCCTACCATGTGGGAGACCCTGGGTTCAATCAGCATTGGGGTAAAAAAATGAGAAATACAATTCAACAGAATGGTTCCCTAAAATCCTGAATGAATTCAGCTTGAGCTCTGTGACTTTACATAAAATCACCACAAAACAGAAAATGAAAATTTAATAGAGTCTGTGCTACAACCCATGATAATGACAGTTATTCTTAGAGTCAATGCAAATTTACTGAGCACCTATAATGCAACAAGCCATGCAAAAAAGCTAATGTTGAGAAAGCAAAAGAAGCAGTTCAGTGGAGACTTGATAGGGTAGACTGTCAGGCCGTTTACCAATCCACATAAGAAGCACAGTTCGGGAGAAAAGTAAAAACAGTTGAAATACTCCGAGGTTTCAAAGCAATAACTAAGTGGGATATCTATAAGATACATGGATACTTCAAGATCTTAAAATGCATGGAGATCTAGTTATACAATATGTATGAAATAAAACTAAACATTATTGTCAATGCTACTCTGACTCAAAAGTAACAAGATAGGATACTAAACCTAATGTGGATCTGAGGAAGCTGACAGTTCTAGAAGTTAAATTACCTAAGGTAATTTAACAGCTCATATTAGTGGAAGCCTAGGATACAAATGCACTTGTAATTAATAAAAACACCAGAGACACCAACGCTAAAGTTAGAAACGCCGTAAGGAGACATGGAAAGGCCAGACAAACAGAAATCTGAGAGGTTGATTCTAAATGCCAAGAAGGTTGGAATTTCCCAAAGGAAACAGTGAACAGGATTAGAACAATTTTAGAAAATATTATCTGAGTCTATTTTGATAAAATATAAGTTGTATAGTTTACTATTTTATGATTTTTTTTTTTTTGGTTTTTTTGGAGACAGGGTTTCTCTGTGTAGTTTTGGTACCTGTCCTGCATCTTGCTCTGTAGACCAGGCTGGCCTCGAACTCACAGAGATCTGCCTGGCTCTGCCTCCCGAGTGCTGGGATTAAAGGCGTGCGCCACATTGCCTGCCCATTTTATGATTTTAAAGTATATAGTTCTATAGTATTGTTCAGCACATTACCACTACCCATGTCTAGAACTTCTTACCTTCCCATACTGCAACTCTACACCCTATCAGCAGTAACTTACCATTTCCCCCTCTTGTACTTCCTGGCAATCTTCATTCCACTAGTTTATCTCCATGAACATGGCTACTCTAGGTATCTTCTATTAATTGCATATCATACTTACCATTTGTGACTCCGTTTAGTTCTCAACTTTCCCAACACTGAGGCCCTTTAATACAGTTCCTTATGTTGTGGTGACCCCCCAAACATAAAATCATTTTTTGTTGCTACTTCATAACTAATTTTGCTACTGTTATGAATCATAAGGTAAATATTTTTGGAGGTAGAGGTTTGCCAAAGGGGTCATGACCCACAGATTGAGAACTACTGGTTTAGTATAAAAATCTATATTGTAGTATATCAGAATTTCTTTCCTTTTCACAGTGAATAATAGTCTCTGTATTTATGCCACATTTGGGAGGGTTATGTCTACTTATCTATTGGTGAACATTTGCTTCCACCATTTAGGTATTGTGTGAATAACGCTGCTATAAGCAACAGTGTACAGATATCTGTTCAAATCTCTGTTTTCAATTCTTTTGGGTCCACATAAAAAAGAATTGCTGGATTATAGGATAATTCTGTATTTATTCCCCTCCTTTTTTGTATCACCTCCACTCCATTTCCGACAGTGATTAAGTTATATCATTCTACTTTCTCCATATTCTTACCAATTTTTTAAACATATACAATAGTTATTATAATGGTCTGAAATGGTACCTCCTTGTTTTTTGTTTTTGTGGGGGGTTGAAATCATTTTTTTCCATCAAAGTATGAGTTTTTAAATGTTGAGTTATGTAGGTTTTTAATAAAACAGCAGTTAAATTGTTTTAAATTTTTCATTTTTTTTTAGTCTATATGTGTGTATAATGCATGTACCTACATGTTCACGTGAGTACAGGTGCTCATGCCATGGTGCATGTGTTGTGGCCAGGAGGCAACCTCAGGTGTCGGTCATTGCCTTCCATCTTTTCTGAGACAGAATCTCAGTGATGGTGAACAACAAAATTTTTATCATCAGTTTCCCAAAATCACGTTTACTCATATACTTTTAGAAAGACAGAAATTACTAAATGCTCCCATAAAGTATATTTTGCAAAGTGAAAAAAAAATCACAGGGTAATGAAGCAGTTAGGGCAAAAGTG
The DNA here is from genome assembly GCF_049852395.1 of Peromyscus maniculatus bairdii. Classification (NCBI taxonomy): domain Eukaryota; kingdom Metazoa; phylum Chordata; class Mammalia; order Rodentia; family Cricetidae; genus Peromyscus; species Peromyscus maniculatus. The sequence continues at coordinate 93,394,799 of NC_134858.1, read as the reverse complement.
GTCTTTCACTTATTCTCTAATTTAGGTTTTTGGGATGGCTAACAGGAGGAAATGAACACGGTCGCAAAAAAAAAAAAAAAAAAAAAAAGCAGATATCCCACAGACTTAAGGTCAGCACCGACTTGACGTGCAACGTTTCTAGTTTAAGAAATCGAAAAGCAATTGCAACTGTAAATCAGCTGCAGCAATGCTCTCGGGACAGAGGGAAGCCTAGCCGCGATGAAGGGGCGTGGCAGGCAGCAACTCTTCAGATTGGAACCTGGTTTTCCTGACACTCCTGGGGTTGACAGAAACAAAGCATCTGTTTTTGGATTTTTTCCTTTGCCTTCTTCAGGCAAGGTCTCCCTCGGTAGACCAGGCTGGCGTCGGGATCCCGAGTTCTGGGGTTCAAGGCGTGCGACGCTCGGTCGGGCCAACAAGAGGCATTTATTTACAAATGCAGCGGCAACTCTTAGTTTGGGGGACGCTGTGCACGTCACTCTGTGGCCAGCCCCTCGGATTTCTGACTAAAATCCCATCTCTCTTCGAGAAGAAACAACAACGGCCCCAGCAGCCCTTCACCGCCCTCGCTGAGAGGCTGGGGGAGCCGTGATTCTCCAAGAGAAACCTAAGCCAGTTCAACTCCCCGGCAGCCGCCAGAAGGAAGAGAACCAGAGAAGGGTTTTCCAGACGCGAGTGAGGGTGGGACAACGCCCGGAAGACACCCTTCGCGCAAAGCAGAGACTCGCGTGGGCCAAGTCCTCCCGCGCGCGGAGCGGCCGCTGCCCGGGCACCCGGCACGCGCGCCGCGACCGCGCTCCCGCCAACGGCCACCGGGGAGGGGGAAGCGCCGGCAGGCCGCGGCGCCGACGGGGCAGACCGGGCGTCGCGAGGCTGGCGACCACGCGCGACCCTACCTGCCCAGCTCCCGCAGGGCGGGGATCATGGACGCCAGCTCCAGCCCGTGGTCGCCCATGCTGACGCCGAGCGGCTCTCAAAACAGCCGCCGCCGCCGCGGGGCTCCTCCACAGCCACCTCCGGAGAAAGCGGAGCGCCGACGGGGGCCCGCGCGGTCCAAAACTCCTCCCGGAAGCCGCCGTCGGCCGCGACCCGCAGGCGTTTGTTTCCGTTCCTGTTAGGACCTGGGGGAAATCCCGGAGGCGGCGGGGGCGGGGCCGGCAGCGGACGTGCCCGCCCAATTTTCCTTCCCCCACCCACCCGGAGTGCATGACCTCCCGCGGGTCCCCGCCCCCCTCCGGAGTGCGTGACCTCCCCCGAGTAGTTTTGCTGTCGAGATGCTCAAAACCTGGATCCTCAGCGAAGCAGAACCCGAGGATCTGCGTTGGAGAGGGACCTGACGACCCGACAGTTAAAGTCATAGATTTCACTATGTCAGAATTACGTATTTAACTGGGTAAAGCCACGCACTAATGCTTACAGTTGTTGTTTGGCACACGAAGGTAATTACTGATACAGCCCCCGAAAATAAAATAAAGAAGTGGTGGAATGGCAGCCTGGTGTGCTCCTGACTGCAGGACTGGAATTGGCTGTACCTTGACCACCCTTCCCTCTGCCCCTTTGCCTTTAGGTATGCTTGATAAAACGACACCAGTCTTATACAGCAACATAAACTCATGCTTTCCTCCTCTTCACCTTCTTTTGTTTCTCTTCATAGCTCTTAGAACCTAATGGTAGTGGCTGTGTCTTAGAATATAAGGTTTTGAAAGCAAGGTCTTGTTTATTTTGTCTGTTGCTGGCAGCCCAGGAATTGAAACCGTGCCTGGACATAGTTCATGTTTAGTAAACATTTTTGAATGAATAATTGAATGTTAGAAGAAACGGGATTAGGAATTATAACCCCCCCAAAAAAATTATCATTACACTTTCTCGAAGCTATACAGCCGCAGGAAAGTACTTAATCTCTTTATTTCCATTTTTTTCGTCTCCCAAGAGTACAGTAATGGATGAGAGGTGCTAGAATCAGACAATAGAAGATCATTTATTTCCATTGCTACTTTCTTCCTCTTCTTCTTTTTCTCTTCTCCCTCCCTTTGTTTTTAAGTCTCACTATGGATTCCTGGCTGGCCCTGATGAAGGATCCCATTCCCCAGCCTCTGAAATGCTGGAATTGCAGGTGTGTGCCCCTATGAATGGCATACTTTTCAAAGCTTAAATTATAAGTCACTGTGCTGGCTAGTTCTATGTCAACTTGACACAAGCTGGAGTCTGCTGGGAAGAAGGAACCTCCATTGAGAAAATGCCCCAACCAGATTGGGCTGTGGGGAAGCTACTTCCAACTACAATACCTTGTGCCTGGAGGGAGTCAGGAGAGAGTCAGACGCTGTAGAGCTAGAGTTATGTATGGGCTGTTATATCCTGCTATGTGGGTGCTGGGAACTGAACTGTAAGAGCAACACATGCTCTTATCTGCTGAGCTGTGTGTGTGTGTGTGTGTGTGTGTGTGTGTGTGTGTGTGTGTGTGTATGTATGTAAGATACTGTGCATGTTAGGCATTTTTGTGACAGAAAGATGAGGAAGAGAAAGCCAATTTCAAGTTGTCTCTCTCAAGTTAGTGGCAGCCTGCAGGTTTTGAACTACTATGGGAGGTTCCTGGCATGTGCGTTTGACCAGCAATATGGCAGGAATGAGTTGTCTACAAGTGGCACATTATGCTGCATGGTAGATTTAGTCTCTGCTAGTACAAAAAAAAAAAAAAAAAAAAAAAAAAAGAGGTTTCTGGGCTACACGCTGCTTTGATAAAAGCATAGACCCACTGTTTCTAAGAGTTGATGGCTCCCAGAGCTGGTAAACATACCACCGCCATGTTGGGAAGCTGAGGTGGGCAGAGCCACCAGCCAAAGCTGCTATTTTAGCCCTAGTAATGCTGCAGTTTAAAGCAATAGATTCACAATAAGACAGATTCAGATAGAACAAGACTTTAAATGCTTTACAATGTGTGTATAAATGTATGTAGGCTTGAAAGAGAGAGAAAAAGGAATATATACAGTTATATAAACAAATAGATAGTTTTTAAAAATAAAGTCTTTAAAGAGACATTAAAGGTAGTATAAAAAATAAGCCACGTTAAGATGGATATTACACATAGAATCTGGATTGTGTTGTCTTTGGAATTTTTAACTGCAGAAAAAAATTTGATTGTAAAAGCTGTTAAGCCGCCGGGCAGTGGTGGCGCACGCCTTTAATCCCAGCACTCGGGAGGCAGAGCCAGGCGGATCTCTGTGAGTTCGAGGCCAGCCTGGGCTACCAAGTGAGCTCCAGGAAAGGCGCAAAGCTACACAGAGAAACCCTGTCTCGAAAAACCAAAAAAAAAAAAAAAAAAAAAAAAAAAAAGCTGTTAAGCCAATGTGTATATTTTAAAGATACCTTGACTTCAAAATTTTTTTTTTTTTTTTTTTTTTTTTGGTTTTCCGAGACAGGGTTTCTCTTGTGTAGCTTTGCGCCTTTCCTGGATCTCACTTGGTAGCCCAGGCTGGCCTCGAACTCACAGAGATCCGCCTGGCTCTGCCTCCCGAGTGCTGGGATTAAAGGCGTGCGCCACCACCGCCCGGCAACTTCAAAATTTGTATGTAAGGATATGTTGCTGTGGAAAGGAGGTTCTGCTTTTGTTTCCACAGAAAGCCAGAGGCTATGGATTTGTTCCAGATTAAGATACATCAGGTCTCACCAGCCAAGACCCCCAGAAAGGTCTCCAATGACACCATGGTCCAGATGGTCCAACATCCAGAATGGTTTCAAGGCAACTGGCTCAGATGATACACCCACATGGACTACTCCATAATCCTAAAATTTTCTTTGTGATCCCATAAGATACAGCACCCACCCCCCTCCAGCAGGAAGTAGTAAGAGAAGCTATGCCCAAATTCCCAAATATACCAAGCTGGCTTTGGAGATGGAATTGGTTCACTCCTCTAAACTCAAACATATTGCTAAAAAAAAAGAGGTTAAGAGATTCTTTTGTCCCAAATCAGAAGAGCCCTCTGGTGTGGGACAGAGAAAAACCAATATTTTTATTTAAATCAGCTTGATTATAAATGCAATCTCTTTCAAAAGAAGAAAAGGGGATATGATATAGATATGATAGGATGAAAGGGTAGATTACTGAATCTACTTTTGAAGAACAACTTGTTTAAAATGTTTTACATTGCTATGGATTTTAGTTTATTGATACAAGTTTAAAGTTAATTTTGTTATACTGTATATATATATTTCTATCTCGTTTGAGGTATTATGTTTATGTAACTCATTTAGATTGTAATGGATAATTAAGAAATACAGATGAATAATTAGTCATCTATGATAATCACACTTGTAGTCATTAGTTAAGTTTTCTAGGTATGCATGGATATATTTCAGATAGACAAGTAATCTTCAAACACTTCAAAGACCTACAGAATATGGCACTTAAAATGTTTTAAAAATTTAGACTTTCTAGACAGTGAGACATGTCTACTCCTGGCAGCACCGATTTACTTTAGAGAGGAGGATGGGCACCAAAGACACTCCATATGGAGTTTATCTTCATCTTGGCAAAAATAGCTATTTGGGCAAGAAACTGTTCTTGCCTGAACTGCTTGATCAACTGGACATGCGGGACCCATAAGAAGGTTACCACTGAACTTTGCTTTGCAAAATGATCCTTCAGATTCCTGCTTCACAGAGGAAACTGCCAGACATTCTACAGGACACAAAGAGAAGTGACTGAGAGACTCTAGGACTGTGGGCTGAAGACAGATGTCCCAACTTTACAAAGGAATAGTAGGTGACTGTTCAGACTGCCAGCTGTCTCTGTTTACCTTGCAAGACTCCCAAAAGTTGCTTTCATCCTCCTCCTATTTCTCAGGTAATATTATATCCTTCTGAGGTCTTTGATGTAGTTGAAGACTAGTTATAGTTTTCCTTAGTTATGATAAAAGATAAGTTAGATATGAAACCTTAGACTCACAAATATAAGATGGATAGGGTATCTTCTTTAATTTTGCCAAATACAAATAGACTAGTTATTATAAATAGACTACATAGTGTAACTATAAGTCTTGCTTGATAATTGTTTTGTTATCTCTAATTTTACTATGTGAAAGTTAAAACCTTCCTTTTTGAAAAAAAGAAAAGGAGAAGTACTGTGGGATGTTCTGTATGTTAAATGTGTTGCTCTGGTTGGTTAATAAATAAAACACTGGTTGGCCAGTAGCCAGGCAGGAAGTATAGGTGGGATAAGGAGAGAGGAGAATTCTGGGAAGTGGAAGGCTGAGTCAGAGAGATGCTTCCAGCTACCACCATGGCAAGCAAGATGTAAGGTACCGGAAGGCCACGGGCCATGTGGCAACTTATAGACTAATAGACATGGGTTAATTTAAGATAGAAGAATTAGAGAGCAAGAAACCTGCCACAGCCTTACAGTTTATAAGTAATGTAAGTCTTTGTGTGTTTACTTGGTTGAGTCTGAGCAGCTGTGGGACTGGCAGGTGAGAGAAATTTGTCCTGACTGCGGGCCAGGCAGGACTGGAGAAAACTCCAGCCACAGGAAGATAACAACCCCAAATTAAATTCAAAGCCAAGTGTTATGGGAAGAGACAGACAGAAAGCGAGAGAATCAGCATGCGTTGGCTGACAGGAGGAGGAAGCACTCATATGTTCTGCAATGGACAGAGTTGGCTCAGGAAGGGGCTTATGGAGGTGTTGCTGTGTCTAAGACAGGACCTGAAGGTCCAGCAGGACTGGAAGAAACAAAGACTGGAGGGGAGGAATATTCTAACCAAATGCAACAGTATAAACTGAAGGATACAGAAGGTTTGAATGGTACAGCTCAGCTGGGATTTAGGAAACATTTAGAACAGGCATACCTAACCTGTAGCCCGCCATTGGCAGGCCCCCGTTGGCAGGCTACGTATGTCCTAGGATGTCTTTGAATGTGGCCCAACACATCTGAAAATGACAACATCATATCCCAGTGTCACAAGGACACACCTTAGTAAGTTGTGGAAAGGCATTAATAGTTTTTACATAGAGTGACAATAAGCTGGCTGTGGTGATACATGCCCATAATTCCAGCACTTTAGAGGAGGAGGCAGGAGGATCCCTAGTCTGAGCTGGCTTAGACTATGTAGTGAGGCCCCATCTCAAACAATAGCAAACCTAGTCAAAGCTCCATCTAAATTTGGCAGAAGGTGTGAATCAGACGGAAAGGAAGCTGGCAGCCATTTATCTATCAACAGCTTTAGCAATACATCAGTAAATGAGCCACTGATGCCGAGGTCAGTGTTCCAAACTAATATCTTCCCTCCAAGTACTCTTGTATTTCTCTGCAAAACTTCGTGGAAGAATTTTTCATAAGGCTGATTCTATATTTTTGTCTCCTATTCAGTCTTAAACCACTGTATATTATACTGTATCACATTGTCCCTCCATTCCCTGCCTTAATTCTCACCAGAATCACCAATGGTTTGTTTTTCCGTTATTGCTATTGTTGCTGCTTGAACCCATTATGTAGCAAAGGATGACCTTGAACTGCTGATCCTTCTGCTTCTACCTTCTGGGTGCTAGGAAAACAAGCATGTGGCACTCGTCCAGTTTATGTTGTACTGGAGCTCAACCCCCATGGTGTGGTTTGAGTGGGAATGGCCCCCATAGGCTCATATATTGAATGCTTGGTCCCCAGTTGGTGGAACTGTTTGAGAAGGATTGTTGGAGGAGGGGTGATGCTGGGGGTGGGCGTTGAGGTTTCAGAAGCCCATGCCATCCCAAGTTAGCGCTCCTTCTGTCTCTCTGTGTCTCTGTCTGTCTCTGTGTCTTTGTCTGTCTATCTCTGTCTCTCTATCTCTCTGTGTCTGTCTCTCTGTCTCTCTCTGTCTGTCTGTCTCTCTCTCTTTCTCAGCTACTGTTCCAGTACCATGCCTGCTTGCCAGTTGTCATGGTCCCTGCCATGATGGTCATGGATTCTAACCCTCTGAAACTGTAAGCAAGCGCCTAATAAACTGTTTATTCTCTGAGTTGCCTTGGTCATGGTGTCTCTTCACAGCAATAGAGCAGTAACTAAGACTCATGCCTTCGTTCATGCTAGAGAGACACCTAGGCAGACCTTCCAGATGCTCTTGGGAGCAGCCCTACACCCACCCGTCATCCTTCTCTCCTCTATGTTGCTGTAGTCAGTAGCCTCATAGACCTGTGTCCTCTCCTCACAACACTCAGGAAAAGCAAACTCCTCATCTTGCTCCCCCCCCCCCCCGATCCATGGCAGCTTGAGTCATGTCACACATTAACCAGCCCCATGCCCCTATCCAGTGTCACCCTGACACCTGTCATGCATGCCTTGCGGCACAGGTCATATATTAACTAAGCCTACTTCCTCAGTATGCAAGGATCACCCCCTTTCTTAGAAATCTGTAAGAATGGACACCTTGCCTTGGCTTTGCAGGATGGGCACTGGAGCCTCTCAGAACGCACCTGTACTGGCAGGGGAGTTAATGATCCTCTTAATAAAGCTCTCACCTAAGGGACGTTCAACTCAGTGCCTTTCTCTCGAATCCTTCTCTTCCCTCGTGGCTTTCAGCTGGCTAAATCCAAAGGATGTTGGTCACTCTTTTCCTTTCTTCTTACATGGTTTGGCAGTCTAGCTCACTGCCTCCCTGGAATGCTTTCTTCAGTTAGCCCTTGTCTTGTAGCAGTTATGTCCTTGGCCATCTCCCTTACCTTTTGGTGTCCTTAGGGTCCTCCCCTGGGTTTCTCTTCTTTCTTTCTCCCTCTCTCCAACCTCAGCTCCAGCATCACAGGAGCTGAGCAAGCTGTCTACTACAAGTGTACCCCAGTCTTCATGGTTTTTTTTAAAAAAATTATTATTATTATTATTGGGTGTGGTGATATGTTGTGTACCCTAATAAAATTTGCCTGAAGATCAGAGAACAGAACAAGCCACTAGATTAAACATAGAGGCCAGACAGTGGTGCACACACCTTTAATCCTAGCACTCAGGAGGCAGAGATCTGTCTGGATCTCTGTGAGTTCAAAGCCACCCTAGACTACATGAGATTGACTCAGTCTAGGAGAGAAACAGAGCCAGGAAGTGGTGGCACACACTTTTAATCCCAGCACTTGAGATCTCTTACCTTTTCTTGGGGAGCACACATGCCTTTAATGCCAGGAAGTGACAGCCAGGTGGAGAAAGGTCTATAAGGTGTGAAGAAACAGGAACTAGTGGTGGAGGAGTCCTAGAGGTAAGAGGTGGCTTGTTCCTTTGTCTCTCTGACCTTCAGGTAAATTTTATATATATATACATATCTATCTATATCTATATCTATCTATATATATATACATATCTATCTATATCTATATCTATCTATCTATCTATCTATCTATCTATCTATCTATCTATCTATCATCTATCTATCTATATCACCACACTTGGGTAACCTTATTCCTTCTCAAGACTTCAGCTAACTTTCCACCAGTTGACCATTCTAGAATTCACCACTTGTTCCCTATCCTCTCTACAGGATTTATATTTCATCTGCCTATCTGTTTACTAGATTTTTTCTACCATGAATGGTCTCAGGCACTTTAGTTTTGCTTTACTTTTTTAAAATGAGAAGTTTCAAGTATAAATAGAAGTAGATAAAAATCCAGAACTTTCTTATGTCTACCACTAACCAACAGTTCTTTCAATCGGTCAATGCTATGTCCCCACCTTGTATAGCTGGGCATCAGACCAGGCACCTTGTGCAAGTATTCTACCCTAACTACACCCCTAGCTTTCATCAATCTTTGTTACATTTATAACCACCCCTCCTACGCCCCTTTCCCCAAGTTGGGTAGTTTTAAATAAAATCCCAGACATAATGTCAGTATATCTGGAACAACTTTGGTTTGTATAGCTAAAATGCTATTTCCTAAATGTCAAACCCATCTATTTCCTGCCAGATCTCATCACCACATCTGCTCTCAGTCAATCCTCGTGTCTTGACTACTTTACTTCAGAAGCATTCTAGGGTGTGCTAGTGCAAGTCTGTAATCCCGGTCTCTGGGAGGTGGAGGCGGAGGAACAGGAGTTCAAGGCTAGTCTGAGCACTTGCAACCCTGTCTAGCTTGGCTGCTCCTGTAGGTTTAATTTTTTTCTCCAACCCATTCTTTATACTGGGGGTCTCCATGCTTCTTTTAGGTTAGTATTGTTGGAAAAAAATTAAATATTATTTTTTGTTCATTTTATTTGGGACAAAGTCTTGGTATATACCACCATTGGCTGGTCTGCAGCTCACTCTGGTCTCCTGAATGTGGGGATTACAGTTGTGTGCCACTAGGTCTAGGAAGTATATGTCTTTATACACCGTTTTAATTAATCACATATATTCTAATATATATACTATAAACTATAAGGTATAAATCTTAAGTGAGATAAACAATGTAAACACTTGTAGAAGTTACTTTCTGTTCATAAGTGGACACTGTCTTAGTATACAAACTCACTCAGTGTCTTTTTCTTTTTTGTGGTGCTGTAGTCAGAACCTGGGGCCTTATGCATGCTTGTTTCTTATTTGAGGAGATGAAGTGTCGGAAGGGGGGGAAGCTTTAGAAGCAGAAAGTTTGGTGTGGGTATATCCCACGTCCCTGGTATTTGCTAAGCTTTGTATCCTAAGGTGTGTGAACATAGGGACACCAACCTGAAAATTTTCATTAGTCATATATATATATATATATATATATATATATATATATATATATATAAAGTACTATGAAAATAACCAGTAGGTGGCACTACAACCACATTGAGACCTTTGTGACTTTCAGGCTAGAGGCTGGAGGAACTGTCTGCCAGCCATGCAGGTCCCATCAAAACCCATTGTTAGTATTCCTGTTTTTAGGATTTCATTGTATAATGCACAGTATAAAGGGTATTCATTTTAGTAAATCCTAGGTGAGACAGGAATGTAAATAGTTTCAAAACTTTCTGTATTTGGTTTGTGATATGTGTCTTTTTATTTTTGTGATGCCGGCGATAGAATACGAGGCCTCATGCATATGTGGTAAACTCTCTGATACCAAGCTATATCACTAGTCCTCTGTAGCTGATGCTTTAAACAAGTTCTTGTGTAACGCAGTTGTAAATTGGAGTTGTTCTACATAGTAAAACACAGTCTTTTCAAAACTCAAGTCTGATTAATTCATTCCCTTCTTCAGTATGGTGGTTATGTATTGGATTTTGTCATACATGGGTTAAAGTTACAAGGGAGAACATGTCTGTTGGGTAAAGTCTCAAGTAATGAACAGTGTAACTACAAACCATCATTCTGAAACCTTATGAAGGAAAACGAATGATTCCTCATAGCCAAATGACACTAACACACCTGGTTTCACCTAGTTGAGACACTGGAAACACACAATTACAACCCAGACCAAATCTACTCAGTTTTATAAGTCACTCAGTAAAGCCATTTGTCTTTCCGTCTCTGTGACAGTTTTACACACACACACACACACACACACACACACACACACACACACACAAACACAGCTACAATGTCACTGAATTTGGAAGCAATTTGTAAAGGACACAGACTACTTCATATGTGTGGAAGCTTTCTGTATAGGTAACAAATTAATATTATTGACATTACAAAGGCCATGACCCTAAGAGTGTATGAAATATAATAGTAATGATTAGAATACTTATTTTTCACTGTTTTCAAAATACTTTGTCTACCAGGTAGCCCTTCAAGGTACAGAAAGCTCTGGAATTTGAACATGCATTGCAGTCTGGAGAGAGTTTGAAAATGGATTCCTAGAAACATGCCCTGAGGTTTTGGGCACAGATAAGTCAGAAAGGAAGATCAAATTATATATATAATTTAGTTACAGGTAAATGTGGAAAATACTAGTTTTGGCTTTCCAGGAAGACAATTAAAGAGAGTAGGGCAAATCATGCACCTGTGTTGATATGTTGCCGACTGGCCAGAATTTTGAAATGCCGTCATTTTCATGTATCATTTCATATGTAAAAGGTGAAAAGGCGTGTGGGGACTGTATATAGTCTCGGCCGTGCTCCACATCCGGTCTTCTGTGATAGTTTGCCATCTGCTTCAGCTAATGTTTACGGTTTTCTTTTCCCACCTCTGCCTATGCTCACTTTACTCTGGGATACTTGTGCGGTTTGACCTCCACCTACTCAGGCATGTCTATTTCAAAAGCTGGACTGCCCGGTTAGTTTTCATTTTAATTACAATTTTAAACTGAATATCGCCCTTTTCACTTGTATTTATTTTTTCTCTACTTTATTCTAAAAAAAATAGCCAAATAAACTCAGTATGTTTATATTCCATTGCCTGGTTTCATTCAAAATGCATCATGGTTAGACTGGGTGCCCATCAAAAGATGGATAAACACAGTATGGTCCATCTACACAACGAAGTACTATTCAATTATAAAGATGAATGAAATAATGACATCTGCAGGAAGATGGGTGGAGCCGGAGATCATTATGTTAAACTGAGTAAACCAGACTCAGAAAAGACAAATAGCAAGTTTTCTCTCATATGCTGCATCTAGATTAAAAACAACAGTAACTCGAAAATAGAAAGAGAAGTATTTGGGAAGAGAAATGTGACAAGAAGACAAGAGAGGGTAATGGGGGTGGTTGAAATAAGATCAAAGCATATTATGTACACAAATGAAAAGGTTGCTGTGAAATCCATTGTTTTGTGCAATATACTAAACTTTTTTTAATAAATTTTATTTATATTTTTTTAATGTATGAGTGCTCTACATGTATATACCTGCATGCCAGAAGAGGGCATCAGATCCTATTACAGATGATTGTGAGCTACCATGTGGTTGCTGGGAATTGAACTCAGGACTTCTGGAAGAGCAGCCAGCGCTCTTAATCACTGAGCCATCTCTCCTGCATGCTAACCAGTTTTTAATGGGTCTGGTTTTACTGAAATTCAAAGTGAATCTGGTGCCTGTGACAGCCACTGCTTGTAGTTATAAGTATTTTTGAAACCTTAGGTTCTGGGAAGTAAATACTAGCTAAGAGTCCAGGATATCTACAGAGTAAAGACATATCTTTTCAAGGACTAATATTGTGGCAATAACACAACTTTGGAATTGAACTTGATTTGGAATCCTAGTCTTTTGTGCTTGTGTGTCTGTGCAGTAGTTAGTACAAAAACAAAACAAAAAACAAACAAACAAACAAACAAAAAAACCACAAAAAAACAAAACCAAGCCCATGGCTGAACATTAGCAGTGATGGTAGTGAACACTAGAGGTTTCTCTTTGTGGTAGCTCTTCCCATACCAAAGAGCCTAGCAAAATAAACTCATAATCCATCTGAGTCTTTGCAAAGTGTGGAATCAGAAAAGATTGTCTTTATGTAAAAGACAATTTAGTTATTTAGTTGCCTTTAGTTTTTACTTAGTTTTGTTATGCAAAAATTGTGATTTTTTTTTTTTTTGTCTGTGTGTGTGTCTGGTAGCTAGAGGCTGACATGGGGTATCTTCCTTGAGTGCTCTCCAACTTATATAGAGAGGCATGAACCTCTCACCTGAACACAGAGTTTTTTTTAATTCAGCTCGTCTGGCCAGCCAGCTTCCTTCAGAGAGACTCCCTCCCCGCCTCCCCCAGTCTGGGATTACTGGTGGCTGTCACACCCACCTATATTGGCTACCCTGTTGAGGATCTCAACTCTAGTCCTCAAGGCTTGTGCGGCAAATACTCTACCTACTGACTCATTCCCCCCCCCTCCCCGCAAATTACATATAATGAAGATAATTTCTTAGGGCTGTTATGGATATTCTATGAAAAAAAAACCCAACACTGAAAATGCTGAAAACAGTGACTTATACTAAATAGGAGCCCAATAACATAGCTATTGTTATTATTTTACACAAGCAATAGAAGATACAGAAAACATTCCCATTTTGGTTTTAGCTGATAACATTTCTTTTTAAAACCACAACTGGTATATACGATTGAACCTACTTTATGTGATAGCAAATATTCAAAATTGGGAATTATCTAGAAAAACTGGAGCATATGGTGTAGTAATTAATCTCAGCCGTCAGTTTGATTGGCTCTGGCTGGAATCAACTGTAAAGATGTGTATTTCCTGGAAGGATTAACCTAGATGGGAAAGCCTCCTCTAAGGCATGCCTCCTCACCGAGTGGCATGCAGATAGAGATAAGAAGGCCCTAGCAAAAAGTGGCTTCTCGCCTGCATGACTTTGCCGCTTGCCGGTGAGTGCATCTACTTCGCTGCTGCCATGGTGGTACCCCTTCTTTACTGCCATCAGAGCTCAGCCTCTTCAGCTTCCCCATGGGGACTGAAGAACAGCATCTCTCCAGGAATCCAGTGACAGACTGGGATTGCGGAGACCTCCAGCCTCAGGGACCGGAGCTGCTACAGCGCTCTCAACCTCACCAGTGTGCAGGCAGCCTTTGCTGACCACCCAAACTACGCTGCACATGTTGTGCGAGTCAATCTAAAGCGTCCCCTTTGTAACATATATTCACTCTATTGGTTCTGCGCCTCTAGGGAGCTCTGGCTAATTTTGACACATGTTTACTACTGATCTCAATTTTATTTTATTTATTTATTTATTTATTTTTGGTTTTTCAAGACAGGGTTTCTCTGTGTAGCTTTGGAGCCTGTCCTGGAACTCACTCTGTAGCCCAGGCTGGCCTCGAACTCAGAGATCCGCCTGGCTCTGCCTCCCGAGTGCTGGGATTAAAGGCATGCGCCACCACCGCCTGGCTGATCTCTATTTTAAAACACTTTAAATTAGATTTCATTTTACTTTGTAGGTGAGTGTTTTACCTGCATGTATGTCTATGCACCAGTGTGTACACTTGGTGTCTGAGGAGGTCAGAAGAAGGCATCGTATCCCCTGGAATTGGAGTTACAGATGATTGTGAACTACCATGTGGGTGATGGGAATCAAATCCGGGTCCTCTGCAAGAGCAACAAATGCTCTTAACTGAGATGTCTCTCCAGCTCATGGTTATATAAACACAGTATACTCCAGCTTACTAAGTACAACCTCTCTTCCCTGTGAATTCTTGCTACTGAGGCTACTACTTCAGCCATCCCCACCCCCCATTGTGTGTTTATTTGAGATAGGGTATCATGTAGACCTTGAACGTGCTGTGTAGCAAAGACTGGCCTAGAACTCTTAATCCTGCCTTACTTCCCATGTACTGGGATTGCAGGCATGCCTTTAATTACTTTTAAATGATTCTCAGTAATTTTATCAAATATGATCTGAGCTGAGAGCTCTGACCTGGAACCTCCTTTTTTTTTTGTCTCAACGAGGCATCTATCTATCTATCTATCTATCTATCTATCTATCTATCTATCTATCTATCTAAGACAGTTTCTCTCTATATAGCTCTGGCTATCCTAGAATTCACTATGTAGATCAGGCTGGCCTTCACTCACAGAGCTCTCTACCTGCCTCTACCTCCCCAGTGCTGGGATTAAAGGCATGTGCCATCATGCCCAGCCTTCTCCCTGAGTTTGAAACTCTTATGTTTCATTGTGGTGATATATATAGTCAGTTGAGCAGGCAACCATTTTCTCCTTCTTTCCCTTCCTCATACTTGGGATGCAGCCCAGGTTCTTCTAAAATCTCCTTATGTTGTCCAGGCTGGTCTTCTACGTGTGATCCTCCTGCCTCAGCTTTTCAAGGTAGGATTATAGGCCTACATCACCAGGCAGGCCGACTTACAATTTTATTTATAATCGTGTACATTTCTAACGATATACTCTGCTATTTTAGATTTGGGAGAAATTTCTGGGAAATACTTGGATTTTCATCATCAACAGTTTGCATCTTGGGGCTAGTTACTTTTGCAAATGATTAAAAACTGATTATTTTACCTTCCTTTAGAGGGAATGAATTTCTTTTGCCTTCCCTCCAAATCAAGTGATGTCATTTGGGTTCTGCATTTTTTTTCATGGACTTATCTCGGTCAATATTTTTACTACATACATAGAGTATAAGTGTACTTGATTATTTTCTTTCCAACGCTATTGGTCAATAATTTATAGAAAATGAACTCTGTATTTAAAGTATCCACTTTAGCTTTGGCATTTGCATATATCCATGAAAATCATCATCATTGTCAATAGAGAGAACGTTTCTATGACCCCCAGAAGATGCTCATTATCCTGTGGAAATCGAGTCTTTCTCCACCTCTGGCCCAGGCAATTACTGACTTCTTGTTTGTCGTTAGAGGCTCAACTTCACAGAAATGAAGCTCTACACTGTGTATTTCCTCTCTAGTTCCTTCAGTTCAGCATTATGATTCTGAGATTTATCTGTCCTGGGGAGCAAATGAAGTCATGAATGAAGGTGTAGTTTTTGACTTCGGGTGGGCCATGTCAAGGACTCCAATGCCTCAGCCCTGTGGAGGTGGCAAAGCCTTCCCTGGGTCAGGCTCAAAGGGATAGCCAAGCCTTCCTGTGGACCATTTCCAGGGTTGATAGTGTGTCACCACAGCTTTCTGCCTGAAGACTGCCTCCCTACAAAGACTGCTCTCCTGCTGAGACCCCCTAAGCCTGCCTCCTTCGGCTCTATGCAATAACCACACCTCCCCATTCAACCACACATAATACACACACTTAGCTTTCAGGGTGCTGTGGCTTCTCCATTCTGGAGCCCAGACCATCCAATCTCAGCTTCTTTCTGTCCATGTGTTTCTGTGTATTTGCCTTTTCTTCGTTCCCTCCGGGTACAGAAAGACATGGCAATCTATACTGAAGCATTTGAGTAGGTCATTCTTTTTTAGTACCAAGTAGTATTCCATTGTACTGATCTAGAACAATTGGTTTTTCATTAAGCTATTGACAGTAAATTCCTTCCAGACTTTGGCAAAAAAAAAAAAAAAAAAAAAAGTGCTGCATTAGTATTCAAGTCTTTGTGTGGTCATATATTTTAATTTCTCTTGGATAATAGCTAAGAATAAAATGGCTGGTTGGCTGGATCAAGTTGTACATACATGTTTAGTTTAAGTAAATATTTTGTGAGAACACATTTCCTCTTGTAGATCCGAGCTCAGATAAAAACTTGAAGTTTATGGGACTTTCTAGGGTATGGGGTTTTCTTTTTTTTTTTTTTTTTTTTTTTTTTTGTATTTTTTTGAGACAGGGTTTCTCTGTGTAGCTTTGCGCCTTTCCTGGAACTCACTTGGTAGCCCAGGCTGGCCTCGAACTCACAGAGATCCGCCTGCCTCTGCCTCCCAAGTGCTGGGATTAAAGGCGTGCGCCACCACCGCCCGGCAAGGGGTTTTCTAGGCAGGGAGAAATCCTTTTCTCACTCACTCCTCTTTGGTCCACTTCCATATTTATTTACTCATCCAGTTCTTTTGGCCTTTAAATAATTTCAGTCACCTTCTCCAGCCGTGTTCCTGATTGCTACCTTTTCTGGACTAGATGCTAACAGGCACATGGGACCTTAGGTCTAAGGGCAGCGAGGCGGTGGCAGGGTGTTCCCTGCACAGCTAGGGATCATGCCACCAGCAAAGTGTCCAAGAACCCTGGAAGCCGCATTCCATTTGCTCGACTCACAGTCTCACGCCCGCTAGCAAAAGATCCCACCTTTGTTTGAGTGTGGGCTTTGGTTATTTATTTTAAATAGGCGTGGCCGTTAAATGAAGAGGAAGGATTATCTGATTTCTCCAAAGGGGAGAAGGAAGAGAGAAACTGTTTTACTTTAATACATATTTTGTCTTTCGGGCTGCAGTTTTCAAAAGTGGTACGCACACCAGCGGCAACCAGCTTCCAGGGAACGCATTGGAAAAGCGCAGACAGACGTGGAAACTCTGGGTTTGAGACCTGTTTGAATAAAGCCTCCAGGTTATCCCGGTGCCCCCTTGTTTGAGAATCGCCGCGCTAAACTCATCGCAGGGGTGCAGATGGTCGTAATTAAGCTGAGAAAAGTGTGGGTAGGAGAGATGACGCCCCTGCTGCGCCTGTCCACCTCGCCTAATCCTCTCCGGCTCCTGCCAGCCTCCTTTCACCTGAACCCAAAGGTCTGGCGGCCTCTCCCCTGGGTGCAGCAACTAAAACCCGGCAAGTGGATTCCAAGGGCGGGCGGGGGTGGGGGGGTGCGGGCGGAGCATGCGCAGTGGCCGGAGCGCAGCGGCTAAGAGGCGGGCGAGAGGTAGCTGCAGCGGAGCGGACGAGCGGGCGCGGGGATCGCGGGCGGGAGCTGCCGAACGGCCGCCGCAGGTACCGGGTGCCGGGACGCGCACGCGGGCGGGGAGCGGGAGAGGGAGGCTGTGCGGGAAAGCCAAGCTTGGTTTCGCGGCGCTCGGCGTGTGGCTCAGTTCCTTGCCCCGGGCGTCTCCTGCACCTGCAGGCGCGCTCCTGCCCTGCGGGGGGAGTCGGGCGCTCAGGTGTGCAGTTCCGTGTGTAGCAGCTTAAACCACTGCCCGGGAAGCGGATCCTGATACCCTGCATCTAGGTAGGGAGGGTACCAAGTTTTCTGTTTTTAACTTTGCGTGACTGTCGATGAAGCTTTCGGAACCAGTGTGTTTCTCTGAAGTTGTGTGACTGCTCCGTTCTGCCCCTGGTGCATAGGATCAAATAGGGGCAGACTGAAATTGCATCCGTGTTTGGTGGATTTGGTGCCTTTCCCGGAATTCTGGGGCCTCTGGATGCAGCGTAAGAAATGTCTTCAGTGGAAGTCAGTGCCAAGAATTCTGTGCGGTTCAGCAAGCTGCACTGTCAAGTACATGCTCTACAAATTAAACAAAACAAAACACAAAACCCTGTTTTTAACATTACCCGCGTCCCAGGCTTCATTGGGTAGGATTGAAAAGAAGGAAATAGCTCTTCTTGGTTTTTTACATTTTATGGCTTACATGGACAGTATTTTACCTTAAAGTTGTGTATAGATGGGGCGAGCAACGAATGGACAAAACTGTAAAATCATAACTAGAATTTCAGGATGAATTTTGGTCCCACAAAGGTGAAGCAAGGGCGTTTAATTACACCCCCACCTCTTGTAATCAACTCCTCTTTAAACTTAATTCGTTAGTGAAATTCTATAGGAAAGTGTTAAATTTGTGATGTGGGAGGCACAACATTGTAGTAGTTTAGGAAACAAAGTTGAAGATGAGGAAGGAAAAACCGTAGAAAGAGACTGGAGGGGACCCCTCTCCCCTCCTTTTTTTGGCCATGAGTCTTCTAATGGCAGAAATAATATACAGTTGGTCTAGTTTGGTACTGAGGGACCTTTGAGGTCAGCCAGTTCAACTGCTTCAGTTTACAAACGAGAAAGCTGAGACCAGGGAGGTTGGATGACTTGCTATGCCCGCCCAAGCCCCTCTGGGCAAAGCTGGGCCTGGGCACCAGGTTTTCTGATTTCAAGGATCTTTTTACTGGGCCTCTCTGATGCTCTCCTTGCTGCTGCTGAGATGATTAAAGCTTGCCTTCTCTTCCACCTTCTCAGTCTGATTGAGGCAGGAAGTTAGTTGGTTGTACTTTGCTCTTACCTCATGTACCCTTTCACAAAGACCCACCACTCAAGCCTCGCTTATGGGTTTGCTGGTCTTGGAAACCAACTCCTGTGGCCTCTCTTTGCTTGTTGGCTTTCCTTCCCGTGTGAACTCATTGCTCAGGCATAGCCTCTTCTTGGTGGTTTCCTTTGCTAGTGGCAGCCACGACTAGCTCTCTTTCAGAACCCATGGTATTTTATGGCTTCTGTCTGTGCTGCTGTTCTCCCCTTTGGATACAGCTTCTTGAGTCATATTTTAGAACATAGTCCTATTTTCTGACCGGAAAGTTGTTAAGTGTGTAAACTCCGGAAAGTGCATGACTTAAAGATCCCACCCAGTACTAAGTTCAGACTCCTTCCAGCTGCTGTTTGTGGGGAGGAGGGACATTTGACGGAGGAGGGACATTTGAGGGGATTTGGTGTGGATGTTCTGTGATAGAGAGGTCACCTTAAAGCAGTATGAGAGATCAGCCAAGACAAAAAGCAAGTTGGGAGGGATTTATGAATCCAGAAATCACAGATTATTTGGGAACATTGGAGATGGGGTGAAAACACAAGAGAGGAGTGTTTGCTAGGACTTGGATTAACCATAAATGCCGTGTGGAGAACACAGATTTAAGAAATGGCAGGGCTGGAGAGAGGGCCCAGTGGTTAAGAGCTCTGGCTGCTCTTCCAGAGGACCTTAGTTTGATACCCAGAACCCATGTGTTGGCTCACAAACATCTGTAACTCCAATTCTAAAGGATCCAATGATTTCTTTTGACTTCCTCTGGCACCCAGCATGCACTTGGTGCACAGACATACATGCAGTTGAAACACTCATGCACATGAAATATTTTTTTTAAAAATGGTGTAAAGGCCATGTGTGATGCCCGCCTGTAACCCCAGTACCTAGTAAACAGAGGCAGAGAGATCTCTGCCAGTTGAAGTCCATCTGGTCTACATAGTGAGTTTCAAGCCTGTTTCAAAACAAAATAATGACAAAAAAAAAAACAAATAAAAAGAAATTATGTAAACTAAAAATGTGGTAAATAGATTAGGTGGAGAGAGGGGAGAGGTGTTGAAAATTCCCCTTTCAAGATTGGGGTGTTGCCAGTAGGTTTATAATATCTTTTTAAGATCTTACAGGTACTTCCCATCAGAACATTGTTTCTTTTCTGTCTTACTGTGTGTAGTAGTCATACTTCTCATTCCAGAAGATGAACTCTGAAGGGCAGTCATTACACTCCATCCTCACAAGGGTGCTACTGCTTTGCATGAGATACTCAACACTTGCTGCATGGATAAATAGTGCTTTGGCATGAGGAAGGTGGGTAGTTGGGCTGATAAACTACACAATAGTGCTTTGTCTAGGCCCTGACCTCACTGTATGAAGGAGAGACTCTTGTGTCATTGGAAGAAATGAGAGACACAGAATCACTGGCCAATCCATAATCAGATGTACGGATTGTGAGTTGGGGTTAGGGGCGTTGGGTGAGGCTTGGGACCTGGAAGCTTGTACATGTGGCAGTTGGGAACAGTCTAGAAAGGCCATTGCTAGCTTAGCTTACTTAAGGAGAAAGAAAAGCAGGTTAGCCAAAAGCAGGTTAGCCCAGAGCCTTTGGACAGTGGGGTACTCTACTCTTAGAGTCCTCGACTGTGCCAGGACCATGGTCTCAGAGAGGAATACTGGAGTAGTCCTTTTGACCTAGCAATATGGGTCAGGGTGAGAGAGAATATGAAAAAGTGTGATCAGACTCTCCCTAGAAAAATAAGACAGATAGCAATGATGCTAAACCTAAATTATACCTGGAGAAGTGTTTGGAATGTCCTTGCTACCTTGGGACAGATGTTGCAAATGGCTATTTTGCAAATCAAAGCACAATCTTTCTGTGTAGCCACACACACACACACACACACACACACACACACACACACACACACACACCACCGAGGAAACCATTGGAGGGAACATTCTCGCCCTTGACATTCATGGTACGATCCATCACCTTCATTTCTGACAGGCATCAGATAGCTGTTCTCATAAAAATGGCAGAGAGAGAGACACCTGTTGAGGGACAGGCCAGCAGAGCATTTGGTGGTTAGCAGCAGGGGAATGAAGGGTTGGCCTAGTCAAGAAAGGTTATGAGGCTGAGGAGATGGGCCAGTTGTCAGAGCACTTACCTAGCATGCAGGAGGTTTAGGGTTTGATCTCATCACTCCATAAACTGGGTGTGGTGCTATAATCTCGTAATCCCAGTATTTAGGAAGTAGAGGCCAGAGGCCAGCTTTGGCGAAACCCTACTGGGGGTAGGGAGGAGAAACCTTTCAACTTTTTTTTTTTTTTTTTTTTTTTAATCAAGACAGGATTCTCTGTGTGACAGCCCTGGCTGTCCTGGAACTCACTTTGTAGACCAGGCTGGCCTCGAACTCACAGAGATCCACCTGCCTCTGCCTCCCCAGTGCTAGGAACCATCGCCCAACTCTAATATGGTTTTTTTAAAAATTAAAAGCTTCTTAGCTGAGCAATGGTGGCGTACACCTTTAGTCCCAGCACTCGGAGGCAGAGGCAGGTGGATCTCTGAGTTCGAGGCCAGCCTGGTGTACTGAGTGAGTTCTAGATCAACTAGGGCTCCACAGAGGAAACCCTGTCCCCTAAACAAAACAAAACAAAACAAAACAAAACAAAACAAAACAAAAGAAACTTTATTAGATAATGGCAGATCATTCAGTATGTTTGAATTGATGTTCCATGTATTTAAATATGCCCAGATAGTAAATATAATTTTACATGGTAAGTTAGAATTTACCATGGCCTTATTTAAGATCTAAGATGACTATATTATGTAGCTTCTTAAGATAATACTAATGCTGTATTAGTATTTAGTTTTATAGTGCTTTCTAAACACCAGACAACATTTAACCTTTACAAAGCATCCTATGAGGTAGATGCAATTATTACCCTCATCTTACATATTAGAAAACTGAAACTTAGAGTGTTAAAAACTATTTGTGTGAGGCCACACAGTCAACATATGATTGAGCTGAGATTTGACCCCAGGACGGCCTGACTTCAGGCCCTGAGAGTTCAATCACATGTCTCTATCTGTGGGTGTTCTAACAGGTGCTTAGAGTGGCCAAAGGCTATGACTTTCAGTATTCCATGAGCAAGACTTTAGTTTGAGGAAGCCAAACAATAGTAATGGATCTTTCTATGATTTATTTTTGTTTAAATAGTCTTTTATCACTTTTGCTTTGAAGTGTTCCTAGAGACAAGAGACAACAGTCTTTTTTTCTGGATGGGACATTAAAAGAATTTCTGATTGGCCCTGGCTTTCTTTTGGGTAGTGCAGGGTGAGGGTGGTGATCCATACAGTGCCCCTGGAGTTGCAGGGAAGACATGCATGTATATAAGAACCTCTGGGTGATCAGGTTTGGTAAGGATCCTTCTTTCCTGACAGTCCTTTTCTTGAAGCTTCTGAATTATGTGCAGGCCTTAGTTTCAGGCCTAAGGATTGTGTTCATAAACACTGAGGGAGAATCTTTACATAAAGAGTGTTTCCATGCATCCCCAAGATTGAAGGGCTGGAGAGATGGCTCAGAGGTTGAGAGCACTGGCTGCTCTTCTAGAGGACGGGGGTTCAATTCCCAGCACCCACATGGCAGCTCACAACTGTCTGTAATTCCAGTTCCAGGGGATCTAATGCCTTCTTCTGGCCTCCTCTGGCAACAGGCACACAACTCATGTGGTACACAGAGCAGACATACATGCAGGCAAAACACCCACCCATACACATTGGGGGGGGGGATGGAGAGTGCTGAGTCAGTAGTTGGGGTGGGCACAGATAGCTCAGGGAAGGTGTCAGTTCAGGGAAAGGTAATTTATAGCCCCTTGTTGTGAGGCCTGAGATTTGCCCACAGGTGACCTACTGAGTTGCCTGTGAGGAAGTGTGTTCTTTTCCTCTTGATGAACCACCAGTCCTCTCCTGAGAATCTTGAGATGGAAGGCAGATTGGAATTCCCCCGAGTTCTGGGTGTTTCGAGGCATTTAATCTGGGTCTGAAGAAGGACCAGTGGCTTCCGGCTGTCACCTATTACTGTTTTAACATTCAAAGGCTCCTGATGTCCTAGGGGTTGGGATGAACATTTTACTGTGGGTGATGCTAAAACTGGAGAAACAGAAAGAGGTCTTTGTGCTACACCCATGTTTATTGGTTATAAAATGATTATATACTGTCAGTTGCTGGGAACTTTGCTACTGTGTAGGGTCACATGAGATGTGAGGTTGTGTCAGCTTTGATCATCCTATTTCTATTCATTACTCCTCTGTCTGGAAGAGCCTGTTCGTTGTGTGTGCATGTATGTAAAAGCACACACTTTTTGCAACTTTCTGTAAAAGCAAATTGTTTTCTATTTTCTCTTTTATTCTCTTCTTTGGTAAATTGCATCTTAATAATACTGTGGGCACAGAAACGGTGAAGAGTTAGATTGGCAGGAAGTTTTTCCTCTTAAAACATTCATTTTATTGGAAAATATTTTTGGAGAGCTCTAGATCTCTAGATAGTTTTGTTCATAAGGTTCAGTTATGAAGAGGATTTTATCTTTTATAGTAAAGTGATAAACTGATTTTCTTTTTTTTTACCCAGTGCTGGATCTGAACCCAAGGCCCTGTGCTTGCTATGTGAATTTCTTTCTTTCTTTCTTTTTTTTTTTTTTTTTTGGTTTTTTCGAGACAGGGTTTCTCTGTGTAGCTTTGCACCTTTCCTGGAACTCACTTGGTAGCCCAGGCTGGCCTCGAACTCACAAAGATCCGCCTGCCTCTACCTCCCGAGTGCTGGGATTAAAGGCGTGGGCCACCACCGCACGATATGTGAATTTCTAACACTGAGCTAAATTCCAGCCTCATAAGCAGAGGGGCTTTGTTGTTGTTTTCAGTTTTAGAGCAATTCAGTTTTCTTTAAAAGATCCAATCTGGGGCCATCGAGATGGCTTAGTAGGTAAAGGTGCTTGCTGGTAAGCTTCACTACCTGAGTTCGAATCCTCAGAAACCACGGGGTAGAAGGAGAAAACTGACTCCTGAAAGTTGTCTTCTTACCTACACACACATGCATGCACGAGAGAGAGAGAGAGAGAGAGAGAGAGAGAGAGAGAGAGAGAGAGAGAGAGAGAGAAGAGATCCAATCTAATCATGAAGACAGCGTAAAGAACCGTAGTCTTTTCTCATAGTAGAGGAGGTAGATGGTTTAGTAATGTACTGTGTATGTTCAGGTTGGGCACTCCTTTATGACGAAAAGCCAAGGGTTTGGAGGTGTGTTTAACTAAAAACACTAGAGGAAACCAGTTTTATTATGTTGTTAAGAAAATCTTAAATTGTTGAAAGATACAGATCTAGGAAATAACTTACTTTTTTTTTTAAACAAAAATGAGGGGTTGGTGATTTAGTTCAGTGGGAGAGCACTTGCCTAGCAAGCTCAAGGCCCTGGGTTCGGTCCTCAGCTCTGAAAAAAACAAAACAAAACAAAAAAACAAAAAAGATTGGGCCTGGGGCTATAGCTCAGTCTGTAGTGTTTGCTTTGCCCTCACAGAGCCCTGGATAAGCCGGGTGTGGTGGTGCTGGCCTGAAAACCCAGCACCAAGGAGACGGGGGCTAAAGAATCACTACCTCAGGGGCATCCTTGGCTACACAGCACATCTAATTGAAAGAGGCTAGCCTGAGCTACTCCATGAGACCTGGTTTCAAAAACAGTAAGGGACAGTACAAAAAGTCTCTTCAACCTTTTGGGACCAAGAAGTAAAAGATTTTAGGAGTTTTGCCAAAAATAGAGTTTGGATTAGATTTACGACATCATTGTAGTTTTTCTTGTATCAGTATCTTCTCATCTGACCCCACCTCTCCACTTAATGTGCTTCCGGGCCCTCTATACTCCGCAGGTAAGTCAGCGCTCACAGATCCCAGGGGTCAGGGCCGGAGTGGAGGCATCGCGGTGTGCGGCCAGAACCAGCACTCATCAGGAAGTCCGAACACCCTGGCAGAAACAGGCAGCACTCACGTATTGTTCCCATCGATGGAAAGATTAAAGTGTCCAAGTGAAAGAAAAGCAGGTCCAGAGCTGAGTCTTTGTGCGGAATGCCCAATAACACGAGTAGGCTCTTCGTATTAGTTCCCGTTGTCTTCCTCAGTGCTGTCTTTTATAGGTGTATCGATTCCTTTTTTCCTCCGTGTTTTTTGTCCTTGATAAATATACACTTGCTCTGTACTGTTTATAGATGAAAATCAATGCAAACTAGAGTTTTGAGGTTTGATAATTGAGTCTGCTGAGTGTCTTAATGCTGTTCATCAATAATTTGGTGGAAAGACAATATCAAGTTAGTATATAATTGAACCCGTAGCCTGCTATCAAGTTAGTGTTTATAACCTCTGTGAACGAACCAGAAATTCTCAGGTTCTGGCGCTCTTCCACTGGAGAGCTTGCTCAGATTTTCTTTTCTTTTCTTTCTTTCTTTTAAATCTTGCAAAGACCCCATGTCCTACCTCTTTCCTTAGGCTTAGTTTACTGTGGCACCCATTTGGTCCAGGGCATATTTTTAAAGAGTGGCCCAGTTCTTACAGAGTTTTATTATCGGGTCAGTGAGGTGCCAGACGTGAAAAGCAGCTCATAAAAAATCTCACTGATGTGTTTTAGCAGTGGCTGCCATGCAAGTGAATTAACATCGGAAAGAAAACAGAAATGGCAGGGGCAATTTTCTTCACACCCCCCTCCTCCCCGTGCACGTGTGTGTGTGTGTGTGTGTGTGTGTGTGCGCGTGCGTGCGTGCGTGCGTGCGGTTTTCTTTTGTTAAAGATAGGATCTCATATTGCTCAGACTGGCCTCAAACTTGCTAAGTATGTGAGGCAGGCCTTGAACCCCTGACCACTCAGCCCTCTTTCAGCCTCAGCTTCCAGAGTGTTGTGTGGCTCAGGCTGGTCCCTTCTCTTTCTTTTTTGTTTTCAGACCTAGCTGGCTTTGAACTAACAGAAATCCGGGAGTGTGTACCACCCCCTCACTGTGCCTTTTCTTCTTTTTAAAATAATTTATTATGGCATTTTTGTACATGTGTATCATTGGAATCAACCTATATTCTGTTATTCATTTTGTGTGTATGCATGCCTGTGCCACAGGGTGTGAGTGGAAGTCATGTTCTCTCCTTCCACCACGTGGGAAGGACCTAGGGGGTCAAACTCGGGTCTTCAGGCTTGGCAAGAAGTGCCTTTACCTGCTGAGCCACCTTACCTTACAGACCTCCTTATCTTCTGCTTAAGCAGCCATTTAAACCCAAGATTATTACCAGTGGAAAAAGCCTGAAAAATCTCCTGCTGTTTAATGGTCCATCAAAATGAGCCTTTGGGCAGTTCAAACTTTTAATATGAGCCATCAATTGGCCTGCACCAGGGAAGTCAAAGTCTGTGGTCGGTTCTGACGCCAGGAGAAGGGAAACCTTCAATAAGTAACAGTGAATATGAAGGAAGCTGAAACTGGAGGGACGGAGGAAGAGCTTTTATCGATAGCTGTAATTTTTTTTTTATTATTTTATTTTATTTTACAATACCATTCAGTTCTACATATCAGCCACGGGTTCCCCTATTCTCCCCCCTCCCAGCCCACCCCCCATTCCCACCTCCTCCAGGGCAAAGCCTCCCCCGAGGACTGCGATCAACCTGGTAGACTCAGTCCAGGCAGGTCCACTCCCCTCCTCCCAGACTGAGCCAAGTGTCCCTGCATAAGCCCCAGGTTTCAAACAGCCAACTCATGCAATGAGCACAGGACTTGGTCCCACTGCCTAGTTGCCTCCCAAACTGATCAAGCCAATCAACTGTCTCACCTATTCAGAGGGCCTGATCCAGCTGGGGGCCCCTTGTAATTTTTAAATATGTGTGAATTTGCATCCTTCCATTGGTAAGCGGCTCGTATTTTGAGACTGACCTGCCTCAGTGTATATGGGGGACCCTGACTAGAAACTTTAGTCTCATAACCCTGAGTCTAGTGCTTCTCCAGTCACTCCATGTCTTTTTCTGATAATTTCATAGAGATAATTTCTCTGTGGAATTTATATCTGACATTTCCAAAATTCTAAATTGCGTTCTGTGACTAACCTCAACTGTGGAGTGCCTTAAGTGATTTCTCTGTTGTCAAAGCTGCCTTCAATAACTGCCTCCTCCATTCCGAATCTCCCTTGACAACGGTGTGTATTGATCTCTAGTATGGAGACGGGTGGCATCTCACTGGCCTTCTTATTAATCACAGGTTTCTCAAGGAGGATAAAGGGAGAGGGCTGAGTGTGTGGGTACGTGTGACATGGGGCTTCCATGGAGACTGCTCGGTGGAGGGAGTAGACACTAGTTACTGTTCCATTGCTGTGAAGAGGCACGATGACCAAGGCAGCTTACAGAAGGAAGCCTTGAGTTGCAGGCTTGCGTACAGTTTCAGAGGGTGAGGCTGTGATCGGCACAGTGGGGGAGTGTGCTGGCAGGCCCGCAGGTAGACATGGTGCTAGAGCACTTGCTGAGAGCTTTACATCCTAACCCACAGGCAGGAGGCAGAGAGAGAAACTGGGCCTGGTGTGGACTTTTGAAACCTCAAAGCCCACCCCCAGCGACACGCCTCCTCCACCAAGGCCAAAGGCTACGCCTCTTAATCCTTCCCAAACATTTCCCCCAGTTGAGAACCAAACATTCCAATATATGAGCCCATTGGGGCCATTCTCACTGAAACCACCGCAGGGACCATTACCTGTGACATGACTGTGCACTAGGAGGGACAGCCATCAGGAAGGACAGCCACCAGGAAGGACAGTCCAAGGAAGGGAACTCTGATAGAGAACAGGTAACTCTGGGAGGTTAAGGAGAGCTTTAAATTGGAGGTGATCTGAAAAAGTGTAAGGCCAGGAGATGAACTGGTTATCCTTGCTGGGGGCTGGGCATACCTGGAGATTGGTTCCTAGTTCCTTATTTCTTCTCCTAAATGAGCTCCTTTACTTTGAAGTGATGCCTAAGGGTGTGACTCAGATTCCAGGTACTAATCTCATATTGTGAATGAATGAAAAAGAAAAAAAAAAAAAAAAAAAAAAAAAAGGAAAGGACATGGCTGCTTCTTGGTATGGTGGAGGAGAAGGTTCATTGTAGACAAAAGGGAGAGCATAAGCTGGGTGTGGTGGGGCATGCCTTTAATTCTGCTGTTCTTCCTGGTGGCTGTCCTTCCTGATGGCTGTCCCTCCTAGTGCACAGTCATGTCACAGGTAATGGTCCCTGCGGTGGTTTCAGTGAGAATGGCCCCAATGGGCTCATATATTGGAATGTTTGGTTCTCAACTGGGGGAAATGTTTGGGAAGGATTAAGAGGCGTAGCCTTTGGCCTTGGTGGAGGAGGCGTGTCGCTGGGGGTGGGCTTTGAGGTTTCAAAAGTCCACACCAGGCCCAGTTTCTCTCTCTGCCTCCTGCCTGTGGATTAGGATGTAAGCTCTCAGCAAGTGCTTGGAGGCAGAGGCAGGCAGATCTCTGTGAGTTCAAGGCTAGTCTGGTCTACAAAGAGAGTTCCAGGAGAGCCAGGACTGTTACACAGAGAAACCTTGTCTTGAAAAACAAAACAAAGCAAAGGGGGGGGGGGGCGGTGGCGGTGGCAGCGGCAGGGTTGGGGGGGGGGCATAGCCAGAGACAAAGACATCTGGGCAGAGCCAGACCAAGGGGCCAGGAAGGTAAAGGGTAGACCAAAGGGGCAGGTAACCAACATATGTGGATTATATAGCCAAGGGCAGGGAGGGAAGCCCAACCCAATATGTGGGCTGGTGAAGTTTAGGGTAGGGGGCAGGGACTGAGGGATGCTGGGAGAACCTGGCAGCCAGGTCCACTTTGATATGCTAAATAGGCATCTCAGTCATTTGTCCCAGGTTTGAGTCCTGACGATGAACAACTTGGGAACTAGATCTCTGCATTTTCATGGTAAAAATGGGTTATATTTATTTTCTAATTTTAGCACATCTCCTAATGGTTTTAGGGTATCCTCTCAGAAGAGAAGTTGTTCCAAGAGCCTTAGAGGCCATTGAGAATGGATCCCTTTCTAAAGGAATCCACTTCGGGTTCTGAGTGGAGACATGACATTCTGATCTGCTCCAAAAATTAAACATCAAATACTGTTATCTCTTCTCTTAAGAGTTAATCTTTTAATGTCGGGGGTGCAGAGTCAAGATGAGTCTGAGTTTGAGGACAACCCCAGTGACATATTAAATTCCAGGCCAGCAGAGTTCATCCATCAGGGCCTGTCAATCACCCTGCTAAAGGACCACCCCTAGAGCAGGCAGTTCTCCGAGCGGATGAGAGGAGCAAGTACGCCCTTAATGAGGTAACACACTTTTCCTTTCCAGAAACCCCGCCCTTCCGTGTGGTCAGGTCCAGATCCACTGCCCTGTGTCTCAGTTACGTCTGTCTGCATGTTGAAACCATCCTTTATGGGTCGCAATGCAGCTTACGTATTAATTAGCAGACTACATTGATGTGATAAAGTTTTAAATAGGAGGGGAAGGGGAAGTTTCAGGTGACCAGCCCCTTCTCTGCTTTTCTGCATCCTCGTTCCCCTCTTTCCTGCCTCGTTCTGTCATGTGCCGGCCAGAGCTTCAGTGCGTTCCTCTGGCACTACTCTCTTTAGTGACGGGGCTGCTAACTAACGGACATGCGTTCTCTCGTTCTCTTTTCCACTTCCCTCCTCAAGGCGGTGGCCAGGATTTATAGCTTGCCTGCCCTGTTATTTTTCTCTCAGACTATTAATAAAATGGTCTTTGAGCATCCTACAAAGTCTAGTTTTTAAACAAAGTGGGTGTTGGATTCTTGGGAGCTGGAGTTATAGTTAGTGAGCCAGCTTATGTGGGTGCTGGGAACCAAACTTGGGTCCTCTGGGAAAGCAGTGGGTGCGTTTTACTGCCGAGCCATTTTTCCAGCCTGAATCCAATTTTAAATCCATGTACTAACAAGATTAAGATTTACTAAAGAGGGGCCGGGCAGCAGTTGCACACGCCTTTAATCCCAGCACTCGGGAGGCAGAGCCAGGCGGATCTCTGTGAGTTCGAGGCCAGCCTGGTCTACAGAGTGAGATCCAGGACAGGCACCAAAAAACTACACAGAGAAGGCCGGGCGGTGGTGGCGCACGCCTTTAATCCCAGCACTCGGGAGGCAGAGCCAGGCGGATCTCTGTGAGTTCGAGGCCAGCCTGGGCTACCAAGTGAGTTCCAGGAAAGGCACAAAGCTACACAGAGAAACCCTGCCTCGAAAAACCAAAAAAAAAAAAAAAAAAAAAACTACACAGAGAAACTCTTGTCTTGAAAAACCAAAAAAGAAAAAAGAAAAAAGGTTTACTAAAGAGGGCCGAGCCTGGCGCACATAAGCATCAGCTAGAGAGTGTGTTAAAAACAAAAACCATTTCTGTGTCTTAACTCTGGAGTTTCTGAATTAAAATTTTTTTTTATTTATCTTTGACATTTCATGCTTGTAGACAATGTATCGTGACCATAACCAACCAGAGAATTTACATTTTAACTAGATCCCAGATTGTGCCGAGGCTGCTGGTCAGGGAAGCTCACCTTGTTTATGTCCAGCTGTTGGCAGCTGTCCCATGGTGGGAGCCTCTTTCCAGCAACCTGGGGTCTTCACGGCAACTTGGGACTCATCGTCACAGTCTCTCACAGTGGCCTCTCAGGGCTTCCTTGTAGAGACTATAGGCCTGCCGCACCTTGGGGAGCCTTGGTAGCTCTGGAACCATGGGGCCGGACTCCAGGACTCTGGAGTTGAGTCAGAATGGAGCCTGACCCCCCCCCCTCCTCCCGCCCCTGGGTTGCAGCAGCTCTCTCTTTTTAAGTGAATTTGTGTTCCTGAAGTTGGAGTCTTTGATCTATGAGGCCTTGCCTCTCTTCCCAGTGTGGAGAGAAGGTTTCTCTTTATGTTTACCGCTGTGTTTTTAGCACATGCCTTGGGTATAATTTTTTGAGCTCTTTTTCTCCATAAACTGTACATTTTTTTTATATCCGTTGGCCATAGTCATTCCTTTGCGCTGCAGACCTGGGTAAAAGCGGTGAATAATGCCGTTTTAGACAGAATCTTATCTATTCTTCAGTTCCCCTTTGCCACGTCAACCAAGAGAAGCTGCACCTGAATGTGAAGGAAAAGTCCTGAAAGGAGCCTGTGTCCGCAGTAACCGGCTGGCTGATTAGAATCTCGGTACTGCGGAGGAGAGCAGAGATCGGAATGTTGCAGTCACAAGGGCTAGTTACCTTATCCTGGGCTCAATTCTGGCCCTCCCGAGCAGCGTTACTTGTTTGTCTCCCTGTGTTGGAACTTGTGACAATAGGGGAAAAACAAACAAACAAGCAAACAACAACCCCCCCACCAAAAAAAAAAAAACAAAACAACAACAACAAAAAAAAACACCTTTTAGTCTATTGACTTAGCAGGCTTCTGACTTGTACCAATCCCAAAGCTAAGAATGCTGTCAGGTAGCGTCTGAGTCTAGGGGAAAGCACCCTCATCCTGAACCCGCCTCTCTGATTCACCTGCCAAGCGTCTTCAGCTTGCCTTGATTGATGACGTTCTCTCTTCTGTAAAATGATAAAAACTTGGGGAAACTGCTTCCACACTGGAACGTGGAATTTGGGGGCAACCTAAATCTGTGTTCCTGGGACATGGTCACTCAAAATGGCTCCAGCATTAGCTATCCCTTACTTCCTTTCAGAGGAGAGCTGTGGGTTTTTGTCAACAGCCGCGTTCATGAGTTCATTCCTTTAAAATTCAGCCCCACTCGAGTTCTTAGGACGTGGAAAGAATGCAGGGGATTCTTTTCCAGCCTGCAAGCAGGATGGCTTCTGTCACAGTTCTTGTGGGAGTCCTTATTCTCTTCTGACACCCGTTTACATAAAGGAAACAGTAGAGGAAGGGATATTTAATATTGTAGTACCATGAATTGAATCCAGGTTATTGCATGCTAGGCAATTGTTCTCTACCACTGAGCTATATCCTCAGTGAGGAGAGGGCATTTAATGTCGGCATTAAAGGACAGGAAGGTGCTCATCATCTTGTGAGTAGTTGGCAGGGAGAATGTATTAATTTGTTTTTTGTTGCCCAAATCTGAGTATTTGATAAGGAAAGGTAGTTTATTTGCCTCACATTTAAAAAAAATTATTTATATTTCATGTACACTGGTGTTTTGCCTGCATGTCTGTATGAGGGTGTCAGGTCCCCTGGAACGGGAGTCACAGTTGTGAGGTGCCATGTGGGTGCTGAGAATTGAACCCTGGTCCCATGGGAGCGCAGTCAGTGTCCTTACCCACTCAGCCATCACCAGGGCCTGGCCTCTCATTTTTATAGGCTGAATGTTGAAGATTAGGCAGCCTCTGGGGACAGTCTCTTTGACTCTGTAAAAATACCTAAGAATTGGTTATGTGCTAAAGGACCTCATGGGGGAGTGTCTCTCTTTGTAACAACCTACTTGAGAGAACTGATTGACTATGAGACTGGCATTTATCCTATTCTTGGAGCAATGCCCAAATACCTTTATTATCTTGAACTAAGCACCATCTGTTAAATGCTCTAACCACAATATAGCCTCATTGGAGAACAAGCTCCAGCCCATGACCTTTTGGGCAATACACTTAAACCATATTTAAATCATACCAGGGAGTAGTAATGAGGAGAGATTTCCAAAGGGCCAGCTGAACCTCAGATCAATGGTAGGACAGAGAAGGATAGGCTCCGTCCATGGCAAGACCTCTCTAGTGCAGAGACTGTTGGAAGTGCAAGGTTGTAGATTCAGACATTGTTCTGTGGCTTGTATTGAGTCATAGGACTATTCTGTAACTTAGTCATAGGCTTATCGTAGGCTTACCAGACTAGAGGTTCCTCCTGCTCTTATAGTTAGTAGGAAGTACCCTAGTTCTTAAACTCATGTGGATAATACCATTTGAAATAGCTCCTAAAATGCTGCTTTTTTTTCTGCTTCTGATTTTAATGTGTATAGAAAGTGACTTAAGGGCTCATACAAATTAATTCATTACTAGATGTTTCTAAGAATTTAAAAATAAGTAAGCTAGTAAGAGGACAACTAGCTATTATTCCAAAAGACACATAAATAAATCAGTGTTCGTGTGTTTTCTGTCTCTCAAAATATATTTTATTGTAGGACTGGCAAGATGGCTGAGTGGGTAAAAGTATTTGCTGTACAAGTCTGATGACCTGGGAAGGAGAGAACCAACTCCTGAAAGTTGTCCCCTGATCTCCACACATACTTATCACACCCACACTTCCACATACATCACACATCACATGCATACTAATAAACTCTATTAAAATGTAATAACTATTGAGCTTATTCTTTTTGTTATGGAAGTTGAGGAGAGTGTCTCCCTGATGAGCCTAAGCGAGGTGAATGGCCTCAGCAGTATGATGCAGCCTTAGGCTACTGCTGACCTCTACTGATACCCAAGAAACTATTGTAGTATCAGCATGAAATTTTGTGTGTTTGAGTTCCACCTTACCATGCGAGTCTTTTGTCCAGAACACCCCTGCTCTATATACTACCCAACCTTTGACACTGAGTTATCACCTTGGCTGTTAGAGCGATTGCTGTAGTATATCAGTACTATCTTCAAGTTATCCCCTGAATGGTATTCAGTTGAAAATTTATGACTTATTTCTGCAATTTTCCATTTCCTATTTTTGGATCACAGTTGGCATGGATAACCAAAATCATAGAAAGCAAAATCACAAATAAGGGGAAACAATTATAGTACAAAAATAGATGCTAAAGAACTTGTCCTTATATGGAAGATGTAATAAAGTATTAAGCATGTGTCTTAGTCAGTGTTCTATTGCTGTGAAGAGACACCATGACCATGCCAGCTCTTATAAAGGAGAACATTTAATTGGGGCTGGCTTGCAGTTTCAGAGGTTCAGTCCATTATCGTCATGGCGGGGAGCATGGTGACACACAGGCAGACACGGTGCTGGAAAGGTAGCTGAGAGCTCTCCATCTGGATCAGCAGGCTTCAGGGAGAGACCTGGCTTGGGCATTGAAACCCCAAAGCCCACCCTAGTGACACACTTCCTCCAACAAGGTCACGTCTTCCTAATCCCTGTCAAGTAGCCCCTCTCCCTAAGGACCACGTATTCAAGTATATGAGCCTATGGGGGTCGTTCCTAATCAAACCACCACAGCATGTGAGCAGGGTGGGAATAGGGGAGGTGTATATTTAGCTGCTCATTGTGGTGGTAATCTAATTGTATTGAAATATTATTTTGATTTGTACTGAAATATTAATTTGATTGTATGTTAATAAATAAAGTTGTCTGGGGGTCAGAGCTATTAGAGCCATAGCAAGAGTGTGGCGGTGGTGGCACACGCCTTTAATCCCATAGATATCTGTGTGTTCAGGGTCAGAGCTATTAGAGCCATAGCAAGAGTGTGGCGGTGGTGGCACACGCCTTTAATCCCATAAGATCTCTGTGTGTTCAGGGATACAGCCAGCATTGGAGACATATGCCTTTAAGACCTAGGGGGCTGTACATTCAGACAGTGACGAGGCAGTCATGTGTTTGGGTTTACAACCAATGAGAAGGCAGAACAACATACTTTAAAAATACGAACCGAGAGGAAGTAGGTCTCTCTTTTCGCGAAGCTGGGACAGCAGGAGGAAGGGTGAGATTTTAGCTCTGAGCTCTGACCTCTCGGCTTTCTCTTTTACATTGTTTCTGTGTTTCTTATTTAATAAGACGGTTGGATACATCTACAGCTCATTAATTCACTTTT
This sequence comes from Peromyscus maniculatus bairdii, assembly GCF_049852395.1. Lineage (NCBI taxonomy): Eukaryota > Metazoa > Chordata > Mammalia > Rodentia > Cricetidae > Peromyscus > Peromyscus maniculatus. Next base: position 93,360,521 of record NC_134858.1, on the reverse strand, counting down.
TCTCCCATTCATCGGTTTATGAGAAGCCAGGCAATGAGGTGTGACACATTGGTAGAGAGTTTCCCATAGCTCAGGTTCTCCTTGAACTTGCTATATAGGCGTCAAGGTTGAACTTGAGCTCCCGAGGCTCTTTCCTCCATCTTCCCAGTGTTAGGATTATAGGTGTGTGCCACCATGACTAAGAACACTGATACGATTTTTATTACAGTATGTTTGCTTGACTTCGTTGGTCATTGTTGTTAATTTCTTATTGCGTGTCTTAGTCATAGTCTCTGTTCTCTTGCTGTGAAGAGACACTGATCAGGGCAACTCTTATAAAGGAGAACATTTAATTGACATGGCGGCTTACAGTCTCAGAGGTTCAGTCCATTGTCATCGTGGCAGGGAGCATGGCAGCGTGCAGGCAGACATGGTGCTGGAGAGACAGCTGAGAGTCCTACATCCTGATCTGTAGGCAGGGGAGCGGGTGATTGGGCTTGGCATGTGCTTTTGAAATCTCCAAGGCCACCCCCAGTGTCACACTTCCTCCCACAAGGCCACACCTCCTACTCTTTCTCAAATAGTACCTCTCCCTGGTGACCAAGGATTCAAGAATGTGAGCCTATGGGAGCCGTTCATATTCAGACCACCACATTGTGCCGACTTTATAAATTAAACGTTCAGCAAAAGTTCTATAAGAAAATCATAATATAGATTTGGTGGTTCAGTGCTGCTCACGGTTTCTGGAGTCCGTTGTGTCTTGGAACATATCTTCCATGATGAAGGGAACAATTAAGACTATTAAGCCCACATCTGGGCTTTGTTAACAGGAAGTCCTGAGGGCTACTTTAACATTTCCCTAGAGTGAGCCGAATAACTTGAATTCACAATACCTTTACTGCAGTTTTTATTTATTCTAAACCAACTCCAAATATGAATAAACTAATATGTAGGTTGACATGTAGGAAATCATGCTTGTATGTGAAACTGATTTCACCTTTAAAATAAATGAATACTTGATTTAAATATGTTATTATTGTGTTGAGAGAAACCATATTCAAAGTGACTGGGAGAGTAGCTTAGAAATGCTTAAAGAAATGTTAATACACTAGTTGGCTGCAGTTCATTTTCCTGCTGTAAGTGAGTGGAGGACCAAGAGTTTCTTTTTTCTGTACCTTCCTGTGTAAATAAATGTATTGTGCTATAGGAGACAGTCTTAGTTGAAATAATTTTATAAGGCTAATATTGCCAATGTGGTTAGAATGTTTTAAAAAGGGAGAATGGAAATGGAAAATAGTATGATTTTTCTTTTTAGTTATTTTGTATTACATTTCCCGTGTGCGTGTGCGTGCGTGCGTGCGTGCGTGCGTGCGTGCGTGCGTGCGTGCGTGCGTGTGTGCCAGCATCCTATACATACTGGGGTTAGATGACAACACAGTTATTTTTTTTTCCTTCTGCCTTGTAGGTCCTGGGGCTCGAACTCGGGCTGTCAGGCTTAGCAGCAAACATATTTACCCACTGGCCTAACTTTCAAGTAATTAAGAGGGAATGACTGCATTAGAAGCAGTATTCAAAGGAAACATATAAGATACCCATTTTTGCCAGTGGATATTTGTTAAGTATCAGTGAAGATGTCCTGTATATGGCTTCATAGCCTGTGCAGATGTGAAGGGGCTTTGGTCATTCAGGTTCATTTAATCTGATGAGGACATGGAGACACACTGAAAGCTCGCTAATGCACAGGTTCTCTCCACTCTGTTATGGACTGAGGCACTGAAGTAGAGTCTCACAAAACCAGGAAGCAGGGCTTTCCGGGGAAATTAGAGGTTCCATATTAACTGCTCACTGTCAAAGTCTTTACCTTACATAGTCTCTGAGTTTGGGGCCAGCCTGGTCTACATACTGAGTTCCAGGCCAGGTAAGGCTATATAGAAAGACCTTGTCTCAACAAACAAAAAACCAGAAAAGTTAAAAGTAGATCGTCAATTTTAAAATCTCTTCTTTGCCTTGTACTTACTAGGATCCCTTCCTCTTCTCCAACTATGTCCCCCATCTCCACCACCTCTCTGTCCCCATGTGTAGAGACTTTCCTTATACTTTTCCCTAGGATCTTATTTATTTATTTATTTGAGATGGTCTCAGATAGCCCAGGCTGGCTTCAAACTCTATGTTGCTGAGGATGACCTTGAATTTCTTGTTACCAGAATCATTAAGGTCAGACTCTGAGCCCAGGCAGCCCCAACAAACTAGACCAGGCCATACATTTTTAATAGTCCTGTTTAAGAAAAAGAAAAAAAAATCAAATAATAAGTAAAGGCAGCAAAATAAGATCTGTTCCATGTGGTTATACTGGGAAGAGGAACAAAGAGGGTTAGTGATCCCCCCGTCCAACTTTGAGGTCCTGGCAGGAGATTGAGGTTTACACAGAGGACAAGTACGCATCCCTAAGAAGTCCCAGTCAATGTAACCCCCATTCTCATTGTCTTTTTCTTGTGTCCCCTGCAAGGTGGTCTGATAAGTCATCAGAATTGTGTGACGTCTGTTCTAGGACTGTGGCTAGCACCAGGCTCCAGCCTTTTCCTCCAGGGTTCTGGCTAGCACCAGGCTCTCAGTAGGAGACTTCTGGGGGAATTCCAAAATCTTGGGGTCCATTGTATTAACGTTAGTCTGATAGCCAAAGGGACAGACAGAGTTAGTCTTAGAATATCTTCATTCCTGTCAGGATGGTCAGTTTCTAATTCTCCTGCCTCAGTTTCTGTGCAGCTGTAGGTGTGTATTGCCATGCCCATCACAGAGCACGAGACCCCTTTGGCTTATCATAGCATAATGTTTTCCAGATTCATCCATGTTGTAGTATATATGAACACTTACCTTATGGCTGTAACCTTCCATTGTATGGCTGCACCACATTAAAAAATCCATTTGTTCGATCTGTTTGGAGGTTCCTCATGTAGGCTGTTGTCATGCGCATGCCATTTTAGAAGCACAGACACTTTGTGCATCTTTCTACAACGTCAGAATTGATTGAATAATAAATTCACAACCTAGCTCAGTTTCATTGGCTACAATTTACCAAGTAGTCCTGATTTCCTTCTGGTAGCTGGCCATTGGCAAACACAGGTTCTTTTATTCCAATCTGAATCACTGAAAGGATCCAGGCCATGCATTCTACTTGAGGCACGTACATACAGATTAATGAACACAGAGTTCAAAGAGGACTATTGGAGGCAGAGGCAGAGATGAAGGACTGAATCCAGAGAGCCAGTAGACAAAGGAATGGCTGGATAGATGGCATTTCTAGAGAGCACCATTCTGAGCTCAAGCCCTGGGGACATTCAGGAGTTCTCTGCCTTGTGATATCCCCAGTGTCCCAGAATAGTGGAGATGACAGGTTGGTGTGGTACAGCCATTGCAGTGTGAGATGCTCTTGTGGGGTCCAGGTGAGAACGTTGCTCCCTTCATTGATCTGGTGTGGTCATTATGCACATGAACCTGGCATCTGTCTGTCTATCTGTTTTCTCTCTCTCTCTCTCTCTCTCTCTCTCTCTCTCTCTCTCTCTCTCTCTCTCCTCTCTCTCTCTTTCTCTCTCTCTCTCTCTTACACACACACACACACACACACACACACACACACACTTTTTTTTAAAAAAAGTAAGTTTATTTTTTAAGATTTATTTATTTCATTTTATGTGTATGAATATTTTGCTGGCATGTATCTATGTACACCACGTACATGCCTGCTGCCTGTGGAGGTAAGAACAGGACATCGGATCTCCTGGAACTGGAGTTTCAGATAGTTGTGAGTTACCATGTGGGAATTGGGAATAGAACCCCCGTGTCTTTGCAAGGGTTAGTGCTCTAAGCTGCTCGGTCATCTCTTCAGTCTCTAGATATGATTTTAATATGCCCTTGTGCCTATGTATGCCTGGTCGGCTTTGATAAGTCTGTAGGTGTTAACGCTTTCATTTGCATAAATAAGTCATCCGTCCATGCCTCATGGTTCACGCAGAACAGGTAGTGTGCATTAACAAGCTGTGAAGTCATTCTTTCTCCATGCCTGTATTCCAGTGGAGGCAGAGGACCTTCTGCCTTGTGCAGTATGGAGGAACTCAGAGTGGGGCAGAGCTTGAGCTGCACAATCCTAGTGATTGATGTTGTTAGGAACACTTAGGAATGTTTTGAGGCTCCCTTCCTTCCTTCCTTCCTTCCTTCCTTCCTTCCTTTTTTTTTTTTTTTTTTTTTTTTTTTTTTTTTTTTTTTTTTTTTGAGACAGAGTTTCTCTATGTAGCCCTGGCTGTCCTGGAACTTGCTCTGTAGACCAGGCTGGCCTAGAACTCAACAGAGATCTCTGCCTACCAAGTGCTGGGATTAAGGAGCTCTTAATCTCAGTTCATGCATTACCACTGCCTGGCTTTGTTTTCATTTCATTTCTTTTCTTTTTTTTTTTGTTTTTTTTGAGACAGGGTTTCTCTGTGTCGTTTTTGGAGCCTGTCCTACAACTTGCTCTGTAGACCAGGCTGGCTTTGAACTCACAGAGATCCTCCTGCCTCTGCCTTCCAGGTGCTGGGATCAAAGGCGTGCGTGCCAATGCTACCCGGCTGTTTTCATTTCTTAATTTAAAAATTTATACATGTGGGTGTTTTGCCTGCTCATATGTCTGTCTGTGATGACCCAAGGAGGTCAGAAGAGTGTTGGACCCTCTGGAGCGGGAGTTAGGGACAGTTGTGAGCCACCATGTGAATACTGGGATATGACACTGGGTCCTCTGGAAAAGCAGCCATTGCTCTTACCCACTAAGTTATCTCTTCAGACTCTGCTTTTGTTTCTTGTGGGTACTTATAGTATCCAGAAGTGGAAATGCTGAGTCACATGGTGATTGCATTTCAAGGAACTGCCAAACTTCCGAAGGTGCTGTATCTAGCAGCAGTGTGAGAAGGTTTGTATTTCTCCACATAGTACATACTCACCAGTGTTTGTTATCTGTCTCCTTAATTATGACTACTATGGCAGCGGTGAGATGATATTTCATTGTAGTGACATTAAATAATTATTAATAGACTTTATCTTTTAGATAAATGTTCAGAGTATTCCTTGTGTCCCCTCACTGGCACATTGCCCTATTATTAACGTCTGATACTGCCTGTTCTATTAGTTATGATGAATGAGCTCATATTGTTACTAGAATGCACAGGGTACTTATTACTCCCTTGTTTTACCTATGGCCTTTTGTTCCAGGATCCCATTCCGCATGTAACTCTGCACCCTAGGCTGTCTTTGGTTGTCTCAGTTCTCATAGTCTCCTTGTGTTTTGATGATCTTGAGAATTTGGAGGAAGAATGCTGAAGTTGCAGGATGCTCCTCTGTTGGGATTTTTCTGATCTGTAATAAAGAATGTGTTTTTTTTTTTTAAATGAAACAAACTGTGGTGACGTTGCTTTTTAGTATTAGAGAAACTCATGTAGAATTTAGCAATGCATAATCAGAGTCAGCAATCAGTAAAATAAGGTTTATAGACAATTCTCAGGCCTTTGAAAACTTCAGTTGCTTTTGAAAGATGAGCAGAAATTGAACTCTAGGTCATTTTCCTAGCAAGGTCTTGACTCTGTTGGAAGAGGACCAGAGTTTGTCACAGAATTTATCTTTGAGACAGTCGTTGGGGAATCCAGTGTCAAGGCCAAGGTGAATTTTCTCCTGTTTTGAGTGTAACAGACAATGTTTTGCATGTGTCAAGTCACGAAGGCAGGTGATTAACTCTTAGACACATTCATTCCCCAGCACTGTGGAGGAGAGCCGCCAACTTAGGTTAATTCTAGAACTCTGAACCAATGCCTTGTGAAGGGGGAGGGATCTGAGGCTCTGAGAAGTTGAGATATTTGGCCCGAGATACACAGCCTGACAGTAGTGGATCTGAGGTTTCTCGCCCCCAGGCTCTGGAAGTTAATCTAAAACAAGAATTGATGGACTTAGGAAAGTCCTCATCTTACCTGGCCTTGGGATAGCATCTCCCTGTGTCATGCTGTAGGCAGCCAGCCCCTCCAGTCAGCTGCACACCTGTTGACTGCTAACAGAGGAGAAGCTGGCCAGCTTTGCCTGGGCCACTACTGCATCATGTCAGCCTGTGAACTAGCAACTCTGGCCACAAGTCTCCTGAAAGGATGGAAAAGTGAACTGAAATACTTCCTGATAATAACCTGCTAGTCAATTATAAGTGAGTTTTACCATCAACTAATAGAGTTTCCAATGTGTCTGTGGTTGATTTAGCAATTTGATTTTCATTTCCAGACACGGCTACATCTTCCAAGGAATAACAATCAAGTTTCCTTTTTTTCATATTACAGTCCTTCAGGTGATGGCCCCGATGATCAAGCTAATCGGTTAACTGCATAGCTTTGTATTTGGTATCTTTATGTGTCAGGCTCTCAGTGTTGATGCTAATTCATGTAATTCAACAACTTAACTTAGGGAGATCTGTCTGGGTGACATCACCCCAGAGGGTGAGGTTCGGGAGCAAATAAAAATGGAGAAACTGAGCTGAGCACAAACATTTATCTTTCTCTGATTCCTGTCTGCACACACAATGTGATCAGTCACCTTATGTTCCTTCCACCATACTGTCCCTGTCATGATGGAATGTACCCTCACACTGGGCCAAAATAATCTCTCCCTGCTTGTTAACTTTTGTTCGAAATGAGAAAAATAGCTGTTATAGATCCATACGTATGCAATCTAAGACGGTGCAAGTCTGTTGGCTGCCAATCCAAAAATAAGTCTAACACTGAGCTAAGCTCATAGTATATTTTTTAACATGAATGCTCTAAACTAATTCTCTTCAGTGCTTTCATGAAACTTTTCCATAGAAATGTTCTACTGAGCCGGGCATGGTAGCAGGCGCCTGTAATCCAGCTCTGAGGAGGGTGAAAGAGATCAACACTGATGGCTGCATAGGGGGTTCCAGGTCAGCTGGGGCTGCACAGTGAGACCCTGGCTCAACCGACAAACCCTGACAGTTCCATCAACTCAAGCTTCTTATCTTTTCTGTCAAGAATAAAGGAGAGAAAAATTTGATGTAGTAGTTGTGTTAGTTAGGGTTACTATTTATGTGATGCGACACCATGACCAAAACAACTTGGGGAGGAAAGGGTTTATTTGGCTTATGCTCCCACGTCACTGTTCATCACTGAAGGAAGTCAGGACAGGAACTCAAACAGGGCAGGAACCTGGAGGCAGGAGCTGATGTACAGGCCATGGAGGGGTGTTGCTTACTGGCTTGATCCTCATGGCTTGCTCAGCCTGCTTTCTTAGAGAACGAAAGACCACCAGCCCAGAGACAGCATTACCCACAAGAGGCTGGATCCATTAGTCACTAATTAAGAAAATGCCCTAGAGCAGTGTTTCTCGACCTTCCTAATACCCTCCCAACCACAAAATTATTTTCATTGCTACTTCATAACTGTCATTTTGCTACTGTTATGAATTGTAATGTAAATATCTGTGCTTTCTGATGGTCTTAGGCGACTCCTGTGAAAGGGTCATTTGATCCCCAAAGGGGTCTCGACCCACTGGTTGAGAGCCACTGCCCTAGAGGTTTGCCTATAGCCCAATCTTATGGAGGCATTTTCTTAGTTGAGGTTCCCTTCTCTCTCAGATGACTTAGCTCGTGTCAAGTTGATATAAAATTACCCAGCACAGCAGTGAACGTAAATAAGGAGACGATGCTAAGTGATAGAGGTGATGAGGGAGGAACTGTCTATTATAACTGAGGGCACAGTAAAACCACTGGACCAGACCACTCCATGGGGAGGAAGAAAGGTTCTTTGGGGATCAAACTGCCAAGGCTGTTTCCCAGGGGCAGAGGGAAGCAAAATGCTGGGAAAGCAAGACGATTTTATATGACGGCCGAGCATGGCCGAGGGTCTTTGAGCTGATACAGGCAGTTTAGATTGATCCAGAACTGAATGTCCTTGTTCAAAGTAGTTGACCTTTGTGGGTGGATTAAGGGATTAACGGAAACCTGACTTTAGGCCTCAGTTTACCCAATTACAAACCTTCTATTTTATCCGGCCAGAACTTTGCATAGAACGTTGTCACCAGCACTGCCACTGGGGAGCTGCTTTGGACCCAGCATCTATTACATCACCCCAACTTCGCTCTTCACCACAGATTCGTCAGTTATTGATACCGTCAGTTTCGTTTTTTCTAGTTGTGACCTCGCTCCGCCCCATGTCATCTAATAGCAATGCTGTCACGTGTCCCGGCTCTGCTGTACTCTTTGCTCTCATACCTGTTTATCTTAGTGTTAATGACTGGGTACGTTTAATGGCTTGATAGACATGTGTCGCAGATGCACCTGGTGGTTAAGATTATTCAACCTGCTTTGTAACTGTGAGTAAGTCGTTCGGTTCACTTTCAACCGTCTTCCTGTCAGAATGGAGGCCCACCCACTTAGCTAATACATTAACCTGTCGTGGGAGCCTCTCTGCGATCCACGAGCTTGGCACTTAAGATCCAAAGGTCAAAAATAAAAGGCCGATTTCGTAGATACTTGTGAATAAGGAAAAATATCTTTTTGTTGCAGCCAACAATTTTAGAGTTTTGGAATAAAATCACACCTTCCCTCTCGAGATATATATGCATCCTCAAAGAGGATGGCTCACTTTTCCTTTTCAAACACTCCTCAGAAAACACTTTGATTCCCATGTTGTTCAGGATGGAAGCTAATATTTGTTTCCACTAAATATCTCATCTTCCTAGATTCTGTTAGGAGAGTAAAAACATTAAAGCTTTCAAAATGCTTATTTTGCTCAGATTTCATCTAAATGTAGAAGTGCAGCGTGCTGGTAATCGTAGTATTTAGATGCTTCAAGGACTGTGCTAAATTTAGCTGCCATGGCAACACCGTTGGTTGGTAGGTTTTCACTTCCCTTATGCAAATGAGAAAACGAAGGCACAGAACATAATGTGAATTGCCCAAAGCACATTACATGGTCAGAGCAGAATCTGATCTGCTCCTGTCAAAACTGCGCAGTTAACCAATTAGTTTGCTCTTAGAGGGGCTAGCTTCCAGGGTGATCTCTGACCAGAGTGGCTTTTTGAGTCTTGCTCAGAGGAGCCAAGGTCTCCAGTGATTAGGGGAGAATATAAGGGTGCCTCAGCATTTCCAGCCATTTATTAGAGGACAAAATTCAGAATTTCCAAATTTTGTACCTGTTCAGATTCTTCGATCCTGTCCTAAAACTTCTGAAGGAGAATCTTTGGGGTCTAGGAATCTGATTTTATATTACCCCTGGGTCTGCTCTTAGGACTGTAATGAGAATGGTAGCTAAAGGCAGGGTAGCAGGAATGATCTCTGGGCCTTATCTGTTAAGAAAGATAAGACAGTGGCGCATGCCTTTGATCCCAGCACTTGGGAGGCAGAGGCAAGTGGATCTCTGTGAGTTTGAGGCCGGCCTCATCTACAAAGTGAGAGCCCCCTGCCCCTCCAAAAAATAAAAAGATAAGACAAAGGCCTTAGCTAAGTCATGGTAGTGCACATTTTTTTTCCCCCCTAGACAGGGTTTCTCTGAGTAGTTTTTGTTCCTGTCCTGGATCTCACTCTGTAGACCAGGCTGGCCTTGAACTCACAGAGATCCACCCATCTCTGCCTCTCGAGTGCTGGGATTAAAGGCCTTTGCTTGGCATTATTGGCAGACTCCTGATTATTTACATTTTTGTACTATTTCCCATTTTAAGATGCTAACCAAATCCTCGCCTAACTTCTGAGTTTTTGTTGTTGCTGTCGTTCTTTTCACCCTGAGGATTGGTCCCAGGTCCTTGTCCGTCGCTCTGGCCCCAAGCCGGTACTCCAGTGTTTTATGTAATGTGATGGAGTGGAAACCTATATAAGGAGAACTGTAAAGACAACGTTGGTCCTCTCCCAAGACACCTTGTTCTGCTCTCTCCTCCCAGTCCTCCAAGTAATAGCTGTTCTCTCTTGTGACCAGTCCAAGGCCAAGGTGATAAAATTAGCTGACTCTGGAATAAAACTGCCTGAGTCTGTATTAACTCTCTCAGTTGCTCCCATTGCTACGACTGTAGCAGGGTAACCGGCACAGATTTATTACCTTCCTGTACTATAGGTCAGGAGTTTGGCTCAGGTGCGACCAGGCCAAGTTAAGGTATCGGGCAGAGCTGTATTCCTTTCTATGGGGTCTATAGAAAGATCGTTTCAGGGCTCATGTTGGCGGAAGTCGCTTCCCTGAGGCTCCCCTTCCTGCTGGATGTAAACGTGGGGGTCGTTCCCTGCATTGGTGGCCGCCCACACTCTTTCACTCAGGGCTCCTTCCCTCCATAGTCACGGTTAGGGACAACAGGTCAGGCTTCTCGGCACTAGAATCTCTTTCCTCCTCTGATTTGAGAGACACTTGGGCCGGCAGAGATAACCCAGGGCACAGTTCCCTCTCCCCAGGATCCTGCCCTTCACCAGCAGCTGCAAAAGTCCCGTGTGTCTTTACAGATTCTGGGGATCATGTTAGAGGTAGTAGCTTCAGGGTATTATTTTCTTGCCTAATATTGACATATTTGCGTATTGCATATTGACATATAAAATTGACATTACCTGCTTTTGACAAGGAAGACAGTAGTGATTATTGCTTCCAATGGGCGATGAGCATTCATGTTGATTTAACAAAAACAGTGGGCTAGAGAGATGACTCCATGGTGAAGAGCACTTGTTGCTCTTGCAGACAACCTGGGTTCAGTTCCCGGGACCCTCATGGCAGCTCACAAACACCTGTAACTCTAGTTCCAGGGGCTCTGACTCCATCGGGCCTGCACAGTCACCAGGCATGCATGTGGACCAGGTGCACACTTACAGCAAAAAACCCTCTCTCTATAAGGTACACATAGATACATCTTAAGCAAACAAGAAAATGTGACTTAAAAGTCAGGCAGAGCTGCAGCATCCCTTACCTACGTGCAGGGAGGGGAGGCAATTTCCACTGTGCCTGTTCCTTTGGTAATTTGGGTTCAGGAGAAGCGTTATGATTTGAAGCAGGCACCCTCCCACGGCCGGTGTATTTGCTTTCAGGTGTTTGTTGCACACCGTGGGCTCCCCTGCCAACACACCTTTGTTCATGTTCCTTAGATACTTAACCCTGCCCTTCCGTCTAGCTACCCATATGTATTCTGTTCACAACAAGTTTGACACCTACTGATTCTAAGGGATACATTTTTTTTTCTAGATGTTAAAAATCTGGCATCTATTTTTTTTTCCCTAATTGCTGAATTAAGATGAGAAGAATCCCTGTGATCTGCCAGTTTTTCAAAGGCTGATTTCGAGTTCTGTGTGATATCTTCCTCCACCAGTCTCTGCAGCATTGAGAAGTCCCTGCAGTGTATTGGATATAGTGGACACTTAATAATCACTGACTGAACTGAGATGAAGTATTGAGTTAAAGTAACTTTAATTTAAATAATGTTATCTATATATCCAAGTTCTGTAAGATATGTGCATTGTCTCCTTAGAACATTTTTGTCCAAAGAACTTTGCTAAAAATGTCTAATATAAGTGGGTAAAACTAGGGTTGTTAAAGATGAGGTTTCCAATTTATTATTTTACCGAGTATTGTGTTCATTCATATTCTGTTAGATTACCTGTTAAATATATTGAGGGCAAGGACACTGAAATTTTTTCCCATTTTTGAAACTCTAATTAACAAAGCCATTCAGACAATGTCATAAATTGTAAATATAGAGCTCGATGAATTCACAAACTGCTTCTGTCACCAAGTACCAAGTTCTTAGCTACCACTGTGGTGCTTTAGAAGTTTTGGAGAAACAGACAGCTTTTAAGACATGGAGAACTGGGGAGATGGCTCATTCGAGGGTGTCTCCTGTGCAGGCACAAGGACCACATCAAAAGCCAAGTGGGCAGTGCATGTCTACAGAGCTAGGGCTGAGGGGTGCTGAGATCTCGGCAGGTCCCAGGAGCCTGCTGGCCAGCTAGTCTAGCAGACAAGTGAGCTCTAGGTTCAGTGAGAGACTTCACTTCAAAGAATGAGGAGAAAGATGTGCTATGTCAACTTCTGGACTACATGCACACATAATCACAAACTGTATAGAAAATATTCTTACAGACACGTTGACAAAGCTTTTGAAAACAGATCTCTCTCCGTGTGTGTGTGTGTGTGTGTGTGTGTGTGTGTGTGTGTGTGTGTGTGTTTACAAAAATTTAAAGACGAGGCTCCTGTCCTGAGGATGCAATCACACATTTTCTAAATGTTCTTGTTTCTCCAAATATTTGAGTTACATATACAATTTTGATTCAAATTAAAAACAAACATTTGGACATGTGTTTGTGTATGTGTGGGATGAGTGTGGAGGTCAGGGACTAACTTGCAAGAATTGATTCTCTTCTTCTACCACGGGGGTTCTGTGGATTATGCTCAGGTTGTCAGTGTCCGGCTTGGTGGCAAACACCTTTACCTGCTGAGCTATCACGTCAGCCCTTGACTCAGAAGTTTTGTTTTCTAGTAATTAATGTACGCTGTGATCATTGAAATTACGGTTCCCTCAAATATTCACAAGTGTTAAAGCCACATTATACAGTTGGCTTTACCAGTGACTTGGCATCATTTTGCTTTATACAGTTTTTAGCAGCAGGTTTTGGGGTTTTTTTGAGATAGGATATCATGTAGCATGGGCTAGTCTCAAACTTGTTGTGTGGTAGAGGATGACCTTGAACTCCTGGTCCTTATGTCTCCACTTCTCAAGTGCTGGTTACAGGCTTGTGCCCCTATGCCTGACTTGTTATTGCTACTTTAGACATTCTTAACGTTGACTCTGTTTTCCCCTAAATGGTTTGCTTATTTTATAGGTTTTATCATTTTCTATTTCTTTCTTTCCTTCTTTCCTTCCTTCTTTCCTTCCTTCCTTCCTTCCTTCCTTCCTTCCTTCCTTCCTTCCTTCCTCCCTCCCTCCCTCCCTCCCTCCCTCCCTCCCTCCCTCCCTCCCTCCCTCCCTCCCTCTCTCTCTCTCTCTCTCTCTCTCTCTCTCTCTTTTTGGTTTTTTGAGACAGGGTTTCTCTGTGTAGCTTTACACCTTTCCTGGAACTCACTCTGTAGACCAGTCTGGCCTCGGACTCACAGAGATCCACCTGCCTCTGCCTCCCGAGAGCTGGGATTAAAGGATTTTCTATATTTTCAAATTTAAAGAAGAGTAACTACTCAGGATCAATATTTGAAGAGCTACCCAGGACAGATACTTGATTTTCTGTCTTTGTGGGATAGTGGTAGGGGAAATCAGACTTGACCAGTACAGACACATAAGCACAATTCCCTGCTCTAGTGGTGGCATCACAAACATTATAAATGGCCTTTTAGAATAGCAGAATTTTTATCTTTTAAATTTTATTTTATATATATTTATTAACTTATTAGATAAATTCACTTTATTGTGCTGACCTCATGAATAAAAACATCACACAGCTGGATTAAGGTAGCCACTGAAACACCTGCCCAGTCCCATACTCTGTACATCTCAGTGAGCTTCTGTAATGGCCATTCTGAAGCCATGGATCTTCACCAAGTGTTTTACACTTGACTATCAGTTACATTTTTATGTACTGTAAATGAGGAAGAAGAGAAAACTACTCTGACTGGTTGAAGCTAGAAAAACAGTTAGCTTTTGTCTTAGTTAGGGTTTCTATTGCTGTGATAGAACACTGTGACCAAAAGCAGCTTGGGGAGGAAAGCGTTTATTAGGTTCATATATCCCAAGTGACAGTCCATTGGGAAGCCAAGACAGACGCTCAAACCAGACAGGGACCTGGAGGCAGAGCTGATGGCAGAGGCCACAGAGGGGTGCTGCTTACTGGTTTGCTCAGCCTGCTTTCCTATAGAACTCAGGACCCACATGGGCTGGGCCCTCCCACATCAATCATTGCTTAAGAAAATGCCCTACAGGCTCACTTGCCCACAGCCTGCTCAGATGGAGGCGGTTTTTCCACTGGAGCAGATGAGTCTAGCTTGTGTTAGGTTTACATACAATTACCACAGTTTATATTGTCTTTCACAACTCGCGTCCTCTAACCCGGCCTTCTATCCTTACTCGTGACCTAATTTTTCTAAATGTTACATGAAATAGAATTTTTGGTGCAAGAATGTTTACTTCATCCAACTTCCTATCTATCCTTAGGTCTCAAACTCAGGACAAATGGCAGACGTGCCTCTTTAACATATCAAAGGGGACTCTGGCTGCCAATCTCCCTCACTCCCTACTCACAAGTGTCTGTCACAGAGTCTTCCTGCTGGCATACCCCACCCCCTATCCTAGACCTCTCCAGCCCCTGAGTGGCTTCTGCTAGCTTCTCTTTTCTCCTGTATAACCCAGCCATTTTGGCTACGTGCCCTCTTGGTTCTCTTGGTTTCTCTCTTGGTGTTCTTGGCTCCCGGTTCCTCTCTTGGCCCCCTCTCCCTCCTCTCTTCCTGTCTGGCTCTCCCGCCTCTCTCCACTCTCATGGCTTGGTTCAGTCTGCTGCCCCCCCCCCCCCGTTCAGTTTGGGCCCTTCCCTGTGCCTATGACCATTCTCTCCCTCATATCTACAATAAAACTTTCTCCTCAACCATATTTGGAGCAGTCATGTCCTCATGTTCACTCACTTATGAATTCCCAAAGAAAATCCTCAGTGCCCCTACCCCAAACACTCTGAGCCTGTGTTGGAGATGGACCGATGAAGTTAATCTTACATCCCAGAGCTATCCTGGAGTGGATCTGGGCCACCCAGACAGAATATATTTCCTTATATTTGTCCCTTGGAATTCTGCCTAACTCTTCTAATTCAACCAGCTTGTGGCCTTATAGGAAAGACTATCCCTTTGTTTGAATGCATGTGTCTATTTTCATGGAGACGTACTGCCGGAATAGTAGATTGCATCCGTGTTAAGTGGCAGTTAGCTCTGTTTTGACAGGTGTATGCAACCATAAAATCACCACAATCAGAGACACACAGTATTTGCATTGCTACTAAAAGTCGCCTCATGTCCCTTTGCATGTGATTCCTAGGCGATCCCTGT
The DNA here is from genome assembly GCF_049852395.1 of Peromyscus maniculatus bairdii. Classification (NCBI taxonomy): domain Eukaryota; kingdom Metazoa; phylum Chordata; class Mammalia; order Rodentia; family Cricetidae; genus Peromyscus; species Peromyscus maniculatus. Next base: position 93,345,492 of record NC_134858.1, on the reverse strand, counting down.
GTTCTGGCAACGGCTGCCCTGCTGTCTGTCAGCAAGTTTGCATGTCTAGAATTTCACATTCATATCCACGAAATTCTAAAAGTGCGTGCAGTACTTACTTTTGTTTTAAGGTTGCTTGTACTTTCAAAATTACTTTTTCTTTCACTTTGTAAAGCTGTTTTGTAATGTCTATTTTTTTATGGAGACATTATAAAAGAGGTTTCAGACTTCCTCCTCAGAATGTGCCGCCACCACACCATAAATGTGGATTGTAAAGTCCGTAAGGAAACTGTTCTGGGGCCAGTTCAAAAGTACACTTGGACTCTAGCCCCGGAGGCTCTTCCTAGCTGAACACTGCATAAAGTGCTATCATGTTCCCAGGTACTATTTAAAGGCAACGTTTATGTTAGTTTGAAATTAGTCCAGTGACTCTGGGGTTAGGATAATAATAATAATAATTATTATTATTGTTGTTGTTGTTGTCTTAACACAATTTCTTAATTCTTTCTAGGAAACACAAATTAATGCTAATTGCTTAATGGTTTTTCACATGATTAAAAAAATTGGCATTTACAATTAAAGTGATGAAGGAATGTATATAAAAATAATACAGGAGTTCATGGGACAGTCCCATTTCAAAGCCTGTGTGAACACACTCTCCGAGGTTGGGTGCAGTCTCACAATATATTAGACATGGTGTTGTCATCCACAGTGTTGCCTCTTGATTTTTTTTTTTTTTATAGTTCCAAGCCACACCCGTGTTTCAGGTTGGCCTTTCTACCTAGGCTAAATTCTTTTGCGATTAAAATCTGTACTAGTAGGCAGAACATATTTCAGTCTAGAGTGAGTTGCTTGTTTTCTTTGCTCAAACACTGCCTTTTGCAGATGGCTATCCAAGGACAGGCACAGCTCAGAGAGACTGAATTTTAAATCCGTTTGTTTCTCTGGACTTCCAACTGCCAGGTGCTAAGACCCTCGGGAGCAGGTACGTATGCAGACGCTTCCCTTTGCCCATGGCAGTCCCAGACATGGCGGCTGGCGTTTTCTTGAGATTGTTAATTTGAGCTAAACTGCCTTACAGATTTTCTCACTAAACTTCCTTGCTCTGGGGTTACTTTGCATAATCAATACAAATGATAGCTTTGGTATGATGCTCACACAATTCTTAATTGTGTCTTCCAAATTGCTAAGAAAGGATGGCTTTCGTTGATGCAGGGTTGGATTTAAAAATTGCACATAATTCTTGGGTAGACTTTGATTTTCTATTCAGGAATGGATATGAACTATTTGAGAAGTGCTGAAGTAACTCAGTATCCACTTGGTGTTGCCTTCTAGAAGGTATATGTACTGTTGCTTAGAAGCCTGATGCTTTCAGGCCAGTGAAATGGCTCCTACAGTCTATAGTTTTAGTGTGGATAAGCAAAACTCCCTTTTTTCTTTTTTTCTCTGAAGAGATTCTACAGTTACGTTTTTGTTTTTGTTTTTAAAGCTGAGAGCAGGGCATTGCTAGTGATGCAGTGTTGTGTCTGTGCCTCTAGGCAGTGGAGAGAGGATCTAAATTGCAATAAGTTCTTTATTCTCATTTTTGCTCTTCTAAGTCTCGAAGAGCCAGGATTAATAGGAAGTCGTGTTCTTGCATAAGGATTTCACCATTGCGTTGCCTTGCGGACAGCAATCTATTTTTTTTTTTTTTTAGAAGGTTTCCTTCTAAGCAGTTTCTGTGTGAGCATGCCACCTTTCACTCTGGTCATTTAAGATGGTCTGTGAGTTGGGCTGTTTTCTCGCTAAAGCAGAAATTGAGCAGTTCCCAGTCCACGTGAAGCTGAGACGGTCTTGAATGATGCATGTCAAGGAGACTCGGAAAGTGATACAACTGCAATTTGAATAGGTCCTAGTGCCACAGAAGTAAGGACTCGTGCATTCTCAAAATGGAGACGCCTTCCAGAAGTTAAGCATGTTCCTCTGTGCAGTAATGGTGAACACTTAGCACCTCGGCATGAAGTTAGGATGCAACCTGTTGTGCTTTGGGAAGCAGGCACACATTTAAAGCAATTCTGTATGAATTACAGTGTAGAGTGACTCCGTGGCTCTTCTTAGGGAAACAAACTCATTATGACCAGCTAGCCCTAGAAAGTGAGTGCCATAGAAAAATGTCACATCGTTTTAAAAAACAAAACAAAGCCAAGCCAAGCCTTCCTCAGAGCTTTCTTGGGAACCCAAATTGCTTTTCCTGTGTCATGCCCAGACTTTAACAAAGGCTGTACCATTCATTGTGCGGCTCCTCTCTTAATGAACCAGCCAGTCGCTCAATTGTGTTCTTGTAGAGCTGGGGGATAACATTCCTTTATGATCCTCCGTTTAGATCACCTTACCACCCAAAGCATGATATTTGATGACCCTTATTAGGTTACTTTGCGTAGCTACAAATGTTGTTCGTGGTGTAGCCTTATCAAGCCCTTTGAAAAAGTCCACATCCTTACCGACCCACAGTCCCTGCAGGAAAGGGTTCTGTTGCTGGGATCCTGGTAACAGGAGTCTCAGAGACTGGGGCAGCGCAGGGGGCCAAAGGGCACTGAAAATGCACATATCTTCAGCTCTCAAGTACTCCGCCAGAGGACTGGCCTGGTTTTTCCTTTGAAGTGCTGATTTTAATCTCAAGCTCAATGTTTCTGGACCTGAATTCTTAAAAGAATGGAGAAAGATAATGGCTGTTTCTGATCGTGTTCTTCTAAAAATCAAAGTTTCTATTGTTCCCTCTCCTTCCAAATGCTTCCCATGCAGTTCTCATCCTTGTGGGGCAGAAGCATCCAGCAAACCACAGGAGGCAAATGGTGCAAGGATTCCTATTTCTTCACCTGTTCACAAAGTGGGAAGCTGAGCTGTTTCTCCCAGAAGTCCCTGTTAATGAGCCCCAGGCATCTGCAGTTTCTCAGCTCACCTCATCAGTGAAAACACAGGGCATACCCCACTTCTAAGCAGTAGGTTGTATGAAATGGCCTCATGCCCTCAGTATAAGGTACATATGAAACACAGATGATCTTATGTTTAGGAACAAGTATTTGGAGCTGGAGAGAGGGCTCCAGTCCTTAAACACACCCACTGCTCTTGCAGAGGACCTGGGTGTAATTCCCAGCACCCGCGTGGTGGTTCACAACTCTCTGTAACTCCAATTCATGGGATCTGACGCCCTTTTCCGACTTCTGTGAACACTGCATGTGTGTAGTGCACATACATATACATGAAGGCAAACCATCATACACATCAAGTTAAATGAATAAATCTAAAAAAGTTGTTAGAAAGAACCAGGATTAAAATGGAGACAGCATTCTTACTTAAAAATGATCTCGCTGGGCAGTGGTGGTACACGCCTTTAATCCCAGCACTTGGGAGGTAGAGGCAGGAGGATCTCTGTGAGTTCGAGGCCAGCCTGGTCTCCAAAGCGAGTTCCAGGAAAGGCGCAAAGCTACACAGAGAAACCCTGTCTCGAAAAACCAAAATAAAATAAAATAAAATAAAAGATCTCCCTATTCATTGAATCTGGGAAAACAACTTAATGGTTTTTAGAAAGACAGTTTCCTTAAAAACAGTTGAGAAAGTCCGAGGCCCTTTAAATTTCTCACCTATCCTCATCAGTGAGAGGATACTAGGCGCATGCTACTTCTAAGAAATAGATTTTATTAAAATGGCCTTCTCTCCAGAAGCTCATTAGATATATGCAAACATTCCAAAACCCGAAACAATTCAGAATCTGAGACATTCAGGCGTTCTGGATATAGAATGCTCAACCTGTATATATTTTAAATTTATTACTGTACTCACGTTCAACTTACGGTGTCCTGGTGAGATGGTCCAGAGTGAAGTGCTTCCCCCCAAGCCAGACATCCTGAGCTCATCCCCAGGAGCTGCATGCTGGAAGGAGAGAACTGACTTCTGCACATTGTCCTCTGATCTCCACATGTGTGCTGTGGCCCATCTGTGCATGCCTGTAAAATGACGAAATAAAATGTAGTAAAAATTTGATCTGGAAAATGTATTGTTGCTGGGTGGTGGTGGCACATACCTTTAATTCTAGCACTTGGGAAGCTCTCAGTAAGTTTGAGGCCAGCCTGGTCTACAAAGCAAGTTCCAGGACATCCAGGACTGCTACACAGAGAAACCCTGTCTCAAAAAACAAAAACAAAACAAAACAAAAAAAAAAGAAAGAAAAAGAAAATGTATTGTTAATGATAAGGACTTTGTAGTATCCTTAACTAATACTTCATGGTACATATATACATATATACACAGGATAATGTTTACTGCCAATGGCTGAATTTAAAGTATTTTGAATAATCTTGATAATTTTGAATTTTTTTCCTAATACATAATCATAATTTGCTTTTGTTTCATTTTCTAGTATAGGGAAAGCTGTTTGTTCATTTAGTGAAAGTAGTTTAGATATCAACTGGATTGCACAGTCTCTTCCAGGCATATATAAACTGCAGAATATTGCAAATACTGAAAATAAAGAGAGAGAGAGAGAGAGAGAGAGAGAGAGAGAGAGAGAGAGAGAGAGAGAGAGAGAAGAAAGAATGAAAAATGGGTCATAGTACAACCTTTTTTTTTTTCAAAAAATTTTTTAAAAATTTTGTGTATGTACAAGTGCTCACAGAGGCCAGAAAGAGGGCATTAGATCCCTTGGAGCCAGTCATAAGAGGTTGTAAGCTGCCCTAAGTGGTACCTGGAAGTCAAACTCCAGTCCTCTGAAATAGTAGCAAGCCCTGAGCCATCTCTTCTGCCCCCAACCTGTAACATAAATCTTAGATGGTCTTATTAATAAAAAACCCAGAGCCAGATATCAGGGTGAAAGATCAGAGAAGCAGAGCAGCCAGCCACTAGTTCTTACCTCTCTGAAAACCTCAGCCTAAAGAGAGTGAGTTCCTGTTTTCTCACGCCTTATATACCTTTCTCTGTCCTACCGTATTACTTCCTGGGATTAAAGGCGCGTGTCACCACTGCCGGGCTCTGTTTCTCTCCTTTACTGGATCAATCTCATGTAGCCCAGTGTGGCCTTGAACTCACAGAGATCCAGACAGATCTCTGTCTCTCGGAGTGATAGGATTAAGGGAGTGTGCCACCATTGTCTGGCCTCTATGTCTAGTCTAGTGGCTGGCTCTGTCCTCTGATCCTCAGGCAAGCTTTATTAGGGTACACACCACACCAACCATTTCACTATGGAATGCATTCTCCACTCCTGGGGGATCGCGTTAGCTGTTTGTGTCATAAAATCACCTACCCCAAGCACCAGGTGACCGAGCTGTTGAAAACGTACCTGTTAAATATTCATGAAGCTAAACTGGTGCCTCCTCTAGTTTTAAAAGTAAACCTAAGATGTTCTAATATTTACCTCTTGCACCCTGACAGAAAATGGGATTCTTGGTGACCATGTTGTGTTATTAGGAAACAAGAGCGTGGTCTCAGTACTCTCGTTTATGAAAAGAGGAAGTCAGAGTAGATGAATTTTAAGATTCAAGGGGTTTGTTGTTGTTGTTTGTTGTTTTGTCTGTTCGGGGAGAAGAAGTGAGATGTTTAACCTGTGTAATTTACCGCTTTAATTCTTTATAGAAACTACTTCCAGGCAGTGAGCGTTGCTGTGAGGGTAAGTTAATCAGTCTAAAAGAAAACACTAAGTATGTTTAGAATAAAGTGACACATTAAGATTTGCTTTTCAAGTCAAGACCTTAGAAATGTTGGTTACACCCAAGTCAGAAATGTAAATGCCTCACTTCTCTCCATGGCCACTCAGCTTTGTCAGAACTCATGCTTCAAGTATTTGTCCCTTCATTTTTCTTGCTGTGGAACTCCACTTGTACATTAGTCAGTAGACTTGTTATTATGGTTATGTGTGAGCATATCTGCCACTTACAAGCATATCTGCTTACTGATAAAGTCTTATGATATTGCTGATTAACTTTTCCACTTAAAATGTTGAAGAGGGTCTGTGGGGATGGCTCAGTGGGTAATATGTTTGCTGCGTGTGCTCAAGGACCTGAATTTAGATTACCAATACGCATTCAAAAGACAGGCATGGCTGTTCATGCCATGGAGGCAGAAGCAGGAGAATCCCTGAAATTTGTTGCCTAGCCAGCAAGGCCAAATCTGAGAGCTCAAGGTACCCTGAGAAACCCTGCTTCAAAACAACCAACCAACCAACCAACCAACCAACCAACTAACCAACCAACCAAGTGGAGTCTGATCAAGGGAGGCACTCAGTGTTACGTGTGCATGCTTACACAATGTATGCATACACTGGCGGGTGCTCACCGGAACACATGTGGCACACACACACAAGCCGTGTTATACACATGAATATGCATAGTTGGAGTTACTAGTTCAGAACCCATGGACCTGTAAAAAGTCCAAGAATGGGCTTGTGAGTAAGGTGTATGTCCACAAACTCCTTGAATTTATGTGCAGAATTTGGATCAATGTGTAATTTTGTGTAATCTGTGTGTAATTTACTAAAAAGACTAAATATCAGAAGACTTTAAGAATTATTCAGGTGGTGCATGCCTTTAATCCCAGCACTTGGGAGACACAGGCAAGCAGTTCTCTGAGTTCAAGGTCAGCCTGGTCTACAGAGTGAATTCCAAGACAACCAAAGCTACACAGAGAAACAGTTTAAAAAACAAAACAAAACAAGCAAGGGATCAATTCTGTAGAGGAAGTACAGGTATCTTTACTTTACATCCAGTTTTCACCACTTTGAAATGTTTTCAGCTCTTTCAGTATTTCATGACCTTACCATGAAAATCAGTAGTTATACTAACAGTACTTTCTACAATACCCCAACTCTGCCTTGCTTTATTCCTACTAATATATGCACTCCTGACAGTGTTTGGCTTATTGAAGATAATAAATCTTTATCTTTTAGAAATATCTGTTCTGGAACTTACTATATCGCCCAAGCTGACCAGAAACTTGTGGTCCTTGGTCTTGTGGGTGCTGAGAAGATTATATTTGTGCAACCACTTTGCCCAGTTCATTACTTAATTCTTGTTATATGTAATAAAAGTAGCCTTTAGTTACTAGTAAAAAGAGAATTCAGGTTTAAATTATAATTGATAAAGTAAAAAAAAAAAACTGTGTACAGAATTGTTTTGTAAACCTCCATACTGAGTCATCTCATTTCACCGTTTATACAAAAGAGGCTCAGATCTCGCTCTTGAATATCATGCAGAAAGCTGATTCCCTGTTTCCCCTGAGAACCTGATGCATGACTTCATTGCTCTTGGCCAAGAATCATGTGGTTTATTGAAAGGAACACGGACAAAGACTCGGGCACACTGAAAATAGTCCTAGCTTTGACACTTGCTAGCACTTGACCTGCTCTGTAGGTTGGTCTCTCTGACACTGCCTCCTTATGTACAAATCAGGAATGAGTGGGTTTATGAACACAGTAATTTATGTAATATAATAGTAGTATTTATTCCTATCACACACACATATATTACGAAATTTCAATTTAGTTCTGCTTTCCCTACAGGAGTGTGGGGGTCCCTGAACCTAAGTCCCTGTTCAGGGCACCATCTGTGGGAGGCCAGCTCCCACCTTTTACAGGGTTCCTATGAGGAGGAGAGAGGAATAAGAAACGTGTAGATAGAAAGATAGAGGAGATGAGACAGATGGAAACACAGGATAGCTTCAGAAGACCAGGGTCGATACCCAATGGCCCCTTCTGTCTCTTCAAAAGGTCTTTTTATAACAATGCCAAGGGGCAGGGCAAATGACCTTCCCCTTGCTAGATCAAAGCATATCGCACAGCCAAGTACAGACCCTTCCAAACACCTGGTAACCACGCCTGTGGTCAAATCACCCCTTTATGCAGCCCTGCTGGGTAAAGCAAGCTCAGATCTCACTAGGAAACCTCTGTGGGCTCTCCCCACACAGGGGTATGTGAGAATCAGGTGCAATAATACATGTGAAAATATCTTATAAATTAGTAAACACTTAAGCACAAGCCTTAAATTCTTCTACTGTCAAACTTATTTCTAATATTTGAGATGGTATCTTAAATCTTATCTGTCCTTGAACTCATTGTATAGTTGAGGATGACTCTGAACTCCTGATCCTCCTGTCTTTAGCTCTCAAGTGTATGGTACCACATCTGGACAAATTTATTCTTTCTTTTATAAAGTTTGTTATCATTATTAGCTAAGAAATACACGAAGAAACAGGCAAATATGTAACCAATAGTGAAAAGGCAAAGAAATTAGCATCAAAATGGATTCATAAGTGACACGGATGTTAAGACTGTCAGATAGTGGTAAGTGAATGATTGTCACCTGAAAAAGTTAAATAGTGACGTAATGTCTTTAAAGACTCACATAGAAGTTCTAGAGATAAAAGCTACAGTGATAAAGTTAGGGACAAACTGGACACTTGAGAAGGGAAGCTTAGTAACCATGAAGTCACAGCAGTAGAAATTACCCACATTGAAACAGAAAAGAGTTTTAAAACTTTAAAGTATCAATAAATATGTGGATGGTTTCACATGGTCTCATATATGTACTCATCATCCTTCCACAATGGGTGAAAACAGAAGAAATGCTTGCAGAGATAAGAGCTAAAAAAAAAATCAGGATGAAACTATAGACCCATAGATCTGAGAAACTCAATAAACCCCAATAAGAAGATAAAGGAAAATATTAGGAAGGCACATTGTAATTAAATAACATTAAGGCATATCATAATTAAATTGCTTAAAGCCAGCGAGAGGAGTAAAATCCTAAAATAACTCAATGGAAGAAAGGAGATGTGACGTACAGAAGAAAGGTAGCAGTGACAGACACTGGGATACAGGTTTCCTGGGGGAAAAGTGTGGACAGGGCGTGCGGGAGCATCGCTAATGGCGCGGAGGCCAAGCAGTCGACTTAGATCTAAACCCAACAAAGACGTGTTCCAAACAAGGATGAGACAGGCGTGGATATAAAACCAGCTCTTCATAGTACAAGTCATGTTAAAGGAAGTGCTTCAGGCAGAGGGAGCAAGATACTGTGGCAATAGAAGTCTGTACAAAGTGCAGAACGTGGTGCTCCGTGGGTGGTCACATACGATTGCTTATTGGTATTTTTATTTTCTTTTTTTTTTTTTCCAGACAGGGTTTCTGTGTAACAGCCCTGGCCATCCTGGAACTTGCTCAGTAGACCAGGCTGGCCTTGAACCCAAAGATTTGCCTGTCTTTGCCTACCTAGTGCTGGGATTAAAGGCCTGCACAACCACACCTGACTATTAGTATTTTTTAAAGGTTATTAATTTTTAAAGTTAAAGTTATTTCATTGGACACAACTTATAAGAAGCATATATATTTGATACTAAAAGGTAATTACTTTAGAATGATAAGATGTGGTATGGGCTTTATAACAAAAATAGCACACAGACTTGTTGTGGTTTGTTTTTTCCATTTTGGGGGCCCCACTACCCAGCTCCTGAGTAAACACACACTTATGAATGCCCGGCCTTGGCTTGGCTTATTTCTAGTCAACTTTACTTAAATTATTCTGACTACCTTTTGCCTTTGGGCTTTTCCCGTTCTCTTAATTGTGTAAATCTTACTCTTACTTCATGGCTTGCTGTGTAGCTGGGTGACTGACCCCTCGAGTCCTCCTCCTTCTCTAGCTCCTAGCTCTCTCCTCCCAGTTTTCTCCTTTATATTTTCTCTGCCTGCCAGCCCCGCCTATCCTTTCTCCTGCCTTGCTATTGGCCGTTCAGCTCTTTATTAGACCAGTCAGGTGTTTTAGACAGGCACAGTAACACAGCTTCACAGAGTTAAACAAATGCAACACAAACAAAATTAACCTTAAAATAATATTCTATAACACAGAGTAAGTGGGGGAAATGGAAGTATAGATTGAGTATTCTTTATCTGAAATACTTGCAATTAGATGTGTGCTTTTTTTTTTTTTTTTTTTTGGTTTTTTGAGACAGGGTTTCTCTGTGTAGCTTTGCGCCTTTCCTGGGACTCACTTGGTAGCCCAGGCTGGCCTCGAACTCACAGAGATCCGCCTGGCTCTGCCTCCCGAGTGCTGGGATTAAAGGCGTGCGCCACCACCGCCCGGCTAGATGTGTGCTTTTTAATAGGGACAAGTAGAATTGGATCCTGTGTGTTGCAAGAATATCATCTCAGGAATTCATCTCCTGAAGACTTTTTTTAAATGTCAAAAATGGAAAGCTTCCCTTTTGAGGCAGTGTGTGTTTTGAAGGTTGGAGGTCATGCCCTGACATGGCAGCCCTGGGGAGGACTGTCTGCTCACTTGGTACCAGTTACCCTAGGGGCTCATTTGCATTTCTATGATTTCTGTGAATTCTGGGCTAGAGCTGGGAAAAGGTCGCCAAGCCAGGCAGTTACACCTAGGTTATTCTAGAATATTCGTATGGGAATTGTGAGTCACCAATCCCTGTTTCCTGTTCTCTGAGAGCTCTTTGGTGTGGTACTGAAACATTCATTCTGAGGCATTTGGCATTTATAGGCAATTACAGTCCAGGCAATCACCCCCCCCCATACACCCCCACCCCGCAGTGTATAATTTCCTGTGACTATACAATACATAAAACAGGAGCAAAGTACTTTACAGAGACCAAAAAGAGTGTTGTAAAATAATTCATGTCATTTTCCCAAAGCTTAGTTAAATCTCCCCATCAATTTTCTCAGTTTCTAGAAAGATCACACAGTGCGTACTCTTTGGCCTAACAGTTCTGCACTGCAAAGTTATGTCCTAGGCCATCTTTGAATGGGAAAAGATCTCAGAAGCTTGGCTTGAGCTGTAGGCATGGAAAGAGACATAGAGTGACCTCTGTTAAGAAGGTAAATAACTCGGTTTGAATTTGGCAGGTTTCTTGGGTACAGAATCCAGCTTTTTTATTTACTATACATACTTTGGCCTCAGTTTCCTTAACTGTAAAGTGGGAGTTGGAATGCTGCCAATCTTACTGAGCTGTTGTGAGGCAGGTTCTAAGTATAGTCCCTAGGAGAGGGCTTGGTCTATGGTGAACACTCATGAGATTTGTTGTAAAAAGAGTAAGAAAAGCCCCCCACCCCCCGCCACGCCTTGTTTGGACTGCCATTGTGTGAGTACTGTGCTTAGTGTTTTAGGGGAGCGAGCTTGTGGGAGATTTTGTGAACTGTATTTTCATAATCTTTAGGTGTTCATGACTAGGTACCAAGCACTGATGGCCACACTTTTAGAATGGCGTGCTTATATGTGGCTAAGAGTCAGACTGAAAACATCATTGCTTTGTGCAAGCCTAAGGATTGTGTAGAAGGTATGGACCCTGGGACAGAGATCTCTGGAGCGGCAGGTTATGTCTTCTTGGTATCCCTTGACAGTAGGGATGGGGCGTGTGGCCAAGGGTCTCTAATCCACTGAATCAGACTGTCATCTAAATGTGATAATGGAGACACTGAGGAGTGCTCCACAGCAGAGGGGAGTGCTCCACAGCAGGAAGGAGTGCTCCACAGCAGAGGGGAGTGCTCCACAGCAAGGAGGAGTGCTCCACAGCAGAGAGGAGTGCTCCACAGAAAGGAGGAGTGCTCCACAGCAGAGGGGAGTGCTCCACAGCAGGGAGGGGTGCTCCACAGCAGGAAAGAGTGCTCCACAGCAGAGGGGAGTGCTCCACAGCAGGGAGGAGTGCTCCACAGCAGAGGTGAGTGCTCCACAGCAGAGAGGAGTGCTCCACAGCAAGGAGGAGTGCTCCACAGCAGAGGGGAGTGCTCCACAGCAGGGAGGGGTGCTCCACAGCAGGAAAGAGTGCTCCACAGCAGAGGGGAGTGCTCCACAGCAGGGAGGAGTGCTCCACAGCAGAGGGGAGTGCTCCACAGCAGGGAGGAGTGCTCCACAGCAGAGGGGAGTGCTCCACAGTAGAGGGGAGTGCTCCACAGCAGAGGGGAGTGCTCCACAGTAGAGGGGAGTGCTCCACAGCAGAGGGGAGTGCTCCACAGCAGAGGGGAGTGCTCCACATCAGGAAGGAGTGCTCCATAGTAGGGAAGAGTGCTCCACAGCAGGGGGAGTGCTCCACAGCAGAGAGGAGTGCTCCACAGCAGGGGGAGTGCTCCACAGCAGGGGGGAGTGCTCCACAGCAGGGGGAGTGCTCCACAACATAGGGGAGTGCTCCACAGCAGAGGAGAGTGCTCCACAGCAGGGGGGAGTGCTCCACAGCAAGGGGAGTGCTCCACAGCAGGGGGAGTGCTCCACAGCAGAGGAGAGTGCTCCACAGCAGGGGGGAGTGCTCCACAGCAGGGGGAGTGCTCCACAGCAGGGGGGAGTGCTCCACAGCAGGGGGAGTGCTCCACAACATAGGGGAGTGCTCCACAGCAGAGGAGAGTGCTCCACAACATAGGGGAGTGCTCCACAGCAGAGGGGGGAGTGCTCCACAGCAGGGGGAGTGCTCCACAGCAGGGGGGAGTGCTCCACAGCAGGGGGGAGTGCTCCACAGCAGGAGGAGTGCTCCACAGCAGGGGGAGTGCTCCACAGCGGGGGGAGTGCTCCACAGCAGCACCCCACAGCCCCGCTGCAGAGCCCCCGGGAGCTGCCCAGGACTTGCCTTCTGGATCCTGTTGCTCAGCCTTCCCTTGAGAAGCACCCTCACCCCTGCCACTCCAGTACAATCATTTTAATTTTTGAAAATTGTTGACACAGTGAGCTTTGGTTTTTTGTTTCTATCTTGTTGCTTTATCGATAGTCAGAATACTTGGTACAAATTACAGGTAGGATAAGGCTCTTCCTCATCAGTAAGGTCAGAGGGCACTGAGAGCCAGCCGTCCTCAAGCTTTTTTTTTTTTTTTTTTTTTTTTGGTTTTTCGAGACAGGGTTTCTCTGTGTAGCTTTGCGCTCACTTGGTAGCCCAGGCTGGCCTCGAACTCACAGAGATCCTCTTGCCTCTGCCTCCCAAGTGCTGGGATTAAAGGCGTGTGCCACCATCGCCCGGCCAAGTCCTCAAGCTTTTCGAAGCAGTAATGAAGACTACCATTTGCAGAAACATGTATGTGGAACTGCAGGTTGTTATCGCAACGAGCAAAATAAGCCAAATTCAAAAAGAAAAAAAAAAAAACCCTACATTTTCTCTCTTGTGAAATCTGGATTAAAATGAAAAGAAAGTCCAAGGGGAGCTGTTTGGCCAGAAGAAGAGAACTAGCAGGAGGGGAGGCTATTGATGAACCTTATTAAACCTTTCCCATGTGTAGAGCCCATTCATGCGACTGGGGGGACAAAGGTCCCCCTGTGAGGAGCAAGCAATGGGTTGGGAAGATGAGATGAGACCAAAGAACAAAGTGAGCTCAGGCATGCAGCGTATGACTGGGTAGTATGTGACCTGAACAGTGCATAAGAGGGGAAGGACTAAGGGAATGCAGAGGTATCGCGTCCTGTACCTGTGAGGAGGAACTGAACAGGGAGCGCGCAGGAAGGATGTTAACCGGGTAGTGCAGGGCGTGATGAAAGTGTAAAGGTCAGAGAGGAAAAGCCCCGCTTTGAAGCAAACACTGGGTTATTTTTTGTTGTTTTGCAGAAAACTGCCAGGCGTCCATTTAGAAGGTCACAAAGGGAGTCAGTCTGGAATCCAGTGTCACTTCAGCCTGTGTGGTATAGGCCTTCATTCTTTATAATGGTGCCTCATTGGTATTCTCAGGGTCTCTGGGGCTATCCAAGTGCCGAGGCAATTCTCAAACAAGCAAAATCTTTTCTTTTTAAAAATAGGTTGGGTCTCACTCGGCAAATCTAGGCTTATGACATTAAAACTGCATTTAAAAGAAGAGTTTATGTAGCGACTCCTTATGGAAAAAAAGAAGCCAACCTCAATTCTTTCAGAACTGAAGGGCTCTCGGGGAGATTGTGAACCTTTTTAATACCTGGCACCTCTGCCCAAAGGACAGGTCTATAGCATAGGAAACTTGCATTTAACCAAGTAAGCAATTTCTCAATTCCTACTTATAGTCAAGAGTTACACGTTCCAAATAACCAGAGAGAATCTGATTAAGAATAGCAGGATGAAGGAGACTATGATTGTGGGGTGTTTACAAAATGAACCATGGAGCCCCTGCAAAGAAATGGAGTTCCGTAAGGAGACTGTGGGAAGACTATAGACACATGAAAATACTTTCTAGGTTTGCCTTAAGCTAGAAAGGAAACTCTCCAGTTACATTTTATTTCTTAGCTACTTGTGTTTGTCACGTGGTGGTGGATTCCGGTGACACTGAGATCTGTAAACTTGTAATGGGGGCGCTGAAAATAGAAATATCAGGAAAAGGGAAGGCTGTCCTGGGCGATAAGAGAAGTGGAGGATGGTACAGAGTACCATCAGGACTGCCTCTCACCAGAAATGCTAAAGTTCTGTCTGCCTCCTGAGTCTGCAGGGGCGCTGTGGAAATCACCCCTTGGCTTAGTCAGAAGGCTCTTTTTGGTGGAAGTTATCTGTGTCTGCTGCCAAGTGGGACAGCAGCCTTCCTTGCTGGTATCTGCCAGTGTTCCTTCCTTCCTCCCAAAGTAATCTCTCATTCTTCCCCTGCCGTCTTCATCTACGCCTTGTCTGCCAGCCCCAACCCAGTCCCTGAACACTCAACCTCAGTAAACCTTTTCCTAGGTTTATGCTTTCCAAGGACGGAGGGGACCACGGATTTCTGGCTGATCTTGTTTCCAGGACCCTAAGGCAAGATATTGCTGTTGCTATAAATGAGGAGGGAAAAGACTAAGTGGAATGTAATATTTCAGTAAATTCTGTCGTAATATTAGCTTGCAGTTGCTGAAGATTGAAGTATTTGTGGTTTTCCAAAGCCTTGAAAGTTTTCCCCTGTTCAAAGAGAGATGGCCAAGAGGTCGTCTTTATATTTTGTTGACTATTTTTAGGTTTTGCCTCTTTTCTCTTCCCCTTTCCATCTGGTTCCCCCATCCCTCTCATGGGCACTAAGACACCTTCTCCCCCACCCATACCCCTGGGCTGCACTCCAGACAATTTCTTTCTGTGTGTGTGTGTGTGTGTGTGTGTGTGTGTGTGTGTGTGTGTGTGTGTTCATATTTGTATGTGTGTAGGTGCCCATGTGTACATGTCCATGTGGAGGACAGAGGACAAGAGCAAATGCAGTTCCTCAGGTGCCATCCAACTTCTTTTTACTTAATGTGTGTGTATCTGTCTGTCTGTCTGTCTGTGTCTGTGTGTGCGTGCGCTAAGAGGAAGTCAGGTGAAGGACAACCTTGGAGAGCTGGTTCTCTCCCTCCTCCCTTAGTTCTGGGACTTGAACTCAGGTCCTCATGCGTGCCTTTGCAAGTCCTTTACCGACTGAGCTGTCCTCTCGGCCCTTAACCCGTTTCTTTTCATTAGTAATTTGTGACTTTGGTTTAAGAAGCATCTTTTTTCTGTATAAGAATTTTTTTTAACATTAAGAGTTATTTTTTAAAGCCTGAAAAAATACAGACACAGTGTAACTCTGTGGACTAGCACCTAGCTTAAACTTTTTGCCATGATCCCTTAAAAAATATCTTTTTTGTTTTTAGCTTGAGCCGTCTTTATTTATGCTTGAAAAACGAGCATATTTTTCCATATTAACAAACATGTTTTCCCACCCTCCAACTTTAACTTTTGGCAAAAACAAATATGTTAAATATGTTTTTTCCCAACTTTTTCTTCAAACCATCTTTTAAACCAAAAACAATGCCTATCATTTTGTTAGCTTGGCCAACTATGGAGTCACATATATCTTGTCTTTACAAAGCTAAAAGGTGATAAACAATGGCACACATTTTCAAGAACAACAATATCATTCAAAAGTTACCAAAGCATATTTACATAAATAGCGATGATGTGCCATAAGTTATCTGCATACAGTTAGCTTGTACTTCTTCAGCTGCCCATTAACTTTTACTGCCTCCATCCTGTCAGCCCTGAATCAGAATAGTTCCCAGGATCTGGGTTTACAGTTTATATTTCCTGAGAAGTATCCATTCCCAAAGAATTTTTAGTGGAAATATTTGATAAAAAAAAATGAGTTTTCCAGGAATGATCATGTCTGTCCTGTGTGTGGCTGAAAAGTTATACTAAAAATTGCCAAGAGTATCATCAATATTGTGAAAGAAAAGAGAGCATGCAGGCCTCATGGTTCCAGCAGTATTCTGCACTGTCCTGAAGTTCGCTGGTCCTTGTAGAGTGAGACTGTCTCCAGTGGGCTTTGGACAAGCATTCATAGACTGATCTGAAACTAAGCCACATGGCTCCCCAAACCTACCGTTTCTTTTTTTTAAGAGTCATAGACCTAGTCTGTCTGACCCCACACCGACCCTGCCTCCCTCTTCATGATAGCCACTCTTCTGAACTTGTTTGTGGTTCTTATGTGGTTAGCTTTATTGCATGCATATGGTATCATAAGTAGCATTTACAGTGTTGCATTTTTTATGATTTATAATAAATGGCATGCTGTATGCATCCTTTAGCAGTTTTCTTTCTCCATTTCCTTTTTTTTAGTAATAACGACGGGATTTTTCTTGTGACCTCTAAATATCTACTGACCAAACACTAATGTTGCCGTGTTAGTTACTTCTCCTGTTGCTGTAAACACATCGCTGACAAGGCAACTTTGGGAAAGAAGGGTGTGTTCTGTGCGACAGGACCCTGCAAGGACATACAATTCTTCGTGGCAGGGAAGTCATGGTGACAGGGCGGGAGGTAGCTGGTCCTGGCACCCACTGTCAGGAAGGAGAGAGCAAACAGCAAGTGGGGTGGGGCTAGACAGCCTCAAGGCAGTCTACTTACTCTTTGTGGGCCTCACACTCTGGTTTGAGGGATCGCGCATGCTCTGTCAGTAGAACTGATTAATGTGTGTGCGGAGTTTGGTGTAATTCCAGGCCCGTTGAAAGCTCTTTGTAAACATTTGACATCATGCTTTAGGTTCCTGTGGACAGGTGGGGGGTGGGGGGTGGGGGTAGGGAGTGGGGGGTGGGGAAGTGGGGAGGATGGGGTGGGGTAAGGGAAAGGGGACTTTTGGAGGGTGGATGAGGGAAAAGCTGGCCAAGCCGAGTCAGAGGAGTTTGAGAATTCAGAATCGGAGCATGTGGGAGATGGGAGATGGGAAATAAAGCCTCTGGGAACTCACAAAGTGTCTCTGCAGCAGAGGAAACAGTGTTGGTCCCTGAAGGTTGGGGCTTTTTAGGGCTGGTAAAAGGCATGCCATTTTTCTTAGTTTCAGGGCAATTCAGGTCTATTTCTTTTTTTTCCCCCCTGAGACAGGGTTTCTTTGTGTAGCTTTTCGCCTGTCCTGAAACTCACTCTGTAGCCCAGGCAGGCCTCGAAGTCACAGGGATCAGCCTGGCTCGGTTTCCTGAGTGCTGGGATTAAAGGCGTGCACCACCACCGCCTGGCTTCAGGTCTGTTTCTAATGCCTTTCCCCTCAGGCTGTTGTTCAGAGGCAGGTAGATCCAGCCAGTCATGTTGGGCATTTAGGCAACGCTTTAAGAGCCTTTAAAACTGTAGGCAAGTGATAGAGATCATTTTGATTAAGACATGCAAGATGACCAAGACCACAGAGATTCACAGCAACCACCACTGGAATAGCATTTTGAAAAACTAGCAAGTTATGCTTAGAGGTCATACTAATTAATTTCTTTCAACACAAAATAACTGTGCCTATAAAGAGCCAAAACCTCCAGGCTTGGTGGTACACGCCTTTAATCCCAGCACTTCGGATGCAGAAGCAGGTGGATCTCTGAGGGCCAGCTGGTTTACATAGTGAATTCCAGGACAGCCAGAGCTACACAGTGAGAATTTGTCTAAAGAAACAATTCATAACTCTAGAAAAATTTTCTAAAAGTGAGGATTTAATAAAATGAATGCTTAATGCTAAGATGTAAGGAACTCTCTTGAGTGAGTAGGATCACCCAGTTATACCTTTATCTTCTCCCCTACTGATACGAGATCTTTGTAATTTTTTTCTGGGGGAGGGTTCTTAATATTTTTATTAAGAGTTTTTTATAGTTTTATTATTTTCATCAATTAAATTTATTCATTTATTTTATATCTGCAATTTTCCTTCCCTTCTCCCTTCCATTCCCTCCTCTCCTCCTCCTATTCTCCCCCTCATCCATTCCTCCTCTGTTTCTGTTCAGAAAGGGGCAGGCCTCCCATGGGTGTCAACAAAGCATGACATAGTAAGTTGAGGTAGAACTAAGCTCCTCCCCTTGTATTAAGGCTGAGCCAGGCAACCCGGTATGAGGAATAGGCTCCTGGAAGCCAAAGTGTTAGGGACAGGCCCTGCTTCCACCGCCTAGGTCACTTACATGCAGACTCCCAAACTGCTTGGTCCATAATCTGTGAGCTCCTGTGAGCCCAGGTTACTTGTTTCTGTGGGTTCCCTTGTGATGACCTTGACCACAACACACACACACAAACACACACACACACACACACACACACACACACACACACACACACACACACCTCGTACAATCCTTCCTCCCTCTCTTCAGTAGGATTCCCCGAGGATTCCCACCCAGTGCTTGGCTGTGGATCTCTGCATCTGTTTCCATCAGTCACTGGATAAAGGCTGTCTAGTGTTGCTAGAGTTTTCCTGCCTTGCCCACGGTCAGGACAAATCTCTGTCACCTGCCAGTCCCACAGCCGCTCAGACCCAACCAAGTAAACACAGAGACTTATATTGCTTACAAACTGTATGGCCGTGGCAGGCTTCTTGCTAACTATGCTTATAGCTTAAATTAGTCCATTTCCATAAATCTATACCTTGCCACGTGGCTGGTGGCTTCCCGGTGACTTCACATGCTGCTGGTCATGGCGGCGGCTGCAGCCAGTCCTTCTGCCTTCCTGTCCTTTTATTTCTCCTCTCTGTTAGTCCCACCTATCCTTCCTGCCTAGCCACAGCCGATCAGGTTTTATTTATTGATCAATCAGAA
Organism: Peromyscus maniculatus bairdii; assembly: GCF_049852395.1. NCBI lineage: Eukaryota > Metazoa > Chordata > Mammalia > Rodentia > Cricetidae > Peromyscus > Peromyscus maniculatus. The sequence continues at coordinate 93,326,590 of NC_134858.1, read as the reverse complement.
CAACTTGACATACAGACCATCCCCCAGCACAGCCAAGTGCAGACCATCTCAGACACCTGCACTCAGGCCCATGGTCCTAATCATCCTCTATGCGGACCTGCTGGGTAACGCCACAAAGAACCCAAGAAGGGCTCCCACAGGATATACAGAACATCCCACAGCAGTCTAGCCTCTCTGGGGCGGTGGATTGTAGCATAGTTATCCTTTTCTTTACAGATATCCACTTATGAGTGGGTCCATACCATGTTTGTCTTTCTGGGTCTGGGTTTCCTCATTCAGGATGGGTTTTTTTCTAGTTCCATCCATTTGCCTTCAAATTTACTGATGCCATTGTTTTTAACAGCTGAGTAATACTCCATGTGTAAATGTACCACATTTTCTTCATCCAGTACTTTGGTTGAGGGGCATCTAGGTTGTTTCCAGGTTCTGGCTATTATGAATAACTCTGCTATGACCATAGTTAAGCAAGTGTCCTTGTAGAATGATTGAATATCCTTTGGGTATATGCCTAAGAGTGGTATAGCTAGGTCTTGAGGGAGATTGTTCCCAATTTTCTGAGAAACCACCATATTGATTTCCAAAGTGGCTGTAAAAGTTTGCACTCCCACCAACAGTGAAGGAGTGTTCCCCTTGCTCCACATCCTCTCCAACATAGGCTATCACTAGTGTTTTTGATCTTAGCGATTCTGACTAGTGTAAGATGGAATCTCAGAGTCATTTTGATTTGCATTTCCTTGAAGACTAAGGCTGTTGAATAGTTTTTAAGTGTCTCTCAGCCATTTGAGATTCTTCTGTAGAGAATTCTCTGTTTAGGTCCGTATCCCATTTTTTAGTTGGATTATTTTTATTTATTTATTTTTTTTTATGTCTTGTTTCTTTAGGTTTTTATATATTTTGGAAATCAGCCCCCTGTCAGAAGTGGGGTTGGTGAAGATCTTTTCCCATTCTGTAGGCTGCTGTTGTGTGTTATTCATAGTGTCCTTTGCCTTAGAGAAGCTTTTCTGTTTCATGAGGTCCCATTTATTAGTTGTCAATCTCAGTGTCCTTGCTACTGGTGTTCTATTCAGGAAGTGGTCTCCTGTTTCAATGCATTCCAGATTATTTCCCTCTTTCTCTTCTATCAGGTTCAGTGTAACTGGATTTATGTGGAGGTCTTTGATCCACTTGGACTTGAGTTTTGTGCAGGGTGATAGATAAGGATCTATTTCCATTCTTCTACGTGCTGACATCCAACATTGGAGTTTTAAAGAATAGTGTAATGTTAAATAGTGGGCAATATAATATTTAAAACCACATTTAACTGCATTAAATTAGGTCTAATCTCTAGTAAAATCTATCATTTTGAGAGCACATCAAAGATTATAAACAAGCTGTTGTGCACACCACTCCAGTTTTAGTACATGTGCTGCTGAAGCAGGTGCCATATTCGGGTCATAGCACTTTTTAAGTGTTTCATATGATTTGATATATTAAATTGGCAGTGATGAATTTCAGTGAATGAATTATTTTGATAATTGGTATGATTTTTTAAAAATCTGGGAATATAGAAGCTCATATAAATGAAATCATATGTAAGTATAAAAGAATATGAAATGGGGTTTCCCACTAAGCTTTGGTTTCTATTGCCTTATAAGGTGCAAATATTTGCTTATTTTTTGTTGTACATGTTTAACTGTCTTGTATAACTAGGTATACATGAGAGGAACATAATGCAATTTATATTTATCTTCTATGCTGACTATAAAAATCATTAAGTCATCTAAAAATAGGAGTTGTGCTGGGTGTGGTGGTGTGTGCCCATAATCTCAATAGTCAGGAGGAGGGGGCAGTATTATTTTGATTTTCCAGGCTAGCCTGGGCTACATAGTAAGACCTAGTCTCAAAAACAAACAAAACAAAAAAGTTGAACTGTTACGTATCAGAAGTCTTAAACATGTAAGTAACCTACAAGTTCAGATTTTTATTGTACAGAAGCAAACATGGATATGAACAAGGATGTTCTTTGAGGAAAACATGTAAATACCCTGCAACGAGAGATTCACCAAGTAAATTATGAGATAGTAATATGTGGTCATTAAATGTTCCCCAAAATATATTGTGCACCCTAATAAACTTATCTGGGGTCAGAGGACAGAACAGCCACTAGATAGACATAGAGGCCAGAAAATGGTGGCACTCACACCTTTAATCCTAGCCTTTTGGAGGCAGAGATCCATCCGGATCTCTGTGAGTTCAAAGCCACACTGGAAACAGCCAGGCGTGGTAACAAGAGCCTTTAATCCCAGGAAGTGATGGCAGGAAACAGAAAGGTATTTAAGGTGTGAGGACGAGGAACTAGAAAGCTGGTTAAGCTTTCAGGCTTTCGAGAAGCAGTTCAGCTGAGATTCATTCTGGATGAGGACTGAGAGGCTTCCAGTCTGAGGAAACAGGATCAGCTGAGGAATTGTCAAGGTGAGGTGGCTGTGGCTTGTTCTGCTTCTCTGATCTTCCAGCATTCACCCCAATACCTGGCTCCAGTTTTGTTTTCTATTAATAAGACCTTTTAAGATTCATGCTACAATAAACAACATGGAAGCATACTAATCATGCATTAATACTAAATACGACAGTATGCTCATATTTTACCACCCCCTTACACAGAGGTACCTGTGTTTACAAAGTGGATCTGAGAAAAGATAAAGAAGATTATTATTAGGTGCTATTTCTGGATAGTAAGATGAATATAATTTAAAATTTCCGTGTGTACTTTATACAATCAACACCATCTTTTTTTCCTTATTTTTATTTATTTATATGTGTTCCCTTACTTGTTTGTATGTGAACCGTATGTGTACAGTACTTGCAGAGGCTGGAAGAGAGTGTTAGATCCCTTGGAACAGTAGTTACACGCAGGTGTAAGCCACTCAGTATGGGTGCTGAGAATTGAACCCAGGGCCTCTGCAAATACTCTTAACCACCGAGCCGCTTCTTACTTTCTTATGGCTTAATTTTACACATTTTTTCCCCTTTTTAGTTTGCTTTCCCTATTCTGAGAAGGGCCCCACTAACCTGGACTGACCTCTCCCAGGGAAGGGGGAAGAATGTGGCTCTGGTTGGATTATTGGTGAACATTTCAACCATAAATTCATCTCTGCGTGGGCAGACTCTGACCCTTTTTGTGGTGGTTACACATGTCATTAAGTTTCACTTTCTTCATATTTGCAAATGTTATGCTTCCTTCAAACTGAAATAGTCAGATAAAATATAAATGAAAATTATACAGACTGTTGAGAAGGTTCATGCCTTGTAGAAGCACAGAGTGTGAAAAACAAGGCTTACCCCCCTTCTGTACCCCCCCCCCCAATGCTGAGTCTGTTGTTATTTCCTGGCCTGTTCTGAAGTGTCACCAGGAGACCCTGCTGTTTGTTCCTTGTCACGAGACCTTCTTGCAGAGACTGCTGCCTCCATCCATGCCTTACATGCGTTAGCCAAGAGCTAATATTCTCTTTGTAATACATTCTTTCTAGATAAAAAGACCTGAAGTAGCCTTTCCTGTCTGAAGATGGAAAACAGTACCACCACCATTTCTCGGGAGGAGCTGGAGGAGCTACAGGAAGCCTTTAACAAAATAGGTAAGCTCCAGGAAGCCTACCTAGCCTTGGTGTTCCCGTTCTGTTTGCTGCCGGACTTCAGGGATGGAGCCGCGCGCGCCTTGACTTCTGCTCCCACTCAGCTCTCCTTTTTTTTTAAATTGGGGTTTCACTGCATTCTTTCTGAAAGATAAGCTAACGAGGAGCTTGCATTTCTGGGTGAACTGGACTTTAGTTCTTGGTCACGACTGCGCAGAGGATCATCCAGGTTAATGAGTGACAGGGTAACCGAATACACTTCCCGTGGTATCCCTCATCATAGAGGAGAAAATGCAGAAACGCTTCCTTGTTTATAAACCGAATTCTGCCTTCGTCTCTGTCACTGACAACAGTGCTTTCTACCTTAATGCAGAACGCTTAAAAGTAGTTTTGTTTTTAAAGGCTGCATGTCTCATTTCCCCTCCCATTCATACTTTTTTAAAAGCTCCGTGTTGTTTTCAGAGACTGGCTGTCTCCTTTTTTCCTCTTTCGCTCTCTGAAGTCATTGTGTTTTGTCTTTGACATTATTAGCTTAGCAGCTTTGTACTTTTCTAGAAATCCTTTTTTCCTCGCTGTCTGTCGAACCTCAGTTTCCTACTTTCCCCTTTGAAAACTCCGGTAAACAAGGAGAATGTGAGAGAATGTGAGCACTCCTTTGCGTGCTTGCATGCTTTCTCTCTGTCTCCCTCTCTCTGTCTCTCTCTCCCTCTTTCTCTGTCTCTGTCTCTCTCTCCCTCTTTCTCTGTCTCTGTCTCTATCTCCCTCTCTCTCTGTCTCTCTGTCTCCCTCTCTTTCCCTCTCTCTGTTCTTTCTTTTTCTTTCTTTCTTTCTTTCTTTCTTTCTTTCTTTCTTTCTTTCTTTCTTTCTTTCTTTCTTTCTTTCTTTCTTTCTTTCTTTCTTTTCTTTGTTATTGTTTTGCTTAGTTTGTAAATGTATGTGAGTAAAGGTGAACCCTGTGAAAGCTGAGCTCAGTGTTTCCCCTGTCCTCAGCAGACTTCTTGGGTAAGGAAGCACTTTGTGGAAAACAAGTCAGGTGGTGGAGCAGGAAGGATATCTTGCTCGTGGGTGGTCTCACTCTTGGATCTCTCACCTGGTCTCACTCTTGGATCTCTCACCTGGTCTCACTCTTGGATCTCTCACCTGGTCTCACTCTTGGATCTCTCACCTGGTCTCACTCTTGGATCTCTCATCTGGTCTCACTCTTGGATCTCTCACCTGGTCTCACTCTTGGATCTCTCACCTGGTCTCACTCTTGGATCTCTCACCTGGTCTCACTCTTGGATCTCTCACCTGGTCTCACTCTTGGATCTCTCATCTGGTCTCACTCTTGCATCTCTCACCTTGTCTCACTCTTGGATCTCTCACCTGGTCTCACTCTTGCATCTCTCACCTGGTCTCACTCTTGCATCTCTCACCTGGTCTCACTCTTGGATCTCTCACCAGCCTCCCGAACGATGACTAAAATTCATGTAGGACGAACCTTAGAATACAATAATAATAATTGTTAAAAAATATAGCTTAGCTTGTCTCCAAAAAGGGATTCACGCATCATTGGTGTGTAATTAATCACTTCTAAAAAAAAAAAAAGTCTCTGTGCCTTGCCCTTCCGCCTGGAGATGGAAGTGGAAGCGTTCCCATTTGTCACTGTAACACTGCATGCATATGGCATGATTTGCAGAAAGCTATTAGCAATAAATGTTTTAGAATATTGTCTTCGGTGCTCGGCATTTTTTTTTTCAAGCCAGGAGTTGGGCAGTTATTGACTGTTCTTTCTTATTTTAGGCATCCAAAACCAGGTGATAAAAACGGCTCTGCCAGTTTGACATCGCAGTCACTTTACAGGCGCCTTTTGATGAAAGAGACCCTTCCCGGGCCTCAGTGAAATGAGTTAGTCATCTATTTTTCTTTGTCGAGCATGCCAACTTTAATCTTTCTGACTCATGGAAACATAATCCTGTAATATTTAATTAATGGTATTTTGAATAGACAGTCCGCTGATGGAATAATTTGGACAGCACTGTAGCTTGCTTTGTGAGGAACCACTAGTACCAGCAGAGTATGTCCTCACTGACTTGATGAGATGGACTGACTGCTGGGTTCAGCAAGCATGAGCCGCTCCTTCAGCGACAGAGAACACCTGTGCAGCCTTGCTGGACGGAGCATTTTGAGGTCCCTGGGCAAAGTGGGAAGTTAAAAATATCTGTCCTGTTTTCTTTTTCGAACTGGGTTAAAACACACAGACCGTTTTGACCACCGTGAGTGTACAGTTCAGTGGGATCAAGTACAGCCACATTACCCAGTACTACCATCTTTCCCGGAAGTGTCCGTCCCCATCCGTCCGTCCCCGTCCCCCATGTCCCCCCCTCCCCCAACTCAACTCCACATCTGTTGGACAGCTGCTCCCACGCCCCTCTCCTCCAGCCCTGGAGACTACCACTCTCCTTTCTGTCTGAATTTTCCTCTTCTAGGTACCTTGCACAAATAGAACCATACAGCATCTGTGGTTTTGTGACTGCCTTGTCACTTATCGTGAAACGATGCCTTTATGATGCGGCATGTGTCATACTGCCTTCCCTTTAAAGCCCGAATAATGTGCTATTGTGTGTGTGTGTCAACAACAGCATTTTGCTGGCCAGTGCTTTCACTGGTAGCCACCTGGGTTGCTGGTTATTTCATTGCTGTGAAGACAGGTGCACAGATACCTGCTCGTGTCCCCACCGTCAGTGCTGGGTGTACTCCCCATGTGGACTTAACAGGGCCATACTGCAGCTCCTCACTTAACTTTCTGGTGTACAGCTGTTTTCCACTGTCGACGTGACACAAGTGTTCTCACAGCTGTTCATCCTCACCAGGACTTGCCTGTTGCTGCTGTCTAACAGCCACCCTTAAAGGTTACGAGTAGTGTCCTGTTGTGGTTTTGTGTTCCCCAAAGAAGGACAGATGTTGAAACATTTATGTGGTGGCTTGTATGCTTTCCCTGGAGAAATGTATGTTCAAGCCCTTTGCCTATCTCAGGGTGTTTTGCCTGTGTTTCCCACTGATGATTTCAGTCTGGGGTCTCATGTTAAGGTCTTTGATCTGTCTTGAATTGATTTTTGCTCAGGGTGAGCGATAATGACCCTACATTTTTTTCTTTCTTTTTAACGTGGTGGTGTTATTTTCCCAGCAGGATCTTTCTACAATTTTTTTTTTGTCACCATTGTCAAAGACTGGGTGGCTATAGATGTATGAGTTTATTTCTGGGACCCAGATTTCATCTTATTGGTCTATTTGTCTGTTTTTGAGCCAGTGCCATGCTGTTTTGGTTGCTATGGCTCTGTAGTATAGTTTGGGGTGCTGTAAGGCCTCCAGTACTGTTCCTTCTGTTTGGGGTTGATTGGGCTATTAGGAGTCTTTGGTGTTTCCGTATGAATTTTAAGATTTTTTTTCTGGTTCTGTGAAGAATGTCATTGGAATTTTGATAGAGGTTGCAGTGAATATGTAGATTTTTTTTTTTTTTTTAGCAATTTAGTCATTTTATAACATTAATTCTGCCATCCATAAGCATGAGAGGTCTTTCCTCCATGTAGTGTCTCCAGACTTGTTCTTCATAGTTTCAGAGTTTTCATTATAGAGGTCTTTTGTCTCCTTGGTTAGGCTTATTCCTAAGGTTTTTGTTTTTGTTTTTTAAAGCTGTTATGAGATAACTGCTAGGTCCATTTGACCTATGGTGTGGTTTCACTCTGGTGTTTTATTGTTGATTTCGTTTAGAGGATGTACCTAAAGATGAGTGGGGGTGTTGAAGTCTTCTACTGTTATTGTATCAGGACCTAATTGACTTCTGCTATTAGTGTCTGTGTTATGAAACTGGGAACCCCAACATGCAGTCTCAGTCTCTCTCTCTTGTCTCTCTGTCTCTCTCCATATATATCACATATTTGTATAAAATCCCATTATCATCTGGATGAATAGTTCCCTTTATTAATTTGTAGTTGCATTCTTGATCTCTTCCGAGTAACTTGGTTTAAAATCTCCTTTACCAGACGTTGAAGTAGCTATACCAGCTTGTATTTGATTTCTTATGTGTTTGATAGGTTGACATCATTTTTCCTTTGCCTGTCTGTGGATGTTTTTTTTTGCCAGTGAGCTATGATTTTTTTTTTTGGAAATAGCAATGATTGGATCTTGTTTTTTTAAATATGTTTTAAAATTGATTCTTTGGGAATTACACACATGCACCCCAGTCCCACTCATTTCCCAGTCCTTCCATATCCACACTGTAACCTCTCCCACAAAAGAAAATTAAAAATTAAAATTAAAAAAAAAATCTTGTCAACCTCTTGAGGCAGTGACCTGCTTCTCTGTCCGTCTCAGCCATCTCTCACATGCCAGTCATATCTGTCACGTCTCCAGTTCCTCTGTATTTGTACCACTCCTCTCCTCTGCCTTTCCCACCTCGCCATCACACATTCATTTGTCGTAGGGGCATTGGGAGCTTCTGTGTGCCATGCAATATACCCTTTTGCCCAAACGCCTTTATTTGAAATTGTTCATCGCAATGCGTCGTTGGTCTGGTTCAAGGTCTCTGGCTTCTGGTACCCCATCAATGCGGGACCCTCACCGAGACTCCTCTGGATGGGTCCCTTCATGCATTCCAGGAGCTCATAAGTGGGGTAGATGTTGGGGTGGGCCTACTTAAGGTCCTAGATGTGGTGCGTGAGGGGCGGGGCCAGCTCTCGTGAGTGCTGTGACAGATGAGGGGTAGAACCAGCTCAATGCAGTGCTCCAACATCAACATGGCTTCAGGCAGCAGCCCAGACCGCAGACATCTGAATAACCTTTGGTGGAAACACAAGGACATCACCTTGGCCTCAGGTGGCAGCGCAGGCTGCTCACACCAGCCTGTTCTTCACTCGAGTCTCCAGGTCCACCTCTCTCCACAGAGTGTGAGCCTCTCTGCTTCTCTTTCTCTCCCATCTCCTCTCTCTTCCCCATCTCTCCATCACATATTTGGTCATTGTAGTGGCGACTACTGTGGAGCCAGGCGAGGCACTTAGGTGGATCTTATTTTTTTAACCTGATCAGCTAGACTGCATTTTTTGGGGTATGGAACTATTTCCATTTAAGGTTGTTATTTAAAGATGTTTGATAATTCCCATGAGTTTGCCAATGAATTCTCAGATTAACTGGATTCTTGACACACACACACACACACACACACACACACACACACACACACACACACACACACCCGTTAGTAGTAGGGTTTGCTGGCTTACTGTGTTGAACTAGGCAGATTCTCATTAGTTCATCTCTCTTTCTCATTAAATTACTCTTCCTGTGCTCTGTCCTGCTCTCTCTCTCCCTCTCTCCTCCCCCTCTCTCTTTTGCTCTCTCTCTCTCTTCAAGATAGGGCTTCTCTGTTCTGTTTCTCCATCCCTGACGGACGGGGAGCTCGCTCTGTAGACCAGTGTAGCAAGAATCTTAAAATCTTAAGAATCTTAAATACCACCACATTTCCCCCTTTTTTGTCTAAAATGTAAAAAAGCTTATAACTAATACAAGGAAAATAATATCCAATAAGTATATACAATATACACAGTCAAGATTACATTAACAATGTCTAGTCCGTTAACATTTGACAGATTCAGACAAAAAACTCCATTATATATATATATATATGTGTGTGTGTGTGTGTGTGTGTGTGTATACAGATATATATGTGTATATATATACATATACACACACACATATATATATATATATATAATGTCCAGTCCAGTAACATTTGATAAACTCAGACAAAAAAAAGTTTTCATTACTTATACTATTTAAAACAAGTAGTTCCTTTTTAAAAGTATTTTTCTTTTCATAATAGATTCAGTAATCTACCTTTTGTCATTTTTCTCTTTTCCCCTTTTTTCTTTTAGTGTAGATTCAATGATCTACTCATTTATCCTATTATTTCTTTATCTTTTTTCTCAGAGTAGATTCGATGATCTACCTCATATCTACATTCTCTTTTTTCTTTTTCTTTCTTTTTTTCAAACAAAAACTCTGAATCTAATCTCCTTGTTCATCTTTTTTTCCTGAGTATTAACAATTAACAACTTGTAACCAACTGTCATAAGCAATGACAATATCCAAAACTCATTAAACGACCAAAAACCTCCCATCCCACCTCTTGGGAATGTGGGCGTTGTTTTCTTAAAATTATTTCCTGCTTTCTGGGGGTGAAGACATCTTTAGGGAATCCTGAAAAGAAAATTTTTGGGTTAATTGTCAAGTCCTGTATCATTTGTCCAGTCTCTGTATAATGGGAAAGCTCAGGGCTTGTCACAAGTCCTTGTTCGAGTAGTCTGTCGGGCTGGATCATCTCAGCTAGCCACCTCAAAATTGTCCTGACCAGTTTGTAGTCCAACATTGATCTTTGGTGGTGTTAATTGGTTTCATGGCTTTACCATAGTCCATGTAGAACCATTGTTGTGGGGTCCTATCATCCTTTTGAATATTTCAAAGTTGCTGTTAGGCGTGGTCATGGTTCCCAGTAGAATTTCTCTTTCTCCTCTATGGTTTGGAGCAATCACAGTCTGATAAATGTCTGTCTCTTGGAACCATGAATGTTTTTTCCCTAGAAGAGAAAGATCTTCACAGCAATTTCTCCCCACCATTTGTCTTGCCAAACTTTTCCACACTGACCTTTGCCGATGCTTTCTTGTAACACGAGGGTCCTGACAATTGTTCTCTGAACCAGCAGCAGTAAACCTTTCATCCCAGGTAGCAGCATCACCACAGTCACCAACATGATGAGAAGCAGCCTGCAACTCGGAGCTGCAGTCACTGTCTCCATGGTCTCACTGCCACCGTTTGTGGCTGGCCAAAGCTTCTCCTTAGCAAGCCTCCTAGGCTGTCCCCAAACTCGGGATCCTCCTGCCTCTGCTTCCTTCAGCAAATCCAATCAGTGTGCTTCACCACAACTGGCTGAGGGTCTGAGCAGGGGTCCGCAAGGCCACAGGTAAGCAGCTTTTTCGTGAATTCATACCACAAATGTTGGGCACCAGATGTAGCAGAAATCTTAAAAGGTCTTTTTTTTTTTTGGTTTTTCGAGACAGAGTTTCTCTGTGTAGCTTTGCCCCTTTCCTGGAACTCACTTGGTAGCTCAGGCTGGCCTCGAACTCACACAAATATCCGCCTGGCTCTCTGCTGGGATTAAAGGCGTGCGCCGCCGCCGCCGCCGCCGCCGCCGCCGCCGCCGCCGCCGCCGCCGCCGCCGCCACCACCACCACCACCACCACCACCACCACCACCACCACCACCCAGCTCTTAAAAGGGCAAGGGCCAGCCGGGCTACCAAGTGAGCTCCAGGAAAGGCGCAAAGCTACACAGAGAAACCCTGTCTCGAAAAACCAAAAAAAAAAAAAAGTTAAAAAAGGTCTTATTAATAAAATCAAACCTGAGGCCGGTTATTGGGGTGAATGCTGGAAGATCAGAGAAGCAGAACAAGCCACAGCTTCCTCACCTCACCAATTCCTCAGCTGATCCTGTTTCCTCAGACTGGAAGCCTCTGAGTCCTCATCCAGAATGGCTCTCAGCTGAACTGTGCTGCTAGAAGCCTGAAAGCTTAACCAGCCAAATGCTGCTAGTTTCTGGTCTTCATGCCTTGTATACCTTTCTGCTTTCTGCCATCACTTCCTGGGATTAAAGACTCACTTCTTGGGATTAAAGGTGTGAGTCACCATGCCTGGCTGTTTCCAATGTGGCCTTGAACTCACAGAGATCCAGACAAATTTCTGCCTCTGGAATGCTAAGATTAAAGGCTTGTGCTACCACTGCCTATCCTCTATGTTTAATATTGTGGTTGTTCTCTTTTCTGACCCCAGATAAGTTTATTAGCATGCACAATATCTTGGGGAACACAATACCACCACAGACCAGCCTGGCCTTGAACTCAGATCTGCCTCCCAAGTGCTGGGATCAAAGGTGTGTGCCATCAGTGCCCAGCTCCTCCTTCTCTTTGCTTAGTATTCCTTTAGGTAATTTTTGCCCTTCTGGCTTGATGGTCAGTGAACTGTCTTAATTTGTGCTTGTCTTGAATAGTTCCTATTTCTTTATCAATTTTAAACGATAGCTGTGCTGGACATAGCGCTTTTGGTTGGCAGTTATTTAAGGGCTTAAAATAAGACATTTTATGCTTTCTGGCTTTTAGGGGTACAAGTAAGAGATCTGATATTATGTTTTCTTTTATAGATGAATTGGTGTTTTTCCCTTACAGCTTTTAATATTCTATTTTTAACATCTTAACTAAAATATATTAAGGAGACATTCTCCTATCATCATGCTTATCTGGGGGTTCTCAGTGTTGCTTGTGTTTAGATGTCCTTTTCTTTTTATAGACTTTGGAAATTGCCTGTTACAATTCTATTACATAGATTCTCTGTATCTTTAATTTTTATCTAAGTTTCTTCTACTCTGTCGATTGTTAGTTTAAATGTTTTGATCACTATCTTAGAGTTCTTAGACATTATGGTCTTTCTCTCTCCTTCCTCCTATTTGTTAATGTTTGACTATAGTACTGTATTGCCATTGTTAGCCATCCCTGATTTTCTCTCTTCTGCTTGGTTGAGTCTGTTGACAATGGGTGCTTTCCACTGTATTTTTGATTCATAAAGTTTTAATTTCCACAGCTTCTGTTCATTTAGTGTCCCCCCAACCCTTAATATTTTTGCTGACTTTCTTTTCCTTGTTTCTGACTTTTTTTATGTACTTGGGTGATTTACTCATAGTTTTTTGACTTGGTCATCAGTGTTGCTGTGTTCTGGACTGATTTCCCTCCTTCCTGCACCGGCTTGTTTGAAATCCTATTTGAGGTTGTTGACTTTTTTTTTATTATGTATACAGTGTTCTGCCTCCATGTATGCCTGCAGGCCAGAAGAGGGCACAAGATCTCATTACAGATCGTTTTGAGCCACCATGTGGTTGCTGGGAACTGAACTCAGGACCTCTGGAAGAACAGCTAGTGCTCCTAACCTCTGAGCCATCTCTCCAGCCCCACTGACCATTTTTATTAGTGAACTTAGGAGGTCTTCATCCGACATTACCTCCATTTCAGTACCTTTGAATTCCGTAGTTGGGGAGTTAGGATCTTTTGGAGACACCATCTTGTCTTGCTTTTTTTGTTTCTTTGTTGCTCTGACACAGCTGATGGTTTGGACAGCTGCTCTCTTTTTATTTGGGGATGTTTTTTGCTGAGCATCCTACTCCTGAGGGCTCGTTCTCCAGTGCCAGTCAGAGAAACTAATGTAGAGCATTGGGTGAAGTTAAAACAGTTGTTTAAATGTGGAATAATATTGTTACAAAGGGGAAGAGAAAAGTGCAAGATGTAAAAGTAAAATGAAAAGGGGGACATTAACGAAGGTGTGTGTGCTGGTGTTCAGCTCACATTCTCCTTTTGTTCAGCTGGGACCTCAGCTTCTGGGCTGATGCCAGCCACAGGTGGGCTGAGTCTTCCCTTCTCAGTTAAACTTTGCCGAAACACCTCCTAGACACACTCAGAGGTGTGTTTCCTGGCTCTGCATCTTCTCAAGTTGATGTAAAGATGAAGCTTCACGTATGTGGTTATCTGGGGTAATGGTTAGCACTTTGGCCTCTGATAATTAGCATCACAGATTCTGCACGAGGTGACTCCGTGCCATGTTCAGAACAACCAACTTGGCACCTTGATGTGTTGCCAACTCTGTAGACTTATTTTATGCTATCTCTGTTCTGAGTCCAGAGGTGTTCCCAGTCCCCAGGGAACCCTATAACCTGCCCAAGGCCATCTTAGTGATAACAAGAAAGGATTTACAAATTCATTTCCAAAAGTCCAAATATAGGGGTGAAATTTCTTGACCACCTAATCTCAAGATGTCATCTAACGTGATTGAACATACATAATAGTTTGATAAATCTATAGCAAGCAATGAATTATCAATAATAAAACTGTCACCAAAAGCAAAACATAGAGAAAAGCGATTTTATACAGTTTTTAGGAGTTGAGTTCTATTGATTACATATGTTTTATATGTTGCAGATAGATATTTTATAAGAAATGTGGGGTCAACAGATTCATTTCATAATTTTATCAGCACAAAGTCTGATTGGTTATTCCATCTTGACTTTTGCTGATATTTTTCTTTTAAGATATATATCCGATACTTCCCCGGGCTTATTTCTCTGAAATTTAGTCAGTTGTCAAAACTGAGTTTTCAGTCAGAGCTCTGTCCATACTGTACACTTAAAATACATACATGATCTCTAAATCTATGAGATGAACTCTATTTAAACATGAGTTGATTAAGTGTATTGTACAGTGTGATGGTTTTAATGAGATGTCCCCCATCGTCTCAGGCATTTGAATACTTGGTACCCAGTTGGTAGCACTGTTTGAGAAGGTTTAGGCGGTGCGGGCTTGCTAGACGACATATGTTGCTGGGGTAGTCTTTGTGAAGTTAACGACTCAGGCCATTTTTAGTTCACTCTCTTGGTCATGCTTGTTCCTGCTCCTGCCATGATGGACTCTTAATCCTTTGGAACCGTAAGTCCAAATAAACGTCTTCTTCTCTAAGTGGTCTTGGTCACGGTGTCTGTCATAGCAATAGAGAAGTAACTAATTCACACACACCCTGTTTTGTTCAGGTATAGGAAGAAAGGCTCCTGCCACTCATGAAACAAACTTTTAGCGCTCTGGATTTCCTGCATTTGACAGTTGACCGTATATTTTTACAGACATTGACAACAGTGGCTATGTCAGTGACTATGAACTTCAGGACCTGTTTAAGGAGGCAAGTCTTCCTCTTCCTGGGTACAAGGTGCGCGAGATTGTGGAGAAAATTTTAGTGGTTGCTGACAACAACAAAGATGGCAAGATCAGTTTTGAAGAATTTGTGTCTGTAAGTAATTCAGTACTCTTCTAAGTTATTGGTCATTTGCTGCAAGTAGACTTTCAATAGTGTTAGCTTTGGTCTGACCTGGCTGCAGAGGCCAGACAAAACACTGCTTTTAAAATGATGCTAATAACAAATGTTATTGTGAAAATAATTTCCACAGATCATAGAGCAAAGGAGACTATTGAATGGAAATCTGATTCAGATAATAGTTGTTCATGCCCTAGAATTACTGTATTTAAGTTGAATATTATTAACCATTAGCATAATTGAATAAGTATTTGTAAAATATAAGTCTTCTCATTTTATATTCTTTATCTATTAATGAAATATTTGAGCTCTGGGCCTTGTGAATAATGGGATGAGCAGAAAGAGACATGGTCCTTGCTTTGGTGGTATGCTCAGGTGGGGAAGGCAGGTCACACAAATGGATGGAAACGCCAGCTATGGTGACGGCTGTGTAGACCAGCACAGACTCTGGGAGCACTTAGGATGGATGGAGCTGAGCCTGAGGGGGAGAGTGGAGGGCCCAGGGACTCAGGGAAGCTTCCTGCAATCTGTGAAGAGGAGCTGACATCTGAAGGAAGAAGTTAAATAGGAAAGGGGGCGGGAAATACGGTGGGAAGCAGGTGGTGGCAGTGTGCCCTGAGACCCTGTGGTCTCGGAGGTGCTGGATCTCTCAAGCAATCTAAAAGATGATGAGTACGGCCAGAGCTGAAGAAGTGAGGTAAAAGTACAGCTGGAGAAGTGAGCAGGAATCTGGTCTTGTAGAGGGCCATGTCAGATCTTTGTTTTCATCCTAATCACAACAGGAAGTCTCTGAAGTGGGAAGAATGAAGTAATCTGATTAGATTTGCATTAAAAAATCATGGCTGGTATTGCATGGAGAAAAGTTAATTTAGCCTTGCTGGTCTCTAGAGCCCAGTGAATAACTGGGAGAACTTGTTTTTGTAGGCCTCTAGTATTTCCTACAAAGCTGACTTATTTATGTGAACATGGATTGATGTTCAGGCAGGAGTCTGCCTTCACTAAAGTATTTTAAAGTCATCATCATTCCGTGGTTTGTAGTATAAAAGACCTTGGCTAGTCAATAATATTTTCAGCATGTTCAGTTTCAGCTCAGTTGTAACATGTTCCAGTTGTTGGGTTACAAACATTAGTCCAGTTTATATAATTGGTAAAATGGCAGAATTATCTGTTTAGACAAGTGTTAAGTATGAGGACACCCAATTCATATTATGTTGGTATCATTTCAAATAAATGCAAGCATTGAATATCCTTCATGTCACTAGAATGTCTCAATTTTACTTGTTTTCCATTCCAGCTAATGCAAGAGTTAAAAAGCAAAGATATCAGCAAAACATTCCGAAAAATAATTAACAAGAGAGAAGGGATTACTGCTATTGGGGGAACTTCATCCATTTCCAGCGAGGGTACACAGCATTCCTACTCAGGTAATCTACCTCTCTGAATTTTAGTCCTTAATTCATTTACTAAGTGTCATATGTCATCCAGGCTAAGCTGCCACTGTGAATCATACCATCATTTTATATACACTGGAGGGAGAAAAAAAGCAATAATTATTAATTATACTGTGACATCAGATTTAAATATATCCCAAGTTTAGCATTGCCAACATGAAAAATAGCAGAATTACTGAAAGCTGTATGTTCCTACTATATGTCAAGTCAAAGGCACTGAAAATGAAGCAGATGCTGTTTGTATTTCAGCTCTGGATGGGTCTAGTTATGATGTCTGGAGTATTTGTCAAGGATTTTAGGGAGTGATCTCTGAGGATCAAATCTAGGGCCTCATGCATGCTTGGGAAGTACCATGCCACTTAGCTGTCCCAAGCTTTCGTCACCACTTTTGAGCGGGTTTCCCATCATGTTGACAGGCTTGACTTGTACAGCTGATCTAGGAATGATGGAGAGGCTTATGGTAAGGATTTGTTCCTTTCTGTTTTCCAAGAGTAGAGATACTTGGATTCTGTTTTCATCAAGCCACCAAGTGGGTAGAGAGTATTTTGCCTGATGTGTCCAATCTGATAGGATCACTGCATCCATTTGCTCAGTTTGAAACCCAAAGCAACATTAATGCTTTTTTTTTTTTTTTTTGGTTTTTCGAGACAGGGTTTCTCTGCGTAGCTTTGCGCCTTTCCTGGAGCTCACTTGGTAGCCCAGGCTGGCCTCGAACTCACGGAGATCCGCCTGGCTCTGCCTCCCGAGTGCTGGGATTAAAGGCGTGCGCCACCACCGCCCGGCTTACATTAATGCTTTTATAAGCCTTCCCCATGTTAGATAAGAGCTTTGCTCCAGAAACACATCAACTGTTTGTGTGTGTGTGTGCGCGCGCGCGCGCGCTTGCGCTTGCGCTTATATTCATATATAGCATATATTTATATTCAGTACTGGGTTTCACTGTGATTTTTTTTTTTAATGCCAAATGCCATTTATTGAAGGAGGGAAGAGGTCTTAAATACAGGCTTACAGCACAATGGGAGAACCCTGGAGGGCAGACGTTCGCTACCAATGTTTTACAATCTTGCATCTAAGCTGTTAACGCCCAATATGCAGGATACACAGACGAGGTTGGAACCCAGCAGGGAATTAGCATAGGGAGGATATCAAGGTCAAGGTCAGCAAGCAAGGCAACAGTTACTCAAAACGGGGGTCAGGGCCCTACAGCTTCCCCTTTTACTAAAAAATGAGCTTCTTACTTAGGTTACGTGGGATGTCAGCAGGTCACCTTACCCTGCCCAGACCACACAGGCGCTCTGTCTTAGGTTGGTGAGCGTTCACAGGCATTACCCGTCTCTGAAAACTCATTATCATACAGGCTCAATCGTGTGTGAGCCGCTGCTCCGCCTGCCTGTCACTGTGATCTTTTTATACACATGTATAATGTATTTGGACCATATTGTTCCTCTGCCACTCTCACTGGCCACCTTCTTCCCAGTTCTAATTCAATACTTTTATAAGCCTCAGATTACAGCAGTCTTAATCTTTTTAGGTGATAGAGTTTATTTCCATGGGTTTTTTCCTTAACCTTTTTCTCTGATTTAAACAATCTATATGTAAGTGTGCATATTTGACCTCATGTGGTGTGTTTCTAATTCATGTGATTTTAGAAGCGGTTCATAGTTGGAAAGATTTTAATGTCACATTTTTAAAAATTTATTTATTTTTAGTTTATGTGCATTGGTGTTTTGCCTGCATGTATGCTTGTGTAAGGATGCCAGATCCCCTGGAACTGGAGTTACAGACAGTTGTGAGTTGCCATGTGGGTGCTGGGGATTGAACCCAGGTCCTCTGGAAGAACAGCCAGTGCTCTTAACCACCAAGCCATCTCTCCAGTCCCCCAAACCACATGCATAGTATACTAACTTAAGATGCATACCTTCCTTCTTCCCTTCTAATATGTTGGGTGAAAAAGTGCAATGAATCCCCCTTTCTCCATATATTAAATCCCTGAGGGTATCTCAGTAGTATTTTAATAGTGTCATTTATTATCTTTTAATAGAAATTAACAAGTACGTTCTTGTAGTGTGATAAATGCTGTGAAATGAAGTTTGCCTACTGAGATTTTCTGTTTTCAGAGGAAGAAAAAGTAGCTTTTGTTAACTGGATAAACAAAGCTCTAGAGAATGACCCAGACTGTAGCCACCTTCTGCCCATGAACCCCAACGATGGCAGCCTTTTCAAATCGCTTGCAGATGGCATCCTTCTTTGGTGAGTTGAACTTCTACTCATAGGAGCCGTGTGCTCTCACTGCCCCCGTGATGAGCACTCCCTGAACACCGCAATCTGGAAGATCTGTTTTCTTTGGAGTTAATAATGATTGTCTAGAAATTTAAGTATTGTGTACTTTTCAGAATTTCCCCCGTAATATAATACTTTATTTTATGGTGCCTTTTGTATCTGTTACCATGATACAGCCAGGAAGCTTCTGAACCCTTTAATGCATTGCAAAATGGTGATGTGGTTTCTTTTCACTTCTCCATAAAAGAGTGCTGACAGAGACAGGAGCCTGAGAAGACGGAGGAAGATACTCCTTCATTAAACCTAAATGAAACAGTATTTTATTGCAGCCTTGGCTCTTTTCAGTCTGTTTTGCTTACTACACTGTAAACTTTCTAAGAGTGCATGTCATGTATTCCACATGTATATAGTCACAGCACACCTCTTTTTGAAAACATTTTAAATTCGATTTCTTCGTGTGTGTGTGTGTGTGTGTGTGTGTGTGTGTGTGTGTTGCTTGCATGTGTGTGCGCCCATGCTTGGTGCTTGCGGAGGACAGAAGAGGGAATCAGATCCAGGAAACTGCAGTTACGGATGCTTGTGAACCACCTTGTGGGTGCTGGGAATTGAACTCTGGTTCTCTGCAAGACCAGGAAGTGCTCTTACCTGCTGAGCCATCTTTTCATCACCAAGTCCCAGCATACATCTTCTTACAATGCAGGTGTCTTTAAAGTTTTTTTAATTAAAAAATATATAGTACACTTCCAAAGTAGAAAACACATATCACAAATACACACAAATACACATACCCCTGTTGTTAACTCAGTACCATGGCTCATTGTGTTGTTGTTATTGTTTGTGTGTATGTTTACTTAAAAAGGAAACACAATCCCCAAACCTACCCATAAGTATAGGAAATCGGTATCTATAAAATATACCTATTCCAGGCCAGCCTGGTCTATAGAGCTAGTTCCAGGACAGGCTCCAAAGCTACATAGAGAAACCCTGTCTTGAAAAGCAACAACAACAAAATAAATAAATATACCTCAGGCTCTATTTATAATTTTTTGTCTCTTCCTTCAACTTGTAGAAAATGTCTATGAATCAAATCTGTACTTCCTATTTTAGTTTCCAAAGATAAAATGTATTCTGAAACATAGAGACAAAAATCCATATTCTTTCTTTTTAAAATGTCTAAATTATTGAAGTCTTCAGTTGAGGCTTTTGTTCCTTCACTTCTGAGACAACAGTATCTTGATTTCTCTGAAAGTTGGCTGTTTCAGAATTTGTTTAAATTTCAGGTTGTCAATATTAATGACCACCTGGTGAAGACACATATCAGAAAGCGCAGGTGGCTGCTGTGGAGAGAGGGCAGGTGTGCTTCAGGACAGGTGCAGAAAGTGCAGGTGGCTGCTGTGGAGAGAGGGCAGGTGTGCTTCAGGACAGGTGCAGAAAGCGCAGGTGGCTGCTGTGGAGAGAGGGCAGGTGTGCTTCAGGACAGGTGCAGAAAGCGCAGGTGGCTGCTGTGGAGAGGGCAGGTGTGCTTCAGGACAGGTGCAGAAAGCACAGGTGGCTGCTGTGAGAGCGCAGGTGTGCTTCAGGACAGGTGCAGAAAGCGCAGGTGGCTGCTGTAGAGAGAGGGCAGGTGTGCTTCAGGACAGGTGCAGAAAGCACAGGTGGTTACTGTGGAGAGGGCAGATGTGCTTCAGGACAGGTGCAGAAAGCACAGGTGGTTACTGTGGAGAGGGCAGGTGTGCTTCAGGACAGGTGCAGAAAGCGCAGGTGGCTGCTGTGGAGAGAGCAGGTGTGCTTCAGGACAGATGCAGAAAGCACAGGTGGCTGCTGTGGAGACAGCAGGTGCCTCAGGTCAGGGACAATGTTGTAGGTTTTTAATCGAAGCTCCTGACATGAACTGTAGCTGAACAAAATAGAAAGGCTTACTATTCCCTTTCAAAAGTAACTAATTCGACTGTTTGCCCAATGAATTAAACATTTCTAGGAATTTTTATCTAAATGATTCTTGTTTTCTCCTCAGCAAAATGATCAACTTATCTGAACCGGATACGATTGATGAAAGAGCTATCAATAAGAAGAAGCTCACTCCATTCACAGTTTCTGTGAGTACGCTTGCTGGTAATTTGTGACTAGGCTAGAACATATCTAGTGCTGTTGGGAACTTAAAGATAATTTGCCATTTAAAACAATTTTCAGTGTTGTGAATCGAACCCAGGGCCTCTTGATTGCAAGGCAAGTGTTCTTTCACTTTTTTTTTCAAGACAGGGTTTCTCTGTATAGTTTGGCTGTCCTGGATCTCTCTTTGTAGACCAGGCTGGCCTTGAACTCACAGAGATCCACCTGCCTCTGCCTCCTGAGTGCTGGGATTAAAAGCATGGGCCACCATGCCCGGCTAGCCCTGCCCTTTATTTTTTATTAAATAAAAAAATCAGCTGTATTTAATAATAAAATAAATTAAGATTTTAAGTAGTTTGGATGTCTCTTTATTGAAGTGAATACTATTCAACTTATATTACAGTTGCTCTTTTATTGATGATCGTTTATTTGATGCCAGTGTCTGTCCATTTTCCTTCCTCCCTCATCTCCTCCCTCTTTCCTCTCCTCCTTATCCCAACTCCTTTCTTTTCTTTCACACTGAAGATTGTACATAGGACACACGGCATGCTATCCCAGTCAAGAGGCACAGGTTAAAAGAGAACACTGTGAGCTGGGAATGGTGGTGCACGCCTTTAATCCCAGCACTCAGGAGGCAGAGGCAGGCAGATCTCTGTGAGTTCAAGGCCAGCCTGGTCTACAGAGTGAGTTCCAGGACAGCCAGAGCAGTCACACAGAGAAACCTTGTATTTAAAAACCAAATAGGAGAGAGAGAGAGAGAGAGAGAGAGAGAGAGAGAGAGAGAGAGAGAGAGAGAGAGAGAGAGAGAACACTGTGTAGTAAGGTCATGTTTTATTAGTTCCACAAAGTGTTTATTCTTCCTGTACTAATTGTTCTTTAGAGGCCTCACCAAAATCTGGATTTATAGATGCCAGTTTCTCCTTTCAAAACTGCTAAGCATAATAATATTCACTGAGTATTTTGTTTAAAACATATCATGTTGGGCTAAGCATTGTGGTGCATACTTATTTATTTATTTATTTATTTATTTATTTATTTATTATGTATAGTGTTCTGCCTGCATGCACACCAGAAGAAGGCACCAGATCTCATTATAGATGGTTGTGAGCCACCATGTGGTTGCTGGGAATTGAACTCAGGATCCCTGGAAGAGCTGGCAATGCTCTTAACCTCTGAGCCATCTCTCCAGCCCATGGTGCATACTTTCTTTTTTTTTTTAAATTTTATTTTATAATTTAATTTAATTTTACATATTAGCCACGGATTCCCTTGTCCTCCCCACTCCCGCCTCCCCCTTCCCCCCATTCCCATCTCCTCCAGGGCAAAGACTCCCCTGGGGATGCATACTTTCAATCCCAGCACTCAAAAGGTAGAAGCAGGTGGATCTCTGAGTTTCAGACTGCCTGGTCTGCATACTGAGTTCCAGGCCAGCCAGTGTGACATAGAGATCCTGCCTCAAAACCAACCATTATGTGAACTATTCCCTGACTCTTCCTGAAGTTTCATAATGAGGTATATACTATGATTTTGCAGATTAAGAATGTGCAATCCTTTGCTAAATTTGTGTGACATTCGTTCTAAAGGAAGCAATGACCTCAGCGCAGTGACACAGAGCTATTTTTGGAACTGGAAAGGCGTTCCTTTTTATTGTCATCCTTGAGAAATGGAAAATTGGGTGCCGAGCACGAGGCTTTCCTGCCCCTTCCTTGATAACAGGCCAATGATGTTGTATCCATTACTAGAAATACTTCTTGAAGACTGTTTCCAATGTGGTTGCTAAAAGATTATTTTCTCTCATGTTTTGTGACAGACTTTACAGTTAATGAGCATAAATACTGAAAATGTTCACATCTGCCTTCTGCTTGCTTTTTTTTTTTTTTTTTTTTTTGGTTTTTCCATGTAGCTTTGCGCCTTTCCTGGAACTCACTCTGTAACCCAGGCTGGCCTTGAACTCACAGAGATCCACCTCCCTCTGCCTCCCAAGTGCTTTAGAAACACATGGGTTGTAAGTTTTTATGGTGCTGAACCTGGAATTCAGTATTTCCTGTGTTTTTGTAAACTTATTGTTTGCTCTTCCTTGTACACTTGTGTGAAGTACATTAAATAACATAAATTTTTTTGTATGTCACAGTAGCCACCGAATGGAGCTGAGGGGCTAAATATCATATAGTTTTGTTTTTAGAGAGAGCATTTTTCCTATGCGATGATAAGTCTAAGCTTTTAGGATGCTTGGGAATATTGATGTAAAATGAGACAAGTGTGGCGACTTTGGGAAAAGTTTTACCATGGATGTTAAATCTGCCTTGGTTGTTTAAGATTTTAGAGTCTAGAGTAGAAGCTATATTCTAGAGAATTACTGTTGGAGTTCTGGTGCACTCTGGAGTGTGAGGAAGAAGATGGCAGGTTGGGGGCTGTCTAGGTTACACTGAGACCCAACTTCAACAAACAAACAAAACAAGTGCTACTAGTTTCACACAGGACCCCCCCCCCCCAAAAAAAAACTAATTTATTTGTTTCGGAAGACAAGATTGTAATAATACCTTTTCCACCTTATGACAATGCATTTATGTGATGCCATGCTACATAAAGGATGAAGGATGACAGTGATGTATGGTGGTTATAAAACTAAGGGAAATGGACAACAACTAAAAGCTGATACCCTCATATTACCATCAAAACCTGTTGATAAGACAAAGTTGGGTTTGCAGCTTATTGAAATAAGAGGAAATCCCCATTTAGAAAGCCTTTATAGTGTCTTGGACCTGGGAATGTGAAGGCTGAATCTGAGGATTTGCGTATGATTTAAGATGTAGGAAGTGGGGGAGGATCCTGATTCAGACTGGATAAAGGTATCAATATGACAATGTGAGACTGGTAGGTAGGGAATGGGGAAGTTCTGAAGTGAGAAATCCAAAGATTCTTAGCTCTAAGGAGATCTTTTTAATAGATCTTTTAGACAGTGCCTGTGGAAAAGACTCTTGGAAGAAAAAAAATATATTAATGAAGACAGAGGGCCAGTCAGTTCATGCCAGTGGAATGGAGCAGATGCCATGCCTATGTAGACAAAGTGGGGTGGGGGTCAGTGTCCAGACCGAGAACAGTGGTAAAAAGTTGTGACTCTTAGTAATGACTACAATCAATTTAATGTACTTGCATACTTGTTTTGAACACAACTTCATGGTGTCAACAAATATGGAATGAGTTATTGTAAAATTAAGTTTGTTGTGATCTTTGCAAACCCAGTTCTTCCCCCTTGCTGATGCCTTCTGGGGAGTCACAAGTAGACAAGCAGTCTTTATGCTCTGGAAGGAGAAGCTAGGAAACCGTCAGTGGTCAAGCCTAAATTTGCAGAGAGGATGTGTCGTGAAAACTGTATTGATCTGACGTTGGGTGTTTAAAAGCACCCGAAGCCATTAGATGTTTTATAAGCCACCAGTTACAGTACTTGCCAGGTGCTGGTAGCACTTCCAGATTCGTTTGAAGCAAATTGTGAGGTTCTATAGGTGTTGAAGGTTTTCCTGTTCTGCTGGTGCCTTGGGGAGGAGTATTCTGGCAAGAACTTCCATTATTACCAACACAATTCCAAACCCTGACTCTAATCACTTCTGGTTCCTTGAGAGAGTTAGTAGTTTACTTGGAGCCGGCAAGGTCAATTATGGCCAGATGTTGTAGCAGGAAGGCACTGAAGTACTCCACTCCAAAACCTCTGTGTTGTTGCTGTTGTTAACAGCACATAATGAAGTTACTGCTGCCATATGACGACAGTATCTCTGGAAAGCATGAGGCTGAACCTTGGTGTAGCTTATCAGATCTCGCTTTGTTCATCTTAAGGTCTATCTTAGGAGTTCCTTGAAAAAATCCCTGAGTTTGAAACCTCATTGCACATCTGATTCTTTTTTTAAAGATTTATTTATTTATTATGTATACAGAAGAGGGTGCCAGATCTCATTACAGATGGTTGTAAGCCACCATGTGGTTGCTGGGAATTGAACTCAGGACTTCTGGAAGAGCAGTCGGTGCTCTTAACCACTGAGCCATCTCTCCAGCCCCGCACATCTGATTCTTGAAAGAAATGCTTCTAAATAGAGACTTTCTAAAGATAAAGATTCCTTACCCAACCCTAATAAACTAGTAATGCTGAAATTTCTAAAGGAAAATACCAGTAGAATATGTTTTAAAGTGAAATATTATATAAATGTATTAATAATTTCCTTTGTGCATATGCAATGTAAACCATGAGAATCCAGGGAAGGGGTGGCCAATTTTGTATGTGGAGACTCTTCAGAGGAGGAGATGTGTTTAAGGTAATGAGGGGGCATGCAATGTGGAGAGCAAAATACATCAAGGAAAGGGGCTTTCTCCACAGAGGCAAAAATGAAGCCATAGTCAGTTCCTGAAAGCTTCTCATTGCCCCACTAAGTATTTGAACTTGACCGTCTCCTTTCCCTCCATGCCTTGTTTATTGTTACCCATTCATCTGTTTACTCAGTAAATGTTTATTGGGTATATAACTCATGCCTGGTGGCTTGAGGAAAGACTCTAAGAGATCAAAACTTTATCTGTTAAACGCCTCACACTTAACTGGTACAGGGGTTGGGATTCTGAGGTAGAGTGTTGGCCTAGTATGAGTGAGTGCCAGTGTTTAAACCCTAGCACTGAAGAAAATATAAAATAATTCTCAACTGGAGGAGATAGAACAAGAAACAAGTAGATATATTAATATTGCATTGCATTACCTTGTTTGTGTGAATGGGTCTGAGGATTGTTTTGTCTTTTTTGTTCATTTGTTACTTTGGATTTTGAGACAATAACTCATGTCAATCAGCAGGTCTTGACCTAGCTTTGTAGATAGGGCTGGCCTTGAACTCCTCTTGCCTCTACTTCCCAAGCATTCTAGGCATGTACCACCTTGCCTGGCTGGTAATATATTAATATTTCAGAGAGATAGTAAAACCGGGAAGAATTCAGTGTGTGTGTGGTGATGCTGTTTTGTGTAGAATATTCAGAGAAGAATACAGATTAGATGTGTTTGAGCAGAATTTTCAAGCAATTGGGTAGACCAGCAAGGCGGCTCATCGGGTAAAGGTGCTTGCCGCCAAGCCTGACTAGCTGAAGTTGGCTTTCCACATGGTGGGAGGAGAGGACTGACTCAGAATCACAGGTCCTGTACAGTTGGAGTAGAGAGAACAAGAAAGTAACAGAGCGATGGAGAGTGAGAGAATGTGAGTATTAGTGTTGACAGGAAATTGTGAGAAGTTTTAAAACCAAAGGTTTCTTTGGGACAACTGATATTAGAGCTCTACCGACAACAGGTTGGGCAGGGGAAACGTGAGAATGGTCATTCAAAATTAGGAAACTACTGAAGAAAGATACGGTTTTAGAGGTAAATACCTCTGGTTGTTGATAGAAATGGGTGCCTGGCTGTGGAAGGCCAGGAGGAGCAAAGACCCTGCTTGGGCTTCTGGCTTGGGAAGAAAGGCAGCAAGATTAAAGCTTTTACCCAGCAACTGAGACAGTAGGTCAGTGAGAACTGATGTTAATAGGGATGGTAGGAAGATTGGGGAAGAATGGCAAGAAAAGCTGAGTATTCTGGACATTTTGAGTTTGAGGTGCTTTTAGAACACACAGCAGATAGAACCAAGAGGATATACAGGCATAGAGCTTGAAGTGGGTGCTTGCGGGGGGTGGGGGGTGGGGTGGGGTGGGGGGGTGTGAACTTAAAGATGTAAATCTGATGTTCAATGGCCTATCTAGATGACAGCTAACCATGTGAGTTTTACTACTAGTAGTCATAGTTCAGTTGTATAAATAAATCTGAAATTTTTCCAATCAGTTGTTACAAACAACTTTGTGGATAAGACTTCAGAAATATTTCCTCACTTGTATATTTCCTTTGGCAATTCAGGAAAATCTGAACCTGGCCCTGAATTCTGCCTCGGCCATTGGTTGCACCGTGGTCAACATTGGTGCACAGGACCTCAAAGAGGGAAAGCCTCACTTGGTCTTGGGGCTTCTCTGGCAGATCATCAAAGTCGGTCTTTTTGCTGATATTGAGATTTCTAGGAATGAAGGTAAGGTCACCAACTACATCACTCCAGTCGTAGAGAGCCCGTGAAGGAAGCGCTGACATCTCCGTGTGTGTCCCTTTTAGCCTTGATTGCATTGCTGAATGAAGGGGAGGAGCTTGAGGAACTGATGAAGCTTACTCCTGAGGAGCTGCTGCTGCGCTGGGTGAACTACCACCTGACCAACGCAGGGTGGCGCACCATCAACAACTTCAGCCAGGACATTAAGGTTTAGATTTTTGAAAAATTATATTCTTCTTATTATTATTTGGGTGGGGAGCATATGTCATAATATGTGTGTGGCAGCCAGAAGACAAACTGTGGGAGTTGATCCTCTCCCACCACCACGTGGGTCCTGCCGCTGGAACTCGGGACACCAGGCTTCCACGGGCGCAGCAAGTACATGCCATACCAAGCCATCTCGCTGGCTCAGGGCTTAGATTTTAACATTCAGATTTTTTACAATGAAATTAGGGTGTAGGCTATAAGAAATAGGGGGTTCAGACTTAAATTTGAATCCACAAAGATGCTTGGGATGAAAGATGAGGGTTTATTTTTTCCCGTCTGAGTTAGATACTTCCAATTAAATTCACAAAAATCTTTTAAAATAGTACACTGGCTTATTGACTTTAAAAAAGACTTAACAACTGGCTGTGAGATTAAGGGGATGATAGCTTTAACAGATGAAAGCGTTTTCCCTGTCACTGGCCCATTGAATTATAATGAGCTAGGAATTACTGCATCTGTTTGCTGGACTGGAGCCCTGTGGGTTCGGCCCTCTTCCTCCCATTTTGCTAATGAGCAGCTAATAGAAAATCAAATTGTCTGAGGTCGTGGGGATCAGTTGACTATGGGATCTTTTTTTTTTTTTTTTTTTTTTTTTTTTTTTTGGTTTTTCGAGACAGGGTTTCTCTGTGTAGCTTTGCGCCTTTCCTGGAGCTCACTTGGTAGCCCAGGCTGGCCTCGAACTCACAGCGATCCGCCTGGCTCTGCCTCCCGAGTGCTGGGATTAAAGGCGTGCGCCACCACCGCCCGGCGACTATGGGATCTTATGGTGTGTCTCCTAACCAGAGGAGCTTGGCAACACTTTCCTCTCCACTGGAGAACCTTGTGGAGGAAACTGTAACATCCTCTTCCACTTTCCAGTAACTTTCCCGAGATCATGCTGGCCTGGGCACCACCAAACTGCAACCCTGTGACTTTTCTTCCCCATGATTTATTTTTTCCAAAATGAGCTGGAAAAAAAAAGTAGAATAGTGCTGTCTTTTATTAGCATTTCCTCTTTAAATATGACGACTTCGGTCACGTTTTGCCACTATGGTGACAGTTTTCTCTGCTTTCGGGCACTAACTCCTGTTTTAAAAGCTTCTTAGTCTGAATCTCCTTAAAATTCTGTTCAGTTCATTCAGATATTTATTAAGAATCTCCTGACATTATACTGGGCATGGCAATATAAAGGCTGGTTTTTGACAAGTTGACCAACTAGACCTAGCCAACTGTGCAGAATTTACTGGCTTAAAACAATGATTTGGTATTCCTCGCAATTTTATATGCCGATGGCTGTGCTCTACATTTGTCTTCTGGAATCAGTTGCCAGTTTGGCTGATCCAAAAGGTGCACAAAGGCATCGGTCCTGTGTCTTGGCATTCCTCTGCCAGGCCTTTCCACATGGCTAGCTCGGGCTTCCTCACGCTCTGAGAATATCACATAGTTGGACATTTTAGGTAGAGGTTAACTTCAAGAGGGAGGAACCAGAGGCTCCTTGGGATTTGGAGCTTGAAATCCCCAGAACATTCACAGTGCTCTGTGTGAATAGCCAGGCCAGCCTAAATAAGAGGGGAGGGAAATGGCCTCTGCTTCCTGCTGGGAAGAGCTACATGTATGTTTGGAGAAAAAATATAGCAGCCATCTTTGGAGAGAACTACATTAGATGATGTAATCTAACGAGGTCACAGTTTATGTATAGAGATGCGAAGGGTGCAGTATAATTTAGGGGAGGCATTGGTTCGGTCTAGAGAGGCCAGCGAAGCCTTCCCAGAGTAAATGCTTGACTTGAGCCTAGACAACTCTGATGGTTGGGGACGTAGACACACGGAAAAGGTAAGGGGAGGGGCTTCTAGGTATAGGGGATGGCATTGCTAGGAGCTCCGGGGTGTAAGTGCATTGCTAGAAGCCGGAAGTATAAAGGAGTATTGTGTGTTCAGGAACCCCTGGGTAATGATGCACTAAGCTTTTTCATGCACTGTTTTGTTTTGAGATGAGAACACTTTTCACCTAAACTTATTTTGTATTTTATTCATTTAAAAATGCTATTTTCTTTCTTTCTTGAAGGACTCAAAAGCCTATTTTCACCTGCTCAATCAGATTGCTCCTAAAGGTGACCGAGATGGTGAACCCGCCATTGCCATTGATCTTTCAGGATTTAATGTAAGTGATTTTTTTAAAACTAGTTTTATACACTGTAGTAATAGTACACATGACAGAAAAATGATCATTTCTGAGTGTATATTCAGTGCTATTCAGTACATCCACAGTTCTTTGTAACCATCACTACAGTCTTTCTCAAGGGATTTTCTTAATCTTGTTGTGAAACTGTTCCCATCCAGCAAGTGGCCATCCACTCCTCATGATTCTTCTGTTCTACTTTTTAACTCTGAATTTGAATGGTGAGGGCAGCGATTTATAGCATAACACACTCTATCTTTCTCTCTCTCCCCCTTTCCATCCTCCCCCTCTTCCTTTCTCCATCCTTCTCTTCCTGCCCTCTTTACACCATGTAAGTTCCCAGTACCTTTAGAGGCCAGAAGAGGGCAATGGATGCCCTGGAACTGGAGTTACAGATAGTTGTAACCTCCATGTGGGTGCTAGGAACTGAACCCAGGTCCTCTAGAAGAACAGCTGGCACTCTTAATCTCTGAACCATCTCTCTAGCCCCCTAAGTGACTTAAAGTATTTAAAATAAAATGAGAGGTTGGTTTGTGATTCTTTCACATTCTGCTATTATTTGATGCATTTGTGGAAATACAATTCCTTGTAAATGTTATAGCTATAAAATGATGTCAGTAAAAGTTTGATATTGACCACTTTTGCTTTGTTTCCTTGTTTAGGAGAAAAATGACCTGAAGCGTGCTGGATTCATGCTTCAGGAAGCAGATAAGCTTGGCTGCAGGCAGTTTGTTACTCCTGCAGATGTGGTTTCCGGAAACCCCAAGCTAAATCTAGCCTTTGTAGCGAATCTCTTTAACACATACCCATGCCTACACAAGCCTGAGAATAATGACATTGATATCAATTTATTGGAAGGTACGTTCTTTCTGCCTTGAGTTGACTTACTGCGTTTCTTTTCTTTCGTGGTATTGTCCTATTTCACCGTCCTGGGTAGGGGACTGAGGTGGGAGATGCGATTGTGTGTATGTGTCTGTCAGCATGTGTAGTCACAGAAAGTTCAAGTTACAGGGTGTGATTGCTGGGTTTGTTGTAAGAAAATGCCGAGTAACTCTTACTAACCCGCCATTTCTGCAGAAGAGTTAAGGGAAAACTATCAGATGTTTAAAGGATTCTCATAAATGATCCCATAACATAACTCTGCCACCAATATAGAAAATGAATTATCTATTAGGAAAAGTAGTTCTTGATAGCATTTTTGCCTTTGAAAGTAAGTTTGACTTTATTAGTTCTTTTTAATGTTTTTAGAGTATATGAAAAAATTATCATATTCATTACTTATTGTGTGTAGGTGGTTGTTATCTGTCTCATAATATAATACTTTCCTGTTTTGCTTCATGAAATGCAGATTTGACCCCTCCTAATGTAGGTACTGTATTTAGTACTTTTCTATATTCTATAAATATATTCATTCTGAATTTTCCTTTTATTAGTGGTATTTATACTTTCCATCTGGGTTGATATTTATTGTTTTGCATTTTCATGCTGTGTTGTCTTAATATACCTTTAAAATGAATGACTACAAGCAAGAAATGCAAATGAAATTATTAAGTAGAGCAAGGCTTTGATTATGTACACTCTACCTAATTTGCCTTCTTTAACAATGGGATATTGTGGTGAACATATTAGAAACTAGTTTTGACAATTAGACTTCATGATTTGATGTAAAGTCTTTACCTCTCTCCTGTGACAAATCTTAATTTTTTTTTTATCGTAACTATCTTTGAAAGGATTTATTTATAGTTTACAACATAATTTGTTTCATATTATTTATGTTGCACATTCTAAATGTCATTGACGCTTACAATATATGAATTGTCTTAATGACAAAAAACATTCTCAATAACTAGTTCTTTCTCCTCCTCTCTGTCACCCAGACTCTCTTCCACTTTCTCCCATTTTCACACCCTCATCCATGTGGACACCATTAACATGAAAACGAAGGGTCAAAACAGTGGCAGCCTTGCTGGCTGTCCAGGGAGAGCCAACCCTGAGGCTTAGGTGCCCTGCTGTGGGAGATGAGAACTGAATGTTGCTGCGTGCCCTCTGCGCAGCCTGTCCTGGCTGTCTTCCCCAGCGAGACAGAGGGAGTCAGTCAGTCTTTCTCTGTGGGCTGCCACAGCTAGCGTTCCAGGGTCCTGTCCCTTCAGCAGTACAGCATCACGAACACTAAATCTCAGATGAAAGGTAGTTTTAGTTATATGTTTAATCTACTGCATTCTTGGTGAGAGTCCCACCAAACGAGGACTTTATTCTTCACAAAGATACATAACTGAGAGGGGAAATATCAAAAACGTAGATTTCCTTTTTTAAGCAAAGAAAAAATGAGGGAAAGAAAAACTAGAACTTTAAAAATTAAGTCAAAAAGGAAAACTTTTGTTTTTGAGTCTGGAAAACTTCAAAATCCCTCTGTGTCTTACAACAGAAGGCATTGTTTAGAGTGGCATATTAAAAATGATCTGCTTTTTATAGTCACTGAATTCTTTGCTAAATGCCTTTTCCAACTTGCTCGCTCTCCTCTGTCATGTGTGGGTTCCTTTGCTAGTGTTCAGCATGCTTTTGAGAGTTTTCAGTGTGAACACGGTTGCTACATATTTCCTGGAGTATTCCCTATCCTGGTTAGGATACTGTGGGAAATATTTATCAATCATCTTTCTTTAGAACATATGTATGTCCTGACACAGCTGCCAATAATGCATTTGACTTTGGCTGTCAATGGGTTATTTTCCTCTGTAAATTTGTTTTTTACAGATCCTTATGAAATTTTCGCTTTGAACTTATCACACCCCCAAATTCATATATTAGTATGTCTCATTGGCAGAGAATTTTGTCTAGAGGGAACTAATGAAATGTAAAGGCCCACCCAGTGAAACGTTAAGCCTTCGTATCAAATTGTGCCAAACGCCTATGTTGCACACAGAGAGAACTATCCAAGAATTCGTTTGTGGTGATAGAAAATAAATAGACCATAAAATTAGAAAGACTTTGTTCAAATCATGGTTCCACCATTTGCTGTCTGAGTAACTCCCATGAGCCTTGGCTTTCTCATATATAGAAAACACAAGTCATAATAATTACTCTGAAGAGTCACAGAAGAGGTTTTACCTGATCATGAATGAAAGCATTTCATCTGCAGTGTGTGCTTATTAATGGTTAGGGTGGGAGGAGGAAAGCACATCCAGTGGGTGTTGAGTATGATATTTCTCTTCCTGTCTTCTTAATCATGTAGTTTTAAAATACACTTGTCTTATTAAAACTTTTGCCAATTTGACTTGCAAATCAAAATATTTTATAGCACTATTGAGTAATTAGAAATTAAGATTTTTTTAGTGACACAATTGCTTTAGTTGTCTGCAATCTAAAAGCATTTTCTAGTCTGCAATACATATGTTTTTGAAATGCTTTATGTGGCTCCTGCACAAATGCGTAGTGCTTCTAGCTTTGAGCATCTACTTACCAAGGTGACAATTGACACTAGGTAAATAAATGCTCACTTAGAAAATCTGTTTTACTTTCCATGTGTTAAAAATCAAAATAACACAATTTTAGTTGAGAACAGAAAAAAATTCAAATCTCTAAAACTTATAACAGTTCCTAAACTTTTAAATGTAAGTTTAATGTCTTTTCAAATAACCATTATATCAATAGTTTCAATAGATTTTGAGTATTTTAATAAAAAATTGTGACACTCTGATCTTTATAATTTAAAAACATAATTTGGATTTTCCTAGCTAGAAACAATTCCTGGGGGGAAAATGTATCTTGATTTGGTACTGGTAAGTTAGAGAAAGAAGCCACATGTATCAAACAGTAAACATAATGTGCTTGTGTTTATGTCGTGTTGGAAGCAGGTCAGGGATTTAATTTTCACCACTTAGTTTGACTTGACTCTTTTAATAAAAGTTTTCCCACATAGATTGTTTATTATAAAGTAGTGTAGCGGATATGACAGACCAATCAGTTACTTTTTGAGATTAGAAGGGATAGAATTTAAGCAAGAAATTATTTGGTGAATTAATCTAGAATTATATAGATTCTGGTAACTATTAGGTAATAGTATTGAAAATCTACATGGAAATAGGGCAAGCAGTTTATTTACTGAAATTTTATGGAAATAAATGGAATCCTTTAGATTGTATAAGGTTTCACTCCTTTGTGGATATTTAGGTTCATACTCTCTGTGGCACTTCATTTGAAGTTGACTGTAGAAATGACTAAGAATGAATCCTGTTGTCTAGGTGGTTATAGATTCCTATGCCAAATGGTACTGCGATTCTCTCATAGACCAAAGTCTAGAGTGACCTACACTGCCCTGTGCATTAGAAGTGATGAGAAATAGAAATGTTTTAAGAAGCATGAAGGTTCTAACTTTAGAGATTTTGGTGATAAGATACAGTCTGAGTTATTTTATTGTCCCCTCACTTTGACAAGGAGTAAGACATGATGGAATCATTTGGAACCATTTGCCGCCAGTAGGTTCTGTAAGGCAGATAAGGCAGGCAGAGCTCACATCTCTCCCCGACTTGTGCACACCATACTCATGGTTTGTTTGTTTGTTTTTTAAAACAGATGGTGTGCACCCAGGGAGACAGGCTAAGCAGAAATACCTGTTGAGTTTACTTTTAGTATCCAGTAACTTACAGTGTGAAATGTATCTCAGAACAAAATGAAATGCTGTGGTGTCTGTGTTCCTCGTGAATTTTCAACAGTAGCAATCTAAAGTAACTCAGAAAGCTGGAAAATGTTGATACCTCTCACTGCATGTTTTTTATATCACCTGAAATCTTCTCTCACCTTCATTATTTGGAAAGTTTAGATTTGTGTGTCCAGGAAGATTCCTGTGTAACCATAATCTACCCAAATGTAGAAAGGCTGCATGTGTGAAAGGTAGAATTTTCTAGTCTGTTTACTGTGCTGTTTGTTACCTTGCTGCTAAAAGACTGGCTTTATGTTTGGCCAAATCAGGTTATAACTTTATGCTACTTAAATTGCATTTCTACTATCTGTTGCATCTCTGGACAGAAAAACCCATGGCTCTGTAGTAGTTCATAGACCTCAAATAAGAGAATCTAGATGGAGAGAGAACAAAGGGAGACTTCCTGGATAGTTGGGATGAGAACTATTTTCCTCTTAAAGAAATTATGCCAAAGTGGCCAGTTTACCCCTGCCAGAATGCTTTAAGAATTGTTCTTATCACGTTGGCCTGAATCATCATTTGGGCTTTTGTCTACCCTAGGAGAGAGCAAGGAAGAGAGGACATTTCGGAACTGGATGAATTCACTGGGGGTCAACCCTTACATCAACCATTTGTACAGGTAAAATAGCTGACAGTGTTTCAGCCTGGCCGTCATAATCTAACTAAAGGTTCCCCTCTAGGTATGTTTACATGAGGATGTTTTCTCCAACCACAAGAATTTAGCCAACATTTGCTGTTGTCCTAGCTAAGAATTTCTGTCCCCTGCTACTTATTAAAATATTAATTAAAATTGAAACCAGCATTGCCTTATTTGTTAACTGTTATCTTAATAGACATTTAGAAACAAAAGTCTATAACTCCCAGCTGGATGAAGAGATGTACAGTAATTAGACTAGTGCTTTTGTTACAGGAACAGGGCAGCTGAAACTCCAGCATTGGAGAGAGATGTGATTAGATGTTTATGGATTCATTTGAAAGGATGTCTATAGTATGTTATTGAGAATAAACTAGGAATAGTTTAGTTTTGAAATTGACTATATATAAATTTGTAAATGAATTCTTAAAGTCTTGAGAAGTACATACCAAATTATATAAATCTAAGTAATAGTAATAGAGAATATTTTAATATGGATTGGTCTTATTTTCTAACAGTGAACATGTATTTTCTTATCATTAATGGCTAAACATTTTTTTTAATTAAGATGTACTTATTTTTTCTTTAAATATATTTTTTTTATTAAATTCTTTTGTTTATTTTATATACCAATCACAGTTTCCTCTCCTCCTGTTCCCTCCCTCCACCTCTTTCTAACCCCACCCCCGTCCACTCCCCAGAAAGGGTAAGTTCTCCCATGGGAGTCAACAAAGCATGGAATATCAAGTTAAGGCAGGACCAAGCTCCTCCCCGCTGCATCAAGGCTGAGTGAAGCATCCCACAATTGGGAATAGGTTCCAAAAAAACCAGCTCATGCCCTAGGGACAGGTCCCGGTACCACTGCTAGGGGCCCCACAAACAGACCTAGATACATAACTGTCACCCACATGCAGAGGGCCTAGGTTGGTCCCATGCAGATTCCCTAGCTGTTGGTCTAGAGTCCATGAGTTCCCACAATCTCCAATTAGCTGTCTCTGTGGGTTTCCCCATCATGATCTTGACCCCCCTTGCTCATATAATCCCTCCACCCTCTCTTTAACTGGACTCCTGGAGCTTGGACCAGTGCTTGGCTGTGGATCTCTGCACCTGCTTCCATCAGTTCTGGATGAAAGTTCTGTGATGACAATTAAGATAGTCACCAATCTGATTACAGGAGAAGGCCAGTCCAGGCACCCTCTCTACTATTGCTAGGAGTCTTAGCTGGGGTCATCCTTGTGGATTCCTGGGAGTTTTCTTGGCATCAGGTTTCTCCCTGGCCTCATAATGGCCCCCTCTATCAAGATATCTCTTTCATTGCTAGCCCTCTCAGTCCCTCCCCCAACTCAACCATTCAGATCCCTCATGTTCCCATCTCCCATCCTCTCTTTTCTACCCCCTCTAACTACCCCCAATTTACCCAGGGGATTTCATTTATTTCCCCTTCCCAGATAGGATCTTCTTTGTTATCTAGCTTCTCTGGGCTGTGGATTGTAGCATGGTTATCCTTTGCTTTACACCTAATATCCACTTATGAGTGAGTTCATACCACGTTTGTCTTTCTGGGTCTGGGTTACCTCACTCAGGATATTTTTAGCTCCATGCATTTGCCTGCAGATTTCATGATGTCATTTTTTTTGTTTGTTTGTTTTTGTTTTTACTTCTGAGTAATAAATACTCCATTGTGTAAATGTACCACATTTTCTTCATCTGTTCTGCAGTTGAGGGGCATCTAGGTTGTTTCCAGGTTCAGGCTGTTACGAATACTACTATTTTATGAATATGGGTGGCTTTGCCTGCTTGTTTGTCTTGGTACTATGTGTGTGCAGTGCCCGCAGAGACCAGAAGGAGGCAGTCCAGACAGTGTAGGCAATTTGGAGAATGCCAGACCAGTGAGAGACCCTGTCTCAAAAAACAAGGTGGAGAGCTCTTGAGAAACAACACCTAACGTTGTCTTCTGGTGACCATATGTACATGAATATGTACACACTTTCCACACATGTAAATGCATGTATATGCGTGCATGCTCGTGCACACGCGAACACACACGCACACACATGTAAAAAAAGGATTAAGATTTTTTGAGAGTCAAGATAACTTTTATAAATGTTGAGAACACTAAAGTTCTCAATGATTGAAAAAAGAGAATTTATCAAATTTTTAGTTAAAGGATGTTTATTATTATAATATCCTTCCTGAAATATTAGTAAAGGAATCAAGGCATATGCATTTTTTCTTCTTGAGAAAGAGATAGTTCACTTTCAGAAGATCTCCAAAGTAACATAATCTTAAAGAAACTGTTGGTGATAGAAAAGCAATAGGTAGCAGCATATGTCTGTGAATTTGGGTCTGGTTATATTCCTAACCCATTCTTAGCACTTAGTAACCCACCTATATTATACTTAGTTGGTTCCAAAGAAACTAAGATGACTATAACACTGATGTTAACTAAATATTCTTTTCTTTAAATAAGCTATTAAACATATGTTTGAAACTATTAGTCCTGGAACTTTTCTACCACCATTTGGTTCTGGAATTTGTTGTGAAGTCCCTAGAAATTATTCAGCTTTCTGAGTCTCAGGTTCCTAATGTGCAGAACATGAATAATAATAATAATACCATAGTAAATAAGAAGGAGGGTGAATGCATTTAAAGTAAAAAGAAAGGAAAGAAAGAAAGAAAGAAAAATAGGTGAAATTCCAGAACTTACACAAGGACTTTAGTGATATCTTTTTACATACAAAATGCTCATGTGATTTTAGATAGTCCATTAAGATCTTAATAACTGTACATTAGATGTCTCTATTGCTTAGCACAGAGCCTGACTTCATTCATTTACTGCTTCATGGTGTGTGCCCAGAGAAGGAAAAGTAACTCTGATAAGAACCTTAGCAGAACAGAGCCAGTGGATAAGCTATTGGAGGAGAATGGCCACGCATTCCTTCCCAGAACTACTAATTACTGCATTGATATGGCTTTATTTCCTTCACATCAAGAGCCGAAAACAGACTTGAGAGACTTTAAGCTTCTTGGAGAATGTATTTTTCTGAATCCAAAGTAACAGTGTTCTTTAGTATTCTTACATTCAGAACTCCTACTTCCTTATAAAATCGTTCCTCTTAACATTTATTATTGAACAGGAACAGCTACCCACTGAATAGCTGTAATTTTCCTATAACTATTTTTAAAGTTTTAAAAAAATCAACACATGAACTCATTCTATTGTATAAGTCTCAAAAATGTAAGTGTATTGGATAAAATAAAACATGCAATTCCCCCTCGTTCCCTCTCATATCCCCCTTTCCCTCACACGTGGTCACTCTTAGCAGTCCTTACATACGTATCAAACTTTGAGATCAAACTATATGCGTATCTTGCCACTTGCTTTTAAATACTTAATGTATCTTGTAGAACTTTTTATGTCAGTATTTTCAGACCAAATTTAACATATCTGAGGGCAGTCCAGGAGTCCATAGTACGGATAGTTGACTCAGTTGTCTTTCTAATACTAGACATTTGTTTTCAAATTTATAAAGACAGTGGTAATAAGGATCTGTGTGTGTGTGTGTGTGTGTGTGTGTGTGTGTGTATCCAAGTGTGTGTATATGTACAAATGCCTTGTAAACATGAAAAAGTTGGACAGATTCTTAGGTTGAGTTTGAGGTCAAATGGAATGCCTTGTCATTTATAAGCTTTGAATAACTGTTGTGTTTTAAAGACACACATCCATCTGTAGCGACGTTATAGTAAGGGACAATTTTCCCCTCTCTTATGTGCGTCTCCTTCCTGGTTTAGTGACCTTGCCGATGCGCTGGTGATCTTTCAGCTCTATGAGATGATCCGAGTGCCGGTCAACTGGAGCCAGGTCAACAAGCCTCCTTACCCTGCTCTGGGGGGCAACATGAAGAAGGTGAGTGGAGTGACTGTGGGTCCGCTGTGGCTGCTCTGCTGTAAAGCCCAGGATTCCGTTTCAGAAATGTCGCTGTGCGGTTTGTGCCCATAGACTTATTTCCCCTCCCGATGTGCTAAGCTTAACAGGTTCTTTATCAGCTCGGGTATTAAGTGTCTGGGAAGAGGAAGGCAGTCCTCCCAGGCCGACACTTCATTACAGCGTTTTCATCTCTAGCAGGTTATGGTACTTCTGTTCTTGAGACGCAGCCTAAGTGCGCTCTTCTGCCGTAATTGCCACAACCTGCTGAATCTTAACTGCTCACTTATTCATTTATTCATCAGCTGTATTCTGGCTTCTTACTGCCCGCACAGGGCAGTGCATGACAGGAAGAAGCCAGGGAGCTGCTGCCTAGGAAGTGCTGTAGAAATGATGGCGCTAAGATGCGCGTCCCGGCGACTGTGAGCGAAATGGGCGCTGTGGGTTTTAAAGAGAAAAGGGCCACGCCTTACCCTGACCAACTGGCTTCGTGCAGGAGGTTGTATTTGAGTCGGAATCCAAAAAAGTGACTGAATTTTGTCACAGGGAAACTAGAAGAGAGGTGGAGCGTTGAAAGAAATGGACAGTGGTGGGGAAGCATGTTGCTGAGAAATGAAACGGTAGAAAAAGTGTTCCTTTTTATGATACTTCTAGAATCTTTGTAATACATACCAAGAATATTTAATAAATCCTTTGACCTTAAAAATTCAGCTTATTAATCTCATGAAAAACTAGAAAGTCGGGCTGGGAAAATGGGAAGGTGCTTGCTGTACACACACAAGGACCTGAACTCAGTCCCCAGAAGCTACGTAGAAGTGGGGTGTGGTGCTCTATAGCACATTTAAAACCAGATGCTACCCCAGATAGACTCCTCCCTCTCCTGAGCATTAGCACTAATGTGTGGCTTCCTATTCTTTTCCGGTTGTATCGGCATCATCTTCGACTCTAACTAGCAACCGCACCCCCTTCTTACCATCAGCTTTCCTAAGACTGTGCCTTTACTGAAACACATTTCACACAGAAGCCATGACTGTAGTTAACTGGAAAAGTTTCTCATTCATCCCTACTGTTCTCTCTTCCTGTTCACACTGTTATGTGGTATTTTGTAAACTAGAAGTTTATTTCACTTATCATAATTATATACATCCCCATAGTGCTTATTTATACTAAATATGCTAAGAAGGGATAATTATGAGTACTAGAATTAGTTTTTTAGTAAAAAAAAAAATATATTAGTTGTGTGTGTGTGTGTGTGCGCACGCGCATCTCAGGCTCAAATGTTTTGAATGGTGTCTTGACTAAGGAAAGAAAACTAAGAGAAACTAATTACACTATTTTTTCTTAATTAGTATTTATCCAAAATGTATTTAGTAAACACCTTTTATTTCTACTTGTGTGATAAGATTTTAAGACCCAGGGCTGGAAAGATGGCCTAGCAGTTAAGAGCACTGACTGCTCTTCCAGAGGACCTGGGTTCAATTCCTAGCAGCCACATGCTGTTTCAGAAGATCCCATGCACTCTTCTGGCTT
Organism: Peromyscus maniculatus bairdii; assembly: GCF_049852395.1. NCBI lineage: Eukaryota > Metazoa > Chordata > Mammalia > Rodentia > Cricetidae > Peromyscus > Peromyscus maniculatus. The sequence continues at coordinate 93,286,916 of NC_134858.1, read as the reverse complement.
CTTCAGATACTACATGCATGTGGCAAAACACCCAAATGCTAAAATTTAAAAAGAAAAAGAAAAGATTTTAGAGCTTACAATTTCATCAGAGTAGAAATACCTCAGGGGAAAGGGCTGCAATGATGGTTTAGTGGGTAGAGGTCCTTTCTACAAGTGTGAGGACCTGAGTTCAAATCCCAGGAATTCACATAAAAATTGGACATGTAGCTTCAGTGTCTATAATCCCAGTGCTCCTACAGGGCAGTGTAAGGAAGAGGCAGGAAAATCACCTAAAGCTCTAGGGTACCCAGCAGGTGTACCCTAAGGGGAGGGGAGGATTGATGCCTGAGCTTGCCCTCTGCCTCCACACTAGTGCTGTGACATACATATGCCACATTACATACACACACACATACATACACACAACTAAAGCAAAAAAAAAAAAAGTAAAAACATAAAAAGCATACCTCTGATGCATATATCACCAGATGATGACTAATCAGAAGCCTCTGTAGAGACTGGACCAAAACAAACATTTAGAAAGGACTTAACCACTATTTTGGAATGATGCACATTTCTAATGTCTGTTAGACTTTAACAGAGTATTGCTGTTGGTTGCTTTTTTTTTTTTTAAGGACAAAAATGGCCTGAAGAACTTTTTTTAAAGACTTACAAATAGCAAATATAAAATATGTCAACACACACACACACACACACACACACACACACACACACACACACACACACAAGAAAGGACTTAACCTAGTTTTTAATGAGTAAGTAGATGGGGGGGGAATGATTTACTTGGCATTCATATTACTTATGTTCTGTTGCTGTGAAGAGACACCATGACCACAGTGACTCTTATAAAAGAAAGCATCTATCCAGGTGGTGGTGGCACACACCTTTAATCACAGCACTCGGGAGGCAGAGCCAGGTGGATCTCTGTGAGTTTGAGGCCAGCCTGGGCTACAGAGCGAGCTCTAGGACAGGCACCAAAACCACATAGAGAAACCTTGTCTTGAAAAACCAACCAAATAAAGCATCTAATTAGAGGTTTGCTTATACTTTCAGCGGTTTAGTTTATTATCATCATGGCAGGAAGCAGATGGGCATAGTGTTGGAGCAGTAGCTGAGAGCTTTACATTCTGATCTTTAGACAGCAGGCGGAGGGAGACATTGGACTTGCTGTGGCCTTTTGAAATGCAGTGACAAACCTCCTCCAAGGTCACACTTCCTAATCCTTCTGAACAGTTCATCAACTGGGGACTAAGATGGAGATATATAAGCTTATGGGGACATTATTCAAACTGCCCCAAGTGTTCATAAGTCATCTTTTTACTGTAGATGGCACTGTGCTGAGAACCAAGCTGAAGTGTGGGGAGAATGGTAGGGATTTGTACTGAACATTTTTCATAGGGAATTGATACTATGCATAACAAAAGAAAACACACAAAAACTAAGAGTAACATAGTCCATGAATCCAAGAAAGTTAATAAGGGTTAGCTAATTGGCTGGTATAGTTAAGACTATTTAGTTATGTTTTGTGATTCTTGGGATTGAACTCCAGGCCTCATACATACTAGGAAAGCACTCTACTACTGAGCTACTTTGGGTGACACTATTTATTCCTGGGGTGACTTGAGCAAGCAAGCATCTTCTCACTTCAGATAGAGAACTGATGACAGGCCAAAGTATGGATACCACCACAGTCCAAATTGGTGAGCCAATGATTTTTTTTTAGATTTATTTATTTATTATGTATACAGCGTTCTGCCTGCATGTGTCCCTGAAGGCCAGAAGAGGGGCACCAGATCTCATTACGGATGGTTGTGAGCCACCATGTGGTTGCTGGGAATTGAACTCAGGACCTCTGGAAGAGCAGTCAGTGCTCTTAACCGCTGAGCCATCTCTCCAGTCCAAGCCAATGAGTTTTATTGGGGTTATTTACAAGAATATGAGTGAGGGGTTACTTACAGGAGCGGAAATGACACCAATGCCTACCCCAACTTGGGTGACATCTCATGAAAGCTGGAAATTTGGTGCACACTGCACAGCCTGCAGACAACTTAATAGGGCGGAGAGTGTCCTTTCTGGGGCAGGTCATCCGGTCTCAGCCTCTCCTGAGCAGGTCAGCTACTCCGACACTATCTCTCAGTGCCCTTACTTGGGGAGGGAGGCACCCAATGAATCTGCTCAGTTTCCGAGACTTCCTGAATTTTAAGGAGCTTCCCTTTAGAACACCCTGTATCTTGAGAAACTTCCCTCCAAGGTAGAGTATCTTATCTAGGAGGAAACAGCCGCACAACAGCCGCATCCCTGACAAAGCCTTTGCTGAATCAAGCGGGCAAGGACATGAATTTCAGAGAATGCGTGAAATAAGAGTTTTTAACCGTAGACTTTCCATTAATAAACCGTGTGATTTGCAGGCAAGACTTGGGGTTGGAGGGGAGCGTAACACTGTTCAGCCATTCTCATCATCTAGATGAATCCCTTTGTTGTTTTGGTCACTTCTCTGTCAACTTGGTTGCTGTGAAATGAAATTTGGTCACACAGTGCCATTGCTGTTACTTCTCAGGTGGCTGGACTAGGTTGGCATAGTCTAGGAATGTTTTTGCAATCTGTTTTCATACTAACAGTTCTGCTTCCTTCCAGATTGAAAACTGTAACTATGCAGTAGAGCTTGGGAAGAATGAGGCCAAATTCTCTCTGGTTGGCATTGCTGGGCAGGACTTAAATGAGGGGAACGCAACGCTGACCCTGGCACTGGTGTGGCAGCTGATGAGAAGGTAAAGGCGCCTGTCTTCATAGCAACCCCGAGTTTCCTTCAGCGAATCATTGGAACTAAAGATGGAGCTAGTGTTGGAGCCTCGTGAACATACATAAGAAATATACAATGTGAAATAAATTAATTATGTAAAAGATTTGCTATTGGTTATATATTCTCAAAAATTACAATGGGTTAATCTCTAGTAATACAATTGACTTTCTATTAATGGCTGTTAAAATGGCCTTGTAAGGAATTGCTTTACATTTTTAAAATACTGTCTGGCAATGTTTGGTTTTGATTCGTGAGCTTTGTAACGTGTGAGTGTAACTAAGTGCAAATGCCAGACTAAAATTAGAAATTTAATTTTTGGAGACAGGAACTTGCGACCCTCTAGTTTCAGCCTCCCAAGTGCTGGGACTATAGGTGAACGCCCCCACACCTGGCTATTTCTTAAATGTTGATATAAATGATATGAAAACAGATTATCCCCTTATCTCAAGTTCATATTGTTTCTGTTGCAGATACACACTGAAGGTGTTATCTGATCTTGGAGAAGGTGAAAAAGTCAGTGATGATATTATTATTAAATGGGTCAATCAGACTCTCAAAAGTGCAAACAAAAGCACTTCCATTTCCAGCTTCAAGGTAACAAGATCTTTTAAAAGTTATATCTAAGTTTCATGGAAAGGATTTTTAATGAGAATTACATTAGTGAGGTTCAGAATTATATTAGTATTATATCAAAGAAACATATAACCCAGAATTTAGGGGTAGTAATTATCTGGCATGTGTAAACTAGAAATAATTTGAATTCTTATATTTTTGATTGGTTATCTATGAATATAAATGCAGGTTAGTGCATTTAATGAGGTAATCTGATGTTAGAAATAGAATTGAGCCAAAAATCCAGTTGTCAAATGAAAAAAGAAGCTACCAAGTGTTGGTTGTTTGTACAGGACCTGTAATGTTTTGTGCTCCCTAGCAGCAGCCTCTGAATTGTATTGGCATCATTTCCAAGCCATACAGAGCCAGCCAAAGCGATGCAAGTGGGGATTGAGAAAACTGGTAGGAAAAACGATTCTCGTCATCTGGCTTCATAGTGCACTTAACACTTTCTTCTGAGCATTTGTGGATGATTCATAAAGCACGGAGAATGTCATCTGACAAACATACCCACTAATTTTCATGCATTTTCATTGTGTTTTGCTGTTGCATGCAAGCTGGTGTTAGCTACAGATAAGCATGTCTGCTTGAACATACCATTCAGTGACCCTTATGTTTGTGATTTTTATTGTATGTTTAAAAAAACACAGCAACTTCTGTTTTTCAAAACAGTTTTAAAAGTGCCAATAGATGGAACATGAAGCTATTTTTAAAGACACCTACCCATATTCATTCCTTTCTTTGCCTTTGCTCTATATATTTAACAATATCTGAGAGTAGCAGAAACATCATACATTGATAAGTTAAGTCACTACAAAAAGCAAGGCTCCGAATGGTTTTAACAGAATAGGTCTTGGGAAAGATGTTCTCTGAGTCCTAATTCAGGTACACCTTTTTTTCTTTTATATCTTGGAGGACACTAGTAACACTATTGTTTGTTGATTTTTTTTTAAAGTAACTTTCAGTCTGATGTCTCCATGTTTTAGATATAAAATAAAAAATTTTAAAATTAAAACAGGAATTCAAGCAATACAACCGATTTTCTCAAGTGTACAGTTTGGTGGACCTTTCTAACTCAGTGGTCAGTGAAGAGTGACAGAGAATACAGATTTGATGGTGGGATATAGGCTCGAAGTGTGTTATGTACCTTCAGGAGAATGGCCTTAAGTAACTCAGTATAATAGACATTTAAAAACCTAAAAATGGAAAAAAGAGCAAGTTGATCTGAACATCAGCTGGATGAACGATTTGAACTGGTGGACAAAAGAGGGAGATAACAAGCTAGAATCATCCACCTTGAGTAAAGGCAACGTTGAGAGGATGGTTTTTAAAGCACATTGTACAAAACAGAGTAAGTCAAGATTGGGGGAGAAATTTGTCCTAAATAAGGCATACTGAGTAATAGGAGTAGTGTGAAGAAGGTGATTGTTTCAGAAAGAAAAGTCTGAATTCACAAACAGGGTATTAATCACATTCAAGACATGCTATAAGTAGGCATTTTAGAAAAGACATTTAATCCTTTTATTTGTAAGGAAATTTTCCCTCACTGAGAAGATAGAGAAGTAGTATATCAGCAAGTAATAATAATTATAATTGCCATTTATTGAGAATGTCATTGTGCTAAGCACTCCTCACATTTACCAACTCTAGAGCAAAACTGTGAGCATTAGAGAAGTTGAATAACTTGTCCATTGTTGTGCACCTTTCAAAGGGAAGAACTGGCTTTCTCATCAAGGTCTGTCTACTTACAGATTCAAGACCAAACTTTGTAGCTCTATGGCCCTGGGTTTGACTCTTGCCTCAGCACCTGTTACCTATGTGACTGACATATTACTTATTCATTCTGTAAATATCAAAGCTCACGGTGGCAGGTGCCTTGTTAACATGGCTACCAGTGTCCTCAAAGAACTCACTGTTCAGGGAAGGACACAGATAAGAAAAGGAGCACTGCATCATGAGGTGTCCGCAGTTCTGTGTCAATCAGCTAAGGGCATGGCAGCATACGATGACAGCTGTCTTTCAGAAACCTTGGCAGTTTAGACTAGTAGCTGGGCTGCATCTACGGGTGAATGAAACAGACCTAATATTTGCTTCTTCATTTAGTACCTGCATGTTCTTGGACAAGTTATGATATTAATTTCTCTGTGTTTCAGTTTCCCCAAGTTTAAGATGGAGATAATATCTGTCTTACCTGGATCCTTGTAAAACTAAATAAGTTAACAAACAGAAAAAAACTTAAGCATGCCTGGCACACAGTAAGGGCTCAATAAATGGGGCTTGCTATGCTAATGGCACTGCCTATATATATAAAGGGCATCAGATGTGGAGGGATTCCTGTTAAGTCTTTTAGAAAACACTCTTGGTCATATCCCTGTTTTTTCCACTTTTATTTTTAAAAACAACAGGAAGAATAATAAAATAGAGTATCAAGTCAAAGGAAAGAGATGTTACAATTCATTGTCTTGGGAATCAGGCTAAGCTCTAGGTTTCATCCACTTTTAGGATTCTAGAGACCTTTTGCTTATATAATTTCTTTATGCTGAACTTAAAGGGGACGTGTTATAAATGTACTTATATATGGAACTAGGGATTTTCACAATATCTTCTACCCCTTTGCAATAATAAAGTGACTTTCAACGATAGAGTCCAAGTTAGGGGAGTTAGAAGATGGGTCTGTTTTCTTGGAAACATTATTTAAGGATCTGATAAAAATCTTTAGAAACTTTTCATTTAATTCAGTAAAAAAATTTTTCATGGTAAAACATGAAAAATAATAAGAAAAAAAAATTGTTCATTATAATAATGGCCAAGAATCCTGTGGCATTCCCATCCCAGAGCTTAGGTAAAGGTGTTTCTGGATTCAAGAGTAGACTTGTAAGTTGGTTTAGATGAAAGAGGAAGGTACTGGCTACAAAAGCAGAAATGTAGAGTTGTTGGCTAGACTTCGGGACTATTTGAGCCAGTAGTTCCCCCCCACACCCCCCACCCACTAGTGCTTTGCCATTTAACACGCCAACTATCCACCAAAGCTGATTCTCCTCTTAGTTATATTGCTGGTTACGACAGAGGGTTCATCCTCTCATTCACTTTCAGAAAAAGATGTCGATTCTGAAAGCCTAATTAACTTAGGCTCGAGTAAATTCCTTGTGGTAATAGGATAGAACTGCTCCGTCATCTTAGATGGCCCCGGGACAAGGGCTTTTTTAGATACTTGTTTTTCTTAGCTACCCCTTCACTGTCAACGTTTTATAATTGTGGGTGTTTTGCCTACATGTAAGTCTATGCACCACGTGCATGCCTAGTGCCTGTGAAGGTCAGAAGAGGGCTTAGATTCCTTGGAACTGGAGTTAAAGATAGTCATAAGCCACCACATGAGTGCTGGGAATTGAATACAGGTCCTTTGGAAGAGCAGCCAGTGCTACTTAATTGTTCAGTCATCTCTCCAGCCCTTTCCCCTAAGTTTTTAATACGTAGCTATATTGTACATCTGGTTATGTGTTGTATTCTTTACACATAAGGTTTGTTTCGAATGCATGATTTACACTCAGTTCAGGTTCATTCCTAGCGCACTGGATGGTAAGAACTTTCCTTGAAGCTCATGTCCACATGAAAGTGATGGACACAGCAAAACTATAAGTTCTGTTAAAATTGAGAGAGCTAAGGAGTGGGCCAGATTGGGGTAGGCAAGCAATAGAGGCCATTATTCAAGCTGAGAACAACAGATCATCTGTCCATGAGCAGGCAAGTTACAAAATCAGTTCCCATCAGGATTTTTTATTTTAACTCCAATAGTCTACCCTAATTTTTAATTTTCTTTCTTTCTTTCTTTCTTTCTTTCTTTCTTTCTTTCTTTCTTTCTTTCTTTCTTTCTTTCTTTCTTTCTTTCTTTCTTTCTTTCTTTTTTTGTTTTGTTTTTCGAGACAGGGTTTCTCTGTGTAGCTTTGCTCCTTTCCTGGAACTCACTCTGTAGACCAGGCTGGCCTCAAACTCACAGAGATCCACCTGGCTCTGCCTCCCAAGTGCTGGGATTAAAGGTGTGTGCCACCACCGCCCGGCTTAATTTTCAATTTTAAGTCCATTTTAAATTCACTCTGGAAGTAGCTGCAAAATGGAGTATCTTGGTTGTCAGTGTTAGACTGTCACAGTTCAAATACTCTGTAGTTATTGGCTGTGTTAGCCCTTTGATCTTTTGGACTTACACACTGCATCATTAAAAGAGGATATTGTTCATTTGTTTCTGGGATGCTGGAGTGAAAAATAATGACAAATAAAACATTTAAATCACTAAGAATGCTGTTTATAAACGTGAGGTTCCCTTTCATTATTTGACTGCCCTTTCTGAAAATACTAACTGAAGTCTTAGGAATTCATGGTCCACAAAAAATAAAATTATTAATTTAAAACACATCAACTCCATCTCAAAGTTGTTTTCTATAGAATAGATGTTACAGTTGGCACAAATTGGAACTATCACGCCCATAAATCATATTCAGGTCTGGGGCAACTCTCTATACAGTATAATTTACATGAAGACTGAAGGAAAATCATATTTTAAATGGTTTATTATATGTGTTAGTTGCAAAAAAGTTTGATATTAAGTACAAAAAAATTTATAGGTTAGTTTCAGTTATGTGACTATGACCAGAAGAGGCTGACATTTGTGAAAATTAAAGGTAAGATGTTCATGCATGTTTATCTTTATTTCCTAGGATAAATCTATTAGTACAAGTTTGCCTGTCTTAGATTTAATAGATGCCATTGCACCAAATGCGGTTCGTCAGGAAATGATCAAGAGAGAAAACCTTACTGATGAAGACAAACTGAACAATGCTAAGTAAGCTCTTCTGGTTTGTATTAGACCACAGTGACCCTCTCGTGAAACCTAAACTCTCACAAGGGATGTTTTTACCTTTAAAAGTCCAATTTGTATGGGAAATATGATTTTTAAAAAATCACATCCTAAACGTTTTTGTAAAGTTAATCTCATAAAAAGGTTCTTCTCTTAAAATGTGTTAATTTAAAACATGGTAGATAACAAATCCCAAGATGTCTTTCTTGTCTTTTCAAGGTACGCCATTTCAGTTGCTCGGAAGATTGGTGCTCGGATCTATGCGCTACCTGATGACCTCGTAGATGTCAAACCAAAGATGGTTATGACAGTGTTTGCCTGCTTAATGGGAAAAGGACTGAACAGACTCAAATGATGAAGCATCTACTATGATCTGCCACATTAAACACATCGAATGTCTCAGTTTACAGAATTTTGAAATGTAGTGGGTATAAAATCAGAGTGTCTATGCTCAAAATAGTTCTGTATTCAGAAATGAATAATATCCTGTCCATACTAGTTATAATTTGTCCACCTTTTTGGATAACACAATTACTTTAACAATCAATACCAATACAGGAATATCAAGCTGCTATTTCATAATTGAATTATTTTATTTCCTAAAGGTCTTACCAAAATAAGACTAATCATTCTTTTTCATAGCTTGAAAAAGACCTGTATAAGGTTTTGTCAGGTCCTGCTATTAAATGTGTTTGGAGTTTTTTGAAGTGTTATTTAATTTTGATCACAAATATACGTAAAGTCATAATCTAATTTAATCCTCTTGTTTTTTCCCTATGTAAAGTGATCTAAAATTAAAACCTTTCTGTAAATTTCTATCTCATATAAAAATTTAAAGAGATAAGTATAGTTCATCAACATTAAACTTTTTTAATATGAAAACTGATTCTTGAGTAAACCCCGAGGTTCTTTCTTGCATAAGCTGTAGGAACTTTTAAAGTTTGACTGTAACTGCTTTGCTACTTTACATGTCCTGATTTGATAATATAGCTTTATTTCTGACATGTAGCATAATACTAAAGGTTGGTAAGATGTTACATTTATGTATTTCCCTAAAGCATCTGAAGTACCCAGATTTTCTTAAATGGTATGTATTAAGTGGTCAGCTAGCCATTAAGTATTGATTTTGCCCCTACAATGTGTGTGACACCTTTCAGCTTGTGGATATTGGATGTGTGAAGGTATCTTTTACAAATATTAATTATGAACGTGCATGTAGTTATTTTTCACCTAATTCCTTTCAAAGTACTTGCAGCCAAACACTGGATAGAACATCTCAACAGACATTGATATGGCCCTGTTAGCATCACATTACACTTACTAGTCTCAGGACTAGTCGTAATGATGCCTACAGAATTAGAATATGCCCACCGAATAACTTTAGTAGAAAGCCGATAAAAGCTAATGTCCATCATAGTTTCATGTTTTTCACGGCCCTGTGTAAACTGGGAATATTTAAGGGTTGTGTTCCTTAGGAAGAGTTAAAACTTGAAACCTCTTCTCCTCAGCATTTTTAGCGGTAGAGAACTTCTCTGGCTCATAGTTGAAGCCGGAAATCTGTTCCCGTCTTCCACTCTAGCGCCAGCGAGCAATCTTCCTGTACAAGGAAAGTGCTGCACTCATCTCTGTGTGAATGGGTTGTCTATATTCTCCTCTTCCACTGATCAAAACAGACTGTGAAGAGGGAGAGTGTCTGTGTGCTTAGGGTAGACTTTTTTTAATGAAATACTAACAGGTGGACTTCTTAAAATATATTCTTCTACAAGAGATTTCTTTGCCTTTTATATTTTGATGATTGTTTTCTTATATGAAGATGTAAGTATGCTTTTGCTCTTTTTCTGAGATTATTTAAATCATGCTTCTTTGATTTTTTTCACCATAATATTTACTAAGATAATCTGATTTACATGGGATTTAGTACTTTAAAGTGTTCTTTTACTCACAAAGTATATTTAATAAAATGCTGTGTATGTATAATGTGTATTTATTTCATTTAAAGAATTATATAGAACCTTCAGTATTGGTTTGTTATAAACTTATTTCCCATAAAAGAACACAACACCTAAATGAAGTAATACAAAAACTTTATTTCTTTGGAGGTGAGATTTTTTTTCTTTCAGAAAAGAAAAAAAATTTAGGGGTTAGAGAGATAGCTCAGTGGTTAAGAGCACTGGCTACTCTTCCAGAAGATCCCATTTCAATTCCTAACACCCACATGGCAGTTCACAACTGTCTATAACTCCACTTCCAGGGGATCAAGCATCTTTACACACAGACATACACACAAGCAAAACATAATGCATATAAAATAAAAATAAATAATTTTTTAAAAAAGGAAAATATAAGTTATAAAATTTTAATGTTTTTATCATTGTGTGTGTGGATGATGTGTATATATGGGTATGCATGCATACATGTGGAGGTCAGAAGACAGATCTGTGGAGTCAGTTTTTTCCTTACACCTTTATGGGAATTAAACTCAGGTTTTCACCAGGATGTGGTAGCACACACCTTTAATCCAAGCACTCGACAGGCAAAGGCAGGCAAATCTAGAGGCTAGCCTGGTCTAAGGAGCAAGTTCCAGGACAACCAGGGCCACACTGAGAAACCCAGTCTTGACAAATCAACAAAAACAAAAATCTCAGGTCTTTAAGTTTGCAGAAACAGCACTTTTATCTACTGAACCATCTCACTGGCCCTCATATGAAGAATTCTATTAAAGACTAACTACATGATTATTGTAAATTTAGTTTGTGATGAAATAATTTGCATGAATAAAATTCACTAGCACTAATTTATTGTCCTCAATGTTCAAATCCTAGTGGAGACAGTCAGCCAATAAAGAAATAGCAATAAATAAAACAAGAAAGAGGGATAATGGAAAGCACAGGAGAATGTGCTACATGTAGGCAGAATTTTTCCATCGCTGGAGCCGCTTCCAAACTTAAACACAGAGACTTATAGTAATTGTAAATGTCCAGCTAACAGCCCAGGCTTATTACTAAGTAGCTCTTAACATTTTAAGCTAACCCATATTCCTTATTTAAGCTCTGCCATGTGGCAGTACATTTATTAGCATGGCACATTCATCTCCTGCTCCCACTACATCTAGCTGGTGAATCCTGACTCCAACACTCTCCTTCCCAGCATTCTCAATTTGGCTTTCCTGCCTAACTTTATCCTGTTCAGCAATTGGCCAGTCAGCTTCTTTATTAAACCAACCACAGCAACAAATCTTCACAGTGTACAAAAGGATTATTCCACAGCAGCTACAGTCTGATTTGGGAGCAGAGGGGGAGATTATTTGGATAGTTAGGCAAGGTCTCTCTAAGGATGTTTTGTTTTGGACTGTGTTCAGTGGGGCAAACAAATGCAAATAAAGAGTCTAGTAGGCACTATGAAAAAGAAACAGACAGATGCAGCCCTTTAGAGTAGCAAAGGGAAGGAGGACACTGAAAAATATAAAAAGTTCTATCTTACTTGTAGGACTTGATGTAAATCAGAATTTCTTTCCCTTCTCTGGATTGCTCTTTTTTTTTTTTTAACCTATGACTTGGAGTTGCTTAGAGTAATGTGCTACTTTTAAGTTTTGCATTCCATTGTTCATGGTAACTCCACCACTGGTCTTCATCTATGCAAAATATGTGTATGTGATGTTAGAATGATCCAGTTTATGCTGGCCAAGCAGTTTATTAAGAAGAAAAAAGAACACTCGGGAGGCAGAGGCAGGCGGATCTCTGTGAGTTCGAGGCCAGCCTGGGCTACCAAGTGAGTTCCAGGAAAGGCGCAAAGCTACACAGAGAAACCCTGTCTCAGAAAAAAAAGAAAAGAAAAAAAAGAAAAACGAATATAGTCTGTAACTGAGACAATCCAAGAATCCGAAGTGTATTATAACACCAGATTGCCTGAAGTAGACTCTAATGCTTTAGAAGATCTCCTAAGATTACTATCAAAGTGGGTTGGGAGTCTTAGAAATCAATCCAGGCCCCATAGGAGTTCTTTGGATAAAGATTCTGTGTGTAGGGCTGTGAGCCATTTGAATTCTTTAACCTCAAATACATTTTGGATAGGCCAGGGTTAGAGTTCTGTTACTGGCTAAACATTTTTAATATTTAATAAAAAATATGTAAGTACACACACAGAAGTAAACATGTTCTGTTTCCACTGGCCTCACTTGAACCATTTGGAAATTTCACCAAATACATAAACTAGTAATTGTATTTAACAATACAGAATAATGGGGAGATTGTCTAGAAACAAAAGCCAGAGTGACTCTAGAGACTATTTCAAAGTAAACATGTAGAAAAATGTTTGAAAAGATGTCTGGCATCTACTAAGGCCTTTTAAAGAGCATCTAAAGAGAATGTTGATTTAAAAATTAAGGAAATTAAAATGTTGTTAGAGAAAGTAATGGGACAAAGCAGCCTGAATAGGAGAGGAAGTATTGCCCTCAAATTTAAGATACTCCTAAGTAAATTTATTCATTGTCTTAAAAATCTAAAACTTAAACACAAGGTTCAGATTTTCCCCTAACATTGACTGTAGGAAACAGTAGAAATTACTGAAAAGATGTAATTTCAAGTCACACTTGCTGTGTCAGTCAGCTGATGTCTAAATAACAAATCTCTTAAAAATGGTCTTAGGTCACCTTTGACTTACATATGAATACATGTGTATAAAACGACGTCAGTAATATCAGGAATGTTAGACCATAGTAGATCATAAGAAATTTTTTCCAGGGCTTTTAGGAACAAGGGTAACGTAAGCACAAACTTCCAAATTCGGTGGCTTGGCCGGGCTCTAGGACAATTCCGTAGGCGATTTCAACTAAACGTTAATTCCTCAAAAGCTCAATGGCACACTGCAGCGTATTTCCTTTCCGTGCCGCAGCAGCAGCAGCTGCAGGCAGCAGCAAATTATCTCAAACCCGCAACCTAAGAAATGAGGCCAGGCGATTCCCATGCCCCTCAAAGATGCGGCAGAGGCTCTAGGTGACTGACATGGGAGGCGTGTCAGGCCTGAGGCCCCGCCCACCAGCCCCGACAGACCCCGCCCACTCGAGCGGGGCTTCGCCGCAAGCCCCGCCCCGTGCCGTCGCCTCCGCGGGCTGAGGATGACGTGAGGAGCGAGCGGCGGCGGCGGCGGCGGCGAGCGTCTGCCTCCTGCGGGTGCAGCTGGGCCAGCGGTTCCCACAGCCCCGGAGCCAGCCGTGCTGCGCAGCGCACCGCCGAGCTCCTCCGCCGGCGGCCCCCTCTCTCCCTCCCAGGCCGGGCCGCCCCGTGCGCGGCCCCTGCGGCTCCTGGCACGGCCCCGCGCTCAGCTGCCGCCCTGGCGCGCTCCACTCTGTCGTCCCCGGACGGGCGCGGACCAGCTCGCCCGGGGCGCCGGCGGCTGGGCAGAGGGCGCTGGCCCCGGGGCCGCGCCGGCGCGGCCACCAACCTGGGGCTGTCCGTGGAGGGCGAGTGCTGGTTCCGGGGAGAGGCGACGCCCTTCGGGGCCAACGGGCCGCACGCCGATGTGGCCGTGGGAACGACTCACCCGTTTTCCAGCTCTGGGGCGGGGCTGGGGTCGGGGTCGGCGCCCATGGGGGCCCCGCCTCCGTCCCCTGGCCTGCCCCCGTCGTGGGCCGCGATGATGGCGGCCCTGTACCCGAGCACGGACCTCTCGGGCGTCTCCTCCTCCTCCCTGCCTTCCTCCCCATCCTCCTCGTCGCCCAACGAAGTGATGGCGCTGAAGGATGTGCGGGAGGTGAAGGAGGAGAACACCCTGAATGAGAAGCTTTTCTTGCTGGCGTGCGACAAGGGTGAGAGCTTAGGCCCCTTTCTCCGCCCCTTGGACCCCTTAAGACTCATTCCCGGGGTCCTGCCCCTGCCTCGACTGACTCCCGACCCTCCCGCTTGTTCTTGCGCGCGACGGCTACTCCCTACCTGTAAGGCCGGCAGGACTTCTGCCAGATTGAGCATGAGCCCGCAGGCAGGTAGGGCGGGGGCGGTGGACTCCTGCAGGCGGGATGTTTTGGTTGCTACTTGGGAGCCCTGATCCCAAAGTTGCTCCGCTTCTGCCACTGATAAACTCCAGGCTGGAGTTTTTCCTTTGGGAGCCAGAGACTAGTTTTGGACCTTCTAATTAGAAAACTCTGTTAATTTCCCTTATGATGTCTCCTATTTATGGATTGTCACATTGCATTTTTGTTTTGTTTTAAAGACTTTCCCCCTGTTTAGCATCAGCCGCCTGTTACAGTTGAGTAGACTTAGGTATTTATTCCATTATCCTTAAGCAGAAATGACATGAAATAAGGACAAGACAGGAAAAATCCTGCCCTAGCTGCCAAAACTTTCCCCAAACTTATGGAACCCCTTTGAGTGTTGGTACATTTTTTTTTTTATTAGGGAGGAAGGTTTATTGCTTCAGAGAGTTGGTGGGAGGCAAAGGTAGTGAAAAGTATAGGTAAAATATGTGGAATATATTGTTTTTTGAATCTAGAAACTGGTCACTTTATGGCCACATGAAAAGCATGCTTTCAAGTAATGCATTGTAATAAAGGAATGGGAACTTGATTGCTCTCAGAGTGCTTTTATCTCCCAAAAAAAGGTACTACAAAAATTCTCATTCCTCGCTTCAGCAGTTTGTTGTGCAAAGGCTGTGTTGTTCATTCAGGAAAACTTCGTTAGAATCATGCAGACTTCCGAAACCTAATTCTTGAGGCCAGCGTGTACTATGGGAAAACTAGTTACAGATGTTTTTGTTTTTGTTTGCATGTATATGTTTAAATCAACAACAGTCTCCTTAACCTTTAAAAGCATTTGAAATAGTTTTTCATTTTTTACACAACTGCACTTGATCTTAGCCAAACCAGAAAGCAATCGTATATGCATGCAACCTTTTGAAAACACATTGACATATAAACAAAGTCCACTTATGTCTATTGCCAATCACTTTTATGATTTATGTGATAATATTAAATAGTAAACATTTGTTAAAATCTACCATAGACTTCTTTGACTAATCTTAGAAATATAAAGAAATATAAAACATATGTCTAAAATGTCACAAAAACTATGATCTGTGGATGATATAAAGTACGTAATTTTACCCAAGTGCATTGCCCAAGTTGTTTCCCTCAAAAACTACCCAAAAGGAGAAAGGAAATGGTTGTGTTGTATTACAGAAGTCAAGAACCATTGATATATTCTAGTTAATTGTGTGGTTATTTAAAAGTACGTTAGGAAAGGGAATTTGATATTCTTGTCAAACTGAGAATAGAGACGTGTTGTAATGAAATATGATTGGAGTAAGTATTTTTGTGATACATAAATTTAGAATGGTTGCATGAGATTTCTCAAAAGGAGTTTTAATTATAAAATTTTTATAAACTGTCCATAAGTACCCGTTTAAGCAGCTTGAGATCTATCTACCTACCTACCTACCTGAAAACAGGGATCTGAGATATATGTGTATATATGTATATGTATATGTATATGTATATGTATATGTATATATGTATATATATATATATGCGTGTGTCTGTGTGTGTGTCTGTGTGTGTATGTGTGTGTCTGTGTGTGTGTATGTGTGTGTCTGTGTGTGCTTGTGTGTCAAGTCATCACTATGCTTTATTGATCTGATTATAGTTGAAAGAATTAAAATAATTTATGTTAGAAAAGGCATCCATATTTGGATGTACTAGTTGGAAATTAACTCTTATCTGTATGGGTAGTTTATAAACTTTGTTTTCTGTGTAAATTTAAAAAGCAAGCATGGTATCTTTAATAGCCCCAGAGAAACTCAACTAGTTTCATTTAATAATCATTTCTACATGTATGAAGTATTCATAGTATAGTCTTCTAAAATAAAAGCTAGAGATTTCTAAAAGCTAGAGATTCCTAAAAGAAAATTTGCAGAGATGAGGTGGTTGTATGTATTTTAGTGAATGAATGGCCATTTAAAATGAGTAGTGTACAGATGAGGGAGTAAACAAAATAGGAAAGGGAAAGATTTTATGGTTTGGAATAACTAGCCTTTATGTAAATTAATTCCATAAATCTAGGTAATTGCCGATTACCTGGTCATCAAAATAGACCAGAATCATCTCAAAGCTAACCTATGGTTCTTTTTTGTATTAAAAAAATAAAAAATGAATTGAAAGTTTCTGTTCCATTGATATAAAGCAGTTTTAATATAAACCTACCAGATTAAATTCTTTCAAAGTATATATATATATGTGTGTGTGTGTGTGTGTGTGTGTGTGTATACATATATATATATCTTTTAGACAAAGAGGTTGAAATCCAGATACAAAAGCTAACTGAGCAAGAGCTGACAATAAATGAGTTGTCTTATTAATATTAAGTAGACCACCATGTTTTTCTTTTTTCCTCTCTTATTGAGAGTTAGTGTGGTAATTACCCTATTTAATTTGTGGAAGCCTATGATTCCCTTAGGCCTCTTGGCTGCTGAATGGATAAATAATGTTTTAGGAGCACTAAACTTAAGTATAAGTCTTTATTTTTTTTCTCATTTAAAGTGTTAGGTAGATACCTTTAAAACATATTCGTGAACGTAAGCTTTTTGATTTGTTGATGTCAGTAATCAGAGCTTATGCCAAATAAGGAAGAATGAAAGTATTTGCTCTCTGCCAATGCTGCATGTGGAGTATTTCCAGAAAATTCATATTTTCATTAGTAGTCCCTTCTGGACATTTCACTATGGAGTTAGAGAGGGTATGGGAGGGCAGAATTTCACCTGTACCCCTGGATTCATCCTTGTTTGTGTCTGTCAGTCACCTTTGTGGAAGGCTTGCTACATTATAAGGAAGGTTATTTTAAGTTCTGTAGAAGCTTTGTGTACCTTGGGGCCCAGGATGCTTTCAAAATGTGCAACATTTCCTCGAGATGATATGCCACTGTTGTATTAACACCTTACTTAATATGTTTATATAGTACTTTCTTTCTATTTTTGCTATTTGGAAGAAATTTGGAGGGTGTGTCAGGTTAGAGAGGAGAGTGGTTTGGATAATTAAAATGCAGAGTACCAAGTGTTGCTGAGAAGTTTTGTGTAGATAGGCAGCACCTAATATAAAGATATGTACGATGAGGGAAAATAATTTGCAGAAAGGAGGGCTGATGAGAGCATAATTAGCATCAAGAGTATTGGAGTTACTATAGGCATCGTTCTCTACAGCTCACAAAGTATCACTAGTTACAGAACCCATGCATTCTGTACAGGGAATCTTTGTAAATCACCCAAGTTTTAGAATGTACTAGTTGAAAAGTATAGCCATAGGGAGTGGTTCACAGTTACTTTAATGAAAGATGAGTGAGCAGCTAGCTGCCTTACTGACTCATGTAGTGATCTCACAGTGTGTTTCTTTTTCTTATTTCTAATTTGCTGCTCTTTGCCATGCTATCAAAATATACACATGAAGTTCTTAATTGTGTTAAGGCATTGGGCAAAAAGCAGTTATTAATGAGTTACCGACTACATCCATATTCTTTAGGAATTTTTTTATAATAAAGATGTTTTCTTGTGCAGTAGTAAGGAACAGTAGGTAAAAAGATGTATATTTGTGTATATAATAGATCTTTCTGAGCAAATGTTCAATTTAACTTAAATTTCCCTGTAGCTAGAGTTTTCCTGCCTTGCCCACAGTCAAGACAAATCTTTGTCACCCACCAGTCCCACAGCCGCTCAGACCTGACCAAGTAAACCCAGAGACTTATTTTGCTTACAAACTGTATGGCCGTGGCAGGCTTCTTGCTAACTGTTCTTATAGCTTAAATTAATCCATTTCCATAAATCTATACCTTGCCACATGGCTTGTGGCTTACCGGTGTCTTCACATGCAGCTTGTCATGGCAGCGGCTGGCAGTGTTTTTCTGCCTCAGCCTTCTGCTTCCCAGAATTCTCCTCTCTCCTTGTCCCACCTACTTCCTGCCTGGCCACTGGCCAATCAGTATTTTGTTTATTGACCAATCCGAGTAATGTGACATACAGACCATCCCACAGCATTTCCCATATGAGATTTGGAAGATAGGATATTCCTAGTACAGAGCTCTCTCTCTTCTGGGAAGTTAAGAACAAATGATCCAAGGGAAACCTCAGTCCATTATGTATTACAAGGCTGAAAGGTTAACTCTGAATGCACCAGCACTGTTGCGATCCGAGCTTCTCTTGCCCTTTTATAGTACTATAAATGTCTTCTTCAGACTGATTCCATCAGATTTTGTGATGCTGAGAAGTCTAAGACTAGGAGTAATATTGTAATGCAGGGAATGAGAAATTCAAATATTATTTAGAAGTAATAAATGATAACATTAAAAATCCAAAGTGAATGATTAGGACTAAAAGTTTCCAGTACCATATCAATGATTTATGAGTTCAGTAGAATTTCTTTGGGTTCCAAAGCTTTTTCCTCTTAATCTGTTTTTAATATTAATCGGGAATATGTTATTTTTTCTGAGACAGAGTTTCTCTGTGTAGCCCTGGCTACCCTGGAACTCTCTCTGTAGACCGTGCTGGCTTCAAATTCAGAGATCTGCCTGCCTCTGCTTCCTGAGTACAGGGATTAAAGGTGTGGGACACCACCACCTGGCTTAATTGGGAATATTTTATGTAGAATGTTATAATTCCACATCCAAAGGTTTTTTTTTTTTTTAAAGAAAGTTTGGTTTGAAAAGATTTATAATTTTTTAAATATAAATTCTGTTTGGTTAATATAAAGTTTAAAAACTGGTCAGCTTTTTTTGTGAGAGTTGTGGGGGTCGGGTTTTTTTAGACAGAATCTTGGTCTATAGTCCAGTTTGGCCTGGAATTCGATATGTGAGTAACCTAGGCTGGCCTCAGACTTGCAGCAATCCTTCTGCTTCTGCCTCCTGGGTGCTGAAATTATAGGCATGAACCACCACATGTAGCAAATAAATGATGAAATTTATCATCAGATGTTAGAAAGTCAAATGAGAAGCCAGCAAGGAAATAGAAAATCCTCTTTACTGTTATTGTAACATTTCTCTACTGTATGTCTCTGAAGGATTTTTCAGAGTTGGGCAGAGTGAATTTATTGCTGAGGATCTCTGGGATTACCGTGGTATTTTTTATACTATTTTATTTGCTGGCCCAGTTTCCAGTGGGCTTTATAGAACTTGGTAAAAATTATGTCCGTTGAGGATGTTAGGAATCATAAGGTTGATATGCTTTGAATTTTACAGAATGGATTGAAGAGGTAAGGCTAGAACAGGTGACCAACTGATCCATAAGCTAAATCCAGCTATTTAGTCTGTGAGCTAAGACTGGCTTTTACATTTTACATTTCAAATACTTAAAAATATTTCTAATTAAAAGAAGGGTATTTTAAAACATAAAAATTCTGTAAATTTCAAAAGGTTTTATTGGAACACACCCTCAGTTGTTTCCATAGGTCCGTGCCTGCTGTGGTGGCAAAGGGTTCGGGTGATTGTGACTGAGATATCATGGTCCACAAAACCCAGCATATTTCACTGTCTGGCCCTTTCTCAGAACTATTTTGTTGACCCCCGGTGTTAAAGTAGAAAGTGTTGTATGAGTAATAATACAGAACAGAGCCCAGTGTGAACCGAATCCAAGTTCATTTTGTACAGAAGCAGCTAGTTTAAAGGGTTGGAGAGGAGTGTGAGCAGGGGTTCCATAGAGTCAGGGCAGCGAAAAATTATAAAGCAGCGGGGGAAATGTACAAAAAGTGCACGGTTGATTTATGTGAAACTAGTGTGGATTTGTTAGCTGGCGCCAAAAGCAGTTAAATGGCTGTCATTTCACATGGCCCATAAATGGCCCTGTCTTCAGTGTTCAAATGAACTAAGAGCCACGACTTTCCTCAGGCATCTATTTGCACAGGACCATGCTAGTGATGCAGCCTAGGGCTATTAGAAAGTGTGTTAAAGGAAATGTTTTGTTCATGTCTTAAGGGCTAAGATTGAAGCCTCATGGGGGAAAGGAGAACATTAGCTTGCTTAGGATTTGGTCAAAGAGAAGATCTTTTTCAGTAGGTGTATCAGTTAGGAGGCTGTTGCACTGTCCAAAAGGCTTGGTAATGGTTTGGCTGAGGGTTAGCTGTGTTCACAGCGACAGGTGAATGAGTATGGGAGGTACTTGAGGTCGGACTGAGAGGACCTGCTGTTGCATTGGTGCACTGCCTATGGATAAACTGAAAACATTTCTGTTTTATTTGTTGAACAAAGACAACTAGGGGCTTAGGGTGGCAGATAAAGTGTCTGCTCTGGAAACATGAAGAGTTTGGATCTCCAGCCTTCATGTAAAGAGCAGAGTGTGTTGATATAAGTCTGTAACGCTGGGCAGTCGAATCCATGGAGCTGGGTGGCAGCCAGTCTAGCCAGTCAGTGAACTCTGAGCTCAGGGAGAAAGCCTGTCCAGGAGGTGGGGGAGTAGAGAGCAGTAGAGGAAGACACCCAACCTGGACCCCTAGCCTCCACATTCCGTACACCCACACACAGGAACACACACATAAACCCACAGACACACAATCAAAAATGAAATTTAAAAACAACTATGCCATCACAAAAATAAGCAAATTATATTGCTTTTCGAAAAACAAGAGATACGACTTGCAAGCAACTTCATTATGAAAGAAAACGTCATCTGGCTTAGCAGGTGTTTTGCCTCGCATCTGGGCTGTTAGCTAGCCTCCTGTCTGTCTAAGTTTTCTAACCTTTTCACACATGCGTTCATCCTCACAGTTAGCAGCTGTTCTAGTCTTTACAGCATATCAGTTTAAATGACTTGCAGATATAAACTTTAGTAATGAAGTGACACTTAAGAAGTAATGGCTGAAAATACTACAGAATTAATGAAGCACATTGACCTTAGATTTAGGAAGCCTATAGAGTTCCAAGAAAGTGAATTCAAATGAATGACCTTCACCTAGATATATCAGGATAACAAAGCGGAGTTTTATGAGTAGTGTTTTCTTATCCTTATGCTTAAAATTAAATGTGTCTGAAATAGTTTTAAGTATTTTTTTAGCAATAGTGATGTCATTGGAGTGGATTATTTGGCCCTCTTGGCACAGCTCAAGACTAAGAACATCACTTCGTCAGTGGAATTAAATGTTAGTGCTATGGGGAAATTATTTCATGACTAGTTTTTTATTCTTGAGACCTAAGAAGATGTGTTATTAAGAAAACTATTATTCAGTTTCTTTTTTTAATGTAAGCAGGTATTAAAAATAGTAAGTCTGAATTTTTCACAAATAAAATCTGTTATCTTAGTTGCAATATTGTTTTCTTTATTCATTTAGTCGAATTGAATGTTTTCTGTCTGTGTACCATGCAATTATTTCTTTTTCCTTCCAGTTTCCACTCTTATTATTCTTTCCCTATTTCTTACTCACAGGCATCTAAGGAATAACTATGAAAAACAGTTTACTCATTTTTGTATTTAAAAAGTAAAATAAAACGTGTCCCTTGCTTTCTTTCTCTAGTGAGCATTTCTCTTTGGATTTTTCTTTTTCTTTTTCCCTGCACAATCTCACTAGCAGGCAAATACACTGCGCCTTTAGTTACAGTAACTCCTGCTTTCCTCCCATGGGATGACTGTGCTGTGGTGGCCTTCAGTCAGGCAGAAGACAGGCAAGCAGTCATTCTAGTCCTAACGTGGCATTTTGTGAGCTGGGTGTTCCCTGTTTATTAACACTCCACCTCACCTTCCTTAACAGGACGGCATGTGCACATGTGTGCACACATGTTTGTGAGAGGGAGGGGATAGGGACTTTTAGGTACCCTTACTATACAGTACGTATATCGTCTACCCCCGTCTCCATTTTAACCAATATGATGCATGAGTAGATGTGTGTGTCTGAGATCCAAAACTAATTCCTTCTAAGTTTCATTTTATTTTTCTATAATAGCTGTCAGCCTGTATTTTGGGGTATTCTTTATTAAATTGTTTTATATATCTTCTATAAGTTTTTCTCCTTATAACATCAAGTTAAGAATTTTAAACTAGAAATTTTTATTACATACTACACATTTATTTTTTTCTACTTGTGTTTTATATTTACTGCATATATGTGTATTATTTTATCAAGATAGACTTTTTTCCAGGAAATGTTCACATTTTCTGTGCACATGTCCACATGCAAAGCAAAAATGAGTTTAGGTATTTTTAATCTTTTAATTCAGCAGGATAAAAATTTTCTTTATACTCATTCGTGTTTACTGTCTTAAATATTAAAGTATGTTTGTATATTGTTATTTAGGTGACTATTATATGGTTAAAAAGATTTTGGAGGAAAACAGTTCAGGTGACTTGAACATAAATTGCGTAGATGTGCTTGGGAGAAATGCTGTTACCATAACTATTGAAAACGAAAGCTTGGATATACTGCAGCTGCTTTTGGACTACGGTTGTCAGGTACAAGGCTAGATGATTTTATCCAGTAGCTTCTAAGAAATGTTAGCTATGCCTGCCTTCACCTCTCCCTCCTGCTTCCTTTCTGTTTCTTTCCTTTGTTTACTCTCCTGCCTTTGCCTTTCACCTTCTGTTTGGTTTTGAGCCACTAAGAAGTTTACAAAACAAACCCAAATAAGCTATTAAAGAACGTAATATTTTAAATTCGTGTTTTTCTTCCTGTTTCCTTTCCCTACATCAGACGAAAGTAAACTATCATGAATTACTAAAGATGACATTATTTTTATTACTGATAGGATTACTATTTGTATTACATACCTAAAAATAGTGCAAGTGTTCTAGAAATGCCAGGGGACAGGGTTTTCTGTGACCCGTGTTATTTATAGGCACAGGAACAAAATGTTCCTCACAAAACAACTTACAGTTCGATTTGGTTTTCCTAAGTTTTATTATGTTTTCTCTTTGTTTGAAATGTAGTGTTTGCTTTCATCTAAAGATGAATGATTTGTTTTAAAACTGGAACTGATAGAACTTTCCATTTGTCTTCATGTCACCTAAGGTAGAAGAGCAGACATGTACGTCTGGAAGGTCTAAGTTAATAATAGCATCGTTTCCTTTCCCTTTTGGCTCACTCATGAGAAACATAGCATAAGAACTCTGGTCCTTCTGATGCAGCTGTCATGAGGCATAGCTTTTGGAGTGACATCAGGAAGCACAGCATTTTGGTTTTTTAGTATGGTAGGTGGTTTTAGGTACATCCCTATTATTTTATAAAGTGGTATTGTGAGTGATTTATATGTATATGTGTGTATATATAAGTACACCCCCCACACACACACACACACTTGGGGTAG
Organism: Peromyscus maniculatus bairdii; assembly: GCF_049852395.1. Taxonomy (NCBI): domain Eukaryota; kingdom Metazoa; phylum Chordata; class Mammalia; order Rodentia; family Cricetidae; genus Peromyscus; species Peromyscus maniculatus. The sequence continues at coordinate 93,263,404 of NC_134858.1, read as the reverse complement.
AAAAGGGAATTGGGTACCCAGCCACTTTAGCTATACCTATAGTACATCAAGTAACTAAATGAGATGTGAGCTGCCGTAGTAATTTCCTTGACGTTTCTAGGTTAGGTTTAGTTGTAGAGCACTTCTCCTTCAAAGTCAACTTTTTCTCATTTTAGATTTCATTTTAGCAAACTTAATTTTTTAGTTTTCTGATCTGAAGAGAATCAAGAAAGGCCATAAAAGGGGCATTAGAGCTGCAGCTGAGCAAAATGAAGCATGGGAGTGCTCACATTGTTTACTTAGAGATTGTTAGCACCGTGTCTGTCTGGTGGTTAGGCTTTATGACAGTGATTTAGCATCAGTAAGGAAAAGTTAAATTATATTCACTACTTAACAGCTTAGATGAAAGTACATATGTGTATGTATACCTTTTAAGCAGAAAACTTCCATCAAAATTATTTAAAATTTAAAGTTAAACACTTAAAGGCATAAGCTTCAGTTACCTAGAAAATAAGATTATAAAGGAATTCAGTCCTTGATGATTTTGGGTGAGAATTGCTGTGGTATAATAACTGCATTTACATATATGGCTTTATATACATAATTCTGCAGTACACATGGTTCTTTCACACTCTGATTACATTTGAGCATCACAGTCAGATTGTCTAGATGCTATCTTTTATACATCAGAAAACTGAGGCTCACAGACTTTAATGAATTGCCCAGAGTTGTAAAATTAGTAAAGGCAAAGATAATGTTTGAATTTAATCTTTTGGCTGCAAACCCTTATGCTCTTTCCAGTTCTCTGTATTCTCTCCAAGCTACCTGTGTCTCCTTCTGTCAGTCAACAAATGTCCAAGACCTTTAGCTGAGTGTGATGGTGGAAATGAGTGGAGAAAATATGACGTATTCACCAGTAGACAGTAAAATGAACTGAGAGAGCGAAAGCACATATGGACTACAAAGGAATTTAAATAGAAGGTTGTATTTGTTAAGTGCTGAGGGTAGCAATGCTTGATGCTTGTATATTGCTTTACAGTTACAAAATGCTTCTTGTTTTATCTTGGGTTATCTCAGTGCCTCTCACACAAACAACTTTGCCTGCACCAAGGGATATTTGGCAGTCTCTGGAGACATTTTGGTTTCACAGTTGATGGGCAGATTACTGTTGGTATCTAGTGGGTAGATGCCATGATGTTATTAACACCCTACAATACACAGGAAAGGTACCACAACACCACCAAAACCATATGTGACCCAGAATGTCAATGGAGCTGCCTTTGAGAAGCTCTAGTTTATGCTTAAACTTTTTTGCAACTCAACATAAATATTTTATCAATATATATAAAAAAAATAACAAGACCATTATGGTTTGGAGCTATCAAGAAAACTAGGTTTCTGCCTAGCATGTGTGAGTTTCTGCATTTGATACCTAGCAATGGAGAGGTGGAGGGGACTTTTTTCTTTACTGTATTGAAGCTGGAGAAATGGTTAAATGGTGAAGAGCACTCGCTGCTCTTACAGAAGACCCCAGTTCTGTTCTTAGTACCTACATCAAATAATTCATAACTCCAGCTCCAGGAGGCACTGGTGCCTTTGGCCTCTGCATTCACACACGATTATTGATCACCATCCATGTAATTAAAAGTGCATCGTTTGTTTGTTTGTTTTGAGACAGGTTTTCCCTATGTATCCTTGGCTGTCCTAGAACTTGCTCTATAGACCAGCTGGCCTTCAACTCTGAGATCCTCCTGCCTCTGCCTCCCAAGTGCTGGGAACAAAAGCATTCACCACTACCACTGAGCCTAAAAGTATGTCTATTAAAATTTTTAAGAAGGATTTGACTGGAAGAGTGTCTATTGAGCCCAGCCTTGAAGTATTAATTTTGGCTGGAGAGATGGCTTAGTGGTTAGGAGCACCTGTTGCTCTTGCAGAGGACCATGGTTCAATTCTGATATCCACATGGTGACTCACAGGCATCTGTATGCAACTCTAGTTCCAGGGGATCCAACACCCCTTTCTGGTCTTTGCAGCTACAAGATACACATGTGACACACAGACAAAAGTGCAGACAAAACATTCATACACATAAAATACAATTTTAAAATAAAAAAAGAAATATTAATATTACTAACATTTATATTGTGCTGATTTGTGCCAGTGGACTTGACTTCCTGATCTTGAGAAAGATTAAGTAACTTGTCCATATTTACTCTGTAAATGGTAAACTTGGGATCTGCACCTAGGTTCTGACTCTAGAGTCCATGTTCTTCCTGTTACCCAAGTCTACTCAAAAGCTTAGAAGTAGTTAAGGGACCGGGGATGCTGAGAAGAATGTAAACAGATATGTGAAATGTTTCTTGAGACAGTGAATCCACAGCCTTTAGAATAAAATACTGGGCTTATAATATAATGGAAAATGTCAGGAAAAATACCTAAAATAAAACTAGTGAAAAGGCCTTGAATGGGAGGCTGAGAATTTGTGTTTTATGTAATAGACAGTGAGGTCTCATTCAATGCATTTTGATAGGAAGTATGGTATATGTCTTGTGGTATTTTAGATAGATGAATATGGTGATCCAGTTAGGTAAAACTAGGAAGGAAGGGAAGGCGCTAGCCCGTGTGAGCATTTTGTAGTGGTTCCGTATGAATAGTAAGATCTGACCTGGAAGACTGGCTGTTAGGGCGGCAGCAGCTGTGGGAAGGGAGGAGCTGGGAGTATAGCTTCTGGTAAACCCTGGTCTTACATGTCTGAGACCCTGTGTGTGGAGGGTGAGGAGGGGGCACAGATACAAAAAAAAGCTGTCAAGAAGGGGAATTGAGGAGTCCTGGGGTTTTATCAATCTTAACCATGTATAACCAGGAGAGAGGAGAGAAAACTAACAAGCTCGGAGGCGAGGTTAGCCTTGATGTAGAGGGATCCAGTTTCCGGGTCTTAGCTGTACTTAACTTATTTGAGAGTTGTCGGACAATGGCCACAGCACTCTAGGTATTGTAAGCAGGAAGATGGCCCTGTATATTTTCACAAGGGCAGCAGTCACAGAACATAGAGCTAGCACAGATTCATTCTTCAGGAATTTTTACATTTAATAAAGGACACTGGAAGGAAAGAGTTGCATTTTAAAAGATCAAATAAATTATTCACAATTTTGGGTCAGTTAGAATGGTGGTGTGAAAGTCAAAAGGGAAATTTTAATTTCTTGCTTAGAAATAAAGATACGAGAGAAGAGAGGGAAAGTCTCTTGGATTTTGAAAGTATGGTACTGAAAGATTTAGGGAACATGATGAACATTAATTTGAGAATTTTAACAGTGAAATAAATAAGAAAACATTTAGTGAAAATAGAAAGATAAGATCAAGTTAAATTAGCAAAAAGAGAAGAATTTAAAGTTGTGGGATGTGGGACTAATATTCCTGTGTATGAAGGACCAAGTTCTTATAGAATATTCCAGAGCATTAATATATACTATAAGTGGAAATTAGGTATAGAAAGGAAATATGCATATCTTCTCACACTGACTTGCTGGGCAAGTTCTGAGATGAGAAGGAAGTGACTTCATTATACAGTAAGTGTATGTGCTGAATATGCTTTAGAGAGAATGGTCAGATTACTTAGAAATTGGGAGATAAAAATGAGTGAGGAAATTTTGTGTGCTTGCAAGTATTTAAGAATACTCTAAATTGGGTGTGGTGACACACACCTGTGATCCCAACACTTTGGGGGCTGAGGAAACAGGAACATGAGTTCAAGGCTAGTCTGGTTTTAAGACTATGTCTTAAATAAGTTAATTTTTTAAAAATTAAAATTTTTTTCCTTCAAAACTGCCATTTATTTATCAAATAACATACCATTTATATAGAATGAGTCAATGGCCACTCTTTAATTTAATTACATGTTTTTTAATATAAATACTTTTCATAGCTGAAGCTTATCCTTTTAAGCATTGAATATTAACATACATCTTTATTTTTTACTGAGTAGTGTGTCTGAATATAATTTAACTTTACTATCCTTAGTTGGAATTCTTGAGAATGTAATCATTTTACTTCGCTTCTTGACGTCCAAAATTATTAATAATTTGTCCTTGCATTAAAGTCTGCAGATTGCTGTTCTGATAGTGATTTTGTTCTACTGGTATTTTATTCTTTCTGTGGTCAGCTTTTAGTTTTTTTTTCTTCTTTTCTCCATTTGTATTGGTTTTATTGTAGCTGTTCTTTTATTCAGTAAAGCTATGAGGAATACTTGGGAAAGCCATTGCCCTTCACTTAGGGACCTGTCTCTCCTGGGACATAATGCCCATGATGTTACTCTGTGACTTGGGTTGTTGTTGTTTTGAGTTGTCAATAAATTCATGGCTAGACTTTAGATTATTAGAATTGCATGGTGTTTGAGAGCAGTGGCATTACAATAGCTAGCTTAATGGTTAAAATTAAAACTGTAGATAAATATCTAGTAATACTTGATACTGAGTTCTTGTTTTTAAAAGCTTGTGTGCTTCAACTGACTGAGTATGCTAAAGCTGAAGGAAAACGTGAAGCTAAAAAAGAAAAAAATGCTTGCACTTTTTAGGGCCATATCTAATGAACTCTAAAATAGTCAAGGGATTAAATGTCCCATGTAGCAAGGAAGCTTTTTACAGGAAAACATAGGTGATTCCTAAGAGTTTAATGAGAATCCCAGCCCTTTCTTTGGGTTGTCGGATATGATTTTCAACATCGCACTAAAGCCTGCCATTCTAGTCTTATTTGACATTCAGATAAGGAGAGTAAAAGCTTTATTCTGTGCAGCTATAAAGAATGCTCTGGATCTGCTGTAGTTTCATTTCTGGGGGCAAGAATGCTGACATAGTAAAGGTTATGTCAGTTACAAATGTACAGCCTGAAAATAATCACGGTGTTTTCTTTGATTAAATCATTATTCATTACTAAATTTTCCTTCTCCTAGTATGGTTTTCCTTAAAAAAACCAAAAGCAAAGAAGCCAAAACCCGGTGTCATGGTTGCCAGTAGCACGCAGGCGTGGTTAGGGAGAAGTGCAGAGCCCCGAGTCCCGAGTCTGTAGGGTCAGGTCTGGTCAGTCCATCTCCGCAGTAGGTTGACTAGAACTGGGAACTCCTTCCTGACGCTGTCAACTGGTAACTGGATTCTCTGTGATTTCCATGTGACAAGCGCTGGTACCAACGTCAAACTGTACCATTTCTGTCAGCCATGCATGTTTTGAAGAGGAGACCAGAGAGAGGGCTTTTATATATTTTCCATTCTTCCCTCTTCTGAGAATTGCGCTGATGATGTCACAGCCAACACATTCCTTTAATAGTTCCTGGTAATTTCTTTAATAAATTTAGAACCTTAAGGAATTTTTGGTCCATGGTTCAAGAGAAAACATCTTGAAGGTTTTTTGGGCTTTTTTTTTTTTTTTTTTTTAACTTTAAACATTGCATGAATCAGCACTGTTCTACGTAGAGTCCCTTCTGTGAAATAGTCATTATTTTACCAGGTTGTGCATTGAAACCAGGACAGAAATGTTTATGTTGTGGTACATAGAAGTACTACTGATTTTGGCAAGCAAATGTACTACGTGGACAATATAAATTTTTTTAAAATCCAATATTACTGTATATAATACAGTGTGAAGAATTTTAAAATAACCATGAATTAGTAAAAATAGTTTACATTTTTATCTTCCATTTTCATTTTAACTTTTATTTTTTTAAAGTCCGCAGATGCACTTTTGGTGGCAATCGACTCTGAAGTAGTGGGAGCTGTTGATATACTACTTAATCATCGACCAAAACGATCATCAAGACCAACTATAGTAGTCAGTACTCTTAAATATTTATTAATTTGGATTTTTAGCCAAAGTGGATCTCCTGCCCCATTGCCATCTTTTCTCCCCCCACCCCAATTTATTTTGTTTTTAAAAATACTTTTACTTTGTAAAATATTATTTTGAAGTAAGTAGAGACAATAATAATTTTGCTTTCTGGAAACTTTTCATAATTAGTTAATATTTCCATATTTTGTCAGTGTGAACCAGTATTTTTGATTTGGGTTATTCTTTGGGTGATGTTGAAAATACAGACTAGTTTCTAGATAGATGTAAGAAATGCAAGTGATGAAACCATAAAACTGGACGACAATGTAGATGAATATTTATCTGGTTGGTGTGGAAGAACTGTTTCAGCTTAAAGCAGTGGGCAGGCATTGCAGGGGCACACATTCTGGTTGTCACTGAAGTTGTATCTCAGTTTTAGATGCTGGGAAATGTCGAGCTACAGAAGCCTGGGAACAGGCTTCACTAAGAATCTCAAATAATAACAGAGCCTGGCCTGGTGGCACACAACTTTAATGTCAGTACTCGGGAGGCAGAGTCAGGAGGATCTCTGTGTGTTTGAGGCCAGACTAGTCTACAGATCAAGTTTCCAGGCCAGCTAGGACTACACAGTGAAACCCTGGATAGATAGATAGATAAATAGATAGATAGATAGATAGATAGATAGATAGATAGATAGATAGATAGATAGATAGATAGACAGACAGACACACAGACACACAGACAGCAGCAGTAGTACTAATAGAAAAAATGATGGAAAGCACCAAAATCTATTAGAAAAGAACATTTAGAAATTTTTAGAAAATAAAACATAAAATTTTAAACCTTAATTGCTAATCAAGTAAGATATTGAATTTTGCTTTTTAATGACCAAATTAAGAAAAAAAAGTGGCCATGGTTGTATATTATTGCAGAACAGGGTGTTTTGGAAAATATTTTGGATATCTTATATATAGAAGAAAGATATTTGTATTCTTTAGCCTAGGGCTGTCTCCTCTAGAAATCTGAGAAGGAAATGAGCAAGTCATTGATTTATATTTTATATATAGCAGTTTGAAACAGTTTGACATACCCTAAATGTCCACTAAGTATCTCAGTGGTAGAGCACTCACCTAGCATGCCCTTGATTACAGTCCTAGTACAAGCAGGAAAAAGAAAAGGAAAAACATTCTAAAAGACAAGGCAGGAAATACCAATAATTGTGTATATAAACTTTGGAATAGAAGACAGTAATTAAAATGACTTTAAAATTTTTTTGAGGCAGGCTTTAATATATGTATCCCAGACTGCCTTGAACTTTGTGTATAACCAAGGATGACCTTGAACTCCTGAGCTTCCTATTCTGCCATTAAAGTGCTGGGATTATAGGTGTGAGCCACCACACCCAGCTAAAGATAATATTCTTAAATTAAGTTTTAGGAATGAAAAATATTAAGTGAGATAAAATGAGGATACTAAACTACACATATAATTAACTGAATGTTAAAAGGATACATAGAAAAGGGGCTGGAGAGATGGCTCAGTGGTCAGAGCACTGGCTGTTACTGCAGAGGAACTGGGTTCCATTCCCAGCACCTACATGGTAGCTCACAACCATCTAATTCTAGGGACTCCATCACCTTCATCTGGCCTCTGGGTACTGCATGGGTATTGTATCCAGACATACATGTGGGTGAAATACTCATGCAGATAAATATTTTTTAAATCCTTAAAATACACACAGAAAAGAGATATATAAATATAGTCAAATGTTACTTTATAGTAGTCATTTCTTATTGATTGACCTAATTAAGGATTTTAAAAACTATTTTTATTGGTTTTCTCAGTAGGAAGATAGTTTTTGATAATATTAGTTTAAAATGAGATATTTTTGTACATTGAATTTAAAGTTTTAACATTTATTATTGTTGAGGATGTAGTAAAACAATCAGTTAATCAACTTAAATAACTACTGGGATTATCAGCTGCTTGTAATCAGAATAAAAATATTTTTAAAGAACTAAACTAATTTTACTTTCATTTAGACCACTAAAAAAAAAAACCCTATGATTTGGGGGGGGGGCTGATGTTATTGTAAATAGTGTAAGGTGTTTGTCTATCATGCAACCTTTAGCAATACACATTAGACGCACACATACACAATTTAAAAACTAACAACAAAAGTGTGACTCTCCTAGAATACCGTTTAGTTCAGATGTTAGGAAGAAACCAGTAAGAATGGAGTAAAAGGGCTGAGAAGAGGTCCTTTCCCTGAAGGACAGAGGTAATGGAATCAATTCAACTTTCACCGCTTCCCTGCAGTTACTCCTCTGTGTTTCTACTTCCTGTGGCACCTCCCAGCCTTTGCACACATTTGCTCTCTCTGGAGCCCGGTGCAGTGCTGTGTGCCGGCTGAGAGCAGTGGCGGGAGCTTCATCACCACTGCCATCAGCAGTTGAGAACCTTGTCCGTCCCCGGCTAGTCGGTGAGGAACACACGTTCTGGTGTCTCTGACAAGGAAGGTTATTTATTCAGGCTTTATCTGAATACTTACAACAGCTGTAAAATCACCTTTTAACAGCTGTATTGTTTCCAGACAGACACAAGTATTTTAATATATTTTTCTTTTACTATTTCAGTGAATTCATTCTATGGCCTTGGCTTGTTGAATTGTCTTTTCACTATTAGCTTTAAAATACTGGCTATTGATTTGAAAATATGTAGGTCATACCATCAGCAGTGAAATTATAAACGTTAATCTTACACATCTTGAGTAGTGCTTTTCCAGCCATGAATGCTTCACAGGAAACACAGGGCCACTTTTCAGTTAGGACTCGAAGCCTGGGAGTAAATATAATACAAGGAGAGAAAAGGACCAATTTTAGGCTTTTATGTAACTGTTACATAAATTCATGAATATGAAACCTCTAATAATTGAAAAGTACATGAACCAACTTCATAAAAGAACAAAAGCATATTGGAAGATATCAAAACTTACCAGTATTTAAAAGAAAGTAAATTAAAATTTCATTGTTTTTCACTCATGTTAAGAGTGACAATGCCCTTTGCTGTGAGTAAAACTTTAGTATGAAAATGGATACATCCCTATATTATCAAGAATATAAACCATTGAAAAGACTTTGACATTATGTATCAAGAACTTCAAATTTTTCCTGGTCTTTTGACCTATACTTCTACTTCTAGGGGAGGATCTATGCTAAGAGGTAGACCTAAATTTCTAAGAAGCTCTTTTCATGGCAGTTTGCTATAATGAGTATCTTGAACACAGATTCTGTAAAGTTCCTTAAATTGCATGCAAAATTCTGTGCATGATTTTGTCCCTTGAAGATCCTAGGCTCTAGAGTTATGAGATTTTTTTTTTTATCTTTGAAGTATTAAGAACTATTGCTTTTATCAGTAACTGTTGTTTTTATCACTGGTGATTAGCACACTAGGATTTATACAAAAATGTGTCCTTCAAAGGGGTGAAGTGAAGGACTAGAAGGAAATACTGTATTGTAAAATGTTATTGAGTAGAAGGAATATGGGTATTTTTATTCTTCTTTCTGCTTTTCTGTATTTTTCAGATATTTTATAATGAGTGTACACTACTTTTACAATGTTAATAAAAGTTACCAAAATGTGAACTTGATGAGCTTACCCTGGAATCAAACAGCTCTCAGGGAAACCTCTGCAAAAAAGTGAGAAGCATTGGAAAGAATATGCAATAGTCATAAAATAGCCAACCTTTTTATTTAACCCTGATTCTTAAATTACTAATGTTTTTTTGTTTTTGTTTCTTTTTCTCATTTCATACCATTGTAGGCCTAAGGGTCCTTGTAGTGGGAGGAGCTTAGGGTCCTGAGTAACACAACCTGGATGTGATTGGCACCTGTGCTGATTATGGTTCAGGCACATTAACTTCTCTGAGCCTCAGTTTCTTCATGAGTAATTACACTCAGCCTCATAGTTCACTGTGGGGGTTAAATGGGATGATAAATGACTAACAGTTCCAGTTCTCATTAAATATTAACTGTGATTGTAGTGATCTTGTACATTTGTGACGAGTTGCAAAGTAGGCAGGGATTGGACTGTATAAAGTAGCAGCTTTATTGCTATCTGTAGGACAAGGCTGGCCACACAGGTAGAAATTTTAGTTTTTCTCATGCATTTATACTATGGCTGTTTTTAACATTTCTATTTTTCCATTTTATTCTTTCCTAAAATTCTTGTTCTTTCTCCTTATCATGCATGTTTCTCTTAATATAAAAAAATTAATACTTTTTCTTAAGGTATTTCTCTAGATACCCTTGCTTCTGTATTAGGAAAATAGAAATGTTGTCTTTTGAAGATTCTGTTATATTATATAGCATTTGTTAATTAGAATTAAAACTTTAAAGTTTCAAAAATGAAGTAAAATGTATTATTCTTAAAATAATTCTAAAGTTCCTTATATGATATTATTATTATTCCATCCTTTAGATAAGTGTATTTTTGAAGTCACAGATAATAACTTTTGGACATTTGTATGACTATTTTTCAGAAACTTATGGAACGAATTCAGAATCCCGAATATTCCACAACGATGGATGTTGCGCCTGTCATTTTAGCGGCTCATCGTAACAACTATGAGATTCTGACAATGCTTTTAAAGCAGGACGTGTCTTTGCCCAAGCCCCATGCAGTTGGCTGTGAATGCACGCTGTGTTCTGCAAAGAACAAAAAGGACAGCCTCAGACATTCCAGGTTAGAAAATTAGGATTTTGATAAATAGAAGAGTGATATGCCAAGGTACATGTCAATGATGCTTACTTTAAAAAAAAAAAAAAAAAGTTCTTTTGGTGCAACTTCTGAGAAGTGTGCTTGGGTGCTTTAGGAAAGCCAGATTTCTAGCTCCTTTGCTCATGAGGTGAATTCTGAAGTTTTCAGAAATGTTTACCAAATGCCAAATAGGAAAATCCTTCAAGTTATAAATGAAGTTTATTTCATACTCTTTCTGCTAAGGCTTTTTAGAGGCATGTTATTAGTTCAAGAGTAGTTCCAGGTAGCAGGAGTAGAAGGGCACCACTTGCTACCTTATAAAGAAAACAAAACTACTACTATACCATCATCATCTATTAAAGACTATTGAGGTCCAGCCCCTCTATACTCTTTTCCCAGAGTTCCAGAAGAGACGCCACCAGAGGTGAATTAATTAATCTGAGAGATTCTCGAATAATCTATGTACACAAAACTCTTTAGTCCATTCACTTTATTCTTCTGAGTCAGTTCTCTCTCTCTACACAGCTTCTATTCTGCTCTCACACTTAGCTCCCTTCTTGCCTGATTTCTCTCTACAATTCCTGCTGTTCTCTTTAAGTTCTATCTTAATTCCCCATCTAGTTCTTTCTCATCTCCTTCTTTCCCATCTAGTTCTTCCTCGTCTTCCATCTCATTCTTCTAGTTCCCCAATCTAGACCTCCTCAAGTCTCTGAGGTTTACAGTTATATACCCATGCAATAGCAATGCTCTGGCTAAGGCAAGGTCACCAGGCTTGAATTCCCTCAGGGTCAAAAGGAGGGCCAATAAGATCCACACTAAGAGCAGTAATTTTCAGCTATCATAGTGACCCAAAAGGGAAGTGGCTAATGGGGAGTGAATCAAGTAAAGGCTAAATTTGGTTAATAGATCTGAAAGGGGGAATATATGTGCTCAAACTAAATTCTTAGAAGTGGTTAGGTAAAATGTTAGGATTTTATAAGTCACTGAGTGAAATAAAACTGCCCTTTATTCCTTTGGAGCTGTATCTCTCTCAGCTTAGCTCAGTTGCCCATTTTCTGGCAGGGCGGAGGAAGTGTAGCTAGGTAACTAAGCAGGTACACCTGGTGTGTAAAAGCCCTTTAGTCCTGAGTAATTGTTAAAGGGAGATCTAAGCTACAGATAGCACTTGGAAGAAAGGAAGGTTAAGCTTAATTAGCACATCTGCCTGGCCTTCTCTAACAGATAGTCTGGATGCTATCTATCTGCAATCTGTTCTTAGAAAGTCTGGGAAGTATCTCAGATAAGATACTTTTGTCTAGAGGTGGACCTGGCTGGATGTTGCTAATGATGATAATTACAGAAAGGCTTGAAGTTATGAGGCTGGCTGTGTGACTGTTGTTAGCACAGTTGGGAAATGTTATCTAAATACTTTAATTGTATAGGAGAAATTGTGCCCAATGAATGATCAAACACACTGTCCTAGGAATTGAAAAGCTACAATAGCACACGAGAAAGTCATAGCAGGAAACAGCTAATATTCCAAAGCCAATATCACCAAGACTCCTTAAGCCTTGGCTTCATCCTCTGGAAGGGCCCTTGGCTTCTTCCAGGTATAGTTTTGTCATTGTCAGCTGAGTTCCTACTTCATATTTCTGTGACCTCCATCAATAATCACCACCACCATCATGATCATCATCATGTTAACTTTTTGAGACAGAGTCTTGCTGTATAAGCACTAGCTAGTGGAACTCACCTTTAAAGCTGACCTTCAAGTTATGATCCTCTTGCCTCTCTGCTTCTTGAGTAGTTGGATTGTAGGTGTGCACCACTATTCCTAGTAGAAGGCAACTTTAAAACATTTATTTAAATATTTTTAGTTTATATGTATGAGTGTTTTGCATGCATGTGTATCTGTATACCACATGTTTGCAGTGAAGACCAGATCTTCTGGAACTGGAGTTACAGACATTTGTATAGGGAGCAGAGGAAGCCCTGAGTGAGTGGAGTCCTGAGTGAATGTATATTGTTGACATGAGCCTAGCCATGTTGAAGACTTCAATAGCTCAGCCCCTCCAGGGTTGTAAAGCCTTACCCAGGTGAGACTCAAGGGGAGTGGCAAATATATCATCAGGTGCCCAGGTATGAGTGTTTATGAAGGATTTATAACATAGTTTATGAGCGTGCAAAGACTAGATATTTGTAGCCTGAGACAACTACCTACAGAGATCTACTGAGAACAGGTAAGCCCTCCCTCTGTGCTATATATATTAAATATGCTGAGAGGTTCCGGAGGTCGCAAAACCCTACCTGATCCCAGCTTTACTGTATATGTGTGTGTGAGTGTGTGTGTGTGTATCTGTGTGTGTGTCTGTGTGTAGTTTGTCCTTTCTTAATTCCCTTCCCACACTTAGTCGAGTTCCAGGACCTAAGCGTCACAGGTCGTGTTATACTTGTTTACCATCATGTGGATGCTAGGAACTGAACCCAGGTCTCTGCAGAGCAATGAGTACTCTTAACCACTGAACCATCTTTCCAACCCACAAAACTTAATTTCTCACTAAATATTTGAATTCTTCATGCCTCTTATTTTTCCTCTTAGAACATATTTATCTTTACTTCTTTACTATTTGTCATCTCTTCCCATCTCCCCATTTGAAATGTTAAGATCAAGAAAGTACTTGCCTTCTATAGTTTGAGCAAGATCACCCCTTAGGCAATTTTATTACAAGTATGGTTGTCAGCTGGTTGAGAAGTCAGCTTTTCAGAATAAGCCTTTTGTGTGCTTTACATATGGTTTTGATTCTCATTGTGGTAGTGTTGAGATATGGCCCATCTTAGACATGGTAGCACACATCTGTAACTTCATTACCTGTGGGACCCTGTTCTTGGGTTCCTCGTGGCTTTACCCAGCAGGTCTGAATAGAGGATGATCAGGACCACGGGCCTGAGTGCAGGTGTCTGAGATGGTCTGCACTTGGCTGTGCTGGGGGAGGAGGTCTTTTGCTCCACCCCTTGGCATCTCTATAAAAACCCTGGGCCAGAGACAGTCGGGGGCCGTTGGAATAGGTTCCAGGCCCTCTCGAGGCTATCCTTTATTTTCTGTTTATCTCCGCAACATTCTCCGCTATAAATCCTTCTATCTAATATTTCCTGCTGATCGCACTCAAGAAAACTCTGGGAAGCTGTGGGGGTGGTGGGTAAATGCCCCACAATTACCTAGAATGCTGAAGCAGGAGGATCATGAATTTGAAGCCAACAGAGGGTATTTAGAAAATTAAAATTACTTGGTCTCAAGTATTATTGTACATTGTATCCAAAGATGTTTGCATTGTATTGAAACAATGTTATTTCCAAAGAAGAAATAACAACCTCTTTGGTCATTGATTTCCTTGTCTGTAAAATAAAGCTGTTAAGTACTTTAGAACTATTTAGGTAATAAATACTAATTGAAAAAACTGTGATGTTCAGTTTTTACTGAATGTAGGGAACTTTCATACTTGCAAAGTAGAAAAGCATAAAAATAGTTGTAAGTTGAACTTTACAAGCTGAGGAGCATCACTGTAGTGTTTCCTGCTCTTGATGGTTTCAGGCATCAGTGTGGTTACTAGATTGCTTGTCTATTCATTCTCTTGACCTGTGAATTATTTGTAAATGTGTTCTGCTTTATATTGATTTGTACAAAGGATTCTCAGATTTCTCCCTACTGGTAACTTCTTCCTTAATTCTGAGGAATTAGAGAGTATAAGTCATTTCTAATAAAGTATAAAGTAACAACCTAAGTTTTACTCTTTTAAAATAAAAAAATTCTGATCTTAGGGTACATGGTGGTTTGAAATAAAATGACCCCCAAAGAGAGCGGCACCATGAGGAGGTGTGGCTTTGTTGGAGGAAGTATGTCACTGTGGAGGTGGGCTTTGAGGTCTCATATGCTCAAGATATCAACCAGTGTCTGAGACTACTTCCTCTTGCCTGCAAGTCAAGATTTAGGATTCTCAGCTACTTCTCCAGCACCATGTCTGCCTGCACACCACCATGTCCTGCCATGATGATAATGGACTAAACCTCTGAAAATATAAGCCACCCCATTAAATGCTTTCCTTGATAAGAGTTGCCATGGTCATGGTATCTCTTCACAGCAATAGAGACCCTAACTAAGACAGAAGTTGGTACCAGGGACTGGAGTATTGTGATAGGCCTGACCATGTGTTTTTTGTTTGTTTTTTTGAGGAATTGGTACTTTGGTACTTTGGGTTAGGAAAGCAGTGGAATGCTTTAAGCACTACTTAATGGGCCATACTAGTGGAAACATGGAAGACTGCCACGGACTGGCCCACCGGGAGTACCACGACCGTAGGAGAATCAGGGCTTGGGTAGTCAGGAAGGCAAGGATTCGGCGACTGACAGACAGATAACAAACACACTCAAAAGTGGTTTGAATCTGCTGCAATTTTACTTCTGCAAATCAGTAGTTTATATACAGAAAAGAAAACTATCAAGTCATACAGGGAACAACAAGAGCTTGGCAATAATTCAATTACATCATCTTTAAAAAACATCAAGCACACAGTTATTAATCGGCACTAGACATATCCTTTCACTCACAAGAACTTTATGACCCAAAGAGCAGTCTGTGTTTTTTAAACTTAGTACAGTTCCTAGACTTGTGTAGGCTTCTTGCAGCTGTGTCCTTCATCTTTATCTCAGCTGCTCGCTAGTTTATTATTCATTTTTACTTTTCTGGTTCTCATGACCCATTTAGCCAATTTGAATGCTGCAGATCCTCCCTAAGTCTTTCTTTAGTTCTTTACCATATATCTCTTCTAATATAAAACCTTTTTACCTGCTGGAATATGGACACTTGTACTTTTACACCTGTAAGGGGAAGGGGTTCTGCTGTAGTCCTTAAGTTTTCCATGCTGAACTTCCTCAACAGAGGGGCCCACCATCTGCCTCCTACGAGATAATGTTTTCTGCCATAAATCACCTTAGTTGGGATTCCTAGTGGGTGAGTGTTCATTCCCTAGAAGTGCCTGAACTATTATATTTTCTATTATCTAGTGGCTTGAGGCTTGAGGTCTTTAAGGAATAGTTCATTCTGCTATATCTAAATAAGGTCCATGTCCAGCTTCCCCTTTCCTCCACAGTTCACAACCTAAGCATTCATTAATTTTGGCTGTGTTTTATAGATTAATTAGAACATTATCAGAAAAGCAGTTATACAGAACCCATAGCCCAGGGAGCTCATGATCTCTGAAGCACGTCCCCTTCGAGAACGAGACATAACACGGGTACTCTGCCAGGGACCTCCAGGGAGCTTAGTCCCGTGGGACACGTATCTCCCGTCCGCTATTATTGACATAATTGTTCATGTCACACGGACGACACTGGAGTTGGTGTGGCAGAAGACAGTGGTTTGAACTGTGGGGGCTGTGTAGCTGAAAGGTTTCTCGGATCCCACCCATGGTTCTGCAGCCACTAGGACCCAAGTAAACACACAGAGGCTTATAGTATTTACAAACTGTATGGCCTATGGCGTTAGCTGCTTGCCAGCTAGCTCTTTCATCTTAAATCAACTCATTTCTATAAATCTACATGTTGCCACATGGCCGTGGTGTTACTCATCTGCTGACATCTTGCTGCTCCTTGGGCGATGGCTGGCATCTCTCTCTCCTCTCCTTTCTTCTCTCCGTATATCTGCTTGGATTTCCTGCCTGCCTCTAAGCCGCCTTGCCATAGGCCAAAGCAGCTTATTTATTAACCAATGGGAACAGCATATATTCACAACATACAGAAAGATATCCCCCAGCAGGGCTGGCTCAGGCAGTTTCAGAAGAGAAGAATTTTAGTATGTTGCCTAGAGATCTTTCTTGTGACATTTTGGTCAAGAAAGTGACTGCTTTTTACCCTTGTCCGAAAACTCTGCCTGAGGCTAAAGTGAAGAGATTTGGATTAATTTCTTTGGTAGAGGAAACCTCAAAACAGTCTTGTCTTAGTTAGGGTCACTATGACCATGGCAACTCTTGTAAAGGAAAACATTTATTGGGGTGGCTCTCTTACAGTTTCAGAGGTTCAGTTCATTACCATCATGGCAGGGAGCATGGTGTCATGCAGGCAGATGTGGTGCTGGCTACATCTTGATGAGAAGGTAATAAGAAGTGGACTGAGGCACTAGGCATGGCTTGGGCATATCTAAGACCTCAAAACCCACCCCTACAGTGACATACTTGTAGTGTGAATTCTAATTGGTCTGAATAATAAAAACCCTGAGTCAGATATCAGGGTGAAAGCTAAAAAGATCAGAGAAGCAGAGCAGCCAGCCACTAGAGAGATTTCTTACCTCTAGGAATCCTCAGACTGAGAAGGGGATGAGCTCTTGTTTCCACCCCACCCCATCACTTCCTCTTTTTGCCGGGCCATATCACTTCCTATTTCCTTCTCTAAAATTCTGGGATTAGAAACCTGCCCCTTCCCAAGTACCGGGATCAAAGGCATGAGATCCCAAGATCTGGAATTAAAGGTGTGTGTCACCACTGCTTGGCCTCTATTGGTTAGCTCTGCACTCTGATCTCCAGGCAAGCTTCATTTGTTAGAGCACAAACAAAATATCACCACACATCCTTAAACAAGATCACACCTACTCCAGCAAAGCCACAGCTCCTATACCACTCCCTCTGAGCTCATGGGGGCCAGTTACGTTTACACTACCACATTCCACTTACTGGCCCCATAAACATGTAACAGTATCATAATGCAAAATGCATTTAGTCCAACTTCAAAAGTCCTCATAGTCTATCACAGTCTCAACAATGTTTAAAAGTCTAAAGTTCGAAGTCTCTTCTGAGAGTCATACAATCTCTTAACAGTGATCCCCATTCCAAAACACAGGGAAGGAACATAGTGAGGAGATACTGGACCAAATCAAGACTAAAAATCAGCTGGGCAAACTCCAGACTCTGTATCTCCATGTCTGATGTCAAAGTACTCTTCAGATCTCCAGCTCCATTCAGATTTGATGACTGCAGCACACTTCTTTCTCTTAGGCTAGTTCTGCTCACTGTTAGCAGCTCTCCTTGGGAGATATCTCAAGGCTCTAGCATCTCCAACATCTTGGGTTCTCCAAGGCAATCCAGGCTTCAACTTCACAGCTTCACACATGGCCTCTCTGGGTCTCCATTCAGGGACAACCCTGACACATGCCTGGCCTCAGTGGCTTTTCTTAGGTGTGAAGGCAAATTTCATAACCAATTTTTTCTATCCTTAACTCTAAAGACAGAACCATGTGGCTGCCAAGTTCTGCTTGCTAGAACTGGAATATGATCCTCTCATTCAATTCTGCCTTCACCAGCTTCCTGTTTTTGATAATTTCCTTCACTGCCTAAGCTTGGCTGTTCTGGAATTTGCTCTATAGAACCAGACTGGCTTCAAACTCAGAGATCTGCCAGCCTCTGCCTTCCAAGTGTTGGGACTAAAGGTGTGCATTACTACACCCTGCTCTAAGCTTTTCTTTAATTCCTTTTCACAAGTTGAGAATTTATCTGGGTATCATCTTGCCCTGAGGTTACCAATCCCTTTATTCCATTTCTTAATCTGAGGCAGACAGAGCACTCATATACAGAAAATAGCTAAATAAATCTTAGAAAGAAAAAGAGAAAGCAAAAGAAAAGTTTAGAGCCAAGTGTGGTGATACATGCCTTTAATACCAGCACTCTGGGAGCAGAGGCTGGAGGATCTCTTTAGTTTGAGGCCAGCCTGGTCTGTAGAGCAAGTTGCAGAACAGCCAAACTTAGGCAGTTAAGGAAACCATAGAAAACAGAAAGCTGGTAAAGATGTAATTGAACAAGGGGGCCATGTTCCAGCCCCAGTAAACAACAAACCTTGGCAGTTTCAGCCACGTGGTTCTGGCTTTAGAGTAAAGGATAGAAGAAATAGGTTATATAATCTTCCTCTGTGACTAAGGAAAGCTAGAGGCCAGGCATGTGTCAGTGGTGTCCCTGAATGGAGGCCTAGAGAGGTGATTGCATGAACTTTGTGAAGGTGAAGCTTAGATTGCCTTGGGGACCCCAAGATGTTGGAGATGCCAGAGTGGGATACAAGCTGAGAAAAGTTGCTAACAGGGAGTGGAACCAGCCCAAGAGAGAGAAGTGTGTTGCAGTCAACAAAACTGAATGGAGTTGGAGATCGGAAAAGTGTTTTGACATCAGAAATGGAGATGCAGAGTTTGGAGTTTGCCCAGTTGGTTTTGGTCTTGCTTTGATCCAGATTTTCTCTCTGTGCTCTCTTCTTTATGTTTGCAAGGGTAATATATATCCTGTGCCATTATATGTTGGAAGTATGTGATCTGCTTTTTGATTTTGATTTTACAAGGGACTGCAGTTAAGAAATTGCATGAATCTCAGAAGAGGCTTTGAACTTTAGACTTTTAAATAAGTATGAGACTGTTAGAGACTATAGGGACTTTTGAAGTTGGACTGAATGCATTTTTGCATTATGATATGGCTTCAAGCCTTTGGGGGCCAAGGAGTGGAATGTGGTGGTTTGAAAGAAAATGGCCCCAAAAGGAGTGGCACTTTTAGGAGGTGTGGCCTTGTTGGAATAGGTGTGATCTTGTCAGAGGAAGTGTGTCAGTGTGGAGTTGGGCTTTGAGGTCTCATATATGCTCAAGATACCAACCAATGTCTGAGACCACAGACATTGCCTGTTGCCTGTGAGTCAAGATGTACGACTTTCAGCTCTTTCTCCATGTATGCCTGCACATCACCATGTCCTGCCATGATGATAATGGACTAAACCCCTGAAAATGTAAGCCACACCATTAAATGCTTTCTTTTATAAGAGTTGTCATGGTCATGGTGTCTCTTCATAGCAATAGAAACCCTAACTAAGACAGGATATTTATAAAGTTTATCATTGATCACTTTAACTTTAGAATTTAACCATTTCAAACTAAAACATCATGCTATTAGCAACTCTCCCAGTGCATAAAAACAACAGAGTCTAATTTTTATGTCCATGTTGGCACTGTTTTGCAAAATGTATCTAAATGGCATCATTTGGTTGCTTGTGGGTCCTGCATATGATACTGCATTAAGTAATTTCTTTGTACTTCTTTAGGCCTTTTCTTTTTCCAAACTTCTGTGTTACCCACATAATCTAATTGTCTAGTCAGCTGGGGATTTGTAGAAACAGTGTTGATCCACGTGTAGCTTTCTCATTTCCAGAGTATCTCTTGACATTTCTGGTTGGTCCTCTGCAGGCCTCATCTTGACCTGCAGTCTCAGTCTGGAGAAGCCAGTTTTCCATTGGTTGTTTTGTCCAGTCCACTATTTGGTTCTTCTAGCCCAAAGTTACAGCTTTACTAGCTTGAACCAGATAAAAATACACCTCTTTATTGAACAAGGAATAGGAAAGACTGAGGCAGATCTCAGCCATAGCTTCTTAAACTCAATGGGAGGATCATGAAACTTGTCAACAGTAAAAGATTTGTGAATGTGAAACAGCTAAAAATTCAAAATCAATAGCAAATTTGGAGTGTTTCTTGCATCACGTGCCTACATTGTGTTGTGCAGCTTCCCTGAAGCCCTACTTGTGCCTGCATGCCATCTATAATGGTCTGATAGAATTAATCAATGTAGATATATCAATGAAAGCACAAAGATAAGTTGTCCACACATACTTGGTAGTTCTAGTGCAGGCACTTGCCTCCTCAGAAATACTTAAGATACAGATAAACTAGATATTGTGGTGCATGCCCATAATCTGAGCTACTTGAAAGGTTGAGGCAGATGGACTATGAGCTCATGGCCAACCTGAGTACTAAAAAAAATGGGACATGTGGACAATTGGATGTCGTTTGTTTTATTTTGTTTTTTAGGTGGTATCTTGCAATGTTACCCAAGCTAACCTTGAGTTCAAGCAATCCTCCTGCCCCAGCTTCCTGATTATCCATGAATACAGACTAATTTTGCTTGTAAGTAACACATTAAAACCATAAGTTCAAGAGGAATATATCAGTAAATTTAGAATTCCATCCAGAAAAACATTCATTATTGTAGCTGGAGAGTTTCTCTCTAGCTCCTGCCAAGCCCCGGCAGTCCCACAGCCCACTTATAAAATAAACACACAGACTCTTATATTATTTAAACTGTTTGGCCTAATGGCTCATGTTTCTAGCTATCTAGTTCTTACATCCTTTTTTTTTTTTTTTTTTTTTTTGGTTTTTCGAGACAGGGTTTCTCTGCGTAGCTTTGCGCCTTTCCTAGAGCTCACTTGGTAGCCCAGGCTGGCCTCGAACTCACAGAGATAGTTCTTACATCTTAAATTAACCCATTTCTATAAATCTATAACTTGCCACATGGCTCACCAGTATCTTACATGTTGGTACTCATGGCAGTGGCTGGCAGCATCTCCTGAATCAGCCTTCCTGTTCTCAGAATTCTTTTCTCTGCTTGTCCCACCTATACTTCCTCCCTGGCTACTGGCCAATCAGCATTTTATTTATACAGAGCGATATCCACAGCACATTATGAAGAAAGTAAAAAGTTAAACAACTGCCAGGTGGTGGTGGTGCATTTAACCTCAGTACTCAGGAGGCAGAAGCAGGCAGATCTCTGAGTTCAAGGATAGCCAGGGCTACAAAGAGAAACCCTGTCTCGAAAAACCAAAAAAAAAAAACTAAACAAAACAAAAACTAAACAACCAACTGAAAAGGTATTTGAATCACTTTTGACTAGAGAATAAACAGAAAAATGGGTTATAGAATATGAATGGGCATTTTACAGAAGCATAAAAGAATAGTCAAGCTTCTAAAGAAATAGAGATTAGAGTAGTCTAAAGTTCCATTTACTATTAAGTTGGCCAGGTTTAAGATGACAATGCCTGATACAGTGGACATAATGGAGGCATGTGGGGGAAATTCTCTCTTCTTATTTTATGGCTTTCAGTAATCTCTCAGAATATACAGCATGCATGCTATATTTATTTACCCAGCAGTTTGAGCTGTATATAGGGTGAAAGAATTAAAGAGTATCTGTTGTTTCATTTTTTAGTAGAAACAAATTAGGAGCAGCTACAATGTTCATTAATGGAGATCCAGTGCACAGCCTTTAAATGGAGAGCCAGTTGTAGGAAAGAATGAGATGCATTGAAATATGGTGACTGTAGAGGAGGGTTGTGGCATTCCAGGTTAACAGATTGTCTACTCTTTAAAATGACAAATGTGAGCTGGGCAGTGGTAGCGCACGCCTTTAATCCCAGCACTTGGGAGGCAGAGCCAGGCGGATCTCTGAGTTCGAGGCCAGCCTGGTCTCCAAAGCAAGTTCCCGGAAAGGTGCAAAGCTACACAGAGAAACCCTGTCTTGAAAAAAATTAAAAAATAAAAATAAATAAAAAATAAACATTGTGAATTTTTATTTTCTTGAGGCATGGTACTCTACAGTCTTAATGTAGTTATGCAACTGACAAATGCATTTAACAGGAAACATTTATCTGAAGATAAACAACAATAGTGTTCTTCTGTATAGTCATAAATACAATTGAATTTGTGGGTTCTTTGTTCTTTTTTATTTATTTATTTTCTTGAGAACTTCCCACATGTGCACTTTTATCTATGTTACTCCCACACCTCCTTTCCCTCTCAAGCTCTTCCCGTGTTCCCCCTCCTAAATCCATGGTCTCTTAATTATTATTGTTAAGTATTTATACAACCTCCTGAGTTCATTTAATCCTGCTTGTATGTACATGTGTCCCAGGCTGACCATTTGGGATTGGACATCCTATCCACAAGCTACCCCTGGAGAAATCTAATTCTTCTCTTTATCTGGGAGTGGGACCATATGGTATGTCCACTCTCTACACTGGCACATCAGCTTGCGATCTCATTATGCTGGTCTTCTTCAGCAGCCATATTGTTGAGATGTCATGGGTGCATTTTGACTGTAGTAGTTTCACCTCTCTGGTCTATGACCCCTCCAGGTAGGGGCAGCTCTTGCTATTATCCTAGGTCGGCCTGAAACCTACTTTGTAACCTGCAAACTCCCAACCCTGTCTCAGCTGCCTGAGAGCTGAAATTACAGCTATACCAGGGCAGCCAAAAGTTTGAAAAGGGACAGTAACTTAAAGCAGGGGACAACATTTTCCAATATTTGTTCCTCAGAATATGTAAGTTTTAGGTGTTTCTCCTTATGGAAATTATCTTGAAATAAGCATATATATGTTCATATTTTAATGTTTTATATTTTATAAACATTGTATATTCAAACTAACAAGGGTAATTTTTTTTTACATTGTGTAATCAAATGTTATTGCAGGTTTCGTCTTGATATCTATAGATGTCTGGCCAGCCCAGCTCTAATAATGCTAACAGAGGAGGACCCGATCCTGAGAGCCTTTGAACTTAGTGCTGACTTAAAGGAACTCAGCCTCGTGGAGGTGGAATTCAGGTGGGGAAGAAAGGATGTTGTTTGTCTTTTGTTGTAGAGTCTTCTGCTTCAGTCTGTTCATTGGCTGAATGATAATTTGTATTTATTTATATTTAATCTAAGATGACTAATGTCATTGCCACTTGGAATTTTCTTTCTCTGTCAAAGGAACATATCTTGGTGCTGTTTAGTTGACTCCGTCTCTGTCTTTTGCTCTTCAGTAACCACTTAGCCACCCAGTAAACCTTGTGATCATCCTTATGGCAAGTATATCTAGTGCCCTCTTATCAGCTCCCATTTGCAAAATGCCAGACAGGAACTGTACATGAACTCACTTTCTTGTCATGGTTACCTCTGTGGCTCCATCTTGTGTGGCTGTGTTCCATCTTGAAAAGTCAACAAAGCTCATTCACACCTGTGGAGTAGGATCAGAAACAGTTTTCTTTAGCCTTAATTCAAGCATACATAGTGTGTTCTTGAAAGTTCTGAGTCCAGAGACTTATGAAAGACTACATGTAAGTTTTCAGGTTTAGAATTACTATTCTTTAAGTACATTACATCTTAAAAAAAAAAACTCGATATGATATCTATGTACTTTGGTGAACTCATAAAACATTTTAAAAAACTTAATTTTATAGCATATGAAGCTATGAATAAATTCTATTTAAATATGAAAATTTTATTTTAACCTTGCTTTTGTTTCCATATAAAATAGAATTTATCCAATTTATTCCAAAAAAGATTTGAATAATTGCTATGATTGTATTACAATACAATAATATTCTAACAATAACAATCTAACAATAATAAAGTTAGATTCGAATGTTACCCTAGAACTTAGTTATTTCAACCTGGTGTTTAATAAACAGAGAAAGATCTACAAAAGCTAGGTGTTTTTGCTAATGTCAGCAACAGGTTGGCAGCAGAGTTAAAATGTAAAGAAGCAAAGCTGTTAGCTAGGCCTGGTGCTGCATGCCTGCAGTCCACCATTGGTGAGGTGGGAGCAGGAGGATTGCTGCGAGATGGAAGCGAGCCCCTGGGCTACATAACAAACCTTGTCCCCAAAAACCAGGGTAGGGTGTGGTGGCATACTCCTTTAAACCCAGCTCTTGGGAGGCAGAGCTCACTCTAGTGATTCCAGGCAGCCAGGGCTACACAGAGAGACCCTGTCTTTAAAAAATAAAAATAAATAAATAAAGCAAAACAAACAAAATGGGACAAAATCCCCATAAGTTATATTTAGGGGACACGATCTTTCCTCATCACTAACTGTAGCTCTATCTAAACTGTACAGTCACTTAATTATCTTCCCATAACCTATTACAGATTAAACAGTTTAATAAATTGTATGTTTTGCTCTAGCAGTCTGTTAAATGTTTATTTAGAGATGAGATATCTTTGTAATAACACTTTTGATGCATATTCCCATCTGCAGCTATAGTCCTAAACCAAAAGGCATGTAATAAATACTTCATTTGTTAGAGAACTAATTGTTAAACAACTAATTGTTCTCAGGTTATGTAGTAATGCAGACAAGGAAAAAGTGTTTGCCTTTACAGAAAAGTTGTGAGTTTTGAGTTTAGCTAAATACAGCCATTCATGGGAACGTTGACTGTGTACAAAGACTAAGCAGCCTTTCTTCTTTCATAGGACAAAAAGCTGAATAATTTTCTAAAGTCCAGCCTCTTATGCATGACTCATAGTTGTTTGTAATATACTTATTTTTGGTTAGCTGAATTATAAATTTCATGATATTGATATTTAATGAATAACTATGTGCTAAAACTTCATTTCTCACAAACTATGTTAAGTACAGTTTTTATAAGTAAGTCAATGACAGCGGTAAGGTTTGGAAACCAGCACTTCTGAAGAGAGTCCTTAGGAGACGCCACTAGTGTTTTTCTAACTTGACTTTCACGCAAGTGAACACTTTAAATATGAGTCACAATACTTTTTCAGTATTAGAAGTAGCATATGTATATTGTATATTTTTATATGTATAGTATAGAAAATTACTGTAGGTAAAAAATACTGTTTTTATAGTTTATGTGAGTAATGTCAAGGGAAATTTAAGCCATCTTACAGAGAAAGAGAAGTGAGTTGGGTGAAAAACTGACCAATAGGTTTTATAAGTGTTTCTCGGAGTATTAATATATTAAGTATACTGTGTTCATCTGAAATCATCAATATGGGCACAGGAAGCACATTTCTCCATAGCTGTGGGGAATATCTGAAGCTCCTGTGATTGTCAGCAGGAAAAAGGGCAGATCTTATGTAGTCCTGTCAGAATTTAAATATTACTGAGTAAAGTATTTTCTAGTAATGTAATCTCATTGGAAATGGGAATGGCATTCCTAGTAGTGGATTCTGCATTTTGTAGGAATGATTATGAAGAGCTAGCCCGTCAGTGCAAGATGTTTGCTAAAGATCTGCTTGCACAAGCCAGGAATTCTCGTGAACTGGAAGTTATCCTAAACCATACATCTAGCGATGAGCCTCTTGACAAACGGGGACTACTAGAAGAAAGAATGAATTTAAGTCGTCTAAAACTTGCAATCAAATATAACCAAAAGGAGGTATGAAGCTTTCTGTGATGTATTTAAATTATTTTCTTTACCTTAGTTCTCAAATAAAATAAAAAGTTATAACAGTATAGATATACATTCATAACTCAATAATATATACATACAGCTTAAAGGAAAGACCATGCTAGTGTCTGAAAATCAAAGCAGATTCTGTTTGTGGGGTTGTCACTCAGATCTCTGGTGTCTGAATATCAGCCAGGACCATGAATAGCATGGTCACAGTAGGCTGAGTGCTCAGATGGGTGAGTCCACAGAAAGTGAAGCTCCTGAGAACTCAAAACTGGAACCTGGGAGGAGCACACAATCACAGTGGGCAGTGAGGCCATGGGCTAAGAAGCAGCTAAGGGCTGACTGGATTGTCTTCATGTGTCTGTGTTTCTTGGGCTTTTCACAGCTTGGTGGCTTTGTAAAAAGTAGGCCTTTTTACAGGGCAACTCCTAACTCTAAAATTCAGTGAAGGTAAAAGAAGCATGACCTTGAAGGCGGCCTTTCAGAGGTCACATTGTGTCCCTTCTGCTAGAATGTAGTCCCTTCTGCTGGCTATAGCAATCACAGGTTACTGAAATAAAGGACAAATGGGAACAGTGATTTCCTCCTCTGCCCACCACCTCTTGATGACAGGAATATTAGAGAATCTTTGTCTGTGCCTCAAACCACTGTAGACTTAGAACATTTGCACTTGAAATCTTGTTATTCTAGATACTACTTAATAGAATTTCTAATTAAATTATCATTATATTAAAGATATCAAGTATAGTGGTAGGGCGGATATTTGGGAGAAGGTGACACCCCCTAAGTTCTGGCTGCTGCTAAAAAGTGGTTTGGGAAGAAAGACTGTTTCAGTCCCGGGTGTCTCACCGTGAGGGACAAACACTGAAATCCAAACAGAAGAATAAGGAGTGAAGTAAGGGCCTGGAGAGATGGCTCCGTGGTTAAGAGCACAGGCTGCCTTTCTAGAGGAGCTAGGTTCACTTCCCAGCATCCATAAGGCTGCTCACAACTGTAACTCCAGTTTCAGGGGGTCCAGTGCTTTTTTCTGGTCTCTGGGCATGAAGCACACAACTGGTGCACAGACATACCTGCAAACCCATGCACTCATGCTCATACACTTAAAAAATTAAAGAGTGACAGAAGACCTAGTTGATACAAATGAATATAGTTGTATTAGAAAAATTCTTGACAAGTATGATAAGATGCTGTCCAGTTATTTTTTTATTGCAGACTAAAAATCTGTGAATTAGATTCTAGTCCAGAATGAATCTGTTTTTGCTTTTGTTTTTCAAGACAGGGTTTCTTTGTGAATCCTTGACTGTCCTGGAGCTCATTCTGTAGACCAGGCTGGCCTTGAACTCAAATTTACCGGCTTCTACCTCTTGAGTGCTGGAATTAAAGGCATGTGCCACCAAAATCTTTTTAAAAAATGTAATATTCACAAAATACTATTTTACATTACTTGAATAATATGATTATCTATACTTTGGTAATATAAAATCTGATTACATTATACTAGAAAAATATTGTCATTTAAATTTGTAAGCTAATTGTACAAGTTAACTTCTGTACTTGTACTAGAATTTTGTTTTTATTTGAGATTTTTCTTCTCATATGAAATTCACTATTAACCAATTTTAAGAGTATTGTATTTTGCTGGATGGTAGTGACACATGCCTTTAATCCCAACACTCTGGAGGTGGAGGCAGGAGAATCTCTGTGAGCCAGCGTGGTCTACAGAGAGAGTTCCAGGACAGCCCGAGGTGTTATACAGAGAAACTCTGTCTTGAAAAACCAAAAACAGAAAGAGTATTTTGTTTTTAGGGTGCTGGAGTAGTGGCTCAGTGGTTTAGAATACTATTGCTCTTGCTAAGGACCGTGGTTTACCTATGTGGTGGCTCACAAACACTTGTGATTCATTTACAAGGGATCTAATGCTCTGTTCTTACCTCTGTGGATACCATGCATGTACATGTGTAGATAAGATAAAACACACATACTCAAATAAAGCTTAAAAATTATTTTAAAAGAGTGTTTTAATGCTCAGGCCTGTAATCCCAGCTGCTGAGGCAGGAAGATCACAAGTCCACAGTCTGCCTGGTCTGAGGAGTGATCAGCTGAGTGGTAGAACATTTGCCTACCATGAGGCCTAACTTCAGGCCTCAGCACTGAAATCAGTATCCCTGAAATAGTTTACGTCCTTCTCAGTGTTTTCATGAAGTGTGTATAGATCTAATACATGGACCATTTTTTATTATGCCATCTGGGTTTCTTACAACTCAGGAACTAAAGCCAGCACTTTCAAAAAGATTAGTTAGTGCTATCTATGGAATGCATATTAACTTGCAACCTTTATTCATATTCTTATGTCTTTGTACTGGCTTATATAGGCTCTTGATAATCTTTAAGTGTGATCAGCTCAGTGCAGTAGGCTGCTAATACTTTTAATACTTAAAATGGCAATGTGCTATGAATAAGGCAGTATCCTAAGAACTTGGTGCTGAATCTTCACAAGTTTACAAGGAGCTACTATTACTAGCCAGATATTAAAGATGAGGACTAGGAAGCTTAGACAGGTTGGAAACTTATTCATGGTTGTCTTTTCTGTGTCAGAACCTGGATTTGAATTGCGTAATCAGGCTCCATAGTCTATGCTCTGAACCTCTACACTCTTAGTTGTAAGAGGAAAAAAAAAAAAAACAAACCTATGTACAGTGTGTAGGATTTTTCACCTAATGTTAAGACTTTGAGTATGAGCCAGTTACTATTTAAAGGTTTTATTTCCCTATTTTGTTTTTTTATGTTTCTGTATGTCTTTTTCAGTTTGTCTCTCAGTCAAATTGCCAGCAGTTCCTGAACACCGTTTGGTTTGGACAGATGTCAGGTTACCGCCGTAAGCCCACCTGTAAGAAGATAATGACTGTTTTGACAGTTGGCATCTTCTGGCCAGTTTTGTCACTGTGTTATTTGATAGCTCCCAAATCTCAATTTGGCAGGATCATTCACACACCTTTTATGAAATTCATTATTCATGGAGCATCATATTTCACATTCTTGCTGTTACTAAATCTCTACTCACTTGTCTACAATGAAGACAAGAAAAATACAATGGGGCCAGCCCTTGAGAGAATAGACTACCTTCTCATACTGTGGATTATTGGTAAGTGTCAAGTGAGTTTGAAAGATTTGCCTTCGTTATTTAGTATTTCTTGCTTGATGACATTATGAACATGGAGTACACTTTGCAGTTTTGTCCTTTGGCACAGCTAAGACACGAACATTTTCATGATCATTTATCTAATACTTTTACAAAGGTTAATCTTCCTGATTTTATAACTTTGTATTAAAATACATGAAAGTCAAAAATTGTGTGTGTGCGTGCACACACATGCTCATTTGTGCTGGTATGTATACATGAGTGGGTATGAATGCAGTGTGGGTGTGTTTTGTGACAAAAACTTTCTTGAGGAGATGCAGCACACATGTCTACTTATCCCAGATACGGATTCCATAGCAGACCAAAGTACGGATACCACCGCAGTCCAGTTTGATGAACCAGTGAGTTTTGTTGGGGTTGTTTGCAGGGATATGGGTAAGGGGTTATGTAAAGGAGCAGAAATAATTCAAAGAGAGCTATATCACCAAAGGCCACCCCAGCATGAGTTATAGCTCACAAAGCTAGGAACGTGGAACACATTGCACAGTTTGCAGGCCACCTAGCTGGTTGGAGAGTGTCCTTTCCAGGTACCTCAGTTGGTCTAAACCTCTTCCAGGCTGGGCTGGTTTCTGCTGCTTCTAGGCAGCTGGTCTGGTCTAAGATTTTTGCCCCTTTACTTGTCTGACAGTCTTCTTTGAAAGCTTGGCCTCCTTTGGTCTGACAGGGACTCTCGGGTTTTATTGTTTACTTTAGAAGGGAAGGGGACTAGTGAATCTGGTTAATTTCAGGGACTTTCTGAAGCTATTCTGAGTTGTTTACCTTCCTGCTTAAGGAGCTTCTCTACTGGATGGAATATTTCAATCTCCTGTTACACAACAGTGTACATGTGTAAATAGAGGCTAGCAATAAACGTTGGGTATTATTCTCAGGAATATCCACCTTATTTCCCACTGAGAGGTGGCCCTTGTTGATTAGACCATGCTAGCTGGCCAGCAGGCCCTAGTGATCCTCCTGTCTCTGCTGTTGGTATTGCAGGTATATGCTACCACACCTGGCTTTGTGTGTGTGTGTGTGTGTGTGTGTGTGTGTGTGTGTGTGTGTGTGTACACGTGTACATGTTTGCATGTACATGTACATGCATGGATGCCAAAAGTCAAAGTTGGGTGGTTGTGTCGTTCAGTTGCTCTCCACCTTGTTTTTTGAGACAAGGTCTCTCACGGAACCTGGATCTCATGAATGTGGATAGCCTGGCTGGCTCTAGGGACCTGCCTGTCTCAACCTGCAGAGCTCTGGGGTTATTGATGTGCACCTGGCTTTTTGTGTCCATGCTGGGGATCGGAATTCACTTCCCCAGTCCTGCGTGGCAAGCACTGTATCAACTGAGCCATCTCCCAGCCCTAAAAATTATTTATTCTTGGATTATGTTGTTAATGATTATTAAACAGCATAATTTTTATGAGTGAATGCTTCTGTATATGGCATAATTTTTCTAGGTATCTTAAAACCTAACAAATTTCAGACTTCCAAATGTCTTACAACCATTTTGTTTCATTGTCCAGGTGGTTTTATTACTAAGAATTTATGAAGTTTTATAGTTATAACTTAACTTATATTATGGAGATTGGATTTAAAGGGCTCCCATGTGAGTCACTCTGTAGGTCAGTTTTTTGCCTTGGAAATCTAAGCTCTGAAGAAATGATAAGTTTAAAATAATAAAATGTTTTTATTTTCTGAAAAACATTTTATGAGTCTTACATTGTGTAATAAATGTATTACATAACACTCTTCAGGGACTAACTGTTCTGGACCTTGTTTTGGTGGAAAGGTATGGGATCGTGCAGAATCCATTGCTTATTTATGCTCTTTTAGAGAATCCCTTTCCTCTTTTGTGTCTTCAGCTTCAGCATGCCCCAACTATCCATTGACCGTTTATTGTAGAATAAGAGGTTATAAAATATAATCTGTGGTATATTGATTATATTTATCTTTTGATTGCTGTTCTTGTTTGCATTATTAGATAAATGCCTACTTTTTGTTTTCCTTTTGCTGTTAAATGTAATTTTTATATATTGTAATTTTAATATGAAAAAATCAATTATTTTCAAGTGACTTGATTTCAGAGTCAAGTCACATCATGATGTATTAATGTGTAAAGTTAGGTAGGTAGAATAAAAATAGTACACTAGGTTAAAGAGGAATTTCATGTTAATATTTTCCAGTTTCCCGTTTCTTTACTTACCTAGGATTTAATGTTTTAATTTTGAAAATAATTTATATTTCCCATATATTATATGTAGCTTTCCAATATAAATTTTTATATTGTTAAGTTTAAAAGGTTGTAAAAAATATCTAAGAAGAGACTTCTTTTTATTTACTTATGCTATTTATGAAAGATCCTTATATATATATATCTTATCTTGAATATAAGATACCTTGAATAAACCTGTTGTTTAGTAGAAATTATAATATTCTTGGATTTTGTAAATTAAGATTCAGATTCATCAAGTCTGTAAAAGAATCCATCTGTTTATATATCTTAACAGTAAATAAAATTCACTAGACCCAGACTTAATAGCATTTTTAGATAGCATTGATTTTCAGAAATGATGGCTGTTTCCTCTTAAATATGATGAGCCTATTTTCAGTAATGTTATGTGTGTGTTCATATGTATTCCCCTGATTACATAGTATGATCAGTTTTCTAACCCTTGTCGGCCTCACTAGAAGGATTGATGAGTTAAACTGGTAAATTTCCTGGAAGTTTTTTTTAACCTTGCTCAGCATAGCTTCTACTTTGAAACAGTTAGATCTGAATGCTCCTTGCCAGGCATGTCTCCCTACACCTGTGAAATAACTTGACCACTCTGGGCCTCCTTAAATATAGATCTCTAAAACTCTCTAGGAACTGTTTGCCCGTTTGTCTAAAGTCATTCATTAGTTTAGTTATTTCAAGGAAATACAGTAACTTTTATTCATAATGACCAGATTATTTTCTGCTATTCTCTAAGGCTTCATTTAAAAAATAATGTTAAACCATTTTTTTAAATTTTTGGTTTTTTGAGACAGGTTTCTCTGTGTAGTTTTGGTGTCTGTCCTGGATCTCGCTCTGTAGACCAGGCTGGCCTCAAACTCACAGAGATCCGCCTGCCTCTGCCTCCCAAGTGCTGGGATTAAAGGCGTGCGCCACCGCCGCCGCCGCCGCCGCCACCGCTGCTGCCACCACCACCACCTGGCTTAAACCATTTTTTAAAAGGAATGAGGAAGGAAATAATTTGCTGATGAATATCCAGAATAGTATCATTTTTCTTAATGTTTTTGTTTTTAAACATAGTAGAGCATCTATTACAAAAACATATATTAAAAAATGTTGTGTATCCCCTTTGTCCAAGCATAGAAAGGAACAGATACAGCCCTTACACTCATTGGCATTGTGGTCTAAAAGGCACAGAACAATACCACCAACAATAAATTTAATTTGAGAATCAGTGAACAGTTGCAAACATGTTACTTTACTAAGGAAAGATCATGGTACTAGGGCACCAAGTATATTATGTAGGTGTGTGCCCAAGTCAAGGGGATGGTTAAAAAGATGTTGAGGAAGTAAGAAGTGAACTAAAACGTTGTCTTAGGTTTTCTATTGCTGTGATGAAACACCATGACCAAAATACAAATCAGGGTGGAAAACATTTATTTGGTGTACACTTCCACATCATGGTCTATCATTGAAGGAAGTCGGGACAGAAACTCAAACAGGATAGGAACCTGGAGGCAGGAGCTGATGCAGAGGCCATGGAGCAGAGCTGCTTACTGGCTTGCTCATCATGACTTGCTCAGCCTCCCTTTTTATAGAACTCACGACCACCAGCCCAGGAAAGGCACCACCCACACATTAGGCTGGGCCTTTCCCCATCTATCACTAATGAAGAAAATGCCTTCAAGGCAGACGATTGAGTGATATAGCATGGCACTCAAAAAGTTGTCTGAGCTTGAAATAGAAATATCTTAATATCTGCATACAGGTAGTATGTTACTGGGCATAGACGAGACATTAAAAAATAAAGTGGGAGAGAGGTTCAAACCTTTAAACATCTCAAAATAGTGCAACCTAATGCTTATTAAATATTACTAATTCTAAGAAGCAAAGTATACCCAAAACAAATGGAACACTGATTGTGTAGTGATGGCATTGCTTGTAATAGTTTATAGTTATGTTTCCCATTGCTACTGTAGCTCTGTTTTATACAGTGTACCCTAAAATTTTGAAATTCATCAAGTATATGATCCTTATTTTAGAGGTATGTGTGTGTTAAATGATAGAGGAGAAACTACCTACTACCTACTTGGCAGTGGTTCTCACTAGTCTTTCACATAGCTGCCTTTTTTTTTTTTTTTTTCGAGACAGGGTTTCTCTGTGTAGCTTTGTGCCTTTCCTGGAACTCACTTGGTAGCCCAGGCTGGCCTCGAACTCACAGAGATCCACCTGCCTCTGCCTCCAGAGTGCTGGGATTAAAGGCGTGCGCCACCACCGCCCGGCATATAGCTGCCTTTTTAAAGACTGATTTGATTTATTTTATGTATATGAGTGTTTTGCCTGCATGTATGTGTTTGTACCACATGTATGCCTGGTGTCCATGGAGGTCAAAAAAAGGGCATTGGATGCCCTGGAGCTGAACTCATGAATGGTTGTGGAGCCACCATGCAAGTGCTGGGAACCAAACCTGGGTCTTCTGTAAGAGCAGCATGTGCTCTTGATTAGTAAGCCATCTCTCCAGCCCCATGTCTACCTGTTTTGATAAAAGGCCTTCTCCAAATAATGGAGTAGAGTCGTATTTAGATAGAATCCTGCATTGTACAAAAGCAAAGCATTTTCTTGGATCAGCATCTAAAGTGTTATTTGGCAATGTTTTATAAGTAAGATTTGTACATTATTGTACACTGTGATTTAGGATGAGATAATGACTTGATTTCTTAGAGAAGGTATGACTGTGGATTTTATGGTTTGTCACCTTTATTCCTGGGGTGAGGTGAAGATGTGTTCCCAGATAGTTTTCATCTCTATTCCTCTTAGGTAAGTAAGAAAATATTTAAATTGGTAAAATACAACCTGCAAGACTTCTTCATTTAACATTTTAGATGATTTTTATCACTCATTTGGACAAAAAGTTACCAAGTAGAATATTCATGTTCTTTTTTTCTGTCAGTTCTATATATGTTTTAGTTTGTTTCTACATAAACTATAGTACTACATAGTAAAGGTGTTATTCCAAGGTTTTATGTTTTCACATGAAATTATTCTGCCTGCTGGTTAGCCAGAATTACTTTATTTCCATTCATGTGTTATGTTGTAGCTTTGTTCTTCTGTTACTTCATAGTCTTTAAAATGCCTTACTGATTAGTCAGGCATGGTGGCACACACCTTCAATACCAGCCCTTGGGAGACAGAAGCAGGCAGTACTTTGTGAGTTTGAGGTTAGCCTGGTCTACCCATCTAAGTCACTTTTCTAAGGAACATTATTATTTGAATACTAATTTTTGGAGAAGATCTATTGTCTTATTTATGTTTGTGTTTTTGCCATGGTACATAGACATCTAGAGTTTGGCCAGCGGTAGTGTTTCTTGATAGGGAAATCATGTCTTCCATTTTGAGTGGGTGTTTGGATCTGTTTTCTGTTACCTGCACTTGTCAGGTTGTAGACCAGCTGAATGCAGCTTAAGCTTCAGTCTTTGGGCAGTTGACTGTGATGATAGAATAAGGTGTTAGAAGTAGTCATGGCTCAGTGTAAGCTAAGTGAAGTTTCTAAGCCCAGGAGCAGACCTTCTGTAGTGTTAGAAGATTCTCATAACCAACATTTGGAAATCTATGGGAAGTGCTCAGAAATTGTCCTCAGGCAGCTGGAACCTGTGGAGTTGGTGATTGAGTCCAGCATCCTCATTGCAGACAGGCAGCCCTTAGCTGTAAGGATGGGTGGAGTTGGTGTCACAAGTCTGGGCTCCCCACCTGAGGAGGAGGGGCCAGAGAGGGGGGTAGAAGGCTGGTGTGGGACACATGGTCTTCAGGCAGGTCATAGGGTTGAGTAGAGTTGTCAGTGTGAGTCTAAGGCCCCTGCCATAGTATTCAGAGTGGAGATGAGTGGAGTTGGTGGCTGAATCTGGGATCCCTACCTGAAAGGGATGTGGAAGGGCAGGATTTGGTTTTGTTATGAATGTGAAGTTTAAAAGAAACAGGAGTTGGGATTGATTCAAGTTTTGAACTGATTAACATTGAACACTAGAGAGATGGAATGCTAGTAAGTGAAATGAGAAAACCTGTAAGTGTGGTTTACTTGAGATCAGCTCAGTTTGGACACCTCTTCAATTAGAAGTGCATATCAGAAAAGTGCCTAAATAAATTGAGTTTAGGAAAGAGGTTTGGAGATAGAAATTGTTATGTAAATATAAATTGAGTTTAAATGTGTAGATGTAACCATCTTGTTAAATAAGAAACACAGAACCAAATACAGAGTTAAAAGCCAAGAGGTCAGAGCAATAGCTAAGAGCTGAGATAAAAACCTTACTCTTCACTGCCGCTGCTGTCCTACCTCTCCACAAGAAACCTACTTCCTGTGTATCTGTCTTTCTATTGACTTTTTGTTCTGCCTTCTCATTGGTTGTAAACCCAACCACATGACTGCCTCATCACTGCCCATCTATACAGACCTCCAGGTCTTCTATGGTTGGTATTGAGATTAAAGGCGTGTGTCTCCATGCTGGCTGTATCCTTGAACACACAGAGATCTGCCTGTCATGTGATTGGGATTAAGGGCGTGTACTACCACCACCCGGCTTCTGCTATGGCTTGCTATTAGCTCTGACCCCCAGGCAACTTTATTTATTAATATACAAATAAAATCACATTTCAGTACAAATAAACTATCACCATATAAATGTATGTGTTTAAGGAGCTGGGAGACAGCTCAGTCAGTAGAATGACTGTTGTGCAAGCTTGAGGACCTGAGTTCAGGATCCCAACACCACATAAAAGCCATGTACTACAGCATGCGGCTGTAACTGTGAAGACCGAGACAGGCGGATCCTTGGAGCTTGTTGGCCAGCCAACAATGAACAGTGAGTTCATTGAGACCTGTCTCAAAAGGTAAGGTAGAGAGGGAACGAGGAAATCAACTGACATTGGCCCCTGGCTTCTCTACATATGTGCACACATGCATACACCCACTGATCACACCAAAATTATAGAAATTTGAGACTTTGTTACATAGATGTCATTTAAAGCCACTAGACTGGATAAGATCATTAATATATTATGTGTAATAGTGAAAAGTGTCAAGAACAAAACCATATGTGTGTGTGTGTGTGTGTGTGTGTGTGTGTGTGCGCGTGCGCGTGCATGTGTGCATTTATCTTGTCCTCTTTGTTTCACATCACTTAACATTCCTTTTTGGGCAATATGAAACTTAAGGTTGGTTTTTTTTTCAAGTCACATGAAACATGAGTTTTTTTTTTTTCTTTCAAATTTTAAAAGCTTTTCACTAAAAGGCTGTTGTTCCCTACCCCACCCAACTCCCACTGCTTTTGGAATACAGCTATAGTTAACCCAAGCACTATAAACACTTTGTCTCTTAAAGTATTATTTAGCTTATTGAATTAATAAATCTGATTTTTTTTATTGTTTTAGGAATGATTTGGTCAGACATTAAAAGACTCTGGTATGAAGGGTTAGAAGACTTTTTAGAAGAATCTCGTAACCAGCTCAGCTTTGTCATGAATTCCCTCTACTTGGCAACCTTTGCCCTCAAAGTGGTGGCTCACAACAAGGTGACTGTTCACTGTCAATCAAAGATGCAGACCTTTATTTAAAAGACTAATATGCTTTGCTATGTAACTAAGAGTTAATATAGACCCAAATATGTGTCTGGTGTGTTTTCATTTTAAAATAATCTGCGTGAATCCAGTTGCTTACTTTTTTAGTAGTTTGAATGGTTTACCTTTTCAGTGATGGTTACCTGCCATACATTGGGTCTCATAGTTGATGTTAGATATACTGCATCTAATTTTATTCTCAAAATTGATGGTTACCTACCATATGCTAGGTTCCATGGTCGATGTTAGATATACTGTGTCTAATTGCATTCTCACAGGAATTCTTTAAGACAGAGTCCTTATCCTCATTTTGCAAATAAGAAAATGACTCAGAGATATTAAGCAATATATCTAAGAATATAATGTTTAAAAAAAGATGATTTAAATCCAGGTCCTAGACATTTTCTTTCTACCAAGTGTCTTACTTCTTCACTTAGCTCATTTACCATACATACTTAAGACCTCTTCTAACTTTACTTTCATCAACATTTATGCCTTCTCAAAGTCACAGAATGTAATAGATTCTGTGTTAGCTATGGGGTGTCACATTTAAGGGACTAAGATATATAATATTTCATGGGGTTTTTTTGGCTATTTATATATAGATTGTAGAGCAAAGTGATTCTATTGGCTTACTTTATTTAACATCTGTTTCTTTAATTGATCGATAGTGTGCAACATGTTGGTCAGAGAGAGAGTTAATGACTGGAGTGAGAAGTCACTAAAAAGTAAAAATTGGTCATATGTAAATGAATGGCTGATAATTGGGGAGCATTGATTTTTCAGACTAATTTCTTTAGTTATAGAAGTAGTTTTCTAATCCAAACAGGATACTTTGAGAGTGGAAGGATTTGTGGCTAACAGTCCCACAGAACAGCTGTTATACATCTCTGCAGTGGGACAGTAGATGTCCCATGTCTAGGTACAATAATGCATTTCTTGACTTGAAAGGGGGGCAACTTTTGTGGTTTGCTGTAAATTCCTAGGTCAAAGGACTAGGTTTAGTATGACCTAGTATGACATCTAATTAACTGACAACCTACATTCTCAATATTTGTGTTATAGAATTTAAGGAAACTAGCCAATATTTCCTCATAAGAAGTTCAATGGTAATTTTTTTGTTTATTTTGCTTTTTTTTTATTTTTTAAAGATTTATTTATTTTGTGTCTGAGTTCTCTATCTGCATGTACACCTTTACGCCAGAAGAGGGCATCAGACCTCACTGTAGATGGTTGTGAGCCACCATGTGGTTGCTGGGTTTTGAACTCAGGACCACTGGAAGAGCAGCCAGTGCTCTTAATTGCTGAGGCATCTGTCTAATCCCTAATGATAAGTTTTATAACTTGTTTAATTTTTTTTAACCAGAAAATTTCTGGTAAATTTCTGCATATAAAGTGGTATTTCCTAGAATACATGGAAAGCTTCTGTTTGGCTAAAACATTATTTAGATCTCCCACAAGAAGACAAGATAGTTTTCTTTGAGACATTTCATGATATTCTCTTCATTTTTCTGATTGACTTTGGCTTCTCTTCCCGCCTCCAGTTTCATGACTTTGCTGACCGGAAGGACTGGGATGCATTCCACCCCACACTTGTAGCAGAAGGGCTTTTTGCATTTGCTAACGTTCTGAGTTACCTTCGGCTCTTTTTTATGTATACAACCAGCTCGATTTTGGGTCCACTGCAGGTAAATACAGGTCTTAAGGAACGTTTGTTACATGTCACGACTATTGCATCTGCTTATCCACTTTAACACTGTTCTCATGGTGTTAAAACTACACTTGGCATTTGAAAATAATTATCAAGCACTTTGCTTCTGGCTCATTGATAATTTTCTTTCAAGAATTGTAACTTTATCAACCTGTGGTCCATTGGCCTCCTCCTTTCATTCTCTGGCCGTAGAGAATTGTTATGCGGCCAGGCAGTGGTGGCGCACGCCTTTAATCCCAGCACACTGGAGGCAGAGTCAGGCAGATCTCTGTGAGTTCATGGCTAGCCTGGTCTACAGAGCGAGATCTAGGGCAGGCACCAAAACTACACAGAGAAACCCTGTCTCGAAAAATGCAAAAACAAAACAAAATAATTGTTGTGCTTTATAGAAAGGAGTAACAAAAAAATCTGATTTTTACCAAAATAAAGTTTATATTTAAACTTTGAAAGATAGATACCACTCTCAGTGATAGACCTCCAACAAGGACACTCCTTCCACTCCATGGTGGCTAAGCATCCAAATATATGAGCCTATGGGGGCTGTTTTTATTCAAATCACCACATATACGCATGTGCCCATGGCATGTAAATTGTACAGACCAAGTTCAAGTTGTCAGAATGGACAGCAAGCACCTTTATCTGCTGAACTATCTCACTGGTCCTGATTTTGGTAAAGATTTTTGTATGTATATTGCAGGGATGTTTAAGCCTATAGGACTCTATAGGCTTAAAGAACATAAAGACCCGGCTGGAAGAAATGGAAATACACAGTTGTATAGCTTTCACCTGTATACAAAGTAGTATGCTATCACTTGAAATTAGTCTGTGATAAGATAGGTGTCATAAACCCTAAGGCAGTCTATGAAATAAGGCAGTTATAGTTAGTAAACCAACAAAGGACATAAAATGGCATTTTAAATGATCAAAAATAAGACAGTAAAAGAGGGAAAAGGAAGAGATCATAGATGGATTAAAGAGGAAGAAATAGCATCATATATGGAAATAGTTCAGATACCACCACAATCCTCCACAAACACACAGGTCTGTCACAACTGTACCCCATGACCTGGTACCAACTTCTAGCTTAGGGTTTTTTGTTTTTCCTCTCATAAGACACCATGACCTAAAGGAACTTGGGAAAGGGCTTATTTAAGCTTAAAGTCCTACATCAACGTTCATCATTGCAGGAAGTCAAGGCAGAGACTTTGAAGTAGAAACTGAAAAAGAAGCCATTGAGGAATGCTGGTTCCTGGCTTGCTCCTCATGGCTTGCTCAGCCTTGATGTTTTTCTGTCAGCTTGGTGGCTGCACACGAATCTACTGATATTTTAATTATTGTCTGTTGCCCCATGGCCCCTCAGTCACAGCCCCACCAGCCACTAAGACCAAGGCCTGGTGGGACTATGATAAGTGGGTTTAAATTAAGTCTCTATTGTTCTATTTGTCAATAAGACTCAGAAGTCAAAGGCTGTGGTGAAAACCTGCCAGCTCAGAGAGGCTGAGTAGTAACTAACTGACCTTGCTTTTTGGTAAGAGACACATCTTTCCCTTTGTCCAGAACTAAAAGAGCTCCATCTCTAGTCCCTGCCCTTTCATTCCTATATGCCTTCTCTATCCACATTGCTGGCTTCTCTAGGGCCAATTCCAGTCAGCTAGTCACTGACTCTGCCCCCTGATTCAAGGTATAACTTTATTGGGCAGTCTCAGGAGTGTCAGAGTGCCATCAAAATATCCCACAACACAGCCTGCTGTCTTATAGCACCCAGGACCACCAGCCCAAGCGTGGTACCTCCCACATTCAGCTGGACCTTTCTACATCAATCCTGAATTAAGAAAATGCCCCACAGGCCAATTTGGTGGGAGCATTTCCTCAATTGAGTTTCCTTCTTCCCAAATGACTATCTTGTGTCAACTTAACATAAAACTAGCCCAGTACAATGCTGAACATGTAATTTTTATTGTAAGACTTCATAGTTTCAAGCCTTATCTTTAATTATCTTTTCTACTTTGAGTTGATTGTGTGTGTGTGTGTGTGTGTGTGTGTGTGTTGTAAGATTTGTATGCTGTAAGATAAATGTTTGATTTTACTGTTTTCCACATGGATAATATGGTCATTTTTTCCCCAACCATCATTTGTTGAAGAGACTGCCGTTCCTCATTGTGTTTTCCTGGTACTGTTGTTGAAGAGAAGTTAAGTTTACTTATTTTTACATTTATTTCCAAGGTCTTTATTTTGTCCCATTGGTCTATACATCAGTCTTTACTATAGTTCGATACCATTTAAATTACTGTTGTTTTATAATATATGTTGAAATTGGGGAGTGTGTTATCTTTAGCTTTGTTCTCAAGATTGTCTTTTTTGAGGTCATGCAAATTTTATAATTTCTGTGTGTGTGTGTATAAGCATATTATTGGGGTTTTGATTATGTCTCAACTTGGTGAATATTTTGGTAATGTGGAAATTTTAAGAGTTAACTTCCAATCGTGAACATCTGCCTGTGTCTTCTTCTGTCTCTCTGTCAGTGTTCTAGAGTTTTCAGTGTATAGGTCTTCTACTTCAGGGTTAGGTCCATCCTGCCTCATTCTTTTTCATGTTATAGAGGATTTGCTCTCATTATATTTGACCCTTTTCAGATGGTTGTGTAACTTGTATATAGAAATTCAACTGTCGCCTGTTCATCTTGCTTGATGGAATGTTTCCAGATTAATTTCTGGTTCTCAGTTCTGACAGTCATGGGGTGTTTGTCACTCTCTCTCCACAGAGGATCATGTCATAGTCAAAGGGGACAGTTTCACCTTTTCCAGTGTGGATACTGTCCCCTCCTTGTTTAATTGTTTTGAGTGCAGTTTTCAGTACTATGTAGACAGATATGTAAAGAGAAGTCCTTGACTGATCCTGATGTTAATAAATATGTGAGTTTTTCACTACTGATTATGTTAGCTATAGGCTGTCATATATGGCACATATTGTGCTCAGGTAATTTCCTTCTGTTTTTGTTGAAAATGGATTTTTTTTTTGTCTTAAAAAGGGAATTGAAATTCATTGTATGCTTTTTCTGGGTTTATTGATCCAATCATGTAACTGTTATCTTCTTTCATTAATTTGATGATATAGCCACTAAATTATTTTTTTCTTGTATCCCAAAGATAAATCCTAATTACGAAGTGAATGTGCTTTTTTCATGCACTATTGAGTTTGGTTTGATAGTGTTTGTGTAAAGACTTTTTTCTTTTACAATTTTTATTACATTTATTTATTTAATATTTTGGTGTGTGCATACTGTCTTAGTGTTCTATTGTTGTAAAGCGACACCATGACCAAGGCAACACTTACAAAAGAAAACATTTAATTGAGGGCTCACTCACAGTTTCAGAGGGTTAGTCCATTACCATGGTGGGGACATGGTAGCACACAGGCAGACATGACCCTGGAGCTTTACATCTTGATCCACAGGGAGCAGAGACAGGGAGGGGCAGGAGGGCAAGGGCTGTGGGGAGGTGGAGAGGGAGACAGAGGAGACACAGAGAGAGACAGACTGGGCCTGACCTGGGCTTTTGAAGGCTCAAAGCCCACTCCAGTGATAGACCTCCAACAGGGATACACCTTCTGCTCCTTTCAAGCAGTTCCACTCCATGGTGGCTAAGCATCCAAATATATGAGCCTATGGGGGCTGTTTTTATTCAAATCACCACATATACGCATGTGCCCATGGCATGTAAATCGTACAGACCAAGCTCAAGTTGTCAGAATGGACAGCAAGCGCCTTTATCTGCTGAGCCATCTCACTGGTCCTGATTTTGGTAAAGGTTTTTGTATGTATATTGCAGGGGTGTTTAAGCCTATAGCACTCTTTTCTTATAGTCTCTGTCTGCTGTTGGCATCAGGGTGATATAAATAATATTTTTATCATCGGCCTCATAAAATGAGTTGAAAATGTTTTCTAAATACTTCAAGACGGATTTATATTAAGTTTTAAAAAACATTTCATAGAGTTTTTCACTGAAGTCATCTGTTCCTTGTTAAGAGATTTTTATTATTTATTCAATTTTTGTATAACATAGAGATCTGTCCAGACTTTATATATCTTCATAACTTATTTTTGCTAGGTTGTATAGTTCTAGGAGTCTGTTCGTCTACTTGGACTACCTACCCAATTTGTTGTTCATAGTGGTATCCTCTGATCTCCCACCTCACTCTCTCCGTCGTGTCTCTTACTCTTTGTCTCTGTCTCTTTCTTGCCTATCTCCTTCCTTTTTTCAGTTTAAAATTGTGTGTGTGTGTGTGTGTGTGTGTGTGTGTGTGTGTGTGTGTGTGTGTGTGTGTGTGTGTGTGTATACATATGTGTGGAGGCCTGAGGTTGATTTCCGGTGTCCCCCTTGATTGCTCTCCACCTTACCTTGTAAAACAGGGTTTCTCAGTGAAGTTGGCACTCATTGGTTGCCTGTGTTGTGTGGCCGCTGAGCTCTGGGATCTGTCCATCTCCTTTTCCTTCCTTGTAAATGACTACGCCCGGCATTTTCACACGGGCCCTGGGATCCCACTCAGATCCTCGTGCCTGAGTAGGAGGCCCCTTACTGGTGACCCATGTCCCCAGCCCTCTTCTCTCTCAGGGGTTTCTACTGTTCCCCAGACTTGGGAGTCCCTGGGCTCTTCTGACCCTATTTCCTCGGCCTCTAGTGCTGGACAGCAGATGTGCTCACCACAGGCTTCATTTCCAGGCTTCTCACAGCCAAGACTGGTTTTCCTCGGTCTGCACTAGTATTAACTCCTTTGTAAACTTCGGTATTGACGGTTTAGTTCTCTTTTTCATTTCTTTACACTTGATGGATGTGATATTATCCTATTTACAAATGCATAATGCTTATGCTCTTTCCATCCACAAGAAGTTTGTTTTTGCTGCTTACCTGTCACATGCATGTTTAGTATTCCAGCCAGTGCCCTCTACTGTGATATCCACTGTGCTATTTTTAGTTCTGTATTATGCAAGAACTGATGTCAGTTTCTGGTGTTCTCCTTCTGTATTAACTCACCTTGATATTCAAATTGGTTACATTTTTTTTTTAGTTTAGTTGTATTAAATTTTTTTTGAAAATTAAGATTATATCACTATAAGTGGATACTTTCAAAAATTCAATTTATAGATGAGTGAATAGCCAGAACTTTCTTCAAAGGTCATTTTTCCTAAAGTTGTCAAAAGCACTTGCTTTATTACTGCCTTAACAATTCCCTGCTGACTTAGGTATGGATATATTCTGAATATTCATAGTCTGAATGAATGGCTTTGTTTTCCTAAGTGACCCACTAAAGATACCACTAGTACATTAAGAGGAAAAATACATCTCTTCTCTTTCTCACATATTTTGAGGCCAGCTTGGTCTATCTATAGAGCAGGTTCCGGGATAGCTAGGGCTACATATAGAAACTCTGTCTCAAAAAACAAACATACAAACAAACAAAAAACCCACAAGTGTTCCAATTTTTAAAAAAATCAAGATTTATTAAAACTATGTAATCTAGGCTGGGCAGTGGTGGCACACACCTTTAATCCCAGCACTTGGGAGACAGAGGCAGGTGGATCTCTGTGAATTCGAGGCCAGCCTGGGCTACAGAGTGAGTTCCAGGAAAGGCGCCAAAGCTATACAGAGAAACCCTGTCTCAAAAAACAAACAAACAAACAAAAAAACTCAAAACAAAAGACCCAACAAAACAAAACAAAACAAAAAAACAACTATGTAATCTTCAGACATTGGAGGAGTATGAAAGAAAATAAAATTAGGCTTGAATAAAACTTCTCATTGCCCCATGCTAATGTATAAAGATAGTCATTATTAACTCTTGCTACTAGAGTGGCTTGCACACATAATACTGTCTTACAAAAGTGAGGGAAGGATATTCACTCTTGGGAAGAAATTAGGATAGTCCAAGATGCTGATACTGTTCTTCAGGAGTTAGTTGAGAATTAGTTACAAAATCAGATAAAATGCTTCATTTTGAAATGATTTAATATTTGTAAACTTTAAGAAGCCACATAAATATAAGCATTTATTTTCCCTTAGGTTTTTCAGAGAATTCTTTCTTTTACCCCTGCCAACTGGCCTTTAAACAGTCTCCATATTGTCAGCAATAGTGATACTTGCATGACCCTAGC
This sequence comes from Peromyscus maniculatus bairdii, assembly GCF_049852395.1. NCBI lineage: Eukaryota > Metazoa > Chordata > Mammalia > Rodentia > Cricetidae > Peromyscus > Peromyscus maniculatus. Next base: position 93,219,009 of record NC_134858.1, on the reverse strand, counting down.
ATGTGGGAAGCTGAGGCAGGAAGAGTGTGAGTCCTATGGCGATATTGAACATGGGGTAGTCTGTGTCTCAGCAACAACCAAAATAATTATAATAAATACTAAAAGTAGGGGGAAATCTCCATGTATCTGTTCTCCCTACACAGCAATAATAACCTTTGAAGATCTTATCTGGCAAGGACTGTGCATCACACACTCACAGTGCTGGTTTGGTTAGAATGGCCTTTTTTAGTAGATAGCTGGGTTTGTTGGTTTTGTTTTGTTTTGTTTTTTGTTTTCCTACAGCTGGCGTTTTGATATTCTTAACACACTGAAATATGTCAGCCAGGTGAAATAATGAGCATGACTTGTGGCTTGTGTGTTAGCCTTCCTTTTATTGCTGGGTAATTTCATATTTAATATGTAGTTTCCCCAACAGTTTTAATGTACACTATGTGATATGTCCACAGATTTCCATGGGACAGATGTTACAAGATTTTGGGAAATTTCTGGGGATGTTCCTTCTTGTTCTGTTCTCCTTCACAATTGGACTGACACAACTCTATGACAAGGGCTACACCCCCAAAGAGCAGAAGGACTGTGTTGGCATCTTCTGTGAACAACAAAGCAATGACACCTTCCACTCGTGAGTCTCCTCAGGTTTTACCAGATGGACTTCCTGCTCCTAAGCTCTGTATGGGTTAGTCATTACATGAATGGAGCTCCAGTTGTTCTTTAAAAAATCTTCTTTAAATGTCTGCAAGCTTTAACAAATGTTAATTTTTCATCATCTTTATCTAAAGGATTTTCAGTAGTAGATCCAAGTCATTACATGTTTCTTCTCTACTGAAATATATCTGAACAGAACTCTTGACAAATTTACACTCTTAGCACTTTGGAAAATTCTTTTATCCATCCCATATATTAGAATGTTCTGCATCTCTGCCCCCAAACTATTAAATACCTGTAGCAACTGTTCGTTGCTGGTACAACCCAGAGCATTCATTCATGTTTTCAGCACTTCTTGAGACGTCACTAGAATTGAGAATCATTCGAACTTATGGGCCAGTACCGCAGTGGGTCATAAAAAATGGTACCGCCACTATAAAGTAGACAGAATACCTGCCCTCAGGTTCCTTTTCCAGTGCTGGGGATCTAAGCCAGGGTTCTGTGTGTGCTTAGCAAGTGCTAACCACCAAAGCTGCATCCCCAGTCTTACTCTCCTCATTCTTAATAAAATACAGAGGAGTATGCACTGCACATTTGTTGTGTTCTTATGATGTGCCACAATTCTTTAGGTACTTTGTGTGTCCTCTCATTTAAAGACTAAGATTTCTGGGCAGGCCAGGATAAATGGATAAAGGGATGAGCATGTAGGACCATGCTGTCTGATTTGGGGCTTTTGCAATTTAGAATTATCTAAAGGTTGAAGCAAAGAACTGACACAATATAACTAGATACCTCATGGACTGCTGTGTTGAGACTAGAAAGGACACACAAAAAAAAATTAACTAGGAATAATATTTTTGAATGTGTTTCCTCATTTAAAATAAGACTTTAGGGTCTGGAAAGATGACTCTGTGGTTAAGAGTACTTACTGTTCTTGTAGAGGACCTGGGTTTGGTTTCCAGCACCCACCTGATGGTCACAACTGTAACTCCAGTTCCAGGGGATCTGGTGCCCTCTTCTGACCTCTGTGGCCTCCTGCATGCATGTGATGCACACACATACACTCATGCACACACACATAAAACAAAAATAACATTTAAAATATGACTGTACGTACTGTGAAAATAAAAATCAAACAATAAAATTATTTTATAATGTATTATACAAGAATTATTAATGACTCTTACGTATAATTTTATATAAATGCATTATCTCTGTTCTTGCTAATTAATTTCCTTTTTAACCACAATGTTCTTGCCCTTCCAGGTTCATTGGCACCTGCTTTGCTTTGTTCTGGTACATCTTCTCCTTAGCACACGTGGCCATCTTTGTCACAAGGTTTAGCTATGGAGAAGAGCTGCAGTCCTTTGTTGGAGCCGTGATCGTTGGAACTTACAACGTCGTGGTTGTTATTGTGCTTACGAAGCTGCTAGTGGCCATGCTTCACAAAAGCTTTCAGTTGATAGCAGTAAGTGTTCTTTCAAAGACTTATATTCTCTCCAAATCATATGAGATATATGAAATCAAATAGCTGAAGATTACATAATTGAGGAATAATATTTTTAAATTAAACACAGATTTTAAAAATATAATGTTTAATAATTGCACATCTTTGACCAGTTTTTTTTTTTTTTTTTTTTTTTTTTTTGGTTTTTCAAGACAGGGTTTCTCTGTGTAGCTTTGCGCCTTTCCTGGAACTCACTTGGTAGCCCAGGCTGGCCTCGAACTCACAGAGATCCGCCTGCCTCTGCCTCCCGAGTGCTGGGATTAAAGGTGTGCGCCACCACCGCCCGGCTCAGTTTTTTATATGTAAGGTGTGATGACATTTAGACAGTTTTAATCAATCTCTCCCCAAACCTGCCAATATGCATTCATGTTTGTGTGTGTTCTTCTTCTGTCCTGCTTTTTCCTTGCCTCACAGAATCATGAGGATAAAGAGTGGAAGTTTGCTCGAGCAAAGCTGTGGCTTAGCTACTTTGATGACAAGTGTACACTGCCCCCTCCTTTCAACATTATTCCTTCACCAAAGACTATCTGCTACATGATCAGTAGCCTCAGTAAGTGGGTTTGCTCTCACACGTCGAAAGGCAAGGTCAAACGGCAGAACAGTTTAAAGGTGAGAAATGAGAGGTTTGAAATGCCCCACAGTTTTACAGTTGCTAATTGCACTTTTAGGTTTGGGTTTTTTTGTTTTTTTTGAGATGGAGTCTCACTATTTACATAGACGTAGCTGCCATGGAATGAATCTGCTGTGTAGACCAGGCTGGCTTCAGTTTGCAGCAGTCCTCCTCTGTCTGCCTACGTGGGCTGGGAGGATGGGTGGGTGCCACCATGCCTAGCTTGGATGTTTGTTGCAGGATATTTGATCACACTGTGACCCTGAGAGATTGCATTATTTGCTGGAAAACCTGTTTCTAGTTGTGGTGTGCCTCAGCCCTGGCATATACCCTAATTCCAAGAGCTTTCTGCTTGAACATTGTAAATAGGATTAAATAAGGTTAACCATAGGTCAAGAGGCAGAGCAAGCAACCAGTTGACAGGAAACGAACATAGGATGATTAAGAAAAAACCGTAGAGAGTAAGAGGGAATCAGGAGGGTGGATAGAGGAACACACAGGAAGTAAAAGGGAGGGCGTTCTGTTTGAGAAGTCTTGTTTGAGACTGTGTAGGAGAAGGTGGGAGGCTTCTGGGATGTCAGCTGAGGAGGAAGGCCATCTGGGTGCTTTCCCTGCCTCTCCGAGCTAGCAGGGTTTCACCCCAGCGTCCGGCTTCTGAGTCTTCTTTGGTAAAATCAAATATTTGAGATTCTGTTAAAAACAACAGATGTTTCTTTAAGCACAAATATGAAGGTTTGATAAGGCTATCCTGAGGTGTTTTCTACTGTGTCCCTAACGCATGCTATAATATCTAATATAAAAATTCAATGAATAATTGAGAATAAGAAATAAAGCTAAGAATTTTTAGGTTGGTTTTGGTTCTTTTCTTAATTTTCAAGTTTTCCTAGCACATGAACTCTTATCCCATAGTCATTCATTATAGATTTAAAGAACAACAATTAATTCATAGCATTTTTAGGTCTTGAAAGTTACTCAGTATATTTCTTATTCAGTGCATGCTGCTTATAAACCAAGGATTGGTAAGTTTCCTAAAAGACCAGACAGTAAATATTTTATACTTTGAAAGCCAAACAAAACAAAAAACACCATCTAAGAAGTTATATGGATAAAAAGAAAAAATTTCCAAAAAACTTACAAATGAAATTAAAAAATATAACAATAAATAACAGTCACTGTAATAAGTTACTAGGGAAAACAGAATTCCCTGTAATAGGATTAAAACTTTGCTTAATTAGAGTTAAAAATCAAGTTGTCCATTATAAAATTGATTACAGATATTCATCTGTAAAACCATTCTTAGCTCACAAGGTAAGAAAGACAGAAAGTGGGCTTGGGGTGGTAGTTTATGACTCTCTGTTGTAGACTGGGCATTACTAAATTTTTTCAATAAAATTGGCCTAAAGGAGAGTGAATGAAACAGATACACGGGCTATATTGTTAAACATGTACTGACTATGATTTTTACCAAAGAAAACTGTCCTCTAAATGCATTGAAAGTGTGCATTTGTGAGTATATTTAAAATTTACCTCATTTAAATATTGTCTCTGAGGCTAGAGAATGCCTTGATGGTAGACATTTGCCTAGCATACATGTGGCCCTCAGCTCACTCCTCAGTTCTGCAAATCCATATGTATATATGAGTGTGTATACATGTTTTCTTACACATACATTGTTCTGCTGTCGTTCTTACCATGGGACTGCTTGTTTTGAAGGAGTGGAGAAACTTGAAACAAAAGAGAGACGAGAACTACCAGAAGGTGATGTGCTGTCTGGTGCATCGTTACCTGACGTCCATGCGACAGAAGATGCAGAGCACAGACCAGGCGACCGTGGAGAATCTCAATGAACTGCGCCAAGATCTGTCGAAATTCCGAAATGAAATAAGGGATTTGCTTGGCTTTCGGACTTCTAAATATGCTATGTTTTATCCAAGAAATTAATCATTTTCTAAATCTTGTAGAAATAATTTTCCATAACAAATCTGAGACTGTATTTGCATACCTTACAACTACACTAATAAGATATATATGGACATAAACAATTACACAAAAGCCATTCTCTAAATATTTATAGCATAAATATATGTCATGTAAAATATGTATATAGAGTTAGTTTTTTAAAATCTGTCTGTGGCTTTTTGTAGAAGTGAATCAGAACAAGTAAACGGGTTTGTTAGCATGCAATTTTTTTTCTTAGTTCGTTAGTGCTTAAAATTTGTAATATTTAAGAGGGGCAGCTATCAGTGTACACATTGCCCACTCCCTTTTATAAAATGAAGATCAGCAAATGCAGCTACCTTAAGAGACACTTGAAATGTAGAGTTCATGGTGTTTAAAATCTCTGGTTTTAGGAGTTCACATAGAGGTCAGTATTTATTGTTTAAGAGTATAGTTTTATCTAAAATACCCTATTTTTTTTCTTTTGTTATAATCTTAAGCAACAAAGAAAAGTCTCTAAATATTTGAATTTAAGTCAGTCTTGTGGTGCACGGCTTTAATCCCAGCACTTGGGAGGCAGAGGCAGGTGGATCTCTGAGTTCAAGGCCAGCCTGGTCTGCAGAGTGAGTTCTAGGACAGCCAGGGCTACACAGAGAAACCCTGTCTCAAAAAACAAAACATTATTTAGTTCTATCAGTCTAAATTTACCTTGTTTTTTGTTGTGTATTATATTTACTCTTACATGGTTATAATAATTTTATATTTTTTATTTTGTTTTTTGACTTACTATTTTAAATATATTCTCTGTATTGATGTAGTTCACATATTTAAATATTTATAGAATTCTGTGATTTTTGAAAAATAATAGACATCTTTTAGCCATAGAATATTTGTTCATATTTATGCATTTGCAAAGTTACTTCTCTAGGCATTTGGTTAGTTTTAACTTTTTCTTCTAACTTTTCAGGTTTGAGTAAGTTACAAAGTGTAAGCTGCTTGCTTTCATGTGTGGTCACAGTGGGCTTGGCTGGAGAGCATCAGGGGCTTTGAAAAAAGCTGCTTTAAGTTCAAATGAAGGTTCTTGAGCTCTCTTTCGAAGTGTTTACCTCCTAGAAAAGTGACTTCGTGCTTGCTGCTTGAGATGTAAAGCATTGTTTTTCAGTTTGAAAATAAAAGGTATATTTGACCTATTCTGGTGTTGATGTAAGGGTGTAGCTGAAGCTTTCCCAGCCATTGCATCGGCTCTTGCAGCATGTTCACTGAGGAATACACGCTTACTTTCTTAGCTGAATCTCAGTTGGCATTGAGGGCGCACAGGGTGCAGGCAGCCCTTGGCCCGTGAGCACCACCTACCCAGGGGGCGTCTGAGTAATCTAGTGTTAGGTTTCATCTTGCTTTTCACATTTGTTTTTGATGTTCAAGTTTAAGTCTTCCCTCTTTCGGGCAAATTCTTATAAAAATGTTTATTGTAAAGTTATATATTTTGTCTACAATGGAATTATGCACTTCCCTATTGGGATTTTACATCAGGATTTTTAGTCATTCTAAAAAAATATACTTAATTATTAAAAAAAATCTATAGAGTGCCTATTGTGTGCATGAATTACTGATGAGGTATATTTTGAATGACAGCATATTGTAAGAAAAAAGGTGAATAAAATTTGGTATTAGATTATAAATTGATAGAGCTTTAGCATTTTACTTAGTATTATTTGCTTTTATTTTTTAATTATTTTATGTGTGTGAATATTTTGCCTGTTTGTATATTTGTTTACCATGCATGTGCTTGGTACTCACAGATGCCAGAAGGAACTGGAGTAACAGACAGCTGAGAGTTGCCTTGTGACTGCTGGGAATTGAACCTGGGTCCTTTGGAAGAGCAGCCAGTGCTCTTAACCAGTGAGCCATCTCTCCAGCCTCTCATCTGCTTTTTAGTTTGAGATACAGGGATGGCAAGATGGCTCAGTGGGGAAAGGTGCTTACCGCCGGGCCTTGCACCCACCTAGAGGAGAGACTCCCCCAAGCTGTCCTCTGATATCCACATGCATGCTGTGCCACAAAGCATCCACACGCATACACACACACACAATATACATTTTTAATTGAGATATAATTCATATGCATCTATAAAATTTAGTATTTTTTAAATTTATGGTCACAAAGGCCTAAAATGTAAAATACCAACATCAGACACTCTTAGCAACACTTCCCACTTCTGAAGTAATTACACTTAACTGTTAGCTGTTTCCTAGGATAACATATTTTAAATTAATATATCCATACAAAGATCTGTATGTGACCATTCAAGAGAACTTTATTCATTGTCCCAAACTGAAAACAACTGAAAGCCTTTCAGCTAGGGAATGATAAATAAATTATGTATTTACATAGTATAAATCTAGAATAACAGGATGTGTCCAAGTTCAGGCAGAGGAACAAAGCTGCTAGTAGCATGTGTGCATGTGTGCCGTGTGTGTGCACATGCACACACTTGTATATAAGGGTCTGACATTGCACTCGTTGGATTGTTGGGCAGGTTCTGTTGTCCTGGCATCCAGTGTTAGAGGTCCCTGGGGTAGCAGCTAGGAAGGAAAGGCAGAGATCCAAAGAAGACAGCCAAGACCAGCCGACACCATGAAGAGGGATTCTGATGAACGGTACTTCCTGTGTCTCTGGCCTTGTATCCTGTGGCAATACTGAGGCCTTTTGCCATTGCCTTTGGAAGTGTGTTGGTAAACAATCACAGATGCTGAAGGAGGAGCAAAGAAAGGTGCTGATGCCCCACATCATCAGGATGAATCAGCACATGTGAGTTAGAAAAGTTCAGTGGAAGGAAAGAACAAAAGAACTGCTGCATCACTCTTCAGATCTCACACCCTGATTGGAAGTACACAAAGAGAATTCTGGGAAATGAAGTTAGTCCTAGGCAAGTTAACACGTAAAGCCACCACAAATACAGACTGGGGACACTTACAGTAACATGGATGAATCTTAAAAAGTGAAAAAAGCTCGTCCACAAAGACTATAGACTGCACACTCCACCATGTAACATTATACAAGATAAAGATGTTAGAACGGAAGTTAAATCATCGGTTCCCAGGATCTGCTAAAGGAACTACACCTTTATTTAAAGTGCTGAGTTTTAAGCGGGGCCTGGTGGCAGACCTGTAATCTCAATGTTCAGGAAGATGAGGCAGGAAGATTTCAGGGTTCTAAGCCAGCCTTGACAACAGAGTGTACTGCAGACTAGCCACAACTACATAGTGAACCCCTGCTTTGAACTGTGAATTTTAATGTGTTAGGATTATGTTTGTGCCAACCTGATGAGAAATAAATTATATTTAGCGGATTAAAAGAGTTAAGAGTGGTGGCGCACGCCTTTAATCCCAGCACTTGGAAGGCAGAGGCAGGCGGATCTCTGTGAGTTCGAGGCCAGCCTGGGCTACAGAGTGAGTTCCAGGAAAGGCTCAAAGCTACACAGAGAAAACCAAGCTCGAAAAACCAAAAAAAAAAAAAAAAAAAAAGAAGAGTTAAGAAAACAACAGGTGCCTGGCGGTGGTGGCACATGCCTTTAATCCCAGCAGTCCGGAGGCAGAGACATGTGGATCTCTGAGTTCGAGGCCAGCCTGGGCTACAGAGTGAGTTCCAGGAAAGACTCCAAAGCTATAGAGAGAAACCCTGTCTCAAAAAAAAAAAAGAGAGAGAGAGAGAGAGAAAGAAAGAAAGAAAGAAAGAAAGAAAGGAAGGAAGGAAGGAAGGAAGGAAGGAAGGAAGGAAGGAAGGAAGGAAAGAAAGAAAGAAAGAAAGAAAGAAAGAAAGAAAGAAAGAAAGAAAGAAAGAAAGAAAGAAAGAAAGAAAGAAAGAAAGAAAGAAAGAAAGAAAAAAAAAGAAAACAACAGGTATCTTACCATTTGCTACAGCAGAGGAACTAATCTGTGCTCTGTAGCAGGAAAGACTTGCTGTTTGGATCCACCAGCAGCATGGTAGTGGGGAGCTCACAGATGATCGCCATATGAACAGTACTTTTCAAAATGAGTTTTACTATCTAGGTAGTCTGCTTTTTCACACACACTGGAATGATCAATTTCTAAACAAAAACCAAGTTGACATTCTGATTGGAATTACATTAAATCTAGAGACTAACTTGGAGAGAATTTACATTTTAGCAGTGTCTTTCAGTCCACCAACATAGCACACCTGTGTATTTATTCAGGTCTTCTTAGCAATATTCAGTAATTTCTAGCACTAGAATCCAGTGGGATTTCATTTTAATGATTAAAAATATGAAGATGCTGTTGCCCACGAGTTTGGGGAATTGTCTCCCTGTGGGGGACTAAGCAGGTCCTCCTGGCTTCCTACAGTTCCAGTGACCAACCATTCAAGTTCACCGTGGGAAAACAGCTCATTAGGCTCACCGACAGAACAATGGATGAAGGTTAGAGGCAGGAACGTGGATGAAATTCTGCACTCAACATGGATGGTGACTGCCCCATGGCTGCAGAGATGGAGCCCCTTCCCTACCCTTCCCCAGCCTATATGCTCTAGCCCTTTCCAGAGACCCGAGGCCAAGTGCAATTACGGCGGAAGTGCATAAAAGTGATTGGGGTGGCTGGATACCCAGCTGAGAGCTCAGTGACCGTCTCCAGCCCCTCCTATAAGGGGGTGTCAACAGTCAGCAAGCCCAGTGTGTGCACCACTGTGCTGCTCCAATGGAGAGCTGCACTTGATCATAATTAGTAACGTGTGCAAATTTCACTCAGATTACAATTTTTCCTAAAGGTAGAGGTGAATTAATTGATCAGGAGAGGGACACATATAACCAAATACTAATCATTGTTAGTCTTTGATAAAAAGATAAAACTGGAAATTTTTTTGTCTCATCTCTAATGGATACATACTGTCCCTTCCTAGTCAAGGGGATTTTTTTGTCCTAAGACTTTTTTGTGTGTTTTGTTGAGATGGGATTTCTCTGTGTAGTCCTGTCCATCCTGGAACTCACTTTGTAGAGCAGACTGGCCTCAAACTCAGAGATTTGCCTGCCTCTGCCTCCTGAGTGCTGGAATTAAAGGTGTGAAACCACAATGCCTGGCGATTTCTAAGACTTTTTAATTGTTGTTTCCCCAGTGCATTTCTAAAATACTAAATAATCTTAGATTGCGAGCCTTGGAAAGTAAACCAACCAGGCCTAATTCAGAATTAAACTAACAAGGGCTGAGGAAATGGCTTAATTGGTAAAGCGCTTGCCATGTAAGCCTGAGGTCCCGAGTTCAATCCTCAGCACCCACCTCTGGTCTCAGTGATAGAGGCAGAGACAAAAACCCCTGAGGTTTGCTGGCCAGCTAGTCCTGTTGAATGGATGAGGACCATGTTCAGGTTTCTCAAGTTGGGAAACTTGGAAGATGGTTCAGTGGGTCCAATGCTTGGTATGCAAACAGGAGGAAATGGCTTCAGATCCTCAGCACCCACATAAAAGCCAAATGTGGGAGTGTAAACCTGTAACCCTAGCACTTGGGGACTGAAAAATGTGGACCATTCTCTGGCCAGCCAGTCTGGCTAATGTAGCAGTCTAGGCTTGGTAAGACAGCTTGTCTCAGAAAATAACACAGAGAATACTGGAGAAAGAGACTGTGAGTTGACTTCTGTCTCACCTCCATACATGCCTGATCAGGAAAACAACAACACACACACACTATATATACATATACACACGCATATACATATACATATATATACACACATATACATGTACATATATACATTTATATATATATATATATATATATATATATATATATATATATATATATATATATATATATATTAGCAATTGAACACACCTAATGTCAACTTCTGGCCTCCCATGCATGTGCAAACATGAACACATACACAAAGAGAAAAACCACACTGAGGAAATATCAGGGATAATGGCTGTTCTGAATTTCTCACAGGGAAGTCAATGTTCACTTTCTGGCTTTACCCTCCCACCGTGTGTAAACATACTGTTTCTAGAGGACATTCTTAGAAGACTTTCTCTTTTATTTGATAATTTCACATTACTTTCTTTATTCTGTTTTTATCTGCATTTGAAGATGAACACCAGCCACACCACGCAAAAACTGGGAAATGTTTTATATTTGTATGCTTTAAAATAGCCATTTTCAAGAGACATGGTTTCTGATGCATATTAAATTATAGAAACAGCAGGCTCATTTATATAGGATATAAACACATTTTCTAAAATGTGTCCTAGGCAATCAAAATTATGGGCAAGCTTCATTCTCTTCATCCTGCAATTAGTAATTAATTCATTCTCTGCTTTCCTCCACCAGGAATGTTATTTAAGGGGGTGGGAAATGGCTCAGCAGGCAAAAGCCCTTGCTGACTTGAGTCAGATCCCCAGAATCCACAAAAAAGCTGGTCCAGCCACTGTGGTATGTGTTCATAAAGCCCAGCATTCTTATGGGGACAGGCGACTTCCCCTGGACGCTCACTCACTCTGGATAGCTGCAGGGTCAGAGAAGAGAGACCGTGCTTCATCAATGTTTTTATCCCGTGCTGGATTCTGCATGCTACAATAATGAGCTACCAGGCAAGATCTAACAATAGCATTCTATGGGAGTAACCTTGGTCACTTCTTGGAGTGGGTAGTGATTAATGCGGAGATGTATTACTGTTTGCTGAGTATAAGCATCTGTGCATGCTCAGCCCTACATGGGACATTATCAGTCTCCAACCACACACACACAGGACTCAGAATATTGTGGAAAAGGGGGGTAGAAAGAATGCAAGATCCTAAGGATGAGGAAAAGTTCTGGAAATGCTGTCCCTCTGTCACACATGAACTCAAAGCAGCTGTGGGTACCGACATGAGACCTGCATGAAATCAAAACAGTTCAAGTTCCAGCACAGGGGGGCTGGAGAGATGGCTCAGCAGTTCAGAGCACCGGCTGCTCTTCTAGAGGACCCAGGTTCAATTCCCAGCTCCACATGGCAATTAACAACTGTCTGTTACTCCAGTTCCCTGGGATCTGACATCTTCACGCCAATGCACATAAACTTTTTTTTTTTTTTAAATTCCTTGTGGAGGAGGAATGACTCATGAGGTCCTACCTGATGAACTATTGGCAACTGATGGTAACTGGAGGAAAGACGGTCATTTTTGGTCAGGAGTATAGCCACTGGTGAGTTCTTCCTGCCTCGGTGGATGGCCTCGTGACCGTGTGCATATGGGCAGGACCCATTAGACTCAGTGGGTTAGAAGTACACACAAATTATAAAAGGGGGACACAAAGTTGGGAGGGAGATGTGATGACAGTTTCCTGGAGGGAGTGAGGAGTGAATGTGACCAAGATACAAGTATTTTATACAAGTATGAAATTCTCAAAGAAATAAAATATATAAAATTAGAAATCACTTCTAAACAAGGAGCTGAAGAGCGCCATGCTGGGCAAAATAAATCAATGCAGAGACACAAAAATAGAGGAAACCTGCCTCAAAGAAAGTAGAAGGGAAGTACCAATGCTCAGACTGTCCTCTGACCTCTGCAGACATGCACCTTCACACATGAATACATGTACACACACGCATGAAAATACACATCAAAAAGGAATAGTAATCTACCCTTTGGGGCAAATTGTCCCGTGTGAGTCAAAAAGATTGTCAAGAAGGAAAGTGCACAAGCTGTCTGAATAACCGCTCAAATTGATTATGTGAGGTAAGTCAGCATGTTTTAAAACTCTTTGTCCCCCACCCCCACTTCATTTTGATGGAAATAGCAAGCAATTACATTCTCTATAATGTTTGTTTTAATACAGATATTTTCTTTTCTTTGTAAGCTGTGCGACTAATTAAGCGCAGGGTGGAACAGTTTTCTTCTCCCCTCTGTATTCTCAACTTTAGTACGGCATTAATGTTGAGTGGCACAGATTTGCTGAGTGGAAATTTTCCATTATTTATGTGTGTAAAGATTCCAGGGATAGCATATAATTAGATACTTCATATTGAACTGGAAAAAAACTTTGATAATCTCTTTCAAGCTTTTAATTTAGTGGATGAAAAGCTAGCATTTTGATTAATTTGTCAATTGTATAACTCACTTGAGATCCTGAGCTCTATTGTATGCATTGGGCAAGACACATAGAAAAGTATTACTTTTTAAAATGAATTTGTTCATTCACCTTAGCCAAGTGTGAGTGGTCAGTGAGGTAGTTAAGACACTTAGAAAAGCCACATTAGCCTCAGACAATACAAGCCAGAACAGGAGGGACCAGAGTGCTCAGAGGGGAGAGGCTGGTGGTCTTAGTTACTTTTCCACATCTGTGAAGAGACACCATGACTGAAGCAACTTATTTAAAAAAAAAAAAAAAAAAGGTATTTAATTGGAGCTTGCTTAGAGTTTCAGAAGGTGAGTCCATGACCACCATGGCAGGGAGCATGGCGGCGGGCAGGCATGGTGCTGGAGCAGTAACTGAGAGCTTACATTTTATCTGCAGGCAGCAGGTAGAGAGAGACAGAGACAGAGAGACAAAGACTAGGTCTGCTGTGGGCTCTTGAAACCTCAAAGCCCCTAGTGACACACTTCCTCCAACAAGGCCGCACCTCCTAATCCTTCCTAAACAGTTCTACCAACTGGGAACCAAACATTCAAATATACGCGCCTATGGGGCCATTCTCGTTCAAACCACCACACTGGTTCATCTTTTTTCTATGCCACTTTTCACCTGTTTGATTTGGATGTAAACAATATGGACACCATAAAGGGTCTCAGAAGGATTCTACCTGCCTTTCTCATTCTACTGATACCCTGCAGTTCTTCAGGGAATACACTGTGCGTGAGAATCCAAGTGTTTTCTCTCCTCATCCAGGATGCTCTTCCTTGCATTATGTAACCACTGACATTATTTTTTTTAGATGAGTCAGATGTATAAAGTTTTAGCTTGTAAATTTTCCTAATAGGTTTTTATTCTTAAAAGCTCTGTCTCCAAAATCTAATTAAATCTCACCATCAGGAAACCATAGACATCCTTCAAGCAAAAGACAATAATTCTAGTTCATATTTAATCAAATGTTAGCCTTTTGAAGCTACTTTGCTTTTGAAAGGAAAAACAAATGACAAAAAAATATCAATAATTTTAATTATAACATTAAAATGTCTCTGTAAAAATTTCTGCACTTGATCTCAGCCAAAAGACAGACAAGGGATTTATTTCCATGTATGTTCCAAAACTCCTCTGAATACAACACAGTCTGACTACAGCTCTGAATACAACACAGTCTGACTATGTAGTGCCTGTGTCTCAAGACCCCAGAGCAAGACCACCACAGAGCCAATATCTGATGCAAAACACAGGGGTTTATTGATAACAAATAAGCCCAGCCTTGGTCCGTGTCCAACATCTGACAAAACAGGTGGAGGAAGATGACCCTGAGCTCTCAGGGTGAGGGGTTTTTAAAGGGAAAAACCACAAGCAGGGTGGTACAAGCCTTGGCGTTATATGACTGGGTAAGAGTACGTAACCTTTGAATTTACTGGTTGGGGGTTATAGTTACCATTTTTGGGCAGGCCTGGACAAGTCCCAGGCTTTGTCCTTGAGCTGCCATGGGGGCTGGCTGGCCTCGCACGTTCACATTGACCCATGCACATAGTTCTAAGTTGGTGAGGGGTCCCAGACAGTAAACAACTGGCTGAACCTTGAGCAGTCAGAGTACGTGCAGAAAGGGAACTACTGCAAGGACTATGTTTTTTGTTCATGGCCCTCCCAGAAACTGCTTGCTCAAGTCTCAGGAAACTGAAATTGAGGCCTGATCTCTGAGAGAAGACTGAGCAGCCTGTTATAGAGTCTGCTTGGTCCTTTCAACTACAGCTCTGAACACCTGTGAATACTTCCATGCTGACACAATCATAGGTTCCACCAGCCAGCCAAGGTGACGCATGCATGCAGTCTCAACACTCAGAAGGCTGAAGCAAAAGATCTGGAGTTTAAATCCAACCTAAGCTACATAGCAAGTTGCAGGCAAGCCTGGACTACATAGTCAGACCCTGTGTTAAAACAGAGCAAGAGGGTTTAAGAGGGTATGGCACTTAAGACTTTTAATGATAAAACACAACATATTAAATATTTTGTCCTGAAGTTAGAGCCTATTTTTATATCTAAAACAAACATGTGAAACCCTTATTTTTAATTACATTTTATTTATTATTTAGCGTAGACATGTGTGTTTGTGTGTGATGGGCACACATGCCATAGTGTGCATGCAGAGGTCAGAGGCCAATTTGCAGGAGTCAGTTCTCTCTGTCCACTATGAGTTTTAGAGATCCAACTCTTGTGGTTCATTTGATGATGTCTCTTCCTGCTGAGCCATCTCGCCAATTCTCCTTTTAATGATAAAAATAACTCTTACTTCTTATCTGCCTGCAAGTTTCTCCAACTGAGTTTTTATTTGGATAGCATATCATCTTTGCCTTGTACTAATCTTATTTCTTCCTTTTCAGTCTTTGCACCATACATTCCATTTCTTCCCTCACTACATCGCCTAGATCCTCCAGTACAATTTTTAATAACCACTTGACCATTAGTCTTAAATGCTCTTAGTAGTTCACCACGAGGTTTGCCAAAGGGCTCCCTGTGACACTGGTGACATTTTCTTCTAATCACAGGTTGCTCAAGGTTTATTTTTGACACACACACACAAAAATTGTGGAATCAGATTGATGGCTTTCTGCATCATTAAGGACAGGACCTGGGATTGTGGCTGCACGCCACCATGCCTGGTTTATGCTGGGGGCCACCTCCAAGGCTTTGTGCTAGGCAACCTCTCGACCAGTGGAACTCTATGCCCAGTCTCATCTCATTTGTTACCTAGCAATTCGATAATACGGTTTGTCAGCTTTGTTGCTAGGCAAACTTGTTTTTGGTTAAAAACATAAGCTCTGATTGGCAAATTAACTCTGGACTAGGAGGAACCATAAACAAACTGGGACTATTTAGTGAGGGACCAAGCTTTGGGCTTTCCAAGCACCTAGGGGGCTGTGCCTCTTGCACTGTGGGATGGAGCTTTTCTGAAGATAAATCCTTTCGCTGAGATGTCCACACTCACCTGATGTGACTATTGTCGCCTTTTCAATTCAACATCAATTAGGAAAGCCAAAGTAAAAATAGCAAAGGATAGCTATGAATACGTGTATTATAGAATATGTATCTTGTGAATACATCTCGTCTGAGGAGAATGGTACCAAAAAGACCTGTCGAGTTCTTGGGAGTCTGAGTGTCCAGTTGCACCAGAATTCATAGTGTAGTGACTTTATCCAAGTGACTTTTCACATGTTGAAAGCATTCCTGGGCTAAGCCCTACTTGGTCGCCATCTGTTCGTTTGATGGATTTTGTTTGGTAATGTTTTGTTTAGAGCTTTTGCACATATGTTCCTAAATGAACTAAATCAGACTGGATATTTCCCTGGTGCCTACTGTCTGCTAAACTTTAGAAGGTTGTTAATCTCACAGAAAGTGCTCCTGTTCTTTCCTTGTGTACACTCTGGGGTAGTTTGTGTTAGGACAGTTCTTGCTCCTTAGATGTCTGATAAACTTTCCAAGTAAAACTAATGGGGTTTGGAGTTTCTTTGAAGGGAGATTTTTAAAATACTTACTGGATGTCTTCTGCGGTTGTAGTATTATAAGATTTTTTTTTTTCTACTTAAGTCTGTGTTGCTAGGCACCCCATCCTCTTCCCAGGAATTGCACTTTCCCTCATTTCATACATGTAGGCATAAAGAGCTCATAATGCCATTATATTATCATCGCTTTGTTGGGAGACAGACAGACAGACAGACAGAGAATATGGAGGAAGTGGGTGTGTTATGTGGCCTCTGTTTCTTGGCTGAAGTGACATTCCTTGCTTCAGCCTTCAGGTGAGCACAATTGTGCCCGGAACTCTTACTACTACTAAATCATCTCTAATACCTGAGAAAAGGTTCCCTTTTACTCATAAAATTGTAAAATACCTGGTTCTCTTTTTAAAAACTGTATCTTTATTTTATTTTACACGTATGGGTAATTTACTGCATGTACATCTATGCACCACATGCATGCAGTGCCCAAAAAGACCAGACGAGGGTGTCAAATTCCTCGGAACTGGACTTTACAGATGGTTATGAGCTACCATGGCTGGGGATTGAACCTGGGTCCTCTGGAAGAGCAGTCGGTGCTTTTAGCCACTGGGCCATCTCTCCTGCCCCCTATTCTTTACTACTTTTTTATGTTTAATCTTGGCAGAGTTTTCTGAGCTATATTAGTTGTTTCAAAGAGGAAACTTTTAGCTTTGATAACTTCGTCTGGGATTTGTAACTAGTTTTTGACTCAGTTTCTGTTCTGAGTGTGTTTCTCCTCTAGTTGGGTGTGTTGTGTATGTGTTTGCATGTGTGCACATGTGTGCATGTGTGGGTACAGACCATAGACCAAGAATGAGGGTCTTTCTCATTTACTCTGCACTTTATTTCTTTGAGGGTCTTTAACTGAACCTGGAGCTCAGATTCAGCTGGTTTCTAACAAGCGCTATGATTTCTGCCTGACTCAGTTTCCCCAGCCTCCGTATTTAAAAGTATTGCATTTACAGTGCTAGGCTTACAGTTGTGGTATGTGGCTTTCTTGTAGGTACTGGGGTTCCAGACTCAGGTCCTGGCAGATCCTTTAATGGTAGCCCCCACCCTCCCTACCTTTTAGGCTTTTGGTTTGCTTGCTTGATTTTTGAGGTAGAGTCTCTCCATGTAGTCCTTGCTTGCCCGGAACTTACTTTGTAGACCAGGCTGGCCTCAAACTCCTAAGAGCTCTGCCTGCCTCTGCCTCCTGCGTGCTGGGATGGAGAGCAAGCACCGCCATGCCTGGGTGTCTTGCCTTTTAAAAATTTACCATTTTTCTCTTACTAACTTCTTAGTTCGTGCCATTTATGAATTTATACAATTTAAAATGGTTTTTTTTTTAAAGATTTACTTATTCTATGTATTGCTATGGGACGGTCTTTCTGTGTTCTGTGAATATATTGTTCCCATTGGTTAATAAAGAAGTTGCTTTGGCCTATGGCAAGACACGTTATAGCCAAGCGGGAAATCCAAGCAAAGATACAGGGAAAAGAAAGGTGGAGTGAGAGACGCCAGCCCACTGCCAACATGCCAACAGACTGGTAACACCATGACCACATGGCAATACACAGATTAATCAAAATGCGTTAAGATAAAAGTAGCAAGTAGCCTGAGCCACAGAAGGACAAACGTGGTATGTACTCACTCATAAGTAGATACTAGAAAGCAAAGAATAACCAGACTGCGACCCGCAGCTCCAGAGAAGCTCGCTAACAAGGAGGACCCTAAGAGGGACACATGGATTGCTCTGGGAAGGGGAAGTAGATGAGATTTCCATGAGTAAACTGGGGATGGGGGGAGCAAGGAAGGGTAGGGGATGGGGGGAGCAAGGAAGGGTAGGGGATGGGGGATGAGAACATAAGGGAACGGAATGGTTGAGTTGGAACAGGGATGGAGTGGGAGAGCAATGAAAAAGATAACATGATAGAGGGAGACAGCATGGGGATAGGGAGAAACCAGGTGTTAGGGAAGTTCCCAGGAATCCACAAAGGATGAGCCCAGCTTAGACTACTAGCAATAGTGGAGAGGGTGCCTGAACTGGTTCACCCCAGTAATCAGATTGGTGAATACCCCAACTGTCACCATGGAGCCTTCATCCAGTAACTGATGGAAGCAGATGCAGAGATCCACAGCCAAGCACGAGGCCAGTCTCCAGGAGTCCAGTTGAAGAGAGAGAAGAGGGATTCTATGAGCAAGGGGCATCAAGGTCATGATGGGGAAACCTACAGAGACAACCAAACCAAACTAGTGGGCACTCATGAAATATAGACTGTTGCTGGAGTTTTCCTGCCCAACGGCTCAAGTTTCCACCTTAAACTTGAGAATATTTAATAACCAATTCTAAGCAGAGCCAAAACCAGGTTCCTGCTTCATGTCTCATATGGGCAGCTAGATCCCGCAAAATGCGGGTTTGAACACTGGAGGGTTCCTGGCGTGTGCGTTTGACCAGCAGTATGGCGGAAATGAGGCGTCTGCCAGCAGCACATTAAGCTGTGTGGTAGATTTAGTCTTTACTAGTATTAAAAAAAAAAAAAGATTTCTGGGCTACACACTGCCTTGATTCGAAGCATAGACCCACTATTTCTGAGACTTGATGACTCCCAGAGCTGGCGAAAAACATACCACCGCCATGTTGGGAAGCTAAAGTGGGCAGAGCCACCAGCCACAGTGCCAGTGCCGTTTCAGGCTTAAAAGGCTGAAGTTTAAAGCAATAGGCTCAAGGTAATATAAAAAATAAGCCACATAAAGATGGCTACCACACAGAGAATCTGGATTATGTTCTCTTTGATATTCGTAACTGAAGAAAAACATTTGATTACAAAAGCTGTTGAGTTATGCCAAAATGTATATTTTAAAGGTACCTTGACTTCAAAATTTGGCTATAAGGATATGTTACTTTGGAAAAGAGGTTCTGCTTTTGTTTCCACAGAAAGCCAGAGGCTGTGGATTTGTTCCAGATTAAGATACATCAGGTTTCACCAGCTAAGACCCCCTAAAAGGTCTCCAATGACACCATGGCCCAGATGATCCAACATCCACAGCGGTTTCAAGGCAACTGGTTCACACAATACAGCCTCATGGACTACCCCATAGGCCTAAAATTTTCTTTGCGTCCCCATAAGATACAGCGCCCCCCTCCAGCAGGAAGTAGTAAGAGATGCTACGCCCAAATTCCCAAATATACCAAGCTGGCTTTAGAGGTGGAATTGGCTCACTCCCCCTCTAAACCCAGACATATTGCTTTAAAAAAAAAATGGTTAAGAGATTCTTGTGTCCCAAATCAGAAGAGCCCTCTGGTGTGGGACAGAGAAAAACAAATATTTTTATTTAAAACAGGTTGATTATAAATGTGATCTCTTTCTAAAAAAGAAAAGGGGATATGATATAGATATATAGGAGGATATAGAGATGATAAGATAAAAGGGTAGATTAATGAACCTACTTTTAAAGAACAACTTGTTTAAAATGTTTTACATTGGTATAGATTTTAGTTTATTGATACAAACTTGAAGTTAATTTTGTTATACTGTATATATATATATATATATATATATATATATTTCTATTCTTGTTTGAGGTATTATGTTTATGTAACTTATTTAAAATTGTAATGAATAATTAAAAATAGATTAATAATTAGTCATCTATGATAATCATATTTGTAGCCATGTTAGTTGTCTTCTAGGTATACATAGATATATTTCAGATAGATAGGTAATCTTCAAACACTTCATAGACCTAGAGAATATGGCATTTAAATAACTTAGAATTCTGTTGACGTGAGACAGAATTGCTCCTGGCTGCACCAATTGATCCCGAGAGAATGTTGGGCTTCTAAGACATTTTCACTTGTAAGTTTGTCTTTTTGGCACAAAATGGCCTACTTGGCAAAGAACTGCCCTTGCCTTGATGGCTGACAGTACAAATGCAATGCTGTCCTTTCTGGACAAGCGGGACACAAGGAAAGCGACCACTGTACTCTGCCAAGACAGGGTAAGATGGTCTTTCAGAAATCCTGCTTCTGAAAATGGTCTGTCAGATACCCTAGGCCTGTAGCCAATTTGAATGCACCAACAATGCTGAGAAACATTAGGTGACTGTCCAGGCTGCCAGCTGTCTTGGTCTACTCTTGCAAGATTCCCGAAAGTTGCTTGCATCCATCTACCATTTCTCAGGTACCATTATGTTCCTTCTCAGGTCTTTGATGGGATTGAAGACTAGCAGTTATAGTTACAACTTAGTATATATAATATCTTAGATAGAACATATTAAGTATTAGATTCAGGTTCTTTAGGATAGGACACCTTTGAATGATCTTTATAACATGCCATTTACCTATGCTCTATACTTCTCTGGATTTTAGTATGTGTTTCTTGCTTGATATTGTTTGCATTGGTTGTAGTTACATCTTATCTAGGTCATTATCCCTCATTATTTCTGGAGAATATTTGATAACCATTCCTTTGTATATAGTCTTGTATTAGTTTAGAACCTTCTTATTTAGACAAAAAGGGGGAGATGTAGTGGGTAGCCATTCCAGCTTGGATCTGGAAGTTCCAACCCCCATTGAGACTCTGGCAACTGTCACACCCACGAGGTGGGGCCAGGGGAGGCACCTGGAGACCCGAGAGCTGGATGGGCCAGCGCTCTCTCTGTGTGCTCTCTGTGCTGGGACGCTGAACAGTGAAGGTGGACTGTGCTGAGCTCCAGAGAACACCGCTGGATTGCGATACACCTTCCCCAGACCCTGTGACCTACCTTTCACTTAATTTGTGAGTTATGCCATTAAATAAATATCCTTTTAACTACGTGGAGTGGCCAAAATAATTTCTCCAATAATAGACCATCACCTGTGGAGCCTCCAAAGGCTAGGCCCTCTGCATAAGCAAGACAGTTGTGTAGCTTGATCTGCTTAAGGGGTCCCCCGGCAGTAGGATCAGGATCCATCCTTGACACAGGAGCTACCTTTTTGGAGCCCACTACCTGTGGTGGGACACCTTGAACAGTCTTGAGGCAGAGGGAGGGGCTTGGTCCTGCCTCTACTGAATGTATCAGACTCTGCTGACTCCCCATGGGAGGGCTTACCTTCTTGTAGGAGGGAATGGGGGTTGGGTTGGGGGGGAAGGTTGAAGGGGTGGGAGGAGGGAAGAGAGGTGATCTGTGATTGGTATGTAAAATGAATTAAAAATTTTTCTTAACAAAAAGAAATGAGAAAAAAAAAAAGAAGCCTGAGCCATAGACCATACAGTTTGTAATTAATATTAAGCCTCTGACTGGTTATTTGGGTACCTGGCTACAATTTATATGGTGCTCTATCTGCATGTACATCTGCATGCCAGAAGAGGGCATCAGATCCTATTATAGATGATTGTGAGCCACCTTGGTTGCTGGGAATTGAACTCAGGACCTCTGGAAGAGCTGCCAATGCTCTTAACCACTGAGCCATCTCTCCAGGCCCCAAAATTATAAAATTTAAAGTATTTAGTTGTTTTTAGAATTTTTATTTTGTTATGTTATTTAACAGCATATTTCTTACTTTCCAGTAAAAGATTCTATTATTGTTGTTGTTATTTTTGTTTCGTTTTTTGGCACTGATGTCTAATTATTCACTGTTGCTGGGGAAAGGTATCCATATGACAGTCTTTAAAATTTGCTTCATGGTACATTAAGTGGGAAAGTTTAAAAATTCTATATATAGGCTGGTGAGGTGGGTCAGTGGATAAATGTGTCTACTGCAACTCCCTCTGTTTATAACCGAGGAAACTGAAATTCTGTCTGAATAAATGATTTTATAACAGGAGTTAGAACAGTTGCTGGACCAGGAAGAAGAATAGTCTTAGTAGTCAGCCTGATTGTCTCTGTTTTCAATAACGGGAGTTGAAAGAGCAGCCGGTGTGGGAATTATGGACCCTTGGCAGTAGTGTTCTGTCAGGGCTTCCAATGGAACAAGTAGCTCGGATTACCGTTCTCAGTTTTTCCTGCCTGTGACTCCAGACCCCACTCAGAGTCTTTGCACTGGTAACACAAGAGACACTGGGACCATGACGCTGGTGCCACGCCGACAAGCTGTCCTAACACATCAGTAAGAAGGGGCTGCTGAGAGACCAGAGGGTGTGATCATCCCCATATCCCTAAAGTGCATTCCTGACAGGATTCAATGAGCAGGCTCGGCTACCAGGTGGCGCTGTCCAGAGAAGCCCCCACTCAGCTATTATAGGGGCCTCCAGCTCATCCTCCTCTTCAGCCAGTGAAGGCCTGGTGTTGATGGACAGACATCTCAACAGGAGCATTTAGAACAATTTCAGACCCTTCTGGCCGACTCCTCTTCATCACTTTTAGACCTGATCGGCTGCCAAAACCAAAACAGCTTTTCAACTTACATGAATAGTTTTCTGCCACAGAAGTGTTTGTCAGGCCAAGAACTGGGAATTACCATTTTTATCCAAAGTAAGAGTTTTCCTTATTTCCACAATTTTATTCCTACCATAGGCAACATTGCGACCCACGCCTTTGTTCATTCATAATGTTCCTTTTTCATCCCCTTTCACAGCCCCTGGCCAGCAACTTCCTAGACGGCAGCCTGTCCCACCCATTGCAGGTTAGGCTGTCCCTTGAACAGTCCATCTCAGCTGCTACAGTCCGAGTCAATGAAATGGGTATGGACAGGGAAAGGGCCCCGGAGTTCACGGCTCAATGGTCAGGTTACCTTATTGCTTGGTCTAGCAAATGCAGGCCTAAATATTAGATCTCCGTACTAAATGCTTCAGGTGGGAAGGCGGCTTTCTCCTGGGGCAGGGGGAGCCTCTTCTGGTGACATTGTGAACACTGGGCTTAGAATTAGGACTCTGAGATGATTGTCCTGTCTCTGATGAGAAGTGTACTCTGAGGAAGTCCCTATACATACCTTCCATTTCAGAGACAATGAAGGAATTGGACTGGATCCCAGAGCGACTCCTTTCTGGGTTTGCAGGCAGAGGTCATTATTACATCACTCTCCTCCCTGGAACTCAGAGCGTCAACTCTAAACTGATACAATGAGAGCTGTATGTGTAAACGGCATCTTACTTCCTGTGAGAACAAGTGTACTGGCTGCCTTGCAATCACTTAAAATATTTTATTGAGCATTGATTTAAAAAATGCAAGAGAAACGTGTGACACCTCAGAGCAAATGCTTGAAGGTAACCAAATGTCATTATAAATATTGCACTTTATAAAATCCCTTTCATATCTTCCTACAACTCAATTCTAGAAAATCTACAGCGATATATATGACGAGCTGCCAGCTGCCAGCGCTTCCTGCTGCCCCCTCTCAGGCAGGGGGTGGGAGGGTCCTCAGATATCTGCTCCTCACAGTGCAGGCTCAGAGCTTCCACCAGCAACACTGGGGGGCCCACACATCCGTCACGTGAGGATGAACTTGGCCCCGTCTCTCAGAATGCTCAGCGTTAAACTGCATGGGCCTTCTCTCTGCGGGGAGAACAGATCTTTCAGAGGCAATGAACAAGGGCAGCCGAGTGACGGGGCTCAGGCTAACACTGCTTGTTCTTCAGGGCGTTCATGGGTTTCTGGTTCTTATTCTTGAACATCTTGACAAAACTGTTTGGCATGATTTTGCCACGCCCATCATCACCCACTTGTCCCATGATAATGTAATTTAGACCTAAAAGAAAGAGAATATAAAAATAAATGTTTTTTTTTTTCCTTCGTGTTCATGACTAAAGGCGTCCCTCCCCATCAGAAGTGGGCAATGTGTTAGCCTTGAGTCTACATCAGAAGTGGGCAATGTATTAGCCCTGAGTCTCCGTCCCGACACCAGCCCCTCCCTGGAAAGTTCCATGACTTGCTCAGAGGCTGTCTCCTTGACGACAGCTCCGTCCTTACCTCTTCTGAGGAGTGGGCACTGCTTGCAGACCACAGTGAGCTTGACACTCATGTTCTTGCCCGCCTGCTGAATGGCCAGGTTGCCCTCCCTGTAGATGCTGATGATTGAGACTGTGGCCAGCAAACTGCCACCTCGGGTGACCGTAGTGATGACTGTGCCCGCTAACACTGTAGAGGACAAGCGACAGTGAAGGCAAATCCAAACAGAGCTAACGAGATGTTCCTTCTTTTACGTGTCAGAAATGGAAATGGAGTGTCAGAGTTCTCAGAATTGGTCGCTAAAGTGCAGGTCAGAAAATGATTGGGCAGCTATAAGGCCATGCTTGGGTGTTGGTTCCTAGGAGAAAAACCTAGCTGCTTTCCCAACTGCAATCTGTGGTTGAGATGGAGACCCTCTTAAAATGTTCTCTCTACCATGTGGATAGATTGCCACTTAAAGGACAGAGTTATGAGCCTCACTTCTGAGTACTTAGCAGGCCTCTTTATCGCATTTAGAAAATCGAAGTAGAGAACTGAGCTATAACTTAAAACAAAGAACGAGCTGTGTGCTTGGACTAGCACTCCCTAATATAACCAAAAACTGTCCCCGGGGAGTGTTTCCTTCCACAGCTGAGAACTCACTGTCCCTCAGTGATAATGTCTGGTCACTGTGCCATCTACATGAGTCATAGACAGTAGGCTAAATCGAGTTTTAGACATAGGTTACAACGCCTCAGGGCAGTGTGAGCCCCCAATGTTCTATAATATACCACACTCCTAAAATCAGAATTCCTAGCACACCTTATTTGATTCCTGGTGATGTAGACCCATTGCAAAATGTCAGTCTGTAGCCAAGGGAGATGGGGGGGGGGGACACCTCCATTGCACAGAAAGGCAATTCCTCTCCAGTCTCCCACAGAAGACTAACCCAGGTGTGGCTGCAGATGCACCTGGCAGTATTTGCTTACATTTCTCTGCAGTCATTTGAACTCAGCATGAACACTGTAGTGAAATCCACCCCTTCCCTGCAAGCCAGTCCCTGGGCTGCCGAGGTACCACTTAGGGCACTGAAAACGAGCCGGAACGCTTGCTTTTGAGAACCTGGCTGCAGCATCTTTCTATTCCTGGTAAGATTGAATTTGGCATCTTTTGTTCTCAAGTGCTTTTCACAGTGATGCAAGTTTCTAATTGGGAAAATCCCTTAGAAACCCCAGGCACCTGAGTCCTGCCCCCTCAGGGTCCAGTTTACAAGAGCTTCAAATGGATGGCAGATTTTCACATTTTACCTGAGCACTTTGGAAACACATGGCTGAGAAGATACTTGCACTTCTTTTTGGGAGAGGCCAGCTTTTGAATGTGAGCTTAACTATTTAATGTACTTAAGCTGAATCCCAGATGTGAGAAAGACGTTCTCGGTGGACGAAAAAGAAACTATGATGGAAAGACTATACAGGCTTTTTCACTAAGTCAGCCAGAATACACAGAGTAGCAGTGTCAGGTACAAAGAGTCAACTTATTAAACCGGTGTGGGAAAAGGGGGGCACTGTTTCTAAAGCTCATTCTTCTTGCTGTGAAGCCACACAGTTCAAAGATCACAGGTGGACACACTCTGGTGGACAGGACAATGGTGCCGTAGGTAAATGATTGGTGTTGCTGAACCGCCACCAGACAAGTCATGGAGGGCCTCTGAGATTAAGCATAGTCTCAAGTTTCTCATTAGAGAGAAAGGCTGGTTTCTGTTTCTTACCAAAGTTGCTTGAACAATAATTGCTCTCCAGAGTCCCCATCCGTCTACACTTTTGCTGACACAGGGCCACAGTGGGTTTTAAACCTAATCCAAAGAAGAAATTCAAAGAACGGAGTCAGGAGATTCAGGAAAATGAATTCAAGTATAATTGGTGTTTATATCGGAATCTAGTCAGTTGAAATTACCGTTTATTTCTCTGAGCCACCAATCTACCACTGCAATGAAATAATTATGAACCACACAAGAGAAATTCTTCATGCTATCAGCTACTGTTCTTTCTCACAGGAACTCAAAACTCTCTACTGAATTTTAAACCTGAGATCAAAGATAATCCGAATTCAGCCTCGTTCTCTCCTCTCTTTGTATCCGCGGTTCTCAACCTTCCGGATGCTGTGACCCTTTAATACAGTGCCTCATGTCGTGGTGACCCCCAGCCATAAAATTATTTTTGCTGCTACTTCATAACTGTAATTTTGCTAGTTATGAATCATGATGTAAATATGATTTTGGGAGGCAGAGGGTTGGCATGGGGTCATGACCCACAGCTTGAGGACCAATGCTTTCTACGAACCCCACACTATAACAGAATTGACCTGTGGGTCCAGCTTAGGGAAAACAATCAATCAAACAAACAAAAAAGCAGCACCACAAATCTGAACTGCCAGAACACAGGTTAATTCTTCACTAGAGGATTCTATGATGTTCTCACAAGGGCAAGAGGAGTTTTCTTGGTGTAAATATGTAAACAATTCTTGCTTAAAATATGCAGCTATCCAGATGTCACTGGTGCAGAGACTTAGGGATGCTCCTCACATGTGAAGTGTTAGGTTTGACGCCAGGAATCACTGAGTATTTATTTTGAACCCAGTATTGGCTTTAAGGATCTCAAGGGCTGAGATGTAACAACACAGTTATCAGTTCCATCCATCAAGAGTCACAAGTTAAAAGTAAAATTAGACACAACCACAGTTCTCAACTGGTGGTAACTTTGTTCTGTGGGTGACATATGATGGTCATAGGAGCCATTTGTTCTAACTAGGGAGGCCACAATGGCATCTAGTTCACAGCTTAAACTGTGCATCTGTGCTGGCTGGGTTTTGTCACCCTGATATAAACTGAGACATATGTGGGAAAAGACAATCTTAACTGAGAAAACGCCTCCATAGACTGATACATAGATGAGTCTGTAGGGCATTTTCCTGATTAATGATCACTCACTGTGGGCGGTGCCGTCCCTGGACTGGTGGATCTGGGTTGTATAAGAAGGCAGGCTGGCCGGGCGGTGGTGGCGCACGCCTTTAATCCCAGCACTCGGGAGGCAGAGGCAGGCGGATCTCTGTGAGATCGAGGCCAGCCTGGGCTACCAAGTGAGTTCCAGGAAAGGCATAAAGCTACACAAGAGAAACCCTGTCTCGAAAAACCAAAAAAAAAAAAGAAGGCAGGCTGAGCAAGTTTTGGAGCAAGTCAGTAAAGCAGCGCCCCTCGACGGCCTCTGTGCCAGTTCCTGTCCTGCCTTTCCTAGCTGTAAGATGAAGTAAATTCTTTCCCCCCCAAGTAGCTTTGGGTCGTGGTGTTTTAGCACAGCAACACAAACCCTAGACTGCGTTGCAGCTCACGTGGGGTCCTGTAAGTGAATGTGGGGATCACAAAGAGTTTGGCAACGCTCAAAGGTTCCTGAATGCACAATGGCAGGAGACTAATTCAATTTCAGAGAACAGGCGTCTGGATCTGAGGTGTCCGCGGCGGTACTGGCCTGTGCTGCACTGTGAGCTGCCGCCTTGGTTCTGAACACAGCGCTCCGTTCAGCGGATGGTCAGGCCCCGTCACACCAGCTGACACCAGCTGCCTGAAACACCTTGGCTCAGATTCCAGACTACTGCATGGGGGCGGCCGTCACATTTTGACTCTATTTACAGAGTTTCTCACCCTTACAGAAACACCGAAATTAGTTTCTCCAGGGGAGTCTCACTGGGGAAACAAACCATTCTTAAGGGTAGGCTGCATGCCCAGCAGTAGACGGCCAACAGAAAACAAACTCAACAGCATCTTTGGGTTGTCTCACAATGTTACGTCAGAGCATTTTTTTTAACCTTACAGATCCTTTGTGTACATACTACAGCTTTGGTTTTTCATGATTTTGTTTTTTTATAGGATTCCTGTGTGTGTTTCTGAATCTATATGCACTTCTTGTGCCTTTTCTTTGGCTTTTTTTTTTTTTTTTTTTTTTTAAAGATTTATTGGGCTGGAGAGATGGCTCAGTGGTTAAGAGCACTGACTGCTCTTCCAGAGGTCCTGAGTTCAATTCTCAGCAACTACATTGGTGGCTCACAACCACTTGTAATGAGATCTGGTGCCCTCTTCTGGCCTGCAGGGACACATGCAGGCAGAATACTGTATACATAATAAATAAATAAATCTTTAAAAAAAAAAGATTTATTGATTGATTATGTCTACACTGGTCTGCCTGCATGTATGCCTGCACACCAGAAGAGGGCACCAGATCATATTATAGATGGTTATGAACCACCATGTGGTTGCTGGGAATTGAACTCAGGACCTCTGGAAGAGCAGCCTGTGATCTTAACCTCTGAGCCATCTCTCCAGCCCTGGCTCTTTTTCTTCAACATACTTGCTTTTTAAAATTCAGCAACATTTTAGTAGGAGGGATCCCTGTCATTTGTGCTCATTAGTTCTTTGTCAACTGTCAACTTGTGTCACAAGCTGGAGTCATTCGGGAAGTAAGACCCTCAATTGAGAAAATGCCTTCATCAGATTGACTGTAGGCAAGTCTCTGGAGGCATGTTTTTCTTTATGTTTTTTTTTTTTTTTTTTTTTTTTGGTTTTTCGAGACAGGGTTTCTCTGTGTAGTTTTGTGCCTTTCCTGAAGCTCACTTGGTAGCCCAGGCTGGCCTCGAACTCACAGAGATCCACCTGGCTCTGCCTCCTGAGTGCTGGGATTAAAGGTGTGCGCCACCACCGCCCAGCTCTTTATGTTATTTTAAGTGTATGTGAGTTTTGCCTGCATATATGTGTATATACCACATGTGTGCCTGGAGCCCAGGGAGGCCGGAAGAGGAGGTTGGACTCCCTGGAACTGGAGTTACAAAGAGTTGTGAGCCACCATGTGGTTGCTGGGAGTCTGACCCAGGACCCCTGGAAGAGCAGCCAGTGTTCTTAACCTATGTGCCATCTAGTGTTTTTTTTTTTTTTTGTTTGTTTGTTTGTTTGTTTTCCTTGATTAACCATTACATAGGAGGTCCCAGCCCACTATGGGTAGTGCTGGGCAGGTGGTCCTGAGTTGTATTAAAAAACAAAACAAACAAACAAAAAACAAGCTGAGGAGTCATGGGAAGCAAGTCAGTAAGCAGCGCCCCTCCAGGGTCTCTGCCTCAGTTTCTGCCTCCAGCTGCCTACCTTGAGGTCCTGCCCTGACTTCCCTCAGGGACGGACTGTTACCTAGAAGTGAAAGATGAAATAAACCCTTCCCCCCCCAGCTGCTTTTGGTCAGTGCTTTATCGTGGTAACAGACAGCAAAGTGGGACATCACTGTTCCAGGAGTGCTAGGCTCATTGTGGCACTAAACTTCCCTAACAACTCAGAAAAACTCAGTTAGCACACGGGATGAAGGAAAGCATCTTTCCAGATGAACTCTGGGAAACCAGCTCCTTTTCAGCCTGGGAACATCTGCTGGGTGCCTCACTCGGCTGCTTCCTGTCTTTTGGTGCACCTCTGCCCTCTGCTCTTTGAGTCATAGGCTACCCCACTCCACCTACTGGTTTTTTGTTTACTCTTTGGGGGCCTGCCACCAGCTCCCAAATAAATACAGAGAGACTTATTCTTACTTAGGAATACCCGGCCTCAGGCAGCCTTTCTAACACAAATTATCCTGCTTCTCTTAACTATGATTTGCCTCTGGGCTTTTTTTTTTTTTTTTTACCTTTCTTTATTCTCTGTATATCTTTCTTTCCTTCTTACCCTGTGGTTGGCTCTGTGGCTGGGTTGGCTGGCCCCGATGTCCTCCTCTCCTTCTCCTCTCACTCCTTGCTCCAGCCTAGATTTCTCCTCCTATTTATTCTCTCTGCCTGGCAGCCCCATCTATTTCTTTCTCCTGCCTAGCTATTAGCTGTTCAGCTCTTTATCAGGAGTTTTAGACAGGCAAAGTAACACAGCTTTACAGAGATAAACAAAGGCAACATAAAAGAATGCAACACATCTTCGCATCATTAAACAAATATTCCACAGCATAAATGAATGTAACACATCTTAAACTAATATTCCACAACAATCTCCGGTCTTTATCTCAATTTCTGCACTCATAAACTTAGGCCCTGGCTTTCGGCCTTTCTCCCTATGCATTCGTATACCATCTCCAAGGGATCCACCATCTTCATGGACGATCCCTCAAGGGTCCACCATTTTCATGAATGATCCCATTTCAGCTTCATTAGGGGCTGTCCTCTGGTCCATCTGCCACTCAAACCCAGGCTCACGTGTTCTCATGCAAAACCACGAATTGCCGATCTCTTCAACGGCAAATTTAGACATCCTAATATCCAGGGTGGCCTCCTTTCTTTCAGGCTCATTTATTTAGTTTAATGGCTCCCCTATCCCAGTATTGGAGGCTCAGTGCTTTGACATGGTCCCTAGCCAATCAACCCTAGCTTGCTTTGACTTGCTTAGTTATATCACTTGGTTTCTACAGTCTGTTTTTCGGTCAATCATTTTTCATTACAGTCATTTAAATTGTCCCGTTCCCTCTCTCAACCCCCGGAGGTCCTGCAGGAGAATGCTCTTTTTGGTGCCTGCAGTCAAGTCATCTGAGTCACAGAGGCGCACCAAAAGCGACAGACTCCTGGTAACTCAACCATTCCATCTCCACAGCCATTTCTCAGATTTTCACTCTCCTAGCTGCTAGTGCTACACTGACCTTTTCTCTGCCTCAGCCGGTGACCCTGCCTATGTTCAGAGGGAACAGAAGTCACAGCAGAAAATGTCCTTGATGTCTCCACTGACCCTCAAGGCCACCTCACCCACACACTCTCTTGCTTTGCTTCTCTTAGGGAGGAGGCTACCCTCTCTGGTTCAGTCCCTTTGAATATGGAGTATGTAGTCTTTGTGACAGACCTCTCCACCTCTGTCCCTCCTGTCCCCTGCATTCCTTAGTCATTGTATCACACTGGCATTAATGTGTTTGCCTCTCAATCCCTTCTCTTTTCCTTTGGGACCAAGAGTGTGCTATGAGTTGCTGGAACTTTCTGTTCCTTCATTTTGATCCACATGGTCCCCACCTTACCCTGGCTTCCGCCTGCATTGCATCACTTATAAAGCTCCTGGTCACGGATTAAACACAAACATTTTAATCCTTCCCATATTGTCTCATCAACAGGAGATGCACTGACCACGTCTTTGGAAGGCATCTTCTTCCAGGACCTGGTCTGCGGATGTCCTTCCTCTTCCTCCTCTACTAAGGTTAGAGTTCCTCAAAGGTTTGTTCTAGCTCCTTCTTTTCTGTACCAGAATCTCTCCCAAGGTAGATACTTCCCTTTTTTTAAAAATTCATCTATTTTTATGTGTATGAATATTGTTGCCTGAATGCATATATGTGCAGCACATGTGTGTCTGGTGCCCTTGGTGGTCAGAAGAGGGGTTTGAATTCCCTGGAACTGGAGTTATGGATGGTTGTGAGATTCCCTGTGGGTTCTGGGAATCAAATCAAGCCCGCTGGAAGATCAGGTATCTAAATTACTGAGCCATCTCTCCAGCCCTACAAATCCCATTGCATATACATGGCCCTTAACTCTGCACACAGCTCCCTCTCTGGACCAGAGGCCCAAATGTCTGCCTGTGAGTGTCATGAATGTCTGGGAGCTCACTGCAGTCCACATTTGCAGTTTTAGAGAAAGTTCAAATTGGAGCTAAAAGCCAGAAAGCCACTAACACCGTGGGTCTGTCCAGATAGTTCACTACACAAGGCAATGCCCAGCCAGGCCACAAGGAGGCCGATTTGTGGTGTGCTCAGAGAAAGTAATATTTGTCTAGATTCTTTAGGTTTGCTCATTTTGTTAAGGTTTAACTATTTGGATAAACTAAGTCAGACAAAAAAAAAAAACACGTCATGTTCTATAATGGTAAATTTTGCTGCATTTATGGTTTATTTTGATGCTAAAGGATCTTCAATTAAATCTTCAACTCAAGTTTTTAAAGCTCAAACTTAACGGGGATAAAGCTGTAAGATCCTGACCTTACATAAGCTGTAACTTGTAAACTATTCATTTGGTAAGATGCTTTATTTAGCCTCCAGGGCACGCCTGTGTTCTGGACAACCCTATCAGAGGAGGGCAAAAGGCTATGCTATTATCTGCCACTTTAATCCTCGCCCTAACTTGAGGCTTCTAATCTGAGTTCCTGAATTCCCACAGGGTGGAGCAGCTGGGCCACAGAGACCAGATACCAGGCCCCACTGCCTTCGATCACGACCCAACCACTGTCTGCAGCTTCTGTAATCAGTGAGTGTTTTTGCTTGATCTACTCCATTTGAATATAGATATGTTGACATCTGACACGCAAAAGGAAAACGAAATCTTAAAACTGGCTGTTGTTAAAAACCGGCAGGTATCAAGGCCCTAGAAAAGTAACCTAAAATAGCATTTTATGTAATAAAATGGAAACTATAGGAAGAGAGAAGGGAGAGGGAAGAAAAGGTGACCCAGGACTACAGTCATCTAATTACAGTTAAACAGGAGGAATCCAACAGCACTGTGGCGGGACTACGTAATTCATTGTATTATCTACAGTTAAAATAGTACGTTTCAAAAGTGTGTATTTCCTATGGGGAGGTGTGTACGCAGAGGCTGGAGGACAACTCTGTAGGGTCAGCTCTCCCCCCCCCCACCTTTATTCGGGTCCCAGGGAGCAAACTCAGGTACCCCCCTTTACACAGCCAGCCTTTCCCTGCTGAACCTCCCCAGCCCGTATCACATGTTCTAAGAACCGGAAGAGATGAGCTCAAATCTGAGATAACAAACACTGAAGGAGACAGAAATGCTAATTACTGTTTTGATGATCGTGCCCTGTGTGCATGCATCAAATACTATAGACCACACGTATGTGCAAATCATTATGTTAATTAAAAAAAAAACAATAGAGAGAAGAATTTTGCCATGTACCAGTAAAGGAACCTTGGGTTTATAAAGATAGTGTTTATATTATAATTAGCTTCCTTGTACGTAATTATTAGGTGGCCACTGTTTATTTTTCCTATGGCTAATGCAAACCACTAGCTGGTAAGCATTCTTACCTGCTTTCTTTTATCCATGAAATCTCATTATCGTCTCACACAAGTTTTCATCTAGTTATTTCTGTTTCCGGTACCTTCTTATTTTGCCTTAAAATAAGAATAATTTCTACTTCAAAAGAATTCTTTTTAGAATTCTAAAGTTTTTGTGCCAACTTGCAAACAGCAGAACTTACCCGTAGTTATGGGGACCGTGGTGGTAACAGGCATGGCTGTAGTTGTGGGAAGTTTTTTCGGCCTGAATTTGTAGTGACTAATAAATCCATCTGCTGTTAAACTTAAGTCTGATAAAAACTGAATGAGAAGTTCATTTCTCTCAGACACGATCGGCCTAGGAGAGAAACATATTTAGAGTTTACGTGGCACCTCTCTGAAAATGTCAAAATCTTCCAGCTTCCTTTCATGGTTGTTATTGTTTTGTTTTGTTTTTTGAGACAGGGTTTCTCCGTGTAGTCCTAGCTATCCTGGAACTTGCTATGTAGACCAGGCTGGCCTCAAACTTCCTGCCTGAGAGACCTTCCCGCCTCTGCCTCCCAAGTGCTGGGACTAAAGGTGTGCGCCACCAGGCCTGGCTAAAACTTATAGCTTTCATATTTGTTTTTGACAATAGATTAGCAACTTGCTATAAACCTAGAATGCAAAACACTTGAAAAAAAAAATGAAAGTCCCAACACCCCACCCTCACAAGGGCCCCATCTGTTATCAACTTCTTTGTGTAGAATGGGCAACTGAACCTAGAGTTCAGTGACCTTCCCAAGGTCCTGCGGTCAGCATGTGGGAACCAGGATTTGAACCCAGGGCCCAGTGACTCCAGAAACAGTGAAAGATACTGGGACCAGTGTGAGCACTGGTGTTATGGCTCTTCCCACAGGTCCCCAAGGCTATGTCCGACTTGTGAGTCTAAACTAAGTCTGTGACTCACACCAGCTGCTGGTAGTGGAGAATCTGAGGGACAGCTCTAAAGACAGAGGGCTCAGAGAGACCACATCTCGTTTTTTAAAGGGAGGGCTAAAGCCTGCCTGCAAAGGCAGCATTTCCGTTTCTAATCCCCATCAGGGAAATGCTGATAAGAAAGAGAGCAGACGACCACCGATTGGTAGCCATGACACCATGAAGAGCTCCAGCACTAGGAACTTGTTGGTGAGCTGAAATGACAGGTTAGAGATGATGCTAAGTCTCGAAGGCCCTCTGAATCCTAGGGAATAATTGTACCAAGTGTCAGTTTCACTGAAGTTGCTATTATTTCCTAAACAATGGTGGCAATGCTGTTTGGCTAATTTTATTTAAGAACTAATTCCTAAGTAGCAAAAGATTAAACAAGTTATTTGATTGAATCAGTCAGTGATCTGATGAAAGTTCTTTTCGGGGGCATCCCTCTGGTCAAAGCATTTGAGCCCAGACAGTTCATCATGAGCAGATCACTTCTGTACCATCTACTGTGAGCAGGCAGATCCATACTGGAATGGACCAGGTGGAGAAATCGTGGACTGCCTCTGTCTTGACAATAACCTTTTGAAGCAAGGACCAACAGAAGGAGCTTCATGACCTACATCTGTACTTCCCATCCCCAAAGCAGCTAGGACATGTAAATGATGCTTCAGAGATTCAAGCTTTTAACAGAAATATTTTAACTTCCTTATGAAAAAAATGAAATAAGTTGGGTAGTGGTGGCTCACACCTTTAATTCCAGCACTCAGGCAGCAGAGGCAGGAAGATCTCTGTGAGTTCGAGGCCAGCCTGGTCTATAGAGTGAGTTCCAGGACAGCCAGGGCTACACAGAGAAACCCTGTCTTAAAAAACAAAACAAACAAACAGCAAAAAAAGAAAGGAAAGAAAAACATGAAATAAATTTTTAAAACTTTCCTGTATATGATTCTCACCTACAATTACAAACAAAACCCACTAATCTTGTTTAAATGATAAATTGCAACAAGCCCGCCCTACAGGAAACAATGGAAATCCAGTCTTCACAGGTACACGTCATTCTGGTGACCATGCCCTGACTTTTCTTTGAACTAGCTGGGAGACATTGGATCAGAAACTGATTTTTTTTTTTTTCAAGGAAGAGTATGTTAGTAACAGAAGTAGATTTTTGTTGTGGTGCTTTGTGGAAATGCAACAGGATCACAGTGCCCTGAGGACCGAGTGCTGCATCCACAAGCTGATGTGATGAATAATGAGGAAGGGAGACGAGATCTCACCCAGACATGGGCTGAGAAGCTGAAAGCTAATGACAAATCCAGATGTTTTAGCTGATGGAGATGTGCTTGAGGCCTGGCTTCTCCCGCTGCTACCAAGTTAGCATGGTTGAGCTAGTGGCAGAGACACTGTGTCCAGCAAGTAGAGAAAATACATTCTTTGCATCCAAAATGGATGCCGGGAGCAGAAAAAGTCACAGAAATCATTCAAGATGGTTGAGCCATAGGTTTTTGTTTGTTTTTTCTTTTATTTTCCTATGAGGCGGGAAAGAAGTCTGACCCTGATCAGCTGTATGGGGTTCTGGACAGTCTTGAGGGGAGACTGGGGACAAAACAGAATGAAGGGATGGCCAAAGGGAAGAGTCAAAAGCTGGGGTCGGGGTGCTGCAGGGGCTGATGACCCAGGCCAGTGGCTTTATTAGGATCACAGTTCCTTATCTACCCCTCTAAAGGGGAAGCAGAAAAAAAGGCAAAAACATCAGCCAGCAAAATTACGGGGAGCCCAGAATAGTTCAAGTTCCCCTTTAGTGAGGTACATTCTGGGACAGCAAACAAGGCATTTCACATCCCAGTGTCTGGAACATTTAACCACATACATGTAGGGGTGGGGGCGGGGCACGTTAAGTGCCAGTTCCCAGACTACTCCTGCCAGACCCTCACCCCAGTCTGTAGCTGGCCTGGCTTGGCATGACTCTGGCCAGATGAGGGGCAAAATGCCCACATCCCATCATCAGGGCCGATGCGCAGTCGCCAGTCCAGTCTAGCCCCTAACATAAGCCAATATGGTTTTTTTTCCAGAGTTCTGATAAACACCCAAGGAACAGGTGTTTCAACACTACACAGATCCTCCTAGGGAAATCAGCCCCTGGCTTTTTCTTTTTTTTCTCGGGAGTTCCCATTCCTCCCGATGCTTGAGTTCCCTTCGGCCGGTCTGTGACGCAGGTGAAGCACTGCCCCTGGGGACCACCAGCCCGGCCTCTATATGCCCATGTGGCTGCTGGACTCCGTGTTGGGATGCCTGGCCTTTGCCGCTGCTGGTGGACAGGGCTCCGCGGTTATGGGACCCAAAACTTTGCCAACAAACAAGAGCATAAAGTTTTCCGGAACATAGAGGCAAGTAGGGAGATTGGTGGGACGGAGGTTTAGAGTCATTGAAATATTAGTGACACACGCAGGCACGACTTACGCGGGTGGACTGTCACCACAGTACTTTCCGATTCTTCTGGCGTCATTGACTTCCCCACCATTAAACACGGCCACGTAGTCGTATCGGCAGTAGTTGTCGCGCTCCACATCAAACTTCTCAAACTTTAACTCTATAAGCTTCAGGAAGAGCACAGCGTGGAAATGTCAGTAACCCGAATCACCTCAAGTGGAGATCCCCTTGTAATTGGTGCTGGAGATCTCTTACGGCAACTATAAATAATCATCATGCACACTTGAACGTTGCAAAGAACCTAGATTTTACATGTTGTCCGTGTGCACAACCACAAGTGTTGACTACGCTAAGTGAAGGATGTGCTAATTAGTTTAATTGTAATATTTCATAATATATGCATCACCAAAGCATCACTCTATGTACTGTAGGTATATACAGTTTTTATTTGCCAACCATACCTCAATAAAGCTAGACAGAAAAAGAATAAAAAGGGGGGTTCTATCTGGATAACTGGGTGTGTGCTGGGGTGATAAAGGGATCTGTATACCAAATCCATTCTTCTCTGGGAAAAGAATTAACAAAAATCAAAAGTAATATCTAAGATGTACCCCATGTTATATTATATCTGCGTGTGGTATATGTGCATGGTGTGCATGGTGACAAGATGAGTAGGTTTCTCCTTTTGAGAGAAGACAAACATTCTAATCACATGTAAAGGAGTCAATTTCAGGAGTCCCCTGAAAGTTTCGGGGACGTGGGAACAGACTAGAGTTGCTAAAGAGGGGTGCACACACCGTGTACACAGGCCAAGCACAGTCACGTGGGGTATGGTTGAGTTTTGAAGGTTTCATAGAAGCATCATACACAAAGTGTGAGTATTAAAAGTTTTTTCTTTTTGCTCTAGCACTAAGAACTGTGTCCTAAATCATTCACGTGAACAGCACATTTTAATTTTATAAGCCACCACTGTCCCCCTTACAAGCAGTTTTGTTAGGAACATTTTCAGTATGTGAATCTAAAAAAAAATCTCCCTGGGTCATTAACACCCGTGGCACTCAGCTGCTGTCCAGTCTTGCTGGCGATTAGGTGGCCAGGGACGCTGTCTGTTAATTCATGGAGGATTATGGAAACTAATTCCCACTGGATGGAGGGTATTCATTCCAAGCTCAAGAAGATGCTTGCATATTAATCTGAGCAAAGGTACTACAGCTGTATCACAGTTGGACAGAGAGGTCAATTTTGATTGGCTCATAAGTGCTGTACATGTAGATTTTTACCTGCCTTTAAGAAGCCAGCGTCTATGGTGGGAGGGGGGAGGCGGGCGGGGGGAGGGGTGTTCTGACTTGCTCATGCTAAAAATTGCTTTCAACTATGTTTAAAAATCTCCTTTGGGGAGCCACTGAATTTTCATCAGCAACTAATAAAATATTTTCCATTTAAAAATTGGCTGAACTTTCTTGCCCTGAAAATTAAAAAGCTTTTGGAGAGGAGATTAAAAGGAACTGGGAGGAGAAAGGGGAGGGCTGTGACAGAATCCAGAGGCCGCACTTTTGAAGAGCATTCCGTAGACTTGTACAGAAATTCCTCAGGATCCAATCTTCCGGCTGTTTTTCCTCTTTGGACAGAATGCCCGAGGGTTCCAAATACCCCAGCGCTGGTGACAAATTCAACTAAGCGAAACAAACCAAACCCGAAACTCCTGATAATGGGGGGAAGACCACGAGAGAAGATGCGGGACAGAAATTTGGAAGCTAATAACATTGACCTTATTTAGTCAGCTATATTAATGTCACGGACAAATGGTCAACACAATTTCAAGAGTTACATAATGGTTTTAAGTATTTCAAAAATGTACTTTTAAATATTACTATAAACTGTAATCCCTTCAACAGACATGTAGTTTTTCACTATTAAACAAAAGGCTACATTTCTGGTCTTTAAATGAAGACTGGGTTCAGTGTGGATGTCTGCATTTGCGTATATGTGTGTGTTCACCTCAGTGACTTGCAGGGTGTTTTTTCCTGGATCATAATTGATGTTAAAAACAAACCTGTGGCAGGTATCGTGGGGCTGTAGAGATGGCTGAGCGGGTAAGAGCACTGACTGTTTTTCCAGAGGACCGGAAACCTCTCTCCCAGCACCCACATGGCCCCTCACAGTGATCTGTAACTCCCATTCCCAGGGAAGCAGATTCCCACTTCTGGCCTCCCCAGGCACCAGGCACACACGTGGTGCAGAGACATGCATGCAGACAAAATACTCATACACAGAAAATAAAAAATAAATCAATCAAATAATTTAAAAAGCAGTACTGTGATGTTCAGAGAGTGTTTAGACTAAAGTCAGTAGTGTTTGAAACAAGAATAATTTTACAAATTTATTTTTTAAGATTTCCTTTAGCAAAATCCATCCATTCCTGAATCAAATTCTGTCCTATAATTGATATGCAGTGGTTCCTAGAAAGGGCAAAATTTCTTATAACCATATATTAATAAATGCTGGAAAACTGGATTTCAGCTGATTGTTTTAGAGCAGTGGTTCTCAACTGTGGGTCACGACCCATATCAGATATTAACATTACTTTTCTTAACAGTAGCAAAATTTACAGTTATGAAGTAGCAATGAAATAATTTTATGGTTGGGGTCAGCACACCACGAGGAACTGTATTAAAGGGCTGCAGCATCAGGAAGGTTGAGGACCACTGCTCTAGAGGAACAGATGAGGAATGGGCACACATTTTGTTTCAAACAACCCCAACACTCAAAAGCTGACCCTCTATCACCGGAGATAAGGGGTTCCTCGAAGGCTCTGTAGCGGCTTGCTGGCTTTGCGGGAATGAGGCGTGCCCTGGACAAGGTGGACTGACCACATGAGCAGAGGGGATGCTGGGACGTGCCTGTGTCTGGGGCCCTTCATCCCCACGCTGCTAGGTGCTGATGCTTGCAGCCTCAAGCTCTTTACATCTGCCCCAGGCCTACACAGTCCTATGCGGAATTTGCTTATAATTTGTATTTTCAAAACTATTTTTGAAAGTTATAATTACATAATGGGAAATCAAATCTATATCTTTGCAAGTCAAATAGTACCAAGGGCAGCTTTAGCCTGGGTCTTCGTAAGAAGAAGTCCTGGGGTCCACCTGGGCTTTCCCAGAGGCAAGGCTCACACTGTGAGCGATTCACACATACTCACTTTCATCACATTCTCCGGAGCCTCACCTGGTTCTTCGGGGCGACGATGTGCCACACACAAGTAACTCCTACGGGGTAATCTCGATCTGGCCAGTTGGGGGTTTTAAAAGAGCCGGAAGGTTTTTCAAGGCGTCCTCCACAGTACCTGTCTCCTGAAGTCATTAAACATGAAAAACATACAAGTTCATACCCTAACATAGGTCATAGTAGTACAATCACCCAGAGGTCAGGAATGAGAACTTTAGGGATATCGCAGCATATCAAGGCAATGGTAGGTGCTGTTCAGCTTCCTCTTTAAAGAAATGATCACACAATCTGCTCTACACATCTAATTTGTTTGTTTTTGAGATGGTCTTACACCTCAGGCTAGCCATGAGTGCACTATGTAGCTGAGTCCGGCTCTGGTCCTCTGCCTCCACCTCCTTGTGCTGTGATTACAGACACGCTGTCCCCACAGCCAGTTCACAGAGTACTGGGTCATGTCTGACATGCCACTCAAGAGAGGGAAGGAATGGACTCAGAACCACGGCGTTTCTGTCGTCCATTCTCCCCTCTTTTTGAACAAAAATGCCACTCATTCCAAATTGCAGACAGTGCAATGAATCTGTTTCTAAGAATTCTCAAGGCATTGGTTCATTGGTTATCTATTAAAGTCCCATAGACAAAATTCAAGTTAGCTATTATAGACAGTTTTCATTACTAATATCTAGTATTCTCTCTCTCTCTCTCTCTCTCTCTCTCTCTATATATATATATATATATATATATATGTATGTATACACACACATATACACAATATATATATATATGTATGTATGTATACACACACATATACACAATATATATATATATATATATATATATATATATATATATATATATAACATCTAGTAACACTTAGTCGAACCCAGTTGGTAAAGTGCTGATGAGGACCTGAGTTTGAATCCCAGAAGCCAGGTAAAAATGCCAGGCATGGTAGCATGTGCTCATAATCCCAGCACCGGGGAGGTGGGTGGAGGCTCAGGCTAGCACAGCCGGCAAGCTCCAGGTGCCAGTCTGAGAGCCTACCTCAGAACCAAGGTGGAGGCTCCTGGGGAGCAATACCTGAGGCTGATGTCTGTCTTGCACACACAGAGGGTCATCTGATGGTGCACCCCCATACCCACACAAAAGTGTGTTTATAAACTTCCAGCAGTACAGGGAAGCATACAAGTGAAAAAATTACCCCAGTCCCACCACCTAAAATCGACCACAGTTAACATTTAATGACTCTTAATGTAGACACTAGAGGCATGTACTGCATATATATTGTTAAGTCAAGAAAATAGTTTGAGCAGTCTAATTGGATATAAAGTTACAATTTTTTTTTTTTTTTTTTTTTTTTTTGGTTTTTCGAGACAGGGTTTCTCTGTGTAGCTTTGCACCTTTCCTGGAACTCGCTTTGGAGACCAGGCTGGCCTCGAACTCACAGAGATCCACTTTGGAGACCAGGCTGGCCTCGAACTCACAGAGATCCGCCTGCCTCTGCCTCCCGAGTGCTGGGATTAAAGGCGTGCGCCACCACTGCCCGGCATAAAGTTACAAATTTAATTTCACTTCGAATTAACTTACAAATAACTGAGTTGAGGCTAAAGGAACAAAACCTTTCTTTGACATGGAAGACTCTTGAAACAAACATTTAAATTAAAGAAGTCACACTATAAGAATTGAGTTTAGAATAATTTCTAAATGATGAGCGCAAACCTCTAGCGTTTAAAGTGAACAGAACATAAGGTTCTCTGTGTCTCCACCACCCGTTGTCAACAGTTATATGTTTCCTGTTTTCTCTGTCGCTACCCAATCCCCCAACACCTGCTTCACTGTTTTATTCTTGTTTTCATTTCACAGGTTTGGGGAGGTAAATTCACAAATCTTAAGCTTTACGTGACTGGCAAAGGGATTGCACCGGTGTGAGCCACACTCCTGAGATAACAGAGACTCCATGTCTCACAAACCTCCCATCATGCCTCTCTTCTGAAAAACCTTTCACCACAGTTTTATTGCAGAGCTTTGTATAAACTGAGTCATGCAGGGGCATCCTTCCGGTCTTCTGTTGCTTGTCGTGATGTCTGAGAGGTTTCTCCATGTGGCTGTCGTCAGTGGTTGTACTTTAGACTTCTGGGTAGTATCCTACTGTATGCAGACTCTGCAATTTGTGTGCCCATTCTTCTGCTGATGTTTATTTAGGGTTATGTCTTTCTTTGATATGTATTTCTGTGATAAGCAACTTGGGTGGGGGGGGTGAGGGAACTCTGGGATTTTTTTGGCTTACATGTTCTAATCGCAGTCTATGATGAAAGGAAGTCAGGGCAGGAACTGAAGAAGAGGTCATGGGGGAGTCCTGCCTACAGGCTTTCTCCCCAAGGTTTGCTCAGCCGGCTTTCTTATATAATCTAGGACCACTAGCCCAGGGATGGCACCGCCCATAGTGGGCTCGGCCCTTCCACATCAATCATTAATCAAAAACTTCCTCACAGACTTGCCTATAGAGGGAGGCATTTTCTCCGTTGAGATTCCCTCTTTCAAGGTGACCTTGGCTTGTGTTAAGTTGACAGAAAACTAACCCTCACGGGTTGTTTTCAGTTTAGGATATTGTTAGTGAGGATGTCATGGGTTTTTTTGCATATCTTTTTTGTTGATGTGTATTTTCATTTTTCTTGCATTAATACCTAAGAATGCATTGATGGGCCAGAACAGATACAGGTGTTAACTTCATTAAACAATCGACACCACTGGAACTTCTCCTAGCACCGAAGAGTTTATTATCATTTTATACCTCTTGAGGATCGAGATCAATGGTTACTCCCCATTCTTGTACCACATCATGTTATCAGATTTTTAGCCAACATAATGGGGAAGTAGTGGCATCTATCTCACTGTGATCGTTGAAAAAAAATTAAGATTTTATTTTTATTTTACATGTATAACATATGTTTATATGTCCATTCAGTGTTTGCCTGAATGTATTATCAGTGCACCATGTGTGTACAGTGCTCACAGAGGCCAGAAGAAGGTATCAGCTCTCCTGGGACGAGAATTACAGATCCTGGTCTTCTGGAAGACCAGCCAGTGCTTTTAATCACTGAGCCATCTCCCAGCCCCTCACTGCCTTAATTTGCATTTTTCTGATGATTAAGGATACTGGCCATTCATAGAAGCCTCTGTGAAACGCTTGTACAAGTGTCTCACTCAGTTCGCATTTATTGAAGTTCTTCTATTGTTGGGTGTTATTTCTGTGTATTCTAAGTATAAACTGACAGCTGTGGATATTTCCTCTAGCAGTGTGGATTGCCTGTTCATATCTGTAATGGTGTAATTGAATATGTGTCTGTTTCCATTTTAATGAAGTTCACATGGTATGTTTTTTTTTTCATCCTTTTACTTTTGGTCTATTTGGTCTTTGTATTTCAAGTGGTTTTTGATAGACAACATGTGTCTGGGACTTGCTTTTAATCAATCATAACAAGAACTTTCTTCTATTTGGGTGTTAAATCCCTTACAGCTAGTGTATTTATGGATGTCTTGGGTTCAGTGTGCCCATTACT
This sequence comes from Peromyscus maniculatus bairdii, assembly GCF_049852395.1. Classification (NCBI taxonomy): domain Eukaryota; kingdom Metazoa; phylum Chordata; class Mammalia; order Rodentia; family Cricetidae; genus Peromyscus; species Peromyscus maniculatus. The sequence goes on along the minus strand of NC_134858.1, from coordinate 93,175,646 downwards.
TTTTTTTTTTCAATTTGTTCTCACCTTTTATTGCATGTGTTCTTCCTTCAAGCTTTCTTTAAGTGGGGAATTTCAGTAGTCTATTTAAATCTTTTGTCTGTCAGTCATAGATCTCCAGGTTTTAATGGATGTTTGACACACTGAACTCATCACAACCTACACAGAGATCATTCAGAACATTTTTTGTGTGTGTATGCATATGTGTATATGTGAGTGTGTATGTGTGTGTGTCTGAGGTTGTATCTAGCCATCCTTTGTTGTCAAATACAAGACATTATATCTTTCATAATACAGCGCTCATGTTTTAGTCATGAACAGAAATCAAAAGGCAAACATAGTATGCGCTCGTCTGTGCTAACCACTCCCAGGGGGCGTCCTTCACTGCCTTCAGGTCAGCCCCTGCTAAGGTTTCCCTTGTGAGGTTCTGCTGCCTTCAGCACTTCCCGTGGCACAGATAGAAATGTCTTGGAGACATTCATGGCACTGTTGGGAGTGCCTTCCCTCGCTGCCATGCTGCAAAGCTGGCTGTAGAGGATGCTTGCATCCTCATCCCAGCACTTAAGGACGCATGGCACTGCCCTCTGCTTCCTCTGCATCTCACAACAGAAGGCCAAGCCCAGCGCCTAGTTCTTCCTTCAGTCCATCTGCTTGGCGTTAGGAATCTCATCCGTTGAGTTCTGAAATTCAGTTATAATGGACAACGCTTTTTTATTTTTATTTACTTATTTATTTTTTGATTTTTTCAAGTCAGGGATTCTCTGTGTAGTTTTGGTGCCTATCCTGGAGCTGGCTCTGTAGATCACAGAGATCCGCCTGGCTCTGCCTCCCGAGTGCTGGGATTAAAGGCGTGTGCCACCACCACCCGGCTACTTTTTTTTAAATGTATCCTATTTGGAGTTTGTTATCTTCTTGGCTGCATCAATTCATGTACTTTGTTAAATCCCAGTGCAGCTAAAGTCGTTTTTCTTTACGTGTTTGTTTCTGTCCTGTTATCACTGTTTTAGAGATAAAACTTACTTATATATTAGGCAGTTTGATACTATTTCTCCGGTCCTTTGGTCTCCCTTTTCGATCTTTTCTGTGCTGGTGTTTCAGACCGGTAACTTTTATTTATGGGGAACTGTTTCTGTAACCTCCACACTACTTATAAGATTGTAATTGGGTAAATTATAAGATATCAAATTCTGTACTTTCTAGCTCTAAAGTCACCATCTTGTTACTTTTTTAAAAATATTTTCTGTTTCTTGTTTTATTTATTCTACAAACATTCCTTTTAAATCCTGAAACCTTTTCCCCCTCCTTCAATACTGGAAATTGAACCCAGGACTTTGTACATGTTAAGCAAGCCTTACACTGGGCCACACCTCCAGCGCCGCCCCCTCCCCCCCCAATAAAGAATCTGTTCTGTAGCCCTGGCTACCCTGTAACTTGAAATCTTCCTTCCTCAGCTTCCTGGGTGACTGGGATTCAGGAAACAAATTCACATTAGCTGCTTAAAGTGCTGCTGGTAGTGAGCCATCCCTCAAACCTGTCTGTCTGTCTGTCTATCCCCCAGACTTCCACTTGTCTCCTATTGGTTTATTTCCCTACAGAGAAATCACCAGTGCACAAATATAATAAGTAGCCCAATTGAAAAATGAAGCATTCATCTGTTACTTGCAACCTCTGATTTATGATGGGTTTTTCTACTGACTGCTTTTTTTCTTCACTACAGATATGCACCATGAATGGGCTGCATTATACTCTAGATTCTGTTATATTCCTTTGAAAAGTGATTTTTCTCCTGGTAGGCATTTAGCTACACTTAAACAGTCTGTCTTCCTGGCAGTGGCCAGAGGCTCTAATCCTTGCTCAGGCCCTTGTCCCGAAATTGTAGTGTTTCTTTTTTCTTTTATGTGCATTGGTGTTTTGTTATGGGTGTTGGGTTCCTTGGAATTGGAGTCACAGAGAGCTATGAGCTGCCCTGTGGATGCTGGGAACTGAACCAGGTCCTCTGGAAGAGCAGCCAGTGCTCTTAACTGCCGAGCCATCTCTCCAACAACCCCCCCCCCCCCCCCGCAATCACACACACACACAAGTTGTAGTTTTGCCGTCAAAGACATGGGTAGATTTTCTGGGTATATTTGGAACTCCATGCTTCTGTCACACCTGCTAGGATTTCTCCCTCACCGCTCTGATGGCACCGTCAGCCCTCAATCCCGTCTTCTGACTTCTCAATCTAGTGGTGTGGCACTCTCACCCAAACCCAGGCCTGATGAGCAAGCACCCTGGGGCCGGGGCTTCCGAAATGCTGCCTGCTCAGTCATCCTTCAAAGTGCCTCCTGGAGAGCTCCTACAAACTGACCCGAAAATGTCCCAAGACACAGCATTAAGTAAAACGAGAAAGTTACGAAATGATACGTGATGTCACGTAGGTTTTCAAAGAGTTGTTGTGAAAGTATATGAATGTAAGTAAACACGGAGAGAGAGACACACAGAAACCACTGGTCATGCCTTTCTGGAGGATGAGGTAAAGTAGTGGCTTGTACGTCTGTGAAGAAAAATCCAAGCTTCTCATTTAACCCTACGAATTTCTATGCTTGACTTTTTACAAAAATATATACGGGCTTTTTAGAATGACCTCTTGGTGACTTGTTGGCATTCCCCGGCTCTTTGAGAACTGCTAGTGTGCTTTGAAAGAGGAAACACAAAGTTCCAAGAGCAGCGCCTGACACACAATAGGTAACGAATCCCCATGACCAGCCATCACTATTGCCACGGCTCCTGTGTGGAAACGGTACCTTTTCCGTCTGGTGCAGCAGCAGAGAACGTGGCCATGAAGCCACTCCCGGCAGTGTTGGCATCGGAAATCATTTGTACCATCATCTTGTTGCCACTGGCTACAAGGGATCCAGGTCGGAATGTACCACAGAAGCGCCCGATGCGCTGGCCATTGGCATGGCCATTGTACACGTCCACGAAGTCATAGCGACACAGGTTGTCGCTCTCAAGGTCTATGAATCGGAAATTCAGGACGACCACTTTGCCCTCGGGGACCTGACAAGAAAAAAAAGCCAGGTAAAAAACTGTGTCAAAGAAGCAACATCTGTGGCCGGTCAGCCGGTCAGCACTAAAGACAGCAGAGCACAGCGTACCAGGCCGGGGTGTGACTCCGTACAGAGTCTGAGCACAGTGCACAGGCCGGGGTGTGCCTCCGTACAGAGTCTGAGCACAGTGCACAGGCCGGGGTGTGACTCCGTACAGAGTCTGAGCACAGTGCACAGGCCGGGGTGTGCCTCTGTACAGAGTCTGAGCACAGTACACAGGCCGGGGTGTGCCTCCGTACAGAGTCTGAGCACAGTGCACAGGCCGGGGTGTGCCTCTGTACAGAGTCTGAGCACAGTACACAGGCCGGGGTGTGCCTCCGTACAGAGTCAGAGCACACACAGTACACAGGCCGGGGTGTGCCTCCGTACAGAGTCTGAGCACAGTGCACAGGCCGGGGTGTGCCTCAGTACAGAGTCAGAGCACACACAGTACACAGGCCGGGGTGTGCCTCCGTACAGAGTCAGAGCACAGTGCACAGGCCGGGGTGTGCCTCCGTGCAGAGTCTGAGCACACACAGTGCACAGGCCGGGGTGTGCCTCCGTACAGAGTCAGAGCACAGTGCACAGGCCGGGGTGTGCCTCCGTGCAGAGTCTGAGCACAGTACACAGGCCGGGGTGTGCCTCAGTACAGAGTCTGAGCACAGTACACAGGCCGGGGTGTGCCTCAGTACAGAGTCTGAGCACAGTGCACAGGCCGGGGTGTGCCTCAGTGCAGAGTCTGAGCACAGTGCACAGGCCGGGGTGTGCCTCAGTGCAGAGTCTGAGCACAGTGCACAGGCCGGGGTGTGCCTCAGTGCAGAGTCTGAGCACAGTGCACAGGCCGGGGTGTGCCTCCGTACAGAGTCTGAGCACAGTACACCAGGCCGAGGTGTGCCTCCATGCAGAGTGTTTGCCTAGCCTGTGTGAAGCACTGGGTTCCATCCCAGCAACACACACACTCATAAATGAATAAGTAAATGACCCAAGGTGATTTTCTTCTCAGGGCTGAACTAAGCCAGGAAGAGTTCCTAGCACACTGCTTCGGAATAAGAACACACGTCCTTACCGTCAGCTCAACAATTCTGTAAGGCGCACGACACTATTCTGAAAAAGAATTTATCTCAACGAAGCCGCAGAATACCGGACTGATCTCATTATCTGGTATCATTGTTTATAAAGAATACCAGTTCTGACTGGTTTTATTAGTGTATATTTACACATTCTAAAATACTGAGCTACCCAGACATGTTGCTTGGCAAAGGAACATTTTGAAACATCTTTTCTTTTTTTTTGCAAATGAAACAAAAGACAACCTCACTATATAGTATGCTTCTGTGAAGTTCAAAGTTAAGGGCTTATTTAGCAACTGTACAGTTAATTTTCAGATAGTTCAATTGAGGCCAGGGAAAATATGAACCGAAATCTATATTAAGTTAATTGGATACTTTTTGATTCATCTTGTCTAAAAAAAATCACTACGTTTTAAAACTTTTTTGTTTCCCTGGGTGGAGAGTGTGTTTGTCAGGTGACCTGAATCACTATGCACAGCAATTAAAAAGGTCATCTCTTCCCTTGTCATATTTTCTTCACTGAAATTTCTCTGTGTAATTCTTGTGATGCTTCCTTCTTTGTCCTGGGAGGAGGAAGGAGAAAGTGTCTACAGAAGCATTTGGTGGGATCGCCGGCCATCAGCCTCAGCCACGTGTCTTTACTTCCTGTATCCGAGTTGTTCCGCCCTAAAGTTCAGATCGTGTGCTGGGTCTCTGCAACCACATGAGTTCACTGTCAGGATTTTCTTATGTAAAGACATACTCACGACACGAAGGACAAGGTTAGGAACCCATGCCTGCAAGCTTAAGCCCATTGGCTCTACACCATCTTAACAGGGCCTCAGAACTGAAGGCCAGAGATACACTAACATTAACCTGGTTTCCCCGGGGCTCGTTTTGTTTGACTATGGTAGAATAACGTCATTTCAGTGTCATTTAATTTTTCTCTCATACCTGTATACAACCCACAGTGGAAACTGTAGTGGAAAAAATCCCAAGATGGGGGCATTCCCTTCCTTTCCCCCCCACGCCCCCCACCCCCACTTTGAGACAAGGTCTCAAGTAGTCCAGGCTGGCATGGAATTTGCTATGTAACTTCAGATGATGTGAAATTCTGATCCTCCTGCCTCCACTTCCTACATGCTGGGACTACAGGCATGCGCCACCAGGCTGTGGTTTATAATGTGCTAGGAATTGAACCCAGGACCTTCTGCTCACCAGGCAAGTTCTCTACCACATATCCCAGCCATCCTGGTTGCATTCTAATTGTTAAATACTTGCATTAATTGTTCAATTATCAGGAGTTCTAAGAACCTAAGAGAAAATGCAGCTTGATGTTCAAGGATTCTCACAAGAGCACAGCATCGCTCTTTAGAAACTTCTTATTCCTAATCCCCTCCAAATGCTCACATATGATGCAGACGCTTGATAATTACTTATTTTGGTGGCAATTAGATGACGCTGTTGTTTTGTGAGATGATATTGGCTAGGGGATTCATTATCTGCCTGGAGGAGAAATAATCCCACGTCCGTGCTTTTTCCAATCAACAGCTGAGTCCTGTGTGGGCCAAAGCTGATGGCAATGACCTCAGTTCACCCACAGCCCCTGGGATGTCCTTATTGTCACAGGCACACTTGCCAAGTCACTTGATGCCAGGGCTCCTGCCAGCGAAGAGGGGAAGTGCATGCTAAGTTGGTGGTTTGCGTTTTCATGGAAGGCTGAGCAAAACGCAAACCCACGGCCAGCTTGGCTGGGGAGGGCACGTCTGTAGAAACGCTTCTGTTCCGGGTCTGCAGCTCTCCTGCACCAACATACCACTTATGCCTTGGAGAGAAAAGATCTGTTTCTGCAGCAGATCTGGTTTTTTAAAAAGCCATCATTTCCAGCTTCTAGGATTTCTCTCTCTTTTCCAAACAGACGTGGTAATTCATGCGCTAACGCTCAGATCATTCACATCAAGCCTGGGAAGAAAGGCGGTCCACTGTTACCCTGCACGTGCACCCCATACATGGTCCAGACAATTTTACATTAAAAGTATGCATAAATATCTGGCTAGTTTTCAAGATGGGAATAAATCAGAAGCTTACAAAAGCTTGCTCATACATAGCCTGTGGATATCTCAATACTAGTTTAAGGGCAATCTTGCCCATATTTAGAAAATAAAACAATTTTAATAGAAATAACACATAATGTTGTTTCACCAAAAAATTTAAACTCCTTTGACATCTAGGAGTGAGAAAGCCCCTCCCCTGGAGTCTACAGAGCGCTAGTCAGAGCGTTAGTCACACCACCCTACTGGAAATCGCCCCAAACGTTCCCACTGCCTTTGGAAACACAATAAACTCGATCTCCAGGTGTTATGCACATTTTCTAAACACTGTACGTGTTGTCTCCTACAACCATCCCCGGTGATTCCATGAAGCTGATGGTGTATTGGCCAAGGCTGGTGGAAACTGAGGTAGAGAGGCCACGACTCTGCACGACACAGCCCTTGGCCATCTCATGTGTCTTCTCACACATTTGGCCACGATGCAGCCACTTCACTGAGGAACGCTCTAAAGATGGCTCCCACCTCAGGGGCCGCGGCTTGGCAGCACTTTTCCCCGATACTCTGTGTCTGATTCACCTTATCTTAGGTCTCAGCTCAAGGATTACTTCTTCACAGAGGCCCACCTGAGCCCTTCAGGCTCCACATACTGACCATGTGCGTCGCACGGCTATATTACTTCTTTGTAGATTATTTGGCACCCATCTTACCACCAGCAGGCATGGTACAGGGAGCAGAATTTACCTATAGCCAGCCAGCACGGTGCCTGGAAAATGTCCATGGAGCAAATGACTACATCTGGGTAATCTTAAAAAAAAAAAAAGTGGCAGGCTGTGATTCCTACTGTTCGTGCACACAATTATAGAAAAATGTAAACTCACTGAAAGGTACAGAGCAAACATTATTAACCTTAGGAATAGGAAGAGACATCACAACAGTTATAATATAATGTGTCTAAGGCCACTTAGCAAGACTGTGGCAGAGCCCAAGGTTTGTACCTTGCTGTGTTTTGTTGGAATACATTGCTGGCTGGTTGGAGGTTACAGTCTGCCATAGCCTGGCAGCTTTCTCTAAGCTCGGCAATATGGAAACTCCTTCACTCCCCAGCAAGGCTTCCTGCTCTCTACCTGTCCTTATCTGGAGAATGTCCCTGGACCCACAGGACTGACCTTGTCAAAAAGCTGTCTCTAAGCCAGATGCCTGATTCATCATTAGCTTGACCTTGGCACAGATCCCTGCTGAGAAGACTTGTGCTAGGAGTTCTACTATAGGACCCGACTGCCACAGACGAAGCCTTGTGATAGGAGCGTGCCACTTAATGCAAATTACAGTTTGTCCCCAGGCTCCCCAATCCTATATGTTCCTTATACTCTGGAATAGAATTGAGTTGATTCATTGACATCTGTCTTCTGGGAGGCTGTCTCCATTCCTGCTCACGGGCCATGTACAAAGCTTTCTGCTGCCCTTTCTGCCTCTTTCCCCTCTCGGACTGATGGCCGACAGGCTGGGAGAGGGAAAGAGGACCCTCCACAGTGTTTCCCATGACTTGACTGTGGTGGAGACTGTGGGGAGGCTTCTTAAGCTCATTTCCCCTCTCTCTCGACACACAGGAAGTCCACTTTTCCCAGCTTCCTTTGCAGGTAGAATGAGGCCGCTCGAAGAGGTCTGGGCCAGTTGGATGTCAATAGAAGTGATATATCAAATATTCCTTGCAGCTCTGTTTGGACTTTAAAGAAAGGATTCAGTAGAGGAAGCAGGAGGTCCTGGGAGATGGCAGAGCAGGGAAGGAGTCAGTGCTGAGGACCGCTGCCCGGGGCAGCCCCTCATCGTGCTGTGTTAACCACTGGAGTTTGGGGAGCTGCTTGTCAGGGAAACTTAGTTCTTAGTGACCCGGGTCGTGGCACACATCAGTTGTCCTTCCCCGACACCGAGGTCATCTTGGTTGTTTTAGGTGTCTATACGTTCTTCATAAGCCAACAGCTTAGTGTGTCTCCCAGACGAAGCGGGGTCTGAAAATAGCCAAGGGAGAAACAGCTTTGCCGGATGACAGCTATGTAGAGTGTACTTGGCCAGCAGCATTCCATTACCGGCAACTTATTTTAGAGGGGGCGTGGACCATTAGGACTCATCACCGAAATGAGCCGAGGCAGAGTAACTGGGGCACATGGCGCTTGTCAGCTTTCTCTCACGGTGACAGCATGCCCGAGATGCAGGGACTTATTGTAAGAGAAGACAGCGTTTATTTGGGCAGATGCTCGCACATCTTCTGAGCCTGGGATGAAGTCGCATACCAGGGTCAGGAACGCGTGGTAGCGCCAAGATGGGTTCAGTGCAGCTAGGAACGGAAAGAAAGAGACGTGAAGGGGCCAAGACCTTGATTTCCCCGTTAAAGAAAGGCCCGCCGCAGCTAGGATTTCCATTACTCTGATAAAACATCACGACCAAAACAAGCTGTGGAGGAAAAGGTTTATTTCCTCTTACAGTCTGTAGTCTGTCGTCCAGGGAAGTCAGGGCAGGAGCTCAAAGCAGGAACCTGGAGGCAGGGACGGAGGCAGGAGGCTGTGCTCTTCTTGGCTTGCTCCGTTGGCTTCCTTATAAACTCTAGGACTACCTGCCAAGGAGTGGCACTACTCACAATGGGGTGGGCCTTCCCACATCAATCATTAATTAAACAAACACACACACACACACACACACACACACACACACACTCCACAGGCCAATCGAGTTGGGGCATTCTCCCAGTTGAGGCTCCTCCCCTTTCCCAAATGACTCGGGCTCCTGTCAAGTTGACATAACACTGGCCACCAGGACCCCATTGGTCTAATAGGCCCCACTTTTTACAGGTACCACCATATCCTAATACAGTGGTTCTCAATCTTGCTAATGCTGCAGCCCTTTAGTACAGTTCCTCATGTTGTGCTGATCCCCGACCATAAGATTATTTTCGATGCTACTTCATAACTGTAATTTTGTTACTGTTAAGAATCATAATGTAAGCCGGGCGGTGGTGGCGCACGCCTTTAATCCCAGCACTCGGGAGGCAGAGGCAGGCGGATCTCTGTGAGTTCGAGGCCAGCCTGGGCTACCAAATGAGTTCCAGGAAAGGCGCAAAGCTACACAGAGAAACCCTGTCTCGAAAAACAAAACAAAAAAACAAACAAACAAACAAAAAAAAAAGAATCATAATGTAAATGTCTGATATGCAGGATGGTGTTAGGTGACCCAGATGGTGTTGCAACCCACAGGCTGAGGACCACGGTTCTAAAGACACCCTAGGCCGAGCACCAACGCTTCAACCCATGCATTTGCAGGGCATGGCCAAGATCCGCACTACAGAACACAGCAACGGATCTAAGCTTAGGCTCTAAAAACGCCACCACCATTACCCTGACTCCTTTACCTGGAGGGCGGCAGTGGTAAGAGGCATTCAGCAGTTATTTCTTGACCTGAGAAAAGAAATGGATCCCTCCCTCTTCTCTATCCCAGGAGCATTTTCCCTTCCCGGAATACATTTTTTTCTTCATCTCCCACCATTGACTCTCACCCAATTCCAAAGTTGGGCCAAACACATCTTCTCTAGGAACCTGCCTCCCCCCCCCCCCCAGGCCATATCTAGGGGGAATTGCAACTCCTCTATCCCCGCCAGAGCCCAGTATTCCTCTCCCGGGGCAGACAACCAGTCACCACTCATCTCATGTGATCTTGGGCTCAGCAGCCTCACAGCACACAGCCAGACAGTTCCCCTCTGAGACCTGTCTGCATAACTGAAACACAGGGGGGCGGGGGGCAGCTGAGAAGGTCGGCCAGGTGGGGGTGCTGATGAGGGACACATTCCTGTCTTCGCTTTCTTTATTTTGATCAAGGTGAGAATAGTTCTAGGCTTTTCTGTGCTGTTTCATTATCTATTTTGCAAATCAACGTGTGTTCATTAAACACCAGGGAAGGGCAGTCGCAGCCAAAAGAAAAGAAAGACTTGAACTCCAAGAATCTATGTGACCCAGAGCCTGGCAATAGCTCTCTGGAGCAGGCTGGACCTCACTGAAAAGAGAGGTGGCACCTAAGGCTAGGTTGATACACCTGTCCCACGGGGCCTCCTTGGCCACACTCTTTCTTCTCTCTCTCTCTCTCTCTCTCTCTCTCTCTCTCTCTCTCTCTCTCTCTCTCTCTCTCTCTCTCTCTCTCTCCCCCTGAGACAGGGTTTCTCTGTGTAGCTTTGGCTGTCCTGGATCTCACTCTGTAGCCCAGGCTGGCCTCGGACTCACAGAGATCCGCCTGCTTCTGTCTCCCGAGTGCTGGGATTAAAGACATTTGCCACCACCACTGCCCGGCTTTTGTTACACTCTTTCAATCCATGTGTACAGGGTTGTGAATTTTAAAAACAACTTCTTCTTGTGAATTATGCTTCCTGGTAGAAGACTTCAGAAGGTCACAAAACTAAAGCAAGCCGATTTCTCTACATCTTCAGAGAGTCATTTTAGGACATTCTTTCAGGTCTCCAGAAGTTGTCAAGATGAGCTAACCCAGAACAACATAAACTCGATTGGTGGAGATTTGTGGAAGGAAAAAGTGTCCCAACATTAAACAATTAGTCCACGTTATAGCTATTTTTAAGCACAACAGAAATAAAAGCCAGGGGAGCCTTTTACTAGGAGATTTCTTCTGTGTGTGCGTGCGCACGTGCGCGTGTTTCCGAGTGTGTGTACACGTGCACGTGGGCGCATGTGTATATGCAGGTGCACAAGCGTGTGGAAGCCAGAGGTCACCCCAGGCATTGTTCTTCAGGAGCTGTCCAGTCCCTGGGACCTGGGACTCTGGGATGACGTCACGCTGACTGGACAGCCAACCCCAGAGGTCATGCCTGGCTTCCCCGGGGGCTCCGAGGACCAGATTCTGCAGCAACGTTTTCCCGCCTATGTCCTCACCCAGGCCCCGGTGCTTCCTTCTGAAGTGAGCTCAGTGTAATCCCTCCACACCTTTGTAAGGTAGAGCCTACTTCTATCCAGTGACCTGAAGAAAGGGGGAAACCCTGAAATGTCATTTTCAGGAATACGTCTGTCATCTGGATAGATCTGTGATGGATCCTGAATATAAAATTATGATGGTATTTTACTAGGACTGAAAGAAAAACCATTCCCTTCTGAGATAAGGCAATTGAACAGTTAAAACAGAATCTGTACAAAGAGCATCCACTGTCCTCTCCCACAACTAAAAAGGCTTGGAGGGGCTGCATACAGTTGCCTAAAGAGAGAACTCAATTATTTGAAAGTCTAATTTCTATGTAAAAGTTAATGTTGCTGCCTACAGTCTACAAGAGAACTCCAGGCTTTACTGAGACATTCTAGTCTGTGCCATCTCCTCCTCCCTGGCACCGGCCTCTTAGAGATGACCAGTTTGGCTCTATGCTAGCCTGTCCCGGACTCGCCGCCTTGTGAAACAGCAGCCTGTGGTGCTTGGGTTACCTCTTTTACTCATTATCCTTTGCTTCCTATAATTAATTCCCCATGCCCCTCCATCAAATTTCTAGTTAAATCACTATTCAAAATTTCCTGTACCACCTTCATGTAAACATTCACTGCTGAGCTAAAGCGTTCTATTTCTTGTGGAATTTGTTTTCCCTAGAGCAGGAATTGCATTTCTTGAAGTTTGCTTAGTTTTCTGAGCCTCTATCACAAGATCCTCCCAATACAGGCATCAGTAGCCCATGGTTTCCACTTTCTCCTCAGGAACATCCATTCTGTTACTATATTTGTAATTACACAAATCCTGTGCTTGAGGGAATATTTCTACAGAACAGATTCATAGAAATTGATAAGCTCAAGACTTGTGAATAATTTATTTTATTTTCCGTGTGTGTGTGTGTGTGTGTGTGTGTATGAGAGGGGGGCATAAGATGCAAACATGTGTTGGGTGTTGGGCCTTGCTTTTCCACTTTGTCTGAGATAGACCCTTGATGGCTGGATACACCAGGCTAGCCCTCGAGGTTCTCTTGTCTCTACTTCCATTTCCTGTAAGCATGTTAGGACCTCAGAGCTTGCACTACTGTTTCCGGCTTTTAGACACAGAGAGTGTTTTTACACACTGCGTCATCTCCTTAGCCCCAGCATTTTAAAATTAACAGAATATTAACGCCAGAAAGCTGTATTTAATTCCTATCTTCAGTACTTTCTCCTACGCAGGACGCTATCCATATGTGCATACACACACATTACAAAGGGGAAAAAAGAAGGAAAGACATCATTGTTATTTTGAGTTCACTGTGGTCATTGTGGGGGAAAGCTGAGCTTATTTAAGGTAACAATAGAGCAGAGGAAAGATGCCAGGTAAGAGACATTTCATCAAAGATACCCTGGAGGTGGCAAGCCCATGGGCACCATCAACAATAGAAACACAGTCAAGAGAAGAGGGACATGGGTCATTTACCTTAGAAGACATGCAAACAGGCAGGAGGCACAGTGGTTTCTTTTTGAAGATGTTGAGTTTACGATGTTACAGGCATATGCTACAATATCCACGGGCAGTTAGAGTGAGTGCCACAAAGGCCCCATCCTTGTCTACCTCCACTCTATCTTTCTGGGTGTCATTTCTGCCTCGACTCATCTTCAATTCTGAGGATAACAATTCTTCCACATGGCAATGTCATGACAAGAACCACATGATCAGTCTCCCAGGCAATAAAGACTTTCTGGGGCCAGCTGGGCCCCGAAGAAGCAGGCCTGAGAAATGGATCAACCAGACCAGTGTGACCCACCATGCCTGGCTGTGCACAGCTCTTTCCCTTCCTTGTTTCTCATGACATCATTCTAAAGCTCTCACCAGTAGTTCAGGATGCTTAGAACGTGTGTTGGACAAGCCTACAATCCCAGCCTTTGGGAAGCAGAGGCAGAAGGACAGAAGCCAGTCCAAAGCCAAGCTCATCTACATAATGAGTTCTAGGGCATAGTGAGTCCCCATCTCAAAAAAAAAAAAAAAAAGCCTCACCTGTCACCACAGCACAGAGAAGCTGTGGTAGAAAGATATTGACTTCAAAGCAAGCCTGGGCTACACATATAGTGAGACCCCAAGGTTTTAAAACCAAGGGTGAGGAGGGAGGAGGAGGACATGGGAGGCGAGGGAGAAATCCAGCTAACTTTGTTTTAAATTCTCTTCAAAATAATCATCTTCCACTTAGACAGCCTCACCCAAGAAGCTTTAAAAAAAATTAATGAAACGAAAAGCAGAAGAAAAGCAGATAAACTAGCATGATATTTAAGCAAACCGAGGCAGAGAGTGAGTCACTTTGTTCAGATGGCGTGGCATTTAATTAAATGTTCTTAAACGTTTGGAGACAGCGACACGCTTAGGAGGAACCATAAGGACACCAGTGGCAAAAGAGGACAGAGGAGGCTCGGCACTGCCACTGTGCAGTGTCTGGTGCACGTGCTGGACAGGCCATCGCGGGCGCGGGGACCTGGGGTGATATCTGTGATCTAAGAAATAAAGCTTGCCTGAAGATCAGAGGACAGAGCCAGCCACAGAGTTGAACACAGAGGTCAGGCCATGGTGGCACACACCTTGAATCCTAGCACTCGAGAGGCAGAGATCCGTCTGGATCTCTGTGAGTTCAAGGCCACCCTGGGCTATGTGAGATTGATCCAGTAAAGGAGAGAAACAGAGCCAGGCAGTGGTGGCACACACCTTTAACCCCAGTATTTGGGAAACACGCACGCCATTAATCCCAGCACTAGGAAGGTTGAGATAGGACGTGAATTGGCTGGGTGGAGAAAGGCACATAAAGCCTCAGGAGACAGGAACTGGAGACCCTTTCGGCTGAGGACTCAGAGGCATTCAGCCTGAGGATTGGTGGAGACAGGATCGGCTGAGGAGCTGGCGAGGTGAGAAGTGGCTGCGGCTTGTTTCCTCTGATCTTTCAGCATTTACCCCGATATCTGGCTCCGGGTTTTTGTTATAAGACCATTTAGGATTCACGCACCAGGGACCGGTGTCCAGGGTGTCTAGCGCCTCTCTAGGTGTCCTGTCCATCCACGTCTTTAGTTCTTCAACTGCAGAGCTTGGCTTGAATTCATGGAAAGATTAAAGCACCTTTACTCAGACCCCCGCGCCCCACTGCCTGAGGGGCCGTCTGTGCAGGGTGCTGTGGGGCTTCTTAATCAGTCCCAGGAAGCCAGGCACAGGGGGTACTGCTGTTCTCACCCCACTCCTGGGCCACAATCCTTACGCAGGGTCCCACAGTCCCCTGATAGCTCAAATGTCAGTCAGGCCAGAGTTTTTCTATCTGAAGCCTCATTCCCCTTTTATAACTTCAAAAGCAACTCCACTTAGGTATGATCACCGACATTATGTTCATTCACTCTGAGTGCACGTGTTGGTGGCGTTTAGCAAATTTATGCAGTTTCACAACTACAATTACCATCCACTTCTAGAACATTTCTGCCGATCGCCTCCAAAAGATCTCTTATGCCAACTGCAGTCAGTCCCTGTTCCCACCCCAGCCTCGGGAAGCCACAGATTGGCCTTTTCTGAATGTTCTATGTATATGGACTATTGTAACGTAGGGGCTTTGCAGCTGGTTTCTTTCACTTAGCATAGTGTCATCCAATCCATCCATGTTGAGCCATGAGGGAGTACCATGCTTTATGACTGAATATTTCATTGTATGTATACACCTTTCATCCACTCATCAGTTGGTTGATATTTGGAATACATCTACATTGGTGTGTCCTATGGCCAGTTTTTTTCACAAGTCTTATGGATGCATATTTTCACTTTTCTTCTACTTAGGGTGTCAGTGCTAGGCCACATGGTAGATGTTTAACTTTAAAGAAACTGTTTTCTGAAGTGACAGTACTATTTTACATTTCTACTAGCACTGTGAAAAATTAACTCTCTCTCTCTCTGTCTCTCTCTCTGTCTCTCTCTCTGTCTCTCTCTCTCTCTGTCTCTCTCTCTCTGTGTGTGTGTGTGTGTGTGTGTGTGTGTATGTGTGCGTGCTGTGAATGAGTGCACATGTGTGCATGTCTGATATCTTCCTCAACTACTCTCCTCTACTTTATTTTTGAGACTTTCACTGAACCTGGAGCTCACTGATTTGTTGAGATCCACTGGCTTCCAGCCTCAGGAATCCTCCTGTCTCCGCCTCCCCAGCCCAGGATTAGAGGCCTGTGCCACACTCAGCTGGAGCTGAAGAGCAGGTCCTCATACTTGGATGGAAAGTGCTGGCTGTGCCGGCAGGGCCGTCTGCCCAGCCCTATTGGCTGTCCTCCTGACTCCCCCCATTCTCACAGGTTTGACATTTGTGCTTTTTACTTTTGTGTTCACTGCAGTGTTTATTTCTCCAGTAGCTAGTGATACTATGCATCTCCTCACACACCTGCTGACCATTCATTTACCTTTGGTAACATGTCTATTCAAGGGACTAGAGAGGTGGCTCAGTGGTTAGGAGTACTTGCTGCTCTTCCAGAGAACCCAGGTTTGATTTCTAAGCACCCACATGGTGGCTTATAAGTGCCTGAACTCCAGTTTCAGAGGATCTGACACTCTCTTCTGGCCTTCAAAAGCATCCAGCATGCACGTGGTGCACAGATATACATGCAAGCAGAATACTCATATACACAAAATTAAAATAAATAAACTAATTCATTAAAAAAAAGTCTACTCAAATTTTGATCTGGTTTTTCTAAATTGTCAATCCTAGGGCACCTTTAAAATCTAAGTACAAAGAGAAGAACCTAAACTTAACCAATAATAGGATGTACACATCTGAGGCACACAACAGATCTGGGTTTGTACATCCACTCTATGCCAAGAGGGAGAGGCAGGGCACCCCTAGGCGGGCGGCTTCTTTAATGAGATCACCCCACCCAAAGTAACAGTGACCTCAGAGCCCCAGGGAGAATGCCACAGCCCTGAACATTGTTTCTCCCTTTCATTTCTCAATCAGCCATAACTTTGCTTTATTTCAATGCCAACTATACCCCGACCCCCACCCCGGGTGTTTCTAGGGGAATGGAAGCTAGCTGGTCATGCTCTCACATGGCAGTGAAAACCAGTGTGTGTTTGGGGGAAGGCAGCAGCTCTGCTTGGTCTGCCCTCAGCACAGGCCTTGGCCACACTGACGAAAACGGCAGCTTTGCCACCTGTGCCAGCAATATGGAACGCTTCAAGATGGTCAGCCGTGATTTCAAAGAGAGAAAAAGGAAACAAATATGTAGTGATGCACGCCTTTTGTCCCAGCACCCGGGAGGCAGAGGCAGGCAGATCTCTGAGCTCTAGGCCAGCCTGGTCTACAGAGTGGGTTCTGGGATAGCCAGGCTACACAGAGAAACCCTGTCTTGAAAAAATCCAAAAGAAAAAAGGCAGGCAGGCAGGTGAGAAAGAAGGAAGGAAAAAGGGAGGGAAGAAGGGAGGGAGGGAGAGAGGGAGGGAGGGAGGGAGGGAGGTAAGGACTCCTTCTTACTCCTTTCCAGAGAGTAAGATGAGGGACAAGAATTAAAACAACACGGGACTGAGGGGTGGGGATTGATCTCAGGGCTTCCTGCATGCTAGGCAGGCAATCATTCTGACAACTGAGCTGTATCCTCAGTCCCACTTTCTGCTTTTAAAAGAAACTAGATTGGTGTAGGGTTGTTTTTTGCTTGCTTTGGTTTGGGGTTTTGTTTTGTGTTCCTAGTTCTGTGAAGGATATGGTTAGGATTTTCTTATGCATTACATTGAATTGGTAGTTCTGTTTGGTAATATAGTCGTTTTCACAATATTAATTCTGCCAACCCCGGAGGCCTCTCCATCGTCAGGTACCTTCTCAGTTTCTTTTTTCAGTGTGTGAAGTTTTTACTGTAGAGACGTGTTCCCACTGTTGCCATGTGGGAGAAACTTTAAGAGACGGGCTAAAGCAGGTTACTGAGGGTGACCTTTTGTGTCTCCCTCCCTTCCTGTCTCCTCTTCCTCTCCCTCGGTCCTGCCTGCCGTTGGGTAAGCAACCCAGCTTCACCCTATGCTCCAGCCTCACGGGCCTCATGACCGGCGCGGGAGAGGCAGCTGTGACCACTGGCTGACACCTCTGAAACTGTGATCCCCATGAATCGTTCCTCCTCGGGGTTGATGTTACAAAGTTATTCTGTCATAGAGAAGAAAGCCAGCCAAGTGCTGTGTGGGTGCCATGACCTGTACAATATAACAACCTGTGTTTATCTACCAGTCAGCTGAGTCCAGAGCAGGGCCTACCACTCAGTCAATGTAGATAACGCTTGGCTACCATTACGATACTGTGGGGGCTGGAGAGACAGCTTAGTGGTTAAGAACACTGGCTGCTCTGGCAGAGGACCCTGGTTCAATCTTCAGTACCCACGCAGTGGCCTGAAACCATCTGTAACTTGGGTTCCAGGGAATCCAACATCTTCTTCTGGTCTCCTTGGGCACTGCACACCGTAGTGTACAGCCATACATGCAGGCAAAACACCCATGTACATAAAATATAAGTAAATAAATAAAAAGCATACTATCTATCCGAAGAAAACCACTGGTAAGTGCCAGTCTGAAACCTGCTACTTAGGAAAAGGTTGAAACCGTTCGCTATGGACCTGTGTAACAAATGACCTGAAATGTACTTATAGTCTGCCACCTTGCTACCTACTAGAGAAATTCAGTGACTCATTATGTGCCACAAACAATGGAGCATATCATGCTAATCTTATCAGCTGTATCCTTAATTTAAAATAATCACCACTCCATTTATAAATAAATTAGATATATCAGCAATGGGGCTGGAGAAATGGCTTCGTGGTTAAGAGAGTTTACAGCTCTTGCAGAGGACCTGGTTTGGCTCCCAGCACCCACATCAGATGACTCACAACCACCTAGAACTCTAGGGGATCCAAAGCCCCCCTTGGGCATCTGCAAACATGTGGTGCACATACTCTCACTAGGCACATATGTATGCATATATTTTTAAATTCTTTAAATAAAAAAGGTATGTCAGTGATAGAGCTACAGTTTTGTGATAAAGCCCTTGCCAAGCATGTTCAAGGCCAGGAGTTCCATCTCCAGCACACACAAAAGGATAATTAGTGGCTAATTGGATAGTTGCCTCAATGGCTCTAAAGTTCTTCCTTCCTTCCTTCCTTCCTTCCTTCCTTCCTTCCTTCCTTCCTTCCTTCCTTCCTTCCTTCCTTCCTTCCTTCCTCCCTTCCTCCCTCCCTCCCTCCCTCCCTCCCTCCCTCCCTCCCTCCCTCCCTCCCTCCTCCTCCTCCTCCTCCTCTTCTTCTTCTTCTCTCTCTCTCTTTCTTTCAATGGAAAGATGTGACAGTTTATGTTTGCGTGGTGCTAGAGACTGACCCCAGGACCTCACTCATGCTGAATACACATACTGAGCTACATTCCCAGCCAGACTTGTGGTTCCTGCCTTCAGTTTAGAAAGTACCCTTGAGGCCTGAAAATAACTGAACCAGGTCATAAACCTGACTTGGACTTAAAACACTTCAAGAATGAACTCAGTTCCTTGAGGGTGGGGCAAGGAACAACAGAAAGCTGTGGGGTTTACTTAGTTTCTCCTGTGAAAGCAAGCCAATTTTTTCTTATTAATTGACCAAATATTTATTGAGTATTATATCTGTCTGTGTCAGGTCATGTACTGGGCTCTAAGGAGAGGATGAAGGCTAAGTGTGGCTTCTCTGCTCTCCAGGACATCGTCAGGGACAGTGTCAATGAACTTCTGGTCTCCAAGGGCACTTGATGGATCTTAGTAACATGCACAGTCCATCAATTTTAGAACTGCTTTCAATACCAACATTAATTGAGCCGTGATGTTTTCTAATTAACACAGTACTGTGTTCACATGAGCAAGAGATGATTCTAATGTATGCTGGTCTTTCTTCTAATGACCTCAAAGAATGATTTTGTGGGGGAGGTTGAGACAGGGTTTCTCTGTGTAGTTTTGGTGCCTGTCCTAGATCTCACTCTGTAGACCAGGCTGGCCTCAAACTCACAGAGATCCGCCTGGCTCTGCCTCCTGGGTGCTGTGATTAAAGGCGTGTGCCACCACCACCCAGAATCAAAGAATGATTTTTTTCATTATTTCATAAACTTGTTTTATTACCAGATTCCCTTCTTCTGAATAAGAGTTTTCAACAGTTTGCATCATCCAACCACAAGGAGCTTGCTTCTGATCTTATGTTTTTATTGGGGGTGGGAATCCAGAAATCTGTTTGAGGCTAGAAGACTAGTTTGTGGACCCAGATGTTCCAGAAGGACCAGTGTGCTCCCAGCATGGCTGGAAGTCGCTCTTCATAGCAGACCTGGAGTGAGGGAGGGGGTGCCTCCCTCCTTCAGCCCCCCACCACCTGTGTCCTCAGAGTGGCTTTGACTGTTCTTGGCTCCATTCCATTACAAAAGCTTAGAAACACCCTTTTGGGGCTTGGATACATGGTAACCACTGTTGAAAGTAGGTATAGCAAAAATATTCTGTGCACTTAATATGGTACAGCTATTTGAAGTCATGCATGTCTTTATCTGTTGAGGCAGCTATTATACGACCGAAGACCAGGCAGTTCATAAACAACAGAGGTTTGTTTTTTCACATTTATGGAAGCTGAGAAATGCAAGATCAAATGTCTGCAGGTTCAGTATCTGTGAGGACCTATGCATCCATAGATGGTATCGTCTTACTCCATCCTCACAGGGCAGAAAGAGGAACAGGAACAAAACTTCCTGAGGCTTCTTTTATGAGGATGCTAAGCCTCCCCACATGGTGGCCAGCTCCTAGAAGCTCTACCTCTTCCTGCTAACACACGGAGAACTAGGTTTTATGGATTTGGGAAGTCCACAAACATTTAGGCTGCAGCAAGCTGTGTGCACATGTCTCTGAACTCTGAGCCTTCATTTCTCAAAAGCAGACACTCCCATGGGTCACCATGTTGCATCACACAAGTTCGCTGAGAGTGATATGATGTCCACTTAAAGAGACGCATTGATGGACAGCTTTTAACAGCATGTGAATGGAATGCTTCTTTAAGGACAGCTCTTGGCCTAAGTTTTAGTCCATTAGTTTAGTGTTATTGCTCTTGAAATATTTGTTTACACCTTACTTTTTCTCAAAATGGTTCAAGTGGTTTAAGAAAATGAAAACCAAATTGTTAGAAAACACATAGAAGATGAAACCCACGTGACAGGATTGGCAGCAGACTCCAGGGGTGAGGGGGAACCAAATACTGTAATTAAACATTACTCTTGTTGCCGGGCAATAGGCTGCATCATTCTTTAGTGTTTTAATGAACTATCAATTCTTCATAAAAGAAAACTTTCATCTAGTAATAAATATCAGAAGGAATCTATAGCACTGGAAGACTTGGGCTAAAATCAGACCTTTCAAGCCAAATTTTTAAGTGTTAAAATAAAATGGAAAGACATTGGAAGCCTGTGTTTCTGCTCAGTCAGAATCTCTTAAGTCTTGCCGTGTAACAAATAAACTTTCAAATCACAGCAGTCTAACTCAAGTTGTTTTTATCTCTTGTTCATGTCGTAGTGGGAGGCTGGCAAAATGGCTTCCTTGGACCATTTTCACTCCAGGAGAAACCCAGTCATGTAGTTGCTCTCCGTCTCCTCAAAGAATGATTTTTAAAATTAATTTTATTTTTATATGTGTGAATATTTTGGTTGCATGTATGTCTGTGTACCATGTACATGTCTACTGCCCTCAGAAGCCTGAAGAGAGCATCAGATCCCCTGGAATTGGAATTCCAGATGGTTGTGACCTGCCATGTAAGTTCTGGGAATCATACCCAGGTCCTTTGAGACAGCTTTAAAGCTGAGCCAACACTCTAGCCTTACACTTTTTGTTATTGTTTATCTCTACAAGTTCACAATTCAAAACAACAAGATGTCAAGAATGCCACATGTGTATCCTGTCTTCCTCAGATAGCTTCGATGAACTAAATCAAATAAGAACCCAAAAGCAACGGAGTCATTCCTTCTTACAAAATCCAGCATTCCACACATGTTCAGCTGATGAACATATCACACTTGCAAGCTACAAGGCTGGCTGCTTCGATGTGGGCTACATCTGTGAACAAAATCCTGGCAACATTTAGCCTTAGGAAGTGTTTTTCATGGTCTGTTGCAAATTTCCTAACTGGCCTCTCCACTCTTAGACTCCAGTCTGTTCTCCACACAACATCCAGGTGATCCTTTGAAAACACAAGTCATGAGCTGAGAATGCATCCCATTTGGAACAGAGTGCACAAATCCTTTGGGTCTAATCCCTTGCAGTGTATAAAACCAGAAGTGGTGGTCCGCGCCTATAACCCCAGCGCTGGAGAGCAAAAGTTGGAAAGTCATCCTTGGCTACTTCACAAGTTTGAGACCATCTTAGGCTGCAGGAGACCTTGTCTTAAAAATAAAAATAAAAAAAGTCACTTTATGTCCCACTGTCCCGCTTAAAAGCCCGAAGAGGCATGGGCATGGCTAGTTGAATGTGTCAATTTGGCTAGACAATAATAGCGCCTAGTTATTAAAATACACCTTTCAGAGGAGCTAGCCTCCATATCCACCCACTTAAACTGTTTTCTTTGAAATATGAGTCTCTACTTACGCCTACATGTAGATTATATATGTTAAATACAGTATTTTTATTTATAGATGATTATATTCTATTGTATGCATGTAGCACATTTTCATTATCTATTCTTCAGCTGATGGACGTCTAGGCTATTTCCTTTGCTGTACAGAATCTTTTAAATTTTATGAGGTCCCACTTGTCTGTGGGCTGCCCTACCAGGATCCTGTTCAGAAATTCCTTTTCTGTGCCCATAAGTTAAACTTCCCCTTTTTCCTCCTCTATCTGATGTGGGGTACCAGGTCAGGTCTTATGTTGGTGTCTTTGATCTATTTGGAGTTGAGTTGTGTGCGGGGTGAGAGATAAAGATCTAATATCCAGTCTGACCAGCACCATTTGTGGACGATGCTGTCATGCCTCCAATGGTTTTTTTGTTTTGGTTTTTTTTTGTTTTTTGTTTTTTGAGACAGGGTTTCTCTGTGTAGTTTTGGAGCCTATCCTGGAACTTGCTCTGTAGACTAGACTGGCCTCAAACTCCACCTGCTTCTGCCTCCCAAGTGCTGGGATTAAAGGCATGTGCCACCACCGTCTAGCTCCAATGTGGTTTTTATTGTTGTTCTTATTTTTTTGCCTCTTTGTTGAGAATCAGGAGGCTACAAGAGTGTGGACTTATGTAGGTCCTCAATTCTATTCCTCGATCAATGTGTCTGCTGCTACGTCAGTGCCATGCTGTTTTTATTACTATAGCATCACTTAAAATCAGGGATGGTGTTATCTCCAGCAGCAGTTTTATTGTTCAGGATTGTTTTTAGCTATCCTGGGCTTTTTTGTGTTTTCCAATTAATTTTAAGATTATATTTTCAGTTTCTGTGAAAAATTGCTCTTGGATTTTGATGGTGATTACGTTCCATCTGTAGGCTGCTGTTGGTAAGATGGCCATTTTCACAATACTAATTCTACTGATCCAAGAGCATGGACCGTCTTTCCATACTCTGGTGTCTTCTTCAATTTCTTTCTTCAGAGTCCTAGAGATTTTACTGTATAGGCCTTTCACTTCTTTGATTAGATTTATACTAAGATTTTTTTTTTGAGGCTATGGTGAATGTTTTCCTGTTTTTTTTCTTGGTATGCTTATTATTGTTATCTATGAACGCTACTGATGTTGTGTGATGCTGTTGTATCCTGCTACTTTACTAAGCGTACTTATCAACTATTGAAGTTTTGGAGCCTTTGGGTCTGTTATGTATAGAGTCATATCTCCTGCACTAAGGATGTTCTGACTTCTTCCTTTCCTATGTGTATCTCCTTTACCTCCTTCTCCTGCCTTATTGCTCTAGTTAAGACTTCAAGCACTGTATTGAACAGGATAAGGGAGAGTGGACATCCTTGGCTTGTTCCTGATTTTAATTGAAAGCTTTTGAGTTTTTCTCCATGTAGAATGATGTTGGTTGTGGGCTTGTTGCACTTTATTAAGTTATGGGATGCCTATGTATGCCTAGAATCGGTAGGGGTTTTATTTTAAAGGGATGTTGGGTTTTGTTAAAGAGCCTTTTCTAAATCTAATAAGATGAGCAAGTGATTTCTGTCCCTGAGTCTGCTCATGTGGTGGATTAATTTATGGATTTACACATGTTGAAGCATTCCTCCATCTCTGGAATGAAACCAAGTTGATCATGTTGGATGATCTTTTTTTATGCATTCTGGAATTTGGTTTGCAGGTGGGTTTTTTTTTTTTTTTTTTTTTTGTGTGTGTGTGTGTGTGTGTGTGTGTGTGTGTGTGTGCCTGTGTACATCAGAGAGATTGACCTATACTCTTTTAGGGAGGTGGTGGTATCTTTTTCTGGTATTGGTATTAGGATAATATTGGCTTCATAAAAAATAATTTAGAAGTATTCCTTCCTGTTCTGTTTTATGGAATAATCTGAGGAGTACTGGTGTTAGTTCCTGTGATGGTCTTGTATTATTCTGAGCAGAATCCATCTGGCCCTGGTCTTGTTTTAGTTGGAATATCTTTTAATTACTGAGTTCATCTGGGTTGCTATGAGTCTGTTTAGATTATTTACTTCACCTTGATTTAACTTTGGTAGGTTATATACACCTAGAAATCCACTCAGTTCTTTTAGATCCATTTTGTTGGTAAGGCTTTCACTGAGGTGTTCACTGGCTTATTGATTTTTTTTCATTTCCAGCATCATTTCCATTTAGGTTTTTCTTCAGCGGTTGTATCTCTTTGTTGAATTCTATTTTCATACCTTGGATTGACTTCCTCATCTAATTTATCTCTCTGTTTTTGTTCTCTTGGAGTATACTCATGTTCTTCTTTGAGTTGATTAAATTTACATAAAGCATTCTTTTGAATTCTTTGAGAGTTCATACAGGTCATTTTCATTGGGGAGCATTATTATGGTATTTGTAACTTGTGGGGGAGACTTTTTCATGCTGTTTCTATGCTGAGACTTACGTAGTTTGTTGGTTGAGCACACACACACACACACACACACACACACACCTCCACCTCCACCCCCACGGTTGTTGTTCAAGATGCTTTTCTACTTTTTTTTTTTGATTTTTCGAGACAGGGTTTCTCTGTGTAGTTTTGCGCCTTTCCTGGGACTCACTTGGTAGCCCAGGCTGGCCTCGAACTCACAGAGATCCGCCTGCCTCTGCCTCCCGAGTGCTGGGATTAAAGGCGTGCGCCACCACCGCCCGGCTGCTTTTCTACTCTTAGTTGAGGCCTGCCAACGTTGAGGAAAGGACTAAGTTGTAGTAGGGTTTAGATCTCCTTTTCCTCTGTGGGGAGAGTGTAGGAAATTCCAGAGAGGAGGAGAAACTGCAAGGGTCCTATTTTCGAGGGCTTTACAGTTTAACGGGGACACAGATTAGTAAACAGACAAAGAGCAGTGTGACCCATAGGTGCCGTAACAACAGCTCTCTCCCGGATGGTCTGGGAAGGCAACCCTTGAGCCCCGAGCACAGCCTTCTGGTTCTCAGACGTACTGGGTGCTTGCTCTACGCTGCTCTGAAAGGACAGACTCAGAGAGCGGTCACCACCACCAACAAAATCATCTGCACTTGGAGCAGTGGCGACCTCACAAGGTTTTTGAGGACCATCAGTGGAAAAGACGATCTGCGACATTTGCGTCTCAGCTCAGATGTCACCACATCACCAACCCCATCCCAGTTCAGCCTGCAATCCTCATCACGTGTCGGTGCGTTGTCTTGACAGCCCTCGTCACCCCTTGATCCCTACCCATTCCACTGCTTCTGGGCAAGCACGGTCCAATGCAGAGATCTCCCCTACTACATCCCAGAATATAACAGCCCGACTCACAGCAAATGCACAGTAAATATTCCATGGAAAAATAATTTTTTTTTGTTTTTGCTATGCAGTGGGTGCTGTGCTTTTAAAACTTATTTACCTTTGACTTTGTGTATGGGTGTTTTGTCGACGTGTATGTCTGTGTATCATGTGCATGCCTGGTGCTGGTGGAGGTCAGAAGAGGGTGTCAGATCCTCTTGGACTGGAGTTATAGTCAGTTGTGAGCAACCATGTCGGTTGCTGGGAATCAAACCAAGATCCTGTGGAGAAGCAACCAGTGCTCTTAACTGCTGGGCTATCTCTCTAGGCCCCTAGACACTGTACTTAATGCCATCCATGTACTAATGTGACACCTAACACAGTCCTATGAAGGAATAATAGAATCCACATTTACAGATAAGGAAACCCAGGAACAAAGAGGGTACTTAACAAGACCAAGGTCATACAGCTGGGAAGAAATTGTCTAGGTAATTATGGCTCATAACAAAATTCCCCAAAGCCTCATGGCTTAAAACAATGATATTCTCCTGTTGTGTGTTGTGATACTGTGGATTCAATGGTGTCTCATTAGGGTTTCTATTGCTATGAAGAGACACCATAACTATGGCAACTCTTAGAAAGGAAGACATTTAATTGGGTGGCTTCCAGTTCAGAGATTCAGTCCATTACCATCATGGTGGGACATGGTGGCATGCAGGAAGACACGGTGCTGGAGAGGTAGCTGAGAGTCCTTCATCTTGACTCACAGGCCACAGGAAGTGGTCTGAGACTCTGGGTGGTATCTTGAGCATAAATGAGACCTCAAAGCCTGCCTCCACAGTGACACACTTCCTCCAACAAGTGTCACTTGCTTTAGGGGTCATTTTCTTTCAGACCACAACTGGCCTCAGGTAGATGGTTCTTGCTTGATTCTCTCCTGCAGTTACTGTGAGTTAGCAGAAAGCACTTAGTCTTCTGAAGGCCTGGACCTCCAAGATGACTTTTTTACTAGTAGTCTGACAAGTCAGCTTTGAAGACAACTGCTGGAGGCTGCCTGAACATCTCTCCATGGATATACTCACAGAATGACGGTCCTAAGAAGGCATCTTATATCACCTGTGTGTGTGTGTGTGTGTGTGTGTGTGTGTGTGTGTAAACTGCATGTGTGTGCACGTGTATGCATGTGTATGCACATGCTTGTGAAAGTTGGGCCAACATTCAAGCACCTTCCTCAATCATTCTCCACCTTTTCTGAGCAGGGTCTCTCACTGAGCCTGGAGCTCACTGATTAGGCTAGGCTGTTGGCCAGTGAGCTCCAAGAGGCTTCCTGTCTCTGTCCACTCTGTGATGGGATGCTACACAGGTGCCACTCTACCCAGGATTACTGTTTTTTAACTTGAGTGATGAATATCTGGACTCAGATCCTCATGCTCACAGCTCAAACACTTACTAGATGAACCATCTCCTCTGACCCCAAATACACTTTAATGTTTAGGGTTTTTTTTTTTTGTTTGTTTTTTTTTTTTTTTTTTTTTTTTGAGATAGGGCCTTCTTATGTAGTCCAGGTTGACTCCCAAATATACAACCTAGGTTATCCTCAATTTCACCATCCTATTGCCCAAGCCTCCTAAATGCTGAGACTATAGGCATAAGGTACCACCTCCTGGGCTCTAGAAGGCATAAAAACCAAGGCAGGACTGGGGATGTAGTCAGCAGCTCTTGGGTTGATGCCCAGTGTTGAGAACAGAGAAAAGAGAAGGGTGGGGAGGGAGGAAAGGAAGAGAAAGAAAAGGAAGGGATAAGAAGTGAAGAGAGAAGAGAAAAGAAGGGAGAGGAGGGAAGGAGAGGGGAGGGAGAAAGGAAGAAAAGACAAAGGACTTGGGCAAAGCCAAGGTTCTTTCCTCCCTAGGCCACTCCAACAAATCTCGTCTGCTTCATTCTATTTGTTCCTCTAGACCCCTCAGGACTCTGCTGGGGGACACTGGGAAACCAGCAGGCATGGCAATTTAGGGCTCATCTTTGAAGACTCCAAGTGCAGGGCTGGTGATGAACCACAACAGTCTGGCTCCAAAAACTACACCTTGAACACTAGGCCACAGTATGTCTTCACTGGGAATCCCTGGATAATGCCTTTAGCGGGTTTGTGTAACTAGGGGCCTGTTTGGTGATTTGGAATTCCAAAGAAGGATAAAGTATCCATCTCTAAAGACAGAAATGTACTTGCAATATTATTTTAAGTATTTTTTTTTTTAATTTTATGAGCATTGATTGGTGTTTTGCCTGTATGTGTGTCTGTGTGAAGGTATCTGATCCCCTGGACCTGGAGTTGCAGATAGTTGTGAGTTGCCATGTGGATGCTGGGAATTGAACCTGGGTCCTCTAGAAGAGCAGCCAATGTTTTCACTACTGATCCATCTCTCCAGCCCCACGTACTTGCAATGTTTTTAACGTAGTCCTGGGGACAGGACCCAGGACCTTGTACAAGATAGACACATGCCCTTCCACTGAGCTCAGGCCTATCTCACTGACAGTCCTTTCTCTGATTCTAAACACCCCAGTTTCAAAGTCATGCGGAACTCTCTGTTACTGCTAGGGCGGGAGTTGCCTGGGAAGGGCGGGTTGGAGGTACTTCTGTGGATGAAATCTTATGAAAGATTGTACTTTAAATGAAGAAAGGACACAGTGAGAAATTTTCGATGGGAATTTGCCATGCCTCAAGGGATTACCATACAGATTGAAACCAGTTGGCTTGCAGGCAAGTTCTACACAAACACCACACTTTCATTCCTTATTACAGCCCTGGAGAAGTGGTTTTAAAAGATCAACATCACCTCTAGCGCTGTGCCAAGGGGCCTCCCATCTAATACCTACTTCAACCCTCACATCAAGAGGGTGCCAGCTTCAGAAACTTCACCACATGCCTAGCAAATGTGTAAACAGGGATTAAAACCCACGTCCATATGACTCTCCAATGCTTATTCTTCTAGGCGCCAAGGAATGCCACACAAACAACACACCATTTTGATCCCTGTTCACCATGCCTCTTCCTGCTCCTACTCAGGGGTATGATTTCTCAACCATTATTATAGTTTCCGGATTCAGTTCAGCACCGGATGAGCACATCATGAACAATATTAGTGAATTAATGAATTATGGTTCCTTCAGAAGAGGTCAGGTGTAGCCCAGAGATTTTAGCAAGTCTGTGTCTAGCAGTCAAGTTCGGCATCCATTTCTGGGGGCATCTAACAGGAAAACTGCCACAGGCTTCCATGTGCCTTTCTTCTTAGTCTGACCTGGTAACAGTCTGTCCTTGATGAACTGGTCTCTCTCTCCCTTGGCATTTTGGAAGACACTATCTGGCTATGTGCAGTGTCCAAGAGTGAGCATTTGAAGAGGGATTCTAGGGTGTGGTGATGAAAGAGAGGTGATATTTAGTGTCAGGACTTATGCTTTAGGAAGCTTCAATCTGACTCTCGGCTGCTCTAAGTCTGCTTATTCAGGATGTTTACTCCGGTTGTCCAAGACTTACCTCTCATGAGCTAGCGAATAATGTATCTGAAGAAAACACTTGTTCCCCCTGCCTCAAGTCCCTAGAGAAAGAAATTCAGAGATACCCAAAGGCATAACTGCACTGTTGAGGTGTAGATGTGTGAGAGCCACGAGCGCTTTCACAGGCTGCTCCTCAGGCTCCACCAGCAGTCCATCTACATGACATCTCTGCGTGAAGAACAGAGCACTGCAGCCATCCGCGAGAGGATGGAAAGTGAAGGTGTGAAGCCTGGAACACCGCGTTCCTCCTCAGCAAAGGGAACCCAACCAAGGAGCACTCTCTTTCACTGACAGCTTCTAAGGAATTTACAAAGTCATTGTTGGGAAACAATTCAAATCTGCCACTGGGTTCGCACCATAAACTGAACTGCAGCATACGCAAGGGATGTAAAAGTGTATCTGTCAGTCCTTTTAATAATACATTAAAAAAAAAAATTCTCAGCCAGGCTGCAGTGGCGCACACCTTTAATCCCAGCACTCGGGAGGCAGAGCCATGAGGATCTCTGTGAGTTCGAGGCCAGCCTGGACTACAGAGTGAGATCCAGGACAGGCACCAAAACTATGCTGAGAAAACCTATCTCAAAAAACAAAACAAAATTCTCTCTGGGAATTTACCTTTATTGAATGCCTTCTCCATTGACAATGTTGTTATCAAAGAATTTCTGTCAAAAAAGAAAAACACGAAGACTTCATTTTCATACCTCCCCCCACCTCCTCTATTCATTAAGCCTCTTAGAGGCATTGGGTTGAAAACAGCACTAAAAATACAGACGGAATAAATAAGCGTATTTATAAAACATCGGGTTTCCAATCAATAAAAACATACTTAGCTTCCATCTGAAAGAGCAAAGGAAAACAAAATTAAAAGAGGCCACAGAAGCCCTCAAAAGCAAGCAGAAAACTAAACAAATTTAGAAAAAGTGGACTGGGGCCCCACTGGGAAAGTGTTACCCACTGGCTTATTTATTTAGGATCCTTCCCCAAAGGACCAGAGGCAGCAGAAAGCTTTGTAATTCTAGTGTCTTAGTGACTGGACCCTCGCTGGAGGAATTTACCTACTATAAGACTTCCAACTTAGGAATTCTCAGTTTAAACCAGCCCCGTCATATGGCTCCCAAGCTTGAAGATGCAAACACATTCTAGTGATCTCA
Source organism: Peromyscus maniculatus bairdii (assembly GCF_049852395.1). NCBI lineage: Eukaryota > Metazoa > Chordata > Mammalia > Rodentia > Cricetidae > Peromyscus > Peromyscus maniculatus. Next base: position 93,145,942 of record NC_134858.1, on the reverse strand, counting down.
CTCATCTGGGCTTTCCTCTGGTGTAAAGCATATTGACTTTAGCACTGGGTAAAATTATTATTCAGGTGTCTAAATGACTGTGCCTATAAGAGAAATATATACATTCATTAAAAATACGCTTAAGATTAGAACTTAAGTTTCCATATAACGTCAAATCCTATGTGCAGTCAAAAGCCAGGAAATATGTGGTTAAAGCCCAAAATTCCTCTCCTCTATCTACCCTGCTGAGGCTATTCCAGACAAATAATAGTTACAGTGATTTGAGAACCCTTCTTTACCCTTAGGTATAATTAACTAACTTAAGTGCTGAGTTCCTGCCCAAATTAATTCTTTGTTTTCTCAAATTATATATCTACCACTGGTCTTCCCAAAACTTCACCATATATTTCAAACATACACAACTCTGTGTCTGCCATTGCTGATTTTCTGCTCATTAACCATATAAAAGTTGTTGAGAAGAAACAAACCCCAATCTCTTTTTAATTTGTAAATTCTATGAGCAAAATGTGAATGCTATTTAAATTTAGGCAGGCTCCTGGAAGACAGATTCAGTATGATGACTTTAACATACATAAGTTATAAGATTACCCTCAAGGCAATGGTTCATTATTATTCATGTATGGAAATAACCAAGGTAAAACTGACCTGTGAATCCAAAACTTTGCAAAGCCTCTTCAAAATTTTCAATACATAAAGCTACTTAAGAGTGAGCAGAAAAATAAACTTCTAAATATTCCTGTCACAGATTCACTTATCTCCTTCTTCCCAGATCTGAACTCTCTGGAAATGGAAATATGCCTTGTCTCTTTACCCAGAGGTCCAGCACAATGGAGCACCTATCCAAGGGAACTCAGTGAATTGTGGTGAATGTTTATATAAGAGATAAATAAGTATGGACACAGCTAATTGTACTACCGAGACAGGAAATTGTGAGTCTTTGCATGGTGTTTATAGACACGATGGTATTAGGCAAGATACAAGTTTTGTTTAGTTTGGGTTTGTTGTACAAAGTACAGAATCTCACTATATAGACCAGGCTGACCCCCAATTTACAGCGTTCTCCTATCTCTGGGATTACAGGTATAAGTGACCACACCCAGCTCAACAAAAGTTGAGCTAACAATTAACAAAAGTTCTTCAGATAGCAGTTTCTCGACCTATGAATGGGTATGTTAACACTTGCCTTACCCAGCTCAGAGAATTAAATGCAAATGAGATAAATGGTTCAATATATGGGAAGGCATGCTGGAAACATATATTATCATCTTAGTAGCATGAATTGCATAAGTATGGTAAATGTTAGCTGGCCAGAATAAAGCAGGTAGCTTATGAAATGGCAGTACACGCTCTGGCTAGGCAGCTGAGGGTCTTTCTGGAGAAGAGTTTTTGAAGTGAACTTCAAACTCGTTGGGTTTTTTTCCTCCCAAGTCAGAGTCATGCTGAAATTAATATTTAAAACTTTAACCGGCTGACTCAATGCTCTTCAAACATTTTTTTACAAATGAGGCAATTACAAATCATACAAACTTGGTTGTTTTAATAGTGACGTGTAACAACTGAGCGCCACACGTGGACTTCTCTATTTGAAAACTGATGTGTAAATTGTGTCCAGCTTAAAACCTAAGAATAACATCATTTTCGCCCATCTCTGCAGACCCAGCATTATCTCGGTAACAGCATCTCCTTTGCACTTTCCGGTACTCTGCTGGACTGTAAGTTCAGGAACTAATTTTAAACAATTCCTGTGCGTGTTCAAGATTTCCCAGAAGGCTCTGGGCTTCAAGTTTCCTGTCATTTACAGTTTCTGTAAGCAAAGCTGCAGCAGTTGACTTTCCTACAAAAGAGTGAAACTGCTTCAAATCATCACGTTTATCTTTAATTCTACTTTGGGGGTTATAAAAAGGAGCAAATGAGTGAAGATATCAAGGAACCACGAATGAGAGATTCCCCAAGTTTGTGCTGAATTTATCCAGAAACTGTTTAACGGGGTGGTGATCTGAATGCCAGGGGCTCCGAAGAGCTAGACCTTCAGGGAGTCTGGGGGGCTTCATCTCACTAGCCCCACACCTCACAGTCATCTCCACAGGCTCACACCACTTCTGACATCACCTAGGCTCGCCTGGGGGGTTGCTGTAAAGGCTTCTGGCCAGTGTTCTGATGAACCACAGAGTCCACTACGTCAGCTGAGTCCTTGCTGGCAGGTGTTCACTGCTCCCTTCTCCCCACTTCCTCTGAGGACCTCAGATACCTCCCATCATCCCCTGCCCATTGTGGCAAAGGAGTACTGTAACCAAGTGTGGCGGTAGTGTGCCAGGATCTGGAGTTTCATCTCTTGCCACAGAGCTTGGCGCATGGTTTGCATGCTTCCATCACTCGGGGTGACGTCAGCCTCACCCCGATCTTTTATTTCAAACCTGCTTACAAGATTGATTTTCACTTTTCCAAGGACTTAGTTGTCGAATCACACTCAGTTCTTGCCCCTTACTACAGAGGCGAGGAATGGCATCCAATGCAGATGTCCATGTGGTTAACTTTCTGTAGAGGTAACATCTACAGGAAGTTAAAAAACACCCACTCTCCTGCCTCCGCCTCCTTCAGCAAATCCTACCGGTGTGCGCCACCACCACCACTGGTGGAGGAGACCTTGATCTGGAGGAGGTGGGAATGGGGGTGGGCTGGGGGGAAGGGGAGGGGGGCAGGAAGGGAGAGAAGAAGGCAATCTGTGGCTGTTATGTAGAACTGAATAGTATTGTAAAATAAAATAAAAATTAAAAAAATAAAGAAACACCCACTCTCATCATGGATTACATAATATTGAACTATTTCATAACCCTCACATCCTCTGATTTAATGTCTAGCCATGTATTTTTTTTTTTTTTTTTAGAACACGCTCAGCCAAATTAATTACTAAAACTTTGTCAACTAAGGCCACCACAAGTTGATGGCCAGAATGATAGGGCTGAGTCATCAACTATGGAGGACTAATATCAGCTTCCCCATTGATAGAGCAGAAGCACACTAAGCTGTCTGGAGCATTCTCAATATGTCTCCACACAAGCAAAATTAATCCCTAAAATTCTCTAGAACTGTTCAAAGGGACATTTTATAATGATGGAAATATTTATACACATGCAGTCACACCTACACAGAGAAAGAGAGAAAGAGAGAGAGAGAGAGAGAGAGAGAGAGAGAGAGGAGAGTGAGAGAGAGAGAGAGAGAAGAGGAGGAAGAAGGGAGAAGGGAGGGGAAAGGAGGGAGGGAGGGAGGAAGAGAGAGAGGGGGGAGGGAGGGAGGGAAAGAGCTATTGAGAACTTAACAGTGGCTACTGTGATTAAGGAAATAAAACATTTCATTTAAATAATCCATGTAGACAGTGTGCTCAACAGTGCTATCATCCAAGAAGTTGCTATAAAATTTCAAATACTAGACTAGAGGCTGGGACTGTAGCTCAGTTGTTCGGCAAGGGCTTTGCTTGTTGAGAACCCTGAGTTCGATTCCCATCTCTCATGGAAGTGGGTTCTATCAGGCCCGTGCTGGTTAGTTTTTGCCAAGTAGACACAACCTGGGGCCAACTAGGAAGTCACCTCAACTGAGGAACTGCTTCCAACTGATGGGCCTAGGGATATCCCTGGGGCATTTTATTCACTGCTAATTGATGTAGGAGGGGCTAGTTCTCAGGGGTGGTGCCATCCCTAGGCAAGGACTGGGCTATATAAGAAAAATAGCTGAGTAAGCCAGGGGAAGCGAGCCCATGAACAGCATTGCTCCATGATCTCTGTTTCTGTTCCTGCATCCAGCTTTCTGCTCAAGTTCCTCAGTGATGGACTGGGAAGTATAAGATGAAATCAACCCTTTTCTCTTCAGATCGGTTTTGGTCAGTGCTTTATCATAGCAACAACAACAACAACAAAAATTAAAACAAGGAAAAATACAAATTTCCAGTATGCAAGCTACACTTCCATAACAGGAAGGCCAAGACAATGGACTGAAACATTTGGTTGTGACAAACTTTAAACCATGCATCAGATTTCTTTCATTTTCTTGCCGATCAAACAGTTCCGTGATAGCCATCTGGTGGTGACATCCACCTTGTTGTGTGTGCACGTCTTCAGCTGGAAGGGTTGGGAGGGGAGGGGACTGTGAAGTCTGATGTTGGTGGAGGATGGCAGTAGCTGGGAGGCAGAGAGAGGATAATCCCTGGGGCAGAAAGAGGGTAATCCCTGCGGCTTGCCTGCCAGTCTATCCAATGGGTGGGATAAGGTTCAGTGAGAGACATTGTCTCACAAAATAAGGTGGAGACGGAAACACTACAGGCCAACCTCTGGCTTCAACTTGCACACATGTACATGTACACCCACATACACATATATGACCATTAACGTAATATAATGTAACATATTGAGTTCCAGGGGAGCAGAAAAGATGGATCAGTTGATGTGACAGTCGATCTCGATTGTCCACATGAGGGACTTATCGTCACAGAGAAGACACACCTCTGGGTGTGTCAATGAGGCTTTAGGTTCTTGGGGTTTCTTGTGAGAGAAGGGTTGTTGTTAGTTTGTCTTTCTGAGAGGATTGTGAGGATGGTCCCCCTCTCCCAGGCACCCCAGATGTACAACCCCAGTGCAGTTTGTGGAAACAGCACTATGCATGATCCTGCCTTCTCTTCCTGTGGGCCCAGTGTGTCTATCCTGTCCTACACTGACATCACATCCTGACTTCCTCAGCTTTCCAGCGTGGACTCCACACCAGCTGCTCTCCGGGGAGCCTCCAGGCTGTCAGTGCCAGATTGAGACTGCTGAGGTGTCCGGTTTAGTTGACTGGGTAGTTAGTGTTGGTTAGTTTTATGTTTCCTCTCCATTGTGTTGACAAGCACTGGTGGCCTCCCCAAACCCCATGACACAAACCAGTCTAATAGATCCCCTTTTAGCACACAGACACGACACACACTCACACAATTGGTTCTGTTCCTCTAGAGAATCCTGTCGGATATAACTGGCTTTGAGAAAATCTTTCTAGACTGCCTCAGGTAAAGCCCCAGCAGAGGTCACCCCTGTCTAGGACAGGGGCCACAAAGGGGACCAGCTGGCACATGGGCCTCTCAGCTGATGCCACGACACCCTGGCTGCCTGCACATCTGCCCGTGAAACACCTGAAGGCAGAAGACGCTACATTTCTTCATCTTTGTTATTATTGCCCTTCTCACTCCGTCCTCTCCTGGATACGTCACAGCATCCCAACACCCCCCACACACACACACACACACTCTGTTCACCCAACACACACACCTTTTGAAGTCCAAGACTCCCTACTCAGACTTACAGGTTGCCTTCAGACTCATGAGCCTCTGGTTCCAATTTCCTCACTTCTCTCCAGACTATGTCCTTTGTTCCTTCTGTCCCAGCCACACTGACCTCCTTGAGTTGTTCTTAAGGCAATTAAACCTCTTCTCCACCCCACCCCTTAACACTCCACACACCCACCCCACCCACCCGTAGGCTTTTTTTTTTTTTTTTTTTTTGGCAACTGCACCTCCTCTGACGCAGAGCCAAGCCCTCCCTGATCCGGAAGCATCCTCCCTGGACACACCCCTCCCCCCTTAAAGTCTGACGGCACAGCAGCAACATGACTGGTATATCCCCCAAATACACAACCAACCACGGATTTTGACTTGTTAGGCACATGATTCTTCTTGGATCACTTTGAACTTGAAACCACTGAGTCATAATTAAAACACAACTATAATATAAAACAACACCATTTTACATTTGTTTCCCAGCCTTATTTCACATTTATTAATATCAGTATTTCAAAGCTGTTTCTGGAACTTCTTTCCTAGCTCCATGTGCTGTAAAGGCACAATGAAGTCTGTACTCACTCATTCACTGAAATCTTACAAGAGCACAGCCATGCACACCTCCCCCCCCCAAAAAAGAGCCAAATTGTATATTACGGAGGGGTCCTCCTCCCAAATCCGCCTGCCAAACGTCACTACACAACAGGTCAAGTTGGGCTTATCAAATTGATGTCTCTATCTAATTCTGTTAGTCCTCAGCTTTCCCATCTATAAAATAGGGGACATACTGATCAAAGGATTCTGGGTTCAGTGAGACGCTTGTGAATTACTTGGCACATAAAAGTACTTAAAACATGGTCCGGGGCTGGGTATGCAGTTCAGTGGCAGAATACTTGTCTAGCATGCATGCATGAGGCCCTGGTGCAACCTCCAGGAACACAAAATACATAACACAACAAAATCCTCACTGGTGGGGGTTACAACCTGATGACATGGACTCTTTGGATGACCAGATAACTTCCCGTGAACAGCAACTAAATGAAGATAGCCAGCGTTACAGCAGCAATGACTGGAACTGTGACTCAGCCAGCTGACTCTAAACTCAGACTTGTATGTACATGAGCTGTGTCTCGATCTGGTTTCTTGCCTTGACTCAGGCTAACAGCAATGACCACCGTGGCGTTTTTTTAAGCCCTCATTAGCATCCTCCATTCTTAGATGCTCTCTAAAGAGAGGTGGCTCCTAAGAAAGGACAATAAATGTCGGCCAGGTGGTGACTGTTGTTCTTCTCCTCCTGAGTATAAAGTGGTCAAAACTACTTTGATCTTTTATTTCCCATGGGGGATTTATGCAGGCATGAAGAGCTTCTCACTTTCAAAGGTCCTCAGCACAGACCTCTGACTGGAAACAGCCTTAATCATGAATCCATAAAACTCAACTCATTCAGGTCCGAGTTTTCAGAAACATCTGCTTGAAGGGTTTCTTCCCTCAAGAAGACCATCATCTTGGGCCTTTTCTAATCACTATTGCAGGACACCACCGGCCCTTAATAAACACCTCCCAAATGAAGCAAATCCAACATTTCACGTTTTCAGGCATCTGCCCCTAACGCAAACCCGGACACCAGGGGGTAAGGGCATCAACGTGCACTCTTTCCATACCCAAGTCCAGAAGAACACCTTTAAAATAAATGCTTACTGTGATTTTCCAAGTACATTTGCTATTTGGAGGGTACATTCCAGGAAAACCTTCACTGCCAATAAATCCAGACTCTCCGGTAAGAACGCCACCACATGTGAACACAGGTCTGGGGAAATAAAAGAGGAGAATACTTTAAATTGAAACATGGTCAAGCAATCTAATGGGAATTTCAAAAAGGTGTACGTGCTGATATGAACGAGTTAATATTACTTAACAAAATCTTGTACCAGGTTAAAAAAAAAATTCTGAAAGCTTGCCAGCTCTTAGAATATTTAAATCATATCCCGACAACTTGCCCAAGTTCATCATTAACTTAAGATAGGTCATATATGTGCATATTTAGTAAAACACCCCACTCAGAGTATTGTATAAATGAATGACTTATCTGGAGAGAGCGGGAGAGGTGATGAGGGCCACTCTGGGAGAGCCGCATGGTTTAAAAGCCATGGTAAATACAAAGTTTGTAGATTCCCAGATTTGGAGACAGGCCTTGTTTTCTCCCCTTTTCGGAAAACTTGGGTTTCTCAGCGCATCCCTCCCCGCGCCCAGGGAAAAAAGGGGGACAGGGGTGGCTGGAGGTGATGTGGGAGTTAGCCATCCCGTAGGTGCTCAGTTAGAAGAGCGGCTCACTGGGTTCGCCTTAGGTTGGCCAAGACTGGGAAGAAAAGAGCACATTCGGGCGCTGGTGTAGCTTGCACCAGCACACAAACCCGCGGGGAGGCGAGGCAAGGGAGAGCGAGCCGCGCCACGTGGTAGCCCTTAGGGGGGGCCGCAGCTCCAAAGTTCGGGGGAGCGGGGCAGCCCGCGGTGGCGAGGTGCGGGGTCAGGGGTGCGGGGAAAGGCGGGGCGGGCGTTACCTCTCTGGGGTCTGCGACCGGGCCAGCTGCGGCGCGGCGGCCAGCAGCAGCAGCAGCAGCAGCAGGCGGCAGAGCGGGATGCAGGCGCTCGCGCCCCCCATGGCCGGCAGCTCACTGCGGCATCCCGCTTGGCGCCCGCAGCCAGGTACCAAGTGCGCCGCGGCCGGCGGGAGGGCGGCTTTTGAAGGCGATCGCGGGCGGCCGACTCCACGCCTAATTTCCCCGGGGGACGCGCCCTGGCAGCCGCGGGCGGCGGCTGAATGTCCCGTTTGTTCTCCGGCGGGAGGGGCCCGGGCCTGTCCCCCGGGGCGCCCGCGGGGGAAGGGAGCCCCGCCAGCGGTACCCAGGGCCAGCCCCGGGGGTGGGGGTGGGGGGGGGTTGCCCCCAGCTTGCTTTTAAGTAAAACGCAGCGGGCCTGCTGGGGAACCCCCAGCTCCTCCTTTGTCTTCTTGGAACTGCAGCCCCAAGGGACAAGTAAAGGGATCCTTCCATAGTGGACCTCCGGCCCTCATTCTTGCTTTAAATTCACACACACACACACACACACACACACACACACACACACACACACACACACACGCTAGAGCCTGTGTTCACGGGGGTGTAACAATGGCTAGAGAGAGTTTTGTGGGCAGATTTCAACATGCGTTTCCAAGCAAGCGATTTGTGAGTGAATTGTCATTAAAGGTCAGATCCTCTCGTCTCACCGCCCACGTCAGGTTCTGGAAACGGTGTTTCTCTGCCGGCATCTCTGTTATTTGAAGAGTTATCCCAACGGCTGGAAAAGGAAACTTTATTGATGAATTAAAAGATCGACGCACTTCAGCCAGAGAACAGTTCTAGCCTTGTGGCGTACGCGAGGCTTTATTTAATGAGAGAAAGATGTCATCCCTTTATGGTAGCACATCACCAGAAAGTCATAAAAGACCGACAAGAGTAGAATGGACTCGACACTCATGGAAGATACAACTTAACTTTGAGGCTTTGTAAGTGTTGTTCCTTTTAAATTATTTTCACCTTCGTTTGGAAAAAAAAACAAACAAACAAACCCAGGCAGTACCTATCAAGACTCCAGCTCTGGGGCTGAAGGACAGCTCAGAGGTTAAGAGTGTTGTTGCTCTTTCAGAGGACTCAAGTTCGGTTCCCAGCATCTGAGTTCGGCAGCTCACAATTACCTGTAATTTCAGCTCCCTGGAATTTAATGGCCTCTGTGGGTACACGCACGCACGCACGCACGCACGCACGCACGCACACACAGGCACAAATAAATATTTTTAAAGGACTAGATTTCTAGTAACGAGTTTGTAATGTTAAGAACTTAACACTCCGGCAGGCAGACTGACTGCAGGCCATAGTCTAAAAGTTGAAAGCCCTCTTCAGAGCTTAGATTGTATTAGCATTTTAAATAATTTTAAAATATCTATTTTATGTGTCTGGGTGCTCTGCCTGCATGTATATCTGTGTACCACATGTGTGCAGTGTTCAGAGGCTAAAAAAGGGCACCAGAGCCCCTGGATCTGGAGTTACAGACAGTTGTGAGCCACCCTGTGGGTGCTGGGAATTGAACCCTGGTCCTCTGGAAGGAAGAGTTGCTGGGACTCTTAATTGCTGAACCATCTCTCTAATCCCTCCGTGACTTAGCATTGTTTTTTAAAAAGCAAGGGGGCGGGGGGAACAAACCTCACCAGGAATTACAACTTTAAAAAAATTCCCTAAATTGACCACACCCTGTATGACATTTTTGTAAAAGGAATTACAGAATTTGGCAGTGTACGTTATATTCTGAAACTTACACCCTCAACTTGTTTTTTTTTTTTTTAAAAAAAAACTTCTTTAAAAGAGCCAAGAGGAAGATAAGCTGTTTATTTTATACACATTCCCAGAATAAGCTATCAGAAAACTCAAGACTTTGTAGATGACTGTTTATTACAAAGTCACAGTTTGGAGTTCTCAAGTGAAAAAATACTGCTCAATTCATTTTCTAGTAATGGTTTGGAGTTTTCATGCCTGAAACTATTTCATTTGTAGGATTTTTAAAAAAAATAAAATAAAATAAATCAGTGTTAGCCATGCATAAATAGAAAACTGCTTGAGTATAAATATACAGAAGTATTTTCTCTTCTTAATTTATGGACTAATGGCCTTGTTTGTATCTCACTAAAAAATAAAAGGTTCTAACATGGATCATTCTGTTGTTGTTGACACTCATAAAAAAGATCTTACCATGTGATTTAAAAAGTTTATAAAGAACCGCATTATTTGCTCTTAAAAACACATATTTGACCTGGAACTACAGTTCTAACCAAAATTATAAACCTTAAATGTCCTGAGATGTTTAATGTGTTAAATTTGAGACAAACTCAAGGGACCTCTGAAGATGTGTGTACACTTCACATGTGAGGTCAGTTTCTGGTGTTTTAGGATGAGGAAATGAGGCAAGAAGGTACAGAAGCTTCTAGAAGGGAGCTGTTGAGAGATGAGAGTCCTGTGGGTAGGTGGACTGAAGGACAGCGGAGTGAGGGGCAGGAGTCCTCCTCACCCGAGTATGTGATACCCTCTCTGACATTGCCTGGTTGCACAAAGACTCAAAGTCATGGGCACATGCACAAACCTACCCGCGAACTGACCGCTTGGAAGGTTAGCGTGCACTGTGCAGAATAGTGGCGTCTGGTGTTGGCCGCTTCATCTCTGGTGGACTCATCGACCTTGTAAACATCTAGAAATGCGCCATAAACTCTAACATGATCACTTACAGGTCAGCATTAGTCTTCTAAAAGATCCGGAATTAAATGTATCTATGAATTCGAAGACAGTGGCAAAAATGAGCAATGATGAACTTTACAGGATGAAGGACCTTCGATGAGCTACTTCAGTGAACAGTTGAAAGAAACCAAAGAAGGTTGCTGATGGAAAGTCTCCACAGTGTGTCCCCTCCTCCCCCTTTGGATTGGATCCAGGGCCTCAACATATTTGAATCATGTATTCTACCTCTGAGGGACACCCCAAGCTCAAGAAAAATGTTTTTCAGTACCAAAATATTTACAGAAGCAATGTATGAATGAAACAAATGAGCCCCTGGAGTGCTCTTCAAAAGTGATTCTGTTAGCTTTACACCCATGAACAAACAAACACACCCACAACAATCAAGTTACAAAGAGTTTTAAAAGGTTAGTCTTACCTTTTCGGAGGTTTTGTTCAACCTGTGAGCGGTTGGCTGTGTTGCTTCCAGCCTGTGGCAGCTATCACAACAGAAACCTGAGGGGGGAGACAGACTGTTCACCTTGTAGAGCGGTGGTTCTCAACCTTCCTGATGCTGAGACCCTTTGGTACACTTCCTCATGTTGTGGGGACCCCCGACCATAAAATTATTTTCACCGCTACTTCATAACTGTAATCTTGCTACTGTTATAAATCGTAATGTAGATTCATATGATGTGCAGGATGGTCTTTGGTGACCCCTGTGAAAGGGTCCTTGGACCCCCAGAGGGGTCAAAACCCACAGGTTGAGAACCACTGTTGAACAGGGAGGAAAAGGTAAAAGGAACAAGAAGGGACCAGGACCCTTACTCCTGTTTCAAGAAGGGTGTGCCTTCGGTTACTGCCTGGTGGACCCTATCTCTTGGAGGCTCTACCACTTCACAGTAGCACGTGGACTGAGGAACTTGACACATAGGCCTTGGGGACCACTCCAGATACAAACAGCAGCAGTGAGAGCCAAAAGTGAAAAGCAGATCTGTAGTTTGTTATGTGGTTTCATCAGGAAAATTCTATTTTAAAAGTTTGCATCGGGGCTGGGAAGAGGACTAGGTGGGAGGAGCGAGGATCTGCGTTCAATCCCCAGCATCTACATAAAAGCTGAGAAGACAAAGCCCGGAGGTCAGAGCCAGGTGGGGCCCTGGCTGGCCACGGTCATTCCGGCTGAAATGGTGAGCTCCCGGCTCAGTGAGAGACTCTGTCTCACAAAACAAGGTAACGTGTTATTGAGGAAGACACCTGGTATCAACCTCTGGCCGTGCATGGAAGCATACATAGATACACATATGTAAATAACATATAACACACATACATAACAAAAAAGTTCATATTGATCCAGTCTTTGTTCATTTTGATAATTAACACTAATTTCAAATATAGTGGATATTTTGTGAATCCAAACAAAATTTGTTTTCTAATTTTCAGGTTCGTATTTTAAGATAAAACCCATGATAATGTTTCAATATCTGCTGTAAATATTTGTAGCTTATTTTAAGAAAATAAGTGGAATTGTACAATTAGTCTTAGGTATGGTATCAGTAATTTCTGACTATCTTTTTTTTTTCCTTTTAAGATGATGTTTAACCCTTAGCCTAGGCTAGCCTAGAATTCACTGTGTATGCAGGCTGACCTTGAGTTATAACAGTCCTCCTGCCTCCCTCAGCCTCCAGAACACTGGATCGCACATATTGTCAGGAACTGTTTTAATCGATGATTGATGAGGAAGGGCCCAGCCCACTGTGGGCAGCAGTATCCTCGGCGGGACTGAATAAGAAGGCAGTTGAGCAGCTAGGGGACAAACTGATGAACAGTGTTCCTCCATGGCCTGCGTTTCACCCTCTGCCTCCAGGCTCATGCCTTGACTTCCCGGCTGACTTTCTTCAAGATTGACTGTTAACTTGAATTGTAACCAAATAATAGACCTTTCCTCTTCTAAACTGATTTGATCACAGCAACAGGAAGCAAATCAGGATACTTGGTGTCTTGGTTGGGGCTTCTATTGCTGTGAAGAGACACCATGACCACAGCAACTCTTATAAAGGAAAACATTTAATTGGGGTGGCTTACAGTTAAGAGGTTCAGTCCATCACCATCATGGTGGGACATGGCAGTGTTATGGTGCTGGAGAGGTAGCTGAGAGTTCTACATCTTGCGCAGGCAACAGGAAGTGGTCTGAGACACTGGGTGTGGCTTGAGCATATATGAAGCTTCAAAGTCCGCCCCCAGTGACACACTTCCTTCAACAAGGCCTTACCCACTCCAACAAAGCCACAACTCCTAATAATGCCACTCTCTTTGGGGCCATCTTCTTTCCAACCACCACACTGGCTTCCTCTGGTTATCTTAAAAGGTGCCTCAAAAACCAATCCAGAGGGCTTTGGATCAGGCTGAGGCTGAGGCTATGAGAGTTTCTGGACTCTCGCCTCTCACTGTTCCAAGCTGTACCTGGAGGAGGTCAGGTGGGCTCTGTGCTCCAACTGTACTTTATTGGTCTTCTGATTTATAAGTGTTATAATATGAGGAAGAAAACAGGCCTGGAAAGCTACCAGTGTGAAGATTCTCTTCGTACAACCTAAGTTAATGATAATACAGCATTCTTGATGTTTCCTTAATATTTTTAATTCTTTAGGGCTATGAAAGTAGGAATTCATTGTGTTCTTTTTGGGAAATATGATAGTGTAGAGTTTTGACAATAATACTGCAGTGCTCAAAATGTCTTTCTTGGATTCAACTTTTTATCTCTTCCATTTAGCTTTTGCTGTTATTATTGTTACTATGATTTTGATGCTGGGGGTTGAACTCAAAGCCTTGTGCCCACTAGTCAAGTGCTCGACACTGAGCAGCATGATCAGCCCCTGAATTCATCTTGAGAAGTGATGTCAACATGTAGGACCTCTGTTAGCTCTGAATTCTGTGCAATACTCGGTCAGCAGATACTCTATGTTCTTTCAAATTTACAATTAAAAGTTCACTTAAAAAATGTGCTACTAGCCCGGAGTAGTGGTGCATGCCTTTGATCTCAGCACTCTAGAGGCAGAGAGGCAAGCAAGTATTTGTGAGTTCAAGGCTAGCCTGGTCTACATAAAGAGATCTAGGATAGCCAGGGCTGCATAGAGAGAAAGACTCTGTCTCAAAAAAAAATTTTTTTTTTTGTGACTATACATTAAGGAAGAGAAGTAAGCTTTCCTTCTGCCCTCCCATTACTCCTACCAAAAGTCCGGTGTTACAGAAGGATTGAGTCGATAACGGCTTCTTAGCCACAAACATGGCCAAGCAGGCAGCAGTTCACAATACCACTTAGAGAAACAGAGAAAAGGACTCAAGGCTTATTACCCAATAATAATGGCCAGAATTTCACCTGGCAAGTGGCCCTTTGAGAGATTCACTGGCATCACTGCCACTAAAACAGCACTAAATACAGTCACTTGGACCTACTGCTGTCATCCCTGCCGCAAGCCTGTTGGGCACTTTCTGCCCTGGGAACTTCCTGCTACCCTCTACAGAATGAAAGCTCAGCACAGGATCCAAGGATTCATCTAAGTGCATAGGATGGGTACTGTGCGTGTCACCCTCCTGCATCTCAGCTCCAAGGCAGGTTGAATCTCAGCACGTGGGGAATGAGGGTCACGCACTGTTGAAATCCTACCCCTTTCAAAAACCAGTGGACAGGCATGAGAATAATTACATCCATGCCAGGGATCTGCATAGCTCAATTGAGCTCATCTTCCTCACTGAGGAAAGCCCTGAAGGGGTGTCTTCCGGTGTACTTCCAAGGTAATGTGTTTGAAATAGAAGCAGCTGCATTCACCTGCACAGGTGAGGCTGGGCCAGTCATAGGCAGCCAGGCGAAGCTAGACAAGCTGAACTCAAAGGAGGCCCTCCATGACGGATCGTCACTGCTGTTACCATCACTACAGCATCGTGGAAGCAGCTACCTCGACCTTCCACTGAGCACTCAGTGTATAACCGGAGCCACGCTGAGTCCTGCACAGTAACATTTCACTTGGTTTTCCTTTCCTTTTTAAAAAATGTCTACGTATTAATTTCATTTTTTTTCTTTTGTTGAAAATAGATTTTTCTCATACAATGTATCCTGATTATAGTTTCCCATCCCTCTCCTCCTCCAAGTTTCTCCCCCACCTTCCCTGCCCTCCGGATCCATTCCATTTCTGTCTCTCATTAGAAAAGAACAGGCTTCTAAGAGATAACAACCGAACATGACAACATAAAATATAATAAGATGGACTTGCTTCTGTTTTCAAGTCTCGGAGGTAAGAGTGCTTGCTGTCATTTTACAGGCAGGGATTCTAAGATCTGAAGCAGTTAGCCATTAATTTGTGTAAATGAAAAGCTGGGATTTGAACCCAGGCTGACTGAAAAAACAAGCTTGTAATCAGTACTGTAAGCTAACCCATCACGACCTCTATGAGGATGCAAAATGCTCAGGACACTTGGAGACAGTGGGTGCTAATGGCCTGGCAGATGCTGTTTGCCTTCCCAGAATCCCTCCCGAGAGAAACCACCCCTCCTTGTGCTTTGTGGTTCTGTGAACACTAAGCCTATTCACTACTCAGGCACCCAGGTAGGGAATGTGACCAAGGACTGAATGAGAGCGCTCACTCAAGGTTTTTAATTATCTATTTTTGTCTCCTCTTTAATCCCCTGGAAGTAGTGTGGAAGCAAACATTTCCAGGACCAAACCTGAGGTCAGTGTTTCAGAACAACAGACCACATAAGCCTTCCTTGTGGAGCTGGAGTTCCAAGAATTACAAGGACTACTGAGAACTCAAGAGTTCTACCATGTAGTACTGAGAAGTCATGAATGGAAGATATAAGGATAATCAAAGCATTAATGCTAGCTGGTTATGGTTGGCAGTTGGATCATGAGCTCAAGGCCAGTTTGGCCTCCATCAAACCAAATCCTAGACAAGTAGCTCAGTGCTTGCATGCAAGTGCTATATAATGCTTGCATGTGCAAGACCCTGGCTTTGCAAATAACAATAATATTATTAATAATAAAAAAGCCAATTATGTAGACCATGAGTGACAATGAGGAGTATGACATATAGAAAAAAACACCATGGAATCAAACCCAAATGCCTTGGAATTGTCTCGCTGTGTTGACTTGTAGAGACAGACTTTTGCCTGTAGGAGGGATTAGCGTCAGCTGCCTGTAACACAGATCTTCTTACTGCACAGGTGTATTTACCACACGGGAACAGCCTCATCCTATAGACGGACAGCGAGTCAGTGAGTATGTTGTAGCTGGCTAGCCTGGCCGTCTCTCTGGCCTCGCTATTTCTCATAACCTTGACTCATAGCAAGCTAGCATTTGTCTGCAAGAAAGGCAGTGCAATAGGGCCCCCTAAGGTGAAGACAAGGACAGCAGAGATGAGCCACCGAGCTGGCTGGTGAGAAGAAGCCAGGAGTCTGGAACAAGACATACTCAGAGTAGCAGGAGCCCTTATCCAGGATCCCCTCTCCCTCAGATCCTCCTCACTCAGGGATTCTAGAAGGTTGGAGCAGAGTTTGGTGGAAATACCTGAATCCTAGCCACACCAAGGAATAACAACAAACTGGCTTTTCAGCTGTGTAGTTTCATCTCTTTGTGTGTGTGTGTGTGTGTGTTGGAGGATGCCTTAAGTAAAAGTATCCTTCAATATAAAGGAAATAACTTCTGTCTTAGGGTTTCTATTGCTGTGAAGAGACACCATGACTATGGCAACTCTTTTTTTTTTTTTCATAGCAGGGTTTCTCTGTGTAGCCTTGGCTGTCCTGGAACACATTCTGTTGACCAGGCTGGCCTCGAACTCAGAGATCTGCCTGCCTCTGCCTCCCGAGTGCTGGGATTAAAGGCATGTTGTCACCATGCCAGGCTTAACTACAGCAACTCTTACAAAGGAAAACATTTAATTGAGGTGGCTCGCTTACAGTTTCAGAGGTTCAGTTCATTGTCATCATGATGGGGAGCATGGTGTCAGGGAGTATGACTTCGTGGTGCTGGAGCTGAGAGTCCTACATCTTGATTGGCAGGCAACAGGAAGTGGCCTGTCTCACTGGGTGTGGCTTGAGCACATATGAGACCTCAAAGCCTGCCTCTGCAGTGACACACTTCCCTTCAATACAACCACACCTACTCCAACAAGGCCACACTTCCTAAAAGTGTCGCCCCCTTCAGGGGGCATTTTCTTTCAAGCCATCACATCTGCTCATTATGTAAAATCTGGAAATTAAAAAGAAAGAAAGACAAAATGACCCCCAAGACATCCAGAGACAGCACTGGAACCACATTGGCCCCATTTACTTGTCCCTCTCCTGAACTACTATTTGGAGAACTTTATTGTCATCAAGGGCACAGTTGACAATTAGACAACCTGGCCAATTTACCTGGCTGTTCATTTTCAACTCAAGGAAAAACATGGCAGTCATTGCTCACTGAACACCTGGAGAGAAAGAGTTGGGTTCTCTATTTGAGCCTGGATTCTTATTACATTGCAAGATTGCTTTAGGGCTGCCATTTATGAAAAAGTAGGATTATAAAAAAGGAATTATCCAAATAAATATTATATGAAAACAAAGGGATTAGAGCTGTGAGACTGAGTAATTAAAGGATACTTTGTAACTTAGAACTTGAGAGAAAAGTACTACAGCATTTGCAAACGTGTGTACTTACGTATATTCACATGTAAAATTATGCTTAGGATCATAGTCACAAATCTACAATATATAGTCACAAATCTACAATATACAGTCACAAATCTACAATATATAGTCACAAATCTACAATATATAGTCACAAATCTACAATATACAGTCACAAATCTACACTATACAGTCACAAATCTACAATATATAGTCACAAATCTACAATATACAGTCACAAATCTACAATATACAGTCACAAATCTACAATATATAGTCACAAATCGACAATATATAGTCACAAATCTACAATATATAGTCACAAATCTACAATATATAGTCACAAATCTACAATATACAGTCACAAATCTACACTATAATAAAACAGGTTTATAGCTTACATCAGTTCCTTTGCTCTCAGAATTCAGAAAATATTTTATAGCCCTGTAAAAGCTGGTGAAATAATCCCAACAAAAACTTCATTTTTCCTAAGAAAGGAGAACTGTGAATACACATTTTTGCTAAGATAATTTCAAAAGAAGATACACAGGAGGAAAGCGTCATTCTCAATATAGGAACATATTAAGCAATGTCAATAAACTTGAACATTAGCACAAACTTATCACGGGTATCAAATGGTTGTTAATTTTAAACCCTGGTGCTAGGCCTGCCTGTTCAACTGAACTTAATCAGAACATACTTCTTGCTTGACTCCTTATTTTCCCTTTGGGGATATTAGGATTGATGCTTCATAGCTGGGGGATGTTGGCCAGACACTAACCGCCGTGGTCTCTCGACCCACGGCTCTCGGCTAACTGTGCGAATGGGAAGCGCCCACAGCAGACACACCCTCTCTGTGCCTGGAGCTGGCAGTTGGCTCTGTTTCCTTGATTGGCAATGTTTCCATGGCAGTGTCTAGACACTTGGTTGTTGCTGCTGTTATTGCTGGTTTGTTTTCCTTTTATTTTTGTGGTATATTAGTTCCAAACTGAGACTGCTCATCCACCTGCCCATTTTCTCTTCCAATTGTTTTTTTACCATTCACTAATATCTGATTAGATTTCAGTTCAGGCTAATCCAAATCTTCTTTCTTCAGTCCCCCAGTCCCTCCCTCTCTCAGTTCCTCCCTCCCTCCTTCCCTCCCTCCCTCCTTCCCTCCCTCCCTCCTTCCCTCCTTCGCTCCCTCCCTCCCTTCCGTTTTTCTGTTATTAGGAGCCTGTTCAATGCCAAGTGCTACAGCAGGCCCTGGAGATGCACCGAGCACAGTAGAACAGGCCTGGTGCCCACACTCCTTGTGGAGAATGCCTGTAAAGTCTATTTTTTAGGAGATGGCTCAGTCAGTAACATGCTGGCCTCTCGAGCATGAGGACCCGAGTTCAATCCCCAGCACCCATGTAAAAAGCCAGACGTAGTGGCACACACAGGAAGTGGACACTCGCCAGTCCAGCCGAATTGACACACTCCAGGCCGATGAGAAACCCTGTCTCAAAAAGGAGGTGAATGACATCCTTGAGGATGAGACCTGAGGTCGTCCTTTGCCTTCTACAGACACTCCCATCGTTGCCACCTCCCACTTTTAAAAGAGGGATTTATTTTCAAATAGCCTCATTCACTTTGCAATGTGTAGGTTTGGTTCTCTGAGGAGCAAACACCAAGATAGAATCAGACTGGCCGGACAAATGCCTCCGAGAGCCTGAGACTCCAAGGATTCTGCCCTCAGAGTGGAGTCAGAGGAACAAAGGGGAACAGAGCTCCAGGGCTGCTGCAGCCTGGGCAGAAGTTTGCCCACAGCAGTGAAGGATGCTAGCAAGAAGATGGCCCAGCGACAGGGAGGCTGTGCAGGCTACGGATGATGGTGGATAGAAAGTGTAGCATTGGCATGCCCGAAGCTGTGGATCCCAGTGTGTGGTGGGCAGGGCTGCCAGCCAATGACAGTCCTTACAGCAGGTTTTTTTGCCCTGGAAGGAGAAGGATGTGGTGCACTGGCTGGACGCTAGGGTTTCATCCTAACGGGCAGCTTTGCTTTCCATGCCTTGGAGTGGGCGGGGGGAGGGGGGGTAGAAGGGGCAGAAGCTGCCCTGTGAAGGCTGCAGGTATCAGAACTCTGTGTCTTAGCTCTCTCTCTTTCCTGTGCTCATCTGTGCCCTCTGTCTCACTAGGGAGGTCTCAGCATTGAAAGTGTAATGGCTTCTGTGGAGGGCTGGTGGTGGTCGGGCTTGTCTCAGGTGCCTAGGGATTCACTTCCCTGTCCACTTTTGTCCTCTAGCAGTCACCGACAGAGGACACCTTTACCATCTGCCTCCTCTAGCTGCTCAGGTTGTGTCCTTCTTGAGTCTCAAATCTAGGGACAACCATGGGTTATGTTTCTTATTTTTTTTTTAAAAAAAGTAAGAAATAAACACTCGCCGGGCGGTGGTGGCACACGCCTTTAATCCCAGCACTCAGGAGGCAGAGCCAGGTGGATCTCTGTGAGTTCGAGGCCAGCCTGGACTACCAAGGGAGTCCCAGGAAAGGCGCAAAGCTACACAGAGAAACCCTGTCTCGAAAAACCAAAAAAAAAAAAAAAAAAAAAAGAAATAAACACTCAATCTTCCCTACACTATCACTAAAAACACAAGAGCTGTACTAGAAGAAAAGCGAGACTAGTCACTTTAATCTATCTAGTGACAGTACCATAGACTCGGGGGTTTACAAACAGTGAACATTTGTTTCTCCTAGTTCTAGAATCTGGGAAGTTTGTGTTGAGGCTGTCATAGTCTGCGGATGTCAACTGACTCTCATGGGTGGCACTTTTCCACGGTGTCTTTGCTATCAGGTACTAATCCCAGTCCTGAGCTCCATTCCTTATCACCCCATCACCCTCAAAAAGACGCCCCCTGCCCCCTAGGCCCAGTATCTGCAGAGGTTGGGGTTTTCACTTCTAAATTTTGAGGGGAATGCAAACATTTAGACCATAGGACCATGCAGGAAAAATGAACTTGAAAAACTACAAAGCCATGTGAATAGCTCCAGAATCATTATAACCCACCCACACGTGACTGAGCCCAACCTTGGGTTACCCTCTTGTCAAAGAATTCTAGCAAGTCTGAAAACATCTTGAATATCTCCACCAGCAGCATAATAGACACATAACTCCACCCTCAACATCATCATTACTGCCAAGAGAATTTGGAAATTAAAAACAAAACAATGCTCTATTTAAGGCAAAAACAGTCAACAAACAAGACAAACCACTAAGAATCCAAGTAGTTAGTGCTTGAAGATCTGGTAGTTGGTGGGCAGCAAAGCCTATAGGCACTCCTATTCCCAGTGAGGTACAATAAGACAAGGAAGGCTGGCATGGCCTGGCCTTGGCAAACATGGGCACGGAGAGGGCAGAAATCAGTGGCAGAGAAGAGAGAAGGAACACTCCCTAGCCTGTGGGAGTCTTTCAAGGTGGCGGGTATCCTCTGGCGCCCTCCAAAAACTAAGTTAAGCTTCGCTCCTGTGGGAATGAAGAGGAAACCTTCTGGGGCTCTGCTTATGGGCACGATGGGCAGAAACAGGTCCTTTTGGAACATTTGAGTGATGCTAGTCACTTGGAGCAAGCAGTGTTGAACTGCTTCAGAGAATTGGCCACAGCACATGTAGTGTTGACCCAGGGCTTAACTGTCAACTCTTTCTTAGAACAGTTCCCAGACTGCCCATCTAGACTCTTAGCCTGAATCAGTCTGGGTGAATGGCTCTGGGTGTCACTCAACTCAGGGGCTCCCAGGCTTGGGAACAGGAAATCTTGCACTGATTTTTGTAGTAACTATTGTCAAATTCTGCTCTCGGGTAAGGAGCTCAATGGGCACGTGGCTGAACCAAGGGTCACTGGATCCCTTTGTCCCCTTCCCAATGCTACCATATTGGAAAAAAAAATCTCCATTTTCTGTTTTTATTATTAATTGGCTGTTTTAATTGGCTTATTGAATACAGGTGGTTGAACTTGACTTCTTGGGGTATAGATGGTGACCCCAAATTCAGTAATAGGCAGCTCTGGGGAAAAAAACTTGAAGAAATAAGTGGAAGTTGATGAGTAGTTTCCAAGCATTTTGTACATTTTTACTGGGCAACCGAATTTGTTCATTAGAAGCAATTTTTCTCTTCATTAACATGGGAAATGGTGTGGTACAGTTAACATGACCAGTAGTAGAATAAGATTCCATTAATAGATGCAGAAAGAAAGAATTTAATACATCAGATGATTTTCTAAAGTTAGTCTCAAAACCATCTTTGTAAATAGACCTGATTAAGTGCCGTGTCTTGATGTCCTCATCATGTTGACATTTCCTATTTCCAAATCAGAGGGTGGCCAACTCCAAGTCTTGAGCTAGTCCATTAAAAATAACAAGAACATGATTTTATTGTCTCTTCAATGGGACAATAAAACCATGGCTCCTGGTTTTATCTTAAGGCTAGAATAAAGATTTGGTGAAGAAAACCTACCATGAGACTATGTCATCTTGTGTTCAACCCCATGCTGCCTAACAGGAAAATGATGCAAACTCCTATGAGGAAAGCTAAAGTGAATTGGCTCTCATAACTTAAAGGTGGATCTTGGTTCCAATGATGTGACTGGAACCTAGCCAGTCTCTCACTGCTTTTGTCTCTTCCCTGTTGGTTCAGTTTCAAGTTACTGCCTCCTCAGTTCACAAAATGCCTGTAGCAGTAGCAGACTTCAGGTCTATTAGATAAGATGTAGTAATTGGGAAATCACCCCCCAACCAGCGGCAGGTGGTTTCAGAGAGCCTGGAACCCCCTTCCCCAAGACGATGAGAAAGCAGTGACAAGTCATCTGGAGTGCTGGACTTAACTGAGTGTGCAAGAAGACATCACTGGTGGAACTGAGTATTTGGCCCCAGTCCGGGACCTAAGCTAGAAAAATACTCAGTAGCTCCCCAGGTTGTAATAGGTGCCTTGACTGTCCGGTGTGCAAGAACTGGGTTCCAGAAGAATAAAAAACTTTCAGCAAGCGGTAGATGGTAGCTTCCTACTACAGATCGCCAGTCATGGCGGCTTTGTGCAAATCAATCAGAAGACAGTTGAAAAAGAGGCAAACAAAGCCAAAGACAGATTAAGAAACAAGAGAGTAATGCAACCTCTGAAATCAACGCATTTGAAGCAACAGAATTTTTCAGTCAGAACATTGTGACAGTTATTGACTTTGTGGGTGGCTTTTGCCAGGCCTCCCATATTAAGGACTCAAAATCCCTGTCTTGATCCAACCGTAAGAAGAGAAGTGGTGGCCACAGGGTGATCATCTCTCAGGAACATATGTCGTCAGAGTCCCCAGAGCAAGAAACAACAATGAGCCGCATAATAGCAAAGGCCAACAGCTTAGCATTTTGCCATCTGAAGTTTGGGAAGCTAGTATCTGCTAGAGGACAACCTATGTGGTGTGTGAACAACAGCATTCTTGAGCAAATCGTGGCTTCTGCAATTCTTTAAAAAATTACATTTGTTTAGAAACTAGCCTATAAAAATTATCATTGGATATAGATATGGAGAGAGAAAAAAGCTATTGTGTGTACTGTCCAATGAAATACTGTCCTTTTTTTATTTAAATGGTTCTATTTTGTTCTTTACTGTATAGTGCCAATAATTAAAACCTACTCTCATAACTTCAATATTAGATCTGACTTTTTAAAAGATGTGTTTGCAATAAACTGAAGAATTGTGGTGTCCTTTTGTGGAAGGCCTTAGAAACAATAGAATTATTAAGATACTAAACTCTTCCAATGAACCGATGTTGAGATTGTTTTTCCCAGGTTCTTACTTTGCTTATATACAATCTTTACATTAAAGAAGGCTCTTGTAAGAATATACTACATGTCTACAGTGATTTTTCCTTCTCTGATGTTTACGGTTTTAAAAATATTTCCTTGTATGTTCTCATTTTTCAGATTTGTTTTGTTTGATTTATTTTTCCTGACAGCCTGGAAAGAACTAATTATTTTGGGAGTACATATTGGTTTTATTAACCCATTTTATCCTCCCCATTGATACATTTATTAACTTCAAATGCATCTTGTTCTTTATTTCTAAAAACCCTAATTCTAATTTCGGCCTCTTCTTCACCAAAAGGTACAAATTGTTTTAAAATACTTAAATGTGTAATATGAATTTACTGTCTGAAAAATTGTGATTTTTCTGTGTAATCATAAAATTAAAGCTGAAATAGAACTCATTGCTTGACTGTGTGATGTAAGCATTGAGGCTCACGGGTGCTGTTAGCATCATGTTGTTTGAATGTCAGGGCCAGTTTGCTTGTTTCTCAGGGCCAGCATCACACTTGCTCAGAGCTTCCCTTGTCCACGAACTTTCAGTGTTTAGTCTTGCCTGAGAGTTCTAGGTTGGCATTAGGGAAAACAGAATTGTGTAGTCTGGAATCTTCAGACCAGAAGGACTACAACTATTCCAACTATGCCCCTTTATTAGGAGATCCTCATACTATATTCTATGTATTATAAACATAGAGCATTCCATATTTTTGGTATCAGTTATAAGCTGCATGCATTTTCTGTGTTAAATGCCTTTATATTGAATGTGGGACTGATTTTTAATTTCTTATTTTTCATTAGTACCTCAGATATAATGCTAAATAAAAATCAGTTTCTTAATATGAAACAGTAATTATCCCTTTCCTGGGACTTATTTACGAATCACATCCCGTTTTATTGGCTCTGTTCAGATGTTGCTCCATCCCTACACCAGTTATTGTAACCAAAAGTGACAATCTTCAGTGGCCGCAGTCAATGGGGAGGTATGTAACTTGCCAAAGTGCTAAGAATAAGAGACTGACTGCTCATTTCTAAATGGAACATCTCTCTCAACCCCAAACCCCACACCATCATCACCAAGGATCAGGGAACATAGAGGAAGAAGAGGCGGAAAGAATGTAAGAGCTGGAGGCTGGGGAGGAGAGCTGTGGCGTGGTGTCCTCTGGGAGGGCAGGACTATCTCGCTCATGAGCTCACAGCAGCTGGGCTGACCTGCAGGATGCCAGGCTGGCCACAATTCCAGCACCAGGGTAGCCAGTCTTCAGGGTCACACCTTACTGAGGAGCTGCTGGCAGCTGATAGCTGCTCGGGGAGGGATAATCATCTTTATTCCAACACCCATGCACTTAGGGACCAGCACTAACTGGACTTAGTGGGTTCTAAAAAAATAATAACGTACAGTTTGGGTTGGGGTGTATGTTGGGGAGGATAAGATTGTTGTAAGGGATAGCTATGATTATATTTCATTGTATGCATGTATGAAATTCTCATGTATGCGTGTATGAAATCCTTAAGAATAAGATTTTCACTAATAATAATAATAAACAAAAGCGGCATTCTTTCTAATTGTCTAGGCTTCAGTCATGCTGCCATACTACAAGCCAAGGGTTGAACTGGTCCCACTAGAATTTTATGGATGGAGAGAGCAGAGCTGGAGACAGCCCTGAGGGGAATCTTGCTGTGGTTCCTTGGCTAAGGCATCAAGACCAGTGCTGTTGCTGGGTCTCCAACGCCCTCCAGAGGCAGAAGAGACCAACTCCTGAAGCGTCTCTTCCCACTTCTCCCAAAGGCTTGCACTTGAGGCCCACGCCCCATGCTCCCACTTCCGGAGGCCACTGCAAGATCTGATAAATGGAACCCAAGTGTTGTGTGTACAAGCAACAGGCGGGGCTGTTAGATGCCATTGTTTGTGGTGGTGAAATAGAGGGTGTGGAGACAGGCAGTTCCTAGATGTGATGATGCCTTGCTCAGAGCCCTCATGTAGAGACCAAGGGGGAGTGGATGGTTGAGGGAGCACCAAGGAGAAGAGATGGACTTGAGCTTGAGTTGACTGCCTGGTGCATTACCCACAGTGACTCACCCAGAGCTGCTGGCCTAATTAGGCAGGGTGTGGGGAGAGGGGTCATGCTTCTGCCCTTGGAGATCTCAGTCAGACAGCCCTGTGAGTTGTCACATATTTTGTTCTAAGTCCCTAGGGTGACAGTCTGGCCATCAGTGGATGGGAACCATAACTTTTCTACACTGGGAGATTACTCTGCATTTGCAGGTTCTAACCAAGAACTAATCAAAAATATTTTGAGAAGAAAAGTTAGTATTGCATTCTGGCATCATTATTACCTTAACAATACAGTAAAAACAAAACAAAACAAAACAAAAAACTATCTACATAGCACTTTCATTTGGTTGAGTATTAAGTAACCTAGAGATGTTTTTAAATATGCAAACATGCCCAGGTTATGTGCAAATACTACACAATTTTATGCAGTTTATCACTCACAGTGGCCCTTGGATCCCCAAGAGACTGCACATGCCTGGGAACAGTGACAGCAGTGGACTTGACTGGTCTGTTGGCCCTACAACAGGTCATTTTCAGACAACCCAGAGTTGACATTTTAGTCACAGCATCTAACGGTGGGTTGCCATGTGCTAAGCAAAGTACTACAGACTTAGCATGCATTGTCTCTGTTGTTCTTTACAGCAAATGTGTGGGTCAAGAACTATCTCCCCAGGGGTTGGGGATTTAGCTCAGTGGTAGAACGCTTGACTAGCAAGCCCAAGGCCTGGATTCGGTCCTCAGCTGTGAGGAAAACAAAACAAAACAAAAGAAAAACTATCTCCCCATAATTTACAGATGAGGTCAAGTACAGCAAAGAAGGTTCGGTAAACATAGCTCTACATTGCCAGACTTTTGTCTGCCTCCATCACTGATTCACTCTCCAGCAGTGATGCATTCCCAGTGCCTGCTTTCAGCAGTTATTCAGTAAGCATTTTTCTTTCGGTAGGCATAGTGACACATCCCTGTAGTTCTAGCACATGGAAGGCAGAAAAGGAATGATCAAGGGTCAGGACCAGGCTTTGCTACATAGTGAGACTGAGACGAGCCAGAGGCACATGAGACACTATCACAAACGCGCGCGCGCGCTTGTGTGTATGTGTGTGTGTGTGTGTGTGTGTGTGTGTGTAATTCAACAATGTTTTGAATTGATGGATGATGCTGTAGATGCTGTGTGGTCTCTCTGTTCAGGACCATGGCCGTGTGCTCCAGCCTCTGGGTGTGCTGGCTGCTAAGGCTCCCAGCTGGCTTCTCTCCAGGACTCTCTGCTAAAAGGTTCCATCCCTCCCCAAGGATTGCACCCAAGACTGGTCTGTGCAAGAATGAAAAGATCAATCCCACTTTGGGAAGACTGAGTTCCACCTGAGAGCCACTCAGCCGAAGTCTGTCATGGCGGACAGCAGTTCTGCCTCTCCTCCGTCTCATCCAGCTGCCCTTCTTCCCTCCCAGGTGCCTTCATTGTCAAGACTCCTCCTCATAGACACTGTGCATACTCAGTTCAGGGAACTTGACTCCAGGCAGTGGGAATGTGCTCTTAGCCCAGTCTGGAGGCTCTCACTTCCAGCGTGATATCCGCAGCCTGATCTTCCTCTGAAACTGTTTGAGGCTACTTGGCGGCTGCTTGCTTGCTCCAAACTGTGCTTTTAAAAAGCTTGTGCAAGCCTTGTGGGAAGCTGAATGCTCAGGGGGTGGCCACCTCTCACCTTTGCAGTCACTGAGGCTGCAGGTCCTGGCTCTCCCTGTGTCTGGGGGATGAATCTCTTACCCCAGTACCCAGTGCCCACTCCTGTCTAGCATGAGTAAAGTCACAGTGGTAATGTACCAGTTGAGAATAAGACCACTGCCACAGTCTTCTTTTTTCAAAACAGGGTTTCTCTGTGTAGCAGCTCTGACTGTCCTGGAACTCGCTTTATAGAACAGGCTGGCCTTGAACTCACAGAGATCCACCTGCCTCTGCCTCCCGAGTGCTGGGATTAAAAGCATGTGCCACCATGCCCTGTGGCTACCACAATTTTCGTGCCAAATTGGAAACAAGCTTTGATTAAACACTGGCCAAGATGATGGACTCTGGCCAAGACCATTCCAAGATTCCCAGAAAATGGTGATGAGTCACATTTTGCAGAGGCTTATAAAGGCAAACCCATAAGGCTCCATATTTCCCACCAGGAGCAAGCATATATCCTGACCTTCTTCCTGCCTGCATGCTTGATCAAACACATCTGGTGCAGCTGGGTCAAACAAACTTGATTAGGGATTGAAAACCCATGGCTTGTTATCTTCTATCAACAACAGCCTCCAGCATTTTAGGAAGTATCTGTCCTTGGGCAAGTGGACTTACAGGTTAGAGGCATTTTTGTTTTCTAGATCTCTCAGACACAGTAATTAAAACTTCAAACATAGCTTTAGTTCTCACAGTAACCTAAGACATGAAAAGTGATGTTTGTTCCCCATGGGAGGCTCTCAGGAGCAGCACCATGGCCTTACATGATGATGGCCTCTTAGCTATCAGTTCAGTCTCTCCTTCCTGCAAAGTCCCTGGGGCATCTCTTCTTCTTCTTCTTCTTCTTCTTCTTCTTCTTCTTCTTCTTCTTCTTCTTCTTCTTCTTCTTCTTCTTCTTCTTCTCCTCCTCCTCCTCCTCCTCCTCCTCCTCCTCCTCCTCCTCCTCCTCCTCCTCCTCCTCCTCCTCCTCCTCTTCTCCTATCTGCCTGTTTTTCAGGCCCCATTAAGCACACTGTGAACCATTGATTGGTCAGCGATATTCCCTCAGCTCCTCTGTAAGCTCTCCTGAGTCTCTGTTTCTTTTGCCTTCCTCCACTACCCACCACGCTCTGCAAATATTGACTATGTCTTGGCAGGGAGCCGGGATGTGGATGCTATGGGAAGAGGTATCAACTTACAGAGAAAACACCCAGGAAATGTCTTGCTATGTGCAGTAGAAGAGTCAGGAAGTCACACACCTGCCATCCTTTTTTATTCATCTCTAGAAATGGGGATTCTTTGTTAAGCTGATAAGATGATTAGCTAAATAATAGGTGCAGATAGAGCACTCAGCCAGGAATACTTCATTAATGGCCCCTGGGCCACGATGAGGCTTTTGACGCTCAGTTCAAAACCACTATGCAGTGTCGTGGTGGGGCTGGGACTCTGCGGGGCACATTTCTGTTTGATCAGCTGTTCCCTGGGGTGGGGGTGGGGGGCTCTGTTGATGGGGAAACCAGAGCACTGTGGGGCTGGAAGAAGGAAAAGTGTCTTGCTTTTCCCCTGTGGGTTCAATCAATCACAAGAGTCACCTCAGCCACGTTCCCTCCATCCCCTGCTGGAGCAGCTTCTGAATCTGGTGGGAAGTTTCCTCCTCACCACCTTCATGGCGCCTCCTAGGTACCAGGGTACTGTTACCCCATCCTCAGGGGCCCTGGGTTACTCTTCCCTACCCCACCACCCCACTTCTGGGGGCAACAATTGCTTCCAGCAGCCTCTGCTGTTACTATTCTCTAGTGTCCTCCTCTTTAGCCTCACACCTAGAGTCTTAGTTCAGGTTTCTGCCGTGAAGAGACACCACGACCATGGCAACCCTTATAAAGGAAAGCACTTAATTGGGCCTGACTCACAGTTCAGAGGGGCAGTCCATTGTCATCATGGAAGGAAGCATGGTGGCACACAGGCAGACACGGTGCTGGAGAGGAGCTGAGGGTCCTACATCTGCGTCAGCAGGAAGAGGGTGAGACATTGGACCTGGCTTGAGCATCTGAGACCTCAAAGCCTGCCCCCGGTGACACATTTCCTCCAACAAGGCTACACCTACTCCAACAAGGCCACACCTCCTAATAGTGCCACTCCCTATGGACCTATGGGCCCTTTTCATTCAAGCTACCACACCTAGAGAGCAATGTTTTAAGCACTTAATTCTCACTGCTCCAGTCTGGAGTTTGTCTCCTGATTATACCCTAATGGGTTCATTGTATAAGTGACCAACAGTTCACATTGGTTCAGGATTTTCCAAGGTCACAGAGCCTGTAGGTACCTCTTGGGCATTTTAATCAGGGTCTACCTTATAGCAGAACTGATGGCAGTGAGAGTGATCAGGATGCTTTCACTCCAGGGCACTCCCAGCTTCTCCTCGTCTTGCTGGCCTCACCCTTTGAGCCCCGTCATATGTTCCGCCCGCCACCCTGAAGCTTGGAACTATGGGTAAAGCCCCAGTTGCAACGCTGTGACAGTGTCTACAATGGCTGGGTTCTTCTCGACAATCTATTTGAGAAAATGATCTGAGCCAACTCCTGAATTTTTCATCAAGTAAAAAGGGATAAATCATAAATTAGTCATAAAGGGATATGCAATTATCTTCATGGAAATGAATTCTCCATGCCTGACCTGGAATTCTGTGACAGGAAGAAAAAACAACTCCCCCCAAAACAAACAAACAAACAAACAAACAATAACCTCAAAGCATGGCTATTTTAATTTCACTTGTATTTTCAAAAGAATCTCATAGGATACTTTTCGATGGGAGACAGGTGGCTAGAGAGGAGGAGTGGGCGGAGCCAAAGGCGAAATCTTTCACATTGAACTAGGAAGAACTGCTCATCCTTAAAATGCGAAGCCTCATTGCAGCTGACTGGGGAAAGGGCACAGTGACCCTACTGGGAGGCTGGCCAAAGCAGGGACTGTTGCTGACTTTTTAAACTTTTGTGCAGAATGGTTCTGGAACTCAAATTTCTTTACAGTGCCATAAAGATAGAATCTTCTCATACGAAGGATCTCTCACAGTCCTTTAGCAGAAAGTTGAATTTATAATTCAAATAAATTGTAATGAGTATCTAATTGGAAATGGTGTCTCAAAGAAAAAAAACAAGTGAGTTGTTAAATAATCGTTGTCAAGAAATAATGAGTAATGTCAGTAGATGAGTGGAAAAAGCCTACACAACATGTTTGTAAAAACAGAGGACACTATCCAACTCTCGGGTCATTACCAAGGAATGAGGGCAGAGTTCTCCTTGCGGGCGGTGACACGGAGCTATTCTTATGATTCTCTGCTAGGAAAAACAAAATCAAGTACATACAAAAAAGTCCTTTTCACAAGTTTGAAGAACCAAGGCCACTTGTTTTTTGTGTCATCAAAAGGAATGTTCCTTGGGGAGAAATAATGACTGACAAATGTAATTTTTTTATATAAAAATTGATGCTGGGAGTTATGCCTGGGTTCAACACTCAGAATTTATTAAATAGTAAATGTCAAATAAATGCCAAGAGAAGTAAATATTCTTCTCAGCTTCATGCTTCTCTTCTCTCTAGTGTGCCAGCATCTTGCTTTTTCATTGACTGATTCTATTTCTTGGAGGTTCTTGTGGTTTATACTGTTTATATACTACTACATTTTAAAGACAGAGAAATAACAGGATTTGAAAATCTTTTTGTTAGTTTTATGTGGCTCTGCGTTATTCATTAAACAGTGCTGTTTACTGTGTGAGGAAAGCCACAAGGTATGACAAAACCCACTATAAGAGTTTATTAAGAGAACAGTGCTTAGGCCTGTGGAAACGGTTGTGCAGGGAGTGGGGGGGGGGGAGACGAAGAAGGGGGAGGAGTCTGTGACCTGCTTTTCATGGATTCCCCTGCACATGCGCATATGGACTTACGGAGCTATGCCACACATGCAAATAGATTGTGTGATCACATTGCGCACAAATTACGTGACCATGCAGTGCATGGATTACGTAGGACATAAGGCCCTGGGATGACCAAGTCTCCTCCCTGACTACTGGACAGCGCATGCACAGCCATGTAGCAACTCTTTCTGCCAAGCTGACAGTTTCCTCCAGTGCACATTTTGCAATCTTTTGAATGACTATGATGGAGAACCCTGTTAAAGTAGTTTCCGTTGGGCAGGGCTGGGGATTGAACCCAGGGCCTCACAAATGCTAGGCAAAGTCTGTATCCTTGAGCATAGAAACAAGAGCAGAAGGAGATCAGTAACTGCAATATCGCGTCCTGGATAAGACAGGAGATCTGCTTGGAGACTTGACTAGGTGACCTTGAAGCCGTGTCTTTTGTAATGGAGATGGTAAGCAGGGAAGTGTCGGAAAGTGTGTGAGGTAGGCCAGGGTGGGGGTGGAGCTTCAGAGAGCAAGCATGGAGGCCCAGAGTATCATGGGTGGCCTGCCTAGGCTTCAGTGTCAGAGAGAGAGAGAGAGAGAGAGAGAGAGAGAGAGAGAGAGAGAGAGAGAGAGAGAGAGAGAGAGAAAGGGAAGGGAAGGGAAGGGAAGGGAAGGGAAGGGAAGGGAAGGGAAGGGAAGGGAAGGGAAGGGAAGGGAAGGGAAGGGAAGGGAAGGGAAGGGAAGGAAAGGAAGGAAGAAAAGCATCAGGTCACATAGCTTATGTTCTGAAGGGCTGCCTGATGGCAGATGTACAGGTAGCTTCCTCAAAAGAGAGGCTTCTGGGAAGAAAAGTGTATTATCTCATTAAGAGGATGGCTAATCCTCCAGTCGCTGTAATACGTCTTCAGGTGATTCATTTCCCGGAGGATGGAATCTCAGCTGGGGGATTGACAGGTCTGGCTAAATTAACTCCTTTCTCTTTTCTTTTTTTAAAGACAAAGTCTCAATATATAACCCTGATTGTCCTGGCACTCACTAGGTAGACCAGGCTGACCTTGAACTCACAGAGATCTCTGTCTATCCTTGCCAGGATTAAAGCCGAGCATCTGAATTAACTCTTAAAAGGTGGAGACAACAGTACATAATGTTTTGGGTCTGAGGCAGAAGCAGAGCTTACATTCTATTCTTTGGTGCGGGAGGAATGAACAAGCTTCGCCTTGAGGGGCCTCAACAAAGCACAGCTGCCCCCACCTCCTCGTGTGGTGTTTTAAATTCTAAGGAGAGGCGGAGCTGTCACCAGGGAAATGGAGAAGGCTCCACAGCTATCCCGCTATAGCAGCTTCCACCTCTAAGGAGTAACCATAAAATGCTAAAGGTTTAGTACTGTGTGAGCATAAACGCACACGCACCTATAAACAATGTGTATATACACAGCCATGTTTAAAGGTAGCGTTTATTTACTTACTTTTTAATATAAAGTGTAAGACCTTTGGTGATAAGGTTAGAGCCTAACCTGTATACTGACAAGGCATTAATAAGGCTGGGCAGGCACCAACAGCTTGTGTCTGTTTTTGTTATTTATTAAGCGGCGCAATGTTATTCACTAAGCGGCGCTGTTTATTGTGAGAAAAAAGCCACGAGGTACAACAAAGCCCACTATAAGAGTTTATTAAGGGAAGGGAAGAGAAGGGGTGTGCATAGGACTATGGGGAATGACCATGCAGGAAGAGGGGGAGGAATATGTAGAACCCACTCTTATAGACCCCTCCCACATGCACATATGGGCTTACATAGCTATGCCATGCATGCATATAGATTACTTGATCATGCTTCGTGCAAATTACATGATCACACAGTGCATGGATTATGTGGGACGTAAGGCCCTGGGATGACTAAAGCATCTTATCTTGCCAGAGCACTGTAGGTCATGTAGCTGGGGGAGTGGCTAGGAATTCTAACAGTTTTAAATTTTGTTATTTATTTTTATGTGTATGGGTGTGTATGTCTGTGTACCACATGTGTGCCTGGCACCTGCAAAGGCCAGAAGAGGACATCAGATCCTCTGGGACTGAAGTTACAGACAGATGTATGCTACCATGTGGGTGCTGGGCCTCAAACCCAGGTCCTCTGGAAGAGCAGCCGGTGCTCTTCACCACTCAGCTGTCTCTCCTGCCCCAATAGGTTTTTCTTCTTTAGTTTAAATTGGACAAGATAAGAACCTTGAAAATCCCAGGTTTGTTTGTTTGTTGTGTTGTGTTTTGTTGATGTTTTCTTGGCTGCCATGTTTTAGGAAAGGTCTTACTAAGTTGCTCTGGCTGGCCTGGAACTTGCTATGTAGTACAGGCTAGACTTGAAATCAGAGATCAGCATGCCTCTGCCTCCAGATTGCTGGGATTAAAAGCATATACTGTGAGAGCAAAAGTTACATTTTAACTTTCAATTACTGTGCCTAAGAGATCTAGGACACAAAAATGTCTCTGATCTATAAGCCCCTTGTCCAGGGACAGCTAGTTCCTGAAATGCTGGAGGCGATTGTTTATGGAAGACAACATATTTTTCACTCCCCTGAACAAGTTTGTTTGACCCATCTGCACTGCTGTGCTTGGTCATTTGTGGGCAGGAGGTTCATAGGCAGGAAATATGTCAGGACGTGTGCTTGCCTCCGAGTGGACCTGATGGGAAATGCTTAAGCTGCTGCAAACCACAACTTAGGACCATTTCCTGGAAACTCAGAGATGGACCTGGCCAGAGCCCATCCACCTGTCCAGTATTTAATTAAAGCTTGCTTCAAATTTGGCTTTAAATTGTGGTAGTGGTCTTATTCTTGATTGGTGGGATTAACATACTACCAAACCTGGCTTGAAAAACCTGGCCTTGCTGGGCGGTGGTGGCGCACGCCTTTAATCCCAGCACTCAGAAGGCAGAGGCAGACAGATCTAGTTCAAGGCCAGCCTGGTCTACAGAGCGAGTTCCAGAACAATCATCAGGACTGTTACATAGAGAAACTTGGTCTAGGAAATCCAAAAAGAAAGAAAGAAAAGAATGAAGAAAGCACAAGGAGAGAGATGGTTCTTATCTCTTCGTGCTATGTTAAAAATTATCTTAGGAATGTAAGTTATTAGTTATTATTATCTTTTTATTTTATTTTATTTTTTATGTGCATTGGTGTTTTTGGCCACATGTTTGTGTGAGGGTATCAGATCCTCTGAAACTGGAATTACAAACAGTTGTGAGCTGCCATGTGGTTGCTGGGAATTGAATCCTAGTCCTCTGGAAGAGCAGCCAGTGCTCTTAACTGCTGAGCCACCTCTCTAGGCCCCTAGTTGTTGTTGTTGTTATTATTGTTGGTTTTTTTTTTTTTTTTTGAGATAGAATTTCTCTGTGTAGCTTTGAAGCCTGTCCTGGAACTCACTCTGTAGCCCAGGCTGGCCTCGAACTCACAGAGATCTGCCTGCTCTGCCTCCCCAGTGCTGGGATTAAAGGCGTTTGCCACCACCACCGGGCTGACTCCTTTGTTTTAAATGGCCACTCAAATTAGAAGAGTAAGTGGGTGGGACTTTTCCCCACTGGGTATGAGGTTCAAGTTGTTCAAGGGAAACCCCTTACCTGGGCTATTTCCTCCGTATCTATGGAGACAGGTCTGACTACAGTAATGAACGGCAAAGCGTTGGCAGCAGTTAGGATGTGATAGAGCGGAATTCTGTTTCACTTGTCACACCTAGGAAGAGGGAATGTCACCTGAGGCATTGCCTCTGCAAGGTTGGCTTGTGGCCAGGTCTGTGGGGCATTTTCTTGATTGCCAGTTGATGGAGGAGGGCCCAGCTCCCCGTGGGTGGGGCTGTCTCTAGGCAGGTAGATAGACCTGGGCTGTAAAAGAAAGGTAGCTGAGCTAGCCAGGAAGCAGAGTTCGTCCGTAGTCTCTGCTTGAGTTCCTGCCTTGATGATGGACGGTAACCTTAGATGGTAACCTGTAAACCCAAGTTTTTTCCCCCAGGTTACTTAAAAAAAAAAAAAAAGTTTGTGGTCTGTGTGTCTGTATCCCTCCCGCGGCCAGAAGAGGGCGCCAGATACCCGGGAGTCGGCGGTTCAGGCAGTTGTGAGCTGGTCCAACATGTGTGCTGGGAACTGAGCCTGGGCGCTCTGGAAAGACAGCAAGAGCTCCTAACTGCCAAACCATCTCTCCAGTCGCCCCCATCCTCTCCCTCCATCCTCAAGTTGTTTTGGTCAGTGTTTTATCACAGCAATAGAAAGCCACGTAGAAAAGAAAGTAAATAAAGCATGAACTACAATTAGGGTCCTGAGAGAACCACAAGGACTTACGTTTTAGTTTTAACCTGATGTAAATTCTCTTTTTCTTGGGGATGGAGTTGAGCCTTCAGGAGAGGAACAGGACAACACTCAGTATGTTAAACTGTGGCTCCATTCTGGTAGGATTCCAGATTTCAAATCCTTGTCCCCACAAGGATTGTCCCTACAGAGAAAAGCAATGCAGGGTGGGAAGCACGGGAAGACATCAGCACTCAAAGCCCTGGGCAGTAAGATCCTGTAAGAAATGGAGTCAATATTCACCTGCAGAGTTTCCTTTCCCTCCGCTGTGGAGACTAGACAAGGGCAGAACTCTGGGAAAGTCGAAGGAAAAGCTGCAGACACCGGAGAGGAGGAGCCAATACACAGCTAAATTCCAGTGGCACGGGAATTCCAGGGGACAGTGATCGCCTAGGCACTCTGGCAGCCCAGAACGTGGGCAGTTGGTGAGGCGCTGCCATTTTGCCTGGTTACATCCTCGCCACCATCTCGGTAAGTGAGAACACCATCACTGTCTTGGCTAATGCTGCCATTGTCGCCGTTTTGGCTAGTCGTGTGCTCATCACCATTCAGCTAGTTACACGTTTTTCTGCCTGTGGTGAGGGCGACTCCACAATAACATAGACCCACCCACCACAGGGCCCACGGGATTCATGCATTTCCCCGCCCTCTTTTTTTTTCTTTCCCAAAGAGCAACAGAGTTCTGTTTGCATAGATGTAGCCGGAGACATTACAGGCAGAGCAAGAAGTGGCCTGAGGTGTGTCAACCCCAAATAGCAAAGCAAGGAAACAGAAAGAACGAGGAGTTCCATGGGCTCGGGCCACTGAGGAGTTCATATCCCCTACCAGGAACATGGAAAGATGTACTAGGATCTCATTTTGATTTCTCCTTGGCTCCTAGGCATGTGGAGACAAGAACCCATGAGGGAAAGGAGCAGTGTGCCCAATGTGCATCCATGTTACAGCTTTGGGGAAACATGAAGAAACTGAGGAGAACACCTTCTATGGCATAATCTTGCCTCCTGGCCCTTTGTGAAAAGCCAAAGTAGACCAGAGGGTCTATACCCCTTTTCATGTGGCAGTCAATCAAATGCCTTAGAGATAAAGTTGCTAAAAAGTACTTATTCTCTTGTTAAAGCCTCCAACTGCCACACAGTTAGAGAGCAGTGGTCGGAACCACATTCTCTGAGACAATGCCAGCACAACAATTAATAAATGGGAACTCTTAAAACTGAGAAGCTTTTGTAGGGCAAAAGACACAGTCAATAAGACAAAAAGACAGCCTACAGAATGGGAAAAGACCTTCACCAACCCCACATCTGATAGAGGACTGATCTCTACAGTATATAAAGAACTCAAGAAACTAGATATCAAAATACTGAACAGTCCAATTAAAAAATAGGCTAAAGAGCTAAACAGAGAATTCACAAAACAAGAATCACAAATGGCTGAAAGACATTTAAAGAAATGTTCAACATCCTTAATCATCAGAGAAATGCAAATCAAAACGACTCTGAGATACCACTTTACACCTGCTAGAATGGCTATGATCAAAAACACCAATGACAGTCAATGTTGGAGAGGATGTGGAGCAAAGGGAACACTCCTCCACTGTTGGTGGGAATGCAAGCTTGTACAACCACTGTGGAAATCAGTATGGCGGTTTCTCAGAAAATTGGGAATCGATCTACCTCAAGAACCAGCCATACCACTCTTGGGCATATACTCAAGGAATGCTCAATCATACCACAAAGATACATGCTCAACTATGTTCATAGCAGCACTATTTGTAATAGCCAGAACCAGGAAACAACCTAGATGCCCGTCAACCAAAGATTGAATTAAGAAAATGTGGTACACATACACAATGGAGTACTACTCAGCAGAGAAAAACAATGACAGCATGAAATTTGCAGGCAAATGGATGGAACTAGAAAATGTCATCCTGACTGAGGTAACCCAAACCCAGAAGGACAAACATGGTATGTACTCACTCATAAGTGGATTCTAGATATAAAGCAAAGAATAATCAGACTGCAGCCCACAGAACCAGGGAGGCTATATGGCAGGGGGATCCCTAGGATGACTGTGGCTTAGAATAAGTTTTGGTTTTACTCAAATAAATAAACAAATAAAAAGTTGTATTAAAAAATAAATTAAAAAAAATTTTTCTAGCCAGGCATGGTGGCACACACCTGAAACCCAAGCACTTGGGAGGCCAAGGCTGAGTGTGAGGACAGCTTGGGGTCTACGGTGAGTTCCAGGATAGTCTGAACTAGTAGTGAGATCCTCCAAAATAAATAAATTATTTTGCTAAGAAAATAAAATATCACATTTTAATTAAAAACTAGAAAGCTGAAACAGAAAACATGAACACTGTATTTCAAACATTAACAGTGATTTAGAAAAAAAACAACAGTTGAAACATATGGTGATAGCCCTTCTCTTCTAACAAATTAACTTATCTGTCAAGTAACGTGTCCAAGCGTACGAGGCTGCTTCTCTCCAGTTTCACATTATTTGATGCTATTTTAGCTTTTGTTTAGAGCCGTAAAAACCTGCATGTAG
Organism: Peromyscus maniculatus bairdii; assembly: GCF_049852395.1. Classification (NCBI taxonomy): domain Eukaryota; kingdom Metazoa; phylum Chordata; class Mammalia; order Rodentia; family Cricetidae; genus Peromyscus; species Peromyscus maniculatus. The sequence continues at coordinate 93,108,367 of NC_134858.1, read as the reverse complement.
GACACTCAAACCATCTGCCTGAACCGCCTACAAAAAAGATGTTTTTTTTCTTCAGGACCTGGGAGTTGAAATCCTCCTAATGGTGATGACTGCGTCCCTGTGGTGACTCCCAGGGATAGATGGCTGATTCCCCCTTCTGGGGGAGAGAAGAATAGTCAGGGACCACATAGATGAGAAAGGGACTGCGTCTTCCCTCTGCTTGCCTAGTTTTGGAAGGCCTCATTTCCGGAACAGTACCTGCCTGGCGAAGGAGGCCATGTTCCCCGCCAACGCAGCACCACCAACCAAGAGGTGCCTACCTTCGCGAGCAGGCGTCCCCCCAGTATACCTCTGATTCTCAGCCCTGCCAGAGGTTATCGTTGATTCACTGATGCCCTGCTCAGGGTTTCCAGCCCCTTAGATTTGGCAACATTCTATCTCATCCCTTAATTATGCCCTAGATCCTGGAGTAGTAGGGCGTGGGTTACCCTGTGGGAAGAAAAGGGGAGAGACGACTGAGGGAGAGCAAGCAGGAGGGGAAGAGACAGTGAGTTCTGGAGCCGGTGTGACTGACATCTTGCCTGGGGACAGACAAATCACATTGGCCTTTGGGGGAGTAGCCTGAGGCTAGGAACACCTTCCCTAAAGCCACAGCTTTCCTAAACCATGGGTGGCAATATGGTAGGATTGTGTAAGTGAATGTGGGGGCTTTGAAACCGTTGGCAACAGTAAAAGGTTTCTGACTACAATGACCAAAGTTAATCCCAAAGAAAAATGTAACAAAGCCTCGTTTCCCACAGCTTGCACCAAGGTCGCACCACACAGCTAGTTTAGAACGTGCAACACATGCACTTTGAACTGTGCATGCCCTCACACCATGCAATTCCAGTGAACACTGCCTGGAGCATCTCAGCCTGAACTTTGGAACTCGCAGGCTGTGAATGGCAGGGTTTTTACTAGACATACAAGGTTTCCGTTCTTGTAGAAATGCAATGGCTTTGTTGTAAAAAACAAAGACCATTATTTTTCTATTGCCATTCTTCAGCATGGAAGTATCAAATTAGTGTATCTTTGTACTGCATTATGTCAAAATGTTTGCTTTTAAATTTGTTTGGTGGTGGTGAACGCCTTTAATCCCAGCACTCTGAAGGCATAGGTAGGTGGATCTCTGTGAGTTTGAGGCCAGCCTGGCCTACACATCGAGTTCCAGGAGAGCCAAGGCTACACAGAGAAATCTTGTCTTGAAAAACCAACAAGAACAACAAAAAATCGATGGTAGAGTCACTGAGTTAAGTGCCATTAAAAAAAATATTCCACAAATTCTGGTTTAGGATTAGGACAGAATTTCCAGTAATTTCTGAAATGGCCCCAAATGTATTTTTGTAGTGCATATTTATGTGAAGCAGCATTCTCAGTGTTGACAATTATAAAATCAAAATAGTGATGAACTCTTGAAACACACTAAAGATGCTCCATGTCCTGCAGTAGCAAATATTCAGCCAAGATTTAATTCTTTATCCAAAAATAAACGCATCTATCTCATTAGTATGTAGATTTGCTTTTTTGTTACTAAGCGTGAAAATTATATGTATGTCAAGCAATTGTTTTACAATGAATTTCTTTGGTTGTGATTAAGAATGCATACTGCTCTTGCCTCCACATTAGGTAGCTCACAACTACTTGTAACCCTAGGTCCAGGAAATCTTTCGCCCTCTGGCCTCCTGTAGGCAGAGTTTTCCCCATCCTGCGAGCCACTTCCAAATTACTACAGAGGCTCATATTAATTGTAAATGCTTGGCCGATAGCTCAGGCTTATTACTAAGTAGCTCCTACATTTTACACTAACCTGTATTCTTTATTTACTCTCTGCCATGTGGCAGCACCTTTATTAGCATGGCACGTTCATTTTGCTTCTCCGAGGCTCCTCTCAACTCTCTGACTCCTTCCTCCTTTCTCCCTGTATCCTCCATTTGATCACCGCCTATACCTTTTGCCTGGCTATTGGCCAATCAGATTTTATTAGCCAATGAGAGTAGTACATGCTCATAGTGTACAAAAGGATTATTCCACAGCAGCCTCCCTGTGCACATGCACACACATGGTACACAGAAACTTACTCAGGTACACGTAACCATACACATGATTTTTTTAATCAGAAAATTATTTACGATTTATTGTCATTAATTGTTTGATTTGTGTGCATATATTACGTATTTGTATACGTGGGATCTTGTAACATTTTCTCAGACAAAAACAAATGGTTGCAAGTGGAGCAGTTAAGAGGCCTGCCCTGGAGAAACTTCCTGAAGAGCCAAAGGAGAACAGAAGACCGGTCAAGCCACAGCAGAAGGCATCTCAGATGACAATGTGGGCGAATGTTGTAGAATATTATTTTAACTATGTAAAGATGTGTGACATTTGTTTATGTTGCAGAATATTACTTTAACTGTGTAAAGATGTGTTGCATTTGTTTGTGCTGTATTTGTTTAATGATGTAAGGATGTGTGTTTAATTATGGAAAGACGTGTTGCAGTTTCATCTTGTGTAAGGCACCTGATTGGTCTAATAAAGAGCTGAATGGCCAGTGGTTGGGCAGGAGAAAGGATAGGTGGGGCTGGCAAGCAGAGAGGAGAAATAGGAGGAGAAATCTAGGAGAGAGAGAGAGAGAGAGAGAGAGAGAGAGAGAGAGAGAGAGAGAATGAATGAGTGAATGAAAGAATGAATGAGAGAAGAAGAGGACAAGGGAGAAAGAGAGGGACATGCCTGGGGCTGGTTGTAGTCTTATTGAATTGTGAAAAGCACATTCTACGGACGACATAAAGCCAGAATGCAGAGGTCTTCCCACCTTCTCCTGCCAGGAGAGGACAAAATGATGCGGCACATTTTATCAGTATTGCTTTTATCTTTGTGATCATTTTAAATTTTGTTCTGAGTGGCCCAAAGCCTGGGTGTTGGAGATAAGTATAGGCTGATGCATTTATTACCTCAGTTTACCTTCCAGCTTTGGGCGGATAAGAGCTCCCTGCTTTTCACCTTGAGCCTAAGGGTCGCAGGCCCAGCGGCTCTTCTGCTTCACCTTTGCAGTGTGAGGGTCACTGGCTGAAGGGCTGGAGCTTGGAAATTCTCAACCGCCTTTTGAGAGTCTGCCTCCTTGTCCAATTCCACCGCCTTAGCAGCACCAGCATTGTTGCAGACCCAGTCTGACCATTTGAACACCCTACCCAATCGGAATCTGCTCTCATGTTTTCCTATCCAGATTATGTTTTTTTTCTTATATATATATATAATCTGTACACTTTTTTCCTGATAATCAGATTTGATAGGCCGTGTAAAAGAAAGTGCTTTAAATCTGCCTTTAGCAGATAAATAGCACCAGGAGGGAATGTTCTGTAGGTCTGTTTAGCCTCAGACTCGAATTGTGAACTCACATTTTCCTAGTTCTCCTCTTTACACAGGACAGGCATCTGAGGGGGCTGGGTTCAGTGTGTCCAATTCCCGCCATCATTACATTCTGATAAAACTCCTGCAGTTTAGGTTCTGGCTAAGGATTTTTTTCCCTGTGGGCAGGCTTCATTAAGAAGAATACTGTTATAGAATATTATTTTAAGGTGTGTTATGTTTGTTAATGCTGTGGAACATTTGTTTAATGATGTAAAGATATGTTGCATTCTTTTATGTTGCATTTAACTCTGTGAAACTGTGTTACTTTGTCTAAAACATCTGATTGGTCTAAGAAAGAGCTGACTGGCCAATACCAACACAGGAGAAAGGATAGGCGGGGCTGGCAGGAAGAGAGAATAAATAGAGAAATCTGGGAGGCGGGATCAAGAAGAAGAAGAGGAGAGGAGGATGCAAGAGGCCAGCCTCGCAGCTACACAGCAAGCCACAGAGTAGGAAGTAAAGAAAGGTATACAGATATAGAGAAACAAAAGCCCAGAGGCAAAAGGTAATGGGATAATTTAAGAAAAGCTGGCAAGAAACAAGACAGGTTAAGGCTGGACATTCATAAGAAAGAATAACCTCGTGTGTGTGTTTATTTGGGAGCTGGGTGGTGGGCCCCCAAAAGACTAAAGAGAAAAAAAAATCTTGCTGGAAGAACGGGGTGTGGGGAGGTTTCTCCAGTATTCCCTGTGAGACCTGCTGGAGGCCCTGTAGGTGAAGTTAGTGTGGTGCCTCCCCAGGACTCCGTTCCTCTGAACTTTCAACTCTTAGACCTGTCCACAGTTGTGTTCGAATTGGCTCCAGAAGTTTCTAATCTCAGTCCGACTTTCCTACCCAGACCTGTTGTTCTGTGGACTTTCAGGCCCGTGGGGTGGGGAGGGGGCCCTCTCTGCACCCGCCTGTCAGTCTCCCCAGCTCCTGGGAGGTCTGCTGCTGCTTTCACTTCTCTTACTGGTTAAAGAGTGTTGGGTTTTGCATTTTCCTCTCCTCCCTTTTCCTTGTCTACGCTGCTTTTACGCTGGACCCCAAACTGTCTTGTTCTTTTCCTTTCAGTGAGGTAGGGTCTCGTGCGCAGCCCTCGTGGGCCTGGAAACCAGGGTGGCCTTGACATTTCGGTGAGGGGTTTGTCTCTGCCTCCCCAGTGCGGAGGACCCAGGGCTGTGTTCCTTGGTTAGGCTTTACCCGGAGTGCCTCCTTCAGGGAGCCTTCCCTGACTTTCCGGGTGTACCTCTACTGTGTGTCCCATGGTCCCTTTTGATTCCCAGAGCTTCCATCTTTATCTTTATCATGGTTGTGAGTTCATTGGCTAGATTCCCCTTTTGCTAGCGGGACCTGTGAGGAAAGGGATGTGTCACCTCATTCAGGCTGTTTTCCCAGCTTTACATTCATTCATTCATTCATTCATTCATTCATTCATTCATGCATTCACCTCCCAGTGTCAGGCATGCAGTCCTATTCAAAACTGTGCCCTGGAAGGTGAATGCATGAATGAAAAAATGAAGGAATGAAGTAGGTTATTTATTTCTGTAACCTACAGTTATAAAAAAATTAGAAATGATTCTTATATTGTATAATTATTAATTCCATGATTATTTACTAAAGGTCTACCAGTGTCAGGCAATAGGTTATAAAATTGATTATGAAAAAGATCCAGAAATATGGAAAGATGCTTATAATGCAGTCTAATGAAAGAAAGAAAAAAACAGAATCCAGAGACGCAGAATTATTATAAGCCTAAGCACGTGTAGGAGGCACCCTGGTGGTGCGCACTGGTTTTAAGGCTATTTTTAGTTGAAGGCTCTTTCTTTAGATGAAACCTTAGAAGCCCAAAATACAAAATATAAAAAACAGAGGGTGTTTTTTTTTCCCTGCTTAGCACTGGGGTGTGGGCCAGAGTCTGCCCACCCCTCCCTGCCTGCCCACCCCATCTTCTTCTCTTTCCCCTTTATACTACACATTAGCATCTTCACAGAACATTATTGAGAATTCCTCCAAACAGACTTCTGGCTAAAGATTGCAGCTTAGAATAGCTTTTCTTTGCTCTCTCAGAATGCCACTAAAATAGCAGTAAAGACGCCCACAGGGCTCAGGTCCACGGGATAATAGAAATGGGTGAAGATCTTATGCCAGCTCGGCTTTGGAACATAGGTGAGGACTGGTTGAGAAGGGTCTGACCCAGCAAAGCTGGTACGATGAAAACTCATTTTCTGCAGATGTGGGAGGAAAGGGACCCTGTTTCATAGCACGGACTCAGAGATGACAAATTCTTCAGAAAAGGATGAGATGTAGGAAACGGGGTTTGTGGCAAGTCTTTTGAAGAGGTCAAGTGTCTGTATCCCTTCAGAGCCAGGCTTACTCCTGGGGAAACTGAACAAGAGGTTCCAGACTCCAGGGTGCTGGAAACAATTGACTGGAATAATAGAATTCACTGGTCAGCCTACAGGGGGACACGTGACTCAGATGGACTCAATTGAGTATGCTCTTGGCACTTTTGCTGAAGTTGGCAGGGAAAACTCAGAGTGGAAATATTAAAATGACAGGCATCGGCTGCTGTGACAGAATCGAGCTGGATGGTTGGTGCTGATTGCCAACTCGACAGGATCTAGAATTAAGGAAAGGTTAGCCCCTAAGCATGCCTATGAGGGATTTTCTAGATCAGGTAATTGAAGTGGAAAGGCTCTTCCAAAGTGTGGGCAGAACTATTCCACAGCTCTGGGGTCCAGGACCTCATCAAAAGGAGAAATCAAGTTGAGCAGAAGTGAGCCGAGCATCAGTGGTCATCTCTCTCTGCTTCTAGACTGTGAATGATGTGTGAGCACCTGCTTCATGCTCCTGACACCCGTGCCTTTCATGGACTGCAACCTCCAACATGATACAGACAGGCTGCTTCCTAAAGCAGGAGTATGAGTTCAAGGCTAGCCTGAGCTATTCCTTTCCCAAGTGTGATGACATCTGCCTGTCATGTCAACACTGGGAGGTGGAGGCAGGAGGACCTGAAGTTCAAGGTCAGCCTGGAATACATGGTGAGAAACATTTTTTTTAAAGCCAAATAACAAAATCACAGGAGGTTATTGCTTTGGACTATGCTCTGTTCTAGCCCCCAGCAAACCTGGCTAAAATTCAAATAGAAGCACTCATGTTCAAACCGCCTGTCAGGGTGTTTATCTGACTTCAGGTGAAACCTGAATTAGATCACAGCCAAATCTCCCAAAGAGGTCAGTTCAGAAACCCTGTGTGCTTTAATCCTTACACTAAAGAGGGAACCTGGGATCACCTGACCTGACTGGTCAGCCATCGTCCTATTGTGCTGTCTTCTGTCTCCACCTTACGAGGGAAGTAAATTTGAAATGACTAATCCAATTTTGTTTTCTCAGATCCAGTTTCTTCTGCTTTTCTCATTGTATAATACAGATTGCTGTTTAGACCATTGGAACACTTATTCAATTAGAGGAGTGAAGTGTTACCTCATTCTAGAATTAAAAATAAAGCCAGTTAAGATGGTTGGGTAAACTGTAACTTTGTCCTTTGTTTGATCCAATGCTTTCCTCTCCTCAGAGCAAAAGCCCATGTAAAGTAGACGTGGTGGTTTGAAAGAAAATGGTCCCCAAAGGGAGCAGCACTGCTAGGAGGTGTGGCCCTGTTGGAGGAAGTGTGTCACTGTGGAGGTGGGCTGTGAGGTCTTATATATGCTCAAGCCACGCCCAGTGAGTCACTTCACTTCCTGTCGCCTGCACAAATGTAGAACTCTCAGCTGCCTCTCCAGCACCATGTCTGCCTACACGCCACGTCCCACCATGAGGATAATGGACTGAACCTCTGAACTGTAAGCCACCCAATTAAATGTTTTCAGATGGAAGAGTTGCTGTGGTCATGGTGTCTCTTCGCAGCAAAGAACCCAAAGACAGTAGACAAGCATAAAGTCAAGCGAGAAAGAGAGGAGACACACACGTGTTGAACGTCTTGTCTTCATCCTTGAACTTTCTGACTCTGAAATTTCCTGTAATTCTCCTTTAATTCGATGACTTGCCCAGCATCCATTTCCTTGTTCGCTTCATGCTGCCCTAACATATCACCCCCACCGAATTATTTCCTCATGAGTTTGGAGGTTGCAGATCTTGGCGCTGGAGGTCTGGTTTCACTGAGTTACATGTGCATTATGGCTTATTGATCCAACAGTGCCTACAGGGAATTATGGGGCACATTCATGCTAGTACCTCCTCTCATCCATGTACCTGTTACAGTAAGTCTTCCTGCCTCTGCCTTCTATGTCCTTGGTCAGGAGTTCACCACTAGGCCTGGCCCACACTAGGAAATTCTTCATAGCCCCATTAATCAGTGTATTTTATCTGCCAATATAATTTTCTAAAATTCTTTTTCATTGCTTAGTCAACAGCTACCAATAAACAGCTATAATTCTGAAGCACTTATACTAATAATTAGGCAGTTTGGTAAGAGGAGCAAAATGGAGTGATTTTCTCATATGTTATGATAAGAGAAAAAAAATCTTGAGATGTCTCACATTTGAGTATAAGGGTCAGAAGGTGGAGGGGAAGAGATGAAGCAGCTTTGGGCCAAATGAAGAGAAGCCTGTTTTGTGTTCCTGAATATGTGTTGAATCCCTGACACAAGTCCCATTTGGGGGTGTTATGGTGGTATTCTATTTGTACTGAAATGTGATGGGGCCCCACAACAACAATAATTCCACGTGGACAATAATAATATCACTAAGCTGACAAACATCATCTACAGATCAACTTTGAACGACAAGGTGCTCAGAGCAATTTTGAGATGACTAGCTGAGATGATCCAGTCTCAAAGACTACTTGAATAAGGACTTGAGATAAACCCTGAACTTTGGCATTATACACAGACTGGATAACGAAGGATATAGTTACCTTTCCTAGAATTTGACAATTAACCTAAAATTTTTCTTTCAGGATAAAGATAACTTTGCCCATACCCAGCAGGAAGCAATTTTAAGAATACAATGCCCACATTCCCAAAGAGGTGGTGTGGGGCAGGTGGTTTTTCGGTCTTTTTAATGGGTTTTGGGTCTGGGATAATTTTCATTGTTTAGGGGGGTTGGTTACAAGTTGTTGTCAAGGGTTAAGAAAAAGGCTAACCAAAGGAGATTAGATTTAAGGTTCTTGTTTAAAAAAAAAGAAAGAAAGAAAAAAGAAAAGAAAAAGACAATTACTAGTTTTAAATACTTTACATGGGATTGGATTGTTTTATATTGTATACAAATTTGAAATTGATATTGTTAGAAAATGCTATATGTATATATATATATATATATATATATATATACATATATATATATATATATATATATATATTTGGTTTTTCCAGACAGGGTTTCTCTATGTAGTTTTGCGCCTTTCCTGGAACTCACTTGGTAGCCCAGGCTGGCCTCGAACTCACAGAGATCTGCCTGCCTCTGCCTCCCAAGTGCTGGGATTAAAGGCGTGCGCCACCACCGCCCCGCCAGTATATTTCTAATTGTATTTATACCATTCATTTAACAATGTAATGCAATTTTCTAATCCTTGAATGTTATTATTACCAACTATTAGGATATAAAGAAATGAATGTTAGTAGTTAGACATTACAATAGAACTTGTAGTCATATTTGATATGTTTTAAAAATTGAACAGATATATTTTAGACAGGTCATCTTCAAACCCTTCAGAGATCTACAGAATATGGCATTTAAAGTGTTTCAATAACTTAAAATTTTTTCTTTTTTGAGACATGTCGGCTCCTGGCAGTACCAATCTACTTCAGAGAAAATATGGGCATTGAAGAAACTACATATGGAGTTAACTTTCATTGTGGCAAATGTTAGCCACTGGACAACAAAGTATCCTCAAATCAACAGGACAAAATGGACAGACAGAACATGAAACAAAGGACTACTGATTCCTGCCAAAACAAGTGTGGTTATGGCTTTGTCAAAAGGCATCTTCTGAGGCCAGGACAATATGGCCCCATCCCTGAAGTGGCCTTCGCAATCCGGAAAAGGTACAGTACCCTTTTCTTCGAAGGTAGCTGAACAGGCAGTGGGCCGATGGCTTCTGTTGTGCAATGGAACAGCAGCTGAAACAGTTATTCTTGAAGAGTAACTAAGCTCACGCCTCTCAATAGTAGACTGGCATTTAATAGAGGGATGTGGAGAAGAAGGGGATGCTGAGATGAAGCCATATATACACAGCCAAGAAGAATGGACAGCTGAATTCAAAAACCGTCAACAATTTCCAGAATTTAAAATCCTAAATCATGACAGGACACTAGTGGAATTCAGGTGTTTCTGGTACATGGACTGCTCTCACCCAATGTGAGGTTGAACTGTTGACCTTGTGTACATCCTACTTCACAAATGAGTCTGTCAGATACGATAAGCCTATAGGCTGAAGATGATGCCCCAACACTGCGGAGAAACCTCAGGTGACTGTCCAGGCAGATGGCTGTTTCTGTCAACTCACAAATTTTTTGGAAGTTGCTTGCATGCACTTCCTGTTTTTATTTTTGTTAGCTAATATTATTTCCTTCTTGGGTCTCTGAGGGAGTTAAAGATTAGTTAGTTATAGTTGAATGTTAGTTATAGTTAAAGATTAATTAGGATAGAAAATGAATTAGATACATTTTGGACTTATCAAAATAGGATAGATAATGGAATTATTTTCTCTGATTTGTCAAATACAAATGGACTAGACATTGTTTAGGTATTTATTACTTGTATATATTGTATATAGTTATTGTACTTTTGTATATAATTTTTCTTTTGTTAGTTATAACCTTTTGCTTTTTTTCTTTTTATTAAAATAAAAAAGGGGAAATATGGTGGTATTCTATTTGTACTGAAATGTGATTTTAATTTTATGTTAATAAATAAAGTTGCCTAGGGGCCAGAGCTATTAGAGCCATACAAAGAGCGTGGCGGTGGTGGCACACGCCTTTAATCCCATAGATCTCTGTGTGTTCAGGGATACAGCCAGCATTGGAGACATATGCCTTTAAGACCTAGAGGGCTGTACTTACAGGCAGTGACGAGACAGTCATGTGTTTGGGTTTACAACCAATGAGAAGGCAGAACAGAAAGACTATTTAAAGACATATACACAGAAAATAGCTCTCTTTCGGGAAGCTAGGAACACTGCAGGAGGAAGGGTAAGATTTTAGCTCTGAGCTCTGACCTCTAGGCTTTCTCTTTTACATTGGTTCTGTGTTTCTCATTTAATAAGACAATTGGTTACATCTACAGGGTGTTGTTTGTTTTAGCTCTTTTGGGGGGCCCACCACCCAGCTCCCAAATAAATCACACACAGAGACTTATTCTTAATTATGAATGTCTGGGGTTAACTTGGCTTATTTCTAGCCAGCTTTCCTTAATTTATCTTGTCTACCTTTTCCCTCTTGGCTTTTCCTGTTCTCTTCTGTAAATCTTTCTCTTACTCCATGGCTTGCTGTGTAGTTGGGTGGCTGGCCCCTGGAGTCTATTGGTAAAATTATTAAGGCCACTCCACGTAGTTAAAAGGGAGGTTTATTTAGTGGCATAACTTACAAATGAAGGGATAGGTAGGTTGCAGGGTCTGGGGAAGGCATAGTGCAGTCCAGTGGTGTTCTCTGGAGAACTCTGCTTGGTCTACCTCCAGGGTCCAGGGTCCAGGAACCAAGGGAGCTGGCGCATCAGGATCTCGGGTCTTCAGTGTCCTCTCTTGACCCTGCCTTGTAGGCGTGACAGTTACCAAAGCCTCAATGGGGGTTGGAACTTCCAGATCAAAGCTGGAATGGCTACCCACTACAGGAGTCCTCCTTCTCTCTCTTTCCTTAATCTCTTTTCCTCCCAGATTTCTCCTTCTATACATTTTTTTTCTCTGCCTGCCAGCCCCACCTATCCTTTCTCCTGCCTTGATATTGGCTATTTAGAGCTTTATTAGACCATCAGGTGTTTTACACAGGCACAGTAACATAGTTTCACAGAGTTAAACAAATGCAACATAAACAAAAGTAACACACCTTAAAATAATATTCTACAACAGGGGGGACTCCCAGGTGCCACCATACCTGCCCCCAGGTAAGCTTTCTAGACTGCTAAGTTCAGCCAATCACAGAGAGACAAAGTTGCCCTGTTCTGCACAATTCTACTCCTCATCTCAATAACTAGTGTAGACCCAGTGTAAACTATTCATGCTTTCTCTTCACAAGTTTTCATCATAGAAGTAGTTTATGGCTCTTAAGTTTGCCAGGCATGTTTCCAACTGCTATCCTGCCTCGATGGTAGTAGCTACAGGGACATGCCTTCTGACCTGGTCCTTTCCCTGGCCTCTCTAAGGCTCAACAAGGCCTCATTGCAGAGATCCCTCAGCCTCAAGAGCTTTGGTGTGACAGTTGGAAGTGCTGTTGTTCTGGATGAGGGACAGGTGGGAGCTGAAATTGCTGGCTTCTGGTCCTCACAGTATCCTGATGCTGAGTCACCGGGTTAAGATGTTGTCCTGGAGTCACTTAGACTCTCTGGGCTCTGGCATGTTTATTTACAAACTGAGGCTAAACTGTATATCTGTGTGTGAGTGAATATGTGTGTGTGAGTACATGTGAGCACGTGTGTGACTATGTGAGCATGTGTGACTGTGTGTGTGGCTGTGTGTGTATGTGCATGAGACTGTGTATATATATATATATATATATATATATATATATGTAAGTGACCATATGTATGTGATTGTGTGTCCTTACCTTCCATCTTGCTTTGAGATCAGTGTTTCTCTTTTGTTGTTCACTGCTGTGTATGCCCACCATGCTAACCAGCCAATGAGCATTCAGGGATTCTCTTACCTCCACCTTCCATCTCTCCATGGGAGCACTGGCTTAGAGATGCGCCTCCCTGCCAGCTTTTACAGGAGTACTGGGGGTTCAAGTTCAGACCCTCACACTTGTGTGACAGTCACTTTATCTATATAGCCACCTCTCCAGCTCCATTTTTATGATCTTTGACACTACCATTCAGTATCATACTTGCAAGGATATCTTACGTGAGCAGGTGCTTTGAAAGTTACATTCCTGCTGGGTATGGTGGTGCACACCATTAATCTCAGCACTGGGGAGGCAGAGGCAGTTGGATCTCTGAGTTCAAGGCCAGCTTGGTCTACAGAATGAGTTCCAGGCCAGCCAGGGCCATAGTAAGGTCCTGCTCTAAAAACCCTGGTATATTCGCCCTCCTTTCTTATTTCATATGTAATGGCAATCATAGCACTGGGTCATTGTGAAACACTTCATCAGATGCACTTCTAGGTACTGGCTGCATGAGTGAGAAAGAAACGGCTAAAATTTGGCAATAATTAAATTATAGTATCTTTTAATTAGTTGAACGTTTTCTTTTCATTTTTTTAAAAATTTTTGTTTTTCATTTGTTTGTTGAGACAGGGTTTCTCTGTGTAGCCCTGGCTGTTCTGGAATTCACTTTGTAGACCAGGCTGGCCTTAAACTCATAGATCCAACTGCCTCTGCCTCCTGAATGCTGGGATTAAAGGTGTGCGTCACCATTGCCAGGAGAGCATTTTATTTCTTAATGAGTAACTCCCCTAACCTACCTGTCTTAGAGTTACTTACTGCTTTGATGAAACGCCATGACCGAGAGCAACTTGGGGAGGACAGAGTTTATTCGGCTTCTCTATCCTGAGTCACAGTCCACTGAGGGAAGTCAAGGCAGGAACTCAAACAAGGTGGGAACTTGGACACGGGAGCTGATACAGAAGCCATGGAGGGGCGCTGCTTACTGGCTTGCTCCTCATGGCTTGCTCAGCCTGCTTTCTTATAGAATCCAGGACTATCTGGCCATAGATAACCCCCACAGTGGGCTGGGCCGTCCCTCATCAATCACTAATTAAGAAAATGCCCTACAGGCTTGCCTGCTTACAAGCCCATCTTATGGAAGCGTTTGCTCAATTAAGGTCCCCTCTGCTCAGATGACTATGCTGGTATCAAGCTGAGTTAGATCCAGCCAGCACACTGCCCTAAAACCTAATGTGGTTAAGATAAGAATAAAAACACTGTTTTATCGAATTTTTAACTTCTTGGCCATTCTCAATTGTAACATGAATTGCTAAACGGCCTTGCTAATAAAAAGCCCAGAGCCAGATATTGGGGTGAAAACTGAGAGATCAGACGAATAGAACAAGCCACAGCCACAAGTTCTTACTGTAGGAAATCCTCAGCCCAAGAGAGAGCTACTTCCTGTATACTCACGCCTACATACCTTTCTGTGCTCTGCCATCTTACTTCCTCTCCGCCCAGACCTCCAGACCTCTATGGTTAACTAGTGCTGGGATTAAAGGCCTGTGCCACCATGCCTGGCTCTGTTCCCAGTGTGGCCTTGAACTCACAGAGATCTGGATGAATCTCTACCTCCCGAATGCTAGGATTAAAGGCATGCGATACCACTGCCTGACCTCTGTGTTTAATCTAGTGGCTGGCTTTTTCCTTTGATCCCCAGGCAAGCTTTATTTGTTAGAGCACAAATAAAATAACTCCACACTAATTCCTCAGAATTGTGCTTTGAGTCTAGATCTTATTAATCAACTCACTTGTCAATCTGCAATTACTGAGTCTCTGACACTGAGGAATGTGGGGGGAGTTGGGAAGGGAGGACACAAAAGAAGTAATATATGCTGTGTGCTTCTAATAAGACACCTACTGTGTGCTGTGAGCACTCCCACAGAACACACAGAAATGGGCCAATGGGCCGAGGGTATAGGTCAGTGGCAGCATGCTTACCCAGCACGGATTGGGGCCTTGCACTCAAGACCCAGCACTATAAAACAAAAACTACGCCAAGGTGTTAGCACAAGTTTTCCAATAGAGTAATCCCACATTCTTTCATCCCTTCAATAAAAACCCATCAACTGCCCACACAGGCTCGGAAGCTCTCTGTGAATGCAATTAAATTCTAATCCTCACAGAGTTGACATCTTAGTTAAGTGTGTATCTGAACACAAGAACAGGATTTAGGTGAAACAAGGGTTAATCATCCCTCTGCCAGCAACTTCACAGTAAGCAGCAGGGGGCAGAGGAGCTCTGGATCTCACCTCTGCACCTGCCCAGCAGTCAGGGAGCTGGTCCTCAGGGGGTGTGCACAGAACAGATCCTCACCTGCCTCCACAATCCGTTATCAACAACCATGGAATGAATTGAAGAGTAAGAATTGTCCAAACTTTGTAGGTCAGTTTAAAAAACATAAGTAATAAAATAAATTGTTACCATGTCAAGAGAGGGGAATGTAACTGATTATTCTCCTTAATTACATTACTATTCAAAAGAGAGAAAAACATACCTTCATATTAATGAATACAGAAAAAGTCAATATCAATTTATGAAGAGTCTGTCATATATGAATTTGAATTAACAACACCCCCCAAAACCACACCTTGCAATTTACACTGCTATGCTGTTTTAAAATTTAATCCTGAGCAAACATTCTGTGAAAGCTCTTATGAGAGGATGAAGTTGATGAGAAAGATTATGATTGCTCAGGTGCTGTCATGGCCACTGTTCTACCATGACCTATCTCAGATCTAGTGTTTGATGCCCAAGCAGAGCATGCCACACAGGTTGGTGATGGAGGTGCACCCAAGACAAGTTCCAGCAGCTTAAGTGATCCTGAGCCGTTAGGGACTCAGCTCTCAACAACTGCATGTTGTTAAGTCCATTTGTGTCAGGGCTTCTCTGAGTGGAGCTGACCGGAGATAACAGTGCTGACTAAAGACGGGCGTTGTTGTATGCTAATTGAATTTATTACAAAATTATGGCAAATGCAGAAGTTGTTTAAAGGTTAAGTCAAGAAGCTTTTAGAGGGGAAGGATGTTTGGCATGATGTACAGCTGCTAGTGTGAAATCATATTAAAAGTAGACCAACTTTTAGTCTTCTGCCTTATTGTTCTTAAAAACCTCTCGCCGGGCGGTGGTGGCGCACGCCTTTAATCCCAGCACTCGGGAGGCAGAGCCAGGCGGATCTCTGTGAGTTCGAAGCCAGCCTGGACTACCAAGTGAGTTCCAGGAAAGGCGCAAAGCTACACAGAGAAACCCTGTCTCGAAAAACAAACAAACAAAAAAAAAACAAACAAAAAAAAAAAAAAAAAACAAAAAAAACCCAAAAACCTCTGTAGTCAGCACGCCTCCTTATTCCCTAGGACCACACCTAGCACTGCTCTAGGGGTACCAATACCACAAGAGATGAGGAAATTAGCACGGAAGGAGCTGGAGAGATGGCCCAGGGTTTAAGAGCTCTTACTGCTCTTGCAGAGGACTGGGGTTCAAGTTCCAGCATCCCATGGTCCTCACAAATCTGTGTATCTCCAATTCTAGGGGATGTGATGCCCTCTTCTGGCCACTGCAGGCACCACATGCACATGGTTCATTTGTACACATGAAGGCAAAACACTCTTACACATAAAATAAGAACTTAAAAATCTTTTAAAAATAAAGAAAAATAGTATTGAAACTATAGGTTGAAGCCATATGAATGTAGGCTAGGGAGTCGCAGGCTTCCATGGGAACCTCATCAAGCCCCAGTGGGTACCCCAGATCTTGATGTGAGGTAAGGAGTTGCCCAATGTTACTTTCCATAGATTATGAAATGAGAGCGCACACTGCTTACCTGCTAGGTGAAGGTAACGGTGGGTGTTGGGATGGGTGAGTCTGTGGGGTTGGGGTGGGTGAGAAGGGCTGTACATAGGTCGGGGGAACAAAGTCGGCAGAGAAAACTCAGAATGAGCATCAAACACAAGCTGTGCTCTCTCCTGGGAACAATGGGCAATGCTGGGTTTACAATGGATTCGGATTTAAATATTAGCTTCTCTCTTCAATTCCAAAAGCCTCGTAGCATTAAATTCTTACTTTGGGCTTTCCTGTGAATTTGGTAGCAGATGCCGATTACCAGTTTAATAAGGAGGAAACTGTGATGGGAATAGTTGGGTATTCCGCCACCGTCAGGATTAGTTTATAGATCAACAGATGGGTCTCTGGTGTACTTTTTCAAAATACATTTATTTATTTATTTATTTGTGTGTAAGAGGGCATGTGCATGCCACTGCACGTGTATGTGTGGAGCTCAGCAGACAACTTCCAGAAGCTGGTTCTGTCCTTCTATCATGAGGGTTCTGGGGATCAAAACCATGAGGGTCAGGCCATCAGCAGGTACCTTTACCCACTGAGCCATCTGGCTAGTCTTCGATGCACCTTTTAAGGAAGGAAAGAAAATTAGATGGGATTGCAACCAGTGAACTCTCTGAAGCTCTTATTTGAGACTGTATTCTGACAAAGCCGGTGAAGTTAAAATGGGCATTCCCAATGACCAGCCATCGCATTTCTAAACATACAACCAAGAGACATCTCCCGTGTGAGCCTTAGACGCAGGTGAGAATGTCCTGCCAGTCTGAGTTCACCGATCCCACTCAGTGCTAAGCCGATCTTCAAGGAAGATCACCTTTCAGCCTCTCTGGCAGGACGCATTGGTCAGTGCTACAGCTCTCAGGACTCCACCGCTCCCGCAGCAGAGTTCTCCCTGCTCGGGCAGCCCGGCCGGTGCCAGCAGCTCCTGGTTACACGGCCTGGTGCCTTCCACTGCCCGCCTTCCACCCAGGGCTCCCCTGTCATAAGGTACAAGATGCAGTGGGACCATGCGGGTTATGCCTGTTTGATAGTGCTCAGGAGGCTTCAGGCGGTTAGAAGGCATCTTCTGCGCCGCCTGCTCACTCCTCGGTCTGACACCCCGGGGGGAGGGGGGGGGAGAACGACCCAGCAGCTGCTTCTATGCTCTTCAGAGGTTCATAAGTTACTTTGTATCAAGATGAACTTTATCCGCAGTGAGGCCGAACATGAGTCTAGGAGTGAATTCTTCCCCTCCCTAAAAGGACTCTTTAGAAAAATAGTTCCGCGGGGAGGCGGTGGTGCACGCCTTTAATCCCAGGGCTGGGAGGCAGAGCCAGGCGGATCTCTGTGAGTTTGAGGCCAGCCTGGTCTACCAAGTGAGTTCCAGGAAAGGCGCAAAGCTACACAGAGAAACCCTGTCTCGAAAAAAACAAAACAAAACAAAAAATAGTTCCATGTAATTTGTCTCAAAATTCCTACGTGACGAAACAACCCACCCTGCTTTCTAGTGCTAGAGAGCCCAGCTCAGGGCTCTAAACCCAAGTCACCATCACTGATGCCCTATAGCATATGGATGCCCACAAGATTGTGTCTCAGACAAAATTGTGTTCGGGAGAGAAGTCAGTAGTTTGAGGATAATTTTAACACATTTTATTTTGTAAAATTGGTCAAAAATTCAGAAATTCATCCTAGAATTCTGGGGTGAGGTAACCTTGGATTAAAGACCTGTCTCTAGCTATCACAGGTTATTGACTCTTGGGCCTCGGGATGGTTTGGCAGGTAAAGGTGCTTACCACAGAAGCCTGGTACCTGGAGCTGGATTTCTAGAGCCCATGTCCAGGTGGGAGGAGACAGCTGAGGTGACAAAGCTGTCCCCTGACTGTGCCCATGCTATGGCTCGTGCACCCACACAATAATAATAGAATTTGAAAAACCATTAATTTTTTTAAAGTTCCAGCGTCTCTTTTGTTGAGAATGGAATAGTGTATACATCATACAGCTGTTGGAGATCTTCAATGGGAGAAGTCAGAATCTCACATTTAACAAGAAATATTATTGTGATTATTATACCTGGGGAGGTAGCTTCATTGGCAAGGAGCTTGCTGTGTAAGTATGGGGACTGAGTTTGATCCCCAACACCCACATAAAAAGTTGGGTATGGTGTGTGCACTGGAGAGGCAGAGATGGGGGGGATTCCTGGATCTCACTAGCCAACTAGCTTAGGCTAATTGGCAAGCCTCGGGTTCCAGTGAGAGACCCTAAAAATCAAGGACAGAGGGCACCTGTGGTTGTCTTCTGCTCCCCCACATGCACTTAGCAGCCTAAGCATCCACATCCTCATACACCTGAGCACCCCCCAATCTCACACAGGTCAGTGCACATGGAAAGAAAATGTACTACTTATTTACTATTATTAAATAAATAAATAATAATAAATTATTATTTATTTACTATTATGACCCACAGTAGTCCTGGTGAGAAAAATTATTTGTGAACAGAGAAAAAAAAGGGTGCTGGTTAAGGCTGTTTATGGTTATTTTGAGACAGACAAATTCTAGTTGAAAGTTTCACCACAGAAAGCAGCATACTTTTTAAAAATTATTTTAAAATAATTTTTTATTTTAAACATGTGTGTGTGTGTGTGTGTGTGTGTACATGCTTGTATGTGTGAAACTAATTCATTTTATGGGGCGCTGAACTTTTTCTAAGCACAAGGAGAGATGGGAATCAAGCTGGACCAGGACCCTCAGGCACCTCAAAGGTGGCACCTGGCTTATACTGCCTTTGTTTCTGTTTCAGAAGGGGCGGGTCTGCACCGGGCAGCCATACCAGGCTGACACCCACGGATAGAATGAAGACTGGGACGTGGTGCCTTTGATCCATCAAATGTGCTTTTGAAGAAGATTGCCTGGTCTCTGGGAAAGAGTACAGGAGCCCAGAGCCCAAATGGCTGAGGCTCAGTGGGAAAGGGGTCCCAGGGAAGAGCCGAAGAAGGCGGAAGCTGAGTATTAGTTATATTTCCTATTTCTGTGACGATACACTATGACCAAGGCAAATTATAGAAGGAAGAGTTTATTCTGGGCTTAGAGTTTCGGAGGGAGGGGAGTCCACCCCGGCAGGGCAGCGTGGCAGCAAGTAGAAAACATTGCAAGGGAGCAGCAGCTGAGTGCTCACATCCCAAACCCCACGCGGGAAGCAGAGAGCACATTTGAAATGGCAGGAGTCTCTGGAAAACTCAAAGCCTGCCCCCAGTAACACACCTCCTCCAACAAGACCACACCTCCTAATCCTCCCCAGACAGTTCCACCAACCGAGGCCCAAGCCTTCAAGCATGCAAGCCCAAAGGGGCCATTCTCATCCAAACCACCACAAGTGGCAAGCTGGGGCAGTGGGGACAGTTAGTTAGTGTAGAAGCGGACACAGGGACCACTCTGCTATCCAGTCTTCCATGTCAAGCCTGCATCCACTGATGTTTCTGCCTGGGGGGGGGGACGGGGGGACGGGACGGGACTCTGCAGCCTGGAACCTTTATCAGGCTGCCTGGAGCTCATTTCCCGCTTCCCTACCACAAAGCAGCTCAGCCGAAGCCCAGAGAAGGACCTCCTTCCTGAGAATCGCCAGTTCCCAGAAACCACTCGTCCCAAACGGTGCGCGCAAACCTAGTGTACGAGGACAGGCGGAATCAGAGCTAGTTCACCATGCTCTAACCACACATCTCCCCTCACCCCCATCTTTGAATAGGCCAGGTTTCTGTTTCAGGGTCTCAGCACACGCCATTCCTCCTGCCTGGGAGGCTGATCCCCAGAGTGTTACTGAATTCCCAAGGGAACTGCAGCCTGACTGTCATCACCTCCCAGAGGCTTGCCCTGACCTCTGTTGACTAGTGACCACCGACCTGCGGCCCAGACACTATCAACTAAGTCACCAGTCTCCTTTCTTTCTCCCTTCTATTCTTCAGTTTCTTCTGCCTCCCCTGAGAAGTCAGTCACAGACCTCAGCCCACAGGATAGTCCTTCCTTTTCTCTCGTGGACATTTCCTGCATTTATCCTTAGTCTCCATCTCATCCTCCAACTTATGCACTCACTGTTAAGGAAAGATGTATGTCCTGGGATGTTACCAAGTTTAAGGTTTTGGGCTTGTTGAATGCTTTAGAATGTTTTTGTAGGTGTGCTGCCGCCGAGGCCTTCTTTCTGGTTGCTATGGGTGCAGTCCACTGTGGGTTTAAAGATCCAGGTACATTTGTCACACACCTAAGTACACTTGTGGCTGGCCCCTAGTGTTCGGTAGTGTGCATGTCAACCATTCTCCCAAGATGCATTCAACTGCCTATGTGGGGCTCCATAGTGAGGATACTCATTCTATCCTTCTAGAGACCTGTTTGGGAATGGGCTAATGTACACCCAGGACAGATGTTTAAATACAGACACATTCTATTCATCTTACATATATTTATTCAGGGAGTCATCACAACCCAACGAGGGGGCACGATCCTCATTTTGCAGAAGAAGAAATGCAGGCACAGTGTACTCGCCCCACAGGGAGCCACTGCCACGATTTTCTGCCCATTACCTACCGTCTGTGCTTGTCCCAGTCAGCAATCCCCTAGTCTTTAGGCTGTGGAAAGGTGGTGGGTTCAGACGTCACGACGGTCACCAGGCTAGGTGGACACCAGCACTGTCCCCATGTTACCCCTCCACTTCTGTCCAGCAGATATGGTACCTCAAGGTGGAGCTGGGCAATGATCTACCAGAAATAGTGGTCAGAGAAAGAAAACAGTTGGGACTCTGCCTCCTCGGTGACCAAGAGTGACTTCCTCTGCTTTGCCTACCCTTCACCCACAGCAGGCCACAGCTGTCCCTCCTCAGTCCCAGGGATTTCTGTGGCCTTTGCCTAGATTTGCATAGATTTGTAGATCTGCACATCTCTTCCTTGTTGCTGGTGTAACATGCAGCTTGGATTCGGGGTAGGGGGTGTCCCTTACGTTCTTCAGTTTTTATCACTATTGGGTATTGCCATCTTGGTTTGTTCATTTACCTGTTTATCTCTCCAGTCCCCCAGTAAGATGGAAAATGCCTCACTAGCAAGGGCCAGATCTGTCTTATTTATGCCCCAGTCTTCAGATCAGTGCCAGCACATGGCAGTTGGAGGAACGTAAGAACTGGCCATGTTTTCTACAGAAACACAATGGAACCTTCTCTCCTTTGGGGGCTCATACCCCAACCCAGTTCTCCCATCTCAGAGTCTTGACAGGCCCTCAAGAGTCCCAAGCTGGGGACTAAGCCTCTAACATATGGGCTTTAGAAGACGGTTTGAAATCTGAGCTGCGGCACTCTCCCAACAATAAAAGGAGTTTTTTAGCCCTTCTCCTTGGGTAGTTGCCAAAACTGATAATTGATGACTGTTTTGAGGCTAGGAAAATCTATCATCTTGCTGATATGACAGATTTTTTTCCTTTCCTTTCTTATTTCTTGCAGTATGCTGAGCTACAACCCCAGTCTTACTTCACTAAGTTTCCTAGGCTGACCTTGAACTCACTCTGCAGCCCAGGCAAGCTTTGAACTTGCAATCTTCCTGTCCTGCTCTGCTGAAGCTTTCTGAGCAGCTAGAATTATAAGCTGTAGTTGATTTTCTTTTTTCTTTTCTTTTCTTTTTTCTTTTTTTTTACTCTTTGGGGGCACCCCACCCAGCTCCCAAATAAACACATGGAGACTTATTTATGAGTCTTAATTATGAGTGCCCAGCCTTAACTTGGCTTGTTTCTAGCCAGCTTTTCTAACCTAAATTAACCCATTTATCTTCTTCTATGTTTTACTTCTGGGCTTTTTGCCTTTCTTCTTATTCTATATATCTTTCTCCCCTTCTTACTCTGTGGCTGGATGGCTGGCTCCTGGCGTCCTCCTCTCCTCCTTTTCTCACTCCTCACCCTTTTTCTCTAGAGCCTAGATTTCTCCTCCTATTTATTCTCTCTGCCTGGCAGCCCCGCTTATCCCTCTCTCCTGCCTCGGTATTGACTGTTCAGCTCTTTATTAGGCCATCAGGTGTGTTAGACAGGCACAGTAACACAGCTTCACAGAGTTAAACAAAGGCAACATAAACGAATGCAACATGCAGGGTGGCAGTAGTGCACGCCTTTAATCCCAGCACTCAGGGGGGCAGAGCCAGGTGGACCTCTGTGAGTTCGAGGCCAGCCTGGGCTACAGAGCAAGATCCAGGAGAAACCCTGTCTTGAAAAAAACTATAAAAAAAGAATGCAACACACCTTTGCATCGTTAAATAAATGCTCTGCAACATAAACAAAGATGACACATCTTTAACTAATATTCCCCAACAACAGGTTCACATCGCCAGGCCCAGCCCGGTTTTTATTTCTTAACATAAATTCATAGAAGAATTAATGAGACCATCTTCAAAAGACTAGAAAGCTGGCTCAGTGTGTAAGAGTGCCCATCGCATGAGCAGAGAACTGGCATTTAAATTCCAGCACCGGCACAAAAACCTGGGTGGGATGGCTTGCACGCGAGCAGCCTCGGCACTGTGATGGGAGGACGCTGAGAGCTGGAGGGCCAGCCACTGTGGCTCCAGGTCTAGCCAGAGACCCTGTCTCATGTGGGGAAGGCAGAAAGTGAGGAAGCAGGGCACTGGACCTTCTCCTCTTGCATCCATGCCCATGATGGGAGTATGTCCCTGCACACATGTGTTTAAATGTAGTATACTGTTTTTTAAACAGTATACTACATTCTCACACCTATGATAAACATATAATAGTTTTAAGATAGGCTGAATAGTTGGATTTGTTTGAGACAGCATCTCTCTAGCCCTGGCTGTCCTGGAACTTGCTATGTAGACCTGGCTGGCCTTGAACTCACAGAGATCTGCCTGCTTTGCCTTCCTGAGTGCAGGGATTAAAGGCATGAGTCATCATGCCCAGCAAGATGAATTAAAATTTTCTATGAACAAATACCCTTAAAGTTTCACAGGCACATGGGAATGAAATGTGCAGTTCAAGGATTAGGAAGTTGATCACCAGGTCTTCACTGGCCTGGGCTTTGAACTTGTGTCTTGCACCAATGGTCAAAGCGAAGTCACATGGCCAAACCCAGTCACTGTGAGGGGGACAAAGTACAAAGTCCCATTGCCAAGGGAGTGAGTACAAGGAGACGTGGGGGCTGTCAATCACCTCTGCCACACGAACAGAGCAAGCAGGTCCACTTCCCAGTCACAGTGGCTTCCCATCAGAGGATCAGAACTTCCCTGGGAGCTCTGGAATGAAGCACAGGGGATTTTTCACTCTTCATTGAATTGACCATAAATAACTTTTGAAGTGGACACCAGATCCATAAAGTTCTGCCTTGGCAAACTTTCAAGTTAACTATTTAAGCCAGTTACTATTTAACTCCCAATGAACAAAGACCTCTGAACACAAGGTCTCTCCAGTGGTCATTGCCAGATGATGAGGGAGTTCGTCGAACAAGTCTCACAGTACTTTTCTTGCAGTTCAGTTTACTGAATGCTTAATAGTGTAAAAACAGCAATTACCAAGAACAGGAACAGTCTACCCAGGAGGCACTAGTTTGGGCACAAATCAGGACCAGTCACACTCTTGAAGAAATGTATCCTTTCTTTTGATAAATCTGGAATAACCAGCTATATCAATCCTATTGTAGATTGAGGATAAGAAGGAAGAAAGAGGTAAAGAAATTAATTAAAAACATAAATCCTGAGGCAACACACACACAAAAGCCATCCATCTCCTAAGACCCTTCTTGACAATTCTCGGGCTCTGAGAGACATAAAAAACGTTTTTATTTAGTTAATGACTTTCTTCCAAGTAGTTCAAATCCTTCATGAAGAATCTCATCTATTTGTCATGCAAATAGGCAATGCATTCATTCTTATGTTGCATATATATTTAATGCGTTCCTGTGAAAAATGAAAATAGCTGATAAAAAGTCTAGCCATTTAGTTCTTTGTCTCACTTTTATTTTACTTCAAGGTGGGGATTGACAGTGAAATAATGAAGAAGCAATCTTTATTATTCATTGAATGCCTAAACTGTATCAGCTAACATTTTCTACACACAAACTCCCTCAAAGTCTAGGGCACATGATAATAATATACCTTGTTCTAGGATGAATATCAGGGCTTTTAAGATCCAAGAAGAGTCTAAAAACAGGCTAATTCCCATGGAACATACAGTTTGGGGAGGTATTAACTATATATATGTGTGTGTGTGTATATATATATGTATATGTATATATATATATATA
This sequence comes from Peromyscus maniculatus bairdii, assembly GCF_049852395.1. Taxonomy (NCBI): domain Eukaryota; kingdom Metazoa; phylum Chordata; class Mammalia; order Rodentia; family Cricetidae; genus Peromyscus; species Peromyscus maniculatus. The sequence continues at coordinate 93,084,034 of NC_134858.1, read as the reverse complement.
TATATATATATATATATATATATACAAAACCAATGGGAAAAATGAGAAGAAAAACACAAGTTCTGAAATGCTAATAAAAGTAGTTGGAGGGGCAATGTTTTCTTTACAGCATCGTTTAGCCTGAACTCATTTTTTTTTAAAGATTTATTTATTATGTATACAGTGTTCTGCCTGCATGCCAGAAGAGGGCGCCAGATCTCATTACAGATGGTTGGGAGCCACCATGTGGTTGCTGGGAATTGAACTCAGGACCTCTAGAAGAGCAGCCAGTTGAGCTGCTCCTAACCATTGAGCCATCTCTCCAGCCTGAACTCCTTTTGAAACAGTCCCATTACTCACGTGGGATGACATGGCATGTGCCCGGGTCCCAAAATGATCACTAATTAGCCCAAATCAACCCAGAGGCTTAAGGGTGGGTTCTGGTAATTCACAGAATTCCTGTGGTGTAGGGACTGAATGTGGGCCAGAGTTCAGAACTGTGTGGGACTTCTGGGATACAGGTACTCTGAGGGGTGCAGATGTGAGGCCTGGACCCCCTTCTGAAGACCTCACAAGGTTTGATGATGACCTTACCACCTGCTTGTCCCTGTTCCCTAGTGTAGAAACTGTCAGGGCCAGATAGATAGACCCAGTCCCAGGCTGCTTTCCCACCAGTCACGGGCCATCACACCCTTCCTCCCCTGACCAGGCTCTGTAAATCCTGATCTGGTGAAAGGGAGCAGCCGAGAAGTGGAGATTCATCTTGGTGGGTCAGCAACGACTGCAGTAGTTCTCCTGTGGGGACTTCAAGGGATGGCCATTGGTGCCCGCATCCAGGGACACAAGACAGCAGCACCCTGCCCATTAGCACTGTATTTACCAGTTTGCTTCTCTGGAGAGAGTTCCCTGCCATGCCTTCTGCCCAGCCTTTGGACTATCCTTTTAACAAATTGGTAGCGCCCTTAATCGGTCAGAATCAATTTTTAGTGCTTAAATTTGATAACCCCCAGTGGAACTATTAGCCAAAATATTGTTGTCTGAGTCCATCTAAATTGGGCTTTCAGTTACTAGGCACGGCAGGCCCTCGCTGATGCGGGAGTGCCGGCAGTGAGTGTTCTCAGGTGGTTTGGGCAATAACAGATTGTTAGAGCAGTATCACAGAGCTCCGCCCACTGCCTCCACTGCGGGCTGGTAGTTTAGGCAGGAAATCATCGTTACATGGTGACTGGGTTCCAGGGAGGACTCAGGGCCGACCACGCTCACCAACAGGATCCTCTTGAGACAAGTAAGCAACACACTCTCTCCACCTCCTTACTGGCTGTGGGAAGGCAGGTGAGAAGAAACACACACAGGCCAGTTTATTCCTTCCAACCACTGCTTCTTTTCCGGTTCTACGGCAGTATCGTCAGCGCTGGAAACCTGGTCTGTTTGATTCTCTGTGGTCTACACCCAGAAGGAACAGATCTAGTGATGAGAGGACCAGGAGGATTCCCTTCAAACTGTGTGTAGTGGATCAAGCCACCACTATAATGGAGACGCGGGAGACAGCCGTTCTAGGTGGAGGTCTTATTCATAGAGTCATCTGTGGGAGCCCATTCTGGGGTTCCTCGTGGCTTTACCCAGCAGGTCCGAATAGAGGATGATCAGGACCATGGGCCTGAGTGCAGGTGTCTGAGATGGCCTGCACTTGGCTGTGCTGGGGGAGGAGGTCTTTTGCTCCACCCCTTGGCGTCTCTATAAAAACCCTGGACCAGAGACAGTCCGGGCCCGTTGGAATAGGTTCCAGGCCCTCTCGAGGCTATCCTTTATTTTCTATCTGTTTATCTCCACAAGATTCTCCGCTATAAATCCTTCTATCTAATATTTCCTGCTGATCGCACTCAAGAAAACTCTGGGAAGCTGTGGGGGTGGTGGGTAAACGCCCCACAGTCATCAAGACATGAATCTATGTGGCAATGTCTCTACATAATCTGAGAGTACACACAGTACTTCCCTTGAATAAACTGCCATGCTGTTAGCCCTGCTACAGTTTGGGTATGAAATGTCCCTGGAGGTCTGGTGTATTGAAGGCTTGGTCCCCAGCTGATGATGCTATTTTGGGAAGCAGTAGAAACTTTAGGAGGTGGGGCCTAATTGGAAGAAGAAGGTCACTGGGGACATGTTCTACCCTGCCCCGGCCCCTTTCTGTCTCTCTCTTCTCCCTGTGTCCTGGAAGCTGTGAGGCGAACAGCTCTTCTTTCTATTCCCTCTCCGTCAGAATGTTCTGCCTCACTACAGGCCCAGAAACAGAGGTTCAAGGCCATCTTCACCAACATAGTAAGTTCAAGGCCAGCCCAGGATACATGAAACTCTGTCAAAATAAAGTAAAATATGTTTCTCTGACATTTAAACATGGCGTTCCACTGCCTGCTTGTATTTTCAAGATTGCCTAACATTTTCCTAAAATTAACATGATTATTATACTTTATATCTGAGATAATGAATATCTGGAATATTTAGAGCACTTTAATAATAATGTTATCTTCTATTTCTGTTGGTGATTGCTCATGGTGCTTTCCCCCCAATATATTTAGTGTTTTTGAAAGGAGGATCTTTGTTTTCATAGAAGGTGTGTGTGTGTGTGTGTGTGTGTGTGTGTGTGTGTGTTCATCCTCCCTTCCTATGAGGATAAATGTGAAAACAATTACACAATTTATATTCAAAGTGAGGTTATACTGTTATAGAAATAATATGCTGTTAAGAAATCACTCCCCACACTTAGAGAGTAATGAAGGAAAAGCTCTTCAATAGTGCTTGTCAAGCTCTGGCTAATGCTCAAAGAAGGGCTGGACTCAATTAGAAGATTTTAAGCTTATGCATTCCATAAACACTGCCATCCCTAAATCTCATTCAGGTCCCGGCCCAGGTCACTCTTTGAACAATTTAAACAGAAACAGTAGACTGCCAGTCTGGACACTGGGCAGATGGGAGATTTACACAGCAAAGCGATTCCGGATTTATTTCTTGAATACATCAGTGTTGTTCTTTTCTCATAGTCACTACCCAGGGTCATCTTGCCCACCTGGCAGAATTATGCTTTTCTCAAGAAGAGAACTGTACATGTGGCACTCCAAAACTTAACATTGATGGTGATCCTGCGCCAGCAATGATGACAGACCCCTTCGGGCTGTCTGTCAGAGTCATGTTCTTTGGGAATGTGACCTAATGGCTGGTCAGTCCTAGGGAACAATGGTAGTGGAGATGTTAGCGTATCTCTAACCCAGCCTGCTTAGCAGACTATTTACCCGTGGTGTTTTGGGAGGCAGTGTTCCCTTAGCTAAATTCTACTTTGTGTGATTGAATGTCTCCTGAGCAAACCTACTAGGAAATCCTCTAGAATATTCATTCTATAGCTTGGAGTTTCTTCTACATCAATATTAACTTGAAGTAAAACCTTGAAGCATACTGACTGTTAGTGGGGGGAGACAAAAGTTGTGATGAGGAGGAGGAGCGGAAGACAGTGACATAAAGGGACAAAAAGGCAAATGTTATGATTCAGGAATTCCTGTAAGTGTCTACACACAGAAAGAAAGCTTAAAAATATGATGTTTAAAGAAAAGTGTTTCTCTACTTTTAAATTTTACATAAAATAATTAGAAGCAATATAAAAACGACTTGAGAGAATAATGCCTTGTAGCCCCATACAGAATTTAACCTTTGGGAAATATATTAATATAATTTGATTTAGTGTATCAACTAAGAGTAAGCAATACTGTGTCAGAATATGTATATACCCCCAAGACTATTCTTTTTTTAATTATTAAATTTTTAAAATTTATTTTACATACCAACCACAGTTTCCCCTTCCTCCTCTCCTCCTGTTCCCTCCCTCCACCTCTTTCTAACCCCACCCCCATCCACTCCTCAGAAAGGGTAAGTCCTCCCAGGGGAGTCAACAAAGCATGGCATATCAAGTTAAGGCAGGACCAAGCTCCTCCCCGCTGCATCAAGGCTGAGCGAGGCATCCCACCATAGGGAATAGGTTCTAAAAAGCCAGCTCAAGTGCCAGAGACAGATCCTGGTCCCTGCTAGGGGCCCCACAAACAGACCAAGCTACCCAATTGTCATCCACATGCAGAGGGCCTATTTTGGTCCCACGCAGGCTCCCTAGCTGTTGGTCTAGAGTGCTTGAGCTCCAAGCTATGGTCAGCTGTCTCTGTGAGTTCCCCCTCATGATCTTGACACCCCTTGACCCCTCCTCCCTCTCTTCAATTGGACTCCCAGATCTCAGCCCAGTGGTTGACTGTAGACCTCTGCATCTGCTTCCATCAGTTCTGGATGAAAGTTCTGTGATGACAATTAAGATAGTCACCAATCTGATTACAGGAGAAGGCCAGCTCAGGCACCCTCTCCACTATTGCTAGGAGTCTTAGCTGGGGTCATCCTTGTGGATTCCTGGAGTTTCTTGGCACCGGGTTTTACCCTAACCCCATAATGGCCTCCTCTATCAAGACATCTCTTTCATTGCTCTCTTTCTCCATCCCTCCCTCAACCTGACCATCCTGATCCCTCATGTTTTCATCCCCATCCCCTGCCCCCACCCCTCCCCCAGTTTACCCAGGAGATCTCATCTATTTCCCCTTCCCAGGGCAATCCATGAGCACCTTTTAGGGTCCTCCTTGTTACCTAGTTTCTCTAGGGCTATGGATTATATCCTGATTATCCTTTGCTTTACATCTAGTATCTACTTATAAGTGAGTACATACCGGGTTTGTCTTTCTGGGTCAGGGTTACCTCACTCGGGATGACTTTTTTTCTAGTTCCATCCATTTGCCTGCAAATTTCATGATGTCCAAGATTATTTTTAAGTAAAAAGTTTTAAAAATTTGTTTTTATTTGTGTGGTGTGAGTGTGGGGGGCTGCATGAATGTGGAGGTCAGAGGAAAACTTGCGAGAGCTGGTTCTCTCCTACCGTGTGAATCCCAGGAACTGAACTCAGGTCGTCAGACTTAGCAGCAAGCACCTTTACCTACTGAGCCATCTCTCAGCTCATAAATAAAAATTTCAGTTGGTGAAAAAAAATCAGAAACTGTTCATAAAAAGGAAAGACAAATACAAAATAAAAATGCAAATAATCTCTTTCACTGTAATTTTAACTTTCTAATTTTTAAGAGTTTTTTTAAACAGAAATTTGAAATAGTTTTCATGTATGAGTGCACATTACTCATTTTTTTTTGCTTTATGAGTGTGCTATTATTCACCATAGAGATTTGTGAACATCAATGAGTTTAAAAATATGAGGAAACCTACATTCTCACTTCATACTTGATGGGAGTGCAGCAGGTTTGAAATATAACCAAAGCAAAACTACTGAGGGTAAAATGTCTGTGCTTTGATCTTTCACCCTCACTTTTGGGATTTCTGTTACAGAGATGAATATCAGACTACCGGGCATGTCCAACCCATGGCCTGTGGGCAGTGTGTGCTAAGGGATAGATAGCTCTGAATGTAGTCTAAGGCAGAATCACAAACTTACTGAAAATGTTATGAGGTGTTTTTGTGTCATGATGTCAAAAGGTTGGACACACCTGAACCTAGACCATACTGTCATAGTCAGTGTTCTATTGCTGTGAAGAGACACCATGACCACAACAACTCATAAAAGAAAGCATTTAATTGGGCTGGTATATTAACAGTTTCAGAGATTTAGTCCATTGTTGTCATGGTGGGAGGCAGGGTGGCATGCAGGCAGACATGGTACTGGAGAGGTAGCTGAGAGCTCTACATCCAGATCAGCAGGCAGCAGGGAGAAAGAAAGACACCAGGCCTGGCTTGAGCATTTGAAACCCCAAAGCCCAAGCCCTAGTGACACATTTCCTCCAACAGGGTCATGCCTACTCCAACAAGGGCACACCTCCTAATGGTGCCGCTCCTTGGTGACCAGGCATTCAAATCTATGAACCTTTGGGGGCCGTCCTTGTTCAAACCACCACACACACCATAATTGTTTCTTACAGTAATGTTCGTAGTATAAAACTCTGCAGACAGTGAGGGAAAGACAACTGAATATCCATCAGTAATGAAATGATGTATTTGTGGCTATTTACAGAGAGTTACAGGGAGTAATGTTTTTTTTTTGTTTGTTTGTTTTTTTGGTTTTTCGAGACAGGGTTTCTCTGTGTAGCTTTGCGCCTTTCCTGGAACTCGCTTTGGAGACCAGGCTGGCCTCGAACTCACAGAGATCTGCCTGCCTCTGCCTCCCGAGTGCTGGGATTAAAGGCGTGCGCCACCACCGCCCGGCGGGAGTAAGGTTTTATTCTGCCATAACTAACATTACATTCACATTGACTACTTTATGTGGACGACCGTCTGTGACATACTGTGTTAAATGAAAAAAACATGACACAGTGCACACAACCACGTTCTTTTGTTAGGTCAGGCTTTGCTAACCCTTCTGGTGAGTGTCTGGTTTTATTGGCCAGGGAAGTCCTGGTCATGCCAGTCTGAACATTTCTCTGACCAAGGCATTTGATTCAGCTAGAGTCACTAAGTACAAAATCTTAGAAATTATGTCAATCCTACTAAAAGAAAGGAATTCCAGCCTTTCTTTCCCTCCATGGGAATGAAAAAAAAAAAAAAATGAACCAAGAGGGAGATTTGCCTAAGAATGGGCCAGTGTAGAGCAGAATGGAGAGGATAAAGTCAGGTGCTGCGTTAAGTCTCCCGATTCAGCTGTGCTCTAAGCCTTCTTGGGTACGTGAACCTATTTCTGTTGCTTGAGCCAAGAGTCCTGACCAATAATAACAGAATAATGTGGGTGATTTGCTTTTGACTTAATAAAACAGAACCTTTATAATAAAGCATTTTGCTTATGGAAGACCTATAGTATATTTATGTAGATGTTTCTGGGGTCGGGGGTATGGGACTATGAGGGGGAAGGTTAATAATTTTCCATTATGTATCTTTGTAATATTTGATCCCAAAATAAGTGTTTACATTTCATATATCATTAAAATTCTATAAAATTCAAACAGGTAGCCTAGAGGCTGTGTTTTCTAGGTATTGGATTTTATGGAAGAGGGACCAGTATGAGTGACTTGGGGAAAGAATCAAATCTTACATTTGAAATTAGAAAATAAATATTATGAATTATGGCTTCTTGTATATTCCCTTTAAGTAAATTTTAAAGCTAGCACACAAAGCGATGGGCTTCACTGGCGTTTTCATACATAGTTGCCTATGCCTACCTCTCTTTTGATGGTCTCGTTCCTTCCAATAGCCCTCTAAGATCCATTCCTCCCTTCCCATGATCCCGTCTAGTTTCATCTTACACACACACACACACACACACACACACACACACCTAGGTTTTGCATATGAAAGAAAACATGCCATATGCTTGAGTCTGGCTGATTTCTCTTAACGTAAGTGATCTCCAGCTGTATTATCTTCCTACAGATAGGGTGATTTCACTTTTCTTTAGGACTGAATACAATTCTGTTCTGTATATATATTCTATGTTCTTTATCCATTCATTTGTATGTAAGATTAATGTTCTTTAAAATGTCCTTTCTAGATAACTTGGTGTACCTACAACATTAATTCAGTTTGGGCGTGATAATGTATGCCTATAATCTCAGATACTCTGAAACCGAAGCAGGAGGATGCACACTCCTGCCCAATAACAGGGGTTATATAGAAAATTGAGGGCCAGCCTGGGCTACTTAGTGATACCCTGTCTTAGACTAAAAAGTGTTGGGCCAGGGGGGCTACAAAATGTCTCTCAGTGGCAGAGGGCGGACCTCACTACAAGTTTAATTCCAGGAACTGAAAAAAACAAAAACAAAAACAAAGCAAAAAAACCTCCCACAAACAGCAACAAAAAAACTAATACAGTTAGAAATTTAGAAATTAGACACAGAATTTTCTCTTGACTAAAATATACCTCTTCCAACACAAAGAAAATAAGGTATTAAATTATTTCATAATGATTTTATAATTTATCTCTGTTAAATTCTAATTGTGAGTTAATGAGTCAATTAAAATTCTTTATTTCGCAAGGTTTTAATGATTACCTGTGGTCATGTTTGAGGCTTTATTTCTTGCAGTGGTATCTTTTATTACTTGACTATAAATACACCATACTTCCTAACAGTCTACTCCTGAAAATTCTATCTCATACATTTATGGAAACAATTTGGTGACGTGGGTATACAGTATTTACTTTTGTGTTATTCAGAGTTATCTGTGTCCCTCCCACCCCAGGGGAGTGGGGACACTAATGACAGAATGTAGGAGGAAATAAATGTCGCCAACCATGGCCTCTGGGTGGCATTTCAGGAGCCTCAGTCTCCCTGTCACTAGAAACTTAAAAAGGTCATTTACCTTCTCCACAGCTGCTAACTCATCTGAGAAATGGGCTTCACCAGAGAGGGCTCCTGGGCATTGTAACCTGCCTTTGGGGAAAGGCTGGCCCGGTAACTAAGGTGTTGGATCAACAGACACTAAACATTTATTTACAAGGAAGGCGCATAGCTGTGATTACTGTGCACTGTTTCCTCACGGCCGTGTCCAGCTGCCTGGCGCTCCCTTCTCAGGGAGAGGATACATTTCAACATAATTAAAAGTCGAGAGCTGTTTCCAGGACTCTGAGTATATCCAGTTACCACATTGCTTTGTTTCAGCAAATCCAGTGGTTATCAGAAATTTATAGGAAAAAAAAAAAAAAGACGATTAGCAACAGAGGATTTTAATGTGGCATGTATGAAGTATCATGCATGTTAATTGCTCATAGAATTTTCTCATAAATAAAATTTGAGAAATGATAATAAATGGAAGAAAGAAAGATGCCTGTCTCAAAGAAAGCACAGTAAAGTCTACATAATTTTCATCTCATAAGAGACGTGAGAGCATAATCAATTTTACTGATTTACAGCAGAGCCCACAGCCTTGTCATGTAAATTTAATAGGTAGCTTGGACATTAAAATTTAAACTCAGAATCATCATCAATCTTTTATTTAAATCTGATAAGCTTCTGGGGTTACTCCATGGGTGGAATCCTACTATGTTTCTCCGCCATGGCTCACCTTCTGGGTATAATGTGCTCCTGTACAAGCTTAGAAATGCATGTATTACTTCTTATAAGGGTAACAGCAAATAACTCACGCTTTTCACAGCACTGGGATAAGGGTGTGTGACTGCCTAACGATGTATGTTCCCTTCACCGCATCTTTACTAACTCCAGCTAAGACGTTAACTTTCATAAATAGAACCGAAATTGTTGTTCTTTTAATTTTTTTCAAGTTGAATTCTGGGTCATGTAAAGATTAAGTGAAGTGACTCAAAACCCAAATCCTATAATTACAGAACGGTTGTTCAGATGAAATAAGTCTTCCTCTCCCCTCTGCTAGGTTGGAAGGCGACTTCCTGAACTGCAAATTAGGAAAGCCTGGCTGCTTGTCTGCGCTAAAACCAGCTCGTGAAGACACCGAGGTCGTGAAGACATCGGCTACTTAGCTGCCATGTGCTTTGTTTAATCTGAGATTAGGCCTCGGTTTATAAGGGAAACCTAAATGTGGAGCTGACAGGATTGTTTAAGGTGGCATTACTGACTGCAATTTCGTCCGGTAGTTCTTCTGAGTGGTCTGTGACTCGGGAAAGGAGTAGCCATTTTAAACTCAGGGGGGAAAAAAGATTAAAGCTGTGAAAGAAACAGAAATATCTACAAGCTGGCCAGTTGATTTACTGGATTTCCAAATGCAGCGTGTACCCCTCCGCCCCCATCCTCAGGGGGGGGGGCGGGGGGCGCTGTTTTCAAAGTGCTTGTGACAAGGAAGATCCACTAGCTGTTTTTGCCCCTGCCCATCACCTAAGGGGAGGTCACGTGACTCATTACTCTAATGGCCTGGGAAAAGAAACCCCCAGGGAGGGAGGGCTGAGAACAGCAACCACTTGCCTAATTGGACTGCGGTGAAAGATGCTGAACTGCCGGGACTGGACGCTGTCTGGAGCAGCCAGGACAGCAAAACTGTGTCCACACAGGAAGAGACGGCGTTGGCAGCTAATCTGGGGGCTTAATTCTGCAAAGTCTCAGAGCCACCGAATGGTGGACGGCTCCTAGATTCAAAATTAGAAACGCCGTTTTAAGAAAGTGGGCTCCTGCCTTAGAGACTATTGTTGATCTGTGAAGGGTCTTAGTTCAGTTTTACTTTGTAGCTCTGGTAAGCTTTCTTTTGGTGGCCCTTGAGAGCAGGAGAGCATAGTTATGATGCTGTGCTTCTCGGGTGGCTATTTTTCTGCTAGGGGAGCACTCCTGGAGCTGCATGGTGAGTTGGAAAGACAGACACAGACAGACAGACAGGCTTGCATTCACACCTTAGCATCTGCACGTTGAAATTCTGTAGCTCACCATCTCCCAGTTGCTGGCTGTGAATATGGAGCTTACATAATCTCCACAATTAAATGGATTCAGTGATTACTTTGAAGGAAAGTGGAGATAACCAAATAACGCGTGCAAAGTGCCTGACCCAGAGCAGCTGCTCGGAACACCACTTGCCACCCTGCTTCCCATCTGCCTTCTACATCGCTCGCTCGCTCGGTGTATGCTTCCCTTAGCCCCCAGCTCCTAAGTCTCTTCTACTGTGGAGGTGAGAGAGTTGGGGCTGGAGGTGTAGTTCAGTGACAGAGTACTTCCCTGGAGTGCCCTGGGTTTGAGCTCTAGCATCACAAGAAGGTATGAACAGGAAAAGGAGGGAAGGGAGGAGGGAGGGAGAAAGGAAGGAAAGTGGGAATGCTGGACTCTAACTGGGGTGTTCCCAGGTGATCTAGGAACATAGGAACTATGCTCATCCAAAGGACAGATCAGATCCCTGCCAAACAGCCAGCAGTGACAGCAGACTATGTGAACCTTCACAAAGGACCAGGCCCTGGAGTCGTGAAGGGCTGCCATTGATTTTGGCCAGTCCAAATATGAGCTCTGCTAAGTCAGCTGCAGAACAAAGCTTCCGCTTTTATCTTTGACCTCCTAACCCAGCCGTGGCCCCGCTGGCTGATCTTCCTACTTGGCTTGTCCCTTGGTCCAACTCTCCACCTGCTGTCTGCCCTATGGAGAAACTGCCCGGTCAGCAGTCACGCTCTCCAGCTGCCACGTTGCCTGCCTCTGTCAACTTTCCACCTTGAGCTTTTCAGAGGCCCCGGGCCTTCACCGTGGCCCTTGCCGCTCTGCAAACAATCTTGTCATATTTCTGTAAAGAGTGACAGCTAAGTCAATATTTTTAATCTGTCTGGTTGCCCAAATTCGATGACCTGTCACAATTCTTGCCCCATACAGCCAGTCATTCATGTTGCCATGTTTTTAATGTTGCTTATAGACCTGTTCTGACTGGTTTACTAACCCACCCTCAGAGTGCAACTTTGATATGTAGCCTTAGCAACACTTCATTATATTTTCCCTAGTTCGGAGAAATACTATTTTATGGTTAGTGGTGAATCTAATTGCATATGTCTTTTGCAACCGTTCTCCAAGATTTTCCCTATAATTCCACTTTGGAGGATTTTTACTTATGCCAATCCTGAATTAGTTTACTAACCTTCGTGGCTTCCAGTCTACGGACTAGACATGACTCAGTCCACCTGGTGCTCAATACACTGCTACAGTTCCATTAAGTCTTCGATGTTTGTACCTAAACTTAATGCTCATAAACTAAATTTCTCACTTCTGTACTAGGCAGTATTTGTAAGTTGTGTTAAATAATTCTTCTGTCAGGCTTTTTTACTATTGTTAAATAAAGCAATCCTTTCGAAACATTTTTTTCTGTTGTGTCTACGTTATGATTTGATTTTATGGGTCAGAGGCTCACAAACCTTTTCTGTAAAAGGCCAGATAGTAAGTATTTCAACCTTTACACGTCATACCATCTCCATTGCGGCTATTCAATCCTGCCACTGTGGCCCTACACCAACCACAGAAAAGACATACGTGAATGTGTGGAGCCCACACGACTTTATTTATGGACACCAAAATGTAAACTTCACGTGCCATAAAGTAGTAGTCTTCTTTTGATTTTTTCAACCATTTAAATATGTCAAAGCTATTCTTAGATTGTGGGCCATACAACAGCAGGCAGAAAGCTGGATTTACCCTGTGGCTATACTTTTCTAAGTTTAGTACAGTTTCTGGTTAGAGGCAGGTTTAAGTTTTATGGAAACTGAATCCTTTATAATTAGGGAACTTAAAAACATATACAAGGCTGAGAATCTTGTTCAGTGGCATAGTATTTGGCTAGCATATGTGAGGCCCTAGGTTTGAACCCCAGTACTTCCAAAGAAGATGGAGACAGGAGGAGGAAGAACAGGAGGGGGAGGAGGAGGGGGAGGAGAAGGAGAAGGAGAAGGAGAAGGAAGAAGGAAGAAGGAAGAAGGAAGAAGGAAGAAGGAAGAAGGAAGAAGGAAGAAGGAAGAAGGAAGAAGGAAGAAGGAAGAAGGAAGAAGGAAGAAGGAAGAAGGAAGAAGGAAGAAGGAAGAAGGAAGAAGAAGAAGAAGAAGAAGAAGAAGAAGAAGAAGAAGAAGAAGAAGAAGAAGAAGAAGAAAATCATAATTTCAAAATTAGTTACAGTGATTTGTAAGCAAGACATGCAAATAAGAAGCCCTGGACACTGAGCTTCTTTGGAATTTGGGTGACTCTGAACTCTGGTAACTAGGAAGACACTGGAAGAGTCTTCTTCAGAGGTTCCCAGACCTGGCTGGTGAGTGAAGTCACCAAGGGGACTTTTTAAACTTCAGGTTCCAAAGCTCTGAGAGATGGGGTGAGTTAGACTCTCTGAGGGCCAAGCCTGGGAACCAGTAGCCCCCAGGGGTCCCTGGGTCATGCTACGGTGCAACCAAGGCTGGAAACTTCTATCCTACTTATTTGTTTTGTTTTGTTTTTGAGACAGTTGTCCTGGAACTCGCTCTGTAGACCAGTCTGGCTTTGAACTCACAGAGATCGACCTGCTTCTGCCTCTGGAGTGCTGGGATCAAAGGCGTGTGCCACCATGCCCACCCCTCTATTCATATTTTACAGCTGAGTGAATCCATCAGAACTGGTGCCCCAAATATTCATTGCCTTAATCATGTTGCTTGCCCAGGTTTAATAATATTGTGACTGACTCATAGACCAAATATTTAACTTTATCGAGAGTGTAGTATTATTAAATGGTCTCAACTGAATACACACATACCATATTCCCACACACTTAACTCATCTGCTCTCACACTCTCTCTTTTTTCTTTAGCTAGCAGGGACTCACTCTAGCCCAGGCTGATCTGTGCCTTGCTCTGTAGCCCAGACTACAAACTCAGACTCACAGTGATTCTCCTACCACAGTCATCCAAGTGCTGGGATTATAGGCGTGAGGCACTGTGCCAGCCTGTTTTCTCTTGTCAGTGAGTTAACCCATGTGTAGTACATTGAGTCTTCTTGGACTCTGTCCAATTCAGCATTGATTACTGTTAAACGTCATATCCAACACTAAGCATTTTAAATATTTTTTCTGTTCCTTTTGTTTGTTTTTGAGACGGGCTTGTGCTTCCCAGGCTGGCCATAAACAGACTATTTAGCTGAGGATGACCTTGAACTTCTGATGCACATTTCTTCACTTCCCAAATGCTAGGTTTATAGACTTGTGCCACCATGCCAGACTCTTAAAAGAAATCTTTGAGTTGGCACAAGTTCCAGACAATCTATACAGCAAATAAATGGTTCTTAGGGAACATCTCGCAGCTCTGTCATCACGGCTGGGAGAGTTAAGCTAATAAGCCTTGGCATGAGGTTAGGAGCTGAGTCATTCGTTATTGCCTAGGATTAATCATCAAATTTATGGAAGCCTGTCTTTGGGTCCCTGTGAGCACTGGATTCCTTGGGGTTGTTCAATTATAGTATTATTCCATGATGCTAAGATGCCTTCTTGATTGGTATTGGGCTGTTTTATGTGCAGAACAAGTAGACATGCTGTTGAGCTTGTCTATTTTGGGCCATCTGGGAACTTACCTTGCTTTCAGTAAACAATACCGCATCACTGCCAGTAATTCAGCTTTTGTGTCAACCAGAAGCTTCATTTGAGGGTCTGTGAAGACCTGGCTTTGCTCTTTTACATTACCCTTCTCAGGAAACATGCAAACTCAAATGCCTCTAATTTTGTTCACTTCCAGAAAATGACTTACTTCGTTCATTTGGAAGCATGTAGAGAAAGCGGTGATTTTGGATGTTTCTGGGGCAGTAGGCTTTCCCCTGGTTAGAGGGTTTTGTTCTTGGAAGCTAAGACTCTATCATGTCAAACTGTTTCTTCCAACGAGGACTACCAAGTTAACCATTCGCTCATCTGTTCATATGATATATATCATATAACCATCACAACAAGGCACCAGGGACTGTGATGTGTGTTAAAGGCCCATATCACAGTCTCAGAGTTTAGGTTCCAATGGGAGAGCATTGGTTAGACCTTTTTTTGTCAACTTGACACAAGCCAGGGTCATCTGGGAAGAAAGAACTTCAACTGAGAAAATGCTTCATCAAACTGGCCTGTAGGCAAGTCTATGAGGGCATTTTTTTTGGTTAATGATCAATGTGGGAGGGTCCAGCCCACTATGGGTAGGGCCATCCTGGCAGGTGGGCCTGGGTTGTGTAACAAAGCAAGCTGAGCAATCTGGTAAGCAGCACTTCTCCATGGCCTTGGCTTCAGTTCCTGCCTCCAGGTTCCTGCTCTGAGTTTCCTGCATGATGGACTATAAGCTGGACACCGAAATAAGCCCTCTCCTCCTCACGTTGCCTTTGGTCATGGTGTTCATCACAGCAACTGAAAGCAAGCTAGAGCAGAGAAAGAAACAAGAAAGAATTTCACTGAGTGACAAACGGTGTGTAGGAAAGAAAAGGGTGACTGCCCAACGAAGGGGAGTGTGGGTAGAGGAGGAAGTAATGGTGACATTTGAGCATATATTCACACCATGGAAAGGACTCTGTCTATACAGACGCCAGAGAACAGCTACCATGAGCTTCCAGCACATAGGCACACTTTGAAATGGTAATACTTTGGTTATACGGGGTCAAATACAGCATATACTAACATTAACCCACTTGACTTTGTACCTTTAACATGCCTACTAGAATTGCAGATGTGTTTCCTATTGTATTTCAGCTTAACATCACTTATTGTCCTAGTTAGGTTTCTATTACTGTGATAAAATACCATGACCAAAGCAACTTGGGGGGGGGGTATTTGGATTAGAGTTTTTTTTATAATCTGTCATGAACGGAAGTCAGGGCGGGAGCCGATGCAGAGATCATGGAGGAGAGCTGCTTATTGGCTTGCTCCCATGGCTCTCTCAGTGTGCTATTTTTATACAACACAGGACCATCTGCCCAGAGGTGGTTCACCCACGGGGGCCCTGACCACATCAATCATTCATCAAGATAACGTCTCAAGGACAAGCCTACAGGCCAGTCTGGAGGAGGCATTTTCTCAGTTAACTTTCCTCTTCCCAGATGGTTCTAGTTTGTGTAGAGTTGACAAAAAACAACCAGCACACCAAAGTCTTACTTTGTTCTAGAATGTACAGAACCTTTGCCCTCCCCCACCCCCCGCAAGGATTGGGTGAGATAAGTATTCTTATTTTTAAATTTTCATTTATTTATTTGTTTATCTATCTATCTATCTATCTATCTATCTATCTATCTATCTATCTATCTATCTACCTACTTATTTATTTATTTATTTATTTATTTATTTATTTATTTATTTATTTATTTATTTATTATAGACGGGGATCTGTCTGTCCTGGAACTCGCTCTGTAGACCAGGCTGGCCTCAAACTCACAGAGATCCACCTGCCTCTGCCTCCCAAGTCCTAGGATTAAAAGGGTGCACCACCACCGCCCTGCTGTGATAAGCGCTCTTAAGAGTCTGAAGTAATATAATGTGTGTTTGCTAAAATGAACTGAAGAGCAGTGACGTGCTGACGTGCTGAACAAAACTCACTGAAGGAATTCACTGGCTCCTCACACTGCTCTGAAGTAAAATAGATTCCTCGCCCATTCTAGAGCTGAGGAGTGGAGGGCCAACCAGCCAAGGCAGCTCGTTTTCGGGAACAAGACAATGAAATAATAGCGCAAGAAGTTTTCATTGCAAAAGATGAAAACCTTGGAGCATAGCCCCAACTCCAGTCAGAAGCTGGCTACCACAGGTCCAAAGAAGACTGGAGCAGAGAAGGCTAGACCCTGCTCTAGAGGCTGCCTCCTAAGCAAGCAGGAGTCCCACTCCTGGCCACTGGGAAAACACCCCACAGGCTGCTGGCCGCTCACAGTGTATTCCCAGGCCATCCGGAGGGCCTGCAGGAATCCAGAGGGTCTAGAGCCTTCTCCTCCCCACCTGTGCCCCCTTCCCTGTCCTACCTGGTTCTGAAAGAGATCTTTCTAGAAACCTTATCATAAGCATGGTAACCCTGTGTCTCTGAGAGTGGTGTGGGGGGATGACAGGGGGGTAATGGAGCTTAAGAATGCCCCTACTCCCTATTTAGGGTACAGTTTTCCTCTCTCGTTGTAAAGAACTTCGCTCTGCCCCTACACAAGATTGTGGACAATTACAATACGGTGCCCCATACAGTGTACCCAACACAAGGATGAGTCAAGACCCTAACATGACCCAAACAACTAGGCAGTTACTCTATTATTTGACCCTTTCTCCAGAAGCCAAGATTGACCAAAATAAAATACCAAAATGAAGATTTAAAAAAAAAAACTTAAAGAATAGAATCAAAATAGTACTAACAATAAAAAGAAACTTGAATGAGTCTAGTCTTCCTATAGCTGATTTATTGTACCTCTGCAGAAACATCTGCTCTGTACATTTTTATTAATTTTAGTGTGTGTGGGGGGGGCACCCGTGTGCATGCCATGGTTTATGTGTGCAGATCAGAGGACAACTTGAAGGAGTCATTTCTCTCCTTCTGCTATGTGGGTCCCAGGGATTGGACTCAGGTCGTCAGGCCTGGCATCAAGAGTCTTTACCCACTGGGCCATCATAACCAGTCTCCTCTTGTACTTTATGTTTCTGTGAACTAAAATCAGAACCTGAAGAAACTTGAGGCTCACATGTATCGACTGCCATCAGAGCAGACCTGTAGCGAGGTGAAGACCCTCTAATACAGCCACCACCGAATTAAGAGGGGTTGGAGTAGAAACCCTCTCGGGGTTTTACTATCCCGAGCTGGCATAAACTCATAGCAATCCTCCTGCCTTAGCCCAAGCACTGTGATTATAGGTGTGAGCCGCTGTGTCTGGCAATAATGTGGAAGCGATAATTACATCTTGAAGAGAATTACATTTTATACTGATAAACATCCACATGATTCCCACCCTTCTGGACATTTCCTACAGGTGTTTCTATGTTGTGGAGGATCTGGGTGGGAGAGGAGGAGATTACGTGAGCAGGCGGGTGTGCGTTCTTTCTTGCTAGTACTACAGCTTTAAACATTACAATCTCATTACATTAAACATATTTTTAAAGGAATTATTTTACCTTGCAAGAAAAAAAATTGGAGAACAGAAACTGAGAGTGGATTTCTGAGACAGAAAGGAGAGAAAATCATTTGCAAGTGATGAAAAAATAATGAAAGTTCTGTGGGAACGATTTCCTTCCCCTGCAGGCTGCAGATGTCAAGCGCATGATGAATCCAGTGTTCTTTCTTAGCTCTTCTGTTATCCCCGCTGTACATGACATGCTACAAACGGTCCACAGCTTCAGATATTTTCTAGCATTTTCTTCTCAGTTCACTGTTTTCTCTGTGTGTTTGTGTTCGAATCTTTTTGCTCTAGGAATAAAGCTGGGATCTTTCCCCATGCTAGGAAAAGTGCTGTGCCCCTAAACTACATCCCTAACCATTAGCTTTTTTGAGCCAAATAATTTAGTCCTTAATAATAACCTTAAATGCTTATTGAGGGCAGGTATGCCACACCACACCTATCTTTGAATGTTTAATTCCCCGCTCTGTGTAGTTACTTACCTTTCTGGTATATTGATGGTTTCCATCATTGGAATCCTGTTTTGAGTCTACTGATATCAACATTCTTACCAAATCTGAACCTCATTCTGATGCATGCCTTGCATCTTCAAACTGTAGGTATCCCCCTCTTTTCAGTAAGCCTCATGGTTCTTTTGGTCGAAAAATAGACATGTCTTCCGGGTGGGGTGAATGAAAAACGAAGACAACCCAAACACTCTGTCCTACTTCCTGCTCTGTGGTTCTCTGTGTTCCCACGTCCATCTCCGATTCTAGGCAGCAGTTGCTCTGTGGCCTCGTTTGTCTGGTAGATCTGAGAAGTGCGGCTTTTCACTTCAGCTTCTTTGCTAGCTCTTTCCTCGCTACTTGGAGTCACAACCTCCAAGTTCCTTACTTGCCACTCAGGAAGCCAGAAGTTCTCAGCCTGTATTTTTTACTCAAAGGGGATACAAGCCACCAATGAAATATGGAAAAGAACAACAAAAAGAGAAAGACTGTTGGAAGGCTGTGTGTGGAACTGCATGAAGGTGTATGTGGAGGAGGAAGGGGCAAGCTCAGGTCATATGAACCCCTGGTGACACCGTCCCACCGAGGATCAGTGGGTTCAGTGGGAGGACCCTTTTTCAAGGAGGTTCAGGGAGCTGTTAGTAGAAACAGCAGATGCAGTACAGACATCCTAAACAAGAAGAAAGCAAGCGGCTCCTAAAAGCCCAGCTCACTTCTGGCTCCTCCCCCCCTTCCCTTCCAGAAAGGCTGGCAGGCCATGGTTAACTTTTCAGATCAAAGACTCAGAATTCTCACCCAGTGTTAGGACTGTACATGCTTCCTCTATGTCCTCGCTAGGTCTCTACTGCTGCGATAAAACACTATGGTCAAAAGCAACTCAAGGGAGGAAATTATTTTTGCTTACACTTCCATTCTGTAACCCGTCACTGAGAGAAGTGAGGGCAGGAACTTAAGGCAGGAACCTGGAAGCAGGAACTGAAGCAGAGGCCATGGAAGAGTGCCCATGGTGAGTGGGCCTTCCCACATCAACCATCAATCAAGAAAAGGCCCCACAGTCTTGCCTAGAGGTGATCTGACGGAGGCATTTTCTCAGTTGAGCTTCCCTCGTCCCAAATGAGTAGAGCTTGTCCCTAGTCAACAAAACCAACCAGGATATAACATGACTGACCTTTTGGTTCCTGAAGCATGAAATTGATGTGAACAGTGTATAAATTATCATTTTTATGAAAACACTACTTGTCATTTATGGAATTTATTTCAGATTTCTTTCATTTGGTACATACTGTGTTAAAAATTATGTGTGTGTGTGCACATACACATGGCACTGTGCACATGAACAGCTCAGAGGATAACTTGCAGGAGTCTGGTCTCTCCTTCCATAATGTGGGGCCAGGGATGGAGCACAGATCATCAGGCTTGGCAGCAGGCACCTCTACCCACGGAGCCATCTCATCAGCCCCTCATCTGATGAACATTCTAGGTATCCATGCTGCACCTCCTTTACTCATTTAAAATCCCCTTTAAAGGGGGGGGGCAGATTTCTAGGTGATTAACTTCCTAATGTTTATTATTTTGATTTTGTTTTGCTTTGAACAAAACTCCCCAAAGAGGCTGCCTGCTTCATCTTGCCAAGAAAATTAAAGATTTAAAAAAAAAATCAGAAGCCCAACAGTATACTTGGCCGTGGTCTGGAGAACACGGAGCTATGCCTCCCTGTTTCTAGAATCCCCTCCCACCCCATTTGTGACAGGGTCTCATGAAGCCCACACTGGCCTGAAACTCATCATATAGCCCAGGCAAGAATGGAATTCTCTATGTAGCTGAGAATTGCCTTGACTTCCCAGTCCTCCTGTCTCTATCTCCCTCATTTACCCTCCTGGCCAGCTTGTCCACAGTTTCTGATCATCTCTTTCTCTGCTTACCCGGGATATCAGTTTGGACTCAGCTGCAGACCACAGAACCCACTCAGGCAACTGAGGTGAAGGGGGGGCGGGCGGTGATTATCCCGAAATGGCTGCCTTACAGACTCACTGGATAGGAGTCTAGAGCCAAGGTCAAGTTTCCTGAGCAAGAACAGCAGTGCCCTGGTGGGGCAGAAATGCTGATGCCTAGCAGCTGAATCAGAAAGCTGCTGACAAGACCTCAAAATACAGTGAGGTCGATGGTTTCTGTTCAAACTTTGAACCTTTCTTCATGAAGGCATGGAGAAGATAAGCCAGCACAGGCGGTCATGTGAGAGTCACAGACGGTTACAGAGGTCACAGAGAGAGTCTTAGGGGAAAGTAATGGGAAAGAGGATCTCAGAAGTGGCTGGCTGGTTGGGGAGGTAGCTCATGGGCAAAATGCTTGCCGCACAAGCATGGGGACCTGAATTTGGATTCTTAGCACCCAAGTGAAAGCCCGGCATAGTGGCATGCATCTGTAACTACAGTACTGGAGGGCATGGCGGCATGCATCTGTAACCGCAGCACGGGAGGGCATGGCGGCATGCATCTGTAACCGCAGCACGGGAGGGCATGGCAGCATGCACAGATCCTAGTGCTCACTGATCAGCCAGTCTGAAACAGCAAGCTCCAGGTTCAGAGAGAGAGCCTGTCTTGAAAACTCAGGTGGAGAATAATAGATGAAGACACTGACCTGTGACTTCCATACATCTGTGCAGGGTCTAGTACACCCAGACATCCATTCATATGCCTCCCTTCCCTATGTATAGCGCGCGCGCGCGCACACACACACACACACACACACACACACACACACACACACACACACAAATAAATAAATACATAATTCTTTGTTAGTCAGCGAGGAAGTGGTTAATGATTGTAGGAACATTAATGGACCCAGAGCACCGTGGGTGGAGGAGTGGGAGGTAAAAAGGTGAGGACGACACCCACCACCTTTCCAGAAGCCTGCTGTAAAGCGGGTGGGGTGGAAGATGATCAGTGGATGGCATGGAGGCGGGCTTGGCGGACTTGAGCAAGGCAATGTTCTCAACTGGGAAATGGAAGCCACTAGCAGCCCATGTGTTAATGCCCTCATGACTAATTCAGTTGGGAGGAAATGGCTGGAAACCCACTGGCGAGCAATGCCTGATGGATACAGTGTGGTTTCTGAACAGGTGGGAAGTGGTGGGAGCTGAAATTTGAGGAGAGGTGGAGAGCAATGGGGTTAGAGACTTGAAATACCTGCGCGGGGGACAGGGTGGAGAAAGGAAATACTGCGGGGTGTCACAAGAGGATCACCGACTGAGTCCAGAGGCAGAACATCTGCACTTACAAATGAAGTATTCTAGGGCCGACAAAACGGTTTAGTGGGGATGCTGGGTGGGGTCTTGCCAGCCTGATACAAACCTAGACCTATCTGGGAAGAGGGACTCTCAACTGAGAAAACGCTTCCATCGTACTGGCCTGTAGGCAAGTCTGTGGGGCATTTTCGTGATTGATGTGGGAGGACCCAGTTCAGGGTGGGTGGGGTCACCCCCGGGCAGGTGGTCCTGGGCTGTTTAAGAAAGCAGGCTGAGCACGTCAGTAAGCAGAGCTCCTTCACGGCCTCTGCTTCCGCTCCTGCCTTCTGCCTGCAGGTCCCGTCCTGACTTCCCTCAGTGACGGTGTGACCCGAGAGCTGTAAGCCGACATAAACCCTCTCCTTCCCAAGTCGCTTTTGGCCCTGGTGTTGTCTCACAGCCATAGGAACCCTAAGATGGCAGGTAAATGTGCTTGCCACCATGTACGTGGGCCTGAGTTCAATGCCACTGTGTTGAGTGATAAAACTTTTCTTGGGGAGATAAAACACACACATCTACTCACCCCTGATAGGGAACCCATAACAAACCAAAGTACAGATAGCACCAAAGTCCAACTTTGTGGACCAATGAGTGTTACTGGGGTTAGTTACACTAATATGGACGAGGGGCTACTTACAGGTAAAGGAATGACTCAAAGACAGTGGCATCACCAAAGCCCATGCCAGCACGGGTGACAGCTTTGCTAGTCTGAAGTCTATTGCAGCTTGGCTTCCCTAGGGGAGAACGCTCAGCTCTTACTGCTTACTCTGTCTGTGAGGGGCGGAGTGACTCTGGTCAGTTTCAGGGACTTCCTGAAGCTGTTCTGAGTTGTTTACCTTCCTGTTGTTTAAGGAGCTTCCCTGCGGGATGGGATGTTTCTGTCTCAGAAACCCACACAACCATGCGCTGGAAGTAAAGAACGAGCTCCTTCGAGTTGCCCTCTGATCTCCACTCGTGTGCTCTGGCACAACTCCCACCCAATAAAGTCATTTTAAAGGTTTTACAAAGATTTAGTATGCAGATTCTAAAAAGTTGGCCTAGCTGAGCTTGGGGGTGGGCTGGGGTTGTGTGATCAGTGACTCACCTGGCAGACATGAAGATATTCCCCAGAAACACTTGCATCTATCTCTTCATATCTCAGACTATTGAGACAATGGACCCCAAGAGAGGGGAACGTCTCTAGGAATCCCATGCCGGCAGAAAAGGTCCCATTGGGGGTGGGGCCATCCAACTCGTCTCTAGAAGAGAGATTTCACAGTTCTAAAAGCTTGCCGGGTCACCTTGTATGGTGAGACTGAAGCCCAGACAATGATGGGTCATCGGAAGGTGAACTTGGTGGTGGCGGTGGGGGGGGGGACACACTGGTTTTCTTTGTCCCCCTTCCAAGGTGGCTGCAACGAATAAATCAATAAATCTCCTTGCCTTTTTTTTTCTTCTGTTTTAATTGGCATGACTGAGGCGAACAAATCTTACAGAGATATTGAGACACTTAGGATTCAGCAGTAAGTCCAACCTAAACTGAACCCTGGAATGAAGGGAGTTTATTGGCTCGTAAGAGAAAGTCCAAAGGTGCGGAGGCTTCAGGCACAGACTAAACAGTCTTCTTGTGACCGCTCTACTTGACCCCCTGCTAGAGTTGTTCTTATCTTGCCTTCTTCTCTCAGGGCTAGACAATGGCTGATAACAGCAACCAGGGTAGAGGTCTCAAGAAAACAAAACAAAACAGAAACACCCCCCCCCAAAAAAAAAAACCTAGAAGGCTGGGAAAGGGGAAAAACCCTCTGCCCCATTCCTGCAAACCCTGTTTTCTACCATTTCATCCCATTGGCAGGACCTTAAAAAAAAGGTCTCAGGAAGCCTAGAAGCAGCTCCCCCTGTGCAAGAATGGGTGAAGGGTAAGTGGTAAGTGAGTCAGAAAGCACCAGGAAAGGGTCTGGTGGGTCAGGAAACCATGGGCAACCAGATGGAGTAGCCCTCTTAGGAGTGGCCTGAGACCAAGTTGGGAGGTGGCCAAATGTCTTACCCAGTGCATGATTCTTAACCTGAATGAAGGTGGTTCTGAGGGCTGAAGTGCCGAATGAGGAGAATCAGGATTTGGTGTTGTCTTTGGGAAGGGGCTATAAGAGTTGGAGCATCCATGTAGTAGTTGTGTGTACTGCAAAGAATTCTTGTGTGGAAGGGAGGGTATGTGCTAGCCAGGGGAGGCTGGGCTATGGCTGCTATTATTTTGGTATGTTAGTCTTCCTTCTTTCCTTTCTCCCTCCCTCCCTCCTTCCTTTCTCCTTCCTTCCTTCCTTCCTTCCTTCCTTCCTTCCTTCCTTCCTTCCTTCCTTCCTTCCTTCCTTCCTTCCTTCCTTCCTTTCTCCCTCCCTCCCTCCCTCCCTCCCTCCCTCCCTCCTTTCTTCCTCCCTTCAATGGGAACCCCAAGGTAGTAGCACACTGGCTTACCTGGCACCCACAGACACACACTCTCACCTTCCCGTAAGGCAGCCATGACTTCATACTCCACAATGATGGGCATTTGTGGTTTGCCTCTACCATATAGCACAGAGGGGGGATGAGATGGCTAGCAGTTAGTTTGTCTGCCTATCAGCCTTCCTGTGGGAAACTGTCTCTACCTCTCTGGTCATTCTAAAAAAGGCTCAAATGACAGACACCCATACTTTGTCTTTTAAAAAGACCATGTGACCTAAGGGAGGCCGATCAGCTACCTTACCAGGAATGTGCCTTGGGGATAGACATAACCAGGCTGGACAGCAGCTGAGGTTGGCTGGTCTGGCAGCAGTGCCCTAGGGAGCAACTCTGGACGAAAGCAGGTGTTCTCAGCTGGAATCGCCAGTACTGTCTGCCTCACCAATCCGCTCTCGTAGTCTGTGAACTGCCCCTGCTCCTTCTATAAACCTTCTTCCTTTCACTGAAAGGAAAAAGTTTGTCCCTAATAACCAAAAGTCTCCAACGGAGTCAGTGAGGTTTAAAGGCTTAGTGCTAAAATGCTTCGAGCTAAAAGACTTAAGTTGGGTCTTTCTTCTTAGTAGATAAAAAATACTGTAAATTCCCAACATCATCAGAGTTCAAGGACAGTGTTCACTGCCCGGTACCCATGGACCATGCACACCCCTTAAAATCAATGAGCTTGTATCACAGGCGATATGACCTCAAAGCACCTTAGGCATTTTCCTTTTTCGTTTAACAAACGTAAAAATAATCTACTAAGTATTTTTCAGGGCAACAATATTCTTCTGTCTGATTGTCGTATTTCCTTGTATTTATCAGTATTTTACATACTTTGCTGCTTTTTATTTTATTTTATTTTTTTGAGACAGTGACTTGCTAGGTATCTTGGGCTGGTCTGGAACTCACTATGTAGCCCAGGTTAGCTTCAGCCTCCTGATTACCGAGAGTTTTTCCATCTATCTTACTGTTAGTTTGGGAATACTTAGCTGAAGAATATGGTCTGAACATTAGCAGACACACACAAACATTTTACTGTGCTTACAAATCATTTATTCTTATTTCGTACATTTGTTTTCAGCAAAAATGCATAGTTATATCATTTTCACAGATTTTTTTTCCATATTCAAGACAGGAGGAAACACATGTCTCAGAAACTAAAATCATATCAGACCATACAACAGAAATGAAAGGCAGTTTGTTACATGCACAGAACCAACGAGAACAATGTCTGTTTTCTATAGATGAGGTTGCTTCACTTTTCTGGAAATTTGCAATTATGATGCAGTAAAGCTCTTCTGTCAGAATGGACTTGAATGGACCATGGACTTGAAACCATCTTAGAGTCCAGGCTGGAAGCGCTTCCGTCCTGAGGATGCCTCTCTAGCCAGCTAAGTCAGCTCTTTGGGTGAGGACTGGAGTCAGGGTGGCCTAAGAAGAATTAATTTAGCAAGCAGTGGAAAAAAGTTCTTTATGCCTACATTATTCTTTACCCTCCATTGTCACCATTAAATGAGATTTAAAAACAACATATGAAACCTTTCTATTTGGTCTGTTAAATCCCCTCTCTGCCTCTGCCCTCAAGAACATGAAGACAGACAGCCCTTCAGGCAATGCTCTCATAAGGCAGATGGTTGAATGCCTAAGTACACAGGGAATCCTTTTAAGAATCTGCTGTCTTCAAGGCTGGATTTGTGGAAAGTAAAGGCTTCAAAGGTGGTTGGAATGGGTTGGGGAAGGCTGAAATGAAGATTCAAGTTCAGAGCTGGCATGCGCCTAAGCAAAAGGAAAAGCCACCACAGAATCCTCCCCACAGCCCCCCAGATGGAAAGCTTTCCTGTCGATGCAGCAATAAACACATGGGGCTTATGTTTCATATAGAAGAAACAAGGGCCCAGGCTGAGCATTCTGCTGCTCTATGATTCGCTATGGTGACACTCCATCCACGTGAAATGTACCTCACGTCCTTATCGCCTGGGTGCTCAGTTGCTGGGTTAAGGTAATTTCCCTCATGACCCCAGAAAAGTAAACCAACGTGGCAGAGACAGGCCTTTGTAACTGAATCTTCTCAAGAGAGGGAGTTTAGTGAAGTTTCTAACCAGAATTTTAGGAAAGACTTTTAAGTTTAGCCTTGTTACACACCTAGAATCTATCTGATGCATTTTTTCTTTAAAAAATGCTTATCTTTTTCTAAACTACACAATATTTACAGTTTGAAAGACCCAAGAGGCCTTGATCATTTGGGTAGGAGCTCAGAATGATTAAATGCCCAGACACAGATGAGGCTTTTGAAAAAGCCCTGGTTCTTATCCATGTGCTAAGGCCTGATTTTTTTTTTTATAAACAAAATCGCTATTACAAACCTTTGGAATATAAAATTAAAACACATCTTTAAAAAATTTTCCCGCTAATTCTTTTTTTTTTCATCCAGCAAGTTAAAAAAGACTATCTTTTCTAAACAGACACAGAACCGAAAGAAGTGAGAGAAGCCGGTCTTCAGAAAGGGTTTATTTACACGGTGTCCTATCGGTGTGGTGGTAAGCCATGAGAAGCAGGGTCTTCATGACATGGCAGAAGAGCCAGCTGAAGACTGCTCCCAACTCTGCCTGAGTGCAAGTGTTTGTTGCGTATTTTGGGTGGAGCTGTAAGGCGTGGGGAAGGTGGCCTGCCACGTTTCCACATTCAAGAATAAATCTGCACACTCCAGACACTTCCTTGAGAGATGTCATGTTCAGAACAAAAAGCATTAACGCTTCCGAGTTACATTCAGAAGCATGGCACAGGGTGGGAGCAGGTCTTTCCGAAAGGTCAAAGAACTTGCTATCATTCTGCACCAAGTAGGTACTGGGTATTGTTGCGCACAGGTGTGTGTTTGGAGCTTTCAAAAGTCACACCCTGCCACCATTAGTAGCTAGCTAAATGGGCATTTTGGGCCCTGACCTATAACTAAACTATCCAGTTCTGCAGCTTGCTCAGATTGTGTAAGATGCTAAAATAAAACAAGGCAAATTTAAAAAAAAAAAAAGCCTACAAATTAGTGATAAATTCACAAACCAGAAAAGCAACACATTTGTTCTTTGGGGAATGACAACAGAAATTTATGTTAGGTTTTCTTAATTATTAAAGACTGGTAATCGTTTTGTAATTAAGAAAAAACTATTGGCAGTATCAGAGACCCCAACACTTCCGTAGGAAGGCTCGTGGCCCCTCATAAAGGAATATCCTGTATGTCAGGTCTCAGCCATTCAATGCTTCCTTTCTCAGGGTGTCTGAGCTCGTCTGCTTTTGTCTGGCAATGCATTCAACAAATACTGGCAATCCTTCAAGAAAATGACTCAAAAATGTGGCTCACAATTAGGCCTGATATGCCTTTCTGACCTATGCCCTAATTTTATGGAAACAAATTAAGCCATGGGATAAACGTACTACTCAAAATATCCCATGGCATTCAGTGCTGTAGTCAAAAGCTACAGGATGTTGTTAATATGCCAAATGGGATCCCTTGCCACCTGTTTGAGCCCTGACACCCTCGGCGTCCACATCCTTTTCTAGGGACAACATTTAAAACCAGGTAACACTCTCCACAGTTGAGCAGCTGCGCCATACTGGCTGCCTGAATTCTATCCTGCTCGATCTTCCCTATACCTTCTGCCAACCGTGTGTGCGTGAGTGTGTGCATGTGCGTGTGTGTGTGTGTGTGTGTGTGTGTGTGTGTGTGTGTGTATGTGTGTGCATGTATTTGATCATATATATGTATGTATATATGCTCCTCTCTTTTGACAAATGATTTCTTTTTTTTTTAAGATACTCTCTGAAAGTTACAACTACAGGATCGTAGACGAGGAAGGAAAAGGCTAGGGACTTCTTGGAGGTTGAAGCATTTAAACTCACACCCAGGAGGGGTCTCACTTTGACTTTACCACCTTATCTACGGAAGTCACTCCGTTACACCTCATTTTAGGCACTTTGAATGGACCCCTCTTCAGAACGGCATGGATGCTATAAACCTTCTCCAGCTCTTCATTAGCTCTGTCATTACTGTGATAATAAACTCCAAATTCTGTTTGTACACACACTCTTCTTATACCTGTACCGTAAATTCAAGTTTCAAGTTTTTTTTTTTTAAACTTTAGGCTAAGGAACAGAGAAAAAAAAGTGAAAAGATGCAGATAAATCACTGTGTTAATTAAAATAAGATTCTAGAATACTGATCTTATACCACTGGGAGAAAAAACCCAAATTTCTAACTCTGGTAATGTCTGTAATAGCATGGATGGATGCATGGATCCTTGCTTAAAGTCTTACATACAGTAGATAGATGTTCAATAATCACTAGAGAGATTACACCAAGACTAGATGGACATCAGTCACAGGACCCTAACAGAGTCAGCAATGGCAAAGCTAACAGATGAAGAACAAGATGATGAAAACCATTCCAGTGGCTGGTAACATTTTAAGGTTTTATAATCTAATTTTAAAGGTAGCCATCTCTTCTTTTGTTCTATTTCAAAATTAAATATTCAATTAGTGGGCTATATTTATCCAAGATTATACATACTATATCCAATTAGCATCTGTATGTTTGACCATGTAACATAGTCCTGCTGACTACCAGACACAACTGAGTGCAAGACTATCCCTGCCTTCTAATATCAGTGTGAAGACTGAATTCTGTCACTGTCAGCCAATGACAAAATCCTTAGAAAGTAACTTCTACCATACCTGTCTACCATAGCTTCATGCAGGTTAATTAGCTGGGGGATTTGGAGATTAAAAACAAAACAAACAAACAAACAAAAACCCCTGGCTTATTGGTGTTAGCCCTCAGATTCATCACCAAATCAGAAACATTTACTGATTTGACATTCTTAGTAATGGTTCCCATGCACTTCCAGGCGGGTTTATGAATGGAAGCGGATACAGTCCACTCTGGACAGTTAGGCAGCCCCACACTTTCTCCCTGGGTTATTTAGGGAACGTGTATGGCCAGTGGAAAAAGATCATGTTTATTTTTACAAGCCAGTCATGACATGAAGGAGCTGCACTTCCCTCTCTCTGGGAAGGTCACCTTCTTCACCTGAGTGGCCAGGGGGGTGGGAAGAAAGGCTCTCCCCCTAACCAACTAAACCTTAGCCAGTCAGCCCTGGGACCAACCCACAGAGCAGCGGGCACAGAGTCAGATAATCATTTCCCAGGCAGGACTCCGAGGGACTGCTGCTGGAGATGCCACCTAGATTATGACTAACACATGACAAGAAAATGGATTTCATAATGTGCTTCAAAATTTTACCGCCAGATAGATGATTATATGAAGATAGCGGAGTGGATTCTCATTCATAATTTGTCATATATTTCGAACTGTTAAATGCAATACAACAAAACTGAATGTAATGGGTGCAGCCAAAATGGAGATCGTGGAAAATTATTTTTTGAAGAGTTTCATTCTGATGGCTTACCTTACTCCTGTAATGTGTAACAAGCCTGGTTAGCTCCATGCACATGGAGCCTGAATAAATATTTGCTCTAAAATGCATTATCTACCTTAACAGAAATAGTATAATTCAGCCGGCAGCATGTAGTTAAGCCTCCCTGGTCTTCATTGGTGTGTGTGGTTCCTATTCGCAAACAGGAAGGGAAGCTGACACCCTGTTTTCAACTAGAATGTCCCATTGCCAATGCTAGTGGCACATGAAGAGGGGGAAAGGAAGCCGGAGAAAGGAAAAGCCAGGAGGTGAATCCTCCTTCTCCCTGGAGTATAAGGGGTGAGGAGGCCTTCCCTGGGAAAGCAGGTCATCTCACTGGCTTATGCATCATAATCACTTGAAAATGATACGGGTATGATTTTATCCTCAAGTGGCCTCTGCTTAAAGACAAAGACACCTAGCAAGAGGGGACCCTGAAGATCTCCAACCACAGCCTAAAGTGACAGATTTGGGTTTTAGTGCCTGTCCTTACAGTCACAGTTTCTTTCAGATGTCTCTCTCTTGAGAGTTCTTTAAAAGTGTGAGTTTGGGAGGAGGAGTCCCATTCAACAAAAACCACAACAAACCACATTCTACAAAACATTCCTAACCTGTTTCTCTAGTTTATGAATGAACATTCTTTGAGACTCTACAAGAGGCAACAGTGACATGTAAGTAAGTGTGTGTGGCTGTAGCCTGGTCTCCACAGTTACCCTTGAACACAGGTGCTGAATTAAGTCTCGCTGAGGATCGGTATGCGTGTTAAGCACGCATCAAAGGATGAGACGTTGACATTCATCAGGGGTTGTGCAAAGTGTATTTTAAATCCCATTAAGAAGCCTTAAATTCAACACACACACACAGGAATTTAACTTCGGTGTGCAAGTGAACACACACAGGGCATTGGTTCCTCCAGGGAATTGTGCCAAGATTCTCTATTTACAAATACAGTAGCAATTAAGAACAAAAACAAAACAGCTATCTTTCCAGGAGCACCATCCTACCAGTACTGAGGTAACTGTCCACGTACCCTATGAGCTTGCCTTAAATTACACCATGAAACCAAGACTCTCCCTTTCACCAACGTGGCTGGCTCTTAGCCAGAAGGACTTACCAAGAAAGTGTGAGGTATATTTAAATACACTACCTTGGTGGTTTGTGATGAAGAGTTGCCGTTTTTAATGACAGGTTGACATTTATAAGAGACATCTAACAACTGGCCAATAGGGTCACTGAAAGAGTCTGGGAGCATGCTCCTAATCTTTCGAGGTGACTGCCAATTGTTTCCATAGTCTGGACTCAAATGAGACTTTGGTGTTAACAACTGTAGTCTTAACTCAGAAATGCCAGCAATAAGTAACATGCTCCTAATTTTCATAATAGAACCGCCTCACGTAATCCTGGTTGCCTTTTAAGTTTTCAGCAAGGATACATGCATCACCATCCTCTCCTCCCACCCCTTGAGGCTGCACTAGGAACCTCAGCCACGTCAGAGGGCTGACTCGGGCAGAAGCCATGTGCTCTGTACACCTCTAAACTATTTCTGCTCCCACTATCAACCTAAAACCAAGTCCATCTTCCTTCTGTCCAACCAGGATTTGCAGAAAAGCAGAGAAAGAAGACGCTCTTCTCCCAGTACAAGAGGCGGTGTCTGAGGACCAGTCATTTGGGCATTTGCTTCAAAAGGCACATTTATTTCAGTGGCAACTTAAACAAGTAGAGAGGAAAGAATCAGATTAAAAAGAAAACAAACAGCCGGGCGGTGGTGGCGCACGCCTTTAATCCCAGCACTTGGGAGGCAGAGGCAGGCGGATCTCTGTGAGTTCAAGGCCAGCCTGGGCTACCAAGTGAGTTCCAGGAAAGGCACAAAGCTACACAGAGAAACCCTGTCTCGAAAAACCAAAAAAAAAAAAAAAGAAAACAAACAAAAACCCAGGGTGGGTTTTGTGGAATACATGAAAGTAAGTAGGAATTGGAGACCTCTACGAACCACTGGAGTCTCACCAATAGTCTAATCAGGGTCCCTAAGTAGTCATTCAGTTTTATCATGACACTCACAGGCCTTCAGAAAACACTGTTTAAAAATGTAGTCGAGAACTCTCAAGCAGCTTGTCCTAACGTCCAGTTCACGAGCGCAATGCAGAAGGCAGCAAAATCAGAACTATGTGATAAAGAAGACTCAAGTGCATCTCCCGGGCTTTGATAAATTATGAAAAAAAAATCATTGTATATATATATGTATATATTATCATTTAAATAACATCTGATAAACATTTTGAAATAATTAACTTGTGTTCACATTCCATGCATTGTCTAGCGGGTTAAGCCCTGGGTTTGTGTCTTTGTGCCCATTTCCCAACAAAGAAAGGTCCATTCTTTTGACAAATCCAAGCATTTCTGGACCGCAGAGGCAGCAGCCAGGGATCTGTGTTTATCCTCTTTACTGCATACCTGCCTTCACTAAGGGACACAGAAGACTGTTAAAAAAAAAAAAAAAAAAGCCAACTGCTTGGGGTTCTATCTGTGATTTTTCTTCATTGTCCTTGCAAAATCCCTGGATATCATAGACAATACCTAATTTTTCTTTCCAGAGGCCCTCTCTTCCTTCGACTTCATCCCTATTTCCCTCTTCCAAAGGCCAGTGGACTGGGATCCCCAACTAGCAGCGGACCTTTTTTTCCTCGTGGTCTGCAGCACCCTCCTCTAGCCAAGAAGGAAACAACGAGACTTGAAAACAAACCCAACAGCGAACAACAGAAACTCCACGCGAACAGGTGGGCAAACCACGGCCTCCTCCTGGGGCGGAGGCTCACTTTTTACTGCAGAATTCGGAGTTGTTCAGGAACTTCCGGATGACCAGGCCCAGGCAAACCACCAGCAGCAGCATGTAGCCGACGGTGCCGGAGAAGGTGGGCGCTGCCGGGGACGCCTGCAGGAACTGGCGCAGGCCCTCTTCCACGTAGTACACCTGGTCGTAGATGCTGAGGAAGGTGAAGATGTGGAAGAGCTGGTGGCTGTGGCCGATGATGTCGAAGAGCCCCGGCTGGATGCGCTCGGGGATCTTGCTCACGTTGAAGAAGGCCGCCACCACCAGCCAGAAGTAGCGGCGGTAGAAGTGCACGAAGAGCGTGGGGTTCTCGCCGCGCAGGTCGAAGAGCCAGCTCTCCAGCATAATGGGGCAGGCCATGCTGAGCGGCATGACGAAGACGAAGGTGCGCAGGGCGAACGGGTAGGAGCACCAGTCAGTGCGGCTCTTGCAGCAGGCCACGGTGCAGGCCACGGCCAGCACGAAGGCCACGGGCAGCACGAGCGCGCGGTAGACCGCGATGAGGCGGGTGCAGTCCACGTGCCAGCCCAGGCGCTGCTGCACGTACGGCGTCATGACCCTGGCGTCCAGCAGGCTCAGGCTGGGCAGCAGGTAGTAGTAGTAGGCCACGGTGCTGCCAAAGCCATAGTAGCTGATGGAAGCGTAGTCCAGGTAGAAGAAGGCGGCGCGCAGGCGCAGCGACAGGCAGCTGAACACGTGCGCCGTGCAGCTCATGGCGAAGGTCAGCAGCACTCCCGACGCATAGCACCACAGCGGCAGCAGCCAGGGGTGGTGGAAGGGCACGTCGCTGCCGCCCAGGAAGAACAGGCGGCAGAACTTGCTGAGGAACAGCAGCAGCGGGATGAAGTGCGTCCAGAAGTTGAGCGTCTCGTTGGTGGGCTTCAGCACCGAGGCCAGGCACTCCTGCGCGGTGCACGGCAGCCGCCGGTAGCCGGACAGGATGAAGCACTCCACGAAGTCGTCGGGCACCTCGTCCCAGCGCAGCAGCGGCTTGGCGGCGCTGGCCGGCGGGCTCCGGGGCGCGGAGGCGGGGGGCGAGCGCCGGGAGGTCGGGGCCGGCGGCCCCTTGGCGCCCGCGCCCCGCTGCTGCAGGCGCCGCGGCATGGTGCCCCGGGGCTGTGCTAGGGCGCGCGCAAGGCCACCGCCGCGGGTGCCGGCCGCCGTCGGAGCCTTTGTGCGCGCGCGCGCGCGCGGGACCGCGGTCGCAGGTTGGCGACGCGACCTCGGCTAGGGGAGCCGGCTGCACCGGGAGCTCCGCGCACCGGGAGGCAGCTGCGCGCGGCTTCCCGGCGGCGCCCTCGCCGCGCTCGCGTCTGTCAGCGCGCGGCCGGCCGCGCTGCGGTGGCGGCGGTGGCGCGGCTGACTGCGGCGGCGGCGGCGCGGCGGTGACTGGGCATCGTGCGCGCGGGGCGGGCGGCGGGAGGCGGGATGAGCGCGAGGCGCTGGCGGGGGAGGGCGGCGCCGCGCAGGGCGGGGGCCCCCGGGGTTAGGGTGTCTGCGCCGCGGCGGGGGATGGAGGTGTCCCCTGTCTCGCGTCGCCTACCATCCCCACCCCCCACCCCCCTTGGGCGGCAGCCGCTCGGGCCGCCGCGTTAATGATTGATGCGGGGACCGGAGGCTGGCCAGAGACGCGGCCGCCGGCGCCCCAAGGCGAGAGTGGACCAGGGGGTTCGAAAGCGCGACAGCCACGCCGGCGTTCTAGAGGACACTGGGGACCCGAGTTCGCGGGGGGTGGGGAGCCGGGCGGGGCGGGAGGGATGCGCTAACTGTAACCTGCCGAGGGGGTAGGGAGGGCCCTGCGATACCCGCTCCGAGACGGCGTCCGGATCCGAGCCATGCGGTTGTCAGGCATCTTGTGCTGCCTCTCTGCCCTGCTCTCACCCGTGTGAGTGTGCGTGTATGCGTGTGTGTGTGTGTGTGTGTGTGTATGTGTGTGTATGCGTGTGTGTGTGTGTGTTCGCGCGCGTGCGCGAGTGTTGCCCTCCCACTCAATCCACGGCAAGCTTTAGTTTTATCTCCTTTGCTCTGGCGGACCTATTCAGGTGCGTCACTATCCTCCTGTCGCTCTGTCTTTGTGGTGTCCAAAGGGACAGTCCCCAAACTGGTCTCCAGTTCAGCTCACCAACGTGGGAGCCCCAGCTCGCCCTTTTGTGTCTTTAACTAGGAATCAGATGAGGAGCTCAGGGGCGCTGCTCGACAACCGATTTTGAAGAACAATTTAAGACGATGATATGGGACGTTCGTTCAGCAAGCCTCTAAGGAGCAGAGGAATTTATTAAAAAGGGATTCCCAGGCGGAGCTGTTCAGGAGTCTCGGGAGGGCGTGGATGAGGAAAGACTATAGGTGCCTTCTAGAGGGAACTTGAAAAGGGAGTTGAGCCCTTTCCTAGAGACAAAGAGGCTATGGCTTGGATAAACCTATGCATAATTAACCAGGAGTACCTGGCAGGCTAGTTTGGGTTTCTTCAGGCAAGGGACCTGAAGAAAAGGAAACTTGAAGAGTTCAAAGGTTTGTGATGGGCTTCTAAGATGGGGTTTCCCGGTGGCGTTTAAATGTTCACCACGTCCCATCTCCCTGGGACATGCCTTCTAGGCACTAGGCGCTTTATAGCTTTAAAATATCTTAGATACTCACTACCCCATTTTGCAGGTAAGGAAATGAAGGCACCGTGACCACGTGAGCATGCCTAGATGATGAATCCGAACCCAGACAGGCTAACGTTTAGATGTCATGTATGAAACTAGAACACCCAGGAACCTCCTTCAGTCAGGAAGCGGGCCGATAGGAAGGACCATCCCGCTTAGGAAAAGGCTTTCAGTTTTCCTTTTAAAATGCATTTCATATTCATTGTAACAATGAAAGGCCACCTTCATCATTAAAGCAAATCCTGTAAGGAGGTTAAAGAAGATTTTCGTAGAGTCACAACACCAGTCTAAGTCATTATAACTAAACTGTCATTTCCTATTGTAAATGCTCAGAATTATTCAAGTCTTTTTTTGAAGTTTCAATCTTCTCTCTGAAATAGTTGCCACTGATTGATTTAACAACGCTTGCACAACTCGGTCAAAGGCACACGTTGGTCGTGTTTCTTTCTGACCTATCACACATTTCTGGTGAGTGGGGACTGCAAGGAATTAGGTTTGGCTGAAGTTATTTAGCGGGTATTTTTCTTTATTTCCTTTTCCCTTTTAGTACTTTTTCTTTTCTTTTTTAATGAGCTCTGTTTTCCTTTAACACATGGAAAGAGACCTGTTGTGGGATATTCGTACACTGTGTGAAGATGTGTTTGCCGTGATTGGTGTGATAAAAAGCTGAATGGACGTTATCTAGGCAGGAGGTTCCCAGGGAGAGAAAAGAAGAGGAGACGAACTAGATTCAGGGAGATGCCAACCAGACTCAGAACAAGTCAGACACACAGAATGGGAAAGAAAGGTAAAGAGCCATGAGGCAAAACGTAGATGAATGTAAATGGGTTAATTTAAGTTATAAGAGCTAGTGGGACAAGCCTAAACTAAGGTCGAGCTTTCACAATAAGAAGTCTCCTTGTCGTTATTTGGGAGCTGATTGGTGGGATAGAGAAAGACTGGTTACAAACTGCATTTGGCCTCGTGGTTTTTTACCTTTCTTTCCCATTCTTTATATCCAACTCGTTCTGAGTCCCGTTGGCCTCTCCCTGCACCTCGATTATCCCCTCCTCTTCCTTTCTCTCCCTGGGAAATCCCAACTATACCTCCTGCCTAGCTATTGGCCGTTCAGCTTTTTATTACACCGATCACAACAAATACATCTTCACACAGTGTACAAATTATTTCACAACAGAGACCCATGCTAGTTTGTAAAACCGATTAAGAGTCAGGCATTCAGTTCAGGTGGAAGAATGCTAAATCCGAACCCCAGGCAAATCAGAAAAACAAATTATTCATATTTTTCTTTGTTTCCCCACGAACAACCTAAGCTGTGGCCTGGAAAAAGGTGTTTATCATATTATAATTCCCACATTTGCAACCCTTTGGTTGCATAAGAAGCTCACTTACACTATTGGAAGAAATATCACATTTATTTCACAGATTTTTCTTTCACATGCACAACATTTGAGTTTTTGTTGTTGGTTTTGTTTTTTGTTTTTTTTTTTTTGAGACAGGCTCTCACTATGTAGCTCTGTCTGGCCTTGAACTAGCTATGTAGACCAGACTGGCCTTGAAATCATAGAGATTGACCATCTCTGCCTCTGAGTGCTGAGATTAAAGAGGAGGGCTACCACACTTCGTCAGAACTAGATTTTTTATAGAAATAAATGCAATGCCATCAGAGCAGGTGGACTGGCTGGGAGAAGAAGCGGGGTGGCGGTGGGGGAGGAAGAGAGGAAGGCACTACCAAAAAGAGGAAATGGGGTGAACATGAGCTAAGCACAGTGGTACACATTTATGAAAAGGTCACAATGGAACATTATTCTGCACGTTAAAAAATGCTTTAAGCAAAATAATTAGATGACTATAAATGATTGAGCAAAATCTCTACGTAGGTTAATTGTATATATCTTTCTGATTAAGGCTGATAGAATTGGCCTGGCATGATGGCACATGCCTTTAATCCCAGCACTTCGAACCCAGAGGCAGGTGCATCTCTGAGTTCGAGGCCAGCTTGGTCTACAAAGCAAGTTCCAGGATAGCCAGGGCTACACAGAGAAAAACGCTGTCTCAACTCTCCCTCCCCCCCCCAAAAAAAAAGAAAATGATATAATTGACTCTAATGAAATATAGTCTTTTACAAAGTTAGTGTTTTGTAAAGTCAAACAATGTTTTGTGACTTTCTTTCAGAAAGTCTTGTGACCACTGCCCTCCTTCCTTTCTTTCCTGTTCCTAACCCCACAGGAGGCACAAAAACCAACTGATGTAATGAGCAGGGTGACTATGAGCAAGGAACGTGATACACACGTATGAAAATGTATACAAATCCCAAGAAGTGCCTTTAAAACTATCAAAACAAGAAGCAGCGGGGTGTGCTGCAGGAGGGAAGTGGCATTCGCGAACGTTCTCTGGTTCAGAGTCCAGACAGCTGTCCTTGCTGCCTGACGGAGCTGTATAGAGAGGAACTAACGGAATAGCAAAGCTTATAATAGATGGTTTCATCATCAAACAGCAGCCATGCAAGTTTTCCTCAACTACTAACAATCAGTAGAGGTTCTCTAATTCTTTTTTGGTTTGTGTGCTTGCGTTTTCAAAACAGAGTTTCTCTGTGTAGCCCTGGCTGTCCTGGAACTTGCTTTGTAGACCAGGCTGGCCTTGAACTCATAGAGATCCACCTCTCTGCCTCCCTAGTGCTGGGATTAAAGGCATGTGCCACCAAATTTCTTAAATTTGAAATATGAAACCATTTTCCCAAGTCCTGCACTAGCTGGGTTTGGTGTTTGGCCTCTGGTAATCTAACTGCTGCTTGTCAGTGAGAAGCATGCTCCTATCACTAGGCTTGGCAATGCAGATATAAGCAGCAGGCCAGCCACCCCGTTCCAAGGGGTGCACCATAGATTAGGGAACCAGGCTCTTTGCAATGTTCTTGATGGCCAGTAACCATCAGGAATGACACTGGAAAAACAATGCTGGCATTCAAAGACAGAAACCAACAAGGTCTCCCAAGACTGGAAAATCGGCTTTAGTTGGTGAAAATACAGAAACTGTAAATCGGGTTGCTCTAAGTCTTGGGAATGAAACTGTCTATAACAGCTGTAACAAACTAGATGAATTCCTCTCCCAATATGATTTTCTTTGGTCATGTGTCTTTCTGTTGAAATAAAATGAAACAACAAAAAATATTCTTCAACAATTTCAACCTGCAGAAAAGCAAGCCCTTTTGTGATATACCTGTTTTCAGAGAGATCTTTCTTCTGTTCTGGGGTTTAAACCTAGGGACCTGCACATGCTAGGCAAGTGCTCTATCACAGAACTACGTTTCCAGCCCTTTTAAAACTTTTTATGTTGAGACACAGTCTTAATTAACCAGCCTGTCTTTGATCTCACTCTGTAAGCTCAGGTATGCCTTGAACTATCTATCCTCCTTCAGCTTCTGGAATAGCTGTAATTTCAGGACTACACCACCAGGACTGGGAGAACCAATTTTGTTGTTTAGTGTCATTGTAGTCCCAAACCAACCCACTAAGCAAAAAGCCACAGTGGACATGCTACTTTCCTGCCCTCGAGTCTGTGTGGGAATCCTCTCCAACATTCAGGCTAAGCAGAGATGTCCCATTCTCTCCAAAATACAAATAGCTTTGGTGTGTTTTCAGCCACTCTCTTCCAGGCCAGAGTCACAATAGAATAAGTGTCTGAGCTCCCCAATGGTGTGGAGAGTACCTGTGACAGCCTTTGGAGACAGCTCGGTGGGGAAGGCTGGATGGGCTGCAATCTAGAGGATTCATTAGTGGGCTAGAGCTGTTGCTTCTAAGTTGGCAAGAGGGTTATCTCTTGGGGGAAAGAAAGAAAGAAAGAAAAGCTGAGGAAGACTTATCGAGAATATGCTCCCCTTTCAGGGTCAATGCCATTCTTCAAGTTCCTTCCCCCTTTCCCTACGGGTGGTCTCCAAAGCAGGTGCACACAACAACTAATTAAGATGAAGAGTGTCCTAACGTTTGCAGAAATGGATCTCTTTATTTTCAGAGTACTGTGAGGATCTCATGATACACTTAGTATGCCATGAATGTGTAAATATGGTAGGGCATGGGGGAGGGCCACAGTCTGGGGTGTTTCTCCCAATCCTGCCCTTTGTGTTGTCTGCCCAGAGCCTGTGTTATCTTTCTACAAAGCCCTCATATGTATTTGTCACATTGAACCCAGTTCCCAGTTCCCCTCTGGGGAGAAGCCTACCATCGCCTGCTTTTTTTTTTTTTTTTTTTTTTTTTGCTTTTGGTACAGCCTGTTGGGTGGTTGCCATTTACTTAACTTGAGAAGCAGTCAAGTGTGGACCATAGATTACCAAGTTCCTCACTATTTATCTACAGGTCTTCTTAAAACATACTGCCTTGCGTACGGTAAGCACCCCAGCACATCACAACTGGGGGATGTTTTCCATGTTGTGTAGGCACGAGTTTAAGGTTAAGACTTAGAATCTCAGAGTAGGGACACTATTTAATAGTTACAGCCATGGTGGCTGGCTTCCCATCCATGGCAATTGTTTGGTTTCCTGATCTACTATATTCAGCTGCTGTGATGGGAGCTTCTTTACCTCCAGCTCTGATTCTCAGAACACCCTCTGCAAGTTGAATTCATCATCCCCTTCTTGAGATAGAAAACGAGAGGCTCAGAGAGCTTCAGCCACGGGCAGCAGAGCTGGAGTGAATCCTTATTCACCCCCTGCTCCTCATTCATGCCTCTGCAAGGCAGTGCCTCCTGAGAAATTGCTGCATGGTTAGCCTTGAACATTTTTGGTGGAGTGGCTTAATCACGTCCATTTAAATTTTTTCATCATTGTTATTAGAAAGCCTCTTTAATAATTAAATGAGCGCAGCTGATGATGGTGCATCTGGGTCTGAAGGTCAGCCATAAAGGTTGTTGACTATGGGTACCCATTGGATTTGGCTAGAGAACCCCCAAAAGAATGGTGCCCAACAAGGCATGTGTGCGTATGTGATGTGAAGGCTGAATACTGACCTGGCACATTTAATATAAAGAACGTCCTCCAGATGAATGAACTGTTGATCTCAGGGGATGGCCAGACCCAGTACAGCTGAGAGAGACAAGCAAAAGATTGTGATTTCACAGACGATCATTACATTTAGCACAATATAATTGACTGTAGCAATTGGTGGATATAGGAAGCAAAATTCCTATTCAGCTGAAATACCGTTGTGTACCTAACATCAAAGGGGAGGCACCTCAGTTATCGGGCTGTTTGGCCTTGGAATTCACTATCAGTTCCATTCAGTTTTAAAAATGCAACAGTAATCATTGTTACGGCTTCAGGATCTGTTGGAAATGTTTACGGTTATAATTGCCTCGGTGCCATTCACTAAAGAAAAGGGTATCACACTCTATATGTATCGATTTTTTGATCATGTACCAATAATCTCACATTCAATTTGGGCCCCATGTACAAACCACAAACATTTGGGGTCACGCTTGAGGCTCCTCTGCACACTTGGCATTTTTACACAGGGAACAAGAAACATCTTTTTTCTTTCTTTCTAGTAACCTTTTTTTTTTTTCCCCATGATCACTCACTGGTCTATGTCCTTGGAGCCATGTGCTGTCTCTCTGGAAAGTCTATGATCAAATAAATGCTAGAGGGTTTTAGTGTGTGTATGTGTGCATGTTCATGTGTGTGTGTGTATGCGTGTGTGTGTGTGTGTGTGTGTGTGTGTGTGTGTGTGTATGTGTGCATGTGTGTTGCTGATTTCATCTTTCTTCCTACCTCTACCTCCCAACTGCTAGGATTACACGTGGGTACCCTTGCAACAACATATATATTTTGTTTTGTTATAGTCTTTTTTTTTTTAAGGCAGGATTTTATGTAGCCCAGGCGGATTTCTTTTTTTTTTTTTTTTTTTTTTGAGACTGTGTTTCTCTGTGTCACAGCCCTGGCTGTCCTGGAACTTGATAGATCAGGCTGGCCTCAAACTCACAGAGATCCACCAGCCTGTGCCTCCCAAGTGTTGGGATCACAGGTATGTGCCACCACAGCACAGGCATGTGCCACCACACCCAACTATTTCGTTGCATCCTCAGCCCCTGCCTCGTCCTTCCAGCATCTTCCCGTCCCTCCTTCCTACTTCTCATTCTCCCTCCACCAAGTCTCAAGGCTGACTGTCCCAATCTCAGGCACACTTAGTTCCCTGTCCAGAGACGCTTCTGAATGCTGAGATGGGGTTATTTGCTGGATCCATATTGAGCATTTTTAGCATCCCTTGGCACTAATAAGCATCACTGTGCCCAAAGCCGGTGGTAGGAAGTCAGGGTGTGGAAGAGCAGAGGAATGATATGCAGCGCAGAATCCATCTTGTTTTCAGCGGTAGGGGAAGGGCCCCACCATGTTTAACACAACCGTTCTCAGATGACTTTCCTCGGTCCGCTATTTTAAAGTCAGGAAAATTTCAGTACCAACCTAAGTACCATTAAGCTTTGGATGCTTTTCTAAATGATGCGCTGATGGGGCTGGAGAGACGGTTTAATGGGTACAGGCACTTTCTGACAAGCCTGATGGCCTGAGTCCAGTCCCTGAAACCCACAGGACAGAAGGAGAGAACTGGCTCCTGCGGTTGTCCTGGGACCTCCACATGTGGGTCCGCCACACAACCAAGCGCCAAAATAAATAAATCTGAAAAATAAATAAATAAATAAAAGCCTTCACTCACCTCTGACCCTAACCTTAAGGCTGGGGCGAGGGTCTGCACCATGTAAACCTCAGACACCTGAATTGTCCACACTCACTCAAGAGAACTGTCGGTTCTGGAGAATTGGCGTCCTTTTCCTAGTGTCTGTCCACCTGTGCTGGACACACAAGCACCAGGCTCACTCACGTGTAATTAACAAGTGGATCTGGAAGCTGGCGAGCGGGCCTGCCTGTCTTTCCTACTTGACCTAGCATGAATGGCCATCTGTGC
This sequence comes from Peromyscus maniculatus bairdii, assembly GCF_049852395.1. Classification (NCBI taxonomy): domain Eukaryota; kingdom Metazoa; phylum Chordata; class Mammalia; order Rodentia; family Cricetidae; genus Peromyscus; species Peromyscus maniculatus. Next base: position 93,042,424 of record NC_134858.1, on the reverse strand, counting down.
ATTTTTCAGACTTCCTGATCGCACTAACCTTGTTTACAGAGGATGCTTGGGAGGGAAGAGGAGCAGGAATAGAATGGTTCCATGGGTTCCTAGTCTATCCTGGATTCCCAGCTCTAAAGAGTACTGGGAACCTTGAACATTTCAGAAAAGATACTCGGCAATGAACACATTTTATAGCCACTTAGGGGGAGACACCGGGCTGCCGGGCTGGTGGATGTAAACAGCACAATGCATTATGTTCTCAAATTACTTTTCAGTTTTGGCTACCAAAAATTTAATGTGGAGATACCGAAGCTGCATATTAAGGTTTTTTTTTCTTTTAGATTTGTTTTACTTTATGTGTATGAGTATTTTGCTTGCATGTATGCCTGTGTACCACATGTGTGCCTGGTGCCGTAGGGGGTCAGAGAGGTCATCGGAATCCCTGGAACTGGAGTTATGGATGGCTGTGGGCTGCCATATAGGTGATGGGAACCAAACCCATGTTCTCCGTAAGAACAAGTGCTCTCAGCTGCTGAGTTCTCCCTCCAGTCCCATTTTAAGGTATTTGAAACAAATCAGAAATAAAGTCTCACACAAAGAAAGGAAATCTCATGAGAAAAGAGAGTGAGAAATATCTGGTTTACTTGTTTTTTGTAATTAAAAACGTTAAATATACTATTATTTTACACTTATCGTGACCCCGTGACCCATGTTGACTCTGCTGTGGGGAAGACGGGTATTGAGTCCAGATACTGACAAGGGAGGGCTAAGTCAGGGAGGAGGGCGTTTCTCTGTGTGAACCGGATATGGAAACGGCCAGCCACAGCTTCCATACCGGGTGTCACTGTCATCAATGCTGACAGGATTCTCAAATCCTGCTGCCGCCTCTTTGCTGATGGTGTCCTGTGAATGGTTCATGGAGAGGGGACTGGGGCTTGGGGGACTTTGAATTCTGTCCCGTGTAGTTGGTAGTGCTTGGATTGAGAGGGGGAAAAAGGGATTTTGAAAGACTGGGATGGCCAATTTCCACTCTCCCTCCTCCTCATCTTTCTGGCTGTATCAGCCTTCCTGTGGTTCCTCTAGGTCACCAATGTGTGTCACTAGGAAGGGCTCCCTGTGGCTGTGCCCAAGCTGTCCCCTGCCCAGTGGCGGTGATGGGGGGGGGCTCTGATCTACAGAGTCAGCCATGCCCTGCCCAGTGGCGGTGATGGCGGGGGTGGGGTGGGGGGTGGGGTGGGGGGTGGGGTGGGAGGGGAGCTCTGATCTACAGAGTCAGCCATGCCCTGCCCAGTGGCGGCGGCAGGGGTCTGATCTACAGAGTCAGCCATGCTCTGCCACTAGGTCCTGAGCCAGGCATGTGCTCTCTGCTCTGGAGAGGAGGGGCTTCTCCTTAGTCCTCTGGTAGACTGTGAGCTGCCTCAGGGCCCTTGCACTGGTCACCCTCTACCTCTCTGCCTCACAGGCTCTTCTTCCAGTTTCTCCCCATTCAGTCTCTGCTGGGCGTCACCCATGCTTTCGCTATGGGGTGTGATACGTTTTTACCCACTTTCTTTCTGGTCTGATGAAATATAAGATCTATAAAGGCAGGAGCTTTGCACAGTGCTCTTTCTCCAGTACCTGGTGCACAGCGGGCAACCGATGAGCATCCATGAGCCGGTGAGGTTGCTCCGGAGGTCAAGGTACTTGTCATCAAGCTTAACCAGCTGAGTTTGATTCCCAAATGCTCAAGTGCGAGCATGCACACACACACACACACACCCCACACTGAAATACAGTTATTTAAGGCTCTTCCAAATGCTTCCTAAACCCAGAGCCTAGGCTCAGCTCGGAGTATTTGTATCGACAGTGGTCTGGCATAGTCTCCACAACCCAGACCTGCTAACCCAAAAATAGAAAACACAAAAGCTGTTGGCTGTGAACCTCAGAGACTAGGGCAGTGGTTTCTGCTCTTCATCCATCACTTGGGGACCTAGGGGGGGGGGAGGAAAACCAGAAAGCAATGCATGCCACATCCTCCACCCCCACTCAGCTGAGCTTCTAGAACAAGGCGTGTGGATGTGCTAGACTGGTGATTTATCTGGAAAGAAGCGACATAGAACATAGAACATGTTGGTAGAAAGAGTCGCAGGGTTTTAATTTGAATTTTAAAGGTCAGTTCGAACAAAGTAGTTTGTATCAAAGGGAATTCTTGAAATCTCTTCTATTAATAGCATCATTTAGCATCCCCACTGTTCAGCCGAGTCTCACTGTGTTCTCACCTTTCCAGAAATACAATAAATGTGAGTGCAGATACAGTGTCATATGAAAAATCTACACTCTTTGCCTTTGGTCTGAGCTTTTAGCATCAGCATCCTCCTCAAGAAAAGCTGGCTTTAAACACTAGGAGTTTCAAATGTGGAATGGGCCTCTAAGATCACGGTGCAATGATGTTGGGCCCTGGTAAAGCACAGCCAAGCATGCAGACACAGAGGGAAACTTGGGCTTACGTGGAAGCCATGTGCGCCTCTTGCACTGACAGTTGGCGTGGCCTGCTGCGGGTATGCACACTTGGCCCAGTGGCAAAACCCTGTTTGGGAAAGGGTTCGAGGGAGCAGCCAGACCTCAGTTGCAAGCAGGTTTGCGGAGTGTGTTCTTCTCTGATGCTGATAGACATAGTGCTTTCTTCGGGGGCCAGGTGACCTGACAGCCTCCCCAGGAGCACCGATGCTGAAAGTGAGTCCCCAAGTTCCGTGCTGGAGCCCAGACGAGCTCAGGAAGAAAACAGGCTCTGAGAAATGAAACTCTGAAAGGTGGTGCGCGGAAGATCTGAGCTCTGCACCGACCACAGACAAGTAAGGGAGGATTAGGCTTCGTTGAGGCTGGATTCCCTCTCTCCTGGTGTGGCAGCAATAAATGTAGATAGTCTTGTATTTGTAAGAGCTTGCATCTGTGCGTTTTAGTGTGGTGACATGGAGAGGTCGCCGCTGGTGACAGCTCCTGGGCAAAGAACAGTTTATGCCTCGTGGCCTGACCTTTTCAGAAGCCTTGTTCCTAAGGTCATGGGTCCTCTCTGTGTTCTGCATGTTTACTGTTGTGGCAGAGCCCATGATGATAATATTTAGTCTTGATTGCAGAATGTATTCTCTCCTTTCATCTGTAAGTTCAACCTCCCAATGTAGGCGAGTCTAACTTCCTGTGGACCAGTCCTGCAGCTCGGTCATAAACATTTCACAGTACTTTCCCCAGCCCAGAGCTGCCTGGTGAACAGGTATGGCAGAGGAGAGAGGAGTCCTGTGCTTGCTTCTGCATGTGATGGCTGGGGAACCACACTTAATCCTTTCTTCTCTTCATAAATGACTGACAGCCTGCATGTGTGTCGAGCAGGGAACCAAGACAGCATGGCAGTGGTCCCTGGGTGCAGCTGAGGTAGCCTGCCTCCTCAGCCTCTTCCATTCCTTTCTGCTGGGCAGCTCCCTCACACAGTCTGGAGGTCTGAAGGGTGAACTCAAGCTGCACTTCTGGCCATCATCCTGGTTCTTGGAGACTTCCCTGGGTGCACAGGGAGTTGGGTTCAAAGAACCTTAGCTTTCAAGTCAGACTGGCCTGGGCTTGAAGCCTGGCTTTGTCGTGGACTAGACATAGAACATCGTGAAAGTCCTCTAACCTCTTTCACCTCGTGGCTTTTCTGTAGGGCTTCTCATGAAGACTGACATGTGAGGTATGCCAGCCACAGAAAGGTGCCAGTGAGAGGAAGACAGTTCTATTACTTCAGTGCCCCCCTTAAGCAACAAGAAGCCTGGGTACCGTATTGTGAAATAGGAGCTTGAGACGGTGCCCTTCCCAGGACATTCATCTTTTAATAGGTGTGCCTGAATGGGAAAAGTCATTGAGACGGAAAGGGATGAACCCCTGGAAGTGGACGGACATTGGTCAACCAGTTCACTGCAGGGGGAGAAATTAAGTGTTGGGGAAGCTCAACGGGAAGTTTCCGGGAGGAAGCCACTCCGGAGGAGAACTCAGAAAGGAGACGTCCTGCCTGGGTACCAACAGTCAACCTCCTCAGGAGAAACCCTGGCAGCATCTGTGGAAGAAAGACGGAGACAGCACCTGGAATGTGGGACAAGGAATCAGGGTTGATTTGAACAGCTCCCCTCAGTGAGATATGTGGAGGGTGTGTCTTAGTTAAGGTCACTATTGCTGTGATGAAACACCAGGACCAAAGAAACGGAGAGGAGAGGGTTTATTCGGCTTATACTTCCACTGCACTGTTCATACCTGAAGGAAGTCAAAACAGGAACTCAAACAGGGCAGGAACCTGGAGGCAGGAGCTGGTGCAGAAGCCACGGAGGGATGCTGCTTACTGGCCTGCTCCCATGCTTTGCTCCGCCTGCTTTCTTATAGAACCCAGGACCACCAGCCCGGGGTGGTACCACTGTCTCAGGGTTTCTATTGCTGTGAAGAGACACTGTGACCATGGCAACTCTTACAAAGGAGAAACATTTAATTGGGGTACTCTTTCAGAGGTTTAGTCCATTATTGTGGTGGTGAGACATGGTGGCGTGCAGGCAGACATGGTGCTGGAGAAGGAGCTGAGAGTTCTACATCTTGACTGATAGGCAACAGGAAGTGGTCTGAGACACTGGGTGTGGCTTGAACATACATGAGACCTCAGAGCCCACCCCCACAGTGACACACTTCCTCCAACAAGGCCATATCTACTCCAACAAAGCCACACCTCCTAATAGTGCCACTCCCCATGAGCTTATGGGGGCCAATACATTCAAACCACCGCAACCACCCACCATGTGCTGGGCCCTCCCCCATCAATCGCTAATTAAGAAAACGCCTTACAGCCGGGCCTTATGGAGTCATTTTCTCAACTGAGATTTCCTCCTTTTAGATGACTCTAGTTTGTGTCAAGTTGACACAGAACTGGCCGGGACAAGGTGGCAGGCCACAGAACCTGGAAAAACTGGAGCTAGGCACAGACTGACAACTCCATCATGAAGGAGTGGCTTCTGTTCTTCCGTTCATGTCTGGCAAGAAGAGCTCACCAAGATGTCAGTCATCGCTTGTTCTAGTTCACATAAAAGGGTGTCGGTTTTGTTCAAGGAAAGAATTTCGGGGGAAAGATGGCTAATTGCTTCCTAAACCATTGGCATTATTCAAAATTCTCTTTAAGTCGTTTTTAATCAAGCTAAAGCTGTTTCGTGCGTTTACTGGCCGTGTGTGAATTCCACCCCATGTTCTGTTTCTAATAGCACCATTGCCTCAAAGGAGCGGCACATGTTCTGCTCACTGTAGGTGTCTCTGCGACATGCCATCCCCACAATGGCTCACCCACTGGGAGTGCTTGATGGGCAAAGAATGTGGTGGGCCGTTTAAAATGTTTCATTGGTTTACTTCCTGTAAATCCCCAAGACTAGAATTAGAAAGTGAAGTATGTGGACAGTGGGTGGGTGGCTCCTGGTTTAACAGATTTCTTTTTAAGAAAATTAAAACCAAAACCAAACCCCTAGATGTTTCCCTTCACTCCTCTATCAATGTAAAGGTGGTGCCAGGCTTCCCCTGCTTATCCCAACAGGGATCCCCAGATGTGTGGGTGGGGACCTCTGCCCGGGACCCTGGGTTCACACCAGTGTGTGCATGCAGTCTGGGTCAGGGCCCACCTTAAAGGCAGCTAATGCGTGCTGGCCTCAGCCCTAGAGAAAGGGCAGAGAGGAAATACAGCTTCTCCCTGCTTAAGAAAAGAAAAACATGCAGGAAAGGTATCAGTGGGAACAGAGTTGGGCTGCATTAGTAGATATGGACTCTAACATAATAAAAATCTATGACTGACAAACAAAAACAAGACCAATTTCTGCAGTCAAGCGTTGAGATGGTTCTTCAGTTACCAACTGTACTTTGTGGCCGCAAAGGACTGTGGTGAGTTACTCACAATCTGTGCAGTACCATCCTTATGCAATTAGTCCCCAAGCTCCTGAGGGCGGGCTCCAGCCTAGCATACTGCCACTCTGGTCCTGTCACTGGTACCTCACATCACGGGAGCCCAATATTGGTCAAACTCATAAATGAATGAACGTGTTCCTAGAAACAAGAAAATTTCCACAAATGAGACAGCTCAGTTCTGCACTTCTACAAGGATTGCCAAGCAATATGTATAGCTTTAAAAAAATAAATTTTACAGCGACAATACAGAAGACTTTTGGGGTGACATCAGTCATGCCCCTTGATGCCAAGGCAAGAACCAAAGAAAATGAATCCTTAATTACAGGAATTCTTAAGAAACAAAGCTTGATCAGTAATTTCCTGAGAGCCCCAGGACTGTTTTGAATTCCACCGGTGCCCTTCTCTGGCTGAAGGGGAGAGGCGTAGTGAGTCAGCATGCATCCTGCTCTATCATGAATGGTTTACACGCATTAATCATCAGACAGCATGCAGGGCTCCACCCATTCTTTCTCTCCATTCTCAACACGGCATGTTACAAGTTCTCAAAGACTTCAGGAAAATGTTTTCAAAAACATGAATAGGATTTTCCCACTCCCAGTCCTAACTGGCTGTTGTTAGCATGTAGCTTCTGGTTTTCTTGAGATTTCATTTGTGTAGCTAGCCTTTTTCCCTTCTAAGTCTTTTAGTGCATGTTTTTTGGTTTACTTGTTCTGGCTTGGAGTTATGTCATTTGCTGCCGGTTTTTTAACACCACTGGATTGCATTCCCTTGTTTTATTTAGAATCATTTACATGTGTTTTCTCAACAGACAACATTCTGTAGTTTTTGTGCTGTGTATTTTGTAGTAGATTTTTGTGGCTTTAAGAACACGGTAGAATCACACAGTGTACTGAAAACAGGCTGTCAGAATGGCCGAGGTGCAGAGATGACCACACGGCGCATGCTCCACAACGGTGCACTCCACAGCATTGGAGATACAACAGTGTCCACAAGATTGTTACAAACGTAAAGGCAGAAGTTATGTGATTGTGACACTAGATTAAAATCAACAACAACTAATAACCGGCTGGGTGTGGTGGCACAGGCCTAGAACCCCAGCACTAGAAAGGCAAAGACAGGAGGATTGCAAGTTTGAGGCCAGCCTAGTCCACATAACATGTTCCAGACCAGCCAGACCTACACAGTGAGGCATTGTCTTAAAAGAACCCAAACCAGATAAAAACAAACAAACAAAGAACAACCAATAAGTAGTCACCCCTCTCCCCATTCGGGACATTGAACCTAGGGCATTCCGAACGCTAGGCTAGTGCTCTGTCATTGAGCTGCAAACCAAACCCATCAATAATAATAAATTCTAAGTACAATAGGAGCACCGGGACACTATCTGAAGCCACCAGTGACTGGTTTCCAGCCAGCCAGGTTGTTCTATGGAGTGAAAACTTAAGGCTGCTGTCAAGATGAACAGGGACACGGAGGGGAGCACTCTGTGCTGTTGGGCAGTTGTTTCAGGCGGCTTTTAAAGGAAGTGATGGCGTTCTCTGTCCAAAAATCTAACAGCTGAAGAGGGAGCAAGCCTTTGCAGTATGCTTTAAACAAGCAAGACTCCATTAAACATGTAGAAGCCAGTTCTGGTGGCACAGGCCTATGTCCCAGGGCTCAGGAGCTGAGACAGGAGAACTGTGATTTTTGAGGTCAACTTGGGCTATGCAGTGAGTTCCAGGCCAACCTGGGCTACACAGTGAAACCCTGTTTCCAAAACAAAAACAAAAACAGAGGTTAGGCTCATGGCAAGACACATGCACACAAATCATCAGCTTTCCTTCCGTGATTCTGTAACACATATGTGAACATATTCTATGCACAAAAATGATAACTTAGAAAATTCATATAAGAGTATGAAGAATTAGAGAAATGTCTAACATTTTATCAAAGAATCTAAATAAGTGGACATTGTACCATAAGACTGAAGAGAGAGATTGATAGATAAATGTCAATTCTTAACAAATTTAGGCATACTTAATGCAATCCAAATCAAAATGCACAGGCTTGTTTTCTTTGGAACTGGACCAATGATTTGAATGTTTGCATAGAATAAATATCCAAAATTTATTAATTTATTAGATGGTTTTGCCATGGCCTGCCTTATCAAAGAGGAAACAAAGCTTACCATGAAACGATAGAATGAAAACAGCATTGCCGTGGCCCAAACACAGTGGAATCCAGAGACAAAGTGACCACATTTGGGTGCTTGAAATTTGGTGGCTGGAAATTGTAGCTCCACACTTGTAGCATGTATGACACCCTATGATATCTCTCTCTCTCTCTCTCTCTCTCTCTCTCTCTCTCTCTCTCTCTCTCTCTCTCTCTCTCACACACACACACACACACACACACACACACACGATGGAATGAGTTAGTTAGCTCTTCATCTGAATATTGGAGGAGATAAAGCACAGAGTAAGATTGCTTGCTTAAGTCTCAATTTCTAGTCTTAGAAGATACATGAGCTTGAATGATCCCTTAAATTCTACAATACTCAATTTTCTTATCTATGTGAACTCTATACAGAATTTTTTCCACATGTAGAAATTTATCAGTAAATGTTAGCCATCATCATTCCATGTATTATTTCATACTCTAATAAAAAACAAATTCCAGGTAGATTATAAATATAAATAATAAAATAACAAAAAAAATTAGAAGAGTATGCTGTGGATATTGCTCTATATAAATAAAACACTGATGGCCAGTGACCAGACAGGAAGTATAGGCAAAACAAGGAGAGAGGAGAATTGGGGAAACAGGAAGAAGGAGGGAGAGACACTGCAGCCACTGCCAGGACAAGCAGCATGTAAAGATGCCGGTAAGCCACCAGCCACGTGGCAAGGTATAGATTTATAGAAATGGGTTAATTTAAGATATAAGAACAGTTAGCAAGAAGCCTGTCACGGCCATACAGTTTATAAGTAATATAAGCGTCTGAGTGATTATTTTATACGTGGATTGTGGGACTGTGGGGCTTGGTGGAACCTGGAGAGAAGCCCTCCAGCAACAAGAGTATTTGTAAAAAATCTCAGCATGGAGCCAGGTGGTGGTGGCACACGCCTTTAATCCCAGCACTTGGGAGGCAGGCGGATCTCTGTGAGTTCGAGGCCAGCCTGGGCTACAGAGTGAGTTCCAGGAAAGGCGCCAAAGCTACACAAAGAAACCCTGTCTTAAAAGAAAAGAAAAGAAAAGAAAAAAACTGGAACACTTGAAAGCCAGGAAGACAAGAAACCATCAGCCATAACAGAGAAGTACAATACAACAACATAAACATTGAGTGGAAAATGGAATATGAGTGATCCTCAGTATTGGTATGGGTGATCCTCAGTATTGGTATGGGTGAGCCTCAGTATTGGTATGGGTGATCTTCAGTATTGGTATGGGTGAGCCTCAGTATTGGTATGGGTGAGCCTCAGTACTGCTACTGTAGCTCCTGGAAATGCTACACCAGCTGGCAGGCAAATTAAAATGAAATTTATAACAGGCATTTTGACTCAGAAGTTTTACTTTTGAAAATGTAACTTATAAAAATAAAAATGTCAATATAGATGCCATAGATATATAAGAAATTTGTTGTGCCTTTTTTTTGGGGGGGGGCGGGGAATTATATCCTTGGAGGAAGGAACCCAAATGAAAATAATCTGAAAGCTTTTTAAACAAGAATGGGTGAACAAGTTATGGAATATTGTGTAGTTCTACAAAAGAATAAGTTACGTGTGTGTAATTTTAATGTGAAATAATAAAGCAGGGGTGATGATATGGTAGCTAACATGTGAGCTACTGTCTTGCGCTGTGGCTCAGAGAACATCTTGTGCTGAGCATCTTGTGCTGTGGTTTGGTCTCCAAACCAAAAAGACCCAGGGATGTGTCTTATGAATTGGAGGTTTAGCATTCGGTGTGGTAGAACTGAGAGGAAGTGGGCCTTTAAAAGAGGGGGGCTCATGGGAGGTGATTGGGCAATGGGGGGCATTGCCCTTAGAAGAGACTAAGGTAGTTCTGTGGGACCCCATTAGTTCCCATCCAAGCGAGTTGTCATGGCAGAGTGCTCCTGAGCCCCGAATTCTCTCTGGCTTCCTATCTTATAGTATGATTTCTCCTGTTTGCATACCATCCAGCCATGATCCTACCTGCTACGTGATGCTCACAGTCAAGGAAGGAAGCCCTTGCTGACCTGATGACACCTCCCAATTCCAGACCTTTAGCTTCCAAAATGTAAGCTAAATACTCTTTTCTCTATAAAACAGTCAGGTATTTATTGTGATAACAAAGCAGAGAGCTGCACTGTGTGAGTCTCTCTGGGTGTGAGGTCCTTGTCAACGCTGTTGCCAGGCAGCTCGTGGCCTTATCTGCCTTCTCTTCCCTATGTTCTGGGTTTTTGCTTTCTCCGCTCTGCTTATCTGTCTTCCAGCTTTATATTGTTCATTGCTGACTTCCTCTCCTATCCTCTTTGATGATTTAATTTTATCCCTCTCCTTTAAAAATAACAACACAGTGACAGTCTCTGGGACAGGAGTAGGCAAATGTGCATGCTTAGCTAGCTTCCTTGAGAGAGAAGCTTTTAATTTTATGTTGTCAACAAGGGATGGGGGTGGGGAGGATAGCCCTGCATACATACGCATTGATCTGTATAGATTTCTCTGGGGGCAGAAGACATTCAAGGTGTACATAGGAGTTAACATTTGACTTGGCACTTATTTGCCAAACATTGATTTGTCCTTGACTAGAAAGCCCCAATGATAGTTGCGAATAAAACTATCTCACCTTACACCTGTGGGATGACCTGAATCAACAAAGCAGGCTTTCATCATCATGTGGCTTCGTCCACTTGGAACTGCTGATCCCTAAAGAAGGCAAGACCCCCAAGCCGACTCAGCGAATGATTGTAATTAAGGTCTCCGAGCCCAGCACAGCCTCGCAACCACAGACAGCAAGGAGCATTGCTTTAGGATTTCCAAAGTCTGCTGCACTGTTGGTCACCTGCCCTGGCACCATCTCACAGACTTGGGTGGCTTCTCCTGAAATGCTATTTTCTCCACTCTTGATGTCTGAAGTTTCAGATCAAGGTCCAGTAGGGTCAGTTCCTAGCAAGAGCTTTTCCTGGCTTACAGACAGCTGCCTTCTCATATGGCAGGGGCAGAGAGAGAGGGGGGGAGGGGGAGGGGGAGGAAGAGAGGGAGAGAGAGGGAGAGAGAGGGAGAGAGAGAGGGAGGGAGGGAGAGAGAGAGGGAGGAAGGGAAAGACAGAGACAGAGACAGAGAGCGCCCCGCTCTGGCAGTGTTTCTTTATAGAAGGCCACCAGCTCAGGTGCATTAAGGACTCACCTTTATTATTTTTTTAAAAACCGCCATCACCTCCCTTAGGCCTCATATCCACACACAACCACATTGAGGATTAAGACTTCATTCTGGGAATATGGGGAGGGACACCATTCAGTCTTTAGCAACCATTTTTCAGGTTTCTCTGTTAAATTTTTAAAAGGCTGATGGAGAGCCTGTAAGAAAAGAAAACGATATTCAAGTGTACTTTTGTGCCATCATCTGAGAGCGTAAGGAGATTTGAAAACTATCTTAGTCCTCCTGCTGTATACACGTTTGTAAAATCATTTTCTTTGCTTTTCTGCTAGCCAGCAGGGAAGGCTCATTAAGAGTCAGTGGAACAGCATGTTCCATTATCAACACACTAAACCACAGGATTAACGAATATTCTAGCAAAAGCAATCACATTTATTAATGTCCCTACAGAAATGTGGTCTAGAACAATAAACTTAACCATAATAATTTGATATCCATTAATCAAATAAATGGATGCCTCCATCTACTCTCCCTAGTATATTAAGAATTCCCTGATAATCAAAGGATGGAGGAAATAAATGCTTTATCTTTTAAAGGGGTAACTTTTGAAAGAGGATAAATTAAAAATATGCAAGCAATTAATTTGCACTTCCTCCAAGCTTATGATTCAGGCAAACCACTGCACAGATTGAATGAGCCCAGTTTTCTCCATTGTTAATGACATTACAGAGCTGAAGAAGAACCCATGTGATTGGCAGGAAAAGTTGGCAGGGATTCCAGAAGACAAATGGGAAAGAGGTCTTTTCCCACCCATTCACCAAATGTAAGTCAATACTCCCTTTTAAAATCCAGTTGTGATGATTATGTTATCAACTAAACAGAATCACCTGGGAGATGGACCTCTGGTCCTGCTTGTGTGTAGAGGGTGTTATCTTGACGTATTAAACTGAAAAGACCACCATGATTGGTACCGTTCCCTGGGAACCTGGGCTGTGTAAGCGAAGAAAGAGAACTGAGTAGCAGCATGCATTCACTGCTATCTGCTTCTCAACTGTAGATCCAGTGTGACCGTCTCCCTAAATTTCTGTCTCGTCACTTCCCTGCCGTGGTGGATTGTAATCTGGAACCATGAGCCAAAGAAACTCTCACTGAGCTTGTTTTCGCTGGGGGTAGAAAAGGAACTAGGGGCCGGGGCCAAAGTTTTCCCTGGGGTAGAAAAGGAACTAGGGGCCAGGGCCAGAGTTTTTCAAAGTGATCTCATTGTAGCTCCTTGCTAACCTTTCCCAAAGAAGAAATTAGAGAGAGGACAAGGGTCAGAGGGAAAGGGAGGTTGGAGGGCCAAAGAGAAAAGAAAACACTTGACCCAGGTAACAAGGTAGTGTTTCGAGTGCAAAGCCTCCAGTCTTTACGACGCTACACAGGCTGCAATGACCCGTACCTGCACTTATTTGCTAAATCCCTGAAGGCAGAAGCTGCACCAGGCGCAATGATCCTTGTATCCCTCATCTCATGCTCCAGAGTGCCCCCTGGTGGCCACTGTAGGAAGCAGGGCATTTCCTGTTCTATTTACTTTCCCCTGCTTATAACCAGCTAAGAATTTGTTCTCCAGCTAGGCCTCCTTCTGATGCCAGGCGTCCCAGGTTTTTGCCTGATCTCTTGCTTCCCACAGCTCCCTCCCAACCACTTTCCAGGTGGCTACCTTTGAGAAGTAAATCATAAAATCTTGGTCTGGAATAAAACCTCAAACCTTGCTGTGGCTCTAAGTCCTATGACAATCCCTGCTCCACTGTCTTTTCTTAGGCACTAATTTCCCCCCCCCACCCCTACCTCCACCCCCCACCCCTCACCCTCCACCCCCCACCCCCCACCTCCACCCCCTACCCTCCCACTCCCACCTCCACCCCCATCCCCTCACCCCCACCCACCTCTTCCTACTTTTCACCCTCTCTCTTCACTCTGTCAGTGATTGTGGAAAAACACACACACACACACACACACACAAAGGATCTTATAAATCAATGCTTATGGTATCATTGCTTGTATACAACGATTTAGGGTAACCTCGTGTCCTGCCCCCGTAGGAGCGGTGTGTTAGTGTCTTAGTTATTTTTCTATTGCTGTGAAGAGACACCATAACGAAAGCAATTTCTAGAAGAAAAATTTTATTGGGGCTCACGGTTTCAGGGGGTGAGTCTGTGACCATCACAGCGGGAAGCATGGCAGCGGGCAGGCAGGCATGGCACTGGAGCAGCAGCTGAGAGCTTACATCCTGATCTGCAAGCACAAGGCTTCGAAACCTAAAAGCCCACCCCCAGTGACATACCTCCTACAATAAGGCCACGCTTCCTCACCCTTCCCAAACAGTCCCACCACATATCCCAAATATCGAGCCGATGGGGGCCCTTCTTATTTAAACCATCACAATTAGTTACCTGCTTCACTACTGTGATAAAACAAACAAAACCCCCAAGCCCTGATGAAAGCAACTTAAGGTAGAGAGCACTTATTTCAGTCCACAGTTCCAAGGTCTAGTCCATCATGGCTAGGAAGTCAGGCAGCAGGAGTTGAGGCAGCTGCTCACACTACATGTAGTCAGGAAACAAGGCTGTGTGTGCTTGTGATCAGCTGGTTTTCTTCTTGGTGTCTAGTCTGGGATTCCAGCCCAGGGAATGGCGCCATCCACAGTAGACAAGTATTTCCACCTCAACTAACTTCATCTAGATAATGCTTCCCAGGCATGCCAGAGCCTCCTCTCATAGGGGGTTCTAGATCTCATCTAGCTGACAATTTGACAAGTTGACAGTCAAGACTGACCATCGTAAGAGGCCCATCCACTATAGCATCGACCTTCTGAACTTCAGAATATCATACAACAATAAAAACCCCTAAAATGTAAGTTAATTGATAATGCCTAGTAATGTCTATCAAAATTAGCTGTTCATTTATACTTTTTGCAGGTTTCCTTTGAGAGATTTATCCTGAAGACATGCTTGCACACTTGCAAGTGGTTAAGTACAAGGTTTGTAGTCTTGCACTGGTTGTAACAGTGCACACTAAAGACAACTCAAGACTTAATTGACAAGGATCCGATTAAACTATGGGCTAGCAACACAGAATACCCTGCTTCCATGACGTCTTAGTTAGGGTTACTATTGTTATGGTGAAACACCACAACCAAAAGCAAGTTGGGGAAGAAAGGCTTTGTTTGGCTTACATTTCCACTTTATAATCTCTCACTGAAGGAAGTCAGAACAGGAACTCAAGCAGGAACCTGGAAGAGGCAGGAACTAAGCCAGAGGCCATGGAGGGTGCTGCTTACTGGCTTGTTCCCTGTGACTTGCTCAGCTTGCTTTTTTATAGATCCCAGGACCACCAGCCCAGGCATGGGCACCCTCCACAATGGGCTGGGCCCTCCCCCATCAATCTCTAATTAGGAAAAAATGCCCTACAGCTGGATCTTAGGGAGACATTTTCTTAATTGAGGGTCCCTCCTTTCCAGTGACTCTTGCTTGTGTCAAGTTGACATAAAACTAGCCAGCACACATGTGAACAAAGGTGCTCTAAGAGATGTTCAGACTGAAATGAAAAACACTTCAAGATGAAGATGAGGCAGTAAATGCATTTGATACAGTTTTAAACGAGAGGAAAAGGAATCTGGATTCTACTCACATTTGGTTCAAATGCACGTGGACACTCAGTTGTCATAGGAAATAATAGAGCTTACCTATAAACTGGTGTGGGATCTGTGGAGATGAGGGACAAGAATAAGAAGGATGTTTGGCTGAATATTCAGTATGTGGAACTACAGAATGGGTGCTTACAAGCAGGATCTGTTCCTGCTGGGTGAGACATGCATTATATATCAACTTTCTCATGGGAAGAGAGAAGAGATTTTTTGTGATCTTAACTTTTTTTATACAAGCTAGACAAGCTTCTTGTCATGGGACATTATACATAGACACACCTCTTTTTTATTCTGTCTTATGGGGGCAGGTAATATGTTCATGTGACTAAAATCCAAGAAGTATTAAAATACGGACAAAGAAGTTTTTCCCCACTCTTGTCTGTAGCCTACTATCTTAGTTAGAGTTCCTATTGCTGTGAAGAGAATCCATGACTATGGCAACTTTTTTTTTTAAAGATTTATTTATTTACTTACTTATTATGTATACAGTATTCTGCCTGCATGTGTCCCTACAGGCCAGAAGAGGGCACCAGATCTTGTGACAAGTGGTTGTGAGCCACCAGGTAGTTGCTGGGAATTGAACTCAGGACCTCTGGAAGAGCAGTCAGTGCTCTTAACCACTGAGCCATCCCTCTAGCCCTGGAAAACATTTAATTGGGGCTGGCTTATAGTTCAGACGTTTAGTCCATTATCATCATGGTGGGAAGCATGGTGGCATGCAGGCAGACATGTTGCTGGAGAGTCAGCTGAGAGTTCTACTTCTGGATCCACAGGCAGCAGAAAAAGACTGAGCCACCCAAGCCTGGCGGGGAGCTTCTGAGACCTCAAAGCCTACCCACAGTGACACACCTCTTCCAACAAAGCCACACCTCCTAACAGTGCCACTTCCTATGGGTCTATGGGGGGGGGGGCATTCTATTCAAACCACCACACCTACACAGAAGAAGGGCTGGATAAAGGGGTCTTGGACTTGCAGAGTGAGGGGAATGAGAAGGACCATCCATCCCTTTAACTGGGTGATTTAACTTTGTTTTCAGGAAGCCTGTAGGGGCTGGCGATATAGCTCAGTAGGGGAGCATGTGCCTTGCCTGATAACCAATAACCAGTTCGTTGTAAATGAGGGGATAAACAATGTTGCTGGGATGGTAATTAATGAGCAGTTCAAAGGTCAGGCTCTGAGACTATGAACGCTGCTAGTCCAGACACGTGCTGGCACCACGCCCTTGAAGTGTTGCTAGTCTGATTTGAGATGCAAGGAGTAGAAATAGACTCACTGGATTATGAGGATTCAGAAGAGAAAAAAAATTCACTGGTGACCTTTAATATTGACTATATTGAAATGATAATATTTGTATATATTGTGTTAAACCGATAAAAGTAATTAAATTGCTTCTTTATTTAGCAGACCGAATTTTACTAAGTTGCCTAGACTGGTTTTAAACTCACAAATGGCTGTTGTATCAGTCCTGGCTCTGCTTCTAATTTTTTAATATAGTAGCTACTAGACCAATTGAAGTTATATGTATACCTAGGATTTTATTTCTATTGGATGGAGTTGGTCTTAAAAATGAAGGTGAAAGCCAGGCGGTGGTGGCGCACGCCTTTAATCACAGCACTTGGGAGGCAGAGCCAGGTGGATCTCTGTGAGTTCGAGGCCAGCCTGGTCTACAGAGCAAGATCCAGGATAGACACCAAAACTACACGGAGAAACCCTGTCTTGAAAAACAAACAAAAAATGCAGGCGAAAAGTCCCAGGGAATCAGGTCTTCATGACTGAAGATCAGATGCTTAAGAAGCATTTTGGAAATGATAGCCTAACTTTGTACCTTTGAGTCCCAGGTGATATTTGGCTTTTTCTCAGCTTGCTGGAAAGAGTCGGGTTCCAGGATACAAGGCAGTAGGGAGTCTGGGCCTGCCCGGTGCCTGGGAGAAGAGGTGCCATTGAAAGTTTTGCCAGTGGGATAGTTCAGGAATCGCCTTCATCCCAATGTCTTAATTGGCTGATAATCCCTGGAAGTGTTCACTTAACATAGTACTACTCCATGATTGAAACAACCCTTTCTCTTGAACATAAAGAAGATATTCAGAGCTGGAGAGATAATCGCTTACCAATGAAAAGTAGAAACTACTCATGCAGAGGACCCAAGTTCGGTTCCCAGCATCCACATTCAGGGACTCATAACTGCCTATAGCTCCAGCTCCAGAGAACCCAACACTCTCTTGTAGTCTTGATTTTTACTCTTTGGCTCTCTGCGGGGGAGGTGCCAGCCAGCTCCCAAATAAATCACACAGAGGCTTATTCTTTTTTATGAATGCCCAGCCTTAGCTTGGCTTGTTTCTAGCCAGCTTTTCTTAATTTAAATTATCCCAGCTATCTTTTGCCTCTGGGCTTTTTACCTTTCTCTATTTCTGTATACTTTCTTTCCTTCTTAATATGTTTCTGGCTGGGTAGCTGGGTGGCTGGGTAGCTGGGTAGCTGGGTCCTTCTTTTCTTAATCCTTGATCTTGCCCCTTCTCCTCCCAGATCTCTCCTTCAATTTATTTTCTCTGCCTGCTAGCCCTGCCTATCCTTTCTTCTACTGCTGTGGGCTGCAGGAATATATCATAAGAACTCAGCAGGTTATGGCAAAGTCACTACCTGGAGGGATCAAGGATTTCCTCCAGAGGAAGCCAAATTCCAAGGAGCTTTTGGTGTTACTTGGCTTGTTATATATCAGCTGTCTTCTGTTATGAAAATCATGTGTGCCTTCATAGTTTTCCCAGTTGATTTTTCCCTAAGAAGGGCTAACAGCGTGGGCTGATCACTCTCTGGACATACACATTCCAGGTATTTGGAGAACAGCCTCAGGAAGGCTTTCTCTGGAATCAGATATCTCCCCTGGCCACTTTCAAGGACTAGCAGTAATAATAGTCCACATGCAAGTCTCCTGATTTAAGATAAATTCCACAAGGAGACACCGCCTAGGTCAGGTGGACGTTAAGTAATAGCTTTACACAATTTAGCTCGGACCCGCCTTTCTTACAGCCTTACTAACTTTATATACCTCTAACTCCTTACCTAAGCACTTCTAGGAATATTTAGATAACTTTCTGTGCTGACAGCTATGTAGCTAGAGTTTTCCTGCCTTGCCCACAGTCAGGACAAATCTTTGTCACCCGCCAGTCCCACAGCCGCTCAGACCCAACCAAGTAAACACAGACTTATATTGCATACAAACTGTATGGCCGTGGCAGGCTTCTTGCTAACTGTTCTTATAGCTTAAATTAATCCATTCCCATAAATCTATACCTTGCCACGTGGCTGGTGGCTTTACCAGTGTCTTCACATGCTGCTGGTCATGGCGGTGGCTGGCAGTGTCTCTCTGCCTCAGCCTTCAGCTTCCCAGAATTCTCCTCTCTCCTTGTCCCACCTACTTCCTGCCTGGCCACCTACTTCCTGTCTGGCCACTGGCCAATCAGTGTTTTATTTATTGACCAATCAGAACAATTTGACACACAGACCATCCCACAGCACAGCTATGCTCATCCAGAACCCCAGTTCAAGCTTCCCTGTAATTATCATCATTGGCAGCATCCGGCCAGGTCCATCCCCAGGTGGAGGAAAGTACCTTATCAGAGATACCTCTGTACTCTCTAAGAATAGACTTAAGCATCCAGACTACCTGTTTGAGAAGGCCTGGCAGATGGGCCAATTAAGCTTTACTTCCTCCTTTCCCAAACCTTACCTCTAGTTCCAGATCTCCCTTTAACTATCACCAGAGGCATCTAGCTGTACACAAGTTGCCTAGCAACTGAGCACACTTTCCCCCACCCTGCAGAAAAAACAGCAGATAGCTTGGACAGATATGAGTCACAGGAAAAAAGAAGACAGTTTTATTTTCTCCCATTGACCTAGCAACTTATAGATTCTTAACATTTTCTACTAATCACGTTTAAGACTATAGTTGAGCACATAAGATCCTTCTTCTTAGATATTACCCTAATTTAGCCTTTAGTTAATTAATTTCCCCATTGGTCACTTCCCTTTGGGGTTGCAAATGATAATTAATGGTTATTGCCTCTCTATGTGATTCTTATCACCCCTCCATTTGACTCTGGAAGCCTGGCTTTACACTGCCAAGGGAATATTGCTTGTAAGTGTATACATACCAGGACTTCCAGGGCACATGGAGGACAGAGAAGAGAAAAGGGAATGGAAGAACTAGATGGGTAAGAACTTGAGAGGAACAAACTGAGATGGGGAAGAACTAGATTGAAGGGCTAGAAGAGAGGACTAGAGGAATGAGATGGAAGATGAGGAAGAGCCAGATGGAGAAGAACAAGATGAGGAAGAACGAGATGAGAGAGAAGGAGATGGATGAGGAGCTGATATGGAAAAGAACTAGGTGGATGAGAACCTAGATGGGGCAGAACTAAGATGAAGGAATTTAGATAGAACCTAGAGGGGACAACAGATAAATGTATAGAGAAATTGGGCAAGAAAGCATAAAATGAGAGCAGAGTATAAGCTTGTAGAAAGAACTGACAAAATAATAAAGTATATGGACTAAGGAGTTTCGTGTACATAGATTCATTTCTTTTCTTCAAAAATTAATTATCAGCTGGTTGTAGATTCTTCTCGGACCCTGGGAGGGGACTATCGAGGGGCTGGGCCCCCATAGTCCCCAATATTCTACCTTGTTACTGGCTGTTCAGCTCAGACCAATCAGGCAAAGTAACAGAGCTTCACAGAGTTAAACAAATGCAACATAAGAGAATTAACACATCTTTGCATCATTAAAATAAATGTTCCACAGTATAAACAAATGTAACACATCTTAAAAAAAAATTCCACAACACTCTCTCCTGGCCCCAGTGGGTACTGCACTCATTTACACAAACCCATACACAAACACACATCTATACACATGATTAAAAGTAACAACAAAAAATCTTTAAAAAAACGTTGACCCTGGGTGTTGGCAGCTATCACTGCGCCGCCTCCGTGGCGCTGCCGCCACTCCCTAACTCCAGTGCCGCCTCTCGCTTGCAGAGCTCCAGCTGAAGGAGAAGCGGGGTAAGTAAAGAGGTGCCCACACCATGGCTCCTACAAAGCAGACTGCCTGCAAATCCCCCTGAGGTAAAGCTCCCAGGAAACAACTGGCTACTAAAGCCGCTCGCAATAGTGCGCCCTCTACTGGAGGGGTGAAGAAACCTCATCGTTACAGGCCTGGTACTGTGGCACTCCGTGAAATCAGACGTCCACTGAACTTCTGATTCTCAAGCTCCCCTTCCAGCGTCTGGTGCGAGAAATTGCTCAGGGCTTCAAAACAGATCTGCGCTTCCAGAGTGCAGCTATTGGTGCTTTGCAGGAGGCAAGTGAGGCCTATCTGGTTGGCCTATTTGAAGATACCAACCTGTGTGCTATCCATGCCAAATGTGTAACAATTATGCCAAAAGGTATCTGGCTAGCACGCCGCATACGTGGAGAACTTGCTTAAGAGTCCACTGTGGGGCTGAAGAGATGGCTCAGAGGTTAAGAGCACTGACTGCTCTTCAAAGGTCATGAGTTCAATTTCCAGCAACCACATGGTGGCTCACAACCATCTGTAATGAGATATGGTGCCCTCTTCTGGCCTGCAGTCATACATGCTGTATACATAATAAATAAATAAATCTTAAAAAAAAAAAAAAGAGTCCACTATGAGGGGAAACATTTCATTCTCAAAAAAATTTTTCCTCTTCTTCCTATAATCAGTAGTTCTGAATGTTAGATATTTTTTTCCATGGGGTCAAAAGGTACCTAAGTATATGATTGCAAGTGGAAAAATAGGGGACAGAAATCAGGTATTGGCAGTTTTTCCATTTTCATTTGTGTGTGAATTTTTAATATAAATGCAAGATGTAAAGCATTAATGCAAGCAAAATGTTTCAGTGAACACATTTCAACAGTTCAACTTTGTAACAATTATAAATAAACCTGTTAAAATTTTCTGGACAATGCCAGCATTTGGATTTTTTAAAAATAAGTAAATTTCTTATTGACAGCAACTAAAAGGTGTTTGTAGCATTTTTATTATACAGTAGATTCCATCCATTCACTATACTTTTCTAACTGAGTTATCCTACATGCAAGTACATGTTTTTAATGTTGTCTGTCTTTTGTGCTGTTCCTGTAAGTTTGCTATTAAAATACATTAAACCATTAAAAAAAAAAAAAGTGTTAACCCTTGCTGGGCGTTGGTGGCGCATGCCTTTAATCTCAGCACTTGGGAGGCAGAGCCAGGAGGATCAGGAGGATCTCTGTGAGTTCGAGGCCAGCTTGGTCTACAAATCAAGTTCCAGGAAAGGTGCAAAGCTACACAAAGAAACCCTGTCTCGAAAAAACAAAAAACAAAACAAAACAAACAAACAAGCAAAAAACCACCACCAACAACAAAATGTTGACCTTCTAATGAAAAACACAAAGTGAAATGCCAGGAGATGTTATTGCTCATGTAGTGTGTTGGCCAAGTCAAAAACAAAACAAAACAAAACATAAATAAATCAGGTATAAACCCTGCAAACAAACCATAGAAAAATAGGAGGGGCCAGTTGAGGAAGACGAATCGGCAGCAGCTGCAGGAACTTCAGTGGTGTGCATCTTTGGATTCAATCAGTATTTATCCTGCGGGTACAGGCAAAGCAAAGCGGGCATACGTAAAGGGGTGTTCACTGCAGCACTGCTTTTAGAGACAACTTGAGTGGAGACTGAGTGATTTAATCACGAGCATAACTGTAACAGAACTGTGAGACAGCATCACTTCATTGATGTTGGGGGTGAGTTGAATGGCTGGAGCTCGCTGACAGGAAGCAACCCCACCCACGGCCAGCTGCAGGAGGATCACTGAGAGTTAAGCTGGGAAAGGAGAAGGTGGTGGAGAAGGGGCCAAAGGACCGAGGCATTCTGTGGAGGAGAAACCGCCACAGACCTGCTGAGCTAAAGGCCAATGAATACATGGTTTTGTTAATGAGATATAGGAAATCAGTGCGTGTTGTCTTCCAAGCTGTCGTGGGCAGAGCAGGGGAGAGGGAGAGTTGGGCTCTCAATGTCTACTGACTTGTATTTTCAAAGTTTTTATAATATAAATATTTTGCCAATAAGACAATCTAATTAAAAAATGTGAATGCTTCTGTGTAAGCATGGGATTCCCTTTGTGTAACTCCCTCAAGCTTGCTTTGCCTCCAATCTGACATGGTGCAGCTCTTGCATGGGACTGCACTTCCTGTTACTTAAGCGCAAACCCCAGTTCTTTCCTCCAATCTGTGCTGACAAAAAGGTTTGTGCATCTATTTGATTGCATAAGGCAGGGTCCAGACGAGATTTCAAGAATTCCCCTTCTCTTCATCCCTTTCTTCCAATTTAAACATTTACCACACAGCCAGTCTTGCTGGTACATGCCTATAATCCCAGCACCTGGGAGGTCGAGGCTGGAGGACCAGGAGTTCAAGGCCAGTCTCATGAGTACTGGAGTTTGAAGCCAGTGTGGACACAAGAACCTGCCTCATAAACAAAACAAAGGAACATCATCATCATCATCATCATCATCATCATCATCATCATCATCATCTCATCATCTTCTCCTCCTCCTCCTGCTCCTCCTGCTCCTTTTCCTGAATCATTTATATGAAGACCACTCATCTCACATTCTTTTTCTTATCTTCTAATACACTTTGAAATCTACAATTTGATTATGTAAAATGGAGGTTGGGGGAGGGTAAACCCAGTCCCAAACACCACGTGTGATATGCCCTCTAGTGGTTAAATACTCAAACTGTTCATTTACTAGCCTCTAGTTTTCCAAAAACACAAGGACTGTTATTTTGAAAATCTAAGTAAAAACTCTTACTTCAGGTCTCACAGCATGGCTCAGCAGATAAAGGCGCCTGCTGCACAGGCCTAGAGAACCCCAGAACCCCCATAAAAGAGGAAGGAGAGAAACAACTCCACAAAGCTGGCCTCTTTGTGGCCTAATCACCCCACATACAACACATCCTGCATGCATAATATATATACATATAAACATACATATGCATATATACACATTATATATAGGCTTTTGGAGCCAGGATTTCTCTGTATAGCCCCGGCTGTCCTAGAAGTCTTTACACCAGGCTGGCCTCGAACTCAAGGACCCACCTGTCTCTACCTCCAGAGTGCAGAGATTAGAAGCATGAGCCACCACACCTAGCTTAAATGAATTAATTATTAAACTCTATACATTTTTTTTTTTAAAAAAAAGCTGGGGGACACACAACTATGTATGTCAAGAATATGCCCTAACTGTGGAAGACAATAATTAAAATGTGTTTAGTTACCACTCATCTTCCCCAAGCCAAATATTCAGGTCGTGTGGTCTTCAGTTTAGACCCAGATGTGTGGACACCTTCCCTCACTTGGAGGTGAAAACCCAAACTAACTACAATCTAATTTGCTCATGAAGGCAACAAGGGAATCAGCATAAAATACACACCCACTGGGGTGGGTGAGGAAGAAGCCTCATTTCGGTGGATGATCTAAGAACAGGGAGGAGTCAGAGAAAAATTTCATTTGCGGAGAGTCCTTGTGCCTGACTGTGGTAAATCGGGGTCTCTGCACAAGCCTAAGGAGAATCAGGGTGCCATTTTCTGAGAGCGCTTTTGTCCTGTAGACAGGGAGGCCAGCTCGGTTAGGAATGAGAAGAGGGCGTCTTGATGAAGTGCTGGATGCTTGTCCTGGGGCCAGTGGTGGGAGGTTGCCCTGCAGAGCGCTGTATACTACTGCTAACGAGGAGCATCTCATTTCTGTGCTGTCATCCTTGGGTTCTTGCAGAAGCTCACAGATGCTCAACAGGCCATGTGTTCTTGGATTTTCCTGGGAAAGTGGCTCTAACGAAGAGTGACCATAAGTGGGTTAGCCCTTCCTCTCTCTTGGCCTTTTTCTTCCTATAGCTGACCATGCTTTAATATTTGATGGGACATTGTACTGGAAGGGACGGACGAAATGAAGGAACAATGATCATGCTTTGTCTCCCTGGACCTCAAGTAAAGGGCTTTCAGATAATTACACTTCTGAGTTCAGTAAATCATAGTTGGTCTGGCTGAATTTCTTTGTGATTGATTGATTGATTCATTCATTCATTCAAATCTTTATCTCTTTTTCTCCTATTCACTTCCTATTAAGACATTACCTAATGGCAGTAATTGTAATATGTTTAATGTGTATCTTTTTGTTTGTTTCTTATTTGTACAATTTATTGTTTTGTGTGCATCTTATATATTTTTCATTTATTCAGTCTATTTGTTTGTTTGTTTTTTGAGACCTCGGGCCAGCTTAGGATGCCTTCCATAGTCAAGGATGACTTTGACCTCCTAATCTATCTCTACCTCCAGAGTGCTGGAACATTAACACCTTGCCTTGTGCTGAGGATTGAACCCAGGGCTTCATGTATGCTTGGTAAGCATCCTACCAAATAAGCTATATCCTGAGCCCTATTTTTTTTTTTTTGTTCTTTTGAGATAGGGTCTTGTCCAGGAAAAATCACAAGGTCAAGAATCACATACAAAAGAAATTGGAGAAGGGGAATAAATTCTCCTCCCACCCCAGGGGAATTGAACCCAGTGCCCTTTTCTCTATCTTAAATTGGGGGTTGCTATAATGAATTTATGAACCATGGACCTGTATTATGAGCAGCATGGATAGGTGCCATCCATTCTCAGAACATGGTATTACAATCAAATAAATGTAGTCCTGGCTGCCCTGGAATTAATTACTATGTAGACCAAGCTGGCTTCAAATTTGCAATGATTCTCCTGCCTCCACTTCCGAAGTGCTGGGACTATAGGTGTGTGCCACCACACCTAGCTCTTATACAAAACAGTCCTTGGTGTGTCCTTACTTTCTGATAATCCTCTCACCAAATCTCAGCTATCCAATTGTCTCTTAAATTCTTAGTACCAAAGTCATAGTTTCTCTTTATGAGCCTAAAAAGGAATATTGTTGGGATGTCTATTGCAGGGAAGGGAATTTCTGAGCCATAGAATTGAATATATTTATTTTTAAGTGAAGTACAAGATTGTGCTTAGAATGGATGAACCAAGACCTATAGGAAGGTCACTGAAAGGTCTGTAAGTTCTTTGTAGCAGCTCCCATCAGAAGGTCCAATTACAGCCCTGGGTTCAGTCTCTAAGGGAGGAAAGAGTGCCACTCATTTTCCATCCTCCCTTTCCCTGGCACTGAATTTAATCTTGTACACTTTTTGAGCAGCAACAGCATTTTCTAACTCTATTGTGTGAGGTCTGCACCAGACCTCAGGAGCCATTACAGTTCCTATTGTTGAGCTTGGAGCCCTCCCAACATCATGCAGAAGCCCAAGATAACCTCACAGGGCTGAGAGATGTGTGGAAAGGAACTCCAGGCAGGCCGTCATCCTCAGCTGAGATGCCAAACACTTCAGTGAGTCGTGAGATACCAGAGCAGTAGATGGCTGTCAAGCAGAGCCCAGTCCTAATTCCCTACCTACAGAATTATTTGCTAGTTAAATGGTTGTTGTAAGTCAGTAAGTTTTGGGGTGCTTTTCTCTGTACCTATAGATATGTGATAAACTCCCACCAGAAGAACTGATAGTTCCCATATCCCCACGGCCACCTGGCATTGACCAGCTTTCTAATATTTACGTCTCTTATAGGGATAACCTGTTTAATAGCAATTTCTCCAAAATTGCTAATGAAGTTGCAGATTTCTTTATACTTTTAGTAGACTTTGGGCCTTTCCCTCTTAAATTGTCCATTTATCCTTTGTTTAGCTTTCTTATGGAGTCCTATCGTTCCTTCATGGTCTGCTGGAGTGCCTGTATATTCCAGGTGTTTCCAGGTTCTCGGCATAGGCTTCAAACTGAAGAAGCTCTTCACACAAGAGGCTGACTAACAAAGGATTTTATTCAAAAGCAAGGCAGTGCAGGGAAGATACACTAGAGAGCAGCTGGCTCTGAGAGACAGGTGCAGCTCAAGATTGGTGCCTAATCACTGCCCAGGGGCTTCCTTTCCTGGGTCCAGGAGGACTTGCTTACCAGGGGCAAAGGCGGGTGGTTTTCGGTTTTGATTGACAGGCTTGGGTTATGCAAACACTTCCCATATCCTTTCCACAGTGTATCTGATTTTGATCACATGCATTTAATCATGTGCATAGGCACAAGCATAAGATGACAAGTAAAGGATTTTCCCTGAAAGTTCACTCACAGGATGTAGTTTGCATTCCAGCACGTGCACCCATAAAGAGTCCAGGCTGGACCAGCCCACTCATTGCCCTAGTTCCAAGATATATTCCAAGATGTACTTGACCATAAAAGGGAGGGGGTTAATATGGGTTTCTAGAGAGCTGCAGGTCAGAGTGACCAGCAGCTTTTTTGGAGAAGGGTTTGTGTACAGTCCGGTGTAGCTGGGGGTCCTGTTGCTGAGTGCTTTGGTAGAAAAAGAGTGTGTATGTAGCCCAACCCAAACAGGTTGCCAAGATATCCCTTGCTTATTTCCCTCAACACCTTTTCATTTTTTAATCTCTTCTATTCTGTACTATCTCTGTGTCTATTGTTCCCTGTCTTAGTCAGGGGTTCTATTGCTTCGACAAAACACCATGACCAAAAAGCAAGTCGAGGAGGAAAGGGTTTATTAGGCTTACACTTCAGCATTGCTGTTCATCACTGAAGAAGTCAGGACGGGAACTCAAACAAGGCAGGATCCTGGATGCAAGAACTGATGCAGAGGCAGTGGAGGGGAGTTGCTTCCTGGTGGCTTGATCTGTCCACCATCTTATATAACCCAGGACCAATAGTCCAGGGATGGCACCACCCACCATGGGCTAGACCCTACCCCATTGATCACCAAATGAGAAAATGCCTTACAGCTGATCTCAAGGAGGCCTTTCCTCAGCTGAGGCTCTTTCCTCTGATGACTCTATAGCTTGTGTCAAGTTGACACTAAAAACCACCCAGTACACCCATTGAGACAGGGCCTGTCTTTGTGGGTCAGCTCAATTCATAAGGGTCATACTCCCTTTCCAATGCTGGCATTGCAGGTATGCACCATTATGTCCTGTTCTGTAATCTCTATTTTTAGTCTATGATGGCTTCTAAAAGTAAAGTTCTTTAATTTTTAATGTGATCAAATGCATCTACTTCTTGCTCTACAGTTTATATTTGTGAGGTTTCGTTTGAGATGTTTGTATTAGTTAGGGTTTCTATTACTGTGACAGAACACCATGAGGCAACCTATAAAAAAAAAGTACTTAATTGGGTTTACAGTTTCAGAAGGTTAGAGTCCATGCTGGCAGAGTAGACATGGTAGCAGGCAGCTGGAACAGGAGCTGAGTGATCACATCTCACAAGCAGGAAGCAGAGAGCACACTGGCAATGACTGTGAGTCTTCTAAAACCTTAAAGCCAGCCCTCAGTGACACACCTTTTCCAGCAAGGCCACACCTCCCAATCCTTCCCAAACATTTCTGCCAACTGGGGATCAGTATTTATTTATTTATTTATTTATTTATTTATTTATTTATTTATTTATTTATAAATATATATATGTATATATAAATATATATATGTATATATAAATATACATATATACTTGTATGCCAGAAGAGAGCACCAGATCTCATTATAGATGGTTGTGAGCCACCATGTGGTTGCTGGGAATTGAACTCAGGACCTCTGGAAGAATAGCCAGTGCTCTTAACCTCTGAGCCATCTCTCCAGCCCCAGGATCAGTATTTAAAGGTGAGCCTATGGGGCTATTTGAATTCAAACTTTCCTGCTGAGTGTGTGGAACACACCTGTAATTCCAGTATTCACGAGTAGAGACACAAGAATCTGGAGTTCAAGGTCAACCTGAGCTATGGAACAATACTCTGTGTCAAAAGAGGCTTTCCAACTCTGGAAATGCAGCCAGTGCTCTTAAGCACTGGACCATCTCTCCAGCCCCTTATCTGGACCATCTCTCCAGCCCCTTATCTTGGTCTCCTGCCTCAGTGTCACTAGTTCTGGGATTATGACCAATAAGGTCAGTATATTTGTCTTGGGGTTTCTATGGCTTAGATAAAACACGTGACCAAAAAGCAAGTTGGAGAGGAAAGGGTTTATTTGGCTTACACTTCCACATCACTGTTCATCATCAAAGGAAGTCAGGACAGGAACTCAAACAGGGCAGGAACCTGGAGGCAGGAGCTGATGCAGAGGCCATGGAAAGATGCTGTTTACTGGCTTGTATAGCCTGCTTTTTTACAGAACCCAGGACTGCCAGCCCAGGGATGGCAACACCCACATTGGGCTGGGCCCTCCTCATCAATCACTAATTATGAAAATGCCCTACAGGCTTGCCCACACCCTGATTTTATGGTGGCGTTTTCTTAATTGAGGTTCCTTCCTCTCAGATGACTTTAGCTTATGTCAAGTTGACATAAAACTATCTGGCACAGTATTATCTCAATTTTACAGATAAGAAAATATAGATTCCGAAAACTGACATTCACTATGCTAGGTTCATGTGCCCATTCCATGGCCTCTCATCCCACACAGCACGCTTGGCTTTTCAACTCATGGTCTGTTTATCCTCCAAGTTCACTGAAGGGACTGGGCAGTGGGGCAAGGTGAAACTCCATCATTCCTATCTCTCAGGGAACACCAGCCTGGATGCAGAGATAGTTATTTGCTCTTCCAATTCAGATCTCATAATATTCTGTTTAAACAGGTAAGCCTAGTGTCAGCAATGGTTAGAAATTCTAAAACCAATGTTCTGTACTGGATTTAAGTCACACGGGTAATAATTTACAGAATAGATCCGTGGGTGGTAGGAAAGCTGTAGAATCTATAATTATAACATACTCAGTTCAGCTAAATGATTAAGAAGCCAGTGAGCCTAGGTCCTCACAATATAAAAAGAAGCAGGGTGGTAGTGGTGTACCCCTTTACTTCCAGCACTCGGGAGGCAGAGGCAGGTGGATCTTGAGTTCAAGGACAGCCAGGGCTACACAGAGAAATGAAAACAACAACAACAAACCAATATAAAAGAGTGTAGGTTATTTCCTTTCCTTTTCCTCCCTTCAGCAGAGCCTAGATTTTGTTTGGATAATGAATTTTCAGGTCAGCCATGTGTTCTGTACGTATGATTCAGTCCTCGCGCCAATTCATTTCATCTTATTCCCCTGACCATCAATTGGTTTAAACATGGGCATTTACACATCTCTGGCCGCACGGGGAGAAAATTTGCCGGGATGGTTTCTAGGAAGTGCCCTCCCTCCATGTCCCAGTCTTAAAGAGATATGTAAGCTTAATGCATGGAAACCTATCTGAAACCAAGTATCGAATACAGATATAGCCCCAAATAGTGAGGGGCCCAGATGCTATGGTCCAAAGGTGAGGGGGCTAGGCTATGGGAAGAGAGGATACAGCAGATTCACATAGGCATTAAACACGGGGGGGGGGGGGGGGGTGCGGGGGCGGGGGGGCAGGCAGGAAGCAGGGTCCAGTGGGGGAGCTGGGACTCAAGGTGTGGCTGGAGCACAGGGGACAGCCAAGAAACAGAGAGATGAAAGGAAGGCGCTTTCCCGTGTTCCCTAAGAAAAGAGAAAGGAGGGAATCTTTTCCAGGTGGGAAAGGTACCCAAGTTACAGCCTGAGAAAACTTCTTTGTGGACAGTCAACTTAAGCATTATATATATATATAATGGGTCTTTGGAATTTTTGTTTATTGAAGAATGTTAACAATATTATGAAGAACTATGCAGGATGGAGAGGCTGCTCAGTGGTTAGAGCACCTGCTGCTCTTGTGGAGGACCTGGATTCTGTTCACAGCTTACAACTGTCTGTAACTCCAGTTCAAGAGAATTCAGTGCTCTCTTCTGGCCTCCTAGGGCCCCAGGCATACACATGGTGCACATACATATGCGCAGACAAAATACACACATAAAATTTTGTAAAAAATTTAAAAATTGGTATCCTAAAACTCTCATGCAGAAATAAGCGTTTAAAATGAAAATACTATCCTTCAGTTGGCAGCCATTCCCCAGCAGTATTCCCAGTGGGCCTGTTTGAGGGTTTCTTCCTTCCAGCATTACCTGCTGCTGGTGATGGGGGATGGAGATGCGGTTTAGTCACTGGGCTTGCTCAGGCTGTACAGGAGCTAGGGTTGGAATAATACAGGAACATGAGCGTGGTTCCTGCGCAAGGATGACGTACAAAGGAATGAAACATTTTCATTAAAGAAAAAAAAAATTGTCTCTATAGGACAAGTGACTCAACTTCTTTAATACATTTTTTTCTTAAGAGGAAAAATAAAAAAGAATTGTGAGCAGTGATCCAGGCACAGTAGTATATGCCTGCAATCCTAGCACTCTAGAGCCTGAGACATCAGGGTGGTGAGTTCAAGGCCAATGTGGGCCACTTAGTACGACATCATCTCAAAAACAAAACAAAATGAAACACTAGAATTATGAACCGTGAGGGTAAAACACACACACACACACACACACACACACACACACACACACACACACACACACACACACACACACCAGTTCAGGAATATCCCTGAGAATCCATGAATGCGTATCAACACATAGGAAACAGTAATCATTTCCCATTGTCTAGTTATTTAAATGTGGCTTTTGTCTCCATTCGAAACAATGACCTATTCCAAAATAAACAGTGAAAAGGATCTAGAATGAAAGAGTGTATGTCCCACTACCCCGAGCCCCAGAATCTTGTTCTCTTTCCTAATGACAAGTAGAGTTTCCAGTTTTGAAAAAGGAATATACTACGTGAATGCCTTCACAGATATACTTGTTACATTACATCAGGTAATCTGTTATGTAACAGATTACCCAGAATTTTATTAGTGCCAAACAACAAGCATTTTTGTTTGTTTGTTTGTTTGTTTGTTTTTAACCTCCTATTCCCCCCACTTCAGACCTGAGCTGGCTCTAGTGAGGACTTCCTGAGGCTGGCTGGCAGGTTGCCAGCTGGTGCAAATCCTCTCTCTGTAGGTCTGCTGAGACCCCTGCTGGCCGGGCAAAGCTCCTCACTGGCTATTGGACAGGCAGTTTTGTTTGGTCTCTGGCTTTTAGCCGGAGCCTTCCTTCGGGTTTTTGCTACATGGGCCTCTCAATAGGAGCACAGGACATGGCTTTAATAGAGCAAACAGAGAGCGGGGGGGGGGGGGGGGGGGGGGGGGAGGGGGAGGGGGGGGCGGCGGGGGGGGGGCGGGGAGCAGGACAAGCCAAGGGTTTTTTTTTTTTTTTAACCTGATCTTGGATGGACAGCCTGTCACTGTTGTTAGGGTCAGTTTGTTAGAGGCAAGTCATCAGGCTGAAGCACCAGTCAAGGGAAGGGAATCCAACGAGGGGCTGATCTAGGTTGGAGGCCATCAGGGGCTGCCTGCCACACGTGTACTGTATTTTTATCTACAAGTGCATTTCAGATGCACGTCCACGTCCACACTTTTCCTCACGCAGCTGCAGTTTCCATGTCGCTCGTTCAGGAAGACCTCTCACTGTAAGGCTGTCACGGCATCTCAAGCCCGTTCCACACAGCGTTCTTCGGATGCGTGGCCATAACGGAAAGTCCCATATTGGCAGGCTCTGGGTTGTTGGCCACACAGTGGCTTCTCAGCGTGTGTTACATGTTGATAGCTGTGGCCAAATTGCCAGTAGGGGAGGTTGAACCAAACTGGCAAACCTAAAGCAAGGATTCAGGTCTGCTTTATCCACAGCATCTCTCTACAAATTCCAACGACAGGGGAAAAGTGAAAACCTAAAATTCAAAGCTCCTAGACTGGACAAACTGGGGCACTTAATTTTTATTAGCTAAACGAGGAGCAAGACTCTGCTGTTTGTTTAATTGGATCTGGGTTTACCCAGGGATTCTTTTCCTATTATTCAAGTAAGAGCTGCAAGTGGTGCTCACGCCTGCAATCTCAGCAGGTAGGAGGCCTGTAGCTTGATTTTTTCGCCTTGCCCACAGTCAGGACAAATCTTTGTCACCCGCCAGTCCCACAGCCGCTCAGACCCAACCAAGTAAAAACAGAGACTTATTTTGCTTACAAACTGCATGGCCGTGGCAGGCTTCCTGCTAACTGTCCTTATCTTGCTAACTGTGCTTTTATCTTAAATTGATCCATTTCCATACATCTATACCTTGCCATGTGGCTGGTGGCTTACTGGCGTCTTCACATGCTGCTGGTCATGGCAGCGGCTGCAGCCTCTCTGGTCATTGCGGCGGCTGCAGCGTCTCCTTCTGCCTTTCTGTCCTTTTATATCTCCTCTCTGTTAGTCCCACGTATCTTTCCTGCCTAGCCACGGCCGATCAGGTTTTATTTATTAACCAATCAGAGCAACTTGACATACAGACCATCCCCCCAGCACAGCCAAGTGCAGACCATCTCAAACACCTGCACTCAGGCCCATGGTCCTAATCATCCTCTATACGGACCTGCTGGGTAACACCACAAAGAACCCAAGAAGGGCTCCCACAGGACATACAGAACATCCCACAGCACCTCCCCTTTTCTTTTTTTTTAAAAAGGAAGGTTTTAACTTTTACACATCTCCAAAGTCAGCTTGGTATATTTGGGAATTTGGGCGTAGCTTCTCTTAACTACTTCCTGCTGGAGGGGGGCGCTGTATCTTATGGGGATGCAAAGAAAATTTTAGGATCATGGAGTAGTCCGTGAGACCGTATCGTCTGAGCCAGTTGCCTTGAAACGATTCTGGATGTTGAATCATCTGGGCCATGGTGTCATCGGAGACCTTTCAGGGGGTCTTGGCTGGTCAAACCTGATGTATCTTAATCTGGAACAAATCCATAGCCTCTGGCTTTCTGTAGAGACAAAAGCAGAGTCTCCTTTCCAAAGTAACACATCCTTATATCCAAATTTTAAAGTCAAGATATCTTTAATATATACATATTGGTTTAACTCAACATCTTTTACGATCAAATGTTTTTCTGCAGTTAAAAATCCCAAAGACAATATAATCCAAACTCTCTGTGTGATATCCATCTTTACATGGCTTATTTTTTATATTACTTTTACTTTCTCTTTAACGACTTTATTTTTTTAAACTTTCTATTTCTTTATATAACTGTCTATGTTCCTTTTCCTCTCTCTTCCAAGCCCCAGGAACCCGCCAGTAACTCAAACCGGCGGCTGCCGCTCATTTGAGAGAGAGAATTAGGAACTGTGGGGCGTTTACCGACGTCACCATTCCTGGAGAACTTACCGACGTCACCGCTCCGTGTGTTGAGTTCTGAATCCTCTTTACCACCACGCGAGGATTCTTCTCAGATCACACTTTATTGGAGCGCCTCTTGGTTAAGGGACTTTGTCTTTAGTATTTTTTTTTTTTTTCATGACACCGGCCTTTATCCCTGTTCATTTGTCCTTTTTCTTTAGTCCCTTTTTTTTTTCTTCAGCCCTTTTTTTCTTTAGCCCCACGTTGGGCGCCAGAGGCCGGCTATGCTGGCGGGGAGGTGGCTATCAGGAGTTTAAGGCCACACAGTGAGATGCTGTCTCAAAATGATGATGATGATGCTAGAAAATAAAGAACACACGCAGATAATAACAGTAAGGATCCTTCAGTGCAGGCCTTGGTGTACCTGGTGATCCCTCTGGTTCCAGTAACCATAACCTGAAATAACATTTCTTACTGAGGTTGCTGGGTTTCTTAGGGGTACTCTTATTTCTTAGGGGTCAGCTTATTAGATTCAAACTTTATGGGATGTGGCGCTAGATGCTGTCAAACCGAGTTGATACTGAATATTTACTTTGGAAATGTTGCACCTTTGGCCATTTTTGTTTTTCCTCCTAATCTTTAAGGCATGGGAAAGACAGAGGCTGCCGGGTGGAGGCTGCAGGTGGACGCCTCCGATCCTCCAACTGTCCTTCACGCAGAAGGGCTTTTTCTACAACCCGTCCGCGTCTCTGTGTGTGTCACAGGGAGAAGTGTTGGCTAACCGGTCCATCGCTGAACTCTCCTCCAGGTTAAAAAAGCGTGTTGCACCTCGAATGAGGATGGAGTTGGCTGTTCTGTGCCTTCAGGGACACGGAGGGGACGTTGACTCTTTGTGGGCTGTTCCTGAGGCCTCCTGTGTTGTGCTTTTCTTCCACAGGGTGACTTTGATTCCTCACTCTTTCTTCACAGGAGTCACTTTTCAAGTGCCTGGTCGCACTGATTCCGCTCCTCTAAACATGCGTCCAAGACCCAGAAAGGTGTGGAGTGCAAGCTAGCAGGCTTTCCGTGGGGCCCCATGCCATAGTAGGACTTAGTTACTGTGATTAGAAACAGTTGACTGGGGGCTCACAGTTTCAGAGGGTGAGTCCATGGCCGTCATGGCCGGGAGCGTGGCTACAGCCTGTCAGCCATGATGCCGAAGCAGTAGCTGAGACCTTACCTCTTGAGACAACAACTACCCCAGGCAGAGATGGGAGTGGAGGATGGGGGAGGGGAGCGACGGGAGCGGGGAGTGGGAACACAGAGAGGAGAGAGATTCTGCCATTTATGTAGTGCAACATGGATGGACCTTGAGGACATTCTGGAAAGTAAAATAAGCCAATCATCGCCAAAGAACAGATACTGCCACACCTGTAGTTTTTACAAAAGGAGTTGAGACAGGAGGATTGTTCAAAGTTGTTCAAAGTTTGAGGCCAGCTTAGGCTAAAGAGTAAGAGTCTGTCTCAAAAAAAAAAAAAAAAAAAGGACAGATATTGTAAGAATCCACTTACATTGGTGTCTACAGTGATTGTCGTGTAGACAGCAAGGCTGATGGGAAGAGGGAATGGGAACTTGGCTTTAATTGGCTAATTTTTATTATTATGTGCTTGCATGCCATGGTGCATGTGTAGAGGTCAGAGAGAAGCTCTCAGGAGCTGACCCAGGGATCCACCTCAGATCACTGATGCTTCTACCCACTGAGCTACCTTGCCGGCTTATTATTTTTTTAAACATGGTATCTTGCTACGCTGCCAGGCTGCTCTCAGGCCCCTTGGTGTAGACATGCCTCCTGGCTTAGGTCCCCAAGTAGCTGGGCCTCCAGGCGTACACCATAGCACCTCACCATGGTTATCACTGAGTGGATAAAGAGAAGGAGAAAAAGGTCTAGAGATGAGTAGTAGTGATGGCTACAGAACAACATGGATGTGCTCATGGCCACTTAGTTAAAATGAGGGGCTGGAGGGGCGGCTCAGTGGTTAAGAGCACTGGATGCTCTTCCAGAGGACCTGGGGTTAATCCCCAGAATCCATATCAGGCAGCTCATGGGAGAATGAACATCTCCACAGACACTTACACTAGCACGCACCTGTACACACATATACATGAAATTGAAAATTTTTAAAAAATTTAGAAAAGCAAAGTTAAAATGATAAATTCTATTATGTGTTTCCACCACAATCCCGTTAAACCTTACCGCTCCCAATAACATCTCAACACATAGGAAAAATGTCTGCCGTTTGTCTGACCCCTGTTTTCCATCCAGTCTATGGTTAATTTGGGCTCACCACCTCTTCCCATCCTTAAGTCTTTGTTTATTCCACAGAGAACCTTTTGGATCCATTTATACAACCGAGGACTGCTTCCCCGGACATACTCCGACCAAAAGTGGGCACCTAACGTGATTTCAGAAACCTACTTTGTGTAGGGGTGAAAATGAGAAGATGAGGTTGGCAGCTCTAAGGCTGTCTTCTCCCCCATAGCCACTGCTGGTAAACACGAGGCTACCCTGCTGGAGTAGCCAGTGGAGACTTAGAACAGGCCCCACTGCTGGGAGACCCCTGGTGTTCTCTCACATAACTTTGCTACCCTGACTATTTTATAGACTTTTTGAAATGGACACCTATCATATTGTGGTTTTTGTTCTCTCTTTCTTTGAAAATCACATCTAACCTCCCCTCTGAGTTATTTTCCATTAAGCACAATTTTCAGCCTCAGAACAGGCCCAGTTACTCAATGACAGCTTGGCCAACAAGGATAGGATATTAGAAAGATTCAGACTTTGGCTGGAGAGATGGCTCAGAGGTTAAGAGCACTGGCTGTTCTACCAGAGGTCCTGAGTTCAATTGCCAGTAACCACATGGTTCACAACTATCTATAATGAGATCTGGCGTCCTCTTCTGGCATACCGGCATACATGCAGACAGAACACTATATGTAATAAATAAATAAATCGTAAAAAAATAAAATAAAATAAAAAACTGTTAAAAAAAAAAAAAAGAAAGAAAGATTCAGACTTATAATGATGAGCACGTCAAGAACATCAGTCTCTCTCCCAGAGGTTCCTGGTGTCTTCACAGAAAACTTGGTGGGGTGCTGAATGTGGTGGTGCATGCCTTTAATCCCAGTGCTCAGGAGATAGTCAGGCAGATCTCTGTGAGTTCAAGGCCATCCTGGTCTATAGAGTGAGCCTCCATTTTATGGATGAAAGAAAGCCAGGCGGTGGTGGTGCACACCTTTAATCCCAGCACTTGGGAGGCAGAGGCAGGCAGATCTGTGAGTTCAAGGCCAGCCTGGTCTACAGAGTGTCTTCCAGAACAGCCAGGGCTACACAGAGAGACCTTGTCTTGAAAAAGAAAAAGAAAGAAAGTCAGTTTGGTGAGTGATTTTGTTTTCTTTGCCCTTAGCAGCGACACCATGTGGCAAGGCAGTGCTCAAAGCCCATGGAGCCTGTTTATGTAGAAATCCCACCATTCTCAGAGTGCAGCCTATCTATGCAGAAATCCCACCATTCTCAGAGTGCAGCCTGTCTATGCAGAAATCCCACCATTCTCAGAGTGCAGCCTGTCTATGCAGAAATCCCACCATTCTCAGAGTGAAAAAGGTCTCCATCTTTCTCTGGGAGGCTTGTAGCAAGTCCTGCGAGTCAGTCCTTACATACACTATCCCTTTGTTGTTTGTTTTGAGAGGGTCTTGTATAGACAGCCTAGTCTTGAACTCTTTATGTAGCTGAGCATGACCTTGAACTTCTTATCTTCCTGCTTTCACCTCCCAAGTGATAGGATTTTAGGCATGTGCCAAAGTGCCTGGTTTCTGTGGGGCTGGGGATTGAACTTAGGACTTCGTGCATGCTAGGCAAGCACTCTCCCAGCTCAGACACACCCCCAGCTCCCAGAGATGCAAACAATTTTGTTTGTTTGTTTGTTTATTTACATGTGTACATGTACATGCCACAGCTTGAAGGAGTTGGTTTTCTTCTACCAGTTGGGTTTCAGGGTTCAGCCCAGGTCAGCAGGTTCAGCAGCAAGTGCCTTTACCTGCTGAGCTTTCTCCTTAGAGATGCAATCTTTAACAGATTTATTTTATGTGTATGAATGAATATTTTTGCCTGTACGATGTCTGTGAACCATGTGCATGCCTGGTGCCCACAGAGGCCAGAAGAGGGCATTAGATCCCCTAGAACTGGAGTTACAGATGGTTGTGAGCTGCCATGTGGATGCTAGAAATTAAACCCATGTCCTCTGGAAGAGCAGCCACTGTTCTTAACTTCGAGGTATCTCTCCAGCTCCCAGAGCTGCAAACTTAAGAGCTGGCCCAACATTCCCTGAGATTCAGCAGTGCCCATCATCACATTTCTCCCCAGTTCTACCTGTACTTCCTCAAGCCCTTCTTTGGTATTGATTTAATTTGATAAAAGATGCTTATTGCTTGTTGTGTGGTACTTAGCCTGGTCCAGGCCCTTTAGATACAGCAGTGGGTGTACCTCAGCCTACAACTCCAAGTCCTACACTCTTATTGTGTCCTCTTGATCCTAGGAGGCCCTTTGATGACACCAACCAGTCTCTTCTCATCTTCCCTGGAACACGTCTTTGACCCACTGAGATTTCTAGTAATGATTATAGAACCTTGCTGGTTAGAGAAGACTGTTATTGATTAGGACCATTCCATGTCAGTTCTCTGGTTAGGGTTCAAATGCCATGCCTGCCAGGGACAAAATATAGATATGGAGATTTCATTATAGCTGCTGTGGACTGAAGTATGGCTCTTCAAGTGGTCCTAATCCTCTGATTTTCAAATATTCTAGTGTATATGCTAAGAGGACTTTGTGGCAGTGACAAGTCCCTTTTAGATGATCCTGGATTGTCACAGTGGCCCTGGGTTCACAAGAGTACTTACAATGTGTGATCCTAATTAGTCTTAACAATAAAAACCCGGAGTCAAATATCAAGGGTGAAAGTTGAAAGGTCAGAGAAGCAGATCGGCTAGCCACTAGAGACTTCTTACTTCTACGAATCTTCAGACTGAATGGGCTCAAGATCCTGTCTCCACCTCCCTAGTGCTGGGATTAAAGGCATGAGCCTCCCAAGTGCTGGGATCAAAGGCTTGAGCCTCCTATATGCTGGGATCAAAGGCATGTGCTACCATTGTCTGGCTTCAATGGTTAACTAGTGGCTAGCTCTGCCCTCTGATCTCCAGGCAAGCTTTATTTGTCAGAATACAAACAAAATATCATACAACGTTCTTATAAGAGAGAGACAGTTTGGCTGGAGAGATGGCTCAATGGTTAAGAACACTGGCTGACTGAGAGCAGATTGGAGGCACCCAAAAAGACCAGGGGGAGATGCTGTCTCAGCCAGGAATGGCTATGTAACTACAGCCCAGTGCAAAATGAAAAGGTGGGTCCCTGTTCACAAGATATAAAACAAAATCTCATAAAATATTATGATGGTGACAGCCAAGTATATGTGTAGGTCACATGGCTCTGATTAAAATGGACAGCTTGGCTCTACAACAGCTTTCTGAAAAATAAAGTCCCAGGCAGAAGGATTAAAAAAAACAAAAACAAAACAACAAACAAACAAACAAAAAACCCACTGGCTGTTCTTCCAGAGGACCTGGGTTCAATTCCCAGCACTCACATGACAGCTCACATCTGTCTGTAACTCCAGTTCCTGGGGATCTGACACCTTCACACCAATGCACATAAAATAAAGTTATGAGAGAGAGAGAGAGAGGGGGAGGGGGAGAGAGAGAGAGAGAGAGAGAGAGAGAGAGAGAGAGAGAGAGAGAGTTTAAGGATAAGGTACATGTTAGAAAATGCTGTACTGCTGGCTTTGAAGCTGGAGGACTGGGCCACTAGCTGAGGAGTGTAGGTGAACTTCATTCAGAAGTTGGAAAAGGGAAGGAATAGATTCTCCTCCAGAACAGGGCTTTTTAGACTTCTGACTGGTAAGATGGTGAATTTGTGTTGCTAATAAACCACAGACTTGGTGCTTACTTGTTACAGCAGCAATAGGAAACCCTACCTGCTTCTACCTGTCTTCCTGCTCTGCCTTCCACACTGCCGCTTCTTACAGGTCCAGAGTAGGAGCCTCTACATTTGTTCCTCTGGCTCCAGAGCCATCTTCACACAGCCTGTCGCCCTGCTTAGCAGGGTCATCTGATCACTGGCACTCTTTAGCACCTTCTCACAGTCCCTACGTTGTCTGTGTTTGTTTTAAATCATCAGGTTTTTTTTTTTTTTTTTTTTTTTGTTGTTGTTCCATAGTTTGACAAAACAAATCAATGTATAGTCAGTTGTATTAGTTACTTTTCCTTCTCACTGCTGTGACAGGATTCCAGACAAAAGCTGCTTAGGGAAGAATGGCTCCATTCTGGCTCACAGTTGGAAGGGATCCAATCCATTCTGGCAGGGAAGCATGGCGGTGGGAGTGTGCGGTGGCTGGTTAACACTGTTAGGAAGCAGAGAGAGATAGGAATGCCAGTGCTCAGCCCACCTCCTCTTTTCCCCCTTTTTATTCCGTTCAGGACCCCAGCTCATGGCGAGGGACTAGGAGTTTGACAGTGTATGGGATACGCAGGTAGATGGGGAGAGGGGCCATGAATATATAACAAAGATGGTAAACTTCCACCCTCCTGACCTGGCAGCTTAGAACAGAGGCCTGGTAGGCTCTTCTATCTGTGGACAAGTTCAAGGCCAGATCAGGAAGTTGTCCATCCCCCAACCCTCCCACCCCCGAGACAGGGTTTCTCCATGTAGTTTTGGTGCCTGTCCTGGATCTCGCTCTGTAGACCAGGCTGGCCTTGAACTCACAGAGATCCACCTGGCTCTGTCTCCCAAGTGCTGGAAATAAAGGCGTGTGCCACCACCGCCCAGCCCAGATCAGGGAGTTTTACTCCAAACTTGACCTGTTAGTTTCCCCAACTTTGCTCTAAATGGGGTGAGGAAGTCCCCCTCAAAGACCCTAAAATCCTCAGCCTCAAGGAGAGAGGAGGCTTCCTGAGCCTCTTTGCTATCTGATGTGGTTGTGTCTGAGACACCCCCTCTCCCGCCCCGCACCCCGGTTTCTCTGTGTAGCCTTGACTGTCCTGGAACTCACTCTGTAGACGAGGCTGGCCTGGAATGCAGAGATCCGCCTGCCTCTGACTCCTGAGTGCTGGGATTAAAGGTGTGCGGTACTTGCCTGGCTCCCTCCTCTTAATTATTTAACTGGCATAGAAAATAAATCCGATCAAGACCTCTAGACAGTGACAATGGGACGGTGCCACCCACAGTCAGGATGTGGAATTCTGGAAACAGCCCTGTAGACACATGCAGAGGTGTGTTTCCATGGTAACTCTAAATCCAGTCAACTCGACAATGAAGATGAACCACAATTCAATACACAACCCCAAAGTCATCCTCATCCTCATCAAACCACTGAAGGCATTCTTGTTAAAGTCAGGAACAAAACAAGGCTGTCCACTAACACCATCTGATCCCATTACTCTCCATGAGCGACACAAGAAGGCGGAAAGGTTTCAAAAAAGAGGGACAAGAGAGCCGGGGGGGGGGGGGGGGGGGGGGCGGCGGCAGCGGGAGGCAGAGCCAGATCTCTGTGAGTTTGAGGCCAGCCTGGTCTACAGAGTGAGTTCCAGGACAGGCACCAAAAAACTACGCAGAGAAACCCTGTCTCGAGAAAAAAAAAAAAAAAAGAAGAAAAAGAAAAAAACAGGGACAAGAGGAAGTGAACTAGTTATGACTTGAAAGTGTTACCACTGTATTTCTGGAAGCTTGAGAAAAGAAACTGATGAACTGCACAAATAAAGGAATTTGGGGAGCTGGTTCAGTGGTTAAAGTGCTTGCTGTGTCCAAGTTTGGATTTCTAAGCACCCCCACAAAAAGCCAGCTGAAGCGGTATGTATGCAGAGTCTGGCAGAAGGGATGACATTTGCCCGCCCGACTCTCAAGGTAGCTGCAGGATCGTGAGAACTGAGAACACGGTTCAGTGGTGGAGCACTTGCTTGCCTGCACAAGGTCTTGTGTTCAATTCTTACCAAGGAAGGAAAGCCTCTTGAATTAAAGTATTATCAGCTGAGCACTACTGTAGGTTTTAACTTTGAGGGCTTTTTTGGGGGGGTCCCAGGAATCAATTCAGGATCTTGTGTGTGGCAAGCAAGGGCTCTACTACTGAGCTACCCTGTTAGCCTGGAACAATTGTACTCAAGATCACTTTCAAACTATAGATTCCACAATCATTTTTTAAAATTTATTTTTATTTATGTGTTTGTCTGCCTTGTGTGTGCTGGTGGCTTGAGAGGCCCGAAGAGCACATCAAATCTTCTGCAGTTGGTGTTACAGGTGGTTGTGAGCCATGTTGTCATGGACGCTGGGATTCAAATCACAGTTCTCTGGATAGCAGAAAGTGCTCTTAACCACTGAGTCATCTCTCCAGCCCTGTACCATTTATATTGTTAAATATAGTCTATATCCTCTTTCCCATTTTAAGAAACAAAATATAAGGGCTGGGTGGTGGTGGTGGCGGCGGCGGCGGCGGCGGCGGCGGCTCACGCCTTTAATCCCAGCTCTCAGGAGGCAGAGCCAGGTAGACCTCTGTGAGTTCAAGGCCAGCCTGGTCTATAGAGTAAGTTCCAGGACAGGCTCCAAAGCTACCCAGAGAAACCCTGTCTCAAAAAAACCAAAAAAAAAAAAAAAAAAAAAAAAAAACACCAAAAAGATGGGGTTGGAGATTTAGCTCAGTGAGAGAGCGCTTGCCTAGCAAGCGCAAGGCCCTGGGTTCGGTCCTCAGCTCTGAAAACAAACAAACAAACAAATATTTGGGGGCTCCTAAAATTGTGGAACCAAGGCACTGGGCCCTCTGTTCTGCCTCTCTGATTTCAGCTCTGGCCATTGCCTGGAGACTTGAATATGACTTAGACTGTCCCACATTGTCCACAGGCAGGCTTCATGAGGAAAATCTGTCTACCATATACATGGTGGGGTCCTGGTCAACTGAGGTGTACAGCTCCTGTCTCGAAGTTGCAGTAGCTCATCTTAACTAGACTGTCCCCTAGAATTGCCAGTCTTTCCCATTTTAAAAGAAAAGCTGAGTTTTATATAACATCTCCCAATTTTAAAATGTTAGATCAAATTTCAAAGAAAAAAATTATTAAGCTAGACAAAACGCCGGGCGGTGGTGGCACATGCTTTTAATCCCAGCACTTGGGGAAACAGAGGCAGGTGGATCTCTGTAAGTTCAAGGCCAGCCTGGGCTACAGAGTGAGTTCCAGGACAGGTTCCAAAGCTACACAGAAAAACCCTGTCTCGAAAAACCAAAAAAAAAAAAAAAGCTAGACCATTTTGATATTTTGATGGATTGTCTTTGGTACTACTTTGTAACTTCTGACGAAAAGAACCATCGCAGGGGGAACTGAACAAGTGGCAGCTGTGAGAACCAGAGAGTTGACATTCAAGGAAAAGTGGTGTCTGGTGTCATGGCAGAGCAGCAAGGCCAGGAGCAGTGAATTGTGCGGTGCTTTTCACTTACATGCAGCTCTGGTTAGCAGTAACTGTGAGTCAAATTCTGTGTTTGAGGCTCTGCAAAAGTCTACTTGGGTTAATTAATGCGCCATCCTCCTTAGTTTGCAGTGGAATAACCAGCCAAGGTGACATGGTTTAAATGCACTAAGGATAACGGTTTAGAACTGTGATTTGGAAGTCTTCAGAGTAGACTTAACTGGTCTTAATGAAGACCTATGTCTTACTTCCATCAGGACCCATTTTTACAAGTTGCTCTGGGCCTTACTCTGCATTCTTTTATTTTATTTTTTTAAATATGTAGGGGTAAACATTCAGTACAAATTATTGGTGTGTTCTTCTCTGGGAAAACCCACCTCTCCCATCCCCGGCTTTCCCTGACCACCTACAGTTCTCTGTGCAGCATTCAGATCTCGTGAGCGTTTCTCTGTCCAGTTTGGCCCAGTCACTGGTGTCATCCTTGGTCGGGGCAGTCCCACCGGGGAGACTGTGGGGTAGCTTCTGATATTACAGCCTCACAGCAAACTCCAGACCCTCCGGCTCTTAGCCTCTCTTCCTGCTCCTTGCCGTGTGCCCGCAGCCTTAGGTGGAGAGTGTTTTGTATGTATACATTGGGACTGGGCTCCACAACCCTGCAGTCTGGTTGCTTGTGATTTTCTGAAGTAAAAATTATTTTCAAAAGTAGGGGTGTGGGGGTTTGACTGAGGAGCGGCATATATCCACACATTCCAGGCAGCTGGTGGGCCTGCCGGAACATCCCTTCCCAAACCTTCCTCTCCTCAGGGGATGATTTCACTTTCTTTTTTCCCTCAGAGACAGGGCTTCTCAGTGTAGTCCTGGCTGTCTTAGAACTGACTCTGCAGACCAGGCTGGCCTCAACTCAGAGATCCACCTGCCACCATGCTTAGAGATGATTTCACTTTCTAATCCTAAACAATTAAGATCTAATGTGACAAACTCTAGTTGGAAAATTACGGGTTCCCATGGAAACAGAAACAGGTTTCCAACAGGCTTGGCTGGGGAGGGAAGTCTGTCAACCTTCCCAAAGGAAGTGATATCTTTGGTGAGTGTAAAAAATTAACTAGATTTCAATTACAGGCAAAGGTCAGATTGAGAGAAGAGGCTCAGCACTGAAGATATGTGACAGGCTCTGAGAATGGAGATCACTCAGCTGGGCTGCAAGGTACAGAAGAGCAGTCTACTGTCATTTCATGGATAGCAACCGTTACTTTCTAATCATCGGCTCACTGTTATTATGGCTTCC
Organism: Peromyscus maniculatus bairdii; assembly: GCF_049852395.1. Taxonomy (NCBI): domain Eukaryota; kingdom Metazoa; phylum Chordata; class Mammalia; order Rodentia; family Cricetidae; genus Peromyscus; species Peromyscus maniculatus. Next base: position 92,998,464 of record NC_134858.1, on the reverse strand, counting down.
ACCCTTACTGCCTCGCTCGCTTATTCCTCAGGGCCTGGCACCAGATTCTACTGACCTCTTTAGAGGGTCTGACAAATAGCCTCCTAGTCTAAGTGTTTCCCTGACCCCCTTCACCATACCCCCATCAATCAAAAGATAAAATTCAGCTTCTGCGTGGCAAATGTTCTGGCTTCTGTGAATCTGTCATCTCCTCACCCTATTCCCACTCTCAGAGTTAATCATTTCTTGCAGTCCCTCCCCTCCTGGTCCTCTCTTCAGCATCAACTGTGCACAGGGTTACTTTGCTGTCTCCTTGTTTGCCGTCCTTGTCCCCAAGTTTTGCACTGTACAGTGTTCAATTTATCTGTTTTGGTAAGTCACAACACTGTGCAGGCTTTCATATATTAAAAACAGCAGGGCTTGTGGGGCGGCGGTGGTGCACGTCTTTAATCCCAGCACTCAGGAGGCAGAGCAGGCGGATCTCTGAGTTTGAGGCCAGCCTGGGCTACAGAGCAAGTCCCAAGACAGCCAAGGCTACAGAGGAACTCTTGTCTTGAAAAATCAAAAACCAAACCAAACCAAGTCAACCAACCAACCAAACAAACAAAAAAAATGCAAGGCTCAAATAATGAATTAGGAACAAGTCAGGAAGCCTACACTGCAGCATTCACATCACATCTCTCCTTAAACCTGCTGCATCCTGAGAATACGATTCTAACTTACAACCACACGAGTGACCTGGGAGTGTCCCATGTGAACTTGTTCCTATCCCCTCCCTACACCTGGTCAACTTGACCTTCATGGTGACCTGTACAATGGATTGTACTAACACATTCCATAAGGCTTTTACTTTAACTACTTCTATCCGGGATGCCTTTCCATTTTCTCTTCTCCTTAGGATGCTTTTCCATTTTCCCACTTGATTCCAGACTGACCTTCTCAAGCAAGCTTTCCTTTGAATCCTGAGCCTGACTAAGAACTCTCAAAGAGCTGGGCGGTGGTGGCACACACCTTTGATCCAAACACTCAGGAGGCAGAGGCAGGGGAGTTCCAGGCCAGCCTGGTCTACAAAGCAAGTTCCAGGACAGCCAGGATTGTTACACACAGAAATCCTGTCTTGGAAAACAAAACAAAACAAACGAGAAAACAAACAAAAACCAAAAAACAACTCTCAAAGAATGACATGCTCAAACACACACCTTTAATCCCAGCATTCGGGAGGCAGAGGCAGGTGGATCTCTGAGCTCGAGGCCAGTAAGGTCTACAAAGCAAGTTCCAGGATGGACAGGGCTATAAAGAAACCTTGTCTCGGGAACTCCTACAGCTGATAAACTCCTTCAGTAAAGTGGCAGGATACAAGATCAACTCAAAAAAATCATTAGCCCTCCTATACACAAATGATAAAAGGGCTGAGAAAGAAGTCAGAGAAACATCACCCTTTACAATAGCCACAAATAATATAAAATACCTCGAGATAACACTAACTAAACAAGTGAAGGATCTTTTTGATAAGAACTTTAAATCTCTAAAGAAAGAAATTGAAGAAGATATCAGAAAAGGGAAGGATCTCCCATACTCATGGATAGGTAGGATTAACGTGGTAAAAAATGGCAATCTTACCAAAAGCAATCTACAGATTCTATGCAATCCCCATCAAAATCTCAACACAATTCTTCACAGACTTGGAAAGAAAAATACTCAACTTCATATGGAAAAACAAAAGACCAAGGATAGCTAAAAGAATCCTGTATAATAAATCCTGTATAATAAATAATATGATGCCTGGAGGCATCACCATCCCTGACATCAGGCTCTACTATAGAGCTATAGTAATAAAATACTATATTTTTTTGTGCTTGGTACTGGTATAAAAACTGACATACAGACCAATGGAATCGGATTGAAGACCTGACATTAATCCACGCACATATGAACACCTGTTTTTTGACAAAGAAGCCAAAACTATACAATGGAAAAAAGAAAGTATCTTCAACAAATGGTGCTGGCATAACTGGATGTCAATATGTAAAAGATTACAAATAGATGCATATCTGTCACCATGCACAAAACTCAAGTCCAAGTGGATCAAAGACCTCAACATAAATCCAGTTACACTAAACTTAATAGAAGAGAAAGTAGAAAGTACTCTTGAATGCATCGGCACAGGAGATCACTTCCTAAATATAACACCAGCAGCAGAGACACTGAGCACAACGATTAATAAATGGGACCTCTTGAAACTGAGCTTTCGTAGGGCAAAAGACACAGTCAATAAGACAAAAAGCCTACAGAATGGGAAAAGACCTTCACCAACCCCACATCTGATAGAGGACTGATCTCCAAAGTATATAAAGAACTCAAGAAACTAGACATCAAAATAATGAACAATCCAATTAAAAACTGGGCTAAAGAGCTAAACAGAGAATTCTCAAAAGAAGAATCACAAATGGCTGAAAGACATTTAAAGAAATGCTCAACATCCTTAATCATCAGAGAAATGCAAATCAAAATGACTCTGAGATACCACCTTACACCTGTCAGAATGGCTATGATCAAAAACACCAATGACAGCCAATGTTGGAGAGGATGTGGAGCAAAGGGAACACTCCTCCACTGTTGGTGGGAATGCAAACTTGTACAACCACTGTGGAAATCAGTATGGCGATTTCTCAGAAAATTGGGAATTGATCTACCTCAAGACTCAGCCATACCACTCTTGGGCATATACCCAAGAAATGCTCAATCATATCACAAAGATACATGCTCAACTATGTTCATAGCAGCACTATTTGTAATAGCCAGAACCTGGAAACAACTGAAGAATGGATTAAGAAAACTGAAGAATGGATTATGAAAATGTGGTACATATACACAATGGAGTACTACTCAGCAGAGAAAAACAATGACAGCATGAAATCTGCAGGCAAATGGATGGAACTAGAAAAAATCATCCTGAGTGAGGTAACCCAAACCCAGAAAGACAAACATGGTATGTACTCATATAAGTAGATTCTAGATGTAAAGCAAAGAACAATTAGACTGCAACCCACAGAACCAGGGAGGGTATATAGCAGGGGGGACCCTAGGATGACTGTGGCTTATAATAATTTTTGGTTTTACTCAATTACTGGGCAAGCCTCAATGAAACATTTCATTCACTATTAGGGTAAGAATTTATGCCTTATTAAGCTGATAATAGATAAATAAATAAATAAATGAATAAATAAATAAACCCTGTCTTGCCGGGCAGTGGTGGTGCACGCCTTTAATCCCAGCACTAGGGAGGCAGAGGCAGGAGGATCTCTGTGAGTTCCAGGGCAGCCTGGTCTACAGAGTGAGTTTCGGGACAGGCTCCAAACCTACACAGAGAAACTCTGTCTCAAAAAAAAAAAAAAAAAAAGAGAAAACAAAACAAAACACAACCCAAAAAACAAAAAAGCCCCCGTCCCGAGAAACAAAAACCAACTAAGCAACAAACCCCAAACAAACAAAAACCAGGAGCATGGTGGCCCAAGACGGTAACCCCAGGACCCAAGGCTGAGAGACAAGAGAATCAGCAGTTCAAAGCCATCTTCTGCTACACCGCTTTAGTGACTATGCTCTACAAAAGCAGACGCTGGCTGCAGATGGCTCAGAGGGTAAAAGGCGCTTGCTGAGGAAACCCGCCCACCTGAGTTCGATGCCGGGAACGTGGTGAAAAGGTGAGCAACAACCGCACATTATCCCTCTAACCGCCACTCGGTTGCTACGGCGTGCCTGCACTACCAAGTAAAAATAAATAATTTACACATATGCTCGATTTATAACACCGTCTCTACGATTTTTTTTAAAAAATTATTTCAGTCTCTGCAGGGGTACCATGCCCAGACGTCCTGAACAGTTTTTATCCGATCATCCTCAGGTTGGGCCAAATGCTTTTTCTCAACTCTGCAGTCACCACCACTAGCTCACTGGCCAGCATTTTAACGTGAGCGGATTGCCAATCTGCCTTCCCACCAAGGTCTGAGAGCTCCCCAGGGGCCGTGGCGCAAACAAGTGTCTCGCCCGTCAGATCTATTTTCTGCGCGGAGCCGCGCGGCCCACGTGGCTTCTGCAGTTCTTTTAAGCAGCAGCTTCCTTCCCGCCCCAGGAAGTAGAACCCGCTCGCATCTAACACCCGTTGGCTCGAGAAAGAAAATGACTGAGTTATCACTTGGCCTTGAAACTCGGGTCAAGGAGATTCCCTAAATTCCGCGGCGCCTGTAACGTGACTTGGACGCCGCCGCAATTCACCGGAAGACGAGCGGAGTGGGCGGGGCGCGCGAAGCGCCGGGACACGGAAGTCACCCGGGACGGCGCGCCGGAGAGTTCTGTATTTCGGCAGTCGCTTATTTCAGCCTGGCTGGAGTCTGGCGCGCTAGGCGGCGATCTGCTCCCTCGGTGCTCGACTCACCCGCGCTGCTGCCTCCGCCGAAGGAGGAGCAAAGCTCAAGATGGCCGACAAAACGCCAGGCGGATCGCAGAAGGCCAGTTCAAAGGTAGTTTCTTAGGGATCTCCGTCAGTCAGCGGGTCTTCCGCTGTGGTCTGGGGCCCCCAGAAACCTGTGGCCCTCGAGAGCTTACTGGGGTGAGGGCCGGAGGCCTGTTGGCCACCGTGGGCCTGGCACCGCTGCACCAAGGTGCGCAGGTGGAGAGGCCTGAGAGCGCGCGTCCGTCCCGGCCGGGATTCAGCCCCACACTAACGTGCCTGGGGGCGGTGGCCAGCGGGGCTCGCCCCTCTTTTGACTTTGGGGTCAGACCGGTGGTGAGACACTGCTTCGGCGTCCTCGGGTCGCATCTTGCTGCGCTCGGAGGCCGCGGGGCCAGCGTCTGGGAGAGGCGGGAAGGTTCCCGGTCTGTTTCTCCCCCTCACCCCCCACCTTCTTTATTTCGGGTCTCACTAGCTCCTAGCTTTTACTCGGTTTCTCTCATCCCTTCCGGGAGATTAGCCTGGACGGTCGCAAGTGTGGGAGAGGCCCGCCGGTGGAGGGGCCTCGGGGCGGGACGTGTGGAGGGAGCAGCTCTCTGTGCCTCGGGGTTCCACATGTGGCTTTCCCATCACTTCTCAGGAAGTGAAGAGTGAACGCCACTTTGGAGGGCCGCAGACTTGGGGGGTCTCCATCACTGTGTGGGGTTTCTACTGGAGAGGAAAACGACTGTAGACCTGGAAAGTGCCCAAAGAAGAGAGCCTTGGATTAGAGTTCACCGGGAACCCAGTGCACTGCTGGGGAAACCGTTGGCCTCTGAAAGTTTGTTAGTAAGGTTGTGTTAACATCTGGTGTTAGTTGCCATCTTGGCCAGGGCGTTTAATCGTGTGCGTTTTTGTTTTTTTGTATTATTTTGCTTTGAGGTTCTCATCCCTCAACTTGGTATGGAAGGTGATAAGTACTGCCATAAACTAGTTGTGAGGCTTTAGATGCAGAGACAAGAAGTTGGGTAACACTTAAAAGAGCCTAGGGACTTAAAAGTGTATGGTTATCAGTCCATTATTAGGTAATTAAGTTTAAGAAAAGGGAGTCTTGTATTTGCCGTTATTGAAAAACAACACATTGAATACTTGCTCTCTGTTTCTAATAAGACTTGAGTTTTTCTGTCATTTTGCTGAATGATTGCCCCATATTTTCTTTGCAAATAGTAATGCCTTTACTAAACATTCTTTAGTTAGGTGAAACTATGGTAGGGGGTAGTTTGGGTGTGCTTACACCGGACCTTTGCTGTAAGTTAGTTTCCTTTCTCTCTAGTAGATTTCCCCTCCTAACCTTTCTTGGGGAGAAGGTGAATAAAGGGGTACCTCATGCTGCCAGCCTTCATTTCAGACCCACGACAAAAACAGCTTCTCACTGTGTAAGGAGGCTGTTACATCCATAAAGCTAGCCACATCCATAAATATTCTGTTTTTCTTCTCAAGTATTAACTGTCCTCTACTTGAGGCCGGATACATTGAAAACTTTTCAAAGTGTGTGTTCAGATTTCCTTCTAAAAGAATATTTCTCATGGCTGTGAATGTGTAGTTGCTTCCTTGAGTGTTAAGTAACTTGTTGGATTTTTCTATTAATACTCTTTTCAGTTTATAGTCCTTTAGATGTTACTAACAGGTTTCTTACTGGTGTCTGCAAAACTCAGTTTTGGCATGATTTCTTCATTAGTATGGAAGTGCTGTGATTGAGTGGCAAGGTTATAGGTTTGAAAACAAGACACTTTTGGATTCAAATCTTGACTCGATAATAAATATATTTGTGATAATATTATCTCTTGAGCCTCAACTTTTCTCATTTTATTACAGATAAAATCTTAATCTTTGTATAGGTCTGGCTGTCCTGGAACTCACTTTGTAGACCAGCCTGGCCTCTGCCTCTGCCTCCCGCGTGCTGGGATCAAAGGCCTGCACCACCACCGCCAGGCCTATGAAGTAAATCTTATGCATGTTCACCCATCCTGCTTACTAGGGTTTTTGTTTTTGTTTTTTTCAAGACAGGGTTTCTGTGTGTAACAGCCCTAGCTGTCCTGGAACTCGCATTGTAGACCAGGCTGGCCTTGAAATCACAGAGATCCGCCTGCTTCTGCTTCCGGAGTGCTGAGGCTAAAAAGGCGTGCACCACCACATCTGGCTGCTAGCTAGGTTTTTGAGACAGGGCCTCATGTAGCCCAGGCTGATTTGAGCTTGCACTGTAACTTTCAGCATCCTGATGCTCCTTCCCTCTATCTCCCCAGAGTTGGGATTATTGGTATGTGTTAACCATTTCCAGCTCCCTTTACTTTTAAAAGGAAATAGAAAGCTCTTGGTTTTCAAAATGTCAGGATACACTTTGATCCTGTGATTCTTAAATCATCAGCTATCATAATGACTGCTCAAATTGATGTTTTATTTTGAATATAAGTTCAGACATGAGATTATAAGATCATTTTGGCTAGTACTATAGTATTTGGAATTTCCAGCCTTTCATATGACTTGATTTCTTTCTCTGGAAATAACAGGTATTTACAGGATAGAGGTACTTACTAAGTCATTTCTAGACATTGAAGAAAATGTTAACTTTGTACAAGATACAGGGCTTTTGCCATTGACAATGGCGAAATCTTTCTTTTTTCAAAAAGTGTGTGTGTGTGTGGACTCTCATGCCACAGTTGCATATATGAAAGTCAGAGGACACTGGGTTCTGAGAATCAAACTCAGGTCTCCAGGCTGTGTGGCAACTGCCTATATTCTCTGAGTCATGTCCCTGGCCCCCTTAGTGTCTCTTAATTACAAAATACACAAACCACTAGAGTTCTTTTTAGCTTTAAAATTAACTTTATGTATTTATTGTCAAATGATGTACACAGTGTATGTAGTTGTCCCTGATAAGGGAACTTGATTCCCTTTCATTTTCATGTAATTGTTTTATGCTTTTCATTTTAATATCTCCTGTTAGACATTAAATACATATTTTAGAAACGAACAGAAATTTCCTATTGCTTTTTTTTTTTTTTTAAATTTTACTAAAGTATTTCTTGGCTTCAGGAGGGGTTTTGGAGCCGTGTTACAGCTTTGATTCGGAGGGGAGAGACAAGAACCTATGGTTGTTAACCTAAGATATTGCTAAACATTAAAATAGTTTATTAAAAATTTGTTATTTTGTTGGGCAGTGGTGGTCCATGCCTTTAATTTCCAACACTTAGGAGGCAGAGGTAGGTGGATCTCTGTGAATTTGAGGCCAGCCTGGTCTACAGAGCAAGTTCCAGAATAGCCAGGGCTACACAAAGAAACCCTGTCCAAAAAATAATGTTATTTTGACTTTATTTTGTTATGCATGTTCATACAAATGAGGATGTGAAGAGAATGATAATTATAGGCTACACAGAGAAACCCTGTCCAAAAAAAATGTTATTTTGACTTTATTTTGTTATGCATGTTCATACAAATGAGGATGTGAAGAGAATGACAATTATACTCTGTGGCAGTGACAGTGCCCATTTCCTTTCCTTTTTTTTTTTTAAATGCATTTATTGTGTGTGTTTGTGTATGGGCATGGGGTAAGGTCAGAGGACAGCTTGAACGAGTTGGTTCTTTTCCTTTATTATTTGGGTCCTGGAGATCACACTTAGGATTGTCAGGCTTGGCAGCAAATACCTTTACCAGGTAAACCATTTTGCCTGCCCCAGTACCTTTTTTAATTTTAATTTTATTTTTTGCTTTTAAATAATCTCTTGTGTAATACTTTCTGGGAGATGTGAACCAAAGTCTACTTAACTCCAGATAGGGAACTGATAGGCAGACTGAAGACCAAAGTAAGGATACCAGCACCATCCAACTTGGTGAACCAGTATATTTTATGGGGCATACTTTCAGGAATATGGATGAGATGTTATTTACAGAAGAAGAAATGACTCAAAAAAAAGCTATTTGCAATTGGTCTGAGCTTTTTCCAGGTAACTTTGCTTGTCTGAGTGTCTTCTGGGCCTCTTAGCTGGTCTCTTTAGGGTGTCTTTGGTCTGAGAATGTCTCTCAGGAGTCTTCAGTACTTAATTCCCTTGAAAAGGTAGCAGTCTAGGATACCTGGTTAGTTTCAGGAACTTCCTGAAGCTTTTGGATTATTTTCTGAGCTTCCCTGCAGGATGGAATGTTTCACCTCCCTTTAGAATATTGTGTCTTAAGATCTTCTCTCCAACATGGAGGTTTAGTTTGGAGGAAGTTGTTGCACACTACCATCAAAAATTATCTTATAGAGGTGAATGAATAAAACAGGAACTACTGAATAGTTGAGCATGTAGTACTGAATTGAAAGACTGCTTACTAGCAAAAAAGTAATGCTTAAAAAATAGTAAAATTAGAATCTAAGGCTTGAGATTCCCATTTATCCCCCCCCCCCCCCGTGTGTGTGTGTGTGTGTGTGTGTGTGTGTGTGTGTGTGTGTGTGTGAGAGAGAGAGAGAGAGAGAGAGAGAGGTGAAGATTTAAGTATGAAAAATTTCAAGCAGAACACAAACTTTGAAAATTCAGCTCTTCATAGTTTGCCAGCTTGAAACTGAACCTTTAATATGTCATGATTGTAACTTTATCTTAAAATATAAAATGGTTTATGTTTTTGGTGGTTGGTTGTGTTTTTGAGTGGAAGTAGGAAATATGACACCTCCTCCCCATTTCTTTGAGACAGGATCTTATTCTAGCCTAGGCTAGCTTTGAACTCATTATATAGCCTAGACTGGCCTTGGACTCTGTAATCCTAGCACCCTGGATAATAAATATTCAGTATCCAGGGTGTTAGGATTACAGGCCTGATCATATGTCCAGCTTGAACTTAGTCCCTCCCTCCCTCCCTCCCTGCATCCTTTATTCCCTCCCTCCCTCCCTCCCTCCCCCCTCCCTCCCTCCCTCCCTCCCTTCCTCCCTCCCTTCCTCCCTCCTTCCTTTTTTCCTAGACATGGTCTAATGAGCTTGCTTCAAACTCTCTATGTAGCTTTGGATGACTTCGAACTCTTCATCTTTCTCTCTCTACCTCCTGAGTGCTGGGAATATAGGCATGTGCCACTTCCTCTGGTGTATAAAGTATTGGGATCAAACCCAGGGCCTTGTACATGCTGGGCAAGCACTCTCCTAATGGAGTTACATCTCTGGTCTCTGAACTCCCATTTTCTTCCTTCCTTCCTTCCTTCCTTCCTTCCTTCCTTCCTTCCTTCCTTCCTTCCTTCCTTTCTCTTCTCTCTCTCTTTCTTTCTCTTTTTCGTTTTTTGAGACAGGGTTTCTCTGTGTAGTTTTGGTGACTGTCCTGGAACTCACTCTGTAGACCAGGCTGGCTTCGGACTCACAGAGATCTGCCTGCCTCTGCCTCCTGAGTGCTGGGGTTAAAGGTGTGCGCCACTGCCGTCCGGCTGAACTCCCATTTTCTTGATGAGTGTGTTTTAGACTTGGTGTTAGTTATATGTTTAGTTTATCTTATGTGTATGAGTGTTTGCCTGAATGTAATAATGTATGTACATCATGTTTGTGCCTGATGTCCAAGGAGGTCAGAAGAAGGCATCAGTTCCCTGGAACTGGAATTGCTGTAAAAGGGCTGTTTGACCTGGAAGGGATCATGAGCCACAGGTTGAGAACTGCTTAGATCCTGTGTTTTAGACAAGCTTTCAGCACTATTTTGCTAGATTATGGCTGCTGGTGTTAAACAGTATTATCTTACTGGACTGATTTGTTTTCTAAAAGCCTTTGTTTTAATTCTTTTGGCTTTTATTTTGGATACTTTCTTCTTGGAAAGTAAACCTTAGAAAACATAGTCATTTACCATAGTGGCAAATGAATGAAGAGATCATTTGGTGTACATGTTGAAGACTTTGTTTCTCTCACCCTTTTTACAAAGAGCATCACTTTTTTAAAAAAAAATTTATTTCATGCACATTCATCTTTAGCGTGCATGTTTGTCTGTGAAAGTGTTAACAGACAGTTGTGAGTTGCCATGTAGGTGCTGGGAATTGAAACCAGATCCTCTGGAAGAGCAGCCAGTGCTCGTAACCACTGAGCCATCTCTCCAGCACTGAGTATCAATTTTGAAATAAATAATAAAAATTTTGTTATGGAATTTTAGAATAAAAAATTAATCTTGCATATTTCCTCTTAAACTGTATTGTCACTGGGAATTGATTCTAGGACCTTGTACATACCGAGTGTACACTCTGTTACTGAGGTGCACCCTCAGTTCTGGAAATAAGTTTTGAAAGCCAATAACACTTGAGACTATTAAGAGCTATAGGTTTGTTCCTCAACTTTTAAGAAGATTTAGACATTAAAAAATGTATTTAAGTGTTTCCTATATTGATAGTATTTATGAGTATGAGTAAATAATTATTATACAGAATGTTTTAATGTTCTTAAAGTTTTAAAAAGTACTACTTTGTGTGTATGGGTGTTTTGTCTACGTGTATATCTGTGGACCATGTATGTGCCTGGTACCCATAGAGACCAGAAAAAGGCATTGGATTCCTTGGGACTTGTGAGCGGCTATGTGGGTGCTTAGAATTGAACCCAGGTCCTCTGTAAGAGTAGCCAGTGCTCTTTTACCACTGAGCCATCTCCCCAACCCCCAAATTTAAGTGGAAACCTTGGTTTGGCTTGAATAGCCACTTGTAATGAGCGGTCAGTGTGTAGTCTAGAGTGCAGCTTTTTTGGTAGACACTTGTGTAGACTGGGTATAAGTCAACAGTTATATTGAAATTCTTTCTCTTGCATGATCATGAGTGTAATGCTGAGATACAACATTTCAAACAAGAAATTTCCAGAGTTTGGGGGGGCACGCTGTGTAGCCCGAGAGAGTCAGTATACAGAACAAGGCAGACCTGTCAGAAGTATCTGAAAGTAAGGAAATGATAGGCTTGAGTGGAGATTGGGAGCTATCCAGAGCTTAGTGGAATTTGATTGATTGCTTTGAACAGTGAGCAGAGCTTTGAAGGTTGTATTTTGGGGTATTAGAAAGAACTGGGGAAGATGAAGACAGAAAATGAATGGGAAATGAATTAATTGTTGAATGACTAGTCCAGGTAGTGTTCAGTGCACTTTCATGGGGAGAATAAGGATTGGACAGATAGTGATTGGGCTGAATTGTGAGGAGGTTTGAATGTGGGGAATGAAACAAGAGCTGGAAAGTCCTTTAGGAGAGTTGTTCCAAAATATAGATTAGAAAGAATTTGAAGGTTGGAGGGCCAGAGGTTAGAGGTTATTGAATTGCTGGCTTTACTTCAGATATCTTCATACCCTTTCCTAGAAGCTTTTCCTGGCAATCTTCCTTTCCCTGCCAGGTTAAGATTTGCCTGGCCAGATGTGCTCTTGTGGTATAACCATATTGTTTCAGCAGTCTTTTTTTCTTTAAATTAGTGTCTAGGCCAGGGAAAGGGTCACAGGGAAAGGTGCTTGCTGTCGAGCCTGACCACCTGAGTGCAATCCCTGGAGACTCAGGTGGTAGAGGGAGAGAACTGACTTCTACACACACACACACACACACACACACACACACACACACACACACACACACTCACCCTCACCCATGCACATAAAGTAAAAGTCTTAGGAACCTCAGTTTGCATCTCTTTGTTAATCATAAGTCTAAAATTATTCTGATCTGAATGCTGGGTAGCTAAGCAGCATATCATTGGTAAAAGGTTTGCAGAAAGTATTGACATCTTACCTTAGTTGAAATCAGCTGATTCATCTTCTCAGGTCCTGCTGTTAGTGCTTTATTTACAAGTTTATCACATTGTAGCTGACTTTTGAACTGGTTACCTTTGATTTTGAGATTGTTTGCCAACTTGGTGAACAGTTATTTAAGTGATAGCATTTTTTTTTTTTATTTTTGGTTTTACATTTTGTTATTTTACTTATTGTGGTGACAGGATGGACCGCTGTGGGAGCTGGCCCTATCTCACCAGGTGGATTGCAGGGATTGAACTCAAGTCATCAGGCTTGGCAAGCACCTTCACCTGCTGTCTCAGTGGTCCTAAGTGACGATAGTCTTGATGATTAGATTACAAATGTCTGGCGTCTGAAGAGACTTAACTTTGGGGAAAGAGTATCTGGTGGCTTTTATTTTGAAATCCTAGAAATGAAAACAAAAAGATAAATCCTAGAAAAGGCCATTTGGTTATGACGACGATACACAGATTAAGGAGATGCTGTCTTCTTAAGCTGCTGTCTTGCAAGCTCCTGCTTCTATGTAAACTTCAGGGTTATCTTGACAATTCCTTTGCTACTTGCAAAGAGTTCTCTTTGGGATTTTGAGCTGTTGAATAAAGTTGTATTACATACATAAATAATTTTGGATAATTTTAATATGGTTTTAATATTGAATTTTCCTGTCCAGGAATGAGTCTTCAAAAAGTGATTTGGATGAATGGATTTTTTCATAAAGTTTGTGTTTTTCCTTTTAAAAAAATCTTTAAAGTTAGTTCTGAGTATTTTCTGTTTCTTGTTAACTGTTACATTATTTTTGTTTCCTAGTGGGTTAGTACTAGTGTATTGGAAAGTAGTTGTTTTCCTTTAGCCTCTTGACTGAATTCATCCTTTGTAAAAGTAGGTATTTGTTATTATGGATTTTCTAAGTTCCAGATGACTAAAGATATCAAGATGTGTTTTACAGAGTTTACATGGTAGCTACCCCTGCACCCCACATCCTCTTTACTTTTGAGAAAGGCTAGCTGGGAGAACATTTACGGGGAGGGCACTTTAAAGATGAGGACAAACCATACAGAGAAAGATGAAGGTGGTAGGGGCCGCAGTGCCTGCTGCCTCTTACTAATTTTTCTTAAGGCTTGGCTCACTGGGTTTCAGAGAAGTAAATGTTGTAGATGAGGTAATTAAAACAATACTCAGCACCTTGTGTACTCTGAAATGTGTCATTTAAGAAAAAAGTAATGTGACATTTTAACAGTTGACATCCCCCAAAATGGCAGTATTTAAAGACAGTTCTTTTCTGTGCCAGAAGTTAGCCTGTGGCATGCTTCATTAGAAATAGTTAGCCAGCTCGCTTACTTGCTCTTTCCCTGAGACACGGTCTCACTGTGTAGCCTTGACTGGCCCAGAGCTTTCTATTAGAGAGGTCCTCCTGCCTCTGCCTTCTTGAGTGCTGAGACTAAGGATGCCCTATACCAGCCTGGCAGAAGCAGATCTCTTACAGCCAGTTGAGCATGAAGATTTGATAAAATTTTCCTTTCCTTGAACTAGTTCTGCAGTGAATTTTGAGCCTTCTCCTAAGCAATGAAGGTTAAGATGTGTGTTTTCTTGCTGTTAGAACCCATTATTTATGTTTGTTGTGAGTGACTAGAAAAACAGAGATTTCTGTGTCCTAAGAAGTGCTGCTCTGGCAATGTTAACGTTGGGACTTGGGAGAAGCCTTTGTATACATGTTTTGTTAGGAATAGTGTTAGGTTTGCAGCTTGTACTATGAAAAGGTAGTTACAGTTCAGATTTTTCATTTGCATTTATGTCATATTTGGAAATATGCAGTTAATTTTAAAGAATTTACTTAGCAGGTTTTTTTTTTTTTTTTGTGAGCCAGAGAATGCCATTGTATTGTTCATTTTCATTAGCTGAAAAACAGTTGCTGAAAGCTAGGGAAGATTAAACCTCTGCAGCATAAGAAACAATGTAGAAAGAATTTCTGATCCTTTAAATACTTGCTTTTGTTATTTTGATACTTGTAGAGCCGATCATCGGAAGTACATTCATCTGGGTCTTCAGATGCGCATGTAAGTATAAAAGATACCTTTTTTCTTTAAAATACAATTTCTCTTTATATGTCTATATGTATGAATTACATGGTAAATGAATACAGTTATATTGTGTGAACATTTAAGTGTATCTGGCTTTGTGTTTTGTTTATATAAACTTCCTCAAATTGTATATAAACTCCCTCAAATTGCACTAGAAACTTGACATGTATATCTTATTTTTTATTGTGCTCATAAAAAATTCTGTGTACATGAATGTGTTTGTTTATATATTGATTACATTTACATACACCCCTTTCTTGCTGCACATTGTATTTGCCTATTGAGATTCCTGAAAATAAGCTGGCATAGAGAGTGCTGATCAGTTCTTTATCATGATATAATGTTCCACTATAGAAAGTTAGATGTGCCGGGCGGTGGTGGTGCACGCCTTTAATCCCAGCACTCGGGAGGCAGAGCCAGGCGGATCTCTGTGAGTTCGAGGCCAGCCTGGGCTACCAAGTGAGTCCCAGGAAAGGCGCAAAGCTACACAGAGAAACCCTGTCTCGAAAAACCAAAAAAAAAAAAAAGAAAAAGAAAGTTACATGTATTTGTTTTCTTAGTGGTTATATACCTTTTTCATTTAAAGCTTTTTGGCATTTGAATGTTGCAATGAATACTTTTTTCCTGTGTTATAACAGTATTCAAAGTATGGTGTGCAGACTCCTCCTACAAGCTGTTGAGAACCTTTTAGAAGTGTATGAACTCAGCTATTTCGTAATAGGGGCTTGGGAGATGGCTCAGTAGGTAAAATGCTCACCACACTACCTGTGTGAAAGCTGGGCATGGTGGTTTATGTTTCATTTACTCTTTGTCCTGGGGAGACAGACAGGTGGATGGATCCCTGGAGCACTCTGGTGGCTAGCCAGCTTCTGTTCAGGTTCAGTGAAAGACCTTGCCTCAAATAATAATGTGGCAAGTGACTAGGGAAAATACTTGACAACAACCTCTGGCTTCCAGACTCCTGCACAAACAAGTGCACATGTGCTCTCCTCCCATGCTTCATGTAGGCCAAAATATAAAAACCCTTTTGTAAAAATGCCAAGGCATTATTTGCCTTTCTCATTGTGTTGACATTTTCCCTGATAGTACAGAAGCTGGTAGGCAAAATATTGGCACATTAGCATGAATCAAGGAAGTGACTCCAAAATAAACTGTTTCATTCATTCCCATCTTCTACAGTAAAGTATGCTAGTTTAAGGATATTTTAGTGGATGAGCAGGGTGGGGCTATGCCTGTAGCCCCAACATTTGGGAGGATAAAGCAGGAAGGAAGATCATGGGATCATGAAATTGAAGCTGACCCACTATTTTAACAGACCTTGACTCAAAGGAAAAAAAAATGAGTATTGTTAAAACAAAAAAAAGTAAAGTTGTAAAATTGTTAAGACTCCACTCGTGTATGAGTCTTTGGTTTTCATATCCTGTGATGAAACAAGTACATAGAAGGTCTGCTACTTACTAAAGTGTGTTTGTAGTAGTTCATAACTGCTTTATGAACTAATAAACCCATTATCTGACTTGGGTATTTGACAGATGATTTTCTTGAAAGAGAAGGGAAGAGTAACAGATGTTTCCAGTGTAATATTTTGAGCTTTCAAGGGTAAGTCAGGGTTAGAAAATCGCTTAAGGAATTTACTTATGAACTTGGTGTTGCTAATAATGTGTTTTTTAGATAACCTAGTGAAAACTGTCAATATGTAGACACTTTGGATTAATTCTAGTTTTTAATACCATTGATGTCATTTTTGAAACCATTTTTAAAACTTTATCTGAAGATGGATGCATCTGGACCCTCAGATAGTGATATGCCAAGTCGAACGCGACCTAAAAGCCCAAGAAAACACAATTATAGGAATGAAAGTGCCCGTGAAAGCCTTTGTGATTCTCCTCATCAGAATCTCTCAAGAGTGAGTATTGCTAAAGATGACAAAGGATGGCTAACGGTTTACTCTGTCCTTGATTGAGTATGGTGGTTTTGTACTTGTTTCATTTTCAGTTATCTGAAATTAATATTTTTTATTAGCAATAAACTCCATTTATTTAAAGAAACAGTTGTAGCTTATATTAGACATTTTGTTGAAGATGTTTGTTTAATTTTATTTGAAACTTAAACATTTGAATGTAAAGTGATTATTGTCATGTTTATTGAATTACTAGACATATTCAGGCAATTAGTACAGTCCTTGGATCTGGTGAAATTGTTCAGGAGGTAAAGGTGCTGGCTGTGCACGCCTAGAAACAAGTTGGATCCCTAGAACCTGTGTGTAGGTGGATGGAGAGAAATGACTTCACAGAGTTGTTCTATGACCTCCACAGACATGCCTTGGTGTGCACACTGCCTACCCACAACATGAACACATACACAATATGAAAAAGGATGCAGTCCTTGTTTCTAAGACCGTATATTCTCTCTGAAAACAACAGGACTAGATTTTAGTCACTTGGGTAAGTGGAGTCCTGGGACAATCAGGAACACAGAAAGAGGTTCTCTTCTCTGTTTGTACATGTATAAATGTGTGTGTGTGTGTGTGTGTGTGTGTGTAGGTGCAAGTAGAGGCCAGTGGTCAACATTGGGCATCTTTCTTAGTCACTCCACGTAGTTTATTGTGAACCAAGGCCCCTCACTTACCCTAGAGCTCCTCTTGCATTCTGCAAGCCCAGCTAGCCATTGGGCCTCAGATCCACATGCTGGGGTCACAGACACATACCTCCCTACCACTGGCTTTTTGCATAGGTGCTGGGGATCCGTACACAGGTTCTCGTTGGTGTAGACATTTCACTGACTGAGTTATCTAACCTGCCCTCGAGAAATGGGTTCTTTACTACAAAGCATCACTGGGTCTTTTAGTGTGTAAAAATCTATTTACAGTCATTTTTCTTGAGGTAGGTATATAAGTTAGTGGTAGCATACTTGTCTGACATGTATAAGGCCCTCCATTCACTCCCTAGCACTAGTTTAAAAAAGTGTACAACTTAAATAATTTTTCTTGTGAAAAAGTTCAGAAAATATTAAGTCATCAGCCAGCATTAAACACTGATCATACTTTTTTTATTTCTATTTTTTTAAAAAAGACAGGATCTCACTGGGTGGTGGTGGCACACAACTTTAATCCCAGAACTCAGGAGGCAGAGGAAGGAGGATCTCTGAGTTTTAGGCCATCCTGGTCTACAGATCGAGTTCCAGGACAGGTTCTAAAGCTACACAGAGAAAACCCTGTCTCCAACCCCTCCCCCCCAAAAAACCCCCCAAACCTCCCAAAAGCTAACTTACAAAAATGATTATATTGCTTCTTTGAGAAACATTCTGTAATTTTCTTTGCCGTTTTCTCTTCTGGATATCTAAATCTAGGTGTTAGGATACTAATAAAATTTGAGCACATGAATTTTGTTTTTTTTTTTTTCTTTCCTCCTCCTCCTCCTCCTCCTCCTCCTCCTCCTCCTCCTCCTCTTCCTCCTCTTCCTTCTTCTCACACCCTCCCCCCCTTTTGCTTTTTGAGACAGGGTGTCTTTGTGTAGCCCTGAGAGTTCTGGAACTTGCTCTGTAGACCAAGCTGGCCTCGAACTCAGATCTGCCTGCCTCTGACTCCTGAATCCTGGAATTAAAAACATGTGCCAACCATTCCAAGCCACAAATTTTGTTTCTTAAAATTGTGTTTTTTCTTGAATTTCTATGTAATTTTCATTTGTTTAAACTTTGAAGCTAACTCCAATGACAGTGAATGATGGCAAGACATTTTTCTTTCTTTTTTGAGGAAAAGGTGTTTTTGAATTTGTTTTAAAAAAATTGACTTTTGAGGCTGGAGAGATGGTTCAGTGGATAAGAGCACTTGCTATTTTTTGCCCAGGGCCAAGGTTTAGTTCCCAGTACCCCACAGGTGACTCACAATTATCTGTAACTCCAGTTCCAGGGGAATCTGACACTTCTGATCTCATTGTGCATCACATGCATATATGCAAGCGAAACACTCATAAAATAAGTAAAAATCTGAGAGAGAGAGAGAGACTGCTTGATTGATTGCCTTTTGTATTTTTAACTGCTTTTCTTTCCCAGAGGGTTTTTAATGTAACTTCAAAGTAGGTGGCCTCAATGTTTCTCTTCCATACTACACTTCCAAAGTAATTTAGTTCTTTGTTAACTTCTCATTTTAGTAAGGAAGAGAAAAACTTCAAATTTCAGGGTTTTAGATTATATTTAATTAATAATCCTACCTTTAAAGTTTATGAATCAAACGAGTAACATGAAGCAACTGAAAACCTATAGACTATTTAGATCAAATTACAGAAGGAAACTACTTCTAAATTGTACATATGAAGGCTTCATAAAAATACTGTTTTCTTGGACCAGCTAGGTGGCTCAGGTTGTGAGGGCACTTGCCACCAAACCTGACCCACCCAAGTTTGCTCCTAGGGACCTACATTGTGGATGAAGAGAACCAGCTCGCTCTCTCTCTCTCTCTCTCTCTCTCTCTCTCTCTCTCTCTCTCTCTCCCTCCCTCCCTCCCTCCCTCCCTCCCTCCCTCTCTCCCTCTCTCCCTCTCTCCCTCTCTCCCTCTCTCCCTCTCTCCTGGTTTTTCGAGATGTAGCTTTGCGCCTTTCCTGGAACTCGCTCTGTAGCCCAGGCTGGCCTCAAACTCACAGAGATCCGCCTGCCTCTGCCTCCCGAGTGCTGGGATTAAAGGTGTGTGCCACCACTGCCCGGCTGAGAACCAGCTCTCTTAAGTTGTGTTTTGGCCTTCACACATATGCCTTGGTACATGTGCTCTGTCTCTCACATGCAGACACACAAAAAATAAATAAAATTAAAATGTACTAAATTCTTTAAAAATGTTTTCTCTTAAAAAAATTGAGAATTTCGCCGGGCGGTGGTGGCGCACGCCTTTAATCCCAGCACTCGGGAGGCAGAGCCAGGCGGATCTCTGTGAGTTTGAGGCCAGCCTGGGCTACCAAGTGAGCTCCAGGAAAGGCGCAAAGCTACACAGAGAAACACTGTCTCGAAAAACAAGAAAAAAAGGAAAAAAAAAAAAAACGGAAAAAAAAAATTGAGAATTTCATATGTATATAATCCACTATTCATCCATTCTTCCTTTTTCAACTCCTCTTATATCCCCCCTCCCAACTTTTTGCACTTTTTCTTAATTTTTAAAAATTTAGTTAAAATAAAATTACATCATTTCCCCCTTCCTTTTCCTCCCTCTGACTCCTTCTCAAATTCATGTCCTCTTTTTCTTTGATTATTTACACACACACACACACACACACACACACACACACACACACACACACATACACACACACACACACACACCCTGCTGAGTTGGTTTTAGTGTTGCTTATGTGTATATGATTTTAGGGCTGACCTCTTGGTATTGTATAACCAGTTGTGGGCCTCATCCCTGGGGAAGACTAATTCTCCCTCTCAGCAGTCTTTAGTGGCCTCTCTTCTGTCTAGAGGTAGGGCCACTGGAGATTTCCCTCTTCCACTTAAGATGTCTGTTGGTGGTGTTATTCAGGTCTGTTTATGCAGCCAAATTGTCAGGGTGTGGCTTCATTTTCATTTTTAGGAGACACAGTCTCAAAGCAGACTTGCTGGTCTCTGGCTCTTAAGTCTCTTTCTCCAGCTGTGTTTTTGAGCAATTCCTTGGGTTTGGGCACCTCACAGTCAGTTGTTCCTATATTTTGAACAGTTGTAGTTTTCTGTAATGGTCTTCTACTGCTACAAAGAGAAGCTTCTTTGAGGGCTGAGAGCTGCATTTATCAGGCAGAGGCAACCCCCAACCCCATTCCACATCTGGAGCTAGGCCTGTGGGTGTGGAGATGGCAGTGGGCAAAGGAAAGGATGGAGGATGGAAGGAGGACTTCCACTTTGTATTTTTTAAACCAACTGGGTTTACTTAGTGCTGCCAGATACAGTGTTCTTATGTAAGTTGAGTATCTGAACTGCTTGGCATGAGAAGTGTTTTGGATTTTGGATTTTTTTTTCAAGATTTTGATTTTTTGGAATATTTTCATATACCTGAGGGCATGGGACTCAAGTCTAAACATAATATTCATCTGTTTTGCATATATCTTCTTAAAAATTATTCATTTATTTATTTATTTATTTATTTATTTATTTATTTATTTATTTATTTATTTATTTATTTTTTGAGACAGAGTTTCTCTGTGTAGCTTTGAAGCCTGTCTTAGAACTAGCTCTGTAGACCAGGCTGGCCTCGAACTCAGAGGTCCACCTGCCTCTGCCTCCCGCGTACTGGGATTAAAGGTGTGCGCCACCACTGCCTGGCATGTTTTATATATATCTTATACATACAGCCCAAAGGTAATTTGTTACATGGTATTTTGCACCTGGATTTTGACTGCAACCTGTTCTTTAAGATCAGTTGTGGGACTTTCTACTTGTGGTATGGAGTGTTTCAAATTTTGGATTTTCAGATTGAGGATGCTCATTTGTGTGTTCAAAAATTATTGATAAAGTTTTATAGATGCTGAAAGCTGAAATTTGCAGTAGATGGTACATTCCCAGCAAAGAAAATGAAATGTTAAATATCAGTATTTTTGATAAGTGAGGTACTTAATCAAGTTATAAAAGGGTGTGATGTGGTTTTTAATACCTGAAATGGAAATTACAGATGCTTCCTGAGAGTGGAAACATATGCCCCTCCCACTTGATGATCTGTTTTCTGTCATTGTTACTTTTGCCCATCAATGTCTATATTTTCCCTCCTCTATGCTTTTGTTTTTGTTCTAAGCCTTGGTTTTGTGGAATATTAGTTTTAAGATGTGTTACATTACTTTATGCTGTGGAATATTTGTTTAATGATACAAAGATGTGTTGCATTCTGTTATGTTACATTTTAAACAAATGTTACAGTTAAACACTGTAAAGGTTACTTTGCCTGCTTAAAACACCTGATTGGTCCAATAAAGAGCTGAATGGTCAATAGCTAGGCAGAAGAAAGAAATAGGCAGGGCTGGTGGACAGAGAGAATAAATAGGAGGAGAGATCTAGGGAAGAAAAGTCAGGATTGAGAGAAGGAGAAGAAGAGGGCACCAGGGACCAGCCATGGAGTAAGAAGGAAAGAAAGATATAAAGAAAAAGAAAGGTTAAAAAGCCCATAGGAAAAACGTAGTTAAAGATAAACAGGATAATTTAAGTTAGAAAAGCTGGCTAGAAACAAGCCAAGCTAAGGCCGGGCATTGATAAGTAAGAATAAGTCTCTGTGTATTTATTTGGGAGCTGATGGTGGGCCCAAGTTTAAATAGTCCTCAATGAATGAGTATTTATAAGAACCAGCCTGAGGTCGGCATCTGCTTGGAGTAACCCCAGCTTTTTTTTTGCATTGGTACTTTTAAAACAGTAACTCTTCTAAAGACTTGGTTATCAATTAAAGTATGTTAGAATTCAGAGGTAACATTAAAATATGTATGTAAAGACAAAATAATCTTTCTGTTTCTTTTCACAGCCTCTTCTAGAAAACAAGCTTAAAGCATTCAGTATTGGAAAAATGAGCACAGCAAAGCGAACTCTAAGTAAAAAAGAACAAGAGGAGCTGAAGAAAAAGGTAACGTTTGAAGTGTATTTTAGGTTATACTTGGAAATGAGTGGGCAAGGGGACTAGAAGCGGTGTTTCCTGAAGGGCTTACTGCTTAGATGTTTGCAGCTCCACACGAGTCAGGTCTCTAACATAAGGGAGTTTAGATGAGTTCAGCTGCTCTGCCTTCCTCTGAGTTATAGCTCTGTGTGATGATGAGTTATTTTTTGACCAAGTGTGAGTGTGTGTTTGTATGTGCGTGTACTGTATTGTACCCATTTCCCTTAGATGGATGATAACCTATAGAGTGAGAGTACTTTCCTCCATTTATCTTTTTTAACCAAATGTTACATCTTTGTGATTACTTGTAGGATAGAAAAAATTTTACATTTTTATAGCTTTGTGTTCATTTAAAATCCTATTGAGGGATTTGTGGTTTTACTCTTTGGACATTATATTACAAATGCTTTTTATGAATAGGTGCATTTAATTTTTTTTCTTGTTTTCCTTTTGGGACATATTCCTGAAAGGGGAGATTGTTGGAGTGAATGGTATATTAATAAAAGTGATGACCCCACCTTCATATGCTTTCATGTAGTGAATCTTACTGAAGGACTCTTTGCCACTCTGTAGTGTGAAAAATAATACCTCAGTGTAGTTTTGAATTTGAATTTCTTTCAGTGGGATACAGTTGAGTAGCCCCTTCCCCCTGTTTTATTTTATTTTTTTTTTAATTTTTTCTTCTGATTTTATTCTTATATAAACTATTGTTATAATCACTTGGGAAGTCTTTCCCATGATTTGTTGTTTTAACCAAAGTTTTTTTCCTTTCTTTTTCATTTCTGGCGTATAGAAGAATTTCCCTGTATTTTCTTCTAGGATTTGCATTCTTAAGAGAATCCCAACGAATCCCTAGGATTGTTTCCATTTTTAAGAAAATTTGATCTTCATGCAGTTTTTCTTGGCATATAATACAAAGTATTGATTTCATTTTATCTCTTTTCAAATAGTTTTTATGCCAGTTTTATTTATGGGGAAGTCTGTGCATCTTTCTCTGACACTAGACACTCCTTTTATTGATATACTTACCCCTCTATTGAGCAACACTTTTCTCCTTGTTATTGGATGTGTTTCTTTCCTGGTGCTCCATTCTTCTGTTTGATTTGGGTTTTTGAGGCAGAGTCTCATTAGTAACTCAGGCTGGTCTGGAACTCGGTCTTCCTGCCCTCACCTAGGAAGTGACAGGCACGTGCCACCGTTCTCAGCTTGGTGTTCTTATTCATATATATTGAGGACGTTAGATGATGTATAGTTGAGAATGTCAGTTCCTCTAGTTTCTTCTTTAATGCCATGTTAGAAATAGGTGCTGTGGCTTTGCTTGTATTGTATCTTTGGTTATTTGAGAATGAAATTTTTATGTTTGATGAATTAAGTCATTGTGCTTTGGAGAACTTCTCAGATAGTAATAGGCTAATATGTTTTCATACAGTCATTTGTCTTGTGCTCTTAGTTGCTGAGCTGTCTCTGTACATAGTGTGTCTTTAATACCAGCATTTGGTAGGCAGAAGCAGGCAGATCTCTGTTTAAGACTAGTCCGGTCTATATAGTGAATTCAGGTCTGCCTGGGCTACATCGTGAAATCCCTCAAAAGCCAAAAACTAGTCAAGCCACACCCAAACAGCAATTCTTATGTCACTAATATTTCATTATGTCTTTAGGAGGATGAAAAGGCAGCTGCTGAAATTTATGAGGAATTTCTTGCTGCTTTTGAAGGAAGTGATGGTAATAAAGTGAAGACATTTGTTCGAGGCGGGGTTGTTAATGCAGCTAAAGGTAAGAGCAGAGATCTGGATTTGAACAAACCTTGGGTGACGCAGCAATATAGTTATGGAAGACTTTTGACTTTTGAGTTTCACATTTCTTTCCTATTAGCACCCTCTAGTGCTTAGATTAAGTAGCAACTAAATGACCAAATATGGAATAATGAATTCATAATAAAAAAACAAAAAACTTAGTGCCAAGCTTAAAAAAAAGCAGATTATGTTGCAGAAATTTTAATGTTTCATAGTTTTGCTATAATGTGATTAAATTGTGACTTTTCAGGGTAGAGTGATAATAATGTAAATTTAATTTCATATTCAAATCTTTTTTTTGTTTTGTTTTGTTTTGTTTTTCGAGACAGGGTTTCTCTGTGTAGCTTTGTGCCTTTCCTGGAGCTCACTTGGTAGCCCAGGCTGGCCTCGAACTCACAGAGATCCACCTGGCTCTGCCTCCCGAGTGCTGGGATTAAAGGCGTGCGCCACCAACGCCCGGCTTCAAATCTTAATACTACAAGCATCTTAATTTTCTTCTTAAATAAAAATAACAAAAACCAAAATTATATGAAGTTAGTTTTACAACTTAGTATTTTAAATTTCAGATGAACATGAAACAGATGAAAAAAGAGGTAAAATTTATAAGCCATCTTCAAGATTTGCAGATCAGAAAAATCCTCCAAATCAGTCATCTAATGAAAGGCCGCCATCTCTTCTTGTGATTGAAACGAAAAAACCCGTAAGTAATTATTAAATAATTGAGCATTTATTTTAGAAGCTGGTATTGTTACTGGTACTTTGAGTGCATCCCCTGCAAGAAACTTTTTATGGTTTACAAGTCTGGAGTAGGTGTTGGGTTTTGATGTTGCCTAACTCGGTAATTCATGTGGATGAGTGATGTCAGGTTAGGTTAGGACATGGCAGTAACACCCTTGAACATTTGTTACTGTATTCATATTATATGTTGTAAGTCAGAAGCTTTGTAGATGTAGGGTAATACTGTTCTTTTCAACCGTTCTGAAACTAAGATCCTAAAATTATTAGCAATATGTACATGTTTCTCAGGATGGTTTTAGAACTTCTTAGTGATTACTGTCAGAGCTGATGTTATCTGTCTTTTAATTTCTCATTATAGAGTTTTTATTCATCAGAAATAGGAGTTTTATAAGGGATAATAGGTTGATAAATGAGGGATCAGGCTACTTGGAGCCACATTTGGTTAATTAAATATGATTACATTAAATAGTGAGATTGATTTTTCTTGTGTGGCTGTTAAGATAGCTCTGAAAGCAATTAAAATATAACAGCTTTATTGCTATGTAATTCACACACCTTAAAATTTGCTCTTCAAAGTCTGTATAATTAGGGTGGACTCTTAGTATATTCAGTTATTCAAAAATTGCCATTTTGCAATCCCAGAAGATTTTTATCACTGTCAAACCATAAATCTTGTTCAATCTTTGTTTTCAACTGTAACTTATCATATTCTTTATAGCCACTGAAGAAAGGGGAGAAAGAAAAGAAAAAAAGCAATTTGGAACTTTTCAAAGAGGAACTAAAACAGTAAGTTTTATAGGGAGAATTCTCTATCATAGGCATCCTGGACTGATAATTATATCAGATGTTGGTATGTATACTAGTTATCAGCTGGCTTACAAGTGAGCTTGCTGTAGCTACAATAGATGGTAGTATGTGCTTGAGAGTCAACTAGCATGTAATCAGTGTCCATTGCTGCTTGTCATGTGTAGATTTAATTCAATTGGTTTATTTCCTATCTGGAATCCTATTTATTCACTAGGGTAGAGGTCATCAGATCTATTAAGAGCAAAAATGTAAGCAGTAGTTTCATGTTGAATTTTCTTTTCACCCCCAAAGAGACATTATTTTCAGTGTGGACTTGTAGAGATAGGGTTGTTCCTGTCTTGTAACTTGAGGGGCTCACTAATCTTGGTTATAATTACTGGTAATGCAAATACGTTACATTATTTGAAGATGTTACTTCGATAAGCTCTGTTTCTAAGTATGAATTTGGCTTACTCTAAGTCTGCTAAATATTTTCAACAGAATTCAGGAAGAACGTGATGAGAGACATAAAACAAAAGGCAGGTTAAGTCGATTTGAGCCTCCTCAGTCAGATTCTGATGGTCAGCGACGTTCTAGTAAGTGACGTTTATTTTAATGTATGTATTTATGATTTATTATCTTAAAAACTAAGAGTTGTTCTCTTTTTTTCCCTTTAAGTGGATGTGCCTTCAAGAAGAAATCGATCATCTGGTGGTAATACAGTTTTTTGCTCTTTGAATTAATAGAAATTTCAGCTTTGTATTTCACAGAGTGTAATTCGTTTTTTTCTCCTTGTTTTAGTTCTTGATGACTATGCACCTGGCTCACATGATGTAGGAGATCCAAGTACCACTAATTTATACCTTGGAAACATTAATCCACAGGTAATCTCAGTAAAATAAAATGAGTGTTGACTTCCGGTTATTTTTGTTGTCGGACAGTTAGAAAAGTAAAATTTAGATTCTGAAGTTAACGAATCTGATGGAATGAGATAGTAGTTAGTAATTGTTTTGTAAACTTGGGACTTACTGGTTAGATCTAAATTGTTTCCTGTACATTCCTGAAGCTGTGTCTTCCCTTTAGTGACTGAATTGTGCTTTTTGAGGCACCTCTTCGGGAGGTGTAGCTCTCTTAGAGCTCCGTTTCCTCCTCCTCACGCTTTCCCTGCTGAACTGTGTTCCTGTTTTAGCTGGAGCGCGGCTTCAGTGTTTCAGCTCCTTTGCTTCAGGTTGATTAGTATGTTTTGGGGGATACAGTAGTTAGATGGAATATTTTGTTGAAAAAAATTGTACTTCTGACTGTGCTGTGTATGTATAGTTTTCTGACTTTTTTTGATCACCCTGATAGATGAGGACTAGAGAGAAGAAAGAATAGAGTCTGATTTTCTTTCCACCATCCACAGATACACTCCCCACTCTTGCCTGAAATGCCGTTCAGTTTATAGCTAAGCCACTGCTGTCAGACAGGAAGAGAACTCAGATTCACCTTTGGTTCCAGTAGCTCTAGGACCTAAACCCTAGCTGCTTATTTCAATAACATAGAAGGCTTCTAATAGGAAAATACTGCAAATGCCCCAGTGTTGAGTTCCTAATATTAGGATGTAATACTATAGCATTAATATGTTGCTTTTTACTTTGTGAAAATGATTTTGCTTTCTGGGCTGCATAGACTTCTTTGTGCCCCTCCCCCTTTGTGTATAACTGAACACTCTCATTTTTTAATAGATGAATGAAGAAATGCTGTGTCAAGAATTTGGAAGATTTGGACCATTAGCTAGTGTAAAAATTATGTGGCCTAGAACTGATGAAGAACGAGCAAGAGAAAGAAATTGTGGCTTTGTGGCTTTTATGAATAGAAGAGATGCTGAAAGAGCTCTGAAAAATTTAAATGGTAAAGTTCTTATGGTCCATTTATAGAATTTAGATCTTTCTTTGGTATAGAAGATTATTCATAAAAACTGTACTGAGACTTTAAATCAAATTCGAAAGGCTGTAAAGGAAATTTAATTCAAGTTGCCAGAAATACTTTTTTCTCTGGAGGCTTGTCAAAGTAACCTTTCCCTTTTCTTTTTTCTTTTGTAGGAAAAATGATTATGTCTTTTGAAATGAAGTTAGGTTGGGGTAAAGCTGTACCTATTCCTCCACATCCAATATACATTCCGCCTTCTATGATGGAACACACACTCCCCCCACCTCCATCCGGACTGCCTTTTAATGCGCAGCCTAGAGAGCGGTTAAAAAACCCCAATGCTCCCATGTTACCACCACCTAAAAACAAGGAGGATTTTGAGAAGGTAATTTAAACAATGTACATAGGGCTGAATCTAATATGTAAATACTAAATCTGTGGTAGTATTTCTTTTCAACAATTTTATAAAATTATGTGTGTTACTCTGGCAACTCATAAAGAAATAAGTAGATATGTTCCCTGCCTTAGCCCATGGAAACCCTATATTGAAGTAATTTAGGTCCTATTTTTATTTGTGGCTACCATTCCCTTTTGACCCCTCGGTAAGCTCCCCTCCCCTTGTTCAGTGTTGTATTCAGGTTTGCTTGAATTCAGTGTTTGAATTTACTTTGTTCTAAGAACATGATAGTTTTTATTTGGTTAAGAGACTTTTCAATTAGAAAGACCACCTAAATAGTTAAATTGTTTGGATGGCAGCAAACTAACTTAGCTTTCGAGGTCTTGAGGTGTATTAGACTATATAACAGCATATATGGTACTTCAAAAATAGTTAATTAATGTAGTAAAGGCAAAGGGTGAGTATTTTTCTTTATTAAACATAAAACCAACTTAATTTCAAGTTTAAGAATTTGTTGGTTCTGTTACAAGTTAATTACACTTGAAGTTGCAGGGCTGTTTTTAAAGGCTTGGGAACAAAGTAGCAAACTGTATAATCAGAGGCAAACAGTTAATTACTTCACGAATTAAAATCTTTATCTGATAATTCTCAGTGTAGTACCTATTTCAGTGCATTGATGTGCATTCTAGCAGGAATGTTCTGATTCTTTGCATTTGGTGAACATTAATTGTTCACTGTGAACACATCCATTTGCATTTATGTAATTTCATAGTGTATAATTACTTCCAATGCAGTGATTGCCTGCAGAACTTGTGATTAGATGTGTAGTGTTTTCAATGCATTATGTATATTTTTGCTTGTTACTTGTTAACAATACTCACATATTCTATGTTTATTATCTGATGTGACTTCATATACAGACTCTGTCGCAAGCCATAGTCAAAGTGGTTATCCCAACAGAAAGGTACATGTTTTTCTTTATTATTACTGATCTAAATATAGACAATATCCCCTTCTGAATTGAAAAGAAATGGTGTTGAGGAAAAGGTAATATCTTGACTGAGCAATGGCTCCTTCCCAGTGCTTTTGGGGGATGTATAAAAATTAATAAGTTATTACACTTTGGAATTTTATGTTATGTTTTCTTTTGTTTTTATTGTTACCGTTTTAGATAGTTTTTAATAGCTTTAGAAATTAGAATGGTTAAGTAGATTAATGTAGAGTTGTTGGTCTAGTAATTTGAAACTATTGTGAAGGGAAAATAGGTATTTTAAATAAAACATGTCTTAAATTTTAGATAATATTGCAATTTGAGCCAATCTATTGCTTTTCTCTTGGTTTCTGGATTATCTACATTTAATATACAATCTTGGTTTTAGATGTTACTGGAGGTGCAGTTTTTTTTTTTTTATTTTCCATAATTGATTTTGAGAAGAAATTCCAATTGTTTTTGTGGACATAAGACATAATAGGAATTTTTAGTCATGATAACAAAGATATTTGGATCTTTTTATTTTTCTTTCTTCCCT
Source organism: Peromyscus maniculatus bairdii (assembly GCF_049852395.1). NCBI lineage: Eukaryota > Metazoa > Chordata > Mammalia > Rodentia > Cricetidae > Peromyscus > Peromyscus maniculatus. The sequence goes on along the minus strand of NC_134858.1, from coordinate 92,969,497 downwards.
TTTTTTTCTTTTTTAAATACATTGCTAATGAAGAACAATCATGCTGTAGGTATGCTCTTGCTCAGTCAAGCTCAGCCTTTTCCCAAACACAGGAACACAACACTGGTTGAATAATAAATGAACACAAAAGAATTCCAAATTCTCTTTGACATTGGCCTTGGTGAGCAACACCAGCTGAACTGTCTGCGGCAGCGGGGGACCAGGAAAACATCATGGGATGGATTGGGAAAGTATACAGTTTTTGACCAGACATTGGTACGATCGACTCCAATAAATGTGGTTTTATTATAACTGAGAGACTTTTTTTTTGTTGTGGTTGCCCAGAATAAGATAATTACTGTTTAAAAATAAAATAATGCACTTTAAAATATAACATTTTTGTACTACACTGTTTTGTTTTGATCGAAAAGTCATTTTTTAAATAAGAAAATTATATAATCCTTAATGGAAGAATATGATTGCAATGCTTTACTCTTGATTCCAAGACAGCAGCAACTAATTGTCAGATTTTGATTTTAAATAGTCATATGAAACATTTTAACCTCCTTTAAGTTTGTAATTTTTTTATAGATAGATTTTTATTAGTACAAGCCTATTTAAAACTATAGTGGGTTATTTTTCCACTATTAAAACGTTCACAGGGAGAGTATTTTTTGTAGCATTAAAAAAAAAAATCCAGTAATTTTATGTGTGACTCAGATTATTTCTAAATAAAATTTTATGTATATATTTTGCTGAAAAATCTTGACTTACCATTAGAATGAATCCTTTGCTATGATAAACCATTTTTCATGTTCCTTAAATGACTGAAGTCAAATTGTTTTTGACTGTATTGATAAAAGTCTCTGGGTCAATAACATTTGTCTACTTGGTAAATGGTCATGTATTATGATTTGCACATGAAACTTCCCTGAGCTTTAATTTGCCTTGTATCAGTGGGGATTTTAGAACTGACTAATAACTGCATGGCCCTTTCTAAACAGTGCTACAGACTATGAGGGTGCTGAGTTCCTTCTCACTAGGGAGCAGCACTGTGTATCTGCCCAGTTAATATATTTGTGAAGGAGAATAATTTTTAAGTTAAAATTAACTGATATTTTTTTTAACAATTTGAAGTTGAATTGATAGTTCTAAAGGATAATTTCCCCTTTGTAAAGATTTAAACTTCCATGTAATTTTTTTGATCTTTAGAATTATTTTTTCTACTATGTAGAAATATTAGTGTCCATTTGAGTAGGCTTGTTTAAAAACTGTAGAAAATATAGTCAGTATAAGAGATGATTTCATGATCAGGTATTTTGAAGCAGAGTATTATAGACCTCCCTCAAAAAAAAAATCTGTCTTGTATAACTATATTTATATTCTAGCAGTTACATGGACTTAATTGAGCCAAGAATGCTCAGGCTGTAATTTATATGTGTCTTCTACCAAGAGTCAATATCCTTTTGCTTTTCCCAGTTGTAACTTGCCAGCTTTGTACTACTTGGGGACTGGTGGAAGTGAAGTCAAGAGCAGCTTAGGAATAAGGAAGCTGAGTCATTTCTGCCTGACACATTACTCAATATCTGAAATTAGTTTGGAATCTTTTAATAAAGATTTTATTTTCTGATTTAAAAAATTAAATTCTTCCTATGAGTTCAACTGTTTATTAACAGTAGCTCCTATCTTTTTGGCTCAAACATTGGAAGATAAGTATTACATAGAGTGGACACCTCACCATGTCCCCTGTTTTGTAAAGTGTAGGAGGACTTCCTTTACTCATGGCTTTACAATATAGTTTTTTCATTGGTTGGTAATATGCAGGCAGGATTACACGTTAGGAATTCTAAACTAATTTTGAAGTGCTTCAAAGGGATGTTGCCTCATTAAAGGTCAGATTTAATAAAAACTACATCTGGTATGTGTGTACTAGAACACAGTAATTTGGATGGGTCTTTTATTAAATCAGGCCTTATATTTGTTAAATAGTTTTACATTTTTGTAAATTAAAGTTATGGTCATAACATTTCAATATCATTATGAAAGTATCTGTATTAGGACTAATTTCTTTAAAAAAGACAGTGTATACATTTTTAGATGGCTGTAACATGCAAATTGCAAGTTGCTGATATCCAATTAGTTGTGATTTATAATTTAATTTTTTTGCATTTTGGAAGTAATGTTAAGTGGCATTTAGGAAATGCAGTCTGTTACTGTGAGGCTGTTTTGTGGCTTCCCACACTCCTTCACCTCTCCTTGCTCCCTGTTCCTCCACCCTCACTGGCCCTTTCCCTCTTAACGCACAAGGCCTTGAATGTGTGCTCCAGGTTACTTTTTTGATATGAAATTCTGTTAGTCAGCAGAATGTTTTTTTTTTTTTTTTTAACTGCACCGTTATAGTAACTTAGGTCAAGTGTAGTTTGATATAGGGGTGTGTCTGAATCCATTTTCTTTAACTGTGTTGTTGTTGTAGGAATTTGCTCGCCCTGATACACCGAATGATAGAATTTGTTGTGCGTGAAGGGCCAATGTTTGAAGCTATGATTATGAACAGAGAAATCAACAATCCTATGTTCAGGTGTGCTTCTTTTATTATGTAATAAATCTATAACAAAATTTAGCATTAACTATTTTCAAGTGGCGTTAAATACATTCACATTATTTTACAACATACCACTTATCAATTCATTTCCAGACATCTTTTCACTTTCCAGAACTGAAACTCTATACTTATTAAATAAGAATAACTCTTCATCTCTTCTCATAGCCCCTTGCAAACACCATTCTTTGTATTTCTGTGAATTTGACTACCTTACATATTTTTCTAAGTGTAGAATCATACAATGTTTGTCTTTTGGGACTGACTTGACTTCAATACTTTCTTTTGGAGTCAGATGAGGTGTAGAGTGAGATGATCTCATTCTGTAGCCTAGACTGGCCGTGTGCTTGCCCTACGTTATTACTGAGATTTACAGGCAAAATCCATCCCAGCTCCTTTTAAAGTCTGTGTCTATATTCTATACTTTAATTATCCTCATATAGGTATTTGAAAGCCTTTTAACTCTGTTTCTTTCTCTTTTGATACTGAAAATATTTCCAAGAGTAGGCTAGTGAGACAGCTCACTGGGTTCAGGGCTCTTGCTGCCAAGCTGACAACCTGAGTTCAGAGTCCAGAACCCATGTGGTGGAAAGAGAGAACTGTTTGTTCTGTGCTGTGCATGAGCATGTGCACACATGCAAACAAATACATCGTATATAGATGTATTTTCCCAAGAATAAAATTCTAAAAGTAGTAAAATTTAGCTCTTAGCATTGTCTAGGAGGAAAATAACTTCCATTATGCTTTCCCGTGAAAGTCATAAGCAAGCTAGAATTGAGCAAAGTAGTTTGAAAGGAAATTGTTTATCATCTGAATTGCTTTATTTAAGACATTGATTCAATATTCTATTAAATAGGGTAAAAAGCTTTTCAAATTACCTGTTGAGAAAATCTCTCTAGTATTCTAGTTTATCTTCTGCCCTGTGCTTTATAATGTCAGTTATGGTATGGTGGTGCACACCTTTAATCCTAGCACTTGGGAGGCAGAGGCAGGTGAATTTCTGTGAGTTGGAGGGTAACTTGTTGGTATATATAGTGAGTTCCAGGACAGCCATGGCTACATAGAGAGATCCTGTCTCAAAACCAAACAAAAATTTTAAAATTATAAAAGCAGTCATTCTGAGTGTTCATATTAGTTTTTAAGGCAGTCTCGGGCATGGGAAGGGTGCATATTATGAAAATGAAAGGACTCCTTTCCTACCCCCATGCCACAGGGTCTTTGCTTTTGGTCTTCTTTAGAAGTAAAAGGGCAAATAATATTTCTCATTTGTTTTATTTAATTGATAGTAGTGTGCTCTCTCTCTTTTTAATTGAATAGGCACAAGGAGCTGGTTTCATGTAGACACTAAAGTAGATAGCTTTCTCCTAAAGACTATGGTATTTATTGTTTTTGTTTGTCTTGTTTAGGTTCTTATTTGAAAACCAGACACCAGCCCATGTCTACTACAGGTGGAAGCTTTATTCTATTCTGCAGGCAAGTAGGATCAGTTACTTTGTTGACTTTACCTCTGAGGTTGGAACTTTCTAATAACTTTTTGGGTATTATTAGGGAGATTCTCCAACTAAATGGCGGACAGAAGATTTTCGTATGTTCAAAAATGGATCTTTTTGGAGGCCACCACCATTAAATCCATACCTTCATGGGATGTCAGAAGAGCAAGAGGCGGAGGCCTTTGTGGAAGAGCCCAGTAAAAAGGGAGCACTCAAGGAAGAGTAAGAGCTTTTCTGTTGTATGTTCGGGAAAGTTGTCCTAATGCTTGCTGCCTTTAGTTGTCTGCTCTAACTCTTTCAAGCCATAAGAGAAAGCGAGATTCCCACTTGCCAGTGTGGAGCATGTTTTATTTCATATTTTAGGATTTTAGACATCTTGGATAAATGTAATGGTAAATAACAAGAGTGTATCCTGTTGAATTTAACCACCTCCTGATGAAATTAGTGATCATCTCTTAAATATAGTTGAGCTCTTTCTCTAGCATTACAATACTTAAAGTTCTTAGAGAAATTACCTAGAGATTATTAGAATTTTTGCCAGAGTCCAAGATAAGAGAAGAAAAATTACCGTGTATTGGGGTCAGGTAAAGCCTTTCTGTAGTTTTATATAGAACTATAGAACTACTACTATTGTGTGTAGTAGTTCTGAGATGGCAGCTAGGAAAACATTAATATTGGTGCACACCTAATATGGCTCACCTAATAAAAGCACTTGTTGCTCTTGCTGAGGACTTGGATTCAGATCTCAGCACCTACATGGTGGCCCACAACCATCTCTATCTCCAGTTCTAGGGTTCCTGTGTCCTCTTCTGGCCTCTGTATGCACCAGATGTGCATGTTGTGTATGTATATATACACATGGAAATAAAACATTCAAACACATAAGATAAAAATTAAATCTTACAAAGAGTGTTCGTTCAGAACTGGTATAATGAGTTAGCTCTATTTTAAAAAGCAGACATATTAAATAAGTGTTTAGAGGTTCTTTATACCTCGTGGAAAATGTTGGCTAAAAGATTTTAGCATGTAATGCTACATACTTCATTGCACAGTGTGGAAAGCCTAATACCCATTGCCTCAGTGCTTTGCTGGTGAGGTGGTTTTTGCTAGTGGGGTCCTTCAGTTGTTGAATGTATTTGTTCCTTTAGGTTTATGTTCATTACATTAGCTATAGATCCAGTCCTTAGTCTAAATCTAGCTATCTTCTGGTTTTAGAAATGAAGGTTAAAGTTCTTACTACATTTACTTATTATATTTGTATATGTGTGTGTGTATGCATACTCATGGTATGCATGTGGAGGCTAGGGGACAGTTTGCAGGACACTATTCTTTCATCTGTGGGTCCTAGGGATGAAACTGGTTATCAGGTTTGGAGGCAAGTGTTTTTACCTGCTTTGCCATCTTGCTTTCCAACTAAATAAAGTTTAATTGAAAAACAATGGTTCTCATTGCTTTGCATATATGTAAGGCTTCCTTGGAATAATAGCAGTAGAGGAACTGTTATAGGGACCATGTGATCTTCAGGACCTAAAATATTTATGTTTTTCTTAAAGAAAAAGCTTGTCCAACTTAATTCCTTGTAATGTTAATAAAGTAATACTTCCTCCAAAGAAAGGATATGGAGAACTGGGAGGTTTTTTATTTTAATGGGCATAGTAAGAGTGGAATACTTTTGGAGACTTTAAAATAAATGACCATAAAGTCACTAGAATATTTTGTTATTTTTAGAAAAAGTATTCTGCTCTATATAAGTTTTTAAAAAAATTGTAGATGGGCAGTGGTGGCACATGCCTTTGATCCCAGCACTCAGGAGGCAGAGGCAGGTGGATTTCTGTGAGTTCGAGGCCAGCCTTGTCTACAAAATTAGTTCTAGGACAGTCAGGACTGTTACACAGAGAAACTCTGTCTCTACCCCCCTCAAAAAAAAATTATACCAAATTTGGAGAGAACCTAACAAAACTCAATCTTGAAAACCATTTTATCTGAGTGGGTTTTAAACAAACTAGTTTTTGTGAGGTGAACACAGTAATTGGTAAATTTACTGAGAAACACCCACAAGAAGCTAGTCTGTGAGCAGTAGTTATTGGTACGTTTGGAATATTATGTTTAAATATTTATAAGTGAAAACTTATATTCAGACAGCGGGATAAATTAGAAGAAATCTTGCGAGGATTAACGCCAAGGAAAAATGATATTGGAGATGCCATGGTTTTCTGTCTTAATAACGCTGAAGCTGCTGAAGAAATAGTGGATTGCATTACTGAGTCGTTGTCTATCTTAAAGACACCTCTTCCCAAGAAGGTATTGAAATGATTTACTTTCTGAACTTTAGATAAGGGGGTAATAGTTGACTTTTTTTTTTTTTTAATTGGAATTAGCTTCTTTTTTACATGAAGAGCTTGACGAATGAAATATTTTCTATGTAGTCTTTTCTTTTGTCTGAGAAACTAGTTGAAATGTAAATAACAGATTGTATTCCTGCAAAAGTTGTGTTTGTAATGATGATGGATCTCATAGAGATTAATTATTATTTGCTATTAAATTATAGCCAAACTCAAGGAATGAGTGTACAGGTTACTTTCTAGATATGCTGTTGGCTCTTGTTTTCCTTTTGTCTCATTTTGCATTACAGATTGCCAGATTATATTTGGTGTCTGATGTTTTGTACAACTCTTCAGCCAAAGTTGCCAATGCTTCATATTACAGGAAATTGTAAGTATGAGCTGATACTCTTAAGGTGATGAATTTAAGGATGAGGAGTTCAAAAGGATTGTTCTGTTAGTATTGTTCATTAACAAGAAATAATTTTCAGAGCCATCTGTGAGATGGCTCAGTGGGTTAAGATGTTTGCCGTGCAAGCCTGATGACTAAGTTTGAGTCTAGGAACTCGGGTAAAGGTGGAAGGAAAGAAATGACTCCACAGAGTTGTCCTCTGACCTGACTTCAGCCCTCACTCCCACAATAATAATAATAAATCAGAAAATTTAAAAGCAATTTAGTAGAATTTTTAAAGAAATGGACTTAATGTTTATTGAACGAAACCACTGTAAGGTACAGTAGTAGTTTTTTGAAAACTTCTTTCAGTTTTTCGTATTAATGACATTTATTTGTGTCGATGTATGTGTGAACATGGAACATCTATAAGTAGTCAGACAACACCCTGTAGGAGTTGATGTTCTTCCACCATGTGGGTCTCTGGGATAGATTGCAAGTTGTCTTTCCTAACAACAGTGTTTTTATCCACTGAGACATGTAGCTCGCCCTTGTTTGTTTTTTTATTGAAGTGGGGTCTCACTCTAGCCCAGATTGCCTAGAATTTACTGTGTAGCCTAGACTGACCTTAAACTTGTGGCAATACTCTTGCCTTAACCTTCCAGGTGCTGAGATTATAGTATGAACCACCATGCGTTATATTTTATTTCTTAAATATTGACAGGACAAATAAGTGGCATTTAAAAAATTAAAATTAGCCGGGCGGTGGTGGCGCACGCCTTTAATCCCAGCACTTGGGAGGCAGAGCCAGGCGGATCTCTGTGAGTTCGAGGCCAGCCTAGGCTACCAAGTGAGCTCCAGGAAAGGCGCAAAGCTACGCAGAGAAACCCTGTCTCGAAAAACCAAAAAAAAAAAAAAAAAAATTAAAATTATATATTTTGCCTATTTAGCTACTTTATAATAAACATAAATAGCATAATAAATGGCATATGTAAAAGAAGAAACCAAAGTTTTAACATCATTGTTTTCTTTTGGTAATCATTGTATTGATTTATTTTTTTTAAAAGATTTTTTTTTTAATTTTTATTTTTTCCATATGAGTGCTTTGCCTGCATGTATTATGTGCATCACATGTGTGCCTGGTGCATGTAGGCCAGAAGGAGTCAAATCCCCTGGAATCATAGTTATGATCTGCCATGTCCATGAATGAACCTGGTGCTTTTAGGAGCTAGCTTGCCAGCCCTGTTGGTTGGTTTTCCTTGTTCTTATTTTCTAAAGCACAAGGGAGTTGTAGTGGGCATTATAATTCATATGTAAATCTTCAGTTCCACAGAGCTCCCCTTCTGTCTGTATTTATTAAATGGTTAGGCTCAGGGAAAGGAATTGATTGTAAAAGGAAATTGAGAATTATGGCCTGGACTGGGAATTGTAACTCAGTCGGTTGAGTGCTTGCCTGGCATGAAGAAGCCCTGAGTTTGATCTTCAGTACCACTTAAAACCAGGTGTGGTAATACACACTGTGATCCTGGCAGTCCAGAGGTAGAGGCAGGAGGATCAGCAGCTCAAGGTCATCTTAACTAAGCTATATAGTGAGGAAGAAACTGGGGACTGATTTGCATATTAGTCTCTTTAGCTCTTTGAAGTTTCTTGGGCTCCCCTCTTTCTCTTTAACCCACTAGCACTTTTTATTGATAAAAATAGATTTTATAATCTATCCAGAAGTTGATTGACACCACTTTCCTGGCTGCCGGCCTAAGTTGCCATTGTCTCACCTGAATTACAGCAGTAGTCTCCTAACTTGTTTCTCTTCTGTACCCCCTGATCAGTACAGCGTCCAGGTCATCCTTTGAAATGAGTGGAGTTCAGTTTGTAGAGTGCTTGCCTAGTGTGCCCAAAACTCTTGGGTTTGATCCTCAGCACTTTATAATATCAGACGTAGTGGTATGTGCCCAGCACTTGGAAGGTGGAGGTAGGAGGATGAGAAGTTCATGGATATCCTTGGCTGCATAGCAAGTCCTAGGTTAGTCTATGCTACATATGTATGTGTATGTGACTGAGTGCTTGTGCAGGTGAGAAAAGGAGAATGGGATCGGGAGAGCCCTACTCTTAGTTCTGCTACTAATTCTTTTTCCCTTCTCTTATGTCACTTACCTTTTAAGTTTGCTATTATATGACAAAGAAGGAGGGCCAGATGGCTGAATTCATCATAAATATAAAATTGCTTGCTAAAGGACACTGGTATTTTAAGTTTCTTAATTTGCTTTGTGTGTAAGACAAGGAGTGGTTTTTCATTGGCTAGCAGGCTGAAGAGAATGTGAGTTGTTAAACAAATTCTATTTTAAAGAATGTATTGTTTGAATTTCAGTTTTGAAACAAAGCTATGTCAGATATTTTCAGACCTCAATGCTACTTACCGTACAATTCAAGGCCATTTACAATCTGAAAATTTTAAGGTATGTATATTTTATTGTTTTTGCCCTGATGTGTCAAATAGAGGAGGAGGGCTATAAAAGAATGTCAGACAAATATAATATTCAAGACTTGGATCTTTTAGAAATTACTCTTAAAATTCTTTAAATATTGTGTTGTCAGATAGTTTTTAGTTTTATGTTAATTATTTAGATACTTTTATTTTAAAATTTTTCTTTCATGATTTATTAGTTTTAATTATGTGTATCTGTCTCTGTGTGGGTATATGCACATGTGTGTGGGTTCTTAGCTAGGCCAGAAGTGTAGGATCCCCCTGGACTCAGAGTTACAGGGAATTGTAAACCAACTGATGTAGGTGCTGGGAGCTGAACTCAGGTCCTCAGAACACATTCAGAAGGCCATTTGTTTTATAATGGTATATGCAATTTGTCTGGATTAGGAACATGCATTTTGATTATTCATGGTTGTTTAGAAAGTATCTTCAGGGCATTGATAGCTCAGTTGATACAGTAGGTGGTTGTGATGTGAGGCCTACTGTGGCTTGGGGCCTGGAGTGCCGCCTGACCCTGTGTTTGCTGAGGTACCATGCTTGAGCTGGAGGGCAGCAGCCAGCCACATCCTCCGGAGTCTTGGGGTGACCAAAGTTTTGGCCTGTATCCCCTCCCCAGAAAATGGGAAGATTGAGTAGATTTAGTGGCCGCCTTCCATAGAATGCCACAGAGGAGAAAGGCCCCACTGTACCCTAGTGTGAAGTGGGTCATTACGAAAGCAGAGGGTCATCTGAGACAGTTCTTCACAGCTGGGTCCAGGTGCAGAACTTGATAGAAATAGAGTTGACATCACTGGTTTCCTAGTTTGCAGATGGGTGCTTGAAGGTGACCACTGCTAGCTTAATAATAGTGGGAGCACGAAGGTGGCTTAAAAATGTCCTTGATAATGGTTTGAAAATTTGGTCTTCAGAAGTTGTGTGGAAAATTTAAAATTTCTTGGAATATGGGGAGTGCTGGACACTGTTATTGTTTAAATCATGAATGCACATTTAAGACAGGCAGCTGGAAATAATTTTAATGAACTGCTTTGAAGGAAAAAAAACCTCAGTTTTTTAAAATAACTGTATTTACTATTTTATAATATATTATATAATAATATCTTATAAAAATAAGTGTATATATATTTTATATATAATACTATATTTTTAAAATCACTGCTATTTTATAATACAATATACTATATAATAATAAATATCTTATATATAATATAAAATAAAAAATCTGATAAGATTTACTATTTATAGGCTGGGCGGTGGTGGTGCAAGTTTTTAATCCCAGCACTCGGGAGGCAGAGGCAGGCAGATCTCTGTGAGTTCGAGGCCAGCCTGGTCTACAGAGCGAGTTCCAGGACAGGCACCAAAACTACACAGAGAAACCCTGTCTCAAAAAACCAAAAAAAAAAAAAAAAGAAAAAAGAAAAAACAAAAAAAAAAAACCAATAACATTAAGCTGTAGGCTATTGTTAAGAAAAAGCCAGTCAATCTCCCCTGTTCCTGAGATAGTAATTGAATAAGTGAATATACTATTGCGAGAAGAAGACTTTGTTGAGAAATTTCTTTAGCTTGGGAAGCTGTCCCATGACCCCATTATATAGATATTTGTCTTAGTTAGGGTTTTATTTCTGTGAAGAGACACCCTGACCACAGCAGCTCTTATAAAGGAAAGTATTTAATTGGTGCTGGCTTATAGTTTCAGAGGTTTAGTTCATTATTGTCATGGCTGGAAGCATGGTGACATGCAGGCAGACTTGGTGCTGGAGAAGGAGCTGAGAGTTCTATATCTGGATCTATAGGCAGCTGAAGGAGACTGTGTGCCACACTGGGTGTAGCTTGAGCATAGACGATCTCACAGTAACATGCTTTCTCCAACAAAGCCACACCTCCTAATAGCGCCACTCCCTGTGTGCCAAGCATTCAAACACATGAGTCTTATGGGGGCCATGCTTATTTAAATCACTACAATATTCAAACAAATCCATTAAAATTTTTTCTAGTCATAAGTTTTGATTGTAAGTTATACTTTATAGAAAAGTATAGGAAATGTGCAAAGGAAAGTTGTTTGCCAAGACTTCATTGGGTCATAATTGATTCAGGGTTAAGCTTGATTGCTTTGGTTTCTAGTGGTCAGAAGGTACTGTGAGGTTGTTTTTCAGAATGTGGCTCACATACATTATGGACAACATGAGAGTTGACCTTAATTAAAAAACAAGTGGTCTTCCTCCCCCCACCCTCCCACCCCCTGTATTTTTAGGCCTTTATTCTTTTTACTTGGAAGATAACATTGCTTTAAAAAATTTGGAAATGACATATATATTCTCTTTAATTTGGGAAAAAAAAAAGATCTAGCAACTTAAAGGAAAATTCAGCAAATCACAGTTGTTATCCTCATGAACTGAAGTTTGAGACATACTGCCTCAACTAGTCATTCACTTCCTATTTTCTATTTATTTAGCAACGGGTAATGACCTGCTTCAGAGCATGGGAAGACTGGGCAATCTATCCAGAACCATTTCTGATCAAACTTCAAAATATTTTCTTAGGACTTGTAAATATCATTGAAGAAAAGGAAACAGAGGTAGGTATTCTGTACTTAAAAATTGGTCTGAGGAGAGGGATGTTACAAGTATATATATATATAAATAATTATAAATATAAATAATTTCTTTGTGAGAAGTGCCTCTGTTTACCATTAAATAACCCAGGAGTCAATGTTAGATATGTCAGGGATTTTCATTGTTGTCTTCTTATTTGATAGTGGCTGTTTATGTTTTTTTCTTTTTCTTTCTTTTAATAACATGAAAAGATTTATGATATATTAATAGAAAACATAATACACAGAAGTCCCTCAACAAGGAGTTCTTCATAAACTTACTGTAAATAAATTATCATTAAGTTGAAGATACATTGAATACTTGTATCTATATGAATGAATCTGAGAGCTTAGCCTAGCCTACCTTGAATATCTCAAGCAATTAACCTATAGCTAGGCAAAAATGATCCAACAGGAAACCTAGTTTTAAAGAAAGTATTGAGTATCTCAGTTAACTTATTGCAAAGCTGCCATCAAAAATGATGGCAACGAAACACTGTAGATAGATAGTATTTGTCCACGTGATCAGATGGTTGACTGGTGCCCATAACTAAGTGCCACTGCCCAGCATCATGGAAACACCACACTGTATGTCGCTATCTGAAGAAAAGATCATAATTGAAGTTATTACTAAGTGTGTATTGTGTTGCACCATTGCAAATTTTCAAAAAGTCAAACCATCAAGAGTTGGGGATTGTTTCTGTATAAAAACTTCGATTATGTTAAAGTTAGCTCAAAAGTAAACATAGACTTGGAAGATGTAGCATTATGGTACCGAATTGTGTTCATCATCATTCTCTTGCTTTTTCCCTCCTAAATGGTTTGTGTATCTTTCATCTTCATTTTTGGTAGTAATGCATGAATCTCTTTGTTGGTGAATTGAGGCTATTCATGTTTAAGGTTATTATTGAGAATGGTTTCCTAATTGTTATAATCCTAATTGTTCATTGTTTGTTTGTTTGTTTTCCTGTTTGTTCTTGGGTTTCTCCCCTCTTAGGATCAGAGTTTGCTGGTTTATGAGGTTGGATATGATGGATTCTTTCCTATTTTTTTCTTTGTTTAGATAGTCCTGTCCTGAAATTTTTTTCATTCCTGGCTCTTGTGATTGAGACTGTCTTCCTCTTCTTGTATATAGTATTTAAATACCTTTTGCAGTATGGCTTGGTGCTTGTGAACTGCCTTAGTTTATGCTTGTCTTGAAATGTTCTATTTCTCAGTATTTAAAATAAGACAGATTTGCTGGCTATAGCACTTTTGGTTGGCAGTTATTTACTTTCAGGGCTTGATTTGTATCATTCATTGCTCTCCTGCTTTGGGGTTGCTGAGAGATTTATTACTCTGATGCTTCTGCCTTTGTGGGCGAGTTAACATTTTTCCTTTACACCTTTTACTGTTGCTGCTTTGCTTTGTATTTTAATGTCTTGACCATGTGTACCACAGAGAGGTTTATCTGGTCATATCTGTTGGGGTCCTAGTGCCTTGTGTGTTTAAAAATCTGGATTTATGAAATTTTCCACTCCTAAATGTCATTGATTCATTAATTCACTGTGCTTTTAGCGCTTATCTCAACTTGTACTGTATCTTGGGGATGGTTAGGTTTGGGCTCTTGGCCATATCCTAGAGTTCTTAGATGTTTGTGGTCTTGGTCATTGATTCCTTTGTTATTCTTACTGATATTTGAGTGCAATATTTCATCCACGTTGTCCTCTACACCTGATATTCTTTGTTCTGCTTCGTAGAGTCTATTGGTGATGCTTCCTCCTGTTTTGTTTTGCTTTAGATTTATTTTATGTATATGGGTATTTTGCCTGCATATGCACATGTGTACCACATGTATGCTTGGTGCCCACAGAGATCAGACAAAAGGATCAGATCCCCTGGAACTGAAGTTAGTGATGTTTAGGAGCCACCATGCGGGTGCTGAGAATTGAACTTAGATTTTCTTTCCAAGAGCAAGTGTTCTTCACCATTGAGCCAGCTCCCCAGTCTGCCCCTATAAACACACACAGACAACTAAATAAAAAAAAAAAAAAAACGTAAAGCAAAAAAACTAACCCCTTTTTAAAACTATTTAACTTTATAATGTGAGCAGGCATGGGGGCATGTACTTGACACAGCTCATGAGGAGAGTGTAGAGGACAGTCTGAACGTTTGTCAGTCTCTCTCGCTCACCTTACTTAGTTTAGTCCACGGGTTGAACTCAGATTGTGAAGCTTATGTGCAAGTAAGTGTCTCACTTGCCATATCATCCTGATGACTCACTGCTATCAGTTTTATTTGATTCATTGAGGCTTCCATTTCTAACTTTTTAAATCCAGATTGTTAACTTTCTTAACAATTTTCCTCTCTATTGCTCTCATTTACGGCCTGGTTTGTATTGTTATGTTTACAAGAAAACCTTGTCTTCTGACTTTTAACTTATATCAATATCTGAGTTTCCTAGTGGAGAACTTAGGATCTTTGGGAGGCCCTTGACTTTTACCTTTTTCATGTTGCTGTGTTGTAGCCTATGCATGTAGGTGTGACTGTCCTTTCGGGTCCTTGTAGTAGGGAGTCTTACTGAGCAGGCCTCTTTTGGAGGGCTTAGTCTCCAATACTCTTTGGTGAGGTTGAGGTAAATTGCTTTTGGAAGCTAGACATGTATTTGCTTCTGTTCTTCTCCAGAATGTTTTCACCTCTATGGATTTTCCTGACCCTCCTTTACCTATTATTGATGGGGAGACAGCTACTCTTCTGCCACTTTCTTAAACTTGTTTCAGTGTCTTCAGTGTACAGTGTTTTCCTGCCACTGCTCTTTGTACATGTTCTTCTGTCTGGACCTTGTGTGTCACCAAGAGTAACTTCAGGCTACCTTACGACGTCTTTATACAAAATTTAATTATTCAGTAGTATAATAAGTACCCTTTTAATGTACCCTTTTAATTTATTGTTCTATTAGATTTCTTTTTTAAACAACAAAAACCTTTACTGAGTTCTTTGACAGAAGAACCAAGCCTGATTTTGTTCATCCTTGGGTCACAGGCTAGCTGGCCCCAATAATCAGCACCTAGCACATGTTAGGTAAATAAATGTATAGATAATTGCTGCCTTGGCAGGCTGGATGATAAAGCATGTGTTTACATTGTGTCTGGAAATACGGATCTCCAGCCGCATTAATCTAATAGTGAGAGATTTAAGAAGTCGAGAAAATACTACAGTAGTGCATGTTTCTGTAGGATGTGCCAGATGATCTTGATGGTGCTCCCATTGAGGAAGAGCTTGATGGTGCACCTCTGGAAGATGTGGATGGAATTCCCATTGACGCCACTCCCATTGACGATCTCGATGGAGTCCCTATAAAAAGTCTTGATGATGATCTGGATGGAGTGCCTTGTAAGTTCAGATTTCAAACATTAAAGCTAACAGGTTTGATTGCCAAAATGCTTTATTTTCTCACATGATGTTCTGGAGAAATGTGGAGAAATGTTTTAATTTTTGACTATGTCAAGTTTCTCACCTTTTCTGATATTTTAAAATTTTAAAAGGAAAGGGCTCTCTTATGGTCATCTTTCTCTTTTGGACTGCTACTCTCCTGTAGTAGTAGCAGATTTCCTTTTTGTGTCAGTTGTCTGAAAACTAGCGGCAATATCTTGTGTTTGTTTGTAGCCATAATGTCAGATGCCCTGTGTCATCTGTTCTCTGGCCTAAAATTATATTAAACCATTGCATAAAGTATAAACTTTGCAGCCCCGAAAACATTTATTTGTTTGTTTGTTTGTTTGTTTATCTCCCTCTCAGCTCCATATGTTTAAAGTGTTACCTGAATTTTCTGGGTAGTAGTTTCTTTATGCCCATTTTCTGTCTTCCTGTTCATGCTTAAAGTCACCCACTGCCAACTTCAGTCTGCAAATATTAAATGGAAAGTTCCAAAAAATTGACAAGTTTTAGGTATCATAGTACATTCTAACAGTTATTCTCTTTCATGATTGTTTTTATTACATTTTTACTGTGCCTAATTTATAATTATGTGTGGACAAGAAAACATAGTCAATGTATAGTTCAGAGCTGTTTCTCAGACATTTACTAGAGGTCTTGGAATATGTCTGCTATGGGAAAGGGGCTTACTTTGCACTGCTTAGAAATTGGGTCTGAAGCAAAAAAGTGAGTTCATTATAATCCTTGTTCTTGATACTGTCAATGTTTTCTCTACATGTGGACTTACTTCTACTAGATTTTTGGTAAGGCCATTAGTTTGAGTCATCCCCTAATATATTTAATAGCTCATCTTTTCTTCAATAGTGGATGCAACTGAAGACTCAAAGAAGAATGAACCCATATTTAAAGTAGCCCCGTCAAAATGGGAGGCTGTAGATGAATCTGAATTGGAAGCACAAGGTGAGTAAATTACAAATATTGAGCTTTTAAACAGTTGTGTACTGGGATAGTGGTATCATTCAGTGGTGTAGTACTTGCTTAGCATATGTATGGCACTGGGTTGAATCCCCAGCAATTAGTGAGGGGAAAATTAAGTTCTTATAATAATTATTGGTGCCTTTGTATTTGCATGTGTATGTTTTCTTTTTGTGTAAAGTCTTTGTTTTCAGCTTTCACACTCAATGCTGCCATGTTTTAGGTCTATCATAATCATTCATTGATTGTTGGTGTTCCTATAGTAATTGTTTTAGATCCTTCCGTTTGGAAGCTTTGAGAGTACAGTCAGAAATCATGAAAACCTTTCAGGCTAAGGTGTTTCAATAGAGTCTAGTTGGGAAGCAGCATCCATTTGGAAAGCTACTTAGGGGTCAGTTTCAGAGAAACTGAGCTTTGACCTCCTATAATGTTTATTAGATCCAGTTTACATTTGCCTTTCTCTTTACTCTTACTTGGTATCTGTTAATATTTGTTGGTCTGATCAAATAAATCTTGCCATTCACCATAGAAATAAATATGAGTGTTTTTTAATCATTTCTGAGTTTGCATAGATATCATGTAGGTATGAGACAAGAACGTGTAGTGTATAGTACATGAAGAAGAGATAAGCTTAAGATTAGTTTCTGTAATATAAACTTTCAGATCTAAAGCTGGGCTTCTACTGTGCTGTAGCAAAAAAATGCTAACCTCCCTTTTCCTCTGCAGCTGTAACAACTTCTAAGTGGGAGCTATTTGACCAGCACGATGAATCAGAAGAAGAAGAAAACCAAAAGTAAGAATCTTAAGTTTCACATATACCCAGTTCCCTGCACATGTATACTCCCTTTTTCACCGACAGGTATGGTTGAAATAATAGTGAAGAGGAAAACTTCACCTTCAAATCCTTGGGAGAGAATCATCTTTAGCTTGCATCGTTTTTTTCCAGTGAATGAAGAGCTTTGCTCTCTGGTCTTTGCACCAGGCTTCACCTTGCTGAGTTTTCTTCCTGAGGCTATACATTTCTGCCTTGTAGCTACTAATGCAGTAGTTGTATTTGTTTTAAATTTTTGTCATCAAATATTGTTTTAGAGCCACAAAAAAGTGATTTTTAAAATGTTAAGTGGGAAAATTATATTCCTTTCCTTTTGGATAGTGCATTGCTAAGTACTATTTTATTATTTTAAATGTTTAAATGTTTAAACATGTCAGAAGAACTAAGAATGAAGGGGGAGGGCCTTTGTGAGTACAAAGAAATTATGATTTTGATAGTTTTCTTTTTTGTAATCACCATAGAAGTATTTTTGCCTTTGGCATAATGGTGGTAAGAACTTAAAGTTTGTATTGATAAGTTTTAGGACGCTTCATACTTTTTAAAGTCATTGCGTGAATATTGGTGTCAAGATTATTCTAGGGAGAGCTTTTTGTTTTGTAAAAACTATAGTCTTTCATCCTCAGATGGAAGAAGGAAAACGGGCAAGCCCTTCTGCTGGCCCAGCACATTTGTGTGCACTTGGTCAAGGGGCCGATGGGTTGCAAGGCAGTGTGCTCAGGCAGTAGCTTGTCGACAGTTGGATGGCCTGAGGAAACCGGCAGTGATCTTGGTGTGACTGAAACAAGTTGGTAGTGGTGAGATACTTAGAAAGTCAAAGTGTGGCTTATCAATGGCGGTGGCTCTCTGCAACTGCAGAGTACTAGAGTTGAATGCTTTGAAACTGTTTTCATTGACGTTTTATGTCGGTGACTCTGTCATTAGCAACATCTCAAAATGTTAGCGTAAACATATACTGTACTGGTCAAATAATTCTTTAATTTACACTGAAGGGTAGAAAGTTCATCAGATAACTCCAGATACGTAATTAGGTTCATTTTCTGAAAGCATTAGGGGGTTTTGGGTATAAAATTGATTTTTGTGTTACTGTATGAGAGTGTTTTAATATTGATGTGGAAGTAATCATTGGTAGAAGCATGGGTCAGAAGTAGAATTCATATTTTTAATTTTTCTTAAACCTCCGAGTAAATGATGTTAGTATAAAAATGTAGTTTATGAAACTGCAGTGCAAGAAACACTAATTTGCACATAGCTTTCTGGTCCTTCAGAATTTTTTTACAGCCCACTACTGCTCTCTAGTGGCTGGATCAGAAATGCCTTTTGGCTGAGGGCTGCTTCATATGATAAACTGTTGCATTTTCAGTAGAGATGGAATTTAAAGTTAATACTTGTAACAGATGGAAAAAAACGCTAAAAACAATAGCATTTGTAATGAGTTTATTACAGATTTAGAATTTTGAAATTCCTTTTTTTTTTTTTTTTTTTTTTTGTTTTTCGAGACAGGGTTTCTCTGTGTAGCTTTGCGCCTTTTCTGGAACTCACTTGGTAGCCAAGGCTAGCCTTGAACTCACAGAGATCTGCCTGGCTCTGCCTCCCCAGTGCTGGGATTAAAGGCGTGCGCCACCACCGCCCGGCTGAAATTCCATTTTTCATAAAATTATAGCAGGAAGCTGTGGCTCAGAGGTTACTAGCACTTGTTGCTTTTGAAGAGGACCTTGATTTGATTCCTAGTACCTGCATTGAGGTTCACACATATCCTTAACTCAGTTCCAGGGGCTCCAAAACCCTCTCCTGATGTTCATGGGCAACAGGGCATGTACATGGTACACATACATGCATTCAGGCAAAATACTCATACACATAAAATAAAACTAAAACAAAAGGAAGTACAGACTTCATAAACTGTGGGAGACCAATCCCCACATTTATTTACCCCAGGGACTCTTGAGGAATGAGGAATAAGAGACTTTGTTGGAAATAAAGAGGGGAGAGAGACGCAGGATAGCCTTAGGTGGGTCTGGATCCTTATCCACCAGTCAAGAGCTTTATTCCAAAGGGCTATTTATAATAATCCCAAGGGGCGGGGCAAAGGACCTCCCCCTAGCTAGGTACAGCCAAGTGTTGACCCTTACAAACACCTGATACTCAGGCCTGTGGTCTAATCAACCGCTTATGTAGTCCTACTGGGTACAGCCACTAGGAAACCTAGTGGGCTCCAACAATAAACGTATATAAAACAAGAACTGAATGAAGAGCTATCTTTCAGGATCAGCTCTAACATAATAGTTCAAGTTTTCTAATACTCAAGCTTTATATGGTGCTTTAGTTAATGTGCTAATCAGTTGAGGTCCTTATGTTTTGAATTGATTGTTGTATGGTGAGTGTGACAAATTCATTTATTTTCCAGAGTATAGCCTTTGTGGAAGGAAGGTAAACATTTGGCTTTTTAAAAACAAACCTTTAATGGCCGGGCGGTGATGGCGCATGCCTTTAATCCCAGTACTCAGGAGGCAGAGTCAGGCGGATCTCTGTGAGTTCGAGGCCAGCCTGGTCTACAGAGCGAGATCCAGAAAAGGTGCAAAGCTGCACAGAGAAACCCTGTCTGGAAAAACCAACCAACCAACCAACCAGCCAACCAACCAACCAACCAAAAACCCAAAAAAACCCAAACCTTTATGAGTTCACTGAACTGAGTAATATGTAGCATGCATTGGCTATTCATTTTATTTCCTTACTTGACAGTGTTACAGAATAAAAAGCACACTGATAACATTAACACAGAATTTATTAAAAGCATGATTATATTATTATATTGAAACTCAACTTTTTCGGTAGAAGGAAATGTTTTTCAGAACAGTCTAAAATATTATTTGATCAAATATTTACAGAAAATGTTTTAGATGTTCTTCAGTATCATTTAAGTTCCAAGACAGTGAGAAACAAATACGCAAACTGTAAAATAGAGTATTTTGTTTTCCTATTGTGACATGCAGTATGTTCTCTATTTCACAGTCAAGAGGAAGACAGTGAAGATGAAGAGGACACTCAGAGTTCCAAGTCGGAAGAACATCATTTATACTCTAACCCAGTCAGAGAAGAGATGACCGAGTCTAAGTTCTCCAAGTACTCGGAAATGAGTGAAGAGAAGCGGGCTAAGCTTCGTGAGATTGAGGTTTGTGTTGCAGTCAAGTTAAAACTACTTTCATGGCCTTTAACGGTCAACACCGAGTTGACTTCCCCTTGGCATGGCATTCTCTGCTCGGAAACCTCCAGACGGGTTAACATTGCCTCTTAGTTCAAGGATCCCTTTTTCTGAACACTAGCCTTGTTTTTCTCTCTAGATTTGTTTCCTGTCCGATTATCCCTGTGATTTTACTTAGGGTGTGTGTATGTGTGTATTTTGTCCTCTGTTTGAATGCATGGCATATAGGAGAGCCTCTGAGGAAATGGATTCCAAGGAATAGGAAAAAACGTTCAATTTTAAATGCTTACCATATATAACTAGGAAAAAGTAAAATGTTTTCTGACACATTCAATTTAGGTTTACATTTTCTTAATTATAGTGGTTTATTTGAAAAGTTTCTTGACAGGGTGTGAGTAGACATTGTCTGAGTCTTAACATTAAGAAGAAAAAAAAAATAGATGGGCAAGCCCAAACTCTCTCATGGAAATTTTCCCTCCTCCCTTAGTCCTTTCTTTTTACAATGCTCTTTGTTTTGTGTCTCAGGCTGCTTGGACTTTTTGGAGAGAAGCATTTGGTGAACTTTAAAATAAATGGTTTCTATTAGTATATATTAACTATATATAATGAGTTTCATAACATTTTCATACATGGATTTAATGTATTTTAATCATATTCAACTTCCATTACCCTCTTGTGTCCCACCCCACCCCACCCCACCCCCACTCCCGTTGAGCCTCTTCCTGTTTCCAACCAATCTTACACTTTGATGATTGGTGATTGTGTGTGTGTGTGTGTGTGTGTGTGTGTGTGTGTGTGTGCGTGCACCTGCGTGTGTGCGCGTCTCCCAATGAATTTTCATTAGGTTTGCTTTGGGATCTTGAGTGGTAAGAGCTTATTTATAGGGAAGTCTCTCCTTTACATGACAACCTTTAACTGTTACAGATGCTCAGGGAGGGACAGGACCTCATGAGGAGAGAAACATTATTGAGTGCTCAGGGTGGTAAACTTTCCCAGCAAAATAACCAGTTAGTCTAGAACTTGGAAAGATGTGTGAGAGTCCTCAATCCATAGTACACATTAATAGTAACACCGAATGCCTGCTGTGTGCCAGCACCTTTCTTCTTCTGATACATACTGTACTGATGGTCTCCTTTCTGCTTCTCTCCATAATCACTGGAGGCATATTCTTCCCTATTACCTCTTTCCCCAACATCACCAAACCAAAGAAAGCATTTTGTTTTAACCCTATGCAGAATCAGCATGATTCCAATTTGTCGGTATAGACAAGAAGCTTTTAGTTAGTAATTTAATTCATTTCCCCTATAGGACATACCTTTGTTGCATAGTGGTGAACACACTCACTGTTGGATCTTTTTCATCCTGTGAAATCTTTTGTAACTCACTAACTCCTCTGTCTTCCTGAGCAGCTCTTCCTATTTCGACAAACTACTAAGAATAGACATGAGCTATACATGCTTATAACCTCAGACACTTGGGACCCTGAGCTGGAAGGGTATAAGTTCGAGACTTACCTGGGCTACCTAGTGTAGCTGAAGCTTTCCTGTGTCCCATCCAGTCCACAGCTGCTCAGACCCAAGTAAACACACAGAGGCTTATATTAATTAAAATGGTTTGGCCATTAGCTGAGGCCTACCACTGACTAGTTCTTATGCTTAAACTCAGCCCATTTCTGTTAATCTATATGTTGCTATGTGTTCCGTGGCTTTACCTGTGTGCCATTACATGCTGCTCCCTGGACGGCGGGTTGGAGTCTCCTCACTCAGCCTTCCTCTTCCCAGAATTTTCCTTGTCAGTTTATCCCGCCTATACTTCCTGCCTGGCTACTGGCCAATCAGCGTTTATTAAACCAGTGTACAAAAACATTATTCCACAGCAACCTAGAGTTCAAGAACAGCCTGAGCAGATTGTCTCAAACTAAAAAGAAAGTAACAGAGTGTGTTTGGAGTGGGTGGGTGGGGGTGGTTCTTGGGGGGGTGGTTATCTACTAGAGTAGTTGTTTTAGCACGTAAAAGACTGGTGCTTCAGTCCTCAGAGCTGGGGAGGACAGTGTAGAAATAAAGACTGCATTCAGTAAAAATACATTTTCTTGACCTTTGGAATGTCAGTATAGGGCTGGGGATGACTCCGTGGGCAAAGGTGCCTGATGGCACACAGGGTGGAGAGCCAGGCCCTAGTTAGACCCCTACTTGGTTTGCTGTGGCTGTCTGTGTGCACACCCAGAAAGAAGGGTCTTTAAAGATACCAGTACAGATTGCCTAATTCTTCTTTTCAAATGCTTTGTTTCCTTATTAATATAAAGAGAAGAAAACCACATAGTGTAGCTTTGTTAGCTGTTTTTTTTTTTTTTTTTTTTTTTTTTGAGGGGGCGATTTCGAGACAGGGTTTCTCTGTGTAGTTTTGGTGCCTGTCCTGGATCTCACTCTGTAGCCCAGGCTGGCCTCAAACTCAGAGATCCACCTGGCTCTGCCTCCCAAGCGCTGGGATTAAGGGCGTGTGCATTTATTATTTCCAAATTCTGTATGTATGTATGTATGTGGTATATATATTGTGTGTGCACTGTATGTGATCTTTTGTAGTCAGCTTCCTATCCGTATATCTCCAGCTCTCATAGTACCTACCTGTCTTATAATTCGGAAGATAAACCAAATCCTAGGTTTAAAAATGCAGGTCTTAGCTTCATCTTGGCAGTACCTAAATTCTCCATTGTCACTCTGAGACATTTAAGTCATGGTACAGAGTTTCACAGCTGGCAGCAGATTTGAATGAGAACTCTAGTCTCATGAACTTTGTTTCCATGCTTTCTTACCTTGCTTCCCTGTGCGTCAGTTTTTTGGTCTTAAAATCCAGTGCCTTTATTAGAGAACTGTTAAGTAAAGAATAAAGTTCTACATTAGTTTCCCTAGGTAGTTTTATTATATACTATATTTTATACTACAGTTTTTCTTCCTTTCCTTAAATGCGTCTTAATAAAGCTGCCTAAACAGCTAAACATACTTTAAACCTGGCACTAATAAACACCAATGGATTTGTCTTTCACAGTACTAATATTCTCTACAAAAACACTTGAAATCCTACAGCCATGTATTGTGCTGACTGGATGCCACTTACAGTGGCACTTGGGCTGGTGCTGTCTTTCCTGTACTGCATTCCCTGGTTCTTCCAGCAGGGGTAGGGGAGTAGAATGCTGGGAGCCAAGTGGAAGGAAGGTCTTTGATGGTGGTGGGGAATTTTTTTTTTCTGCCTGTCCCTAACGAAGGACTGTTGAAGTGAGAATGTGAGCCTGGTTGTTGTCTCAAGGCAGCAGGAATATTTCTTAAGCCTTTGCATTGACTATTTCCTTTTGTGTTGAGAAGTGTGGTCACTCTTTTTATGGGTATCTTAACTTGCATTTGGGCCTTAGTTAGGCCCTATTATCAGAAACTCTTTAAGGTAGGATTTTATAATGTTTTCAAAAAATATTTTTAGCCATATTTGGTGGCTGATGCCAATAATCCTTGTACTGGAGAGTCAGAGATGAGGAATTAGAAGTTTGATTCTAGCTTGACCACATAGTGAGACTGTCTCAAAATAAAGCAGGCTGGGAGACAATGCAGTCTGTACAGTGCTCACCATGCAAATCTGAAGACGACCTGAGTTAGAGTCCTAGAACACATGTAAATACTGGGCTTGCTGTTGTACACCTGATGTTGCAGCACTACACTGAAGAGGATGAGGCAGAAGTTGCAAAGTTCCCTGGCCACCCAGCCTGTTCTAATTGCTGAGCTCCAGGTCCCAGTAAGAGACTATCTCAAAAAACAACCAAACAACAACAACAAAAAAACCCAACAAGGTTGATGGCCATCCTAAGGAATAATGTCTACACACACATACATAATTATAAATATATTCCCTCCTCTAACATTCAGTTTGTTGTTTGATTCATAGATTCATGGCTTAGTTTTCAAACCAATTTCCCAGTGTTAAAGTCTAAGCGACAGAATTTGGTTAGAGGAGGATTCATACAGTGGCAAACTCAGGGATTTTGCATCATCTTGCTTTTTCTCTCAGTTTAGTGTCTTTTAAAATGTGTAATTCATCAAAACATGAAAAGTACGAAGGCTAATTTTAAGATTTTTTTGAAGGAATAAATGGAGAGAACCTTAAGTCTCTGGTTTATAGAACCCTGCTATGGAAATGAGATGGGTAAAAAAAAGGTCAAAATCAAAGAACTTACAAGATACAGTCATGAATTCAGACAGTGTGACAATACTTCTGTTTGTTTGTGGGGCAGGAGAGGATTAGAATCTTTCTCCAGCGCACAGGCTTTATTTCCTAAATGCCTCAGTAGCATATAGTCTGTTTGAATGGCGTATAGCAGAGTGAGATGGTAGTGTGCTAAGATGTTCTCTTCATCTCTTCAGTAAAACAGGGTTGAACAGGTTTGGAATGTCTGCGTGCTTCTCTCCTCATCACTCTCCTTCCCTTAGTTGAAGAGGAGACTACTGTCATCTTTTAAGATTTCGTGAGACATTTAAACTCCTGGATGCTTCAAACAGTTTTTATTTTAATAGTGTGTGTGTGTGTGTGTGTGTGTGTGTGTGTGTGTAGGGTGTGGTGAGAGGAGAAAGCAGATGCATTTTGTGGAAGTTGGAGGACAAGTGTCAGGGGTCAGCTCCCTCATACCTTGCTGAGACAGGGTCTGTCTTGCTATTTCTGCCATTCTGTATACTCCAGGATGAAACAGCAGCAGACATTTTATCTTCTGAGCCATCATTCCAACCCTAATGTCTTTCTTTAAGCTTGAACTATACCATGAATTTATTCTCTTCAAAAAGTTTTAAAATTACATTTATTATTTTGTATATGTGTCACATGTGCCTATCACAGCCGTCAAATGGAAGTCAAAACAACTCTGGAGCTCTCTTTCTACCATGTAGTTCCGTGGGATAGAACAGGTCATCGTCAGGCTTGGCAGCAGGCACCGTACCCACTGAGCCATCTCGCTGGCCCACATTATCTTTTTTAGTAGTCTTGACAGAATTGTAAACATCTTTACTCTGGCATGGTGATGCACACCTGTAATCACAGCACCCAGGAGGCTGAGGCAGAGGGTCGGTCACAAGTTTGAGGCCAACCTGGGATACATTGTAAGACATTGTCTCCAGGAGTAGGGGGTGGTCAAAGTATTTCAATCTCCAGAATAAAATGTGAAATTAGTCTCACCTTTTCTTACATTTTCTTTTTCTGTTACTGATTATATATATTATATATATATATATTTTTTTTTTTGTTGTTGTTGTTGAGGGGAACTGTGGGGGTGGGTACAGGCTTTCAGATTGTTATCTATTGCAAATGTGTGTGTTTCTGATTTTTGCATATAATTAGCCAGAAATCTTAGGATGACTATGTAAGTGGTCTACTAGCATGCTACAGGGAATATTCATCATATGCATAGCTTAGGGCATTCTAAGGGATCCATTTTAAGAACTGGCACAAGAAAGTCTGATCTTTTGTAAGTCAGCCTTTACTCTTCTTGTCTTAACCGGTCTGAACAGTCTGAATGTGGTTTGACTCAGTGCTCTGAGGGTCAGTGGTGCCCTGCTGTCAGAAGAGTGCAGCTTCGGACCATGCCGCTGGGGGTTCGTTCGTCCGCTCTAAGGAGCGGTAACTAGAACGCCGCCGTTGTTTCCTTGCGGCTTTCAACTGTTTTCTGTTGATGTCCTGTGACTCTTCAGTCTTGCTCCACGTATGCTTGCCTGCACTCACTTTGTCCTTCTCATTTGGAGAACTAGGTAACAAATTCATTGTCCGTAAGGATGTGAAACAGTCTATGGTTTTAGTCCTCGCCTGCCTGAGGATGTGTGTTGGTGTTTGATGGCCTGGATTTTGTGTGGTGGGTGGGCTTGTCTGGCAGACTTTCTGTTGGTTGTATTTTGATCCTAACCCAGTCCTAACCAGTCACTGCTTTGCTGTAGGAGAAAAGCAATGCTTGAGAAATTGTGATAGAAAATTCTTATTAAAAATGTCCTATTTCACAGCTCAAAGTTATGAAGTTTCAAGATGAATTGGAATCTGGAAAGAGACCTAAAAAACCAGGCCAAAGCTTCCAGGAACAAGTGGAGCACTACAGAGATAAACTGCTACAACGAGTAAGATTCGAATATGTTCTTCAGTAACAGCATTCCCACAGTCACCTACTGTGGAGTTGGGGTAATAGCATTCTAAAGGGAAGTGCATTGCACATGGTAGCCTTTAATGTAGAAATATTGAATGATGAGTGGAAATATTTGATTCTGGGTACTACCCGTGGACTAGACAGTCTTGCTAAGAATATGCTTTCAGAACTGGAAAACCCTATGAGAAGACATTACATTGATGGTAGTAAGAAACCGGTAATGCTAGGAAGTAACGTGAATGAAGATGGAGATGAGGTTTGGGAAGTGCTGCTGCTGCTGGAAAGTTCATGTCCAAGAAGGTGTGCTAAGAGGGGAATTCCTGTGCATCAGGGGGTGCTGCTTAGGTACAATGAATTAGGAGCGCATAGAGCACCAGAGCTCGTACCCCATATGGTGACTGTTGGAATGCCCAGGCCTTCCGTTGGAATTGCTGTTTTATCTTGTACCTTGGCCGTCATTACAGTGATAGCAATAGAAGAAAAAGGCGTGCCTGGGAGCTTACGGATACAGAATTGGTGCCAGGGAGCTGCCCAGTCAAGTGACTGTATAGATGTGCTGACCTGTGGAATCCTGTGTTCTTCTCAGCTGTGCGCCACTGGAGTTCTCTCTGATGGATCATAGTTAGAATTGCTATCATTGTTACTCTGGTGTTAAGTCAGAATGTTTAAAATAGATTAATTGTAGTATAGTCTCTACAATGTGTAGACAATCAAGAATTAATTTTTTATCATCATTCCAGAAAGTATATACTGTGCATCATTAAGAGAAGTTGGTCTCTCTTGTACCTCTTTAGATTTATATTCTGTGATGTATTTGGGCAAAAGACAAATGAGGTTATTTTTAAAATGGTACTAGTTGTTTGTTTGTACGCTTTGAGTCCCTTTGTTGATGGTATCAGGTTATTAGTTTGCATGGAAGATTACATGTTGAAAGGCTCCCTGCATCTCAGTGGCAACAAACGAAAAACTATGTCAGTTACTAGTTTAGTTTCCTATATTCCATGAGTGTTAATTGGAGACAAGATTGTGTTTTTAGAAGGCATATGCTGAAGGTCAGCTAACTGTGATCTTTGTTTGTAAATAAAGTTTACTAGAACACAGCTATGCCTCTTCACCTAGGTATTGTCTGTGTGGTTTTCTTGTTGTGATGGTGCAGTTAAGCAGCTGTTAAAAGGATTGTATAAAACCCCCAAGACAAAGTGTTTTTGGTCTGGCTCTGTAAAAACATTTGCCAGTGTCCAGTTATAAGATTTTCTCACTTTTTAAAAATGAGAAGCAGAAGTTAGATAACATTTTTGATGCATGCCAATCATAAATAAATTCCATTTCTGTTATTAAAGGACTAAGTTGGTTC
This sequence comes from Peromyscus maniculatus bairdii, assembly GCF_049852395.1. Classification (NCBI taxonomy): domain Eukaryota; kingdom Metazoa; phylum Chordata; class Mammalia; order Rodentia; family Cricetidae; genus Peromyscus; species Peromyscus maniculatus. Next base: position 92,941,717 of record NC_134858.1, on the reverse strand, counting down.
AGTATCTTTAGCCACTACTTCAATTATTCTACTATTAATAGAAATTAGAGTTTTATTGAGAAATGACAGTAAGGACAAATAGGGATAAACGAGCAGTTATTTTTTCTGGTTTATATAATTGTATTAGTATATAATCAGTTTATAAGTTAGGATTACATTTCCTTTTACAATTACAATAAATCTTTGGTGAGAACTCTTTATGAAGTGAACCTTCTGTATACAGGCAGAATCGCTTTGACAACTAGATTTTTGCAATCTGTGTTGGAAAGGTCATTGTGTTGCTTGTTAGCTTTTCCTGATTCATTTCTTCCCTCCTTCCCCACCCCTCCCTCCCCCCATTTTGAGGTGGCAGGGATGGAGGGATAGGAGCTCTTAGACTGATGTCCTGGCTTTCTCTGGTGTGACCGTCATCATTGTGCCTAGACTTTTTGAGTCTGGTTTTCCATATCTAGATTGAGGAGTGATGGTGTTTTAAAGGATCACAGGATGACTTGGTGTGTGGAAAATTGTTACTCTGTTGTTTGGGCTATGATGAGTACTCAGTAAATATTTTGCTGCTGTACAAGGATGATGATGATGATGATGATGATGATGATGATGATGATGATGATGATGATGATGATGATTTAGTATATAAGAGATGGCTAGTTGCCAAAATGAAAATGATATCATACTTTAATTAGTACTTGAAAAACTCCTAAAATAGAAAATATGGTTAGATACATAGGATAGTCTAGATTGACATTTTTTTTTTTTTTTTTTGGTTTTTCGAGACAGGGTTTCTCTGTGTAGCTTTGCGCCTTTCCTGGGACTCACTTGGTAGTCCAGGCTGACCTCGAACTCACAGAGATCCGCCTGGCTCTGCCTCCCGAGTGCTGGGATTAAAGGCGTGCGCCACCACCGCCCGGCTTAGATTGACATTTTTTAAAACAATTAAATATTTTCTTTTAAAAAACAAAACAGGAGAAGGAGAAAGAATTAGAAAGAGAACGAGAAAGAGACAAAAAAGATAAAGAAAAATTGGAATCCCGATCCAAAGACAAGAAGGAGAAAGATGAATGTACTCCAACAAGAAAAGAAAGGTATGGCATGTCATTGTTAATCTGCTTTGTTTCAAGATTTGGAGTGCTGCTGGTTTTAAAGTATTTCTATCATCAGAAGCAACAAACCAGAAGTGTTTTTTCACAATAAACATGTTTCGCTTCTGCCTGTAGGAGGCAGAGTTAGCTGAGTGGGACAGAGTTGCCACTTGGCTTAACTAATTAGGGCATCATCTCTTTACTTGGTTCATATGGTATCCTTAGCCTTAATTCACTGCAGGAATTCAATTACACTATTGGGTATCAGCCCCTTGGCTTGAATAACAGCTTGTTCTATCCACCTGTTGACTCCACTGTAAGCATCTTTTTCCATCTTGAAAGGAGATTATATATAGAAGCCACAGTGACTTCTTCATCATGTTAAGTCCTTGGTTCCAGCTTTTCTCTTTCAGTTTTTATTTAATTTATATTTTTTTAACTTGGTTCCGATTGTGTGTGTGTGTGTATTTTGTGGGGGGATAGATATACTGCCATTGTGCTCTTGTGGAGGTCAGAAGAAAACTGTGGGGCTTGGTTCTCTCTACAGGATCAAACTCAGGTTAAGTGTTCTGACTTGCTGAACCGCCTCACTGGACTGTGTTTCTCCTGTCATAGTTTTTAAATGTCTACTGTAGTGAAGCAGTCGCTTCAGTCAACAGAATCAGAGTTTACACATTAGAAAAAACCAAGTGGTTGCAAATGAGTAACCTGACTTAATCACTCTGTGTATACTTCTAAAAAGCAAAATTATACAGATTGGCTAACAAAGAACAGATAAATGCCACTTTTCTTGTCTTTTATTACTTTTATGTAATTTCAGTTTTACAGAAGTTATAAGAATAGTATAAATAACCCGCATGTACCTTTCACCCAATTGCTCTACCTACTAAAATGCGTCTACTTCTCTTTTCAATTCTTCCCTTTGTACCTCTCCTCCAACCAGTTCGTTATAATTGGCCAGTACAGAGTCCAGTTCTCTGAATAGTAATCATTTAACTTCAGTAAAAGTACCACATTAAGAAGTTAGCATTGAAAAAATAAACCTTCATTGTTAGTCAGTCCAGAACATCAGATTTTCTTCATCTTCCTAGTAATCTCTTACAGCAAAAGAAAATTGAATTTAATTGAATTCACTTGTTTTTTGGGCACACTGTCTTAAGATTTACTTGTTCATGAAATAAAGGACATTGAATGTCTTCGGGAAAATAGCACTGTTATGGATAGTGAGAGTTAAGTTACTGTAAGCTGGAAGGGATTTGTAGCTAGGTCAGTGAAAATTGAAAAAGAATACTTGTCCTTTTTTTTGTCCCTTATGGAGTTTTATGTGCTTTGCTTTGTAGGAAAAGACGACACAGTACTTCTCCCAGCCCATCTCGAAGTAGCAGTGGTAGGCGAGTGAAATCCCCATCACCAAAATCAGAACGTTCAGAACGGTCAGAAAGATCTCATAAAGAAAGCTCACGGTCCAGGTCATCTCACAAGGATTCTCCTAGAGATGCTAGTAAGAAAGCCAAAAGGTAAATACAAGTCACTGCTGGTTACAGCTCAGTCCCCGGCTAACTATTCTATGGGCTTCGGAAATCATGGGGTTGGCATTTTCTTTTTTCTCTTTTCTTTCTTTCTTTCTTTTTTTTTTTTTTTTAATTATTATTTTTTTTTTTTAAGATTTCAGAAAACCAGAGAAATAAACTTTTATTTTGGGTTATCTCTCTCGTTCCTACTCTGGTTTTTGTCATGATTCAAGTATAGAAGAATTCTAGCAAGTTAAAGATTAGCCAAGGATTTTTCCACATGTCCACTGTTGGAAATAGGGTGTTACTTTTCATTCTGATTTTTGTTTCTATATAATAAATAGCCTTAGATTTTGTCAAAGCTGAAGAAAAGGAATACCCCTTCCCCACAGAAGTAAGTGTGTGGGTAAGGAAATAGAATGCTATTTAGATCATCTCTTCAATATATACTTTTATATTTTGTTTTATTTAAGCCTTTTAATTTCACAAAAGTAGTTCATGAATGTATTTGATGTTAATAGAGAGAAATTTTCTTGAACTGCACCTGGATTTATATGCTAATACTTTATTATCATAACCATTTTCTGTGATGTCTTTATATAATAGGTGGCTTTCTCCTGTTAAGATCACACATACTCTTGTGTATATGTAGGTGTATATGTATGTGTATTTGTTTGGGAAATCATCATGAACAGAATTTAGCCAAATTACTGGGGCCAGATGTGGTGGTAGATGCCATTAATCCCACTACCTGGGAGGCAGAGGCCAGCTTGGGCTACATAGTGAGACCCTGTCTCAAAAACATCAAATTATGTTGTTTTAAGTGATGGCCTTGAGTAGGAATCCCCCCCCCCCCTCAAAATTACAGAGTGCACAGCTTCTGTGCTTTTACAATTGTGTGAATGTCTTAGTTGCCACCTTGACCTTGATCTTATGGATTCAAATTTTGGAGTATTAGTTCAGTTACCTGGGGAGCTTATTAAAATGCACATTCTCAGTAGAGCAGCAGTAAGGCTCAGAAATCTGTCTTTTTAAACAAATACTCAACTAATCATACATGAATGGTAAGTATAGAATAAATCTGTGTGTGTATACAATAAAGAATCAATTTGAGTTTGCTGTTTTATCATTGACTTCTGGGCCCACTTGAAGCTCCTTTTAAGCCTTGTAAGAACGTAAGCAGTGTTGTAGATGAGAGCTTAGACACTGTGCTTGTTTGTTTCTTCAGGTCGCCTTCTGGTTCAAGGACGCCTAAAAGGTCTAGGCGGTCTAGGTCTAGGTCGCCTAAGAAATCAGGGAAGAAATCCAGATCCCAGTCCCGGTCTCCACACAGGTCTCATAAAAAGTCAAAGAAAAACAAACATTGACATATATTTTTAAGATGCTGTCACTTATTGGAAATGCAAGTTTGTTTTTGTGCCTGAATGGTCTGTTTGGTTTTTTTTGTTTGTTTGTTTGTTTTTGTTTTTTGTTTTTTTTTTTTAAATAAAAACACACACACACAAACATAATTCTAATGAAAGAGCATTCCTGGGGTTTTTGTTTGTTTGTTTGTTTGTTTGTGAATGCATGTGTAAACTCATGAGTAACTGCATCTGTAGACCTGTCATTGTTTTATATTGTATAAATTACTTTTGTTGTGGCTGTTTCTCAAGATGAAATTTTTATTGTGCTAATGAATTTCATCAGAAATGTGTACAATGGATCTGCTGGCAGTAGTAGTATTTTGTTTTAGGATGTTGTGACTTAGACACATAATACAGATGTCTTCCCCTCTTTTGTAGCTTTGACAATTTGAATTAGATTTCAAATAAAATCTGAACAGAAAACTATAATGTTGTTTTTTTGCCCAGTTGGTGACACCAAGTCCCTTAAAGACCTACTGAGTGAATTTGGCACTACTGCTGTTTTATACCGAGTGCACTTTACGAGCTCCAGTGTTCACGCAGCTAGTGTTTTATAGTTACTCAGATGACTACCAAAAGTAAGGGACCGGTAAGAAGACGTCCATACCCAGAGATCAGAAGGCTTAAGTGAGTGGGTATGATGTGGTATTTGTTAGTGTAATGCCCAGTTAAAAGTTCGTTTTCAAAGAAGCAACATGATTTCAAAGCACTCAACCCATCTTCTGAGCAATTACATAGTTTAGGGTAAATTTAATTTTTACCTTCTATCATGAAACAAGTTTATTTATAAAAGATTTTATAAAAAAGATTTGCCATAGAATTCTTTTGTATAATAGTTGCCTTTTTATAATTGTAGGTTATCTTTAAAACACTGGTATCATGATATTTGTACAAATTTGTTTGAAACAGCTTTTCTATTTTGAAGGATTTGGTTTGAAGTACAGCTTTAAATAAAAATTGAAAATTAAATGGTTTCCAGGCAATTTAAACACCCAGTGGTTTGTAAATTCAAGGTGCAAAAAGTTGACTTAAACCATTTGCAGAGTTAAATTATGTTATAAACAGGAAAGAACTTGCTGTAGTCTGAGGGAGAAATAGGAAAACTTGTGAATGTTGATCAAAACACTGCCGTGAATATAATGTAATAAAGGGTTACATAGACTTGGACTAACACTGTTGTTTGTCAATCTTGCTTTCAATTTTTCAGTTAGGTACTTTATGTAGTTAGTTATGTTTCTCTCTAATAATGGATTGTTTGGACTTAACTTACTTTTTAAAATCCTTTCACCTTGTTTACTTAATCTTGCCTAATCACAAAATAAGGCGCCTGACCCGTGATTTGGGGGGTAGTCCTGTCAGCTGTACAGTAAGGCATGTTTTGCTTACCCAGCACATCTACAGCAGCTGTAGAAATGAGCCAGTCATATTGTCTGACATAGTGGTTCTTAGCATGAAAACATTGTTCAGTCCTTTGTTTACCTGCTTTATTAGGAAATATTAGTTCCTTAAAGTTGCTTAGAATAATTTATGTGAACATTTGGTGCTGATAAATACAGCTGTTACAAAAGGAACACGTTTTTCTTTGGTGTTCATTGTCTGGGAGAGTGGCATTTTATATCATCTTTCTTTTCAGGAAGATAGTGTTGAATTGCTGGTAGTTGTGGCATTCTTCATTCTTTGGGTCTTTAGATAGGCCAAGAAATAATTGGTCAGAAAGTGATTTTCTTTCTTTCTTTCTTTCTTTCTTTCTTTCTTTCTTTCTTTCTTTCTTTCTTTCTTTCTTTCTTTCTTTCTTTCTTTCTTTCTTTCTTTCTTTTCAGTCAAGTCATGAGGGATAGTTACTTTTCTCTCAAGTACAAAAACCTTAGCTTGGTTTAGGGTGTTTATTTGTGGTGTTTTCTACTGCGGTGGATCCATATGTAACTATTATAGTTAAATCTTGCAACAGATAGATTTGGCTTCCTTCTGGGTAGGTGGGAAATTACTTTGACCCGATAGAATATTTTCTGGAGTTTTCTAATGTATATATTATTAGGTTGTGTTGAATTTTGGTTTTTTTGAATTGTAAATAGCATTAACTAGGTTATTTCCAATTTTACTTTATGAGGAAACATCTAGAATAAGCTGTTAAAATTCACAATGGATTCAGGTGGCACTCACCTGTTAATCCCAGCATAGAGATGTGATGACTGTAAACTAGGGAGTTGAGACCAGCTTGGGCAATAGAGTGAGATCCTGTTCAAAAACATGTTCCCTGTAAGTGTCATGGGGTTAGGAACTGGTGTGATTCTTACAAGAAGGGAGCTGTTCTGCATATTTTTTCTAATAGCTTAGTTTTCCTATCTAAAGAGCACATAGCATAATTTCTGTGAGTTGACTTAAGTGTTCCTAAATGATCTGAGAATTACAGGAAAGATGGTTCCAGCTGTGTGACTCCAAGCTGTTGTCTTCTACTAAGTTGTACGTGTGAGGAAATCCTCTGGTTGTCCATCCTTACAAAGGACCTAACACAGGAGTCCCTTACCAAGACGATGCTGTTTGACATATTTCTGCACACAGGTAGAAAGTAACATGTTGGCCGGTTTCTTGCTAGTGAGACCTGTGACTGAAAAGGATTGTGTTGGTGGTTTTCCTTGGCCTTGTATTTCCGTATAGCTGTGAGTCAGCATGTTGGGGTTTCTGGCTGTAGTGAGTTGGAGATTAAAGAACTAGAGGAGACAGAAAGCCTCGATCCCAAAGGATCCTTTTATTTGGCTCACAATATTTTTGGCTTCTTTTGCTAAATTTTGTAGAAATTGTTCTATGCTGACCTAATTTTCTTTATTGCAGACCATTCCTGTGGGCTTCACCTGAGAATTCTGTTCCAATTAAAGAGTGTTGGAGGGAATGCTTCCATTGACCTATGTATTTTCCCTGGTCTTTAATATTCTTGAGCACTTGAAAATACTTTAAAGAAATTTTGTTTATGATCAAATTTAGGCTTATTAGAAATATCCTATATACTTTGCCATGATGGTGGTATAAGTTCTGAAAAATTACATGACTATGATAATAGTTTATGATGGTTAAAAATGAGGGCAGATAAACCTCTGTTGCCAATGTGGCCTAGCCTGTTCTGATGGCCACAACAGTGTGATTTCTTTAGTAGAGAAAGTTGTTTTTACAAATAAACAGTACCACTTTTCTAAAACTATATTTTGAAAAATAAGCTTTTTGTTTATTATTGCCCTCTTCAGATTTTTTAGTGGACAGCTTAACTACAAAGAATTCAGTGCAGATATTTGTGAAGACAGTGTAAGTTTAAAGGGTCTTGTGATTAAAAACTCACATTAACAAAATGTTTGGTGTTTTCACATTTCAAATACATGCATGTAGATTTTAGGGAGCATTTATTATCCTTTTGGCTTTTTCTTGTTTTTCTTATCATCTTCCTAAGATTTAGCTAATACATGAATATAAATCCCAGAGAAGTGTAATGAGAGACAAGAGGTGGGAATGTGCTGCTGTTGCAAGTGAGCCTTGTTCCATTGTTAAATTTCAATGCCTCTCTTCATTCAGTACCACCTCATGGAGCTCCAGTGTAAATGGATTATATGTATAACTGGTCATTTGTATAGTTTTGTAGATAAAGTGTCCTCACTCACTCCCTTTCTCATGTAACTGTGCCTAGTGTATTGGTGTTTCATTCTTCTGACTTCAGCAGGGTCTTGTATGTTGTGTCTCTGGTAATTTGAAAGAGCAGAAAAGACAGATTTTTTTAGAACTGGAATGACATAGTTGGAAGTGGCTCAGCTGATGTGCCCAGAGTGGGACAGACTCCATGGAAGGCCAGTGGGGCTGCTTTCCAGACTAGACGTAAAGATTAGTTGCAAACAAAGCTCGTGGAATTCACTTTTATTGCCTTTAAAGAAAAAATTTTAATTACTTAAATAAAATATATTGTTTTCATAGTAAATTTAGACTGTTCATGTAATTTTCTGCATACAGTTTTCTACTGGGAGCCCTATAGGGTAATCTAGCTTTCAGCAACTTTCTCCCATGCAGAACGGTGATGTGAAGAGCTGCGTCTCTCCATTGTAGCTACAGAGATGGGACATTTTATGCTCTCATCAGATAGTTTTATGACAGCTGATTCCCTGTTAACTAGGAAATTTCATACCCTTATTTTCTCTTTAAAGAAAGTTCTTCTGTTTGTTTCATTGAGGAAAGCTTCAGAGTCCAGCATACAATAACAGCCATCTATCCACCAACCTATAAATATCAGCTCGTTAGTTCGTGTGTCTGTTTTGATTTTAACCCCCATCATGGTATCATCACACTAAAAACTCACTGGTTCCTTTTTCAGGTTTTGTTTATTTTTAGTTATGATAAAATGCTCTTGGCAATATTTATCATCTTAAGCATTTTTAACTGTACAGTTTGCTGATGTTGGGTATATTCACATTGTTGTGCAACCAACCTATATAAATAACTCTTTCATTGCAAAACTGAAACTCTGTACCCACTGAGTTCCCCTCCCCTCCTTATAGCCACATTCTGCTTTGTTACTGTTTGACTAATCTAGAAAGTATAAAACATTTAATTAAAATTCTTTACCATTTGTACAACATGGTGTGCTCTGTGGTCTCTCTAATGATTTGTATGATGTAATTTCACACAAACACGTCATAGCCTGGCATATTAAAATACTTAGGAAGCAAACTGTTTTTGAAACTGCAATGGATTAATATTAATGACCATGCTCAGATGCTTTTCTGGTTCTATTTATTGGCTTGTGAAAAGGAATGGAACTTGTCAGTACTTGCTAAACTTAGAGCTTGCTTTGATACTCATTTTGCTACAAAGGGAGGGGAAGATAAATTGCTGATTTTGGTTTTGAATGTTGTTTTCCTCATTTTAGATAACAGTATTATCAAATTGTTTTAGAATAAAGAACCTTCTTTGAGGGCTTTAAAATTTGGTGTGACACACTAGTAGTGGAGAGGTGGAAGGACCTGGGCTGTGGGTCAGGTTAGGGTGTTTGTGATGCCTTCTTTCTTCTCACCTGGGAGCGGAGAGTGCAGCCACATATACACTGCCCGCATAGGGCTGTCTTTAGTGGTCTTTCAGTAAAGAGTCAGTATTCCTGGGAACGGATGGTGGAAGCATCCTGTACTTCAATAAAAAAACACATTACAAAACACTCAAATATTGTTTAACAATTTAAAAAAATTACTACATTTGCTTAACAGATAACCTGTGATCTTTTGGTGTGTGTGTGTTACACAGTATTGACCACTTGGTAAATCTATTAGCCCAAGATAACATTTTTGTTTTTAGTTACTTTGGCGAAAACATTGTGAATGCCAGGCATGGTGGCACATGCCTTTAATCCCAGTTGGGAGGCAGGGGCAGGTGTTCGAGGCCTCCCTGGTCTGCATAGTTCCAGGCCAGCCAGAGTTACATGGTAAGGCCCTGTCTGAAAATAACAACAATATAAGAAAAAATATCTTTTGCCAGTTGTCATTTACTATTGTGGAATTCTAGTCAAGATTTCTGAATGGAGAAGCTGACCATGAGCAGGTGAAATAAGGTGCGTGGGGGTGAGCCCAGAGATTTGCTGTGCAAGGTCAAAGGACTTTTTTTTTTTTTTTTTTTTAAAGTCTACACAAATCAATAGAGCTGAGCAGAAATACGCGCTTTTCATAAAACTGACAGAACAAAATCCTCTAAGAAAATGAAGGCGGGCCAAGCGAACGTGATCTCACTTGTATTTTATATGTATTTGCAAGTTGGAGTCTAGCTTCAGATTGTGCAAGAAGAAATGTGTCCTAACACTACTTTTAGACTAGATCTTTAACTGTATGGAATTTGGAAAGGAAATTACACTTTAAATTCTATTCTGAAATAGCAGCTTTGTGGTAATGTCCTCAGGACTTTGGCAAAGCTCCTTTGGGGTTCACAAAGCTGTAAGACATGAGTTTGGAGGAGGCGAGCTGATGAAGAACATCTTGTGGTGGCTTCGTCCAGGGAAACCCTGCCCTGAAGAAACACCTCCCTGCACACTGACTTCCTCAGCAGCTGAACAGTCCCCTTATGAGAAGTGGTATTAGTTGATTTGCTTGTTGTTTTTGTTTCGGCATATTTTACAGCAGTGTGCAGAAGCTGCTGGGCATACGCGGTTTAGTCAAGTGTTCAGGAAACTGCTTTTCATCAAGTTTGCTCTGCTAACATTCCAATAAAGGCTGGCGTAGCCTTCACAAGCCTCCCACAGTGTAGTGAGGTATTAGATACCAGAGATTGTTTTATTAATAAGCAGCTATCTTTCTAATTGCCATAATATTTAGGTAACATGAACTTAAGCCCTGTAAATTTCAGAATGACATGCTATGTGTAGCGTATATGTTTTACATTATGCACAGGATATATCCTAAGAGCACGTTTTGTCCAGAAAGCTCTGCAGTGTGCCCAATGATGCCAAATTCTGTATGTGTAAGTGCCGCAAAGCAGAGGTACCACTCCTCAAATATTTCTCAAGAAGCATTTACATCTGCACCTAAAAATAGTGGTTTAATTCTGAATTGATTGCCCTGAAAGCATGCTTAATTTGACTTAAATAGCAGGTATGTTAGAGAAAGTCTTTAAGTGGGGAATGATCATTTTACTTGTTTGTTCTCATGATTGACATAAGAACTTGTTAAAGCTTCTCAGAATATTTGCATATGTTTTGGAATAAAATCTAGTGGAACCTTTACTTTGTGAATATTAAATGATAAAGCCAGAATTAGCAATGTGTAGAGAATGGGAGAAGGTCTGGTGTCAAGAATTAAGCTGCCTACTCTATACTTCACATCTGTTCTTAAGTGTCAGAACTCGGCTGTATACAATAGCTTATCTCTAAAATATTCTTGGTTTGTAATCATGGCGTTAATACTGACAGTGTCTATTCAGTGAAGAGCAGGTGATTTTCGATGCATGCCAGACTTCTCAGTGAACTTCAAGTCCTTAAGTGACACAGATTGCCAGTTTTCCCAGGACCTCAGACCTCCTTCAAGAACTCAGGTGATAGGAAGAAAACCTGCAACGTAATCTTTGTAATCTTGGTGTCTGATGTCACGTTTGTGCCTTTGGTCAGTTTATATTATGTCTTTGTGTAGCACTCATGTTATGTGGGTCCTTGAGAGCCTTGCAAAAGCTCCCATGGGTGTTACAGCTTGGTCTCCATTGAAATGGAAGGTGTACCTGTGGTGGGCTTTTGGGGGTGGGTGGGGGGCAATGGAAGATTTGTTCTGCCCTCCTGTCTTCTCTAGATTCCCTGGCAGTGCTTTCTCTGGAGCTTCTACCTCTTTCCTTGCAGTATGTTGCAAACAAACTGAAAATGATTAACTGCCTGGTCTTGGTTAGAATGATGTGTCTCTTAACTGCTTAATATATACAGATCCTGTGACTGAAGCTGCCCATGCAAGACAACTGGGATAAGGGAGTGGAAGGCTGGTTAGCACTCTCACAATCTCATGCACGAATGGATCCAAATAGACAGACTTAGGACCTTTGAGGTCTTTAGGTAGTTTGTAAAGTGATTTTGGTAGCGGTACCTAAGATTTTATTTATTTATTTATTTATTTATTTATTTATTTATTTATTTATTTATTTATTTATCTATCTATCTATCTATTCATTTATCTATCTATTTATTTACTTTTTATTTATTTATTTACTTATTTATTAATTATCAACTTCCATATAGATGGACTCCCACAGAGAAGTCTCCTGTCAAGGAATTCAATAATGGGAGGGGCCAGGCCCAAATTGAACAGGATGGCTTCAGATGGCAAAATATTCTGAAAAATGGGAAATGGCATGAGAGGGATAAGTACTGCCACGGAGGGTAGCAATGCCTGAGCTGAGGGTTCAGTAGTAGGATGGAGCTGGTGGTGGGAACAGAGCTGCAGGCTGAATGGGCTGAGGGTTAGTGTGTCTCAAGTGGGCACAGTACCCCTGCACTGACACACAGGAGGCACTATAGCCCGAGTACAGGGAGGAATGGGGGATGGCACAAGATGTGGCCAGGTAAAACCTGGCACTTTATTAGAGGAGAAAGATGCAATTTAAAAAGATGACTGCTGTGCAGAGCGGGTGGGACGGGGCAAGAGCAACAGGGAAACCAGAGAGGAGGCTTAGGGCTCCTCTGTGCAGGTTAATGTGATCACGTGAGTAAGGAATCTAGCACTGTCCCGGTGTGTAGCAGCTCTCGTCTAAATAATTTATGTACTCATCATTTCCCTGGATCCTGTGGTTCCTGCCCACAACAGAGGCTAAGTGTTCACCCAGATTGACTTCATTTGTCTTCCTGCGCAAGACTGCCAGCAAATGAGCAGGACTGACTCCTTGCACTTGCTGGCACGTGAGAAAGTGATGCAGCTATACCACACGATTCTTCCTGTCTCCTGTTCATTGCCATCTGCTGCCACCAGCTCCTGCTGCACTGCAGAGGGTTAGTGGAGTAGTTGGAAAGCTGAGTTGTGAGATTAACTATGTTGGGCAAAGCAGGCTTCTTTACAGGAGCCCCTCTCCAGACCATGCGTGTGTATTGTGTGTCCTCAGGCAGAGCTGACATCCCCGAACCTGATTTCAGGAGGATAAGGCACAGCCAACACGCTTCGGAAAACTCTTTGGAACTGTGGTTAGGTAACTATTAGTGTCTTTTGTTTAAAAAAGTCAGACTGTCCCTAGTTATATTAATAGGATTCCTGGAAAGACCTGTTTGGGGGCAGGGAAATGACTGCAGCTGAGAGAGAGCGGCATGCTTAGGAGGTAATTACAGGGGCAGTCTCAAAGGTCCCCACCAGGAAGGGTTGAAGCCCCAGGCCTCAGCATCTGGCTTGGCTAGAGGTTTGGATTCCAGGAAGGGACTGCCTGATAGATCTCCCCTCTTCCCTACTGTGCCCTGCCATCAGTGTTGAGAAGTCTAGGTTACCTGTGATCAGATCATTTACTATAGTTCACTTTGCCAATACCGTGCTAGCGACTTGGGTCGTTTCTACTTTCCTCCCATTCTGGACAATGCTGTGATGCCTGTCACTGTGCACACAAAAAGCTTGGGGTTGTTTCTAGATATAGAACTGTTGGGTTAAAGAATATAAACATTTTAAAGTTCAATGGTGCATATTGTCAGCTTTCTTTAAAAGGAAAAAAAGTACCATTGTTTTAGATTTGTAGTGTTGGGAAATGAATATGTACCACACCTCTGCCAGCCCTGGGAATTTGTGACACACTGTTTCAAAAAGGAATTCAAATTGGATGAAATTACTTGTTTCCAGCTGGGGAGATTCTGGACTCTATAAAGCAGGGGGAGATTTGGCAGGCTATCTGGATGAGTGAAGTAACTGGTTTAGTCATCTGGAGAAATCTGAGTCTAAAGCAATCCCACTTGCATAAACCATGCTGAGTGGCAGCCATGTCCCCAGATGCTCACTGATTTCCTCTGACAGCTGAGGCACAAAGCCAAAGACACCCAGTATGAGTCTTTTGTAGCCCACTTCCCCTCTTTTTAACCACTATACTATTTATAGGAGAGAGAAAATGTATAGTAACTTCAGTGCAAGTCTTGGGATGACTTTACCTGTTCTCAAGTTTCATGTGTAATTTTGCAGGGTTAGTTTTGTGTATGCACAAATACATAACACTATATATGTGTTGCCAGGTGGGGATAAAGGAAGACATCTTTTAAGTTAAAAAAAAAAAAATCAAACTAAACAACAGTATCTGTCCTCTTCCAAAGAGAGAAGAACCTCTGGGTGCGCTTCCAGCTCTCTGTTGTGTACTGGCAGATGATTTGCTTGCGAATTGTCTTCCAAATGAAGACTGGGATGGCATGCTCTGGGCCCTTCACTGAGAGCTAGCTCATCAGAAACTACACTATAAATTATTACCTTCAAATCTTATTTTGTGTTTATTATAATCTACAGAGTAGCAGGGATGAGCCTCAAATGTGGCCATGTGGAAGAGGAAAACATCCCACCCTTCGCCATGAGTGAGGGTAACCCAGGCCTCACTTGTCAGAGCATTTGGTATGGGTTGCCTCTTCAAATAGTGGTCAGGTTATCAGATTAATTGTGACCTCCCTCCCCCATCGCTGAGAGTCAAGAAAAGGCCCTCACATTAAACAGTGGTCATGAGGAAATCAGACATTCAACCCTCCTTTTCCTGTCACAGCTTTTCACACTCTGGGTCTACTTCTGTGCTCCTATAACCTTCCTGTTAGGTCTTGGACCTTGAAGCTGCCACTCTCAAATCAAGCCACACCCCCTTGCAGCTGACAGGCCCTTGCTGTGAAGGTTAGAGGACACAGATCTTAAGGTATGGGTTAGGAGAACAAGCTCAGCCTCTCTATAGCTATAAGATGAATGTATGGGTCTATCAGTATCTAGCACCTTGCCATATAGGCTGTGATACACTAAATCATGAGATAGGAAGCTTCCCACCATTTCCTGAAAACCTAGAAGGGTCAGAAAATCTCCTTGGTGGGAAATTGCTCTGGAGGATTTCCGTGTCCATCCCAATGCTGTACATGAGGGCTCTCCCTGCCTATATCCATGCTTTACGTAAGGGCTTTCTCTTCTGCTCTTTCAAACTATTAATCCTGGCATTCTCAGAATGCTCACAATGCCCACTTCAAGGGCTGATCATGGTCTCATGGTTGTGAGTCTTGCTCTTCTAATAAAGCTCATTCTTAAGGTTAATTGGTCTCAACTTCCTTCTCCATGAACCACCGTGGTGGGCTAAATGAAAATGGCCCCTTAGACTTGTATATTTGAATGCTTGGTCCAAGTTAGTGGAACTGTTTGGAAAGGATTAGGAGGTGCAGCCTTGTTGGAGGAGGTGTGTCACTGGGGGTGGCTTTGAGGTTTCAAAAGCCCATTGGAAGCCTAGTCTTTCTCTTTTTACCTGCAACTTTAGGATCAGATGTGAGCCCTCGTGTGCCATGCTTGCCTGCCTACTGCCATTCTCCCTGTCATAATGATCATGGACTAACCCTCTGAAACTGTAAGCAAGTCCCTAGTTATTTTCATTTATACAAATTATATTGGTCATAGTATCGCTTCACAACAATAGAATAGTAACTAAGACAACCACTAAAACTAAATCAATTGTCTTTGCCTCAGGTTACGGGCCATCCCTCACCTCCAGTATCCCAAAACCCCTGGGACTGGTTACTCCCTATACTGTTCATGATTCAAAATCCAGCATTATTGGCAAAACCTTTGCATCCTTACTATCCCAATCAAAAGGGTTGCATTTTGTTTATCTGAAGGAAACCTCATAAAAGATGAGTTTAGCTCTACTCTGGCACTGGAGGAGGGCCAGGAAGGCCATGACCTCGCTGTCTAGTAGTCCTGTTGGGAACTAGCATCAGCTGTCTCTGACTTGCCCTCCACACACAGAAGACAGGGAGGTCTTTACAGATCAAGCAACCCTAAGAGAATGGTTCCAGGTCAGGGGTGACCAAAGATCCCAGACAACTCCCAGGAGAGTTTCTTGTTGTGTGTCTTTAAACTGGGTCAAAGCATCTTGTTACTTAGGAATGAAAGCTCACAGGTACCTGCAGGTATCTCATGAAGGACTCTGGGTCAGACTGAGGCAGCCTAGGTTTTTCCATAGACTGAGTGTAGGCAAGACATTTCTTGTCTGTGTGCTCCAATTCCTTTGAGTCATCAGTTTCCCAGGCACCAGCTCACAAACCAACTCTAGAAGAATTACGAAACTCTCAGAAACTCAGATTCCTGGTCCAGCAAATCTGGAGAGGGGCCTAGGGCTCAGTGTCTGTTTGCATTGGATTCTGGAAAAATTCAAACTGTAAAGAAGGAGAAAGAACAGCACAGTGGATCCGGTCATTCAGAGCCACTTTGATCTGTGTGATTCCCAGACAGGACTGTAATTGCGTGTCTGTCAGCATGCTTGTTCACAAGGTACGCAATGGAAAGCCCATGATTCCATAGCACCCCACAGAAGGTTACAGGTGACCTCTTGGTGTCATCAGGAGTATTGGCAGTGTTCACAAATTCACAATTGTCTTATAAACTTTTCCTTTTTTCCTTTGAAGCTCAAAACAGGTCCATTCATGCATGAATATAGCTCTCAAATATTTTTAGTCCATTGATTTAGTCCATGTGGCCCAGTTTCAGTTTTCTGTAAAGAAACAGGATCGTTTTAGATCGACCCACAATCTGAGTTTTGTCAACTGTACTCACCTTCGTTTTACTTCCTGAAAATACGTAATTTGACCTGGAGTCTAGGTTGGACTTAAGTTTAAGCATTTTGACATGATTATATGACAGAAGATCGTGTGTAGTTCCTCAGGGGCACATGATGTCTGCCTGTGTCTCTGTGGCATGAGCAACTGTTGATGCCTGAGTCCACTAATTTTTTTTGGGGGGGGGGAGTTGCAACTGGTCATTGCCTTTTCACTGATTAGCAGAGAAACTTCCTCTTGTTGACTATCTGCGTACCCCACAGTGCAGTTCATTGCTGACTGGCAGCCTAAATGCTGGATTCTCTCCTTTAGTTTTCAAAGTCACTCTGGTGCTGGCTCTCACTATTGTCCTCCAAAGTGGCCACTGTGCATCATGTAACCTCCTCGATTCTGATGTATTTGGTGGGCTTTAGTTCTTCACATTCTTATCCTTCCAATTCATCCCTTTGGCCAGTGGCAGCCTCTTCAAGCTGCTGCTGAGTACTTTGATAGATAACATTGCTTTTTCAGAACTTCCTACTTTTTAGAAATAACAAATCTCCAAGACCCTCTTGTATACTTCTACTCCAGGCTTGAAATGTCCATTTCTCCAAGGAGCTTTAGTGGGACTCATTATTAAAAAGACTCTTCAGAAGGTGCCAGGTGTCACCCTCTGTCCTACACACACACACACACACACACACACACACACACACACACACACACACACACACACACCCCTCCCCAGGTGATTCTGACAGGACATCACGTTTAAGGACTGTTGGATTAGATCTGAGGTTCCTTCCTACTCCATCCTATTCCAGAATGCTGTTGCTATCTTTCTTGCTAACTGACTGCAAACAACGTAGTTTAAATTATCTTTTAAACATTTATATAAGCCCAAACTTATATATGTGACTTACATTCTTTTTCTTTGCTTATTGCACTGTCAATTGATATATCCTTTTTAAAAAGAAGTGTGGGTATATATTCCATATCCTAGTCATTCTCTGATCTGGAAGTCCCACTTTTAAAAGGTAGGTCTAAGGAAAGAATAGAAAAAAATATAGAAAAAGTATCAGAGTTTCATTTGGAATCTGTAAGACAAAAACAAAAATCCCATAGAAACATGTAGTTCAAACATCCAAAAACGGAAGTGGTTTGGTAGAATGCTGAGAAGTTGCTGGGAAGAATATTTTGAGGCCATTAAATAATGCCTAGGAGAACTATACTGCCAGATGCAGGATTATATTTACAGTGCTATAATATGCATATGAAAAACTTTAAATGGTATATATCAAAGTGATAGCAGTATGTTAACATATACATAGATGATTTCTCCCCATCCTACCTTCTTTTTTTTAAGCAAATGAGTTAAATATGGATTTTAAAATTCTATAAGTTCTTTTTATTTATTTACTGACTTTGTCATTTGGAAAGAACAGGTGTGTGGGATGGGAACACAGAGCACACACAAGAGGCGTCACGAGGCAGGTGACAGTGAGAGAGAAGGTTCAACACTGGGCAGAGAAGGGCCAGGGTGCTGCTGCTGCTGCTGCTGCTGCCTCCTCTGTGCTCACACACAGCTCTGCTACAAGTGTGGCTTTGACTCTACAGTGTCTTATTGTCCCCATTGGGTGTCACAGGCATACTGTCCCTGGGGAGTATTGAGGAATGGTTTTTTGCCTCAAAGATCTCTGTTGCGTGGGTTAGAAGTGGGACGGCTGTCCAGCCTAGCACAGGAAAGCATTTGGTGGTGAAGGGATGGATTAAACACTGGGGCTTGTCCTTTAGTGATGAGATATTGAACACATTCTCCAGGGTCGTGTTTCTCTGTGTTACACTCTTAACATCTAGAACCCCTCCCCTCCATTTTCTCTATCTAGACTGGAGCTGATACCTGAGGCAAAGCTCCGTTGGGGGTGGGGGGTGGGGAGAAGCCCACATCCTGCCACCAGTTTACCCTTCTGTTTGACTCAACTTCATGGCAAATCCTCAAGGGCACACACCTCTCCATTTTCTGTCTTGGCAAGAGGGTGTGAGGCTGTGAGGCTGGGAAGGCAAGGAGGAAGCCCATCAGAGGGTTGGAGATAGCAGGCTGAGACTTCCTGGCTTCCTTCACCAGGCACCCCGTGGGCTTTGAACGCCAGGGCAGGTTTTGAATAAGGGCATGATTTAAACTGACCTGCAACTTAGGAGAACCACGTGCAGTGTATTTTGAGAGCTGACTGGGTGTTCTGGTACAGACCCAAAGTCCAAACATGAAAAGAAGACTCGGTCTGTTAACTTGGAGTGAAAAAATAAAATAAAATAAAGCAATAGATAGGAGACATATTTCATAAGTGCTTCTCATTTACATATTTTTATGAGGTTTCCATAGGAGTCTGCTTCTCGGGAGACCTGACATGTTGGAGAGGCAGCCTAGAGGAAGCCTGGGAGGTTTCAAGTTTAATTTCTTTTTTTTTTTTTTTTAATGATTATTTTGTTTTATGTGAATTGGTGTTTTGCCTGAATGTATGTCTGTGTGAGGGTGTTGGACCCCCTGGAATTGGAGCTACAGTTGTGAGCTACCATATGGGTGCTGGGAATGGAACCCAGGTCCTCTGGAAGAACAGCCAGTGCTCTTAACCTCTGAGCCATCTCTCCAACTCCTAAGTCTTAACTCCTTAAAATTTAATTAAAATTTTTTCATGTGTGTTATAGTTATATGTACTAGTCAGTACCTCATACCTGACCTCATGACCTCATACCCGACCAACCTTTGTTAAAAAAAAGATGTATTTATTTCTTTATTTGACTTTATATATATATGATGAGCCTTTACCTGCAGGTGTGTTTGTGTGCCCTGTGCATGCCTGATGCCCTCAGAGGCCAGAAGAGGGCATTGGATCAGCTGGAACTGGAGTTACAGACAGTTGTGAGCTGCCATGTGGGTGCTGGGAACTGAACCCAGGTCCTCTGGAAGAGCAGCCAGTGAGTGCTCTTAACCTCTGAGCCACCTCCAGCCCCCATGCCCAGCTTCGATGTGCCCATGCTTTCGTAGTGAGCACCTCCCTCACTGGCCCATCCCCTCCCTCCCTCTACACATCTAACTTGCTTTTTATCCTTCCTGTGCCTTGGATCTGAGTTCTTGTCGTTGCCTATAAATCTGCCTTGTTCTTTACCGACAGACATTTAACTTGTTTCCATTTTGTTTTATTACACGTGTGGTACAATGAACAGGCTTTGAGTATTGTAAGAACACTTCAAGGAATACATCCACAGAAAGAAAAATCCCTCAGGGTGGAATTGCTGTGTTCAAGAGTAGGAACATTACATTCTACAGTTTGACAGGCATTTAAATTTCCTTCCTCAAAAATACCAATACTTTTTTTTTTTAATGAGAGGAAAGGGCTAGGGTGCCGAGAAGGAGGGGTAGGGTAGAGGGGGAGAGAACCGATGTGTGAGGACACGAGGCAGGTGGTGCTGAGAAAGAACCAAGCCCTAAGAAGAAGGGCACATCTTTGATTAATACTCAATTGTCACGATACTGGAATTAATTTGTGAGTAATTGGCTCTGAAGTCTTTTTTTTCTTTCATTTTTCCTTGATACCCCCAAAGTCTGTAGCTCATCCTGGCAGAGGCTAAAATGGACAGAACTAGGTTTGGGGGTGGAGGTAATGTGCCCTGAGTCACAGTGAATGGACCTGGGCCCCTCCTGGACGGACTGGCTTCCTAAGGAGAGGGCTGTCCTCACAGTGCACTCATGGGATCTGAGGACCAGGGCACAGCTCGATTGGGTTGCTGGCAAGATCATTGATTGGAACACCACTAGATCTAGAGCATGGTCCCCAGACCAGGAGCAGCTGCAGCCATGGGAAAATGGTTATTCTTGGCCTGACTCCAGGCCTACAGAGCCTACAGACCCAGCAGTCAAGACCTGTCGGTGACCCTAAGAAGTGCTCTGTAGCAGAAGTTTCTCCAGTCCCACCCGGCCCTGCGGTCCCATAGCCGCTTATAAAAAATAATCATTCAGAGGCTTATATCAATTATCAAGTGTATGACCTATGGCAGGCTTCTTGCTAGCTAGCTCTTTATGTTAAATTAACCTATAACTATTAATCTATGTATCACCACATGTTCTGTGGCTTTACCTGCATCCCATTACATGTTGCTCCTTGGACAGTTCAGCTCCCCTCCCCCCTTCTCCTTTCACTATCTCCCTTGGATTTTCCCACCTGGCTCTATCCTGCCCTGCTATAGGCCAATGTAGCTTTATTTACTAACCAATGGGAACAGTATATATTCACAGCATACAGAAAGACATCCCACAGTAGTGCTCCAGTCTGAGAGCTAACCACCTATACCAGATTTCAGAGCAGATACAGCAGAGCTGATTTCCAGGAAAGCAGCTGTATTCTGCCCTTTCTGGGGCAGAAGTGACTTATGAACAGCACTCACCCCTCCCCTGCCTGGACCTCTCACTCCTGTTCCAGTGGGAAAGGGTGCTGTGGGTGTGCCAGGGTCTCCCAGGTGTACTGAGGTCTCCCAGGAGGTCAGCTTGCTCTTTTGCTTCTTCATCATGAATGTAATCTATTGGGCTAATAAAATGCCTTGTAGGCCTCATCCTGTAGGTCCCCTGGTAGATCCAAGATAGAGTCTCTAATAAACACTCCCCACATACAGGGATAAAGGGGAGCTGTGTGAAGAACAGCTTAAGGGAGTTAGTAATGGTGTGAGTCCTGCTTTGGAGGAGATAAAAGCCACTGTGCTCGCTAATAGCTTTACCATCGTATTTTAGAGTCCAGGAAGTTATACATATCAAAGGTAAATATCTTTGTCAGGAAAGGGGCCTCTTGGGATGCAGAGAATATGAGAATATTAGAACTGAAAAGGGCAGCTTGAGATGGTAATAAAGTCGTGTCTCATCTAGGAATAATATTGAAAAATGCTAACACAAATGATTGAAACTCTCAAAGGAGTTAGCCCATTGTGATGTGGCCTAGTAGAATAGGCCTGGGAGACACTGTGCAGAATGGAATTCCAGAGGCATGCTGGGCATGGTGGATGAGCCAGGACTGCATGTTTCCACCCTCTAGAGAGGGCAGATGCCATTGGAACTGGCAGCTGGAGCCCAAAGGTCACCTGTCCAGAGAAACTGACCATCTATTCTGAGTGGGTAGAGACCTTTCATTGCCCTCTGAGAAGGGGACACAGGCTGAGGGTAAATGTGGGGTGGCCATCCTCCCCTGCCACAGAGTGGAGGCAATCTCAGACCCTTGCAGAGGCTCGAGGCTATGTACCACTTCTGCCTGTATATCCATGCTGGGTGGAGGAACAGGACTCCTCCTCTTCCCACCTGCCTTTCCCTAAATTCTACTAGTACACATGAGCAGCCCTGTGCTGGGCCTCCTTCTGGAGGTGGGACGTTGGACAGACAGCCTGCAAAGCTAGAGAACAGACATCTTTTCTCTTCTCTGAGGTCCCCACTAGAGGTTGCCTGCAGAGATCACGAAGACGGTACCTCTGCCAGGCTCCCTCTGTGTATCCTATTTTAACACTTTCTTGGTATCACCTTCCCATAAAAAGGAACCTCTGAGTCGCCCTGAGGCCTTCTGGCCACAGCCACATCTGTGCCCACCAGAGATTCGTTGAGGGCAAGGGTGCATGGGTGACAGGCTGATTCACAGAAATTTCCCTAAGCTGCAGGTGAGAAAACAATAAAAACAGATGGGTTCAAGGTGTTGTAGAGGATGACAAAGGCTGGGCAGAGCAGAACTGGCTTTCCAAGCCTGATCAGGCAGGCAGCAGAGTAGTACTTTGGTCTGAGTGCCTAGTGCCTGGAGCGGCCGGCACTCCCTGCCTGGGATGCCTGCCCAGGGCCTCTTCTTGTTCCCCTTCAACGCATCTGCAGTGAGAGGGGACATGATCCTGTTGGAAGGGTTTGCAAACGTTTGTGGACATCTTGACCTTGTAATGTTGAAAAGACAGCTTTAATGAAGGACTCTGCTTGAGACACACCGCTTCACGCCCCCACCCCTCCCCCGGTGACCTTTTCTTCCGAGAACAGGCTTCTGTTAGCAGCTTTTCCTCCTCCTGGACTCATTCTTCTCGACACGATTAACAACAGGTCCCTAGCTTCTGCTGCTGATGCTGCGATTGGAGGCTCTAGCCGATGAGCAGCAAACAACTTGCACGATGAATTCCTAGGTGGGGTCCTGCAGTGAGCGAGCTCAGCAGCAAGGAAGAGGTATAAGGCGGCGGGAAAACATCCGCACCGTGATACAGGCAGGGGCCGCTGAAACAAGGATGCCTTGCTGCGCGCTGTAGCTCGCCTCACTGGACCGGGGCAGACGCCCTTCCCTTCTCCTAGCTAGGGCCCATCAGTCCTGAAGTGCAAGCAGGCTGCTGCAGGGCTGCATTCCCACTTACTGCCAGAAGGAACTGCAGCTTGGATATGCATGTTTAATAGAGTCTTTTCTCCTCTGCCTCTGACATTTGTATTCTCTTCTGTAAAATAAGCTGGGTCAAAACCACTTGTTTCATCCACATCGCTTAACAGTGCCACAGGCCGGCTTTCATTTTTAGAAGTGATTTTTTTTTTTTTTAAAAAGAGAATTCAGTAAATAATTTAGTGTTAGCAGGTGCACACGTTAGGTGAAAAAGCAAGGCACAGTGACCCCCGGGGCTTGACACTGTACAAATTAGGGTTGTTGCCTGCGTATAACAGTCACTATTGTGTGCTTCCTGTTGACAGTTACTTAGTGTATCCTAGAATCATTAGGAAATCGGCAAGCCTGGCTGAGAGCACGGCAGAGTCCCAGGCACTAGCAGCAGTGACTCTCAAGGCCACCATTTGTTTGATACTCTGCTATCCCCGTCTCTGCACTGGAGACCAGACAGGCTGAGGTCAAAGGCTAGACCCTGGGATGCAAAGAAACCAGGAACTTCTCAGCCCCTTTGGTCTTATTGCGTGGGGGAGGGGTGGATTCTGCTCTCATGTTGATGATGTTTCCCCACGAGACAGGTTTTGGTTTCTGGCGAAGTGTCTTTCTTTGCAAATCTTTCCCCCATTTCTTTCTTGAGTTGATAACTCATTGCATTTCTTATTCTTCTTTCCAAGAAGTTTTTGTTTTTTGTTTTTCATTTATATTGGGGGATTTCTGGAAAAACGATGAATAGCTTAAGACTAGATTCAGTTAATTGCCTAACCATACGGCTAATATTAGGCATATTTATTTCTCATATTAAAATGTTTATTGTGAGCAGTATATTATGTAGGGTTATGTGGAAATGTCTGGTGTGCGTACACCCCTGGATGCCTTGATCTTTCATTTTTATTGAGTAATTGGAAATAAAAGGATCTTATTTGGTGCATTTTGATTTTTTAAAGAAAGATAATGTTCAAAAGGCATAACCTCAAAGAACTAAGGCGCAGTCTCTCAACTGGAGCCCATTATTTGAATTTGTACTTTTAATAGAAACATTTAACTCAGAATTCATTGATCTAGAATTTCAGCCCACTTGCTTTAAACTGCACAATT
The DNA here is from genome assembly GCF_049852395.1 of Peromyscus maniculatus bairdii. Classification (NCBI taxonomy): domain Eukaryota; kingdom Metazoa; phylum Chordata; class Mammalia; order Rodentia; family Cricetidae; genus Peromyscus; species Peromyscus maniculatus. Next base: position 92,917,987 of record NC_134858.1, on the reverse strand, counting down.
GGTTTTTCCTTACCACATCTGCTGAAATGTATTGAACATTCACTACAACCTGTCATTAGGGAGACGTGGAAAGATCCAGCCTCGAAGCATTTGCTAAGTGAGTTGGCCTCTGGAGCTTCTCTGCTTAGCCGCTGAACTCCAAGGAGGGCCAGGACTGCTTAACCCGAGCCTGCAGAGAAACCAGGTGAGGACCTCCCCGCTTGATTTCCGGTTTGCTAACCTGCTCAGGCAGCTGCAAGGGCTTTCCTCATGCTTCTGTCTCAGCCTTTCCCAATGCCTTACATCCTGTGCCTGCTCCCAACACCCATGCTTCGTTTCCTTCCTTCTGTCCTGTGCACAGACCGACTGTGAATCATTTTCATGACCGTTCCCATCTTCGGCATCATCCACACCTCACAACTTGCCATGTGTCATGCTTAAGCTAGCTTTTAAGGTTTCCAAAGCAAATAATACTGCATAAATGCAAGTCCAAGAAAAAAAAAAAAAAGAAAGACATATGAATTCAGAAATGGAATGATGTGAAAACCCATACAGCTACTGTCTGCAGAGCGACTCTTGGCTCAGAGCATCCCTTCCGAACCCAGAAGACCAGCCTCTCCCCATCTCAGAACATATTCACTTTATGCATGCACGTGCACCAACAGCCAAGGGGTGCGCAGGGGACCTGAACGTGTTGATAGGAACTCCTCCCTGGAATATGAATCCACGGTGACATACAGGCAGACAACACTTGACTGTCGTTCGTGCCAGTGGCTGACTTCCCGACTCTGCCCCTCATGAGCTTGACTCCTCTGTCTTCTTCTCTGCCCGGTAAGGTGACCTCTCCCCATAGCACCTTAATAGAATCTATTTCTATCTGCCAATGAACTCAGTTCCTGTTCTGACTGATATACTCTTGACAGGGTTTTGGGGAGACACAAGCCAGTGGGATGTCTCTCAGCAGTAGACAAAAAAACCACATTTTCAATTAATAATTATAAGTAAAGCACATTGAATAGTATAAAATTATAAACAGTACATGAAGCCCACAGTGTCATGGGTGTTGTTGATTAGAAAGACTGAAAAATTCATGTATTCAAGTTAGAAAAATGTTATTTTGAAGGAAATCATGAAGTGATAGTATGGACATCTCTGGCTGTAGGGGGAAATACAGATTTAATGGATGAAGGTCATGGGGCACCACCACAGTTACATTGAAAAGAAAACTCTAGATTTGGGTTTAGGGAAGTTCTCTGAACCACTGTCAGGGTCAGGAATGTGAAGAGAGACCGGAGGCAGTGAAAACTGGGGAGACCTTCTGCCGTGGCTTCGGGGGAGTCCAAGGTTCAGAGTTGAGCTAGGATGAGCTTCTTTGAGCCCCCCAGATGACCCTTCACACACTCCTTTGTTTGGTGCTGAGAATTCAGTGCGGGACCTCATGGATGGTGAATCTCGGTTGTCAGTTTCATTCTATCTGGAATCAACTAAGAGGCATGTGTATGGGCACACCTGGAGGGACTTTCTTGATCAGTTAATTGAAGTGGGAAGACTCATCCTAAATGCGGGCTATACCTCCTGTGGCAGCAGACAGAAGGAGGTCCAAGGGAAAATCTTTTGGTTTCTGCCTTGGTGCCTCCCCATCTCGCTGGGCAGTTCAGTTAACCTGCTCGTGACATCATCAGCTCTGGTGCTGCCACCACCGCTGAATTCCTTCACTGGTAACAACTTAGCATTTCTGGGCTTCCGATCTGAGGACCAGTGGCTCTCCAGGAATCCTTCAGGCCTCCAGCACCAGATTGGGACTCTTGAGGTACCCAGCCTTGTGGACTCGGCAGGTACCAGATTCTTAGCCTCTTCAGTGTAAAGACAGCCATTCTGGACTATCTAGAATGTACTGGGCAAGCCGCTCTAACAGAGTCTATTTTAACATACATTCATTCTCTTGGTTCTTCTCTTCTAGAGAACCCTGATTAACATGCTAGCTAAATGCTCAGCCACGCAACTACACTTTATCCCTACTGTCTCCCTTCTTGAAGATATAGCACAACCAGCTGAGGCAGGGTGGAGAAAGATGCTCAGGGAACCTGACCCTTCTCTCTTCCCTTTTTCCTCACCTCCTTTCTTCCCTTGTCATTTTGTGTTCTCTGGCTACTCCCATCCCCAGATGAAGCCTTTATGGCTTTGCTGCCTGAACAGTCAAAGGTAGTCATTATGCCAAGTGTGGGGCTCTGAAGTCACTTTGCTCCCAATGAAGGGATGGATGTGGAATGGAGACCCTGGGGTGGTTTGAATGAGATATGTCCCCATAGGCTCAGGTCCTTGATCACTGAGTCTCCAGTGGGTGATGCTGGTTTTGGCAGCATTGGGAGGTGGTGGTGGGGGGTCGTTATGGAACCTTTAGGAGCTGGAGCCTTGGTGGAGGAAGTAGTCACTGGGGATGGCTTTGAGAATTCATAGCTGTTAGTTATTTAGCTGCGTTGTGTTCTTACCCTGCAAGGAAGTGTCACGAAACATGACAGAATCCGCTTATAAGAGTTTATTAGAGATAAAGGGATAGAGAGTGCAGGCCTGTGGGAGAGACACGTGCGTGGAGAAGAGGAAGAGAGAGAGAGAGAACCGGGAATATGGCGCTCCGCTTTAAAACCGGCTGGGGGTGTGGCCAGGTCACATCACTACTCCACGTGTGTGTGTAGATCACATGGTCACATTGCGCGCTTACGTGGCCATGAAACGTCACGGATCCTGGTTACTCGAGACGCCTTGACCCGGAAATGGCTATCTTGACCTGGAACTGGCTAGGCGGAGGTGTCCAGGTCCGCCGGGTATCCTGGTTACGAGAGACGCCCTGACCCGGAAATGCCTATCCTGACTTGGAATTGGCTAGGCGGAAGTGTCCGCCTGGTATATGCGACCGTAGGGGCGTGTTGTGAACCCTTCAATAGCCTCATCCAACTTCTAGTTCATTTTCTCTACCTGTTTGTGGTTGAAGATGTGATCACTCAGCTTCCTGCGATGCTGGCCGGCTTCCATTTCTCCCTGCCGTGATGGACTCTCCCTCTGGAACTTTAAGACCAAATAAACTCTCTCTCCTATGAATTTCCTTAGTCATGATGTGATATTTGGGACAGAAGTAACAGTTTTGGAGTGAGATTCTTATACTATAAGGCATATTGTGTATATTATTTAGAGTTCAAGCACAAACAGTTACTCCCCCCTCCCCATGCCCCAGACAGGGTTTCTCTGTGTAACAGCTCTGGCTGTCCTGGTACTTGCTCTGTAGACCAGGCTGGCCTTGAACTCAGAGATTTACCTTCCTCTATCTCCCAAGTACTGGGATTAAGGGCATGTGCCATCACTGCCCAGATAACTTCCTTTTTTTTTTTTTAAAGAGAAAAACTTGTGAGATTTTATTTGATCTTTTACACTAAACTAATTAAAGGTTTTTAAAGATGAGTGAGTTAACAATCTGGTGAAGTCCATGAAGCTTTCTGTTCACTATGCTCCTATCCACTGCCTTGAAAAAGTAGTCCCAAAGACTACAAATGCCATGAAGGCGAGTGTTCTTCTTTGAACTAAAAGAATTCTGCAAGGAAGATACAGCTGTGGTAAAAGAATACATTTCAAACATATAAAGGAGTGAAAAATGGAAACGAAAAGCTTCCTTCAGCTACTGGAGTTATCCCCAGAGCAAATACTGTAAGTAGTTTCTGTCCTAAATTCTTCCAGCATTTACCATCATAAATTGATGAAATATGTTTGTGCTTCTATTTCTTGATTTATGAGCCTTAAATGGGAACTTTTAATTTCCCTCTACCAAGAAGGAAGGCTCAGAGGACAATGGCGGTGGATCTGAGGGAAGTACAGGGATAGATGTGCGGATGAGAAGGTCAAGCAGAGCCTATTAAATTTCTTCTTTAGTTTAAATAAAAAAAAAATAAAAAGGAAGTACCCTTTAGCTCATGAGTACCCCTGCTGAAACTGACAGTCATCTGCGATGATTATTACGGGGTCCTCTCTCCCCCTCCACTGTCTCTCTCCATTCATGCCTGTCATTATCACAGCACCGTGTTTTCCTAAAGACTGTGTTCTACCTGTAGTTCAAACACAGACCTCCATCCTGTCTTCACTCGGAATGTGAAAACCTGTCAACGCCTTTGTAAAAATGCTGGTATGTAAGTATCGGCCGCCAGAGCCAGCTGTGCCTTGAAGCAGGTAGAAGAAGATAGTCAATCCTAAAGAACCTTCCAGGCAGGGTGTGGCTCAGGGTTAGTTAGAACACTTGCCTATGGGCACGAGTTAAAGTCCTATCGCTGCAAAGTGTGAAACAAAAGAAACAAGAAAAAAACGTGATCAAGGATTAAAACAAAACAGAACAACACCCATCTTTGCTGCTGGAGACTTTCCCCAAATTCTCGGCTCAGTGAATTTTCTCTTAAACTTTCTTTCACTTCCATAAGCTTGTGTTCGATTGCATCGTGTGTGCATTGTTTTAGCTCATTGAGCTTTGCTCACTTAGTTCTTTCAGCTAAGATATAGAGTAAATCTTTTGGTTTTTAATTGGAAATATATTTTACTCTAATACTTGACTCATTATTTACCAAGGCATAATATTCTTGGTAGGAAATAAGTGTCCATTAGATTATTGAGTCAGCCCTTCTTCCCAACTGATGGTTTCTTCTCTTCAGGTACGATTGCATGGTTTTATTGGAATCACTATTTGATAGGTGTCAAATTTCCTGAATGTATTTTTCATGCCTCTACTTTTCTTGCTGTGTTTTAATTCCTTCCTTCCTTCTTTCCTTTCTTTTTCTCTCTTTCTCTCTCTCTCTCTCTTTCCTCCCTCCCTCCTTCCCTCCCTCCCTAACTTCCTTCTTTCCCCCTCCTCCTCCTCCTTCTCTACCTCCTCCACCTCCTCCTCCTCCTCCTCTCACTATGTACCACTGGCTGACGTGGAACTCACTATGTACCCTGGACTGTCCTGGAGCTAGCAGAGATCTGCTTGCCTTTGCAACCTGAGTGCTGGGATTAAAGGCTTGTGCCACCACAGCAGCTTTGGTCATACTTTTTTCCCCCCTGAGACAATGTTTCTCTGTAACTTTGTGCCTTTCCTGGATCTCGCTCTGTAGACCAGGCTGGCCTTGAACTCACAGAGATCCACCTGCCTCTGCCTCCAGAGTTCTGGGATTAAAGGTGTGCGCTACCACCACCCAGCTCGTCATACATTTTAACTGCTGATCTCTCTCTCTCTTTTCAGACTGACCATTTCTTATAGCATCCAGTAGTTGGCATGAGTTTCCTCTTTAGATATCTGAGTTTTACTGAAAGGAAACCTGTGCTTTCAGGTAAATGGGTAGGGATCAAAGACAGGCTGATATAATGGGGACATTGACCAGAGAAGTCTGGCAGGTGTCCTGGGAGATTTCACTTGCCAGCATCAGGAGGGCTTCAGTGGCACCCACACACCTCTGTCCCAATCAGGGCAGCACTGCTGAGTCCTGACTGTCCCTGCTGTCACTGTTCCTGACTGTCCCTGCTGTCACTGTTCCTGAGTCCTGACTGTCCCTGCTGTCACTGTTCCTGAGTCCTGACTGTCCCTGCTGTCACTGTTCCTGAGTCCTGACTGTCCCTGCAGCCACTGTTCCAGAACAGCTCTTTGTGAAGACCTCACACACAGACACTCTGCCTTGACCATCTGGCCCCACCATTTCTTCTTTCTTTCCTTCTTATCCAAGTCCTTTCATAGGAACTTCCTCTAGTCTCTGGTCAACTATTAAAGGCTGCACCTTTCCTGGTAGCTAGGGAAGGGCATTGGGCAGGTACCCATATAGAGACCATCTTCAGGTGTAGCTGGAGAGTTTCTCTCCAGCTTCCGCCAAGGCCCCGCAGTCCCTCAGCCCACTTATAAAACAAACACACAGTTGCTTATATTATTTAAACTGTTTGGCCTAATGGCTCAGGTTTCTTGCTATCTGTTCTTCTATCTTAAATTAACCCGTTTCTATTAGTCTATAAGTTGCCATGTGGCTCGTGGCTTTTTGGTACTTTACATCTCGCTTGTCATGGCAGCAGCTGGCAGCGTGTCTCTGCCTCAGCCTCACCCTTCCACCTCCCAGAATTCTCCTCTCTCCTTGTCCCACCTACCCTATCTTTCCTGCCTGGCTACTGGCCAATCAGCATTTTATTTATCAACCAATCATAGCAACATATATTCACAGCATACAGGACATCCCACAGCATTCAGGAGCCAGGGGCTGTGAGATTTTCTTTAGTGTTAGTTCCACAGTCAAATGCCCGGTGAAAGCCCTTCCCACAACAAAGTGCATCAGGTACACCTATAGACTTATTTTTAAGGTAGCTGATATGTGTTGGTGTCTAGATGCCTAATTAGCAGGAGGAAGATGCTGCTTTTGCACATTCTTTGGCTAATTAGATCTGCTATGAAATCATTCACTTGATGGCCACCCTAATGAAGCCAATAAAGACCTCTTCTGAAGCAGTCTATTCTCCCTACCTTAAGCGCCGCACCTCACTCAGCAACACGGGCACCAGTGCTAACAGACTCATTATCTTCCAAATTCTGATGTCTGCATTCACGCTCTGTTGGCTTCATTAGATACAAAATAAAATCACTACCTATTAAAATTGCATTAAAGCACTAACTTAAACCGACAAAAGCTGAGGAACTTAGAGCCTGAGCTGCTGTTGGGCCTCCTGTATGTGGGAAACACCCACAATTTGCAGACTCCGTGGGCCCCACCTGGACTTTATAGCCTAAACTTGATTGCTTCCCTCAGCTGAACAGAGTTGCTGGTGAGAGGACAAGGGTTTTAGCTATCTGCAGCCCAATGCTACTTTAATGTTTCAGCGGTTATTTTCCGATTTCCAGAAGGAAGAGAGATTCTCTTTTTAAGTCTAACGCAGTGTTTTCCAAAAAGACCACTGACCGACAGGTTTCCTCCGTTGACAGCTTAAGGCTGCTTATAAAAGGGCAGTCAAGAGGCTGTGCTCCTCCTGTCCTGTCAAATTGGTGTCACCAAGATTTAAAAAGCACAAAACAAACGTACGCTAAACCATCTTGTTTCTTATATTTTAAAAGGGGGCAGGAATTTAAATGCTCAAAAGCAGCATGTGAGTCTGCCTCTTCAGGGGAGTGGCAGAGGGAGAGATTTGGAAAAACTCAGCTGGCAGTTACAGAAGGAGAAAGATACAGGTGGAGAGCAGAATGCTGCCCCAAACAAACCCATAGCTAGATTAACCTGTGATCTTGGCTCAGTTGCTGTGGGTGTTAGTTTTCCTACCTAGGAGTGGACTCGTGGCACCATATTGTAAAATGCTCCTCTCATAAGCCAGTTTACCTATGTGCATGCATGCATGCTTGCGTGTGTGTGTGTGTGTGTGTGTGTGTGTGTGTGTGTGTGTGTGTGTGTGTGTGTGTGCTTTTAAAAAACTGCCCTCCAGCCAGGCATGAGTGGCAAACACTTGTGCTCCTAGTACTTGGAAGGTGAAGGCACAAGATTAGAAGTTCAAGGTTATGCTCAGCTACATATCGAGTTCAAAGCCAGCCTGAGATACCTCAGTCTTTGTTTAAAGAAACCAAGCTGGACAGTGGTGCACACCTCTAATTCCAGCACTCTACTCTGGAGTCAGAGGCAGGTGGATTTTGGTGAGGTCAAGGCCAGCTAGGGCTACACAGAAAAACCCTGTTTCAAAAAACAAAAACAAAACAAAACAAAAAAGAGAAAGAAAGAAAAACCAAAACAAATCAAAAACACAAACCAAGCAAGAAGCTGCCCTCCAAAAGAGCTGCCCACCCCTATAAATAGTACTGCTCAGCCATCACAGATTTTTTTTTATAATATGTTGTATTCTGTTATTTTGAGATGTTCTATGAGCTATTATGTCTGATTGCTTTTCTTTTCTTTTTTTTAAATTTTTATTTTTTTAAATTACACTCATGATATTAATCACATTTGTGGTATTCATAGATTACATTCACAGTATTCATTCAATTATATATATATATATATATGTATATATATTTTAAATGTCAAATGTCATTTATTGAAGGAGGGAGGAGGTCTTAAATATAGGCTTACAGCACAATGGGAGAACCCCGGAGGTCAGAAGTTCGCTACTGATGTTTTACAATCTTGCATCTAAGCTGTTAACACCCATTATTCAGGATACACAGACAAGGAACTTCCCTTAAGCATTCAGGAGAGTGGAACTTGGCAGGGAATTAGCATAGGGAGGATATCAAGGTCAAGGTCCTCAAGCAAGGCAACAGTTACCCAAAATGGGGGCCAGGGACCTACAGGTCCCCCTTTTATTAAAAAATGAGCTTCTGACTTGGGTTGCGTGGGATGTCAGCAGGTCACCTTACCCGTCATGGAGACGCCTGCCCAGGCCACACAGGCGCTCTGTCTTAGGTTGGTGAGTGCCCCCAGGTATTACCCGTTTCTGAACACTCATTATTATACAGGTTCAATCGTGTGTGAGCTGCAGAGTTAACTGCTACCAAAGATCTCAAAGTGGCACTGGGCTTGCAATCTGGTGTTCAACACAGAAAAGACCAACAGAGGTCCTATCTCACCCATAGCCAGTAGGTTAAAGGCAACTGAGCCATTCCCTTCCTAAATGAGCCGTACTGTACGTTGGAGTCCTTGTAAGATAGTATCCCAAAAGCAACTGGAACTTGAGTTTATAACTTTATAATTTTCAAAGCCAATCGAGATGTATATAACTACTGAATTAAATTTATCATGCCCAATAGAATGGAAGATTAGTTAACTGTGGTAGCTACTTTTGTTGCCAGGGTCTCCACTGTGCTAGCTGTAGTAAGCAATTATGAAATGGTAATCCCAGAAACAGTAGCAGTGGTGACCGCCATTGCTATAACAGCAACAGCAGCAGCAGCAATGTCAAATTCTCTTCTGAAGTGTGTGAACATCCATTGGCATGGATACAACTCCAGTAACATGAATCACCAAGGCCCATTTTTCTTGATCTCAGCACAACTTTAGCTGGCAGCTCTTCTGGAGAATCCAATCTCATGGCTACAGTTCCTAGGCTTACATTAATGCTTGCCAAAGCTGGCGATATTGGGCTCTCAATCTCCACTGGCATCAGAAGGGTAGATTTTTTCATGAAGACCCATTAGGTCTCTGTCATGTTGGGCTTCAGCAACAGTCACAGGGCGTGTTCAGTGCTCAGGAATCCAAAGAGGAACCTCATTGTCCTGAGGAAAGACATAAACAGAACCCCGGGGCCACACCAACACTAGATCGGGTCTCCTCCACATGCTAGTAGAAAGATCCTTCCATCGCTCCAGAGGGTGATTTGCAACAGGAGCCCTCCAGTGCTTATCTGCATCAGATACTCCAGCAGAATCCACTGATAAAAAATTTAAAATATATAAAGCAAGGGAAAGAATAGAATGTGGAGAGGAATGATGAGTCCCTAGTTCTCCCTTTTTTTACTTTAGTAAAATGTTTGTTTGTTTAATATTTCCAATTTTTCTTTTATTTTTCTTTATTTTTATTTGTTTAAAATTAATTAATTAATTATTTTTTCTACTATCAGCTTGATACAGTATGTATTCTTATCTTAATAGTGAGATGTTTCATTGAGGCTTGCTCAGTAATTGAGTAAAACTGAAATTTATTATAAGACACAGTCATCCTAGGGACCTCCATGCTATATATATATAGCCTCCATGGTTCTGTGGGTTGTAGTCTGTTCTTTATTTTATATCTAGAATCCACTTATGAGTGAGCACATACCATGTTTATCTTTCTGGGTTTGGGTTACCTCACTCAGGATGATTTTTTCTAGTTCCATCCATTTGCCTGCAAATTTCATGCTTTCATTGTTTTTCTCTGCTGAGTAGTACTCCACTGTGTATATATGTACCACATTTTCTTCATCCATTCTTCAGTTGACGGGCATCTAGGTTGTTTCCAGGTTCTGGCTATCACAAATAGTGCTACTATGAACATAGTTGAGCATGTATTTTTATGGTATGAATCAGCATTCCTTGGGTATATGCCCAAGAGTGGTACGTATGGCTGGGTCTTGAGGTAGTTTGATTCCTAATTTTCTGAGAAACCACCATACTGATTTCCACAGTGGTTGTACAAGTTTGCATTCCCACCAACAGTGAAGGAGTGTTCCCTTTGCTCCACATCCTCTCCAACATTGACTGTCACTGGTGTTTTTGATCGTAGCCATTCTGACAGGTGTAAGGTGGTATCTCAGAGTCGTTTTGATTTGCATTTCTCTGATGATTAAGGATGTTGAGCATTTCTTTAAATGTCTTTCATCCATTTGTGAGTCTTGTTTTGTGAATTCTCTGTTTAGCTATTTAGTCCATTTTTAATTGGATTGTTCAGTATTTTGATGTCTAGTTCCTTGAGTTCTTTATATACTGTGGAGATCAATCCTCTGTCAGATGTGGGGTTGGTGAAGATCTTTTCCCATTCTGTTGGCTGTCTTTTTGTCTTATTGACCGTGTCTTTCACCCTGCAAAAGCTTCTCAATTTTGAGAGGTCCCATTTATTAATTGTTGTGCTCTGGGTCTGTGCTGTTGGTGTTATATTTAGGAAATGGTCTCCTGTGCCAATGCATTCAAGAGTACTTCCTACTTTCTTTTCTATTAAGTTTAGTGTTACTGGATTTATGTTGAGGTCCTTGATTCACTTGGACTTGAGTTTTGTGCATGGTGACAGATATGGATCTATTTGTAATCTTTTACATATTGACATCCAGTTATGCCAGCATCATTTGTTGAAGATACTTTTTTTTTTTTCCATTGTATAGTTTTGGCTTCTTTGTCAAAAACCAAGTGTTCATATGTGCATGGATTAATGTCAGGGTCTTCAATTCGATTCCATTGGTCTGTATGTCGGTTTTTATACCAATAACAAGCTGTTTTTATTACTATAGCTCTATAGTAGAGTTTGAGGTCAGGGATGGTGATGTCTCCAGAGGTTGCTTTATCGTATAGGAGTCTTTTAGCTATCCTGGGTCTTTTGTTTTTCCATATGAAGTTGAGTATTTTTCTTTCCAAGTCTGTGAAGAAAGACTTTGCTTTTGGTAAGATTGCCAATTTTACTATGTTAATCCTACCTATCCATGAGCATGGGAGATCCTTCCCTTTTCTGATATCTTCTTCAATTTCTTTCTTTAGAGATTTAAAGTTCTTATCAAAAAGGTCCTTCACTTGTTTAGTTAGTGTTATCCCAAGGCATTTTATATTATTTGTGGCTATTGTAAAAGGTGATGTTTCTCTGACTTCTTTCTCAGCCCTTTTATCCTTTGTGTATAGGAGGGCTACTGATTTTTTTGAGGTGATCTTGTATCCTGCCACTTTACTGAAGGAGTTTATCAGCTGTAGGAGTTCCCTGGTAGAGTTTTTGGGGTCACTTATGTATACTATCATATCATCTGCAAATAGTGAAAGTTTGACTTCTTCCTTTCCGATTTGTATCCCTTTGATCTCCTTTTGTTGTCTTATTGCTCTAGCTAGAACTTCTAGTACTATATTGAATAAATATGGGGAGAGTGGACAGCCTTGTCTTGTTTCTGAATTTAGTGGTATCACTTTGAGTTTCTCTCTGTTTAATTTGATGTTTGCTGTTGGCTTGCTATAAATTGCCTTTATTATGTTTAGAAATGTTCTTTGTATTCCTGATCTTTCTAAGACCTTTATCATGAAGGGGTGTTGGATTTTGTCAAAGGCTTTTTCAGCATCTAATGAGATGATCATGTGATTTTTTTCTTTCAGTTTGTTTATATGGTGTATTACATTGACAAATTTTCATATGTTGAACCATCCTTGCATCCCTGGGATGAATCCTACTTGGTCGTGATGGATAATTTTTTTTGATGTATTCTTGGATTCGGTTTGCCAATATTTTGTTGAGTATTTTTGCATCAATGTTCATGAGGGAGATTGGTCTGTAGTTCTCTTTCTTTGTTGCATCTTTGTGTGGTTTGGGTATCAGGGTGATTGTAGCCTCATAAAAAGAGTTTGGTAGTGTTCCTTCTGTTTCTATTGTGTGGAATAATTTGAAGAGTATTGGTATTAGTTCTTCTTTAAAAGTCTGGTAGAATTCTGTACTGAAACCATCTGGTCCTTGGCTTTTTTTGGTTGGGAGACTTTTGATGACTGTTTCTATTTCTTTAGGGATTATTGGCCTATTTAAATGGTTTATCTGGTCTTGATTTAATTTTGGTATGTGGTATTTGTCCAGAAAATTGTCCATTTCTTCCTGGTTTTCCATTTTTGTGGAGTGCAGGTTTTTGAAGTATGATCTGATGATTCTCTGGATTTCCTCATTGTCTGTTGTTATGTCTCCCTTTTCATTTCTGATTTTGTTAATTTGGGTGCTCTCTCTTTGCCTTTTGGTTAATTTGGCTATGGGTTTGTCTATCTTGTTGATCTTTTCAAAGAACCAACTTTTTGTTTCATTGATTTTTTTTGTATTGTTCTCTTGTTTTCTATTTCATTGATTTCAGCCCTCAATTTGATTATTTCCTGGCTTCTATTTCTCCTGGGTGAGTCTGTTTCTTTTTGTTCTAGAGCTTTCAGTTGTGCTGTTAATTCATTGGTATGGGATTGCTCCATCTTCTTTATGTGTGCATTTAGAGCTATGAATTTTCCTCTTAGTACTGCTTTCATAGTGTCCCATAAGTTTGGGTATGTTGTACTTTCATTTTCATTGAATTCTAGGAAATCTTTAATTTCTTTCTTTATTTCTTCATTGACCTATTGATGTTTTAGGTGGGCATTATTCAGTTTCCATGAGTTTGTAGGCTTTCTATAATTTTTGTTGTTGAAGTCTAACTTTAAGGCATGGTGGTCCGATAAGATACAGGAGGTTATTCCAATTTTTTTTGTATCTGTTGAGATTTGTTTTGTGTCCAAGCATGTGGTCAATTTTTGAGAAGGTTCCATGGGGTGCTGAGAAGAAGGTATATTCTTTTGTGTTAGGATGGAATGTTCTGTAGATATCTATTAAGTCCATTTGAGTCATAACATCTGTTAGGTCCTTTATTTCTTTGTTAAGTTTCAGTCTGGTAGATCTGTCTTTTGGTGAGAGTGGTGTGTTGAAATCTCCTACTACTAATGTGTGGGGTTTGATGTGCGTTTTAAGCTTTAGTAGTGTTTCTTTTATGAATGTGTGTGCTTTTGTATTTGGGGCATAAATGTTTAAAATCAAGACTTCATCTTGGTGGATTTTTCCTGTGATAAATATGTAATGTCCATCCTGATCTCTTTTGATTGATTTTAGTTTGAAGTCTATTTTATTAGATATTAGGATAGCTACACCAGCTTGTTTCTTAGGTCCATTTGCTTGGAAAGCCTTTTCCCAGCCCTTTACTTGGAGGTAGTATCTGTTTCTTGTATGCAGCAGATGGATGGGTCCTGTTTTCTTATCCATTCTGTTAGCCTGTGTCTTTTTATAGGTGAGTTGAGACCATTGATATTGATGAATATTAATGACCAGTGATTGTTAATTCCTGTTATTTTTTGTGGTTGTGTTGTGTTGTTCTTCTTTGGTGTATATTGGTGTGGGATTATCTATTGCCTGAGTTTTCAAGGATGTGTTTAGCTTCTTTGGGTTGGATTTTCCCTTCTAGTGCTTTCTGTAGGGCTGGGTTTGTGGACAGGTATTGATTAAATCTGGTTTTATCATGGAATATTTTGTTTACTCCGCCTATGGAGATTGAGAGTTTTGCAGGGTAGAATAGTCTGGGTTAGCATCCATGGTCTCTTAGTGTCTGCATAGGATTTGTCCAGGACCTTCTAGCTTTCATAGTCTCTATTGAGAAGTCTGGTGTTATTCTGATGGGTTTGCCTTTATATGTTACTTGGTCTTTTTCCTTTGCAGCTCTTAATATTTTTTCTTTGTTCTGTGTGTTTAGTGTTTTGATTATTATGTGGCGAGGGGACTTTTTTTTTTTTTTTTTTTTTTGGATCCAGCCTATTTGGTGTTCTGTAAGCTTCTTGTATCTTCATAGGTATTTCTTTCTTTAGGTTAGGAAAGTTTTCTTCTATGATTTTGTTGAATATATTTTCTGTGACTTTGAGTTGGTATTCTTCTCCTTCTTCTATCCCTATTATTCTTAGGTTTGGTCTTTTCATGGTGTCCCAAATTTCTTGGACGTTTTGTGTTACGACTTTTTTGTCTTTAGTGTTTTCTTTGACTGATAAATCTATTTTCTCTATTGTGTCTTCAGTGTCAGAGATTCTCTGTTCCATCTCTTGCATTCAGTTGGTTATGCTTGTTTCTGTAGTTCCTGTTCATTTAGTCAGGATTTCTATTTCCAGCATTCCCTCGGCATGTGTTTTCTTTATTGTCTCAAATTCATTTTTCAGATCTTGGAATGTTTCTTTCATCTATTTAATTGCTTTTTCTTGTCTTTCTTTTATTTCTTCCAATTTTTTTGTTCATTTTTTCTTCCATTTCTTTAAGGGGATTTTTTATTTTCTCTTTAATGGAGTTTTTCATTTCCTCTTTAAGGGAATTTTTTATTTCTTCTTTAAGGGCCTCTATCATCTTCTTAAAGTCATTTTTAGGGTTGATTTCTTCTGTTTCTTCTTTCTTGGTATGTTCAGGTCTTGCAGGTGTAGAATCACTAGGTTCTGATGTTGCCATATGGGTCTTTATGTTGCTGCCTGTATTTTTGCACTGGCGTCTACTCATCTCTTCTTGTGCTCGGTGCAGGTGGTGACTGTGTCTGAGAGTGCCTCTCTTGTCTAATTTTTAGTCTTGGTTCACTAGGAGTTCTTGGTTAAATTGGTGCTGTTGGGCTGTTTCTTTGGGAGCAGCTGATCTCAGTCGGTGAGGGTATATACTTATGATTCTGGTGATCTGGTTTGTTGGCTGGGCAGCACCTACTTCTGTGTTCTCAGGTCACGTTTTGCTCATTCGTCAACTCCTCAACTGATCCTGTTTCCTCGGATGTCAAACTGTAGGGATCTGAATCCTCTCTCCGATGGATTTCAGCTGAGCAGGGTAGTCTCACCAACACCTCCAAGTTGTTGGGTTTTGCAGGATCAGCAGCTGGGCCCTGGTTGGTCTTAGACAGAGTGTTCTGATCTGTTCTGGTTCCATCCCACAGAGATAGCTTCTTCCCCGGGTTTTGGGATTAAAGGGGTCCCTGTTCCAAGCTCTTGATTAAGAGCTTGTTTTCACTAACTCTTCAGCGGGTAATAGCTCAGTTTCTGGTCTTTATTGCAACTGTGTTTTGGCTGCTACCCACTGGGCCTACCTGCCTCTGCCAGCCTCCGCCGCCGCTGGGCCTGTCTGCCTCTGCCAACCTCTGCCGGGCTGCCCCGGGCCAACCTGCCTCTGCTGGCCACTGCCACTGGGTCTGCCTGCCTCTGCTGGCTGCCGCCAGGCCAACCTGCCTCTGCTGGCCACCGCCACCGCTGCCGCTGCGCCTGTCTGCCTCTGCCCACAGATTGTTTTTAAAAGAATAAAGGCTCAGGGACTGGGGAGAGGGTTCAGTGAGCAAACTACTTAACCTGAGTCCATATCCCAAGCGTTACCATAAAAAGATCAGGCAGAGTGACATGTGCACATAATGTTGGCACTGCAGAGGCAAAGATAAGAGGATTCTAGGAATTTGCTGATCTCTCCGTCTAGCCTAACCAGGAAGCTCCAGGTTCAGTGTTAGAACTTGTCTCAAAAGGAAAAAAAAAGTGGAAAGCAATAGAGACAGACACTCAGTGTTGACCTCTGGCCTCCAGACACACACACACACACACACACACACACACACATACATACACACACACACACACACACACACACACACACACACACACACACATAAATACATACGTACACACATCTACACCACACATGCATAATACACAAAAGGAATAGAAGTTCCACGCTGGTACCTCTTCAGAGTTTCAACACACGCTGGACATCTGAATTTTCATATGAAATGTCCCGATTTGAAATGTTGACAGTTGTATTAAGTGAGGCTGCTGTGACGAAGGTCCCTCAGCATCTGATGATTCCAAGAGGATGGAAATCCAAGTTGGTGGGACAGCTGTGCTGCATACGGACACTCAGGGGCCAGTGTGGAATATTCCTTTATGCCGTGTGAATATATGTCATTGTGATTGTTTTAATAAAGAAGCTGATTGGTCTACAGCCAGGTAGAATAAGGTTAGGCTGGTGAACCAGACTAAGATAATGCTGGGAAAAAGAAGGAGGAGGGGTCTGAGAAGTCGCCAGCCAGACTCTGAAGAAGCAACGTGAAAAGTCCATAGATGAGGTAAATGAGCCTCGGGGCAGTACATAGCTTAATAGAAATGGGTTAATTTAAGTTATAAGAGCTAGCTAAAAACAAGTCTAAGCTATTGGCTGAGCATTTATTATTAATAGTAAGTCCCTGTTATTTGGAAACTGGCTGGAGGGACAGAAATGTCTGCCTCCAGGCCAAGGCTCCCATTTGCTGTGTGGCCTTCCCACAGAGTATTATCTTCTACTGAATCCTGGCTGTGCAGTAACTCTCTGGAGCTGGGTCAACCTTGAAGTAGGTGAGAGCTGAAGGAGGCCTCCAGACACACTCTTGGGAGCGGGGACTGCATACAGATGGACTTATTTGCTTTCTTAGCTTTGGACTTCGAGATCATTCCACTTATCTGCTATTAGAGAATGTTGTAATGTTTTAGCTAAGACTTTTAGACACAGCCTTTCTTTACAAGTTTCTGAAGTAGAATGTGCATCAGAGGCATTGGCTTTTCTACTTCCAGTTTCCTTTGTTTCCTTTTCTCTCTCCCTGTGTCCTCCTGTTTCTACTCTCTTCTCCCTCCCTCCCTTCCTTCTTTCATTTCCTTTTATCTCATAAAATAGGCTACATATAAGAGAACTATACAGAAAACATGCCCAGTAGTTCATACTGATGAACACTCACATATAACCAACTAATTATGCAAAGGAAACAACTCTCTAAATTTTAAATATTGTTTGTTTTATTTTTGAGATTATAATATAATTGCATCACTTCTCCCTTTCCTTTCCTTCCTCCAAACTCTTCTGTAGACCACCACCTCCCTTTACTATCTGATTTTGGTGGAAAGCACATTCTGTCTTTAGAAAAAAGAGTTTATTTCTTTATGTGTATAGGTGTTTGGCCTGCATGTATGTATGTGCACCACGTGCATGCCCGGTGCCCGCAGAGGTCAGAAGAGGCTGTCAGTCCCCTGGGACTGGAGTTACAGATGATTGTGAACCATCATGTGGGTGCTAGGACCTCAATCTGGGTCCTCTGCAAGAACAGCAAGTGCTTTTAACTGCTCAGCCACTTCTGCAGTCCCCAACAATCCTGCTTTTTAAGATATAATTTTCTACTTATGTGTACATATCAAACAACCTAACTAGTTTCACTTATTTGTGAAGTTTACACAAATGAGCAAATCCTCTTACCTTGTCTCCCTGTTTGATGTTCTCTCAGCTCTTCTTGGCCTTTATGTAATATGGCAAGTGGTGTGTTCATCTGAACAAGTGCTTTTGATGTTAGCAAAAGTGAAAACTACTGTTGAAGGATATAAAAATCCTTAAAAATGAGCCAAACACTTTTAAGAATTTTGTCATGCCACAGAAAATGAGCCTCCAGGAAGGTGACCATCGTTCACACCATGAGCTGATTATAAAAAGATCAAGGGATGGAAGGGACTATATATGTACTACATGTAGTTTGTTCTTTTTTTTTTTTTTTTGGTTTTTCGAGACAGGGTTTCTCTGTGTAGCTTTGCGCCTTTCCTGGAGCTCACTTGGTAGCCCAGGCTGGCCTCGAACTCACAGAGATCCGCCTGCCTCTGCCTCCCGAGTGCTGGGATTAAAGGCGTGCGCCACCAACGCCCGGCAGTTTGTTCTTTTAACAACTTCTCAAAAATATGTTGGATATATATATGAGTCATATTAAATTCTGGTGGTGGAATGGGTAGAAGGGCCAAGGCTACTGGGCTGCAGACTGTGTTTTCCCTTAGTAATGTACGGCATGTAGGGTACCTGCTATGAACTGACTTTGTTTCCCCTAATGCACAGAGTCAGGAATTAACTGGTATTTGGAGGTAAGGCCTTTGTGAAGAAAATAGTTGAGGTCATGAGTAAGGGGCTTTCATCGTGAAAAGTAGTGACTTTATTTGAAGAGGAGAGAAATGTCTTTTTTTTTAAACCACCTGAGAACATAGTAAGAAGACAGCCACCTGCAAGCCAGTGTTGTGGGATATTTGTATGTGGTGTGAAGGTGCATTGCTGTGATTGGTGTAATAAAAAGCTGAATGGCCAATAGGTAGGCAGGAGGTGTGGGTGGGATTTCCAGGAAGAAGAAAGAGAATAGGCACATGGAGGATGCCAGGAGACAGAGAGGAAACAGAAGGTACAAGATGGAGGAGAGGTAACACCATGTGACAGGATGTAGATTATTAAAAATGCGTTAATTTAAGTTGTAAGAGCTAGCTAAGAACAAGCCTATGCTATAGGCCAAGCTTTCACAATTAATGAAAAGTCTCTGTGTCATTATTTGGGAGCTGGCTGGGGGAACAGAAAAAGACTCATTACTAATGGCACCCAATGTGGGGCTCAAACATCCATATTGGCCTGATAAAGCAGACTATCAGGTAGGGTCTTTTAAGATGCCCTGCTTGAACAAGCACTTGAGCTGCTGGCACTGGGTACAAACTCCTGCTTCAGGCAGACACAACAAATTACCAGAACTGGGGTGGGTTAATGTGGCTCTAAGGCTGGTATCCACCAACATGAGACTAGGCTGTCATGGAACTGAGGGGGATAGAGCCATCTACCAGTGCACCACATGTTAAGCAGTGCCATGCAGTGGTACTAGCAGATTAAGATTTGGCTCATGCTGTCAGGGCAGGCTGCAGATGTGGGGGAAAAAAGCCAGGTCCAGGCTGACACAACCTCTGAACAGGTTATATACAGTGTCTTTAAAGATGTACTTAGATGCTAAATAAAGAAAAATAGATATAGACAGTTATAAAAAAACAGTTTAAAAATAATAAAGTCTTTAAAGAAAGAGTAAAGTAGTATTTTAAAAAGCCACGTAACATGTCAGGATGGGAAATACACAAGGCATCTGGATCCTGTATGGTGCTTTGTTGACTTTGAATTTTTAAATGCTAATGTATAAAAAGTAATAGTTGTTGAGAGACAATGGATTATGGAAACTGCTAAATTAAACCAACCTATGTATTTTAAGATTATCTTCACTTCAGAATGAAAGTCAAAAAATAGTGGCACTAGGGGCAAGGTTATACCTTTGTTTCCATAGGAAACAAAAAGTTATGGTTCTCTTCAAAATTAATGAAGATCAGATTTGATTGGGGGAGACTTCCTAAAAATCTTGACTACAGACATGGAGAAAACAAAACAAAATAAGAAAGACTACAGGACAGGTGACATGTATGCTGATCCCTCTCTGAGACTGGATGAAACATGACAAATCTTGTTGGCTACAGAGTCCTCATGACTTATTATTACATGCCATCCTTTCATATAGCATGGATAGAAGTTTATTTATACAGTCCAAACAAACTTATACAGTTGACAGATGCCTTTTACCTGCTCAAACATAGAATAAAAATATTTAGTTGACTTGTACACACTGCACATTCCATACTTGTGTTAATACAGACATATATGTTACCTTTAAAAGTTTATGTGTTTTCTGAAAAAAAAAAAGGACCAGATACCAATAAAGACAAGTATCTCAAGTGCTCCAGCCTCTCAGAATGCTTCTGTTACAGCTTCCTCAAAATTTTGCATCTAGGAAAATTTCAAAGCTGCTAGCTGAGATGGTCCAGCCTCACAGAGTATCCAGCCAAGGCTTCAGATAATCTCTATACTTTCCCATCACATAGAGACTAAGCAAAAAATAATACAGCCAGTTTTCCCAGTTCTTGACTATTATCCCAATTTTCTCAGGGTTTTCCAAAGATGCCATCACAGCCAGACAACAGGAAGTAGTCTAGAGAACACAACTCTCACATTCCCAAGAGGTGGGGTGGATGGTTTTTTGGTTATTCAGTGGATTATAGATGTTTATCATCATTTAGGGGGTTGGTTACAAGCTGTTGTTGGTCATGGTCAGAAAAAAACCTGAACAAAGAAGATTAGATTCACAAATCTCTCTCTGAAGGGAAAAAGGGGAATATAGAATGATGGGATACAAAATGTGGATTGTTGAGTCTACTTTTGAACAACCACTAGTCTCAAATATTTTACATTGGTATGTATTTTTATATAGTGATCCACATTTAAGGTTATTTTGTTATACTGTATACATGTTTGCACTCTTGTTTAAACTATTGTACCTATGCAGCTTGTTTAAAAATGTAATGTAAAGTTCTAGTCCTTTAAGCTATTATAAACCATTTATGATAATTAAGAAACACAGGTTAATAGTCAGCTATAACAATCAAATTTGTAGGCATGTTAAATATGTTTTCAAAGTCATACAGAAATATATTTTAGATACATAGATGGTCTTCAAACACTTCAGAGATCTACAGAATATGGTATTTAAGATGTTTTAATAACATAAGGCTTTTCATGACAGTGAGACATGTCTGCTACTGGCGGCACCAATTTATTTCAAAAAAGGATGATGGGTATCAAAGAACCTCCATATAGAGTTTGTTTTCAATGTGGCAAAGCTAGCCATTTGGGCAAGGAACTGCCCTTGCCTTGACTGCTGACAGCATGCTGTCCAAACTGGGCAAGCAGGACACAAAAGAAAGTGACTGCTGAATTTTGCCGTGACAAGTTCTTCAAAGTTCCTGCTTCACAGAAAAGTCTGTCAGATATTCTAGGGCTGTAGGCTGAAGATGGATGCCCCAACATTGCAGAGGAACTGTGGGTGACTGTCCAGGCAGCCAGCTGTCTCTGTCGTTTCTGTAGTTTTGGAAGTTGCTTGCTCCATACCTTCTGTTTACTCAGGTAATATTATATCCTTCTTGGATCTATGATGGGAATTGAAGACTAGATAGTTATACACTTTTCCCTGTTATCAAATTCAGAAAAAAACTTAGGTAAGAGAAATAAAGCTTATGAGGTTGAGAAACACAAAAGCTTAAGTTGTTTATCTAAGGAGATGCTTTTAGGTCTAAGAAGATATTTTTTTAGGATGGTAATAAAAGTTATGATAGAAAATAGTTTAGATATAAAACTTTGGCCTCACTAAGTAGGATAGATATTAGGGTACTTTCTCCAAATTTGCCAAATAGATATGGATTAAACATTGTGAATGTAATTCTTACTTGATAATTGTTCTTATTTATATAGTTTTACTATGTCAGAAATAAAACCCTTCCTTTTTTATTTTAAAAAAGGGGAAATGTTGTGGGATATTTGTATACTGTGTGAAGTTGTATTGCTGTGATTGGTGTAATAAAAAGCTGAATGGCCAATAGCCAGGCAGGAGGTGTAGGTGGGATTTTCAGGGAGAGAAAGGAAGAGGAGGAGAGATCTAGGGGCCCAGGGGAAGCCAGGAGACATGGAGAGGAAACAGGAGGTGCAAGATGGAAAAGAGGTAACACCACATGATGGAAGGTAGATCAATATAAATGAGTTAATTTAAGTTATAAGAGCTAGTTAGGAACATGCCTAAGCTATTGGCCGACCTTTCATAATTAATAAGTCTCTGTGTCATTGTTTGGGAGCTGGCTGGCAGGGTAGAAAAAGCCTCGTTACAAGCCAGGAAGAAAATGTACCCTGGGAGCTTCATCAAGCAGCTTGCTCTTGGACTTCCAGTCTTCAGGAGCAGAGGAAGCAGTGAGTGGCCTGTCTTTTAAGCCACCAGCTCTCTGGATTTTTGTATAGTGGCACAAAACGTCTAATATTCATGTGACACTGATGCAGAAAACAGTTGATGAAGTATCTTGCAAAGATGATTTAGCTACATTGAAAAACAAGGCACATGTTTTGAAAACTTCTTAACTATAATCTTTCACAATCAAAGTAGGCTGCGGGTAAAAGTGGTTTCCACAAGCATTTCAAAATAGTGACCAGGTTTTGTGTTTATTACACAAGCATTTCAAAATAGTGTTCTTGAATCCTGCTAGCGTCATATGCAATGTTCGTGAGCCAAGAATGAAGCTACTAATAAGTAAACTAATATAATAAGAAAAATAGCATTGGGTATCATGGCTCATGCCTGCCTGTAATTCCAGCACTAGAGAGCTGAGTAGATGGACTGCTGTGAGTTCAAGGCTAGACTGGTCTACATCGCATGTTCCAGGCCAGCTTGGGCTACAAGAGTGAGACCCTGCCTCTAAAATAAATAAGCAAACAAACAAAAAAAGTGAAGTAAAGAAAACAGTGGGAAGAACCTGTTGAGTAGTTTGGAGTACAGGCTTCAGATGGAGTGAAACATGTTAGGTTTCCTCTCTGGAAACATGGACCCTCAGGTACAAAGAAGCTAAGAATGGAGGGCTAGTATCAGACATAAACTAACATCAGGGCCTAAACTGAAACCTAAACTTGAGACCTAAGTGGTGGATTCCGGCCGGCCGTGTGGATTATGACCTGGTGTCAGCAGGAAGAGTAACGGCACTCCAAATAGAAAGTGTGAGCTACAAACTACAAAACCACTTGGGCCTCCATGAATGACCAAGCTGACTGGGGCCAAACCACATGCAAATCAGCTGCTGTCTGCTTCTTGTGTAATCGAGACATGCCACACCGGAAAAGGAACTCAGAGGGTAGACTTTGCATTGTGTTAAGGAGCCACTGAACTGGAGCGCCAGAGGCTCCCGGAGCAGTTAACTGAGAAATGGTACAGAGTCAGTTTTACAGCCTGGATGTTTGTACATTGTGTCCTTCAAACCCTCAACAAGTATTTGGCCATCACGCTCTGTAAGCAAAGCATTCATGCTAAACTCTGAGGCAGTTTTAGGAACATGCACATCATGATCAAATGTTTTGATTGATTTCCTCCGTGGCTCTATCTCTACCTCTCAATCCTTGAATCTCCCCTAAAATTTAACCCTTATCTTTGAGAAACTTGAAACTTGTGGAGCATTGATTCTCAAAGAAAGGGACCCTCGTATTTACTTGAGGTCTATGAGACAGTTTTCAGAAGAGTGAGACACGATTCTCAGTTCAATCTGGGACTGTGCATGCCCGTCACTGTCTAATAGCTAATGTCTGATACCTTTAAATGTAAAACAAAACAGGGGACACATGTAAGTCAAACCAGAGTTTAATGACTTCCTTTTGTTTTTGCTATATCTGTATTTCAGTTACCTTTATTTCTGTAACATAATGGCTTCCTGTTTACAGTGGTGATATATAACTTCTATTTAAAATCAACTTAGGTTAGGTCTCAGCCAGCAAGTCAGATGAAAGCAAATACCAAACATACAATAAGGCCAGTAGTGGCCGTCCCTGGGACCAAGGAATGAATGCACAAGAGGGACAGATGAAGAGCTGGGAGGCTCACACAGGAGAATAAGACAAGCACACATCTTCCCTTATAAGCTCAAGAGTTCATACAGGAATGGCAGAAGGAGCCTGGACACTGGCTGCTTCTCTTTCTGTAGGAATTCTGGGGTGTAGGAGACCAGCTCTGACCTGTTGAAGGGTTCTTGTGGGAAGGAGTGAGGAATGAAGAAGTATTAGATAGAAATATAGACAGAGATGACAAGAAAGGATAGAGACACTGAATAGCTTCGGGAGGGCCCTGGGTCAATACCCAGTCACCTCCAGTTTATTCAAGATGGGCTTTTTATACATCAGCAAGTGGAAGGGCAAAAGACCTCTCCCCTTTGGAGATTGAGGTATAAAGTATCAACACGTGTAGACTCATCAAAACCCCTGGTAGCCATGCTCTTGGCCAAATCATCCTATTATGGAGCCCTGCTGGGTAAAGCAAGCTCAGACTTTCTGACCTTGAGTAAGGCCTTACTAGGGAGCCTCTGTGGGCCCCCACACTGAATGGCTCCCCAGAGAAGGTTTTCTATGGGTAGAGAATGGAATTGTGGCATAAGACCTTCTACTGTGAAAGCAGATGCTGAAGTGGACCATGAAGTTCCAACTTGAGAAGGCTTTTTTCTAACATGCTTATTCTCAAAGCCTATACCCTTGGAGTTATGGAGTCAGTGGGTGGGGGAGGGGAGCATTCCAGCCTCACTCTGAGCAGGTCCTAGAACCACTTGAGAGAACCTGTAAATCTAAAAAAATTAATTTAGAGCTGCAGACCTGGCAGAAGACACCAAGCACAGATCTTCTGCAAGTGGCCTTCTACTGTGGGACAGCTGGGCGACTTCCTGTTTCCTCTGCCTTTGGCTGCAAGCAGTGGTGGGCTGTTTCAGCAGGTTTCTGTGTCCTTATGTTGCCCAGGAGACTCACCTGCATATTTGCTACTATTAGGCGGCATTTCTGAAGGAGCCATTGGGAGGAGAATGTGTGGATGTAGGAGGCTCACATTTCCCTGTTCTCGACAGAAGCCTAGCACGTGGCTCGGCATTCACTGTTCCTTGGAGGGCACTGTGAAATGAGGATGCTAAAATTCTGCTGGACCTGGCTATTTATGGGCAGCATTAGTACCACATTTCCCAGCTTTTTGAAATTTCCATCTTTCTCTAGTGGGAAATTATAAGGCCTAGCATCTGTAAATTGCTTTGAGAATAAACCGTGGCTGTGTGAGTAGGTGGCATTGTCTGCCTGGCACCGGCAGAAAGACCCAGCGCGCGCGCGGGGGCGGGGGGCCAGGGCGGGGCTTCCGGGTAAATAAAGACTTTTCAAATTAGGAGGAACCATGGGATTAAACTGAATGTGAGCCCCAAATACAGAGTGCATAATCAGCACTTTGCCTTAAACTACCAGATGGCTAACGCTGTTTGGGGATTACAGCGTGGGTTGTTTCTGGGGAGATGAGATTGCTGACCCAGGCTGGGGCAGTGGACGGGCTGTGGGCACATTCGCAACTACTGAGCACACATTTCTAAAGGTTTCCACAAGAACATCAGTAAGCAATTGACTGCCCAAGTGATGGGGGATCCTCACAAGTGCCACAAACCCCCAAACTCCTGGCTAACATGGCTGGCAAGTCCAGCTGTTTGCAGAAAGAGCCAAAGCCTCCCAAATGGCATCATGCCTCTCAGGTTTCTCTGTAACATGGCATTCCAAGCGGAAAGGCCACATCTGAGAGGTGGGTCTCCAGGATCCCTGACCTGGCGACACCAGCAAAGATTTGGCAAATGTGTAAAGCCATGATGTCAGCATTGTTGTGGACAGAACCAAACAGTCCAGGGAGCCCGAGCTTCCAGGATAATTTTGGTTATGTGACCCAGGAGGATTCGTTCCCATCAGCAGGAGAGGGCTCCTGTCTGTGTCAGTGACAGGTCTTCCCTCTGGGTTGTGACTGCCAGCTGTCGGGCACATTACTAAATGTTATACATTACATCTGCATGCTCCAGACAGAGCCCAGGTGTTGGCACTGAAGGAACACCGTGTTGTCCTCCATAATGAGTATGAAGCAATGGAGCAAAACAAGTGCAAGGCCCACTGGTCAGAGAAAATGAAGTTGGGGTGGGAGCAAAATAGCCATCATTAGAATAATGATAGGAAAGTGAATCCAGATGAGGCCAGATGCTTGTCATATAAATCAGAACATACTGGCGTCATAAATTCCCAGTTTCTTATGTTGCACAGAAATTGTACCCCATCAGCTTGATCCTGAAGTAAGTCACACATTGGGCGTTGGCTGGAGATGGAGAAAAACAAATTATGTCCCCAGGAAGGCTAGGGGCTTAGGTGTTTGCTGACCTGGCATTTGACCCGTGGTGTTAAAATGCAGATCGTTTCCAAAACTCTTAAGTGGGGCATGGGTTTACAGTAGAGAATTTCCAGCAGAAGAAGCTGAGTCCTAACAATGAAATGTGGCACAAAAATAGACAGTAACAAGGCCGAGAGAAAGAAGCAGCTCCCCACACCAACAAAGCATTCTGTGCTCTAGAAATGGAAGTGGCAGGGCTGCCCGTGGCCTGAAAGGTTGCTCTTTGGAGGTAAGTGGGACCACATGTAATGTCGTGACTGAGAAGAAAGATGTGCTGGCTGAGGGCGCATCAGCCAAAAATGGATACTGTATTCTGAACTGA
The DNA here is from genome assembly GCF_049852395.1 of Peromyscus maniculatus bairdii. Classification (NCBI taxonomy): domain Eukaryota; kingdom Metazoa; phylum Chordata; class Mammalia; order Rodentia; family Cricetidae; genus Peromyscus; species Peromyscus maniculatus. The sequence continues at coordinate 92,891,859 of NC_134858.1, read as the reverse complement.
AAATGCATCCAGGTTTTTTGGCATGTAACTAAGGCAAGATCTGAGCAAAAGAGTTGACACAGAACTCTGGGAACTCAGAACCCAGACACTGAAGTAGAAGATAGAGAGGGAAGGACTAAGCAGAGAGCCATGGAGACATAGAATGAAACCCTGTGAGCTGAGCACTTGCTTTGTTTTGTTTTTAGTTATGTTTATGTGTGTGTATGTGGTGGTTTGAATGAGCCCGTGTAGGCTCGTATGTTTGGATATTTGGCCCCCTCGTGGTAAACTATTTGGGACGGATTAGAAGGTGTGGCCTTGTTGGAGGAGGTGTGTCAGTGGTGGCAGACTTCGAGGTTTCCAAAGCCCAGGCCTTTCCCAGTTAGCTCTTTCTCTTTGTGCCTTGTGTGCCTGTGAGTCAGATGTGAGCTCTCAGCTGCTGTTCCAGTGCCATCTCTGCCTGCCTGATGCCATGCTCCCCGCCATGATGGTCAGGGACTCTAACCTGGAAATATAAGCCCCAGATTAGATGCTTTTTATTATAAGTTAACTTGGCCATGGTGTTTTGTTATGGTAATAGAAAAATCATGAAGACTCTGTGTGTGTGTGTATGTGTGTGTGTGTGTGTGTGTGTGTGTGTGTGTGTGTGTGTGTGTTTGCACAAGCACACATGCACATGAGGCTAGGTACCACTAAGGCTAGAAGAGGGCATCAGGTCACCCTGCAGCTGGAGTTACAGGCAGTTATGAGGCACCTGACATGGGTGCTGGGAACCGAACTAGGGTCCTCTGCAAGCTCTTAACCACTGAGGAATCTCTCCAGCCCCCGAACACTTGCTTTCTTCCATCCTTTCTTCGATTGCATTTTCCGTCTTGTGATATCAAAACCAAGTATGCGTGGGATTGTGCATTCCACTTTACTCACCAACGTTTCATAGGAATGGGACACATGAGCCTGGGGTCCCGTCTGGAAGTCTGTCGCTGCAAAGTGATTTACCTGTTAGTTTCAAGAACCAGGGTGCACTGCTTTGAATGGGATTTGCCTTTGTGTGTGGCCATGTGTATGTCCTGGGTGGCTCAGGGCATGTCCAGAACCATTTTCTTCACAGGGAAGTGGTGTGACCCTACCTCGTGACTGTAAATGCTGCTCTGACTTCCATGTAATGCAGCCAAAGCAGGCATCTCTATTGCTTTTGATAAACATGGGGAGTCGAGAATGACGGAATCATCCTGAGAACTTGAAAACATTACTTTTCTTGTCTTGGTACCAAGGGCCTCATAGTGTTGCACAGGTTGGGTCTGCAACTCCAGCGTCAGAAGCAAGTGTTCTGAAAGCAACTGCTCTTCTCTATCTGTGCAGGCTGGTGTGGGGCTGTAAGGAAGCAGTGTGTGTGTGTGTGTGTGTGTGTGTGTGTGTGTGTGTGTGTGTGTGTGAGAGAGAGAGAGAGAGAGAGAGAGAGAGAGAGAGCTCCCTTTCATCTTTATGAGGCCATTGCAAGGGCTAGCAGCTGCTCAGAAACTGTCCCCTAAACCATCATTGATGTCCCTGCAAGAAACAGTAAAGAAATTGCTCGAACACTCATCTGCCCAAGAGACCCTGTGGCCTCTTTCACCTGCTTTCCTTCCTCCCTGGAGCTCTTTCCTGCTCTTTTCTGGGTAGGAGAAAAATGACTGTTGACTAACTACCCTGAGGTCCTCTGTTCTCACCCAGTTTCCCCCAGGGATCCTATGTGAGGGCTTTTCTTACTCCTGGGTTACAGACAGAAACTCAGGACTAATATCAGGTCACATTTTGACCAAGAACATAGGTCTATAAGGTTACCTGGTAGGAAGTAGATCTAGGTTTGATTCCAAATCCTGTCGGTGAGCACCTACACATCCTGCTTCTCAATTTTAAGGAAGTTAACTTCCGTCAATAGAGAGAAGCTTCCCATTGACAACCTCTTGCAGGTTTTGTGGGACACCAGAGGCCTGGGGTATCATGGGGAATGTCCTTTAATCTGGTTTAAACAGAATTCTCTGGCTGTGGAGCCAATGGACTTGCGGAATTCCTATTGATAGGGCATTTTTTCTCCTATCGTGTAGACAGTTGGTTCTGGTGAGTCACTACTTGTTTTCAAAACATTTCTGATCATGACCTAAAGCCTCATTGTCAAAGTTCTCACAGGTTTCCAAATACAGTCATATCTTCTGAGTGACTGGAGCCATGTGGAGAAAAGGGTCCAAGATGTCCACAGTGCCAGGGGCAGGCCCACAGGAGACAGAAGACTGGTTCTAGGAAAAATTCCTGCAGACTGAAGCTCTGGGAGAGGCACACTACGTAGTTTGATGATAAGCCGTATAGTGGGCTCACATCTCATGGATTGTGTGATACTGAGGAGGAAAAGTCCATGGGGAAATGAAATGATTTTCAGAATGCCCCAAGGCTCCTTGACAGCTGAGAATAGCAGAACACAGCTTCTACTTTGATAGGAGATGCTTCACAAAAAGCTGGGGGAAGACCTGATTTTACCGTGTCCATGTATTTAAGGTCGTAGTCTTAAGGACATCGTCTTCTTATCACATAAGTCATTTATATGGGGCCACAACAAACTAGGCAATAAATACTTACTGCACACTTGCTTGCTAAACATTATGATTCGCTTTGTTGGAAATAAAGCAGTGAACAAAGAAACCACACGATCAACCTTGGGAAGGATTTTTTTTTAACCCATGCCAATGTTGTCAACTTCCTAAGAGGCCTTCCTTTTTCACTGTGCTTCCTAGGAAGCTCAGAGCCAAGTTCTTCAACTCACTTTTAGCAATTGCTCAAACTCTCGTGGGAAGAATTCATACAGGCCATGCCCTTGCTTCCCTGAGGTTTTCCGTTTTTGTGGGACTGGAACAGAGAACACCAGAATAATTTTGGCTTGAGAGTAGGACAAAATTTCCAGTAGTTTCTGAAATGGTCCTAAACAGGTTTCTGCCATTTGTACTATGTATTTGGGTGAAACATTGTTCTTAGCAACGATGATCATATAATACAAATATCCATCTGCTCCGAAGAATGTTGAAGGTGCTCTCTGTCTTGCAGCATCAAACGTAGACCAAGACTTAACGCTCTCCATAAAAATGAATAACCACATGAGATGATTAGTGTGTGTGATGGTTAATCTTGATTGTCATCTTGATGAGGTTTAGGATAGCCATGGAAACAAACATACGAGCATGTTTGTGATGGTTTTCCAGATTAGGCTGAGGTAGGAGGACCCATCTTCATGGTAGCCACACTCTACGGGATGGGATCTTGGACAAGAAAAGGCACGAAACGATAGTGTTTATCTCTCTCTGCCTCCTGACTGAGGAATCAATGTGATCAGCCACTTCAAGGTCCTGCCTCCATGACTCCTCTGCCGCCGTTGACTGGACCCATGAGCTGGGAGCTGAAATAATCCCTTTTCTACTTAAGCTGCTTTTGTCAGGGATCTTGACCAAGCAAGACTAGTAACAAATACAGTATGCAAATTTACTTTCATTTGTGTCAAAGAATTATTTTTAAAGAAATGTGTTATTTATTATCAGTAAATGTCTGACTTGCATACTATTCTATATGCCTATATATCTGGGGTTATCAGAAATTTTCTCAGGCAGAAAGGGGTCATGAGGAAAAAATGTTTAAGAAGCCCCTGAATTAGGATCTAGAAGAAAAGGAGCACAAACAAACAACGAAATGAAACGAAACGAAACCAAACCAAACCAAAACCAACCCTCTAAGGCTTTGTTGCCAACATCTAGTACTAAGGCAAGACCCAGGAGGTAGACAGCTGGTACAAAGGGCAAGGTTCAGTTCTGGTGAGCACCTCCAGGCAGGGTGTGGGGAGGAGAGTGCTGAAGGTAGGCATTGACTAGCTACATGTTTTCAGAGAAGTAAATTGGAGCTTATTTCTCCTACAACCCATCCCCCCCTTTTAAAAAATCTCCCATATATTACATTTGGATCACAGTCCCCCCCCCCCCCCAACACACAACCTCTCCTCTTCTCCAGATCCACTCCTCTGTTTCCCTTCAGAAAAGGGCAGGCCTCCTAGGGACATGAACCAAACATGGCCTATCAAGTTGCAGTAAGACTAGGCACCTCCCCTCATATTAAGGCTGGGTGAGGTGACCCAGTAGTTGGAAAAGGGTCCCCAAATCAGGCAAAAGAGTCAGAGATAACCCCACTCCCACTGTTAGGAGTCCCACAAGGAGACCAAGCTACATAACTGTGACATGTACACAGAGAGCCTAGGTCAGGCCCAGGCAGGATCCCCAACTGTCGGTTCAGACTCTGGAAGCCCCATGAACCCTGGTTAGTTGATTCTGTGGGCCACTTTCTTGTGGTGTTCTTGGCCTCTCTGGCTCTTTCAATCTTTCCTTCTCCTCTTCTGCAGGATTCTCCAAGCTCCACCTAATGTTTAGCTGAGGTTCTCTGTATCTGTTTCCATCAGTTGCTGGGTGAAGCCTCTCTGATGACTACTGGGCTAGGCACCAATCTATGAGCATAGCAGAGTATCATTAAGAATCATTTAATTGACTTTTTTTTTTTGTCAATTGGGTTTGGTTTTGGTTCTATCCTAGGTTCTGGTCTTCAGGGGTGAGCTCCCTCTCATATGACTCTCAGATTTGATTGGTCAATCCCACAATTTCTGCGCCACCTTTAACCCAGCACATCTTGCAGGCAGAACAAATTTTTGGTCAAAGGTTTTTGTGGCTGGGTTGGTGTTCCTATCCTTCCACTGGAAGTCTTGCCTGCTTACAGGAGATGGGTCTCTCTCTCTCTCTCTCTCTCTCTCTCTCTCTCTCTCTCCCTCCCTTCCTCCCTCCCTCCCTTCCTTTCTTTCCTCAATCTCTCTTCTCTCTCTCTCTCTCTCTCTCTCTCTCTCTCTCTCTCTCTCTCTCTCTCTCTCGTCATGTTTGGTTCTATCCTAGGTCTCTGGGCTATCCAGCTTCTCATTTCTGATTCCTGGCCCTCCAGGCAGCTACAACATCCTTTTTAGTCTTCTTATCAGGCTGCATTTTAAAGTTTAAGGTCAAGGAAAGCATTTTTGTATTGCAAGCCAGGCAAACCCCAATTAGGAGACTCTATGACCTCTTTACTGGATTCTGGTCCAACCAGAGTGCTTGCTGCTTGCTTTATTGATTGATTGATCGACTTAGTTATTTTTATTTTATTTTATTTTATGCTTTGCCTGCATGTATGTCTGTGTACTGTGTGTGTGCAGTATCCACAGAGGCCAGAAGAGGTCATCAGATACCATGGGGCTGGAGTTGCAGATGGTTGTGAGTTGCCCTGTGGGTTCTGAGACTTGAACCCAGGTCCTTTGGAAGAGCAGCCAGTGCTCTTAATTACTGAATGGTATCTCCAGACCCACTCTGGTTGCGGTTGCTTCTTACAGATACCGACCTCATTCCGACTCAGGGTTTGTACTTGGGGTGTCAGCTGCACTTCTCATACCCTCAGCCCCCCACGTAGCAGTCAGGAGCATGCACTTCTCACGTCCTCAGTTTCCCATCACTTCTTGCAAAGGTCACCTCCCCAATGTAAATAAAGTAGCTGCTCCCAGGTATGATCACAATACTTGCGTTTAGAACAATCTTGCTTATTTAAATCCATGTGCACTGAATGTCTCCTAGTCCATGAGGGTGGCGGGCAGACTTGTCTCTGTCACGCCTGTATCCTACAGAACTCCACCGGGACCTGATATTCAGGTGCTTAATATTCAGGAAGTGGACATTATGCTCCTGGGATAAACACAGCTTGGTTACAGAGCACTGCCCTTCCCCTCAATTTGATTAGATTTACTTTACTCATATGTTTTTATACACATTATGTATTCACCCCCACTCATATTTCCCTCCTCCCACCCCTGTCTCCTTCCGGATAATATCCCCTAGGCTGAGCTGGGGGAGTACTTCCTCAATTACTATTGTGGGAACAGTTTGTATAAGATAGAAGCTACCTAGGCCTTAAAAGTGTGGGGGAACCTTCTTTAAATCGCCCTGAGCCAGCTGTTTTTCTCACGGGAACATTTTAAGTGACTGCCCCAGTTCCTTAATAATCTCAAGATTACTCAAGCTATTTCCTTTTGAGATTGTAAAGGAAAACATTCTTTAAAATTCTCTTTGGGATGTGACCATTTCATCTAAATTTCTAAACTAAATTTAGTAGGAGTGATTACCTTTGGGTGTTCTTGGCCTATGTAGTAGGTAGATAGACAAATATTTTATTTATTTATTTATTTATTTATTTATTTATTTATTTATTTATTTTTTATATTTATTTATTTATTTATTTTTGAAACAGGGACTGGAACTTGCTTTGTAGACCAGGCTGGCCTCAAACTCACTGAGATCCACCTGCCTTTGCCTCCCAAGTGCTGGGATTTAAGGCGTGCGCCACCACAGCCAGGCTGACATATATTTAGATTATACTAAAACATATAAGAGGAGCGAGTCACTTGGACTAATGAGGACAGTATGTCTTAAACCAAAGATTTCTGAACCAATTGTGCACACTCAAGGTCTACAGGAAACTTGTATTTGTTGAAAGTGCAAAGGAAGGAATGAGTTTTAGCGCTCAGGAACAGCGTTTCCCAAAGACAAATCTGGGTTCACTCATAGACCTAGACGGGAACCAGCTGTGAGGCCCAGTTTTCCCAGTTTTCTGTTTTCCAGCAGGAACACCCGATCTCTGCCACTTCCCCCAGGCTGGGTTCTAGCCTTCCACACCACAGAACATGAGAATTCGTCTTTGTCCAGGAACAGGACAAAGCCACAGCACCTTCCAGGAGGAGACAGGACAGCTCAAAGGACATTCTAGAAGAGATCAAATTATAATGAACTAAACAGTGTTTTGAAACTTATGACACCCTGTGGCCTGATGGGATCCTGTGCAAGTGAAATTGTTATATGATTTATTACACACACACACACACACACACACACACACACACACACAAAACGACTAGACCCAAAGGAGAGAAATTCCTGGACAAATGCAGGTGGAAAGGCATCATCTAGTTTTTGGAATTCATTAGCTGTCACAAAGTTTGGAATTAATCATGACACTGTGCAAATAGTAAAATATTTGCAAGCAGGGAGAGGGTGGAGATGCCAGAACCTGTGAATTTATACCAGCTGAGCATCACAGCGGAACATCACTGTGGAGGCGGCTGACAAATGGAGTCACTATTTTGCCAACTCCAGGAAAGCGTTACACAATTGCATCAAAATTGTTTCTATGCAAACAATTGTTTTTTAAAAGGGCCCTTACCTCAAATAACTGCAATTGAGTGCTTTCTGAGTAAGCACAAACCCACATATTAGCCTTCTAAGAGTCTGTAGAAGTATTTCTCTGGGAATGGTGATGGAGACCATAGGTGTGTTATTCTCTTTTTTTGCTATTCCTATTTCCTCCATCGTTTTTTTTTTTTTCCATTCAAAAACACAGCTTTAGGTTTGGTGGGGCAAAGAGTAGAGGGAAGAAGCAGGAGGTGTATTTAAAGGGAGGTGGAGGTGGGCAAAAAGGAGAGTGGAAGGCAACACAGTAAACATCTACTGCAACATCTCCAGGCTTCATTTCTACCCAAAGGGAATGAAATGATGCACCCACTTAAGAAAGTTACATGTGAGCCGGGTGGTGGTGGCACACGCCTTTAATCCCAGCACTCAGGAGGCAGAGCCAGGTAGATCTCTGTGAGTTCGAGGCCAGCCTGGTCTACAGAGTGAGATCCAGGACAGGCACCAAAGCTACACGGAGAAACCCTGTCTTGAAAAACAAAACAAAACAAAAAAGGAAGTTACATGTGAGAGTTGATGGGTCTGAGAGATGGCTCAGCCTGTAAAGGTCCTTGCCACTATGCCAAAAAACCAGAGTTACACCGGCAGAACCCACATGGTGAAGAGCCAACTTCTGCAGGCTGTCCTCTGACCTCCACATCAGTGCTGTGGCACTGCACGACCCTATATATAAAAATGTTTTATAAACTGAGTATGTTCTAGAAATGTCCTATCCATATACTTCATTAGAACCACAAGGGAAATAATGCTTCAGCTGAACTTTACTCATGACAGACATTATGGATTTTTCTGGAAAACAGGACCAAGTCAAACCATTAACATTTTTTTTGTATTACTTATTTGTCTGTGTGTGTCGGGATGGGGGCATATGTGTTAGGGAGCACATACGGATTTCAAAGGACAACTTGTAGGAATCTATTCTCTCCTTTGGTTATGTGGATTTCAGGATTCGAATTTAGATCTCGGGCTTGGACACAAGTGCCATTAACCAAGGAATCATTCCGCTGGTCCTACATCATGCTATTTTTAATTTTTCAACCCCCAAACTAAACCCATACAAAACAAAATAACAAAAGAAATAAAGCAAAAAAAAAAAAGCAAAAAAAAAAAGCAAAAAAAACCCTCAAAACGAAACCAAACCAAAATAGTTAAAACCACAGAACAATTGAATTTTCACCCCCTCCCCCAAGAATCCTTGTACCCAGAATATTCTGTATGATTCCCTGAAGAAACATGTCATCAACGGCAACGCTTTAAATTTAGAGGGGTCTTCAGGCCAAGGGGGCTGCTCCTGGGAGACTAAGATAATTCTGCAACAACTGTGTTTTACCTGTAAAAGCTTCCAAGGGACGAGGCAATCAGCCTCCCCGGGATCCGCAGTTTATCACAGGGCTGAACCTCAGGACCACAATGACTCACCTTTCCGCCCGCCCGTCTAGGTGGAAACTAGAGGACCTATGTCGCCCTCCAACCTTCCCCTATCCTGCCTTCACCTAGGGTTACTGTAGCTGTTCCATTTCACAGTTGAGGATATGGTTGACTCGTGGTATCTCCCTCACTAGTTAAAAAAAAAAAAGTATATAAGCCAGCACAGATCAAACTAAAAAAAGTAAACTTTTAACGACCAAGAACGTTTTCCTTTGCGATCAAGTTCTTGGATCTCGTCTCTTCCTCTTTAAAGTCAAGGGACCCGACAAGTATTTTACTAGAAATGAAAACAAAGCGTCCACCCCTCCCCCAGCAGCCCTGTCTCAGAGGATGTTAGCCGAGGTGGAGGCTCCGCTAGGAGCGCACGCCTTAGAGCATCTGCCGGGAGGGCGGGAGGTGGGGGTGGGGGGTCATCGAAACCTAGTGGCCTTGTCCAAGTCCGGGGGCACTTGGATAGGGTGCCGAAAAGCACACTCTGAATCCCTTCAGTGACCCCGGGGCCAGAAAGATTTACTACTTCCTCTTGAAGGAGAAACCACAAGCCAGCTGGGAAGGGCGAGCACCAGGGTCGAAGCCTCAGCACTGGGTTCGCATTATACCCAGCGCTGCTTGGCGGCGCTGCTCCCGCCTTGGGAGAGGACACCAGCGCTGACCGCTGGGGACGAACGGGGGATTTCTGCCCAAACTTTTATCACCAACTCTTCTCGGAAGCAAATACTCGAGCCGAGTCTTGCAGCCGCTGAGCACCCAAGTCTCCCGCAGTCCAGGAGAGCTGCGAATCGGGCGCCGGCGCCGCGCTCTGGGAGGACCTAGAGCTCTGTTCTGTGACTCGGGGATGGCGGCCCGAGCGGCGCCGCCTTGAACCGGGTCGCATCTCCAGCCCCTAAGGAGGTGGCGGCGGGAGTCGGGAGCTGCGAGGAGGGAGGGTGTGGGACAGGCAGAGGAGGAGGGTAGCGCGGCGAAGGGGAGGAGCCGGGGCGACAGACGGCGGCGCGCACCAACCCCGAGCGGGCTGGCAGGAGCCGCGCAGAGGCCGGCCCGAGCGCGTTGCAGGCGCCCAGCGTAGGGGGAGTCGGGTAGCAGCATCCTCCCCGGCGCCGCTTTAGTGCGGCCGCGGCGGGGGCTTCCTCTGCCTCGGGACCTCGTTGGGCAGAAGCAGCCGGTGCCGGGAGAGGGTCCCGCTCTTTTGCCTCCACCTACGTGTCCAGGGTCCTCCTGGGCTAGTCCGCGGTCACGGAGCTCCGGGGCTCGCCTGAGCCTCCTGCCCGGACATCCTCCGGGTGATGGAAGAAGCAGCCGCCGCTGCGGGGCCGTGCTGTACCCTATCCGCCGCCGCCGGAGGGATGGGAAGGTTCGCTACGTGGAGGCCCAGAGCGAGAGATGGAGAGCCGATTAGCCTGGAGCTGGGACGTGTGTAAGCCACCCCGCACCGTCGCCTCCAGCCTGCTCCGTGCCCCAGAGCCGGGAGGGAAGCTGCGAGTCCCAAGAGACTCGGAGAGACGTAGCTGGAGCCGGGACGCGCCGCGCTCGGTGGAGCGCAGAGCAGGGATCTGGGCCCGGTGAAAGTTTCCCCTCCCGAGCTGCAGGGCGCCCGCTGCCGGGAAACTCTGCCTAGGGCTAAGGCAGCGGAGTCCCGCGGCTCCCTGGAAGGCTTGGGGACCCCCGGCAGAAGAGAACCGGACAGAAACCGAGGAGAGCGCTAGCCGGACAGTCTGCCGGTCGGAGATCCGGGGACGCTCTGGGGGCGCACCCGCTGCTCCAGGTGAGTGGGGGAGCCCGCAGACCAGAGGGTGGGCGTTACTCAGGCGGAGGAGGCATCTGGGCGGGAGACTAGGCTCACCCCTTGACTCCGCTTCCCCTCGCAGGTCCTTCTCGGAGCCGCTGCCATGGGAGAGCCAGCCCTGGGCGCAGGGGACCAGCCGCCTCTGCCGCCGCGCCCGCCTCGGATCGGCGGCCCCAGTCCCGGCGCCCGCAGCCGGCCTGCAGCGTCCCCCTCTCGGGCTGCAGGGCCGCCTCCGCCGCGCCGCCGGCCCCGGCTGTGCCTGTGATGAGCCGCAGCTCGCCGCGAGCTCTGCCCCCGGGCGCGCTTCCCCGGCCGCTGCCGGCCGCGCCTGCCGCTGTGCAGCGGGCCCTGCTCCCGCCGTGGCCCCGGCGCGCAGGACGCCGCTGGCCTGCGTCCCCGCTCGGGATGAAGGTGTTTCGCAGGAAGGCGCTGGTGCTGTGCGCGGGCTATGCACTGCTGCTGGTGCTCACTATGCTCAACCTCCTGGACTACAAGTGGCATAAGGAGCCGCTGCAGCAGTGCAACCCCGACGGGCCTCTGGGTGCCGCGGCGGGGGCGACCGGAGGCGGTTGGGGACGGCCGGGGTCGCCTCCTGCAGCGCCACCCCGCGCTCACCCGCGTATGGACCCCCGTACCCCATACCGCCCTCCCGCAGCCGGCGTGGGGCCAGTTCCCGCAGCCGCGGTGGGGGCTGTAGGAGCTGCGGCCTCTCCAGGCAATGGCACTCGAGGTACCAGGGGTGGAGGGGACAAGCGGCAGTTGGTGTATGTGTTCACCACGTGGCGCTCCGGTTCCTCCTTCTTCGGCGAGCTCTTCAACCAGAACCCCGAGGTGTTCTTCCTCTACGAGCCTGTGTGGCACGTGTGGCAAAAACTGTACCCTGGGGACGCGGTTTCCCTGCAGGGGGCAGCGCGGGACATGCTGAGCGCTCTCTACCGCTGCGATCTTTCGGTTTTCCAACTCTATAGCCCCGCCGGCAGTGGGGGGCGCAACCTCACCACTCTGGGCATCTTTGGGGCAGCCACCAACAAGGTGGTGTGCTCCTCGCCTCTCTGTCCCGCCTACCGCAAGGAGGTCGTCGGGCTGGTGGATGACCGCGTGTGCAAGAAGTGCCCACCTCAACGCCTGGCACGCTTCGAGGAGGAGTGCCGCAAGTATCGCACGCTGGTTATCAAGGGCGTGCGCGTCTTCGATGTGGCTGTGTTGGCACCGCTGCTTCGAGATCCAGCCCTGGACCTCAAGGTCATCCACTTGGTGCGTGATCCTCGTGCGGTTGCCAGCTCCCGCATCCGCTCGCGCCATGGCCTCATCCGGGAAAGCCTACAGGTGGTGCGAAGCCGGGATCCGAGAGCCCACCGCATGCCCTTCCTGGAGGCCGCTGGCCACAAGCTGGGTGCCAAGAAGGAGGGTATAGGTGGGCCAGCAGACTACCATGCTCTGGGTGCAATGGAGGTCATCTGCAACAGTATGGCCAAAACGCTGCAGACAGCCCTGCAACCCCCTGACTGGCTGCAGGGACACTACTTAGTGGTGAGGTACGAGGATCTGGTGGGAGACCCGGTTAAGACCCTACGGAGGGTGTACGACTTTGTGGGGCTGCTGGTGAGTCCCGAAATGGAGCAGTTTGCCCTGAACATGACCAGCGGTTCCGGCTCCTCCTCCAAGCCTTTCGTGGTGTCGGCTCGCAATGCCACTCAGGCCGCCAATGCCTGGCGGACCGCGCTCACCTTCCAGCAGATCAAACAGGTGGAGGAGTTTTGCTACCAGCCCATGGCAGTGCTGGGCTATGAGCGGGTCAACAGCCCTGAGGAGGTCAAAGACCTCAGCAAGACCCTGCTACGGAAGCCCCGGCTTTGAGAGGGGTTCCCAAGAGATCTGAGGCCCTCTGGAGACACCCACAAAGAGGATGGTGTGTTTAAACAAACACAGCCCAGACCCAAGCTGAGGAAGCCCACATATTCTATTATAGATATATAATATAAATAACCACACAGGCACTTGCTGTCAACGTTTTGAGTCAGTGAATTTCAAGGAACAGCCTCAACACACACACACACACACACACACACACACACACACACACACACACACACCTCAGAAAAGGCAAGACTTGAAAGTTCTGACAAATTGCCCTGTCCTCCTGCCTCCTGTTCCTCTCCCCTTCTCATCCTCTCTCCCTCCTCCCTTCCATATTGAAGTGGAATGTTGATAAATCAAGTTCCAGTAACCCAAATCTTGTTTACAATTTTTTTGTGGTATCTGTGAATGTGTAAGATTAATTTGGATGTGGGGTGGGGTGGGTGGAGAAGGGGGAAGTGGTCCCAGAGCAAAAAGCCCCCACCGGGCTGGTAAACCCAAGGAGGCATTCTTCAGAAGTAGACTTTTGTGTAAACAGCAAAGGTTACGTGCGAGTATTAATAAAGAAGATAATAAATAATATTCTTTTTTTTAATATTTGCCTCCATTACTCTGGATTTACCAGTGTTACTTGTCTTTGTAACTTCAGGTGGCCTCTGCTCCCCTCCTCACCCTACATTTCCAGCCATCTACTTGGGGAACTGCTAAGCTGGGAGAAGCCTTCGTAATAATCTGTTTCATGTGTTGTTTTCTCACATGTAAACCAGTCTGCCAGATGCCTAGGACTAGAACCAACCTTCTACAGGCAAACCCCAGCAGGGCAGAGAAGAGAGCACACACTAGTCTCCTGTTCAGCTTTGAGTAGAGAAAGGAAGAAACAAGCCCTTGAGATTTGAAGGCATTCGGTTTTGATTACTACTGTATTGTGAGTTGAGACAGGGTACCTTGAAGCAGAGACTGGTGTTTTTGTTCTAAAGTTGGTTCAGAAAAAAAAGGAAAAAAAAAAAAAAGAGAAAATTTAAAGGCATATAATTTTTTTAAAAAAAAAAAGTTCTGATAACTAGAATATAAGTTTCAAAATGGAGTGGATTCTTGGTGGCGGTGGCAGCAACTTCTGTAGTTAGCGGAATGACAGAAATATCTCTTTGGAGTGTTTTTGTCTTTGACACAGTATCCGGAGGCATATTAAAGTGAAGTGAGGACCGGAGGGGCACTCACACGTTTTCTTTCCTCACGTCCCATCCAACTAATCATACTAAAGGACAGGAATTTGAAATAGTTTGCTTGGGATTTGGGGTGTCCTGGAGATAGGATGTTCTCTTTATTTCCTAAAGGCAAGTTTTCAAAACAAAGTATGTGCTGTAGACAGTGTAGGATTTTAGCTAAGAACTTTTAGATACTAAAAGGGTTCTAAAGAAGAGGAAATAAAAGTGGATTGGTGTGTAGGATTTTGAGATTTGGTATTTTCCAGTGGGGGGGAAAATTAAATTTCCCAGCAGTGGTTATGATACTCCTACGTCCTGAACTCATATTGTGCTGAAGTATTCTGTATGGTGTCATGTTACAATAAATTATGAAACCCAAATAGGAAAAACAGACAGTATAGTTGTATATTGTATATTATATTAAATACGGTACAAGTTCAGTATTCTCGCAGCTTTATTTTACAGTAATTTATTATGAGATTCTGGAAAGCCAGCAAATGTGGGTTGAATGCTGAGGACTTTATTTAAAAAAAAAATATAATATGTACATAGGAAATGTTTTAACATGAAGTGATTCTTGAGTTTAATTATCATTACCATGTGAAATCAAAGATGAAGAAGCACATTTTTTTTTTTTAAAAAGGTCTATTAGAGGGGTTATTTCCTAATCTCCTGAAATTGTTTCCCATGTCTTGCTATTGAGCTAGACTGCTACTAGAACACTGATCAAGATTTCCAAGGTGTTTTTTATGGTAGTGCCTTCAGCAGCAGAGGGGACTTTGTAAGAGCTCTAATTTAAGAATCCTTTAAAATTGAACAAAGTAAATATTAATGGGGGTGACTATAGATGAAAAAGGGCTTAGCAGTAAATTAAGGCCGTGTCACTAAAAACAATGATTCTGGATAAAATAACCAGTTAAAAACAAATTTTGTATGGCATTAGAATCAGCTCTGTTCAGCCACAGTGAAATTCATTTCTTGTTGAGCAGAAGATTTTTAAAGCAGTCGACTTCATTCTTTTCCAGTACATCCACAGACTTGGATTGCACTAGAATCGAATTATGGTTTTGGATCTTGTATTTAAAACTTACTAAATGCTGTAGAGAGCCTTGGCGCTTACAGAGCATTCTCGGCCTCTGCTGAGAGGAAATTCTCAGCTAACACCAACAGCTCTCCCCTCCTGTTTGCACAGAGTTTCTGTCTGTATTTTCCTTGTTTTGCAGCAGCTGAATTCTCGCCACTCCGCCACTCCTGGGCTCTGCAATTTGAAAAGGTGAATTGTTGCTCCTGGAGATTTGTACCTCGCTGCATTCTAGGAAAGTGAGATGGGTGTTGTTCCCACTAGAGGCCGAGATAGTCATATCAGTGACATTTAGCTGCCAGAGCCTGGAGAAGGGGAGAAGCATTTTTGGTGTTAACAAGCTCTTGTCAGCCCCTGGTGCAAGCAGACCTGCGCCACGACAAACTGCAACAGAGCTGTGACCATTTCTGAGGCAGCGTGTATGAAAGCAATCCTTTCACGTTTCCCGACCTGGCAGGATGTCCATCAGCGGGAGGAAATATTCCTCAGAGTAGCTTATCTCTCAGAGATTCTGTTTGTGACTTCTGCCTGACTGCTGACACGCCTGGCTTGGCCCTTTGACTTTGGAATGTATTTGTTAATTAGAAAGCTCCATTTAGAGAATGGAGTCCAGGCAGTGCCTTTAGTCAACAAATAGGAGTTTGGAACAAGACAGAGGCGCAGGCTGGGTGCTTGAGTTTCAGGAATCTCAGAGCCAATGAAAGATTGTATTCACACTGACCCCTGAGTATAGGAACTGGAGCAAAAATCTATGCCCTTCAGTATCTACCCACAGTGAGTGCTTGATAAATATTTGTTAGATAAGTGGATGAAATATGTGACTATCAAATACTGAAAACGTTTAGAGGGAAAGAGGAGAAGATTATGTTAACCTGGACAGGGAACGTGCCAGGCTGCTGAGCAAGGTCGGGGCGTGCAGACTGTTAGATGCATGGAGCAAGTGATGCGTATCTGCAATGTTTCCAAGGTGACCCAGCTCTTTAATTCCCACCAAAGAAGGAGAAAGAACTGCAGAATTTATTAATGTGGAGAGGCAAATTCAAAATAAGGAATTCAACTTTCGGCATTTGTTTTCCAAACGGCAGGAACACAGACGGGGCAGGGATCTGACATAACCGTGGGTCAGAATTGCCCAGGTGCCTAGGGGTGGTCCGTGAAGCTTAGTTTTGAAGCAGCTGTGGTGTTTACTGTTCTGAGTGCTGTGGATGCACAGACTGAAGAGATGTAGTGTAGGCTGTGGCCAGGCAGAGCAATGGCTACTGTCAGAAAGCCTGTCCCACTGTGGATGCTGAGCCAGACAAGGGCTACCTGCTCCCGTGTATCCACAGCCTGGCTACAGCCAGTTCTGCCCAAGATTTTGGTCTTGCACTGTATCGTTGTGGCTGGATTATGCTGTTGGTTTGAAATGAATGTGAATTTGGGTGAAACTACTAAGCTAATATTCCCTAGGAACTGAGCAATTAAATAAAGATCATGTTTGAAACACAGTCATTCTCTAGACATGAATTCAGGAGGAGCAAGAGAAATGAGATGTACGCCACTTCTGTTAGTCATGGTAGATCATGATGATGTGTCTTGTCACCCCTTACTGACACACAGGCCCATGCAATACCCCATACTTGATTTCCTGTACTGTCTTGGAGGGTACTTCACCAAGAAATTTTCTTCTTTTCTTTTCTGGTGTTGAGGATGGAACCCACAGGGCCAAGGCAAGTGCTCTATCATGAAGCCACATTCCAAAGCCATTTTTTTTTTTCTTTTTGGAGAAAGGTTTTCATATGACCCAGGCTGGCTTAAACTCATTATGCAGCCGAGAGTGACCTTAAGCTTCTGGCTTCCTGTTTCCACCTTCCAAATGCTGGTCTTATGGTTGTACACCACCATGCCGGGTTTGTGTGATGCCGAGGATCAAACCTGGGGCTTTGTGCATGCTAGGTAAGTACTCTACCAACTGAACTGCATCCTTGGTCCTCAAGAGAATGCCTTAGTATCTGCTAACAGTATGTGATGAGCTCACTTTTGATCTCAGGCCTCTGGAGAGTCAGTGAGCAATCATTGTATCAGAACTGGTGACAGTTCTATGTCAAGATCCAATGTGGATAGGTAGAAAATGACAATTACAAGGGAAGAAATGGCCTGAGGTGTGATGGGCTGTCCAGAGATGAATGCAGAGTTTACAGCCCCCCCCTTGTCACTCACCTTAAGGACAGCTCTTTCAAATTGTTAAGGCCAAGAAAATAACTTCCCTCCCTGGTGGATGTTCAGCTGCTGTTTTTACAGCTCAAGCAAGTAAGGGCCACTGACCAGCTCCAGTCCAGGGTCTGGTCTGAGTCTTTAATAGCAGAAGTGATAAGACTTAGCATTTATCAAAATCCTGCATATCCTTAATCAAATTGTGCTCAAGAAAATGTTAAATCCGACCTAACACATTAAGTCTACCACATGGGAAACTTGAATCAGTGTTTGGGGACGCAGGTGTTTATAAACTTGAAGGAACTTTAAAGGGGGAAGACCTATTTACACAGTTGCTAATGGGATGATAAAGTGTAGTCAAGGTCAAAATGTAACATTTGGTCAAATCAGTTACCTGTAACAAAATGTCAGAAGGGGGCTGCTTAAACTCCAAGGTTTGTGACAGTCACCCTGCAAAGTGAATGGTGGCTAAAACAATCACTGTAACACAACTGGACTCAGAAATACTTTGTGATGGCTCCCATGCCAGGTGTATGGACAGGCTTTATAGGAATTCACCTCATAGTGGGTTGTTTTCTGGACAGAAGCAGATGCATAATTTGCAGTGTTCAGTGCAAAATGAAAATGCAGTTCTCCTTGTTAAAAAAAATTAGTAGGCCTTTCAGGATGACAGCCACAGGAGATTCAACCAGCTGGGAAGCCTTCCTAAGCATGTGGCACCATGCAGTTGTAGGGGTTGTGCGCCCTAGAGCTCCTGCTTCCAGATGCAAGGAATGACATGCCTAGTTACAGGAGAGACGAGCTCTCTGTGCAAGGAGAACTGCAGAAGCAGGAGCTGCTGCATGGGACACTGATGAAAGCAAAGGTGTGTAAGGACACTTAGGTGATGAAGTTCTAAGTAGCTGAGTGTACACATGCAAATCCCCTTTGGTGACTATAGCAAGTTCCTGGCAATGCCCTTTTAGTCATGGTGGGGCCCGAGAACCTCAAGATTATCCATTTGAAGATTGACAGAACACGTACTGTTCTGTGACCAGTTTTCCCAAGAACAACTCAGAAGTCTCACATAGGATGAAGAACAAGAATGCTGGCAAGTTTTGCTAATAATATTTCCTTCCTTCTAGAACTCATATAGGGATTTCTTTCTGTATATTTAGCATACATAAAGACAGCATCCAAGTGTGGAAAAGCAAAGCTCAAATTACAATGTACCCAAAGGGCAAAGGTATGAGGTGTACTAAGCCAACTGGTATACCTCTTTACTGTGTTCTGTACAGTTGATTGCGATTATTTTTATTATAGGGTTGAGACATTCATATTATACATATGTATACACACATACATTCGGTATTTTCTCCTGGGTACCACTTTTCTAGTCTCTACTATTCTCTCTGCTTCCTTCTCCTTTTTCTTCCTCTCTTTCTTTTTTGTTGTACAGGACTCAGCTATATAACCCAGGCTAGGCTGGAATTCTTGCCTCAGTCTCCTGGGTTTGCTTGTGGATGCTTGTTCATTATTGAAGGTCCTGGATCTTTTGAAGCTTTTACATATTATCAACCCTGCTCCAAGATGTAGAAATGTCTTCCTGTTTTCTCGTCTCCTTTGCCACACTGTGCACAGATCTGCCAGTGTGAAGCACATGCTGGTCGGCCTGTTTTCCTCCCTTAGGGCAGAGCCATTAGAAAGGAAGGGACTGAATCTTGTTAGTATATGTTTGTGTTTCCTCAGGACCAAGAGTCCTGTGCACATAGGCATTTCTTAAGGGAGTGACAAATAAAAGATGCAACCAGGACAGGATGATTTGGGGATAAATACTCTGTCAAATAGCTTCAGACTCAGTACTGCTGTATTCTACCAAGTCTCAGCCTTCAGATGTATGGCCAACAGAAGCTAAGAAAGCAAGATGAATTAGTATGGATGAAAAAGAATAGTAAGTTAACTACCAAGGAGGATCTAGATGGTAGTCTTTTTCATATTAAGTTTGAAACAGAAATAAACAAATTTGAACCCTCCTCCATAGAAAAGTCACCCATTATAGTCAAACCAAATGATAATTTTTCAAGTCTGGCACAGGAAAGAGTGTCACTGTAATGTAGCTTGCTATTGTGCATTTGTGACCTGTAGAGGTCTCAGCCAATATGATCATCTTTTAAGCATTTCAGGGACCTGAAAAATTTCAAGAACCATTGAGGTCTAAATGTTACAATTCCACTTTGAGATGTCCCAGTTACTCTGGCACATTCTCTGTCTCTCTGGGATTGTACTAGCGCCTAGGAGGAATCGAAATATTTCATGTTCTCATCTTTGCATTCAGCACCTACATGAAGAATGGAATTGGGTTATCACCTTTAAAAGAAAAACAGCCCTGGTGGTGTTGGCACAGGCCTTCTCTTCCTTCCTTCCTTCCTTCCTTCCTTCCTTCCTTCCTTCCTTCCTTCCTTCCTTCCTTCCTCCCTCCCTCCCTCCCTCCCTCCCTCCCTCCCTCCCTCCCTCCCTCCTTCCCTCCTTCCTTCCTTCCTTCCCCCTCCCCCCCCCTTTTTTTTTTCAAGACAGGGTTTCTCTGTGTAACAGCTCTAGCTGTCCTGGAACTTACTCTGTAGACCAGGCTAGCCTTGAAGTCACAGAGAGCTGCTTGCCTCTGCCTTCCAAGTGCTGGAATTAAAGGTGTGCAGAGGAAGGTGGATCTCTGAATTCAGGTCTAGCCTGGTCAACAGAGTGAGTCCCAGGATAGCCAAAGCTATACAGGGAAACCCTGTCTTGAAAAACCAAAACAACAACAACAACAAAAACACATCTTCTCTCTGAGATAACATCCACATCTATGGTTTTTAGCCCAACCAGTTTGACTAAAAACCAGTTGGTTTTTAACCAACCCAGTTATTTAAAAGCTGGTGAGACCAGTATTTTCCTAAGGCTATGGGTCTGGAGTTCTCTTTGTTGAGGTTAAAACTTGGCTGCCTGTAGTTTTTTCTTTTATGTTTTCATATTTCCCAAGTGATTCCTTCATGTGCAGTGCTCTTTATAGCATCCTATCAATGTTCCCATTTCACTTTCAGATGCCCTGAATGCCAAGGATGATGGTGTGCCAGGCACTGTGCAAATGTCCTGTAAGTAGGGTCCATTAGAGCCCATAGGACAGGTGCCATGATGGGTCTCATTTGGCAGATGGGAACACAGGTTCAGGTGGGTCACTTCTAAGGTCACTAGTGAAGGGCAAGCTATCTTCTTGTTTAGTACATCTGAGGTCACACTGCTTGCAGTTTAAGTGTTACCAACAAAAAGCAAGCCCCACCCCCACCAAACAAACAAACAAACAAACAACCAGCCCAGTTCCAGCAAATTGCTTTCTGAGAGATGCACCCTGAGCGCCAGCTGCACTTTGATTAGGTGCCAGTATCTTTGGAGAGGCGTTCATATATAACAGAAGAAAGCGGTAATTGCTATTTTAGGCTCTGGTCAAAATTTCTCTTACTGTGGATTTTATTTAGCAAACACTGTAATGGGCCATTTTGGGGGGTGGAAGGTAACTCTACAGAAAGCCTGGGTGGGAAATTTGGGGGTTGGATAAAGGAAGAAAAAATAGGGACAAGATAGAATGTTGGAGCCCAACAGGGGAAATGACCGGGATACCCATGAAGAGACAACGATAGCCAGGGACTTAAAGAACACCTGTCCTACTGGGAGTTGTTTACCTGGCTGAGCCACAGTGCTATCACTGAT
The DNA here is from genome assembly GCF_049852395.1 of Peromyscus maniculatus bairdii. Classification (NCBI taxonomy): domain Eukaryota; kingdom Metazoa; phylum Chordata; class Mammalia; order Rodentia; family Cricetidae; genus Peromyscus; species Peromyscus maniculatus. The sequence continues at coordinate 92,871,297 of NC_134858.1, read as the reverse complement.
GAAACCTCGGTGATGGCTTCTCTGTGTTGGGCAGCTTCCACTAAGGCAGAACACAGAGAGGCCCGAGAAGCTCCCGGGAAGTTAGAGCTGGAGTTTGCTCAGAGAGTGTTGGTTCACCCTGGGCATAGGGAGGAGCAGGACAATGTCTCTCCCACTCTGAGCAAAAGGCAGCCTCACTAAGTGATGAGGTGGTCTCCACACAGCTTCAGGGACAAAGCCTGAGCAGGAGGCTAAGACAGGGCATAAGGAACTCAGTGGGCAGGCCCGGGAGCCAGGCTGAAGCATGTTGGCATGTTACAAAAGCTGATGCAGTGGTGTCATTCATAGGTGTGGAGTTTGAGGTATAAATCACGTGCCCACACTCACAGCTCTCATTAGAGACGAGTCACAAGCTAGAGACTATAGTTTGAAGTCCTGGCCAGGAGCTCTCTGATGGTCTGGAAGCTTTTCTCATTCGTAGGTTCCTAGGAGCCATTTGACAGTTCCGGCATTTCCTAATGAGTCAATAGCACATCTAAGGCCTAGGGAAAGCTCTCAGATTTTTGGCTTTGGGGGCCAACACAGTCTTCCTGGAAGCCTACAGCTCGGAGAACATCTGTCTGAAGTTGGTCATTGGTCATCATATTGACTCAAGTAGGTTGAAGAGAACAGGTAAACGTGGACAAATGGGGGAGCCTACTGGTGAGCGATGATGAGCCAGGCTGGATTCTCTCTTTTCCTCTTATTCCTCCATCTCTCCCACCTTTCTTCCTGTTCTTACCCACTGCTACCTCCCTCCTTCCTTCCTCTTTTTTCTTTCCATTTCTTTCCTTTTCCTTTCTTTTGTCCTCCCCACCCCCCTTGCTTCAGACATTCAGAGGTCTCGGAAGACAGAGTTGGATCAGTTGAGGCTGGCTCAGGTGTTTGTTTTGGCACCTGAGTAGGGTGCCTTGGTTGACAGTGCCATCAATCTGTGTGTCATGTGGGGGAAGGCATTTCTCGCAGGAAGATGGGCTGTAATGATCAAACACATGTGAAATGGATGCCAGGTGGTCTCAAACCCATGACGTCTGTATGCTCATTTAAGCACTTTTATTATTACTCTCTGGTTGCCATGCATAATCAGGCACTGTTTGCTTTAGAGTCTGAGATGTATGAGGAGTGTGCTGCATTGTGGGCAGAGGTGTGTGCCTCATTAGCTAATTGGGCTGCCAAGCTTATTGGATGTACGGCCATCATTTACTTAGTCCCAAGTAATATAGATAAATGGCATGCCAGATGGAATTCTTGTGATAAAATTCTTGGAGGAACTCTATTTTATGATAAGTTTTTCTTCAAGATTTTACAATCATTCTACCTTACACTTCCATAGTACTTTGTTGTTTACCAAGGATACTGCCAGCTTCCCGCCTACTATACGTTTTCTTTTTCTTTCTCACTCACAGAACCTTAATTTTGTTCAGGGAGGCAATATGCTTATCTAAAAATATTTCCCAGTCTTCTTTGGAATTAGAAATGATCACATGACAATAAAGGAGGCATAAGTAGAAGCCTGCTGGGAACATCAGCATTTTTCAAATATTGCCTTCTGTCTCCTTTCCTTTCTTCCTTCCCCCTCTCCCTTCTCTCTCTTTCTTCTCTCCCCCTCCTCCATCTTCCTTCCTCTTCTTGCTTCTGCATGGCCTGCAGAATTGAGTATGGAAGGGGGGCTGTTCTTTCAAGTGACATGCAGCCATGATGGTAAAATGTGTTTTCAGGAAGATGGGGGCGGGGATGTTGATGATGCTGTTGATGATGTCCTGAGGTGACCACACCAGCCATGAACCACTAGTTTCCAGAATAATTGTGATATGGAAAAACACACACACCTCCTTGCTTAACTGTTGCCAATAGCTTCCTGTTAGTGTCAAACACAGTCCTCATGAACTCACCGATTAGCTTCACTAATAATATTTTATTTGATCTTTTGAGACTTGCAACCATGGGGTGGAAGTGTTACTATGAGTCTTCTTTGAGGGAAGACCAGGACTTGGGGAAGCTATTCAGGTTCAGAATGCAGAGTAGGTTCAGTTTGGATTGCCAAAGTGGCTCTCTTTCTACTAGCCAGCAGTTCTTAAGTGGTTGTAGGACTGTGCCTGGAGTCAGTCTGGTTGAGGGAGCAGATTATTGAAGGAAAACCACTGACATTTTTTTCTATGATTATAGATTACTACTGGGTTTTAGATGGGTTAGCAAAGCGGTGCCGAGTCTTCTGCCCTGTTCCCAACAGTCTTTTATAATGAAGGCTTGTTCTGTTCAAGTGCCAATAGTGCTTTCCTTGAGCAGGACTGAGATAAGTTAAGTCAAATGAAATTGCACGCTTGTCGACTCAGAACCAGAAATGAAGATGTCTCATAGTCAGACTCAATTGGTACTAATAAATGGTATCACCAACAATGCCACTGTTTTCACCGTTGCTACCCGGACATTTGTGGTTATAACTAATTGTAAGGTCAGTCGGTTATTCCCTAGTTACATTATGAAGCTTTAGGCTGGGTGCAAAGAAGACATATAGTTGGGGATGTGCAGTGGAGAACCGGGAGGGATACAGGATTGGAAGCAGTGTGAGATGAAAGATTTGTCATCTATATTTTTTGTCAGGACAGAATGTGGAAGTGGTGATGTCAGGAATTCCAGAAGCCTCCCCTTTGTGAGAGGGTGAAGGCGTTATTAATCAAGGGTTAGGGGGAGTATGTTGGAATGAAGATGGCCATGATAAACATGAAGGCTAGGATGTCAAATGGCTAGGTGCTCAAACTGGGCACTGCAGTTATGGATCATGTTAGAGGAGGCCATAGCAGAGGGGGAAATCATTGTGATGGGCACCAAAGGCTTGCAGAAGGCCACATTTTTTTTTTTTTTTTTTTTTAAGAACAATGTGCTGTCCTACAAGTTGTTCAGGCTCTTCATGTCTCAGGGCACCAGCCAGCTCTTTACTGCATCTGCTAGGCCATGCCTGTGGATGCTTCTGTCTCAGGCTGTGTCCCATGTCTCTTTTCTCTGTCCACCTGGCTGCACAGTCATCTGTAACTGGCTTCAAATCATTCAATGTGTGTTGATCTGGTCTATATTCCAATGTGACGGTAATCTCCTTGGGAGCAATTAAATCACACTTTCCACTTCATACCTCCTGCACACAAAGTAAGTGAGTGAAATATTTGCGGAGTAGCTGATTTTCTTGGGGGAATCCATGCCTTCTGCTGTCTTGGTGTGCACAGTTCTTCAAAACTCTAGGGTTTGCTGCTGGAAGTTTGATTATCCAAAGACCACAGTGCTTGGTTAAGGGTTGAACACATGGCCCATGTAGAACCAGTAGAGACGTTTGTTAAGGTTTCTGGGAGAAGCAAGCTTACTTACTACAGGGTAAGATATGAGGGGTGGTATTCAGTGCAGAATTTACTTAGTGTGTGGTAAGCAGCCCAGCTCCTCTAGGGCAGGGCCCTTGTCTCGTTCTCTGTGGGCCTCCAGCAGAAGGCGTAATACCTGGTACCTGGTCTGTCTCCAAACTCTGTTTCTTTCATTGTGAGTGGAATGGTGTCATGTTTCAGCAACTCAGACTGGGGTCCTCAGACCCCACTCGATAGACTTCTACATCAGAATCTGCATTTTAATATGATTTTCAGGGATTCTTGTGCTTTGGGGAAGGATGGCTCATGAGACCTATAGTCTACTTCATTTTGTAAACATTTGGCTCAGAGAGGCTGTTCTGGGGATTGCCAGTTCAGTACAGGCTCCATCAGAGAGTCTGCTCACAGGGCTCTGTGAATACACATCTAAAGAGGCTCTGACGGCTCAGTGTGACATCTGAAATAGGTCCCTCCCCATGGGAGGAGAGAGGCAGAAAAGCCCCCGGATGTCTGGATCCCTCCCTGGCTCTGTGTGTACTGGCAGGCAGAGTGCGTGCTTACTTGTGGTTATGTTAACAAACTACCAGGTTCCTCACAGTCTGGGGAGCCTGGAGAAGGCTAAGTGAAGCCTAACTTCTGTGACAGTCTAGGGGATGCTACGTGTTAAGTGAATTCTGGACTTCCATCTTGCACCATGTTTGTCCAGAATTTGAACTTTAGAAGAAAATTTGTGCATGTACTATTAGGAGGGCTATGGGAAAACAAGCAGTGTGTAAAGAACACAAAATAACGAATATCTTTAATGTGTGTGTGCCTGCACGTGCATGTATGATACATGTGTGGGGGCACATGTATAGCGGTTAGAAGACAATGCTTTGTGTTCGTTTTCACCTTACACCCTGTTTTGAGACAGAGTCTCTGTTGTTCGCCACTGTATCCACCAGGCTAGCTGGGCTCGAGCTTCCGGGGATTGCTGTGTCCTTACTACAGGGCCACAGAAGCACCGGGATTGCAGACACATGCAACTGATCCTGGCTTTGCATGGGTTCTGGGGATTTGAACTTAGGTCATCACACTTGCAGGGCAGGTGGTTTATTTCCCCATGCCTTAATATGCTTGATTCTGAGCTTGTTTTCTTTTTTTTCTTTTTCTTTTTTTAAATTTTTTTCCTTTTATTTTATTTTACAATACCGTTCAGTTCTACATATCAGCCACGGATTCCCTTGTTTCCCCCCCCTCCCACTCCCCTCCCCTTCCCCTCAGGCCCCCCCACCCCATTCCCACCTCCTCCAGGGCAAAGCCTCCCCCTAGGACTGAGATCAACCTGGTAGACTCATCCAGGCAGGTCCAGTCCCCTCCTCCCAGACTGAGCCAAGCATCCCTGCATAAGCTCCAGGTTTCAAACAGCCAACTCATGCAATGAGCACAGGACCTATGTCACTCTTGGGCATATACCCAAGGAATGCTCAATCATCCCACAAGAGCACTTGCTCAGCTATGTTCATATCAGCATTGTTTGTAATAGCCAAAACATGGAAACAACCTAGATGCCCTTCAACTGAAGAATGGATAAATAAAATGTGGTACATATACACAATGGAATACTACTCAGCAGAGAAAAACAATGACATTATGAGGTTTGCAGGCAAATGGATGGATCTAGAAAAAATCATCCTGAGTGAGGTAACCCAGACTCAGAAAGACAAATATGGTATGTACTCACTCATAGGAGGATACTAGATGTGGAACAAGGATGACTGGACTGCTACTCACATCACCAGGGAGGCTACCTGGAAAACAGGACCCCAAGAAAGACACGGAGAAATGGCTGAGATCTACATGAATAACCTGGACATGAGTGGGAGTAATGAAGGGCGAGGGTCGAGGGAAAGAAAGCCTGTGGGAGCGGGAGCTTGTTTTCTTTTTCTTTTTTTTTTCTCTTTTTTTTGGCTTTTCGAGATAGAATTTCTCTGTTTAACTTTGTGCCTTTCCTGGAACTCACTTTGTAGACCAGGCTGGCCTTGAACTCACAGAGATCTGCCTGGCTCTGCCTCCCAAGTGCTGGGATTAAAGGTGTGTGCCACCACCGCCTGGCTCTGAGCTTGTTTTCAAGTGACCTAAGTTCCGGTCGTTAGACTCTCCACTGGTTATAAATGACAAGGCAGATCTTACTCTTTAAAATTCTCCCTGATTTCTGTTCAGCCCATCCATGGAGAATATATTTCTACTCAAAGGAGTTTTACACTCAAACATAGCACATGGGTTTTTGGATGCAAAGACGGGGGTCTCCTCGAAGGCTCAAACGCACATTTATATGCGTAGACACTTGACAGAAGTGACTTGTACTAATTTCACGAATGCAGGGCAAATACAATGAGTCACTTCTTCTCTGTCGATTGGAAGGTGAGGTGCTAAGCTGGAGAGAGAGGAACACGCTCATGGCCCCGTGGCTGCTGTCTGCCAGGACGTGGGGCATGGCTGACTCAGCACTGTCCCTGGAGGGGAGGAGTCTGGGTATTGCCAATGGCAGCTATTCTTCTGGGCCTTTCAGGACACCTGAAATAGCTCCGGACCTCTGGCCTTGAGATCTTCCAGCCTCCAGCCTGAGTGTGAGTCAGTTCTCTGGGTGACAAATGTTACGATGCCTCCCACTCCGACAGCAGAGGCTTCTGTGACTTCCTGACGCTTGAAGGTTGTTTCCTCAGCACTCTGATGAGGACATCCCGGCAGTGCCAACCTACATCTTCCCATCCCACAAGGGTCTCTTTTTCTTTTTTCTTTTCTTTTCTTTTCTTTTTTTTTGGTGTATGTTAAGTGTTCTCATTTATACAGTTTTTTTTTTTTTGACAGCCACATGGTTTACAACTCCATTAAATTGCAGAGTCAAGCCATTACATACTAGACAGGACACATTATGGAAGATATTCAACTTCGGGGAGCAAGAGTATTCTGTGCTTGGCCACAATGATTATCACCATTGAAAGCTAAGAACCCTCAGTGTGTGTGTACGTGTGTGTGAGTATGTGTGCAGGCACACATGTACTTCTAAGGATGCTTTCTCACAGATAAGGAACACTGTACAATATCAAGGCTGAGCAGGGTAAAAACAAAACAGTGTTTCAGTGCATCCAAAGCGTGGGATGCAGAAAAATGCTTTCTTCCCCTTCTATGTTGGCTAAGCTGGCAGTTCATTCACTTTTGAGAAGCAGCTTTATGTTTTGCATCGGAGGAATGGAAAGATCATCCATCCTCTGACACCCAGAGGATGATACTTTGTAACTTTGGTCCTCTGCATGGGTCCAGCTACAGGCTATGCATTATTTAATCCTTACTGTGAGGAACTAAATATACACACAGCAACCTTTGAGATTGCCACTACTCATACCGTTGTCTGGAGATCACTGTCAGAGAGGTGAGGTAACATGCCAAGGTCACACCGCTAGTTACTGGTAGAGACAGGCTGTCTCCTCTGGGAACTCATCACTGAATTCCATCTCACCGATTGAGTGGATAGTTGTTTTCATTTAGATCAACATGGCTACAGTAACTCCTGCCAAATAAAAAACCTAGAATAGGCGTGGCCATTTGACAAGAAGATGAGAGCATTGTACAACTCCTTCCTTTTGTGTGAGTAATTACTGAGTGATTCTTGACTTTCTACTTTTAGGTGTTTTTTTTCCCCCAAAGAATACTTCAAGTTATCCAATTCAAATATACAATTACGATGTAATTTCTAATTTGAATCATCATTATGTATCATCTGCAATTGGAACCAAATTATCAACTTTAATGGAAATGCCCTTTTTAGGGGGATGGGGAAAGAGACTACATTTTTGGGTGACATTGAATCAGTTTACAGTATAGACTGACTAGAGAAGACTTAGTTGCCTGTTTTCTTAATTGGAAGTACACCTCTGACCTGTAGTGACCTGTTGCCAATAAAGACACACATTTGAAGCTTAGTTACATTGGGCCTTGTGCCTTAGTGATCAGGTTCTCAAGACATTGTGAAGACATCCTGTGCAGTTCAGAGTAGGCTGGGAAATGAACACTCTTCAGCCTGCCATCTTGCACAATGTATGTTCCTAAAAGATTAAGATTAAGGGGCTGGGGAGATGCTTGGCAATTAAGAGTACTGGCTGCTCTTCCAGAGGACCAAGATTTGATTCCCTGCACCCACATGACATCCGATAGCTCTGTAACTCCAGTTCTAAGGCACTCACTGCTTCCTTCTGGTCTCCACAGGGACCAGTCTTTCAAGTCGTGCATAGACATTCATCAGGTAAAACACATAGATAAAATAAACATTTCATAAAATGGTTTAGGATGTCGCCTGTGGTGCATGCATGCACACATGAGTGTGCGACAATTCTCACGGCCTTATGTGACAGCACAGTGCTCACTGTCAAGGAGAGAGCTGAGGATCACAGATCTGGTGCTGCATTGTGCCTACCCAACAATCAGGAAGCAGTAAGAAGTCCAACGATCATTGATTGATAGTGGCATTGGTGGATGATGATATTACAGACTCACAAGCTAAGATCCTGGAATGATCTGCCCAGTTGAGGACTTCTTAATGAAAGAGTTCTTGGCTGCCTGTTAACTTTCCTTGAGTTTCCAGAGAGAGGGAAGAAGTCTTTGGTATCTCTTTCCAGGTGAGAAGATAGTCTTATTTATCATCTAGGTACCACTTTAACCTGTTCTGAAACAGCGTTTGTATAGTTTGGAGGTATCAAATGGGGTGAAACTCCTAAGATAGCTGAAAACAGAATGCTCGATGGCCTAGCTCTATAAAAACTGACTTCTGCAGAGAAGTAAGAGCAAACTCTCAACACACTAATTGCTGCCCAAGATTCTACTTTTGGAGGTGTGGTGTAATGGAAGCAAAGAGCGTAGACGGCTCCAGGTGTGGCGGTCAAGCGGGGTCAGGCTTCCTGTAATCCAGTAGATCCCTTTTCTCTGTTCTTCTGTCAGGCCTCAGTGGTTTGCACATTCCCCTCTTTTTGTTTGAACTCTGGGCAAGAAAAACGGCCTCAGAAGCATCTTTCAGCCCCTTTCACTAAATAGTAAAACCCAGATCCACAAATGTGTGTTTAAGATTTTGATTTGGAACTAAAGGAAAGGGTAGGAAGCCAAGGACATTTAGTATTTGGGGTGAAACGCCTCATTTCTTTGGCTCATACAGTTTTGCCTACTGCTCACAAGATACCAAAGAAGAAATTAATGTAAAAAAAACCACCCCAAAGGCTTTTAAACATTAAATAGGCTTTGCATGTTCCTAAGCCATCTCTGCTGTGTCTTCAACCAATGGAGTCAGATGTTGCTGCAGACTCTTCTTGCTCAGGAGGCTGGTGTGTGCCACCCCAGGCTGGAGGCCGCTCCAGCTTTGGTTGCTTTCCTTGAAGGGAGAACCAGGGACATGTTGTCCTCCATCTCAGCAGGTGCAAACATTAGTCAAGAGCAGGACAAGCACCCTTGGGGTCCTGTGGAGTATGCAACATCTGGATTCTTTTCTTTCCTAAGCAGTGGGTTTGATTTTACTAGTACTTTCTCTACCACCTGACTGGATCTGGGGCGAGGTGGTCATATTTATGCCAAGAATAATTCTTCCATTGGCCAAAGCAACATTAGCTTGGGAATTCAAATATGGACTTTTGAAAGTGCATATGTCATAGTCAGCAGAAATATAAAGTGCTATAATGTCCTAGGGAACGTCACGTAGTTTACATTGTGGGAACACTTATAAATGGTTCAGGCGCGGTGTGATAAATGCCACTTCAGGACAAGTTCCGGGCAGGAGGAGCTGATCCCTGCTGGAAGGTGGCCAAGCCCTTAAGAAGGCTTGGTATGGGAAGGAACATCTATCTCTTCAGGTACCGAAAGGTAAAAGAGGGATTCTATGACCTGCAAGGGCGAGGATCAGGTGGGGGGACCAGGCAGGAGTGTTGAGTGCAGTGATCTGAAGCAGTGAGCAGGACTGCTGGCAGGTCCCAAACAGCGTTCTCCATTCACCTACAGTGAAAGGACCACCACGCTCTAGCAAGTTCCCTGGCCTCCCAGAATGAAGACTGCATCTCACAACCTTCCTTGCAACTGGGTGTGGCTCATGACGATGGCCCTAAGGGGTGTGTCCTCCCTCCTGATCTTTTTTTGCTTCATGACATGCCTAGACTATGGATGATGTCATGAGCCTTCTGGCAATAGTCCTACCCAAGACAGGAGTTGGGTCCTGATCCAGGAGGCATCTTAGAGTCATGAACCATACATGATTAAGTGGGTGCACGACAAAAATAGCCTACCTTGCTTAATTTACTGGTATTTTGGGTCTCTGTTATAGCAAGTAGGTCTGTGTTTTAAATAATTCAAGAGGCCAGCTTTAGCTGGAGTCTTCTTCCACTGATGACCAATCTGGACAGAGTCACCACTCTCAAGCCACTGGACTCTGGTGAGGCAGTCAGTAGTGCTTCTTATGTAAAAGGATAATAATGCTGAGGAAGATGATGGGAGCAGCCAATGTTTATCACAAGCCCTCTGTGCTGGAAAGCACTCAGTGTATTATTCCTTGTACTCTTTATCCGAGCCAGATGATCTGGCTGCTATTATTGGCCCCGTCTTATAAATGAATAATGAAGAAATGAAGTAGCTTGTCTAAAGCCTTGCGGAGAAGTTTGTTCTCTATTTTTCATGACCTTTGATACCTTTGAAAGTTACTGGCCAGTGACTCCATGCATAGTCCCTTAATCAGACTTTGTCTAATGTCTCATATGGTTAAACACAGGCTACTCATTTTCGACATGAATATCAGGAACTGATGCTGTCCTTCATGTCAGGAAGTATACAAGATTGTTCCCCAACTGATGATGTTAATTGATAACCTGTTGGTACTTGAAAGGGTTCTTTTCTATTGAAAAGTTATTCTCTTCCCCTATGTAACTCATAAGTATTTTATGGAGAGATACTTTGAGACCATCTATTTGTACTCAATTAATTTAGTCCCCATTGATAATTCTTGCTGGAACAATTGCTATTGTTGTATTTGTCAAATGATGATTGTTCCATTTCCATCATCCCTTCCATATTTATTAATTGAAATTCTACTGGAAAGACAGAGCCTTTTATTCTCATATTTATTTGTCAATTTAGTTTTTGTATCAGTATGGATGAATGGATTCTATTGTATCCTATAGGGAATTATACATTTCCATCATTACTTATTTTACTGCTGAAACTGTCCCAGACTTGGACATTTGGTTCCCATGTCATTTTAACATAGCCGTATCAGTGTTTGAAGGTTCTTACTTCTTAACAGCTGGAAATAGTCCTTGTTCATCTTTTACCGACTCAGACTCAGTCCTTTCTCCTAGGGCTCTGATTCCTTTTGTTGGTGAATGACATTTATAAATTAAGGCTGGGGAGCTAGATCTGGCCATTCTGACAGAACCATTTTGTCTCAGTACAGGTGGGTTTACCGGTTGCTGCCATTTTTCATTCTTTCCCTTTTAGTTCCTTCTGTCTCGTGAATTTATTTTTGTAGTCTGTGAGGTGTCTAGATAGAGGCCACCATTCCAACAGTTACATCACAACAGCACACATATTTACTTTCGTTTACTGTGTAGCAGCAAATTATTCCTAAATATTTACTATTCTGACAATTCCTCTACTAGTCAATCACAACTTATGCTTGGCCTAGATGAGAAGACACTGGATTCAAGATAACCTAACTGTGTTGCTACACTTAAGTGTTTGGTGTGAAGAGACTGGTCCCTAACTCAGTTCCTCAGCACAATTAGTTTGGATGGAGAATGTGCCAGCGCTTTGTTTCCCAGCTTGATGGTATTGGGAAGGAGTGGAAGCCTTGAGGGGTGGAGCATAACTGGAGATCTTTAGGTAATGGGACATGTAACAGTTTGAATTTGCACTGTTGGCACTGGCTCCTGTTCTCAGTGTCTCACAGCTGATGGTGCCAGGGAGGCTATGGAACCTTGAGGAGATGAGGCATGGCTGGGAGAAATGGTTGCTGGGTGTGAGTTTTAGAAACTTATAGCCTGGCCTTAGGTCCAGCATATTCGCTGCTTCTTGGATCCCCATGTGTAGCTGGAAGTTTTCCTGTGTCCCGCCCAGCTCCTAGGCTTGAGACAGAAAAGAGAAAGGATATAGGTAGTCATAAAAATAAAGTCTTAAAAAATGAAATAATATGTAAAAAATATAATAAGCCATGTAAAGAAGAGAGGAGAGAGGTGGCTCAGTGGTTAAGAGCACCGACTAATGTTCCAGAGGAACCGAGTTCAATTCCCAGGTCATCTGGAGTTTGATCATGCCAAGCTAAAAAAAATAAAAATAAAAATAAATAAATAAATAAATGGAAGAAAGGACCATGTGACCTCCATCTTCTCTCCTTTTAAGAGGTCACATACAACAGCAAGAAGCTTTACCTTCTTTGGATCCTATAGCCCAAGGTCATGGGTGGAGCAAATACCACTACACCCATGGTGTGAGGAACCTTCCCCACATGCTTCTGCCTCCACAAACTCTGTATTTCTTTTCTTTCATGGTAGACTGAGGTCCTCTGAAACTGTGAGTCTTCTCATAAGCTGTTTCTGTCAGATGTTTCTGTCACTAAGATGCAAAAGTAAAAGTTTGAATGTGCATGCCCTTCAGGAGATTGTGGGACCCTGGTCTCTTCCTCTTTCATTCTGGCTGTGGTGAGTGGTTTTGTTTTGCCTTGTGATCCCTTGCCACAGGCCCAAAGCAGGGAGGCCAAACCACCACAGACTAAAACCTCTATAACTCTGACCCAAATAAGCATATTCTCTTTCTAGGTTGATAATCTCAGCTAAAGATCCTTCACCTAGCATGCACGTGGCCTGAGGTTCAACCCTCTAGTTGAATGAGTTGATGGTCTTCAGGACTTGTTCTAGTGATAGCAAGCTGACCAATACCAACACACCAGCCATTTACCCACATCATTGCTCAATCACGTGCAAAAAAATCAGACTAACACGGTGTTTGGCATGGTTACCATCTAAGTAATTATGCTTTTCATTTGTTTACAACAATAATGTTACCACATATGTACAGCTTTGGTCAAAATTTCAATTTATGAGTTGGTAATACATCTGTCAAGATCCTTTTCCCCAAGGAACACTGTAGTTATGTGCATAGTCAGCAGGTAATTTATAGGCGCCAAGACCCAATCTGCCAGAGCAAGAACTATTTTGTTCTGTTTCAGTGCAGGATGTCTTTATTTCATTTTCTATGGGTTCTTCATCAAAATCGCTCACACAGTTTGGTGAGAGACTCTGGGAACACAATTCAATCATGTTGATTTAGCCAACAATTTCCCATGTGGATAATGCAGTTAGAGCAATCATATAAATCAAAACACCCAGTTCTTATCTACAAAGACTTTTCTATGTTGTGCTTGATGAGTTTGGTGGCAAGTGACAGATGAAGAAAGAAAAACTCAAGATTTTGAGAGAGAGAAAAGTGAGGAAGAATTCCATCTAGTCTCCTAAAATGCAGTTTGGGGGTTGCAGTTGCCTTGAACCAGCTCTACAAAAAATGAGCCATTCCTGAATGCTCCAACCTGGGCTGCTATTACATAAATAGCATAGACCTCCCAGTGATGATTTGACCTCCCTACTTTTGGGTTTCTTTGCTGTTCAAGAGTGGCCTCTAAGTAGGACACTTGTTAGACATTGTGGAGACACTGTCTTCCCTAGGGAAAGGTTTGCAAAGACACCCAGCATCTCTTGGACTTCCTGTGTGCTTTGAGGAACTGTTTCAGCAGAAGCATACTTTCCCATGAGTGGTTCGACTTAACAATGTGTTCTGCAAAAATAAGATCTGGTCCAGTCTTCTGTTAAGCACTAAAGTGCTGTGGGATGGTCTGTATGTTAAATGTGTGCTCTGATTGGTCAATAAGTAAAACACTGATTGGCCAGTGGCCAGGCAGAAAGTATAGGTGGGACTAACAGAGAAGAGAATTGAGAGAACAGGAAGGTGGAGGGATAAACTGCCAGCTGCTGCCATGACAAGCAGCATGTGAAGATGCCGGTAAGTCACAAGCCATGTGGCCAGGTACAGATTTATAGAAATGGATTAATTTAAGCTATAAGAACAGTTAGCAAGAAGCCTGCCATGGCCATACAGTTTGTAAGCAATATAAGTCTCTTGCATTTACTTGGTTGGGTCTGAGTGGCTGTGGGACTGGCGGGTGACAGAGATTTGTCCTGACTGTGGGCCAGGCAGGAAAACTTTAGCTACACTAAAGACCCAACATGATGCTACATGAAGCCCCCAGGGAAGAGTATTTCCTCAATGAGAGCTCCTGGTGTGGAGGAAGTCAACTGTTGTTCAAATCTTAGATGGTCTTTTAATGAAAAACCCAGAGCCAGATATCAGGGTGAAAGCTGAAAGATCAGAGAAGCAGAACAGCCAGCCACTAGTTCTTACCTCTATGAAATCCTCAGCCTAAAGAGAGTGAGTTCCTGTTTCGTCACATCTATATACCCTTCCCTGCCCTGCCCTATTACTTTCTAGGATTAAAGGCATGTGTGCTTCCCAAGCAAGGGCATGAGATCTCAAGTGCTGGGATTAAAGGTGTGTGCTACCACTACCTGACCGCTATGTCTAATCTAGTGGCTGGCTCTGTCCTCTGACCCTCAGGCAAGTTTATTAGGGTGCACAATACATCACCACAGTCAACTCCCCTCCTCTGGTTCAAGGACACTTGTCTTCCTGTTGGCTCTTGCTGTTGAAGCTGACAGTCCTCAGCTCAAATTATGTGTCCTACATGACTATTAAGGGAGCCCCTGTGGCCATCATAAGAAGTTTGGAAAACTCATGATTAACCCAGCTCAGCTGCCTTGACAACAAGGTATGCAACCCCCCAGTGTCTGTCAGAAGTCTAACATGCAGCCTGGTGTCTGCCAAAGATCTCAGACCTTCCCATTTGCACTATGATTTGTGTGGTGCTGCTGGTGGCTGCCATAAAGAGCTCAGGAGGGGGTTCTGTAAACATTCTGTGCATCTGGAACACAGCATTGATATTTTCCTATTCTCCTGGGAATCCATGTCCTTCGATCTCCTGGCACTACATCTACACCAATAAGCCAATAAGGCATCTGCGGAGCACACTCTGGGTTGCCCTGGAGACCTGGCTGGCTATTCAGGTATGTGGCATGGCTGTGGGCCTGTGAGGGCTACAGGGAGGGGTCTGGGCAGTGACTCACTTGGGGCACCCTCTACCTGGGATGCCTTTCCTGCCATCTCAGGGTGTCCACTCTGGCCATTAAGGGATCAGATGGCCATCCCTTCTTTGAGTGTTTCCTTTGATCCCACAGGCACCCTCCCTAATTCTCTCAATTCCAATTTCCTTTCCCCTTCCCTCTCCTACTCTCCCCGTCCCCTCAGCGAGAGCCCCTGGTATGGAGGAAGTCAACTGCTGTCCTCTGGCTCAAGGACACTTGTCTTCCAGTTGGCTCTTGCTGTTGAAGCTGACAGTCCTCAGCTCAAGTTACATGTCCTACATGACCTATAAAGGGAGGGAGCTCCTGTGGCCATCATGAGCCCCTCCCCTCCCCTCCCCTTCCTTTCCCTTCCCATACCTCCCATTTTTGAGAAAGAGTCTTGTTCTGTAGCCCAGGCTTGCCTTGAGAATTTGTGCCATGCCTCCAGCTCCATCTTCTAATTTTATTTTCCTTATGATTCATACTTTACCTGATTCTTTGTACTCTCTCTCCCTCCTTCCCTCTCTCTCACTGCTTTCCTTCCTTTCTGTTTCATTATTGTGTGCGTCTGTATGCATTTGTGTGTGTGTGTGTGTGTGTGTGTGTGTGTGTGTGTGTGTGTGTGTACATATGCCATGGCATATGTGTAGAAGTCAAATGTCAGCCCTCCCTCTCTATCTCTGACACAGGGTCTCTCTGATGCTTTTCCACTTTACTTACCACGCTAAATTGCCCACGAGTGCTGGGGATTATGTCTCTACTTCCCATCTCCACATAGGCATGCTGGGTTACAGATACTTGAGTAGATGTCTAGCTTCTACTCCAGTTCTGTGGATCCGAACTCAGGTCTTCACAATCACACGATTATCACTCTTACCCACTGAGCCATCTCTCTAAGGCCTTAAGTTTTTCTTTCTTTTCTTTTTTTGGAGAGAGTTTCATGATGTGGTCCAGGCTGCTCCGAAATTCACTGTGTAGTTTATATTGGCTTCAAACTTGGACTCTTCTTGTCTTGGTCTTCCAAGTGCTGGGATTACAGTGCTGACTTGTTTTCCAGACTCTAGGAACTAGCATAAGGACTCATAAAGGTTACAAGCATGTCTTCAGGCTTTGGAACAGTATGGAGACTCTGCCTTAGAACAAGTCTACAATACTCATGTGGATCTGAACATAGAACCTTCCACTCTCCAAAGCGGAACTGATCTTGTTTTCTCTGCTGGCATGGTGGAGTCTTGGGAACATCTTCTAATTGACAACTCTCAGGCCTTGGTGGCTATCTCTTATGGAATCTTATTATTCTGCTGACTGTCTTTGTAGTGGCCGAGAAGAGTCACGTGACTTATGTCAGATTGTGTCTGCTAAGATACACACACACACACACACACACACACACACACACACACACAAACACACACACACACACACACACAAACACACACACACACACACACACACACACACACACACGTGTGCGCGCGTGCGCGCGCGCGCGCGGTAATGTATGCATGTCACACTCAAGTCACTCCACCGTGTGTGTGGGTGCTCATAGGGTTTGCTTTCCTCTGAAATTTGGGGGCTGGCTGTTAGTTACTTCTGAGGGGACTCTGCGCACCTCAGCTGCTGCACTGTGGGAGCTGAGCGGAAGCCTGCCATCTGACATCTCTCCCTACCCCAATTAATATCACGAAAGGGCAATGTTTATGCAAAGCCACATGCCGAGAGGCCTTTTGCTCCTAATTTAAACTATTAAAATGCCATTAAGAATTGCGGTGCACACTTCAGCTCTGTTTTCCTTCATTATTTCTTGTTGAAGAACAGCCATGTGGAAGGGAAGGCATTTTGTTTCCATGCAAGTGGGGCTCGTTTTTCAGGACAGTTTATGATGCCCTTTGGTGGAATTTATCATCCCTGAAGCCAGCCCCCCACCCAGGGATGGAGTTAGCAGATGCGATATCTGTCAGCAAAAAAATAAGTGCGATCGATATGAACATACCAAGGCATTTATTTCAAATATTGTCCAGATAAATTGTCATGGTCATCATGCTGGGGACAGTGTTGATTTCAGCTGTGGAGGGCTGGGGAACTGGTGATCTTTCTATTCCATTCGCTTGCTCCTTTGCTGTGACGCGTCAGCATTCACTTCCGCAGCAGACACCTCATCTGAGGTGACATCTGCTGCTCAGATACAAGGCATGTTGTCCGAGAGGTGGTTGGCATGTCACAGGAAACTTTCCATGAATATAGAGTCTACCCACGAGGCTTGTTATTTTTGAAGTTTGGGCCCAATTTACATTTTTTTTTTTTTTTTTAAAATTTGAGATTAAAACACACACAGTTTGATCTCGGCTTTGACCTTTTAAATTGTTACAACTTTATCTTTGGCTAAAAGCATGGAGAGTGGGGTAATTACATTTTGTGGAAGAAGAGAGGTCTATGCTCAGAGGGTAGTCACAGCTATGGTAATGTGTCTCTCACACAACGACGGTCCACGCTAGATGGTATAAACAAAGAAAAACAGTATTTTTGTGCATTTTTATTGAAGAGTGTATTTAGCCTCTGGATGATGGCTGCTTTGCAAGGAGCTCTTTCTGGGTCTTTTTCTTATCTTGATGTCCTGTCTCCAGCTGGGTAAATGGTTTTCTGAAAATTCTGTTCTGGGCTGCTGCAGCAGGGCTGAGGAAGGACACAAGGTCTGACTCTCCAGTGACTCATTGAGAGAGTGGGGGCTTCCTGCAGAAACCAGCGTCCCTCCAGGCCATATCTTGCTGGCTTCTGAAGGAAGAACAACTTTTGCCCGATTTACCTTGCTAACTCCCTACAGTTGGGGGCAGGGGTCTCCTCTGGGATCCTCCTATTCCTGCTGGAAGATCAGGAGTGCTCACCAAGCTTGCTCAGTACCGCTTTGTGTTCCAGATATCATCTGCTTTTCCAGGCCTCACCGTCACCCCTGAGGACTGTACAGTTGCCCCTATATACTAGTGGAGAAACAGGTTTTTCACTCCATTTACTGGGTTCCTAAGCCTACTCCCAGCTCTGGCATCTGCTCAGGGCAGGTTGTCCTGAGTTGTCATGTAAGGGACTCGGGAGGATTTTTAGTCCAGCTATTTGCTTGACTGCCCAAAGAAATATATTCCATACAGAGAACAATGATATTCTCTCTCATGGGATATGGACCACCATGGCATCCCACAGTGAAACCCTGTGACTTGGGAGCACAAAATAAATCAGCTACTACTATCTCCAAAGTCAAGCCTGAGCCAGGACACCTTGATCCTCTGGTGCTCCAATGCCATCACAATGCTCTCCTGCTGTCTCCTTTGCACACTATGCCGGGCCACAAGCTTCTCTTACAGATAGGGCAAAGGACTCCAGATATGGTGTCCAAGGCTTCACACCTGGGCTCCACTGACCATAAAAGGTGACCCCAAGCAACTTACCCAAGAATTATAACCTTTGGCCTATCCTTCAAGGGGATGATCCAGTTCCTGCAGCAGCCCTTTACAGAAAGGAGTTGAGAGTTAGGTAGAGTCTGTCTGCAGGGGACTGGGTAGGCAGGATAGGACCACTGAGCACACTTCTTTCTTTGAGTGATCTGTGAATTGAATTGGTGTCAAATGCATAGCTGTTGGAGGAGTGTAACTGCTTCTTTTACCAGGATGGGAAAGTTCTGGTGGTTACTCTGTGATGGTTCTGTTGCTCTGTGATAGTTCTGTTGCTCTGTGATGTGTATCACGCTTTCTTGGACCACCAGACCCCAAATCATGACACAGAGACTTATTATTAATTATAATGCTCAGCCTTAGCATAGGCTTGTTTCTAGCTAGCTTTTTTTTCAATTTAATAACCCATTTCTATTAATCTATGTGCTGCTTCAAGGCTTGTTTACCTCATCTATATATTGTTCATCCTGCTTTCCTGCTTCCTCCATGTCTGTCTGTCTGTCTGGCCCCTGGCTAGCTGGTCCCCAATTGGCTGGCCCCTGGCTCTGCTTCCCCTTTTCTCTCTGCCTGCCAGCCTTGTCTATACCTCCTCTGCCTAGCTTCCGGCTGCTCAGCTTTTCATTAGACCAATCAGGTGCCTTAGGCAGGCAAGGTAAAACAGCAGCACATCTTTCCATAGTTAAACAAATGCACCATAAACAAAAGCAACACATCTTTACATAGTTAAACAAATATTCTATTCCATAACATTTCCCCCTTTTTGTTTAAATAAAAAGGAAAGGTTTTAACTTTAATAGTCATGGTTCTGTTGTCCTGTGATGGCTCATACACTATAGTTTTAATTCCCCTTTTGACCATAGCTGAATGATATTTCTTGCTTTTCTAGGTTTTTTAAAAATGAGAACCTTAAAGCCGGGTGGTGGTGGCACACGCCTTTAATCCCAGCACTCAGGAGGCAGAGGCAGGCGGATCTCTGTGAGTTTGAGGCCAGCCTGGTCTCCAAAGCGAGTTCCAGAAAAGGTGCAAAGCTACAACAGAGAAACCCTGTCTCGAAAAACCAAAAAAAAAAAAAAAAAAAAAAAAAAAGAGAGAGAGAGAACCTTAGGCACAAACAGCTAATTATTATTTTCTTTCTTTCACCATATGGTACACCCTGGTGGAGGAGAATGCCAACTACTCATTTGTAACACCACAATGTGATGGTTCTAAAGAGTAAAACACATCCAGCACATATAGGCATGGAGGAGGCACTCAATAAACAGGAATGGCAGCTACCCCAGCCATTGTTGAAAATTGCTCGGCTGTTGCTTTTAGTGAGACTGGAAATTAGATAAGTATGAAACATACTTGCCAGTGGCCAGTCCTGTGCAGAGGAGGAAGAGAACAAAACACACACTGCACCTGTTGCCATAAGCCTCCTCACCCCCCTAGACAGCGCCACCTCTGCCAAGGAAATCTGAGGTGTAGACAAGACTAATTCATGTGCAAAGTTATTACTGTTGGACTTTGGGGTACTGGCATATGCTGCTGGGCTCTTCCCACGGCGTCTGATGTCAGCAGCCTAGCCCCACAGACTCACACTCGATGGCAGATACAGGGGGTTTCCAGGCTGCTTTGTGTGCTTGTACCACTGTGGCCAGCTCAGCTGCTTAGCTCCTCCGCTGGGCCGTGATAAAGGCACATTATAGTAGTAACACCATGGTGTGTGTGTGTGTGTGTGTGTGTGTGTGTGTGTGTGTGTCTGTGTTTCTGTGTGTATGCAGGCATGGTTATGTCCAGCTGAAAGTATATCAGACTCCTTGTAGCTAAGAGCAGCCTCAAGACTTGGGGAAAAGTTTTTGCTTTCTGGAGACAAACGTTATCCACTTAGGGTTCTTTCTCTTCTTTCTGCCTGGAATGTCAAGGTGCTGACTGAAAGAGCCGCAGCTGCCTTGGAATCTTGAAGCTTGAAGATGGAGGTCTGAAATGCAAGGCTTGTGACGCCAAAAGAAAAGCTGGACTCCTGAGCTGTTCCCAGATTGCTGACCCAGACTGCTTCTGCATAAGACCAATAAATCATTATCCTTGAAGGCCTTGCCTGTCAGGCTTTTCTCTTATGTGCAGCTGACTGCATTTCTAACTGGCACAAATAGCTTCCATATCAATGGTCTGCAGACATACAAATTTCACCCTTTGAAATGGGCTCTGGGTTTTATGGGAAAACAGAGCACATATGAACAGATAATGAAAACAATATACAGTCTTTCTCAGTAAGGAACTGGCCTTTCTAGCTACCACTTTGTCTTAAATTATGGCATCTGGCCTCCTGTGTCTTTTGATTCTTCAAAAAATTTAATTGAAACAATTCATTGTAAGGAAGCAGATGCTGCTGTGTCTGGATCTGGCTAGGCTCTGTCCTGTTCTTTGGCCTGATTTCTTGTCCTGGCTCTTTCTTTTGGTCATATCCCCGGCTTCCTCCTGGCACTGTTTATCATGTAAGCCCATTCCCTCTGCAGTTGTGATTTCAGAGGTAGCTATTGTCCACCTTGACAGCTATGAGTAACTTGACCAAAAGTGGAGAGAACTGCCAGAGAAGCCAGGGACGGTCACATTTGCTTTTCTTGGCGCTTTAGAAGGAACTGAGTGTCCAAAGTGTTCCTGGATTTTCTCCTTTCCCTACTGCTGCAGGACCTGGTTTCCTGGAAAAGAAAGAGGGATACAGTTCCAGAAAGAGAGGCATAGCTTCCAAGAGGAGCAGGGCTTCAGAAAGAGTACTATGGTTATAGAGGGAGGGATATGGTCTCAGAGAGGGACATGGTATCAGGAAGAGGGATGTGGTCTCAAGGAGAGGGACATGGTCTCTGGGAGAGGGGCGTGGGCTCAGGGAGAGGGGCGTGGGCTCTGGGAGAGGGGCGTGGGCTCTGGGAGAGGGGCGTGGGCTCTGGGAGAGGGACAGTGATGTCTTGCAGCTAATAGTAGAGTTGCATGTTCCTTACTTACCTCCCACTGTGCCTTGGAAAGAGCTCTGGAAAAATCACCTTCAGCCTCTCCCAGCCACCAGCACATGGAGACTCCAAAGTCTGCACTGTGTCCACACCTGCCTAGAGATTTCCCATAGAAAAGAGTTCCAGATCATTCCTTCCAGATAAGGAGGTCAGATAGAGAAGTGGGGGGTATTGTGGATGATTGATTAATAAATAAGACGCTGATTGGCCAGTAGCCAGGCAGGAAGTATAGGTGGGACTAGCAGAGAGGAGAATTGAGAGAACAGGAAGATGGAGAGGAGGAGATGCCAGCCTGCCGTCCAGGGAGCATGATGTAAAGGCAGCAGGTAAAGCCACAGAACATGTGGCGACATAAAGATTAACAGAAATGGGTTGAGTATAAGAGTGAGAGCTAGTCAGTGGTAGGCCTGAGCTAATGGCCAAGCAGTTTAAATAATATAAGCATCTGTATGTTTATTTTATAAGTGGGCTACAGGACTGCCAGGGCTTGGCGGGACCCGGAGAAAAAAACTCTAGCAACAGGGTGGGGGTGTGGGTGTGGGTGGGAGTGGGGGTGGGAGTGGGGGTGGGGGTGTGGGTGGGGGTGTGGGTGGGTGGGTGGGTGGATAGGTGGGGGAGGTACAGAGGGCCTGGTGGTGTTTGTGAACTGCTCTAGCAGTGTGGAAACTGACCCCCTCTGAGCCCTGCCTTTCCCAGTAAAAAACTGCACCAGTACCACTTACCCGCAAACAGACAAATGGATGAAGAAACTAAGATGAACTAGCCCCCACCCCCAAGACTCCATTGTCCCTGATTTCCAGCGCCACGGCCCCCTGCAGGGGCCATCCTCCACTGCACTCCCTGTGGGAGAAGGGACTTTCCCCTGCTCAACCTCTTTGTCCTTGTATCATTTATGGAAGGCTCTGGAGCCAGGTGCCGAGGCACTTCCAGCATAAGCTTCGTAAGTTTTATGAACCTCAATTGAATTTGCTTTTTCGTCTCCTCAGTCCAGACCTTTTAGCTCATTTCTGGCTTATAAGCCTGGGTCCACTGAAGCAGCCACCGACACTCCCCCACCCCCTGCTCGGTTTCCTCATGCCTGGATGTACCCAGGATAGGGTCCCATGCTACGCCTGGGCATCTGGGATGGGACACATTGCCTAGGCTGTTTCTTCCCTGTGGCATCCCCTTCGGAAGTGAGGCTGCCTCCTCTCTGGGAACCTCCCTCCTACAGTGCTGAGCTGACTCAAAGTATTCAAAACTCACAGGCAAGGGGGTGAGGCTAGAGAGGATGGCTAAGTGGTTAAAAATGAAAGACCCTAATCCTTCAGGCTTACACCCCCAAGCCCCAGGAGATGAGAAACTAAAAATCTAGTTCCAAGGGCAAGCTGACTCAATCATTATTCAACCACCCCTGTAACAATGTAACAATGTAAAAAGATTTCTGTTAAGAGATGTGCTCAACTGTGCCTGGGATAGTTGCAAGTGTTCCAGGAAGGACCACTGGGACCTTTGTGTAAACTCCATTCCTGCCCTGATACCCCCCTTGAGGTTTCAGGAAGAATGTACATGTGGATGTGACTGTACCCACTCGGTGATCAGACCGTGATCTTGTGAAACGAAATTGTATGGGAATTGTAACCTTATGGCTTTTGTGGGTTTTTCCTTTAAAAGCACCTATGTGACTACAGTACGATGCGACTCTTGCTCTCGGGAGCTGAGTTTGCCTGACTGTACAGCCGCAACAATAAACCTCTTGCTGTTGCATCAACTGGACTGGAGTCTGGGTTCTTGGGGCGCCCACTTGAGACCCTAGATTTTTGGGGTCTAACAAAAGTACTTACTGGTTGAGCAGAGGACCTGGGTTTGGTTCCCAGCACCCACATATCTGCTCTCAACCACTGGTGGCCAGCTCTAGATCATCCAAAACCTTCTTCTGATTTCTGTGGGCTCCTGATTGCATGTGCTGCACATGAATGCACTCAGACACACTCACACACAGTAAATAAATATATATTTAAAAAAGTCAGAGGCAAATGGATTTGCTAGACCTTGGTATGTGGGTAGGCAGTGTGAGGGACCAGCTTAACAACCGAATGAGACACACAGAGTTGTCCAAGCATGGATGTCACTGTTACTGTTGGCCTCTTGAGCACCAGAGCATGCTTCCTTATTGTGGAATATCTATGTCTCAGACAGAGCTGGTCCTGGGTGATTCCCAAATGGGGGCAGGTGTTCCCTGTTCTTCACTCCTTTTCTTGACATCTCACAGGGTTTGGAATTATCAGGGAGTGCAGAGTCCACTGAAGATGAGCTATGGTGGCTAGAGCTGGGTGATGTTGATCCTGCTGGGAATGACCTGAGAATGTCCTACCTGGGTGGGTTTTATGTGTCCCTGGATGCTCAGCCTCTCCTTTCCCCCCATGTTTTCCAAACTAGGCTTTCTATCCCTTGCCTACATATCAACTGCCCACATTATTTAGGTACAACCTCAATCATAGCAGGCACACCAAAGACAGTGTAATCCATGCTCCCCATTGGCCCACCCTCATATCAGCAAAACCGCAAAAAACTGGCCTGGTTGGTCTCCAGACTCAGAGATCCGCCTGCCTCTGCCTCCAGAGTGCTGGGATTAAAGGTGTATGCTGCCATGACCGGCTCAGGCTCGTTTTCTTCAGCTCATTTTAAGAGGTGACCAGTGACTGACCTTAGTCCCCAAGTCAAAGCCAAGTACTGCAGGGGTTTCCAGAGGAAAATGCAGCAACCTCCTCAATCAAAGCCCCTTTGATCCCTGCCCCACGTGAAAGCAGTGTGGGCAGGGATTTTCATTTCTCCAATCCATACACCTCTAAAACACAGAAATGGGCCATGCTGTAGAGGTGCATTTTAAATTTTTGTTTGTTCATTTTTCTCAGACAGGCTCTCCCTGTGTAGTCCAGGCAGCTACCAAACTGTCTAAATCCCTCGGCCCCAGGCTCAAGTTCTGGGATTACAGGCATGCGTCACTATTCCTGGCTCTGGATTTTTTTTTTGAACCTTCCCCCAACCCTCCAATTAGCAGTCCTGAAGATCTTCCCATAAAAGTGCCGTATGTTCTTTGTGGAATTTGCCTTAATTCCAAACCAGAGATCAATGGACTCTGCCCTCCTAGAAAATTCCAGGCCAGTGGTCAATGTTGGAGATCTTCCTCAATTACTTCAGTTTGTTATTCTGGAGACAGGGTCTCTCATTTGAACCTGGAGCTCAGCGGTATGGCTAGGCTGCCTGGCCAGAGCTCCAGGGCACATGTCTGCGTCCACAGTGCAGGAATTACAGGCATCCCAGGGAACTCAACTGTTTCACATAGGTGAGGCAGATCTGAGTTCAAGATTCCTTGTCTGCGCAGCAAGCCCTTGCTGACTTCCTCAGCCCCCTCCACATATTCCATTATTGATTCTGTAATGTTTTATCTTATACGTTATTTAACCTCATTTAAATATGTAATTTTCTTTAGATAAGCGTCCTTTGAAAACCCTGCATATTCATTATTGTGTTCCTATATATTTTTTTTCTAGAATAGAATAGAATTGAATTTTTTCCCTCTAGACTGGAATTTCTAGGTCAACCGTATATGTATTCACAGTTTTGATAGCTGCCATTGGGCCGCTTTGCCAAAAAAGCTTCATCAGTTCTCAGTCCCCCGATGCCAACAGAACAGCCCATAGTTCAGTCCTCCGGCCCTTTGGTGATTTTATAGGCACCTAAACATTCTTTCCACTGAAAGCTGCCAAAGTGATTGTGGTTTTCTGTACCAGAACTGAGCCTGAAGGACTGGGCTATGGTCCCATCATCTGGCTTCTCTGTTTAAAACACTTCCGTGACTGGTAAATACAGTCCACCCTGCAACATAGGTCGCCTCCCTGAGTCCCATGTTTACTCCCAGCCAGCCCTATTTCTCCTGCCTTTGGGCTAAGCATGACTCAGCCTGCCTCTCCTCATCCCCAGGACTCTGTCTCTCTTCTCCCTGGTCAGGGTGTTTCCTCTTCCGCTGGCTAATTCTTCTCTTCTTAGCTGTGTCCCTATTTCTGTCTGTGCGTTGGGAGCCCGGCCTGGCCTGGGCCTGCTGTACACGAATGCCCCTCCCCCATGCCCTTTGTATGCACTTTGCTCTGGGGCACACTGCTGCTCTGGAGTGAACTAAACATCTAGTTAGACCAGAATGGACAGTGTTCTTGGTAACCATTTCACACACTTGCATTTTGTCCTGATATGCACGAGGATGGGGATGGTACCATGTCTTGTTTTCCTTTTGTGCTCGAAAATGTTCCCAACGTCATAGAAGAAAGGGTATTTCTTGAGTACCTACCATGGATGAAGTTCTTTCTTAACTATGACATTGGTTAATATTCACAACCATTCCTGGAAAGCTGCCTTCATGGTTCCGATATGAAGCAAATTGCCCTTGAGAACTCCCCTCAGTGTAAATTCAGATATGCCACCTGAGAAATTCCTCCAGTGAAAACTTGGATGTGCCAAAGCACAGTGCTTGGTTCTTCCTAACCCCCCCGAGTAAGCAACTCCCTTCAGGAGCTTCCCACTGCAGAGTGGCACAGTGCTGAACACCTCCTGAGAGAACTAAGTCATGAGGAATGAAACAGCCCATCTTCCCGAAAAGATCTTTCAAGACCTAGAAGGTTCACAACGTGTTACCTTCTTTTTTTTTGCATATCAAAGCATCTTTTTGGACTTTAAATATTGACTTATTTTTATTTCTGACAGTTTCATAATGTACTTAAGGACTTTTACTCCTACCCCCCTTGCCCACCCTTATCTCCTCTGCTGTTGAAATGCTTCTTCTTTCCAGGTCACCATTCTACTCTCTTGTCTCCTTTTTGTGTGTGACCACTGAGTTCACCCAGAGATGCTTGCATGAGCAGGGTTGGGGGGACTAACTGGGGACTGGGCAGCTCATCAGTGGCCTCACCACTGTGGAAAATGACACCTCTTCCCCACAACCACTAACTGCCTGTAGCTCCTCACAGGCCCATGACATGTCCATGGTCCAACCTTGGGAAGGGCTGATGCAAGTGAGCACAGGTGCTCTGAGTTCCTGAACGCAACGGCTGTCGTGCCCACACGATGACTTTTTGCGGTACGTGTTCTCATCCCCTGGCTCTTAGATTCCTTCTGCCCTCTTCTGTGGTGTTTCCTGCACCTTGGTGGTACAAGCTGTCTTATTCAGGGCTGAGGACTTCATTGTCACTTACTCTAGTCACTTTGATCACTCATGAGTCACTTTTTTAACCACCGCCCAAGGGTAAGAACTTTCTCTGATCAAGGGTGAGTACGGCTCTAATCTACGGATATAAACATGAGTACTTAGATGACAGTTTAACAACACACCCATTTTTCAAACTATAGTTTCAAGTTCCACCCCGGAACCTCTGACATCCTCAGCCACGGCTACTGATCAGGTTTATAGTATGTACAATATCAGGCATGAGTCCTCCTATAGAGTAGACCTCAAATCTAATCAGAAAGCAGTTGATGTAGTGGGTAGCCATTCCAGCTTTGATCTGGAAGTTCCAACCCCCACTGAGGCTTCGGTAACTGTCACGCCTACAAGGCAGGGCCAAGAGAGGACCCTGAAGACCGGAGATCTAGATGCACCAGCTCTCTTGGTTCCTGGACCCTGGACGCTGGAGTAGACCAAGCAGAGTTCTCCAGAGAACGCCGCCAGACTGCGCTATACCTTTCCTAGACCCTGTTACCTATCCCTTCACTTGTGAGTTACTCCACAAAATAAACTTCCCTTTTAACTACGTGGAGTTGCCTTAATAATTTCACCAGTAGTTGATTAACCCCATAACACATGCTAGTACTGTACCAATGGGCATATCTTTAATGGCAGGTTGTTACTATTGCTCAGAAGGTTCATAGTTGGGTAAGACTGTTAATGTCTTTTCTCTCTCTCAGCAGCCTGCATATCCCTTTCCAGTACTAGAAAGGCATCCCCTAGTAGGGAGGAAGCTTCCAGTTCAGTTCAGCTTGATTTTTTTTCTCTGTCTAGTGATAAAAGTATGTGGTGTCTTCAGCAAAGGGTCATATGTTCAAGTTCCAGTGGGCAGCCAGGAACAACGACAATATCATATATTATAAAAGCAGTCTTTCACTTGGAAATCTTTGTGGGCTCACAAAGGAGATGCAAAAATAGTGCAGACAGCTTCCAAATACCTTTTATCAGACTTTCCCAATGTTCAATTTACATAATTATAATTACAAAAACTAAGAAAACAATGCTGGTACAGTACTAACAAAATATAGATTATCATTAGTACTTTCATCAGATTTTTTTAAATACAGATACCTTTCCCCTTGTAGAATCTCATCATCTCACTGGTGCAAAAACTGAAGGCATTTCCCTTAGGGTGAAGTGCTTCTTCCATTCAAATAATATTGGAAGTTGGAGCCCAAGCAATGAGACAGGAAAAAGAAATATAAAGTATTCAAGTTGGAGAGGAAACAGTAAATTTTTCTTGCATTCACAGATAACATGACTTTATATAAAGAAAATTCTGAAGACTGCACAAAAGGACAAAATAACTGGCAATGAATCCTGGAGCTATACTTCTATAATTCTATACACTGACAATGGATAATTTGAAAACAAATTCTACTTATGACAACATCAAAAAGAATAAAATTCTCAAGAATACATTTACTAATTAAGCAAAATACTAATTTATTTATTAATATATTTTGAATATTTTAAAAACTAAATTTATTACTTAACTGATTTATTAAGTCATAAGTGTCAACAACTTGAATTAATGTGATGTCTTGATACATGTATACATTATACAATGTTTCAATCAGGCTAAAGTTATCTACTCAAACATTGATCACATTCTGATAAAATTTTCCAAAACCTTTTCTTTTTTTTTTCCATGCTAGCCTAATTTTTTTTAAATTTTGTAATTTAATTTAATTTTACATATCAGCCACAGATTCCCTTGTTCTCTCCTCTCCTCCCCTCCCTTCCTTCCCCCCAGTCCCCTCCCATTCCCATCTCCTCCAGGGCAAAGATTCCCCTGAGGACAAAATCCTTTCTTCTAGTGTTTCAAAGACTCTTACACTAGAAACTCCAAAATGCTGCTGAAAGACATCAATGAAGATATTAATAGATATGAAGGCATTCTGTATTTACAATTGGTAGACTTCATAGTAAGGTATCCATAGTTTTCCAAAGTGATTCACAGATTGAATACAATTCCTGTCAAAATCTCAAATGGTATTTTTTTTTTTTACAGAAATAGAAAGGGAGTTCAAAATTCATGTAGAGCTATTAAAGATTATGAATAGCCAATTCCAAGAAAAAATAACAAAACTAGAGTAAGCACACTAACTGACTTAAAAATACATTACAAAGCTGCTGTGGGATGTTCTGTATGTCCTGTGAGAGCCTGTTCTCGGGTTCCTCATGGCTTTACCCAGCAGGTCCGCATAGAGGATGATTAGGACCACGAGTCTGAGTGCAGGTGTCTGAGATGGTCTGCACTTGGCTGTGCTGTGGGATGGTCTGTATGTCAAGTTGCTCTGATTGGTCAATAAATAAAACACTGACTGGCCAGTGGCTAGGCAGGAAGTATAGGCGGGACTAACAGAGAGGAGAAAAGAGAGAACAGGAAGGCAGAAGGGGTCACTGCCAGCCACCACCAGGACAAGCAGCATGTGAAGATGCCGGTAAGCCATGAGCCACATGGCAAGGTATAGATTTATGGAAATGGATTAATTTAAGCTATAAGAACAGTTAGCAAGAAGCCTGCCATGGCCATACAGTTTTTAAGCAAAATAAGTCTCTGTGTTTACTTGGTTGGGTCTGAGCGGCTGTGGGACTGGCGGGTGACAGAGATTTGTCCTGACTGTGGGCAAGGCAGGAAAACTCTAGCTACACAAAGCTACAGTAAAATGCATGGCACTGGCCTGGAGACAGACACACAGGCCAGTGGAATAGAGTAGCAGGCTCAGAAACAAGCCTTCACATACGTAGTCAAAAGATTTTTGACAAGGGTGCCCAGACCGTTCAAGAAGTAAGACAGTCTTTTCAACATATGTTTCTGGGGAACTGAATATTCACATGCAAGAGAATAATAAAGCTGAAACCCTGCCTTATGTCATATACTCAACATGGAATCAATATCCAAATACAAGAGCTAAAACTACAAAACTTTTAGTAGAAAAAAAACATAAGGGGGAAAGTTCATGGTTTGGCAATTTCTTGGCTCTAACACAAGAAAAATGGGCAAGAGAAGAAAAAAAAACAGATAAGTTAGACTTCACTTATATATGTTTTTTTTTGTGCATCAAAGGCTGTCATTACTGAATACATTTTCCTAAATATAATAGTAAGTAGCTGGTAAGAAAGACACTCATCATCAGCAACCATTAGAAAAATGCATTCAAAACCTCCATGAAATTCTGTACCACACCAGCAGGATGGCCAGCATTACCTAAGCTGGAGATGAAAGCATCTGGGAATATGAGCAGATACTGGGACCTCGGAGTGCTCTGGGAACTGTCAAATAGTGTCTCCATTGTGGAAGACAGTATGGCGATTATGCAAAACAACATACATAAAATCACCACATTATATACATTGCTACTGTGTATGAATTAGACATTGGTGTGACATTCATAGTCAAATGTTCATAGCAGCCTTATTCACAGCAGCCAAAATACGGAAACAGCTCAAATGACCTTCAGTAGAGGAATAGATAATAAAAGTACATATACAGACAGCAGAATAATACCCAGACATAAGGAATGAAACCCTTTAAAATAATGTCTTGTCATATTTGAGAATGTCACGCAAGGTATTTTTACCATATTCATTCCCTTTCCTCAGTTCCTCCAAGATCCTCCCCCATCTCCCTACCCGCCAACTCCATGTTCTCTTTCTCTCATTTTAAAACCTATCAAGCCCAGTTTGTGGGGTCTGGGTGTGGGGTCTGCCCTGGGTTGTGCTCAATAAACCAGATGTCATACACACCATTGAGGAAAGATGCCTTTTCCTCTCCTATTAGCAACCAAATGCCAATAGCTCCTTAGCTAGGGGTGGGACTTCGTGGCCACCTTCCCTCCTCCATCTTAAAATTTTTGTTTAGCTTAAACTTTCACAGGGTTTATACATGCTGTCACAATTGCTCTGAATTCTTCTGTGTGATTGCCCTGTTGTGTCTGGGAAACACTGTTTCCTTGATGCTATCCACCACCTCCTGCTCTTACAGTCTTTCTGTCCCTCCACTCCATATAGATCTTAGAGCCTTGAGAGGAGTGTTATGGAACATTGTTAAAGGTATGTTACATTCTTTTATGCTGTGGAATATTAGTTTAATGATGCAAAGACGTGTTGCATTCTTTTGTGTTGCATTTGTTTAACTCTATGAAGCTGTGTTACTTTGCCTTCCTAAAATACCTGATTTGTCTAGTTTTTTTTAAAGATTTATTTATTTATTATGTATAGTGTTCTGCCTGCATGTATGCCTGTACACCAGAAGAGAGCACTAGATCTCATTACAGATAGTTGTGAGCCACCATGTGGTTGCTGGGAATTGAACTCAGGACCTCTGGAAGAGCAGCCAGTGCTCTTAACCTCTGAGCCATCTCTCCAGACCTTGATTGGTCTAATAAAGAGCTGAATGTCCATTAGCGAGGCAGGAGAGGGATAGGCATAGCTGCCCGGCAGACAGAATAAATAGGAGAAGAAGAGAAAGGGAGGATCGAGAAAAGGAGAAGAGAGGACAGCAGGGGCCAGTCACCCAGCCACACAACCAGCCATAGAGTAAGAAAGAATATAGACTAGAGAAAGGAAAAAGCCCAGAGGCCAAAGGTAGATGGGATAACTTAAGAAAAGCTGGCTAGGAATAAGCCAAGCTAAGGCCAGGCATTCATAGGTAAGAATAAGTTTCTGTGTATTTATGTGGGAGCTGGGTGGCGGGCCCCCAAAGAATAAAGACAACTAACTACAGAGGAGTGTGATACAGATGTCCCATTTAGGCCTGAACACTCCGAAGTCTCTTACTCCCTGCATATTGACAAGTTGAAGGCCTACAAGAGGTTACCCTGATGAGAGTTGAAAGATGCACTGATCTATGGGTATAGTATTAAATCATTAGGAGTCATTTTAATGCTATGTCAATTTAGCAGAATAATGGTAGGTTTTTCTCTAAGGCACATAACCTATTTAGATATAGTACTTGGCCTCCTACATGCATTTCATATTGGGCAGCAGGCCTTAAATCCTTTAAAAAAGATTGATGAGGGGAATATTGAGGGGGTGGTTTGAAGGGAGGAAAGGGAAGAGAGAAATGTAATTAAATTATAATCTCAAAAATTAAAAAAAAGAAAAAGAGTGGTTGGTTACTTCCATAACATCTATGCTACTATTTGCACCAGTGGTCATATTTTGTTAGGCAGGTCATTATTGTAGCTTGCAGAGTTCACAGTTGGGTTACTGATTATTATTTTTCTCCTCTGGTAGTGTACACATCACCTTCTAGCACTATGAAAGCTAGAAAATAGGGATGAAGTTTCCAGTTGAGTACCAGCTAGATCTCACCACGTTCTATGTCTCAAATATGTGATGTTTTCAGCAATTGGGTCTTACTGTCAAGTTCCAGAGGGTAATCAATAGAATTGACAAGAGCCTATAATGTTTTCTGGGCGTCTCTATGAGACCTCATTGGCCAACAACTCAAAAAGAGGTAATCCATATCTGGTACTAGGGTTTTTATTTGGTAAGATAGGGTGTCTAGCTAGAGTATCCTCCATTATATGGTAAATCCACTTGAACTTTTAATATACATATACATTTTAGGGTGCTTCCACAGTAGTAGTTTTCTACATACCATTTTGAAAGGCCTCTAGTATTAATTAGCCCTTTCCATAGGAATAAAATTCAAATACATGCTACAACGTGGATGGACCTTGAAAACATTATGTAAGCTGAAATAAGGCAGATATAAAGGGCATGTGTTATATAACCCCCTTTATTAGAGGTAAGAATTTCAGTTGGAAATAACAGAAGGATTCTGCAAGTGGGTAGTAATGGTGATTACACAGCAGTTTAAGGTGTATGGAGTGAATGTTTTGAGTCACACCTAACAAGGGCTTTGACAGTGTGTTTTCTGTTTGTATATTTTATCACAATATCAAAAATAGCCACAGACTCACACTGCTACCTTTGGTTTCACCCTAGCATCAACCATCACCCTTTCTTTAATCGTAGAGTCTCTCTCTAACAGAGAGTTCTTGGTTCTCACAAACCTTGCTTCTGTTTATCTTCAACAGTGGCAGGCACACACACACACACACACACACACACACACACACACACACACACACACACACACACACACACACACAGTTGTTTCTGAACTGCTAAGTCAATATCCCTAAAAGAACACAGCTTGCCAATAACAGTCAGTGTTCAATGTACACCCTTTTGTCTTTGGTCTGACTGAATTGGGTTAAGATCCGGTTTCTAAGATTACTTTGCTCTTTTCCTTTCTTCCACATGGTCTTTGGCGTGGCTCTGTCATTCACTTCAATACAGTTAGGTCAATTTGTTACAAGTGCCCACTTGACATCAATGAGATAATGCATAGGATGTATCTAATGCACTACCTGGCATAGTGCAGAGCCTGCCAATATGACCTGGACCGGAGTTTGTGCCCTTGATTAGCATTTTCCAAAATTACTCCGTACCCATGGAATGCCGAGAGAGCTGCAATCTGGTTTGGCGTGCCCTCCACACCAGTGATTCTCAACTATGGTTACCAGCAGTGAGGATCAAGTTGGAAGGGCTTGCATTCATTGTCATCCTGTTCCAGACAGTTAAACTATTTACTGCAAGATGATAAATCTGTACGTTTAAATGAGGAATAATTATGAAAAATGTAGCCATGCAAGGGACAGAGGACTCAGGGTGTAAAACCTCAGATACACAGAAAATGAGACTGTACCTCCTCTTCTTCTTGTTTCTCAAACATGCTTTCTTCAGCACCTCTTCCCTGCCAGTCACCTTGGTCTTCGCAGTGGGTTCTGAAGCCAAGTGTCTGGATCAAATGATGCATCTTCTCTGCCGCCTTGAGATCCAGGAAGGATTGTTTTCGTTGCATACAGCAGGAGTTACTCCCATCTGAGAAGCAGCTTGAGCAGGAGAGGGAGATGCTGGAGGGCATGAGGCAGCCAGCTCACAGAAGTGAAGGAAAGCTGCCAGACTTCGCTTGGCAATGGTGGGCCAGAGCGGCTCTGGGAACTCAGGACCGGGAGCCAGCATCCCTGTGTCCATGCCATGGATGTTGGCTTGAGGCCCTGGGGTTTTCCTGATGTCAAATTTTATGACACTCTCAAATAAAATTCCCATATAAATCAAACCATTAGAGTTGATTTAATACAATGCCAAGTTTAAGGTATGGGATTTGAGGATGGGAAGAGTGGATCTTCCACTCACTAGCCATGTGTTCCTTCACATTATTTAAAGTCTTCTACAAGGTCCAATTTTCTCATCAATGTGGGGGAGGTGCTAGCAAATTTAAAGCACGGACGTGGGATCAGGAATTTGTGTTCATTTTCTGGTTCACACTAGCTATACAGCCACAGAGAAGTTATTTGGTGTCCTTACATTCTTTGCTTATCTACAAAATGGGTACTAACCCTCAAAGGCTTGATCTGAGCACTATATGAGATGGTTTGTGTATCTTGCCAATATTATTATTATTACCATAGTGTTTTGGAGAATTAAATGAACTGCTGTATGTGAGCTGCTTGGCAGAGAGGGCCTTCACTGTGGTGATGCCCTAATAAGCGATGGGCAGTGGTTTATATGGCTTCTTGGAGGTTGGTGAATTATCCATGCTTCCTTACACTTGTGTGAGTAGTTGACTTCTTGTTAATTGCTCCCCGTTGCTCTTATTTTCTTCACATGAGTCTAAAAATTGCAACAACCTTAGGAGACTTTTGGAGGAATGCTTATACACTGATTTGATTCGACCGCATAAATTCCTCACAGGTCCTGATATGGTGAGACTCGTCCCTAATTACAGAGGTCTT
Organism: Peromyscus maniculatus bairdii; assembly: GCF_049852395.1. Taxonomy (NCBI): domain Eukaryota; kingdom Metazoa; phylum Chordata; class Mammalia; order Rodentia; family Cricetidae; genus Peromyscus; species Peromyscus maniculatus. The sequence goes on along the minus strand of NC_134858.1, from coordinate 92,837,206 downwards.
TCTGCTTCTAAAAGGTGAAGCTGAGAACTGATTCTAGTAATTTAGGTAAAGGAAAATGTAGACAATCTTTTTCCTGACTGTGAATTCGTCGGCCCCAGGTTCCCCAGCTCTGTGACACCGGGTTCTGTTGGTGGACACAGGACTGTCTGACTGTCCCCATACAGCAGAGGAGTCTCATGAGCAGGAACAGCACTTCCTTTTGCCTTGGCTACTGCATCTGGAGTGCCCTGCTTTCCGCATTCTGTACCCTTCAGCAGCTTTCTGTCCTTATGACCCATCCCCTCACGTTCCTCTAGAGGCGGTCTTCCTTCTCTGCCCTGGGGTCTCCAGTGTCCACTGCAGCCACCTCATGATTGCCTGCTGACAGTGCCCTTGGGATAGGTGGAAACTGCTCCCTCAGCTCTCCTGAAAACCAGGGAAAATTGAAGAATTAGTTTGGATCCTTGTGTCTCTGTGTCATGTCAGCCTAGAGTAGGCCCAAGGCCTGGGGCTTTTCAAACTCTCAGACATCACTGTCCTCCAATGTTGCTGCTTCTGAGACACAGTTCTTGATGTGCTTTAAGCCTCCAGTGAGGGCTTCCCTGGAAGCAGCTCCTCTCAATAATTCCTCATCTTCTGGCTAGATCGGCCTTTTCAGTTCTTTAGAATGACTCTGTGGGATGCCGTAGGAACCCCCCCGTTGTCTGAGTGCAACTGGAATTTATGAAAGTGAGGTTGAGGAAGACTACATGCGATGGGAAAGTCTTCCTAGGGAAGAAGGGGATGGGCTAGTCTTTGAAGGAAGAAATTTATGTGGCATGATTTCCAAAGGCATGATTTCCTAAGTACTTTCCAGTCTAGTCTGAAGTCCTCTTGTAACACCTCTGTGTCTGAGAACTCTGTATACTTCTTGTTTGTGACAGCTGTAGCATCCTGGTAACTTTCTGTCTAAGAGGCAGCTTGCCCACACTGTCTCTGCTGGTCCTCATGAGAGAGGCGGAATCAGGATAAGAAGAGCTGTAGGGATTCACACGGTTCAGATTCTGTATACAGCCTCATGGGTGAAAGTAACACACGACCATCCTTTCCTTGAAAAATCCTTAATCTCGTATGAAATGTAGCATATGTTGTTGGCGGGTACAACTTTGGACAGTGACTTGGATGTACAGTTTTGTCTGTCTGTCCTGAAGAGCTGGGGATGTCTAAAGAGTCCATGAGATGCCTGTATCCCCAAGAGCAGGAAACCCGATGGAGGTTCCAGCCTGTGGATACGTTAAGGGACTGATACATGGCTCCCAAGTGTGAAGCTGGGCCTTAAACTCATGTCTTCTTTTTGTCTCCTCTTGCTGTATCACAGGGGTTAAAGGAGATCTAATGGTTCAACCACAAGTTTTCCCTTCTGTAATAGTTCATTGTCTGTTTCCTTAGTTTATAACTTGTATGTACATAGGGGAATTCTCCCAATAAAATCCTACAAATTTTGCACAATCAGCCCAGTATTAGACTTCTGTCCTGAATCTCTCTAAATAGTAAACCGTCTAGGGGCTTTTGGAAAGGCTGTGTTGTGGGTGAAAAATCACTTCATTTTTTAGAATGTGATTAACCTTAGTTTGCTCATTTGGCAGTTTATAATCCTCTTGAAGTCAATGCCCTTCTGATTCAAAACTGACCGCTCTTCTGGGGTTGAAGATTGAGACAGTGAAGGGTCTGCCCCATGTCCTCGGGAGCTCTCTGTGTGAGAGAACAGGGAACAGTCACTGTCAGGCTGATGGAGGCAGGATCTGGTGGGAACTAAAGTGAGTTAGTACTTTGAACAAGGCACGAGGACACAGGACTCACGGTTTAAGAGAACACTTACTCCCCATCCAGAGGCAGTCTGTATCGAGTATCTACTATGCACGTGCCACTGTGTCTGGTGATAAAAAGGACAATCACATCCAGATTTGGCTTCTGATACATCAAAATAAGGTTGTTGGAAGTGGGAAACCCAGTTTTGAGGGTTAACATAAAGGAACCAGTGGGAAATGATACAAATTGGTATAACAACTATCACTGTGATTAAATTAGTTGTCTGAGTGCAACTGGAATTTATGAAAGTGAGGTTGAGGAAGACTACATGCGATGGGAAAGTCTTCCTAGGGAAGAAGGGGATGGGTTAGTCTTTGAAGGAAGAAATTTATGTGGCATGATTTCCAAAGGCATGCCTTTACAGATATGGAGGCTGGGTCTGAGTCACGTGCGTCATCTAAGGGACAGCCCATCTATGGAGCACCAATTTCCTAATATGTAAGCAGCTAGCACTACAGTATTATTACAAAGATTATGATAAGCAGGTATTTTGACTGGGGACCAACTTATCTCAGTTTTTTAAATGAATAGCACTGGGATAATTGGTCATCTATAAGTGAGTGAGTTAGTGAGCCTCAACTCCCATTAATAACCCATATTCAAATAAAAATGGTGAAATGGATTATAGTCAAAATGTATAAAATTAGACCTGTAGTTTCTGAAAGAAAACAAGGGAAATGTCTTCATAGTTTTGGAGCACCAAAAACTCTCAGGGCATAACAAGCACTAAACATGAAAAAGGAAGTTGACAAATTACTTCAAAATTAATAAACCTTGGTCATCAAAAGAAATTGTGATAACAACTGTCCAAAATGAAATTGAGAAAAAAAAATCTCAGGCTGGTAATGCAGCTCAGTGTCCGAGTGCTGGCTCAGCATGTACCAGGCCCCAGGTTCAGTCACAGAACCAAAAGAAAAAACCAACCAAACAAAAAACCAACAAAAAGCCCCACAATTAACCAAGGAGGTGAAAGGCCTGTACACTGAGATTTATCACATGTAAGGATGAAAGCAATAAAAAGGGACATAAATGAATTTGGCGTGCTGTGTTCATGAACTGGAAGGCTTGGTACTGTTAAATGTCTACACTAGCCTGTCGCTCCTCATTTTCAGTGCAATTGCCATGAGAGTGCCAATGATTTTTATAATAGAAATAAAGGCAGCAATCCTCAAGTTTGTATCGAAGCATAAAAGGTTCACTATAGCCAAAGCAATCTTGAGCCAAATGAGCAAAACAGGAGGCATTGCACTATTGACTTCAAAATATATCACAAAGCTATAGTGATCGCAACAATATGCTCCTGGCACAAGAGCAGATATACAGACCAACGGGATAGAACAGAGTCCAGGGAGACAGCCATGCATTTACAGTCAATCTTCAGGAAAGGTGTCAGGAACATACAGGAGAGTAAAGGACGGTGTTTTCCATAAAATGTGAACAACTGTACAGCTATGTACAGAAAATACATTATAAATAAAATTAGACCCTTTCCTCACACTATGAATGAAAATCTACTCAAAGGGGATTAAAATTTTCAACCCAAGAACTGAAACTGCAAACCTAGGAAAAACTCATGGGGGAAAGTCTCCATGATCCTAGGCTAGGACAATGATTTCTTTGGACACCAACTGAAAGGCACAAACAACCAGACAGAAATAGACAAATGGCATTACATCGAACTAAAGAGTTCTGGACAGACAGAGAGACAGTGAACAGGATGAAAAGATAATCCATGAAAATATTTACAAAGTATGTATCTGCTAAGGGTTCATGCCCAAAATGTGATTCAGACAATTCAATAGTAAGAACACAACTAACCCAGTGGGAGAAAAATTAAAACCACAGTTGGATGCCATCTCACACATGAGAGAAAGGATATTGTCAAAAAGATGGAGATGAGTATAGCAGAGGACTCAGAGGAAAGGGGGTGCTGTGGGGTGATACACAATGGCTGCCTCCCATTCATGAACGGGCAACATGAGTCTGAGACTGTCAAAAGCCATCGAGCTGAGTACTTCGGATCTTTATAGTTTTCTCTATTTCTGAATTTTAAAAAAGCATGGAAGAGTGCACAGTGCAGGCCAGCTTCTTAGCAACGGAGCCTGTAGGCACTGCAGGCACTTGTGTGTCTTGACACTCTACCTCATTAAGCTGGTGGCTCCATCGGCCACCTCTTTGGCCGAACAGAGTCCTGTGGGACTCAGATGGGACTCTGGCCAGAGATGTGATGCTTTCGTTCTGTTCCTTCAGTGGTGCATTTTACCAGGACAGATTTTGGGAAGAACTGTTCAGGAACTCCTCCACCCCCATGCCATGCACACAATCACGAATGGACTCCCTCCTTATTTTTCTCATTTTCTTTTCTCCTTTCTTCCTTTCTCTTTATCAATCATACTTTAATTTTTTTTTGAGATAAGGTCTTTTATGTGGCTCAAGCTGGCCTGGAAATCATAATTCTGCTGCAGGCTCCTAAGTGTTGGGAATACAGGCATCCACCATCACACCTGGCTTTTATCTGTCACCTTTATTCCACTAGTCCAAAGACAATTTAGTATGGCTTATAAAAATACGTAGTTACTTGTGTAGGAAATGTGAAGGCAAACCCGCAGAGAAACAGACACCATTTGGTCCTGAGCCCTTTCCATGGGCAGGCTACAGAGAAGGCTCCAAGCTCCTTTACTACAGCGGCAAAGGGGGAAATGACCCCTGTCTACAACTGGTTTCTTGGGTAGTGAGCTAATGGCCAGCAGGAGAAGAACTGGATCTTTTTGTTCTTTGCTAATTTTGCTTCAGGAAGGCACTGATGGTCTGAAAGTGAATGGCTCTGGGCCCTGAGTCTCTGTGGCCATCTGCTGCGAGCTTCTGCAGCTCACTGAATGCTCATCCTCACACTGCTCTTCGGGAGTCTTAATTTTGATGTGTGTGACACCTCTTCTGAGTTCTGGCCAGACACACTTGTCACTGGATGGTCAATCCCAGCAGAGGTCTTTTTGGCTCTTCTTGGCTGTTTTTCTTTGATTGTGGTAGACTTGCTTTTTTTTCCCCTTTTCCAATCTCAGGTTTAGTTTAGACTTTTAAACTCTCTTAAGGTTTTAGCTGCCTCTATCAAGCACGTGGGTGCAGGCAGTTTGTAGATCAAGAGCTCTCTCCGGCTGATCCTTCTAAGAGTGAACTTCGTAAGCGGAGGCAGTCGATGCTCCTGCTGTATATTACAGACCCATCTTCTGCTCCTCTAATGAGCTACTTCCTCTCAGACCTACCATTTGGTACCTGGGAATGAGATTTTGAGAGCACTCACCAAAATTAAATCCCGACTTTCAAGAATGGGCAGTTTGCAGTGGCTTCAAGCATATCAGACTCTGGAGAGGGGACATGGACCTCAGGTTGAATTCTAGGATGGAGCACATACCTCGATCTTTCAAGGCTGCTTACTATATAGTACAAAGAGGGATATAACATCCACAGGTTGTTGTGAATGTTAGATAAGCTCTAATGCTTGGAAACTCTGTGAAAATTCTTGTCTTTTCCACTGTAGGTTCTGAAGGAGAGAACAAGAGAAAACGCATTTACAAATTTGACCATGGATTTCATTTTGCAGATTGCATTTAGACCTGTGGTGGAGGACAGAAAATCTGATTGATATTCTCTGTTATGAAGACTTTCAGATATAGCTACACAATGCAAAACATGATTACAATTCATTTTTTGTTATTGTTGTCTGAAGATTTTGTTGTTCATTACTCTTTGTCTAAATACTGAACTTCTTCTTGATGATAAGTAGGCATTACAAAAAATATCTCCTCTTGAGAGGGATGTTCGTGATAAGTTGCATTTATCAGCTCATCATAGGTCTCTTTTTGCTTAGATTACCAGCAACTCAGAACTATATGTATTGTCAAAATGTCCGAGATGTCCAAGATGCTAGAAGCATATTCTTCTTTACCTTCTTATTCTGCCTGGTCTTTCTTTTGGGGGCCATTAAGACAGTCTTATTGGATACTTTTCTTTTGGTACAGATTTTTTTCAGAAGTGTAAATATATAAGTTGATGCCATAAATAATATGGTTACATCATGAAACACTATAAACGCTGGCCCAGGAAACGGTGAGATCCTATTCAGCATTGTCCTGGCTGTCTTGCTCAATAGTAAGAGGCTCTCTTGAATTTTAAAGCTGCTGCTCGAACATTGTTTCCTACAGAAGGAAATGGGTGCCAAGTGGAGGCAGCACGACTACAGTCCTTTAGGTTTGTATAGGACTTTGAGCTATTCCTCTCTCTGTGGCTCAGAGTGCCTACCCAAGTGAATTTATTTTCATTTGTGTGTGTGTGTGTGTGTGTGTGTGTGTGTGTGTGTGCAGTGTGTGCAGCTAATACTTGACACCTCGACCAATGCCTTTTCAAACTTTCAAGCACATACGAATCATTTGAAGACATCTTTTTATAGTACAGACACTGAACTCTTGTGACACGCCTAAGAGTTTGCATCTACAGCAAGCTCCCAGGCAGGCAATACTGATGCTGCTGCTTGTCTGTGGGCTATGCTTTGGGTAGCAAAGACTTTGAAGATGCATGACCCAACCTGTCAAACGAAAAACCTGACTTGTCTGGGAGTCACACTTCCTAATCTCAGAACTATATCTCTAGATCTTTGCCCCCCCTGCCTCCTAGGCCCTCCTAGAACCCTCTTCTTCATAGTACGTGATTTCTATCGCCCAGTGTTTTCTGTTAGGGATATAGAATTTCATCTTCCATTATCTTTCTTTCTCTCCCTCTGGACCCACAGCACTTGCTGAAGTTCACTCTTCAAGCAAATATGCTGCGAGCTGCAGTGTTAATGGGTGAATCCAGCACCCTTAGTCTTAGAGATTGCTTGGCACATGTGGTAGGTTCCACAGGATCTTGGGTCTAGTAGGTGCTCCATGGATATCTGTTAGCTGAGCAACAGACCTGTGACTCTAAACGTTTTATATAATTGAGAAATGTGTGACTTTCCATCACCCTCTTTCTTGTTTTCTGCAGTTGCTGGATTTTAATAACTTACTGTGTGTGTACTGAAGAACTGTCTGTAGCAGAGTATTAACTGAACATGGGTATTTGTGCCCAAGCACTGGTGAATTTGGAGCAATAGCTGTAACACTGATCAGCACATATTTGATCAGAGACTAAAGGTACTCACAAACCAAGGACCGTGTTTAGAAGTACTACAAAAATGTGCTGTGAGGTTGCACACATGAAGCCACCATTTCCAGCCTAGACCACATGCTGTTTACAAAGCCTTTCCCATTAGCCTTGCCATTTCCTGCCTCAGTCAGGATATGAATAGGGACATCAAGTATAATTAGATAGAATTTCTTACCTGCCCATATGATGTGTGGTTTAGTAATACAGTCACAGGTAGCACGACATTGTAGAGCTTATGTAGCCACATAATCGGACTTTTCTGTTGAGTTATTTGATAGATCATAATTGCCCAAGCAAAGGAAAGGCTCCACTTACGTATCTAAATATCAGTTATACTTACAGCATCCAAGTTCACTAACAATACGTTAAAAAATAAGTTCTAGCAGATTGAAGGCTCCTGTGTAATACCTCCATCACCATGGCCTTGCATTTGTTGTGGTTTCATGAGCGAGTGGGAGAGAAAAGCGCTGTCACAATCAGCGAGTGACGACTTGAGTATGCATCAGACATACTCTGGCACTTGTGCTAAAGCCCCAAAGCCAGTCACGATTAGATCATAAATTCCTCTGAGGTTTGGCTGAACATGTGCTGCTCACATTTAAGAGTTGATGAAAACCGTGAGCACGAGGGCAGTGAGCACCTCCAACCTACATGAAGAGAAGAGCAGAGATCAAGCAGCTTGATAGAGGCCGCCAAGCGTCTACTCTAGGAGACAAGGCCTTTGTCTCTTCTTCCTGTGCGCGGGGCTGGGTCTTCCCATGGCACCGACACAGGGCCCTAAGAATATCAGCTAGGTAGCACATATGTGCGTTTTGTGCTGTTCCCTCCTTTCTAACTCCAACTGTAGAAGAGGCATGGGTGACATATGAAAGGGCGGCGGAAGTACAGCCACCCTCTTCCTGTGCTTGGCCCGGCTAAGCGGAAAAGGCGGGGCTTGATTTGTAGAAGTACAGGAAGCTAAGCACCGACTTGTAGGGGACTGATTATTTTGATGGAGACTAGCCTGAGTCTGAGAATGGACTTTCATTATGAAAAGCGAGCTTATTTGTGGGACTGACAGGGACTGGAAAATTTTCGATCTGTTGAGTTGTGGTCCAGGAATAGAGAAGGAAGTCTGATGGGGCAAATACGTAGGCAGTGGATGGAGGAAAATACAATTGTTCCCAATTTGAGTGATGCTTGGTGCAGACTATGCAGCAAAGCTGGCTGAGCATCCTGGCTATCTCAGGGTGAAAACGGAGAGGAAAACATTGGCCTAACCCTTTTTTGTATCTCAGCAGTGGACCTTAGTTGAGTTAAGTCTGATGTCACATAGCTGTGATCCTAGCACCCAGGAAGCCGAGGTAGGAGAATTACTGTGAGTTCGAGGCCAACCTGGGCTATATATGGAATGCCAGTCCAGATATGTTACATAGCAAGACCTATGTCAGAGAAGGGGTGGGGATAGGGTGAGGGGTGATGTCAGGGAGGGCGGGGAATGTGGCAGGGAAGAAAAGGAGGAGAAAAATAGAAGAGAAAAAGGAAATACTGCCTTAGTATTCTGAGGTGTGCTTGGAAGCTTCTGTCCAAAGATGTTACCTCATCGACACCTCTTTCCTTGGATTAACAAACACCTGCCCTCCCTTTGCCTCTGGGAAGTTGTTAATTGAAATAGAAATATTCCCAGGGCATTAACAGTTGAGGCAGTATGATTGGGGGTGGGGAGGGAGCGGCAATCAGATAGGAGATGGGATCAAGTCACCCTTCCTGCTCAGAAACCGTTGATGACTCCTCAGTGCTGCTGTGCTGAAGTCAGATTTGGTCTGGAAAATCACTGGCAGGCAAGGTTCCGCAGAACTGGCTTCTGCCGCTCTTCCTGGCTGGGCTTCTCTACCCCTGCCTCATTCATGGCTCTCTGGGATCTGTGGAGTCTATGATGCGCCCTCTGTCCTGTTCCATCATATTCTCCTCTTCATCATTCACCCACTGGGAGCTGGGTGTAGTGGTGTGTCCCTGTAACCTAAGCTGCTCCAGAGGCTGAGGCAGGAGGTTATCGAGTTAGAGGCCAGCCTGAGCTACATGGGAGAGCTCATCTGAAAAACAAAAATAGCTTACCCATTGGGCTGGCTTTTGATATTCCCTCTTACGTAAGGTCTTCCTTAAGCACCCCAACGGATGCCTCCTTCCCTTAGTACTGCTAAATGCTGAAAGCTGCTCCGAGATAAGATGGCATTATGTGCCAGCAATTAGAGAGAGGGGGGGTGGGGTGGGGAGAGATTTAGCAAGTGAGAGCTCATGAAAGGCTTCTGAACAAATTAGGGCGTCTTTTAGGTGTTTGTCATCAGCATCTCCGATTTTTTTTCTTTCCCCAGATCTATCTTTTCTTCTCTTGAGTCTAATGAGATCTCCTCCCCTGCTGATTACAAAGCAATCCTTGGGTAGACCCCACTCTCAGTTTTATGTACTAAAGAACTGGCTGGTGAGCACTTCAAGTACCCCCTGCCCCCCTGCCCCTCAGTGCTGAACTTAATAAATCACTTGCAGAAAGTCCTGGTGTTTGCAGACTTAAAAGTTTATGACATGCTGTAGCTTTGTCCATACACAACTCTAGGATGTCACCTTGCCTTCCAGACTTAGATGACCCTTCCTGCTCTCCATAATTGACTGTGTATATCTTGGTAAGTCCCAACATTGATATACATCTTTCTTCTCAGAGTGCTTTGCAAGTGCTTCATAAGTGTTTTGTGTGTGGTAAAACATAAGATCCTAGAGAGAAAAACCTAGTGAAAAGCTTAATGAAGGTAATTGCTGAAAGAGCTGTGAACTAGGGGCCGGGTGTGCCAGTGACCATCAGGCGGCCATTTTGCCTGGATTGGCATGTATCAGGCTGAAGTATCACATTCACATAAGACATCAGATTTTCAGGGAAAGAATCTGTGGTGATATTGTGTTCCCCAAAATATTATGCACCCTAATATATTTATGTGGGGTCAGAGAACAGAACAGACATAATATTAAACATAGAGGTTAGGCAGTGGTAGCACAAGCCTTTAATCCTAGTATTCCAGAGGCAGAGATCCGCCTCTGTGGATCTCTGTGAGTTCAAAGTCACACTGGAAACAGCCAGGCATGGTGACTCACACCTTTAATCCCAGGAAGTGATGGCAGAAAGTGGAAAGGTATATAAGGCATGAGGACCAGGAACTAGGGGCTGGTTAAGCTTTTAGGCTTTTGAGCAGCAGTTCAGCTGAGATCCATTTGGATGAGGACTCAGAGCCTTCCAGTCTGAGGAAACAGGATCAGCTGAGGAACTGGCAAGGTGAGGAAGCTGTGGCTTGTTCTGCTTCTCTGATCTTCCAGCATTCACCCTGGATCTGTTTTTTTTTTTTAAAAGATTTATTTATTTATTATGTATACAGAAGATGGTACCAGATCTCATTATAGATGGTTGTGAGCCACCATGTGGGTGCTGGGAATTGAACTCAGGACCTCTGTAAGAGCAGTCAGTGCTCTTAACCTCTAAGCCATCTTTCCAGCCCCTGGGTTTGTTTTTTTTTTTTTTTTTTTTGGTTTTTCAAGACAGGGTTTCTCTGTGTAGCTTTGCGCCTTTCCTGGAACTCACTTGGTAGCCCAGGCTGGCCTCGAACTCACAGAGATCCGCCTGCCTCTGCCTCCCGAGTGCTGGGATTAAAGGCGTGCGCCACCACCGCCCGGCTCTGTTTTTATTAATAAGAACTTTTAAGATTTGTGCTACAAGAATCCTTCTTGCTTTTCCTCTGTATTTGTTTTGTCTGTCTGTCTGTCTGTCTGTCTGTCTCCCCACCTCCCCCCCACCGTGTGCATGTGTTAAATGGTTGCAGGATGCACAGATGTGGACTCAGGAGTGAGGGGAACCATAGCTTTGACCATATTTCCAATATATAATAAAGTTTTGGATTTTTCAGTGGATCCAACTACATCTAAACAACAAACTTATGGCATTGTTCCTCAGCTGGGTGGCAAAATGTAGGACAAATGTTATCCCCATAACAACAACAAAAAAATTAAAAGAAGGATATGCACCAGTGTTTTATAGTTAGCTTCCCCTTCTGTATGGAACTTCTGTATTCTTCATAAGAATCTCTCCTTTACAAATGATCCTACCGCACTTAATACCCAACGCTGCCCAGTTTAGCTCTTGCTTATAACATCTTGATATTTTGGGTTGTCTCCTTAAAACATAGCTTCTGCCTCCCTTTGCCTTCCTATTTATTTCTTCTATTATTTCTTTTTTTCCCCTCATGGGACCGAATTGACTATATGGGGGACTGAGTAATTATTGACTATTTCACAGTCTAGTTAGATCTACTGTGGGAGTGTTTCAGTAGGGTGCCGATTTTTAGGGGTGTAGAAGAGTATTTTGTGGGAGTCATCTCTAAAGGCAAAAAGAGGAAAATTTTAACCAAGTTGGCTTTTCTGGAAGAGCCTAACAACTTGAAGTAGAACAACAGACTTTTTAAGAAATAAGCTACAAATGGCCCAAAACCACAAGAGTTCAAATCACATCCGGTGTAACCCTGGGAGAGAATTTCTGCGGCAGGAGGAAGTCTGCTATTCTTGACCTGAACTTCAGTATTCTGCAGTAATGTGAGGGCAGCCAAAAGCTCCTGCTCTCACTGATGACGGCACATTCCTGCCCATAAGTCATATCTGACAGGAGGGAGCCGACCGCCGCAGAGCGAACAGATCTCCCCAGTTGACATGTACACACAGCGAGAATTCGGATATACACTTAAATCAAAGTAATTAATATTATGAAACCCTCATCTCATTTTAAATGATGTTTCTCTTTATATGACGTGCTTTATTTTTAAAACACAGCACAGACATTGCCTTTCAACTCTCCCCTCCAGTGCCTCTGGCATTATTCATACTGAAACTTTCAACTGGCAGACTTGGAAAATGCTTTTTAACTACAGCTCACATCATTAGTGTTTCTGCTGTCTAAGCAGAAAAACAATGGGATTCAGTTTAGCAAAAGGCTTCAGGAAAACATAAACTCTGAAGGGTAATAGATCTGTTTCTCAAACGGTTTTCCTGTCTAATGAGCAACCTCATGATTTTTTTTTTCAATTAAAATATTTTCACAGCTCTCAGAACAGTTGACCCAAGTCTGTTTTGTTGGGGATAATCTTCGGTTGCTGACATGTGTTGACTCTGAGGTCACTAGTCTTTACTCAGTCCTTGCCCTGCCAACCTTCTCTTGGCTGCCTCATCCCTTCCAGGGCCCTCACAACTTGTTATGGACCGATACAATGCCTGGACTCCAGGCTGTTCTTTCGGGCTCCCTGATAGACATTTCTGAAAGGTTATTTCTAACTCAACAAGCCTTGCGATGTTCTCTCTAAGCAGCACATACACTAAAACCACCGTGACATCGTCTGCACGTTCAATCAGCTTTGTCTTACAGTTTTGTTTCCTACATCCAAACGCTGCCCAATCCTGTTGCTATTGACCTTGACATATTGTCAAGAGAACTCTCTTGTGTTTCCTTTTCTGTTTTTGCTGCCTGAGTTCCAGCCACACCATCCCTTGCTTGTCTGGAGCATGACATAAAACAGCAATCTAGTTGACCTCGTGGGCAGAAACTGATTTTTTCTCAGAAGCCCCATTCATGTTGCCCCAGAGCACTCTTCCCACAGAATATCTGGGGTTAAGGTCCTTTCTTGCTAAAAAACTCCTTGTGGTGGGCCTCAATTTCCTTTCGGATCTGTTTGCAGCTGTTCGGTTCTATTTTTTGATATCTCTCTGTACCGAATCCCAAGAGACAGCTCCTTACTGCTCAGTGGAATGTCTGGTGTCAGCCCTCTGTGTCTCTCCTGGGTTTCTACTTCTGTGTGTCTAACAATGCCACACACGTGTTCTGTAGCTTCCATGCTCTTCTTTTGATGTTTTAACAAAACTCTCTTGGCAGGCTTTATGAAGATCATGTTTATATTTATGTTTCTGTTAACATTAAACTTGGGCTGCTAGATGAAAGGATGTTGTCTTTTTCTTGTGTGTCTTTTTTTTTAAACCTTTGTTTTTGCTAAAGCTCAACTTCTTGATAAATTAAAAACATTCATGTGTCTTCTTGAGTAAATGAACTGTGAATCTTTCATCTGATCTTCCCAAGTTCAATGCTCTTCTTTTTGCGCTTTCTCTGTACTTGCTGTCTAGCAGTTTTATTTTACTGTCTTTTCTTGTTGGGAATCAAACTCAGGACCCATGCATGTATCCTAGGCAAGGACTCTGCGGCTGAGCTGTATTCCTGGTCCCAGCCATCAGTTTTCTACAAGTGATGTTGGTGTTTCCTTTGTGTTTATCTTTGTGTGGCTTGAGGTGCTTCTGGATCCCGAGGCTTGATGCCTTTTGTCAGCTTTGAAGTATTCTTGGTCAATGTCTTCACATATTGCTCTGTGCACCTCTTCCACGCCTTTTCTTTTGAGACTTTAATCCCATATATGTAAATTTTTCTTTTCTTTTTTTTTTCATTTTACATACCAACCCCTGTTCCCCTCCCTCCCCTTCTCCTGCTTACTGCCCCCCTCATCCCACCCCATCTCCTTCTCATAGGGGGTAAGGCCTCCCTTGGGTACTTAACATAGGCTGGCATACCAAGTTGGGACAGGACCAAGCCTCCCCCCACATCACTGCTGAATAAGGCATCACACCATAGGGAATGGGCTCTAAAAAGCCAATTGGTGTATCTGGGATAAATCCTGGTCCAATTGCCAGGGGACCCACAAACACATTAAGCCACGCAACTATCACTCACATTCAGAGGGCCTAGTGAGGTCCCATGCAGGCTTCCTAGCTGGCAGTACAGAGTTTGTGAGCTCCCACTAGCTTGGCACCCCCCCCCCCCCCCCCCCCCCCCGCGCTTGCTCCTATAATCCCTCCTCCCTCTATTCTCCCTAAATTCCAGGAGCTTGGCCGAGTGCTTGGCTGTGGGTCTCTGCACCTACTTCCATCAGTCACTGGATGTAGGTTCTATGATGACAATTATGGTAGTCACCAATCTGAGTACAGGGGAAGGCTAGTTCAAGCACCCTCTCCACCATTGCTATGAGTGTTAGCTGGGGGCCTCCTTGCGAGTTCCTGGGGATTTCCCTAGCTCGAGATTTCTTCCTAACCCCTTAACGGTTCACTCTGTCAAGATATCTCTTTCATTGCTCTCTCTCTCCCTCCAGCAACTCGGCCATCTCAAGCCCTCATGTTCCCACCTCCCCTCCTCTCCCCTCTACTCCCCCCCTCCAAGTTTATCCAGGAGATCTTAACACTTTCCCCTTCTTGGGGTGATCCGTGCATGTCCCTCTTAGGGTCTTCCTCTTAACCTAGCTTCTCTAGGGTTGTGAATTGTAGCCTGGTTATCCTTTGCTTTACATCTAATATTCACTTATGAGTGAGTACATACCATGTTTGTCCTTCTGGGTCTCGGTTACCTCACTCAGGATGATTATGTTAGATTTTTCTATGGGATTTCCCTGTACTCCTGCAGTTTTTTTTTTCTATCTTATTTTTCTGGAGCAGTTTCTACTTTCCTATCTTCCATGTTGCTAGTCCCCTTTCCAGCTAAATCCACTTACTGAAGTAATTTTAGTACCTGTTCATTTGGTTCATTCATTTATTTTTAGTAGTGTTGATCAAACCCATGGTTTTGTGCATGTTAGGTAAGCTAATATCAACTTAGAATTTCTATCTACTTTTTATAGATTTAATTCCCTGTTGCAATTTTCAGTTTTATAGATTTTCATTGACTTAGCAACTTTAGGTGTTCAGAAGTATTTAAATAACTCGCTGGGTCTCTAGAGGGTCTGTTTCTATTTTTATTTTTATTTACCCTTTATGTAGTGCATTGCCTTCTGCATGCCAGGCCAGGACTCTGTCTACACTGCATTTCCACCCCAAGCTTGCTCCTGCTGCTTTTAAAACATCTTGTGGTCATGTCTCTTGGTACGTCTTATAAAATTTTACTGGTAGTCAATAGTGTGTGTATAAAAGCTACAGGTTCTGAATGGTACTTTCTCCAGGGGGACCTTAGAATCTTCTGCTATGTGACATGGTCAGTAGCCCTGCCCGGCTTCTTTCTTCCTGAGAACCTCTTTCTGCCTGAATATAGGTGTTTCTGATGAGTCCAAATGCCTCACAGGAGTGGTGTTGTCTAGACTGTTGGCTTTGACTTGGATTCCCTTCACTCCTGATGCTCTGGCTCTTCCTGGTCTGAACAGTCTTGCTGGCCCTGAACTCCACTTTTTGTCTCTCTAGACCTGTAGATTGCTAAAAATCCACGAGATCATTTGTTTATTTCACCTCCCTCCCTCTCTTCCTCCCTCCCTCTCTCCCTCCCTCCCTCTCTCCCTCCCTCCTCCTCCTCCTCCTCCTCCTCCTCCTTCTTCTTCTTCTTCTCTCTCTCTCTCTCTCTCTCTCTCTCTCTTTTTCATCATTTTGTATCTTAGGGGCTGATTATTGCTCAGCCTCAGCCTCTCCACACATGGCACACATGAAAGAGAAAAGGGAGGCTGTTGGGCCTGCCTCACTAGGGTCTCCTGGTCCTGCAAATCCTGGCTTCCTCAAGAATTTCCAGTGTCTTCAGATTTTAAGTTTTAAAAGTCTTTTCACACCTCTGTAGCGTGTGTTCAGTGGGTTGACTGTTCTGTCATGAAAGAATCATGAAGGAGCTAGCCATAGCTGGAAGTGGGTGGGTGTCTCGTCAGAGTTCTTTGTCCTGTGAGACACTTGGAGGGATGTTTGTTTCTCCAGTTCTTTAATTCCTTGGGTGCAGGAACAGTGAAGAATGGAAGTTTGTTTCAGTTAAAATATGAAATGCTAATTCATTCCTTAATTATTCTCTTTAAATTAAATTTATTTATTTTACAGAAGTTTCTCCGCCCTCCTCTCCTCCCATTCCCACCCCCCACCTCACCTCTGCTCCCCCAATCCACTCCTCCTCTGTTTCTGTTCAGAAAGGGGCAGGCCTCCCATGGGTATCAATAAAGCATAGCATATCAAGTTGCTGTAAGACCAACTGTAGATGTAACCAATCATCTTATTAAAATAAGAAACACAGAGCCAATGTAAAAGAGAAAGCCGAGAGGTCAGAGCTCAGAGATAAAATCTTACCTCCTGCAGTGCTCCTAGCTTCCCCGAGAGAGAGCTTCTTCCTGTTTGTCTGTCTTTAAATAGTCTTTCTGTTCTGCCTTCTCATTGGTTGTAAACCCAACCACATGACTGCCTCGTCACTGCCTGTAAGTACCGCCCTCCAGGTCTTAAAGGAATATGTCTCCAATACTGGCTGTATCCCTGAACACACAGAAATCTACCTAGCTCTTCTAACCACCATGCTCTTGCTATAGCTCTAATAGCTCTGACCCCAGGGCAACTTTATTTATTAACATAAAATTAAAATCACATTTCAGTACAAATAAAATATCACCATATTTCCCCTTTTCTATTTTAATAAAAAGAAAAAAGGCAAAAGATTATAACTAACAAAAGAAAAACTATACACAAAAGTACAATAACTATATACAATATATACAAGTAACAAATACCTAAACGATGTCTAGTCCATTTGTATTTGACAAATCAGAGAAAATAATTCCCTTATCTATCCTATTTTAGTAAGTCCAAAATGTACTTAATTCACTTTTTATCCTAATTAATCTTCAACTATAACTAACTAATCTTCAACTCCCTCAGAGACCCAAGAAGGAAATAATATTAGCTAACAAAAATAAAAACAGGAAGTGCACAAAA
This sequence comes from Peromyscus maniculatus bairdii, assembly GCF_049852395.1. NCBI lineage: Eukaryota > Metazoa > Chordata > Mammalia > Rodentia > Cricetidae > Peromyscus > Peromyscus maniculatus. The sequence goes on along the minus strand of NC_134858.1, from coordinate 92,820,442 downwards.
ACAACTTCCAAAAATTTTGTGAGTTGACAGAAACAGCCAGCTGCCTGGACAGTCACCTGAGGTTTCTCCGCAGTGTTGGGGCATCATCTTCAGCCTATAGGCTTATCGTATCTGACAGACTCATTTGTGAAGTAGGTTGTACACAAGGTCAACAGTTCAACCTCACATTGGGTGAGAACAGTCCACGTACCAGAAACACCTGAATTCCACTAGTGTCATGTCATGATTCAGGATTTTAAATTCTGGAAATTGTTGATGGTTTTCGATTTCAGCTGTCCATTCTTCTTGGCTGTGTATATATGGCTTCATCTCAGCATCCTCTTCTTCTCCACATCCCTCTATTAAATGCCAGTCTACTATTGAGAGGCGTGAGCTTTCAGTTGCTGTTCCATTGCACAACAGAAGCCATCGGCCCACTGCCTGTTCAGCTGCCTTCGAAGAAAAGGGCACTGTACCTTTTCCGGATTGTGAAGGCCACTTCAGGGATGGTGCCATATTGTCCTGGCCTCAGAAGATGCCTTCTGATAAAGCCATAACCACACTTGTTTTGGCAGGAATCGGTAGTCCTTTGTTTAGTGTTCTGTCTGTCCATTTTGTCCTGTTGATTCGAGGATACTTTGTTGTCCAGTGGCTAACTTTTGCCACAATGAAAATTAACTCCATATGCAGTTTCTTCAATGCCCATATTTTCTCTGAAGTAGATTGGTACTGCCAGGAGCTGACATGTCTCCCCCCCCAAAAATTTCTAAGTTATTAAAACATTTTAAATGCCGTATTCAGTAGATCTCTGAAGGGTTTGAAAATGACCTGTCTAAAATATATCTGCTCAATTTTTAAAACATATCTAATATGACTGCAATTTCTATTGTAATGTCTAACTACTAACTTTCATTTCTTTATATCCTAATAGTTGGTAATAATGTACAGTATTTAAAACTAGTAATTGTCTTTTTCTTTTCTTTTCTTTTCTTTTTTTCTTTTAAACAAGAACCTTAAATCTAATCTCCTTTGCTTAGCCTTTTTCCTAACCCTTGACAACAACTTGTAACCAACCCCCCTAAATAATGAAAATTATCCCAGACCCAAAACCCATTAAAAGAAACAAAAAACCACCCGCCCCACACCACCTCTTTGGGAATGTGGGCGTCATATTCTTAAAATTGCTTCCTGCTGGGTATGGGTGAAGTTATCTTTATCCTGAAAGAAAAATTTTAGGTTAATTGTCAAATTCTAGGAAAGGTAACTATATCCTTCATTATTATCCAGTCTGTGTATAATGCCAAAGTTCAGGGTTTATCTCAAGTCCTTATTCAAGTAGTCTTTGAGACTGGATCATCTCAGCTAGTCATCTCAAAATTGCTCTGAGCACCTTGTAGTTCAAAGCTGATCTGTTATGATGTTTGTCAGCTTAGTGATATTATTATTGTCCATGTGGAATTGTTGTTGTTGTGGGGCCCCATCTTCTTCCTGGAGACTTCAGTTGATGTTAGGCCTGTCCGTGATTTCCTGCAGAAAACTGATAAGAGACTCGAACACAAAGACATATATATGCAGCTAATTGAAGCCTTTTTTCTAGAATTAGTTAGTACTCTATATGACCAAAATTTTTTCTTTATGTTTTCTCCTGAATTTTCTATTCTCTCTGTTTCATCATCCTGACCAGCATGATTTATTCCAATAGGCATTTGGTTATTTAATCACTCTGAGCAGGGATTTCCTCTACAGCTGCAGGAAAGGTTTGAACTGGTTTTGCTATGGGGGCCTGCATGAGGCCCCTCCGGGAGTTTTCCGAAAACTGAGGCAAAGGATTACCCTATCTGTCCTTTGTTGATCTACATTCGTTGGTCCAGTGTTTTCCCTTACCACACCTTCTGCATACTCCAGAAGGAAGGGGCATTCTGTTGCCATTGTTCCTTGAAGAAACATTGCTTCTAGGAATGACTGGTTTACAGTCCCTTTTAAAATGTCCTTGCTTTCCACATCCAAAACATCTAACACTCCTCAAACCTTTTGAAATTACTTCTCCTACCCACGTATCATCATGCTCATCAGCCTCAACATTAATTGTTTCTCGAATCCAGTCTTCCAAAGGTGCAGATCTTGCCTTTAACGGCCTGATTATTCTTTTGCATGCTGCATTCACATTCTCAAATGCCAAAGCTTCAATTATTGCCTTACTAGCTTCTGATTCTGAGACCATTTTCTTTACTGCTGCAGTCTTTGTAAAAAATCTGTGAAAGATTCTTTTGGGCCTTGCATAACCTTTGTAAATGACTCAGGTTTTTTTTTCTGGTTCCTCAATTCTGTCCCATGCATTCAAGGCTGCCATTCAACATAAAATTAGGGTTTGGACATCATATAAACATTGTGTTTGTACCGAAGCATATTGGCCTTCTCCAATAAGCTGATCCTGACAAACTTGTATTCCTTTATCCCTCCATTGTTTTTCTATGTTTTTAGCTTCCTCCTTAAACCACGTTAGAAATTGAAGTCTCTGGCTGGGTTCCAGAACAGCTTGTGCCAGCTCCCGCCAGTCCTGTGGTACTATCCTATTATATGTTGACCAAGAGTTTAACATTTGCTTTACATATGGGGAATGCATGCCATAAGATACTATTGCCTCCTTAAACCTTTTAAAATCCAACAGTTCAATTGGAGCCAAAATATTTTGTGTAATCATTTGATCAGGCAACTGCTGTACAGTTACAGGATAAATTAAGGGTGACTGTGTGAAAACAGGCTTTCTTTCTGTAACCTTATGATCCAAACTTGAAACAACTTCACTGTTAATTTCTTCGTCTGAATTTTTACAGGTTTAACAAGTTTTTCTAAAGCTGTCATCCTGGCACTTAAATCGACTATCTTTTTAAATAATAAAATGAGGATAAGCATGGTGATAAACTGCATAATTCCAATAATACTAATCTTCTCATATAGTTGTTCCATTGTCAGACTGCCTAAAACTTCAAACAAAACCCAATTTTCTTCCAATGTACACATAAAACCCATTTTTTTTTTAATGTGGAAAAAATTTGTCTTTTAAATAGTTTCCTTTATGACTTACCAAATCTGCGTAGAACAGTAGAAATCCAAGCGAATTTCAAAACAGCCACCTAGTGTCCTAGGTGTGAATCCAGAGAGAGAGAGAGAGAGAGAGAGAGAGAGAGAGAGAGAGAGAGAGAGAAAGCAAAAGCGAAAGCGAAAGTGAAAGTGAAAGCGTAGCCGGCTAAAGCTTAAATCCAGCCACTTGTACCCTCTTGAGCCGAGTCAAGGCTTGGCTTTACAGGCAGGGGCCCTGTTTGGCAGGGCAGGCCTGAGTTGTTTGTAGCACTGGCTTTAAGCAAGCAGCTCACAGTTAGTCCGGCCTGAGGCCAAGCAGACCTGGGCCAGGGCTAGGGAGCCGGCTGCTCGGGCTAGGGAGCCGGCCCCAAGCAGTTTTTAATGGATTCTTGTCACGTTGGGCACCAGATGCAGATGTAACCAATCGTCTTATTAAAATAAGAAACACAGAGCCAATGTAAAAGAGAAAGCCGAGAGGTCAGAGCTCAGAGATAAAATCTTACCTCCTGCAGTGCTCCTAGCTTCCCCGAGAGAGAGCTTCTTCCTGTTTGTCTGTCTTTAAATAGTCTTTCTGTTCTGCCTTCTCATTGGTTGTAAACCCAACCACATGACTGCCTCGTCACTGCCTGTAAGTACCGCCCTCCAGGTCTTAAAGGAATATGTCTCCAATACTGGCTGTATCCCTGAACACACAGAAATCTACCTAGCTCTTCTAACCACCATGCTCTTGCTATAGCTCTAATAGCTCTGACCCCAGGGCAACTTTATTTATTAACATAAAATTAAAATCACATTTCAGTACAAATAAAATATCACCATATTTCCCCTTTTCTATTTTAATAAAAAGAAAAAAGGCAAAAGATTATAACTAACAAAAGAAAAACTATACACAAAAGTACAATAACTATATACAATATATACAAGTAACAAATACCTAAACGATGTCTAGTCCATTTGTATTTGACAAATCAGAGAAAATAATTCCCTTATCTATCCTATTTTAGTAAGTCCAAAATGTACTTAATTCACTTTTTATCCTAATTAATCTTCAACTATAACTAACTAATCTTCAACTCCCTCAGAGACCCAAGAAGGAAATAATATTAGCTAACAAAAATAAAAACAGGAAGTGCACAAAAACAACTTCCAAAAATTTTGTGAGTTGACAGAAACAGCCAGCTGCCTGGACAGTCACCTGAGGTTTCTCCGCAGTGTTGGGGCATCATCTTCAGCCTATAGGCTTATCGTATCTGACAGACTCATTTGTGAAGTAGGTTGTACACAAGGTCAACAGTTCAACCTCACATTGGGTGAGAACAGTCCACGTACCAGAAACACCTGAATTCCACTAGTGTCATGTCATGATTCAGGATTTTAAATTCTGGAAATTGTTGATGGTTTTCGATTTCAGCTGTCCATTCTTCTTGGCTGTGTATATATGGCTTCATCTCAGCATCCTCTTCTTCTCCACATCCCTCTATTAAATGCCAGTCTACTATTGAGAGGCGTGAGCTTTCAGTTGCTGTTCCATTGCACAACAGAAGCCATCGGCCCACTGCCTGTTCAGCTGCCTTCGAAGAAAAGGGCACTGTACCTTTTCCGGATTGTGAAGGCCACTTCAGGGATGGTGCCATATTGTCCTGGCCTCAGAAGATGCCTTCTGATAAAGCCATAACCACACTTGTTTTGGCAGGAATCGGTAGTCCTTTGTTTAGTGTTCTGTCTGTCCATTTTGTCCTGTTGATTCGAGGATACTTTGTTGTCCAGTGGCTAACTTTTGCCACAATGAAAATTAACTCCATATGCAGTTTCTTCAATGCCCATATTTTCTCTGAAGTAGATTGGTACTGCCAGGAGCTGACATGTCTCCCCCCCCAAAAATTTCTAAGTTATTAAAACATTTTAAATGCCGTATTCAGTAGATCTCTGAAGGGTTTGAAAATGACCTGTCTAAAATATATCTGCTCAATTTTTAAAACATATCTAATATGACTGCAATTTCTATTGTAATGTCTAACTACTAACTTTCATTTCTTTATATCCTAATAGTTGGTAATAATGTACAGTATTTAAAACTAGTAATTGTCTTTTTCTTTTCTTTTCTTTTCTTTTTTTCTTTTAAACAAGAACCTTAAATCTAATCTCCTTTGCTTAGCCTTTTTCCTAACCCTTGACAACAACTTGTAACCAACCCCCCTAAATAATGAAAATTATCCCAGACCCAAAACCCATTAAAAGAAACAAAAAACCACCCGCCCCACACCACCTCTTTGGGAATGTGGGCGTCATATTCTTAAAATTGCTTCCTGCTGGGTATGGGTGAAGTTATCTTTATCCTGAAAGAAAAATTTTAGGTTAATTGTCAAATTCTAGGAAAGGTAACTATATCCTTCATTATTATCCAGTCTGTGTATAATGCCAAAGTTCAGGGTTTATCTCAAGTCCTTATTCAAGTAGTCTTTGAGACTGGATCATCTCAGCTAGTCATCTCAAAATTGCTCTGAGCACCTTGTAGTTCAAAGCTGATCTGTTATGATGTTTGTCAGCTTAGTGATATTATTATTGTCCATGTGGAATTGTTGTTGTTGTGGGGCCCCATCTTCTTCCTGGAGACTTCAGTTGATGTTAGGCCTGTCCGTGATTTCCTGCAGAAAACTGATAAGAGACTCGAACACAAAGACATATATATGCAGCTAATTGAAGCCTTTTTTCTAGAATTAGTTAGTACTCTATATGACCAAAATTTTTTCTTTATGTTTTCTCCTGAATTTTCTATTCTCTCTGTTTCATCATCCTGACCAGCATGATTTATTCCAATAGGCATTTGGTTATTTAATCACTCTGAGCAGGGATTTCCTCTACAGCTGCAGGAAAGGTTTGAACTGGTTTTGCTATGGGGGCCTGCATGAGGCCCCTCCGGGAGTTTTCCGAAAACTGAGGCAAAGGATTACCCTATCTGTCCTTTGTTGATCTACATTCGTTGGTCCAGTGTTTTCCCTTACCACACCTTCTGCATACTCCAGAAGGAAGGGGCATTCTGTTGCCATTGTTCCTTGAAGAAACATTGCTTCTAGGAATGACTGGTTTACAGTCCCTTTTAAAATGTCCTTGCTTTCCACATCCAAAACATCTAACACTCCTCAAACCTTTTGAAATTACTTCTCCTACCCACGTATCATCATGCTCATCAGCCTCAACATTAATTGTTTCTCGAATCCAGTCTTCCAAAGGTGCAGATCTTGCCTTTAACGGCCTGATTATTCTTTTGCATGCTGCATTCACATTCTCAAATGCCAAAGCTTCAATTATTGCCTTACTAGCTTCTGATTCTGAGACCATTTTCTTTACTGCTGCAGTCTTTGTAAAAAATCTGTGAAAGATTCTTTTGGGCCTTGCATAACCTTTGTAAATGACTCAGGTTTTTTTTTCTGGTTCCTCAATTCTGTCCCATGCATTCAAGGCTGCCATTCAACATAAAATTAGGGTTTGGACATCATATAAACATTGTGTTTGTACCGAAGCATATTGGCCTTCTCCAATAAGCTGATCCTGACAAACTTGTATTCCTTTATCCCTCCATTGTTTTTCTATGTTTTTAGCTTCCTCCTTAAACCACGTTAGAAATTGAAGTCTCTGGCTGGGTTCCAGAACAGCTTGTGCCAGCTCCCGCCAGTCCTGTGGTACTATCCTATTATATGTTGACCAAGAGTTTAACATTTGCTTTACATATGGGGAATGCATGCCATAAGATACTATTGCCTCCTTAAACCTTTTAAAATCCAACAGTTCAATTGGAGCCAAAATATTTTGTGTAATCATTTGATCAGGCAACTGCTGTACAGTTACAGGATAAATTAAGGGTGACTGTGTGAAAACAGGCTTTCTTTCTGTAACCTTATGATCCAAACTTGAAACAACTTCACTGTTAATTTCTTCGTCTGAATTTTTACAGGTTTAACAAGTTTTTCTAAAGCTGTCATCCTGGCACTTAAATCGACTATCTTTTTAAATAATAAAATGAGGATAAGCATGGTGATAAACTGCATAATTCCAATAATACTAATCTTCTCATATAGTTGTTCCATTGTCAGACTGCCTAAAACTTCAAACAAAACCCAATTTTCTTCCAATGTACACATAAAACCCATTTTTTTTTTAATGTGGAAAAAATTTGTCTTTTAAATAGTTTCCTTTATGACTTACCAAATCTGCGTAGAACAGTAGAAATCCAAGCGAATTTCAAAACAGCCACCTAGTGTCCTAGGTGTGAATCCAGAGAGAGAGAGAGAGAGAGAGAGAGAGAGAGAGAGAGAGAGAGAGAGAGAAAGCAAAAGCGAAAGCGAAAGTGAAAGTGAAAGCGTAGCCGGCTAAAGCTTAAATCCAGCCACTTGTACCCTCTTGAGCCGAGTCAAGGCTTGGCTTTACAGGCAGGGGCCCTGTTTGGCAGGGCAGGCCTGAGTTGTTTGTAGCACTGGCTTTAAGCAAGCAGCTCACAGTTAGTCCGGCCTGAGGCCAAGCAGACCTGGGCCAGGGCTAGGGAGCCGGCTGCTCGGGCTAGGGAGCCGGCCCCAAGCAGTTTTTAATGGATTCTTGTCACGTTGGGCACCAGATGCAGATGTAACCAATCGTCTTATTAAAATAAGAAACACAGAGCCAATGTAAAAGAGAAAGCCGAGAGGTCAGAGCTCAGAGATAAAATCTTACCTCCTGCAGTGCTCCTAGCTTCCCCGAGAGAGAGCTTCTTCCTGTTTGTCTGTCTTTAAATAGTCTTTCTGTTCTGCCTTCTCATTGGTTGTAAACCCAACCACATGACTGCCTCGTCACTGCCTGTAAGTACCGCCCTCCAGGTCTTAAAGGAATATGTCTCCAATACTGGCTGTATCCCTGAACACACAGAAATCTACCTAGCTCTTCTAACCACCATGCTCTTGCTATAGCTCTAATAGCTCTGACCCCAGGGCAACTTTATTTATTAACATAAAATTAAAATCACATTTCAGTACAAATAAAATATCACCATATTTCCCCTTTTCTATTTTAATAAAAAGAAAAAAGGCAAAAGATTATAACTAACAAAAGAAAAACTATACACAAAAGTACAATAACTATATACAATATATACAAGTAACAAATACCTAAACGATGTCTAGTCCATTTGTATTTGACAAATCAGAGAAAATAATTCCCTTATCTATCCTATTTTAGTAAGTCCAAAATGTACTTAATTCACTTTTTATCCTAATTAATCTTCAACTATAACTAACTAATCTTCAACTCCCTCAGAGACCCAAGAAGGAAATAATATTAGCTAACAAAAATAAAAACAGGAAGTGCACAAAAACAACTTCCAAAAATTTTGTGAGTTGACAGAAACAGCCAGCTGCCTGGACAGTCACCTGAGGTTTCTCCGCAGTGTTGGGGCATCATCTTCAGCCTATAGGCTTATCGTATCTGACAGACTCATTTGTGAAGTAGGTTGTACACAAGGTCAACAGTTCAACCTCACATTGGGTGAGAACAGTCCACGTACCAGAAACACCTGAATTCCACTAGTGTCATGTCATGATTCAGGATTTTAAATTCTGGAAATTGTTGATGGTTTTCGATTTCAGCTGTCCATTCTTCTTGGCTGTGTATATATGGCTTCATCTCAGCATCCTCTTCTTCTCCACATCCCTCTATTAAATGCCAGTCTACTATTGAGAGGCGTGAGCTTTCAGTTGCTGTTCCATTGCACAACAGAAGCCATCGGCCCACTGCCTGTTCAGCTGCCTTCGAAGAAAAGGGCACTGTACCTTTTCCGGATTGTGAAGGCCACTTCAGGGATGGTGCCATATTGTCCTGGCCTCAGAAGATGCCTTCTGATAAAGCCATAACCACACTTGTTTTGGCAGGAATCGGTAGTCCTTTGTTTAGTGTTCTGTCTGTCCATTTTGTCCTGTTGATTCGAGGATACTTTGTTGTCCAGTGGCTAACTTTTGCCACAATGAAAATTAACTCCATATGCAGTTTCTTCAATGCCCATATTTTCTCTGAAGTAGATTGGTACTGCCAGGAGCTGACATGTCTCCCCCCCCAAAAATTTCTAAGTTATTAAAACATTTTAAATGCCGTATTCAGTAGATCTCTGAAGGGTTTGAAAATGACCTGTCTAAAATATATCTGCTCAATTTTTAAAACATATCTAATATGACTGCAATTTCTATTGTAATGTCTAACTACTAACTTTCATTTCTTTATATCCTAATAGTTGGTAATAATGTACAGTATTTAAAACTAGTAATTGTCTTTTTCTTTTCTTTTCTTTTCTTTTTTTCTTTTAAACAAGAACCTTAAATCTAATCTCCTTTGCTTAGCCTTTTTCCTAACCCTTGACAACAACTTGTAACCAACCCCCCTAAATAATGAAAATTATCCCAGACCCAAAACCCATTAAAAGAAACAAAAAACCACCCGCCCCACACCACCTCTTTGGGAATGTGGGCGTCATATTCTTAAAATTGCTTCCTGCTGGGTATGGGTGAAGTTATCTTTATCCTGAAAGAAAAATTTTAGGTTAATTGTCAAATTCTAGGAAAGGTAACTATATCCTTCATTATTATCCAGTCTGTGTATAATGCCAAAGTTCAGGGTTTATCTCAAGTCCTTATTCAAGTAGTCTTTGAGACTGGATCATCTCAGCTAGTCATCTCAAAATTGCTCTGAGCACCTTGTAGTTCAAAGCTGATCTGTTATGATGTTTGTCAGCTTAGTGATATTATTATTGTCCATGTGGAATTGTTGTTGTTGTGGGGCCCCATCTTCTTCCTGGAGACTTCAGTTGATGTTAGGCCTGTCCGTGATTTCCTGCAGAAAACTGATAAGAGACTCGAACACAAAGACATATATATGCAGCTAATTGAAGCCTTTTTTCTAGAATTAGTTAGTACTCTATATGACCAAAATTTTTTCTTTATGTTTTCTCCTGAATTTTCTATTCTCTCTGTTTCATCATCCTGACCAGCATGATTTATTCCAATAGGCATTTGGTTATTTAATCACTCTGAGCAGGGATTTCCTCTACAGCTGCAGGAAAGGTTTGAACTGGTTTTGCTATGGGGGCCTGCATGAGGCCCCTCCGGGAGTTTTCCGAAAACTGAGGCAAAGGATTACCCTATCTGTCCTTTGTTGATCTACATTCGTTGGTCCAGTGTTTTCCCTTACCACACCTTCTGCATACTCCAGAAGGAAGGGGCATTCTGTTGCCATTGTTCCTTGAAGAAACATTGCTTCTAGGAATGACTGGTTTACAGTCCCTTTTAAAATGTCCTTGCTTTCCACATCCAAAACATCTAACACTCCTCAAACCTTTTGAAATTACTTCTCCTACCCACGTATCATCATGCTCATCAGCCTCAACATTAATTGTTTCTCGAATCCAGTCTTCCAAAGGTGCAGATCTTGCCTTTAACGGCCTGATTATTCTTTTGCATGCTGCATTCACATTCTCAAATGCCAAAGCTTCAATTATTGCCTTACTAGCTTCTGATTCTGAGACCATTTTCTTTACTGCTGCAGTCTTTGTAAAAAATCTGTGAAAGATTCTTTTGGGCCTTGCATAACCTTTGTAAATGACTCAGGTTTTTTTTTCTGGTTCCTCAATTCTGTCCCATGCATTCAAGGCTGCCATTCAACATAAAATTAGGGTTTGGACATCATATAAACATTGTGTTTGTACCGAAGCATATTGGCCTTCTCCAATAAGCTGATCCTGACAAACTTGTATTCCTTTATCCCTCCATTGTTTTTCTATGTTTTTAGCTTCCTCCTTAAACCACGTTAGAAATTGAAGTCTCTGGCTGGGTTCCAGAACAGCTTGTGCCAGCTCCCGCCAGTCCTGTGGTACTATCCTATTATATGTTGACCAAGAGTTTAACATTTGCTTTACATATGGGGAATGCATGCCATAAGATACTATTGCCTCCTTAAACCTTTTAAAATCCAACAGTTCAATTGGAGCCAAAATATTTTGTGTAATCATTTGATCAGGCAACTGCTGTACAGTTACAGGATAAATTAAGGGTGACTGTGTGAAAACAGGCTTTCTTTCTGTAACCTTATGATCCAAACTTGAAACAACTTCACTGTTAATTTCTTCGTCTGAATTTTTACAGGTTTAACAAGTTTTTCTAAAGCTGTCATCCTGGCACTTAAATCGACTATCTTTTTAAATAATAAAATGAGGATAAGCATGGTGATAAACTGCATAATTCCAATAATACTAATCTTCTCATATAGTTGTTCCATTGTCAGACTGCCTAAAACTTCAAACAAAACCCAATTTTCTTCCAATGTACACATAAAACCCATTTTTTTTTTAATGTGGAAAAAATTTGTCTTTTAAATAGTTTCCTTTATGACTTACCAAATCTGCGTAGAACAGTAGAAATCCAAGCGAATTTCAAAACAGCCACCTAGTGTCCTAGGTGTGAATCCAGAGAGAGAGAGAGAGAGAGAGAGAGAGAGAGAGAGAGAGAGAGAAAGCAAAAGCGAAAGCGAAAGTGAAAGTGAAAGCGTAGCCGGCTAAAGCTTAAATCCAGCCACTTGTACCCTCTTGAGCCGAGTCAAGGCTTGGCTTTACAGGCAGGGGCCCTGTTTGGCAGGGCAGGCCTGAGTTGTTTGTAGCACTGGCTTTAAGCAAGCAGCTCACAGTTAGTCCGGCCTGAGGCCAAGCAGACCTGGGCCAGGGCTAGGGAGCCGGCTGCTCGGGCTAGGGAGCCGGCCCCAAGCAGTTTTTAATGGATTCTTGTCACGTTGGGCACCAGATGCAGATGTAACCAATCGTCTTATTAAAATAAGAAACACAGAGCCAATGTAAAAGAGAAAGCCGAGAGGTCAGAGCTCAGAGATAAAATCTTACCTCCTGCAGTGCTCCTAGCTTCCCCGAGAGAGAGCTTCTTCCTGTTTGTCTGTCTTTAAATAGTCTTTCTGTTCTGCCTTCTCATTGGTTGTAAACCCAACCACATGACTGCCTCGTCACTGCCTGTAAGTACCGCCCTCCAGGTCTTAAAGGAATATGTCTCCAATACTGGCTGTATCCCTGAACACACAGAAATTTCCCTAGCTCTTCTAACCACCACGCTCTTGCTATGGCTCTAATAGCTCTAACCCCAGGGCAACTTTATTTATTAACATAAAATTAAAATCACATTTCAGTACAAATAAAATATCACCATAACTAACAACTCCCCTTGTATCAAGACTGGGTAAGGCAACCCAGTATGAGGAACAGGGTCCCAAAAGCAGGGACAGGCCCTGCTCCCACTGTTAGGAGCCCCATAGGTAGACCAAGCGACACAGCTCTCACATGTGTGTAGAAGGTCTAGGTCAGTCCCATGCAGGCTCCTTGGTTGTCAGTTCAGACTCTGTGATCTCCTGTGAGTTCAGGTTAGTTGTTCCTGTGGGTTTTCTTGTGGTGCCCTTGACCCCTCTGGCTCCTACAACCCTTTCTCCCGCTCTTCAGCAGGATTCCCCAAGCTCTGTCTAATGTCTGGCTGTGGGTCTCTACATCTGTTTTCATCAGTTACTTGATGAAGCCTCTCTGATGACAATTTGGGTCTTCACTAATCTATGAGTATAGCAGAAAATCATTAGGCATTATTATGTTGACATTTTTTTTCTTGATTCATGTTTGGTTCTATCTCAGGTCTCTGGGGCCATCCAGCCTCTGGGTCCTAGCACTCCAGGTAGTGTCAGGGGTGGGCTCACTCTCATGACATGGGTCTCAGGCTGGATCAGTCTTTGCTTGGCAAATTCCACATTCTCTGTGCCACCTTTACCTTAGCAGGACAGACTGTAGGTCAAAGGTTGTATGGCTGGTTGGTGTCCTAATCCCTCCATTGGAAGTCTTGCCTGGTCACAGGAGATGGCCAGTTCAGGCTATGTATCTGCTATTGCTAGGATTCTTAGCATGGGTCATCTTTGTAGATTCCTGGGAGTTTCCTTCACCAGGTTTCTATCTGATCCTGAAATTCCCCCTTTCCAGTCATCTCTTTCAGTACTCTCCCCCTCCACCCACACCTCAACCTGGTTCCTCATGTTCTCACTCCCTCATGCCCTCAGACCACCCACAGGATCTCTTCTATTTCCCCTTCCTGTGGAGACCCATGTGCCCTCCTTGGGCCCTCCTTGTTACTTAGCCTCTCTTGGTCTGTGGATTGTAGCATGGTTCTCCTTTACTTTACAGATAATATCAACTTATAAGTGAGTATGTACCATGTTTGTCTTTCTGGGTCTAGGTTACCTCACTCAGAAATTTTTTTTCTAGTTCCATCCATTTGCCTGCAAATTTCATGATGTCACTTTTTTTTAAATAGCCGAATAATACTCCACTGTGTAAATGCACCACATTTTCCTTATCCATTCTTTGGTTGAGGGGTATCTAGGTTGTTTTCAGATTCTGGCTATTATGAATAATGCTGCTATGAACATAGTTGAGCAGGTGTCTTTATTGTATGATTGAGCATCCTTTGGGTATATGACTAAGAGTGGTATAGCTAGGTCTTGAGGAAGATTGATTCCCAATTTTCTGAGAAACTGCCATACTGATTTCCAAAGTGGCTGTACCAGTTTGCACTCCCACCAGCAATGGAGCAGTGTTCCCCTTGCTCCACATCCTCTCCAGCATAAGCTGTCATTTGTGACTTTGATCTTAGCCATTTGGACAGGTGCAAGATGGAATCTCAGAGTCATTTTGATTTGAATTTCCCTGATGGCTAAGGATGATGAACATTTCTTTAAGTGTTTCTCAGCCATTTGAGATTCTTCTGTTGAGAATTCTCTGTTAAGCTCTGTAGACCATTTTTAAATTGGATTGTTCAGTATTTTGAAGTCTAGCTTTTTGAGTTCTTTATGCATTCTGAAGATCAGCCCTCTGTCAGATGTGGGGTTGGTGAAGATCTTTTCACACTCTGTAGGCTGCCATTTTGTCTTATTGACAGTTTCCTTTGCCTTTTCAGTTTCATGAGGTCCCATTTATTAATTGTCGACCTCTGTGTTCATGCTATTGATGATCTAGTCAGGAAGTTGTCTCCTGTGCCCGTTCCTTAATTCTTATGACAATATTTTTCTTTTGAGTGCTTGCTATGGGGCCACATGCTGAGAAAATAGCCACGAGGAAGACTCAAGTTCTGTGGAGCTGTGGCCAGTGAGGAAAAAGACAAACTGGAACCCTTCAAAGAGCAGAAAGTACCACATGCAGGGTCAGGCTGGATGCCGGATGGGAGATGGGCTACCTAATCCCATCTAAGTGGGACTCATTGGAGTTTACATGAAGAGCACAATTCAGCCTCGAAGAGCTTTAGGTCCCAGGGAGGAAGAGACAGGAAAGGGACCCAAGAGGGCTGCTAAAGTGGATTAATGTTGTGAGATCCTAAATTAAAATTTTCAACATACTTTTTTTTTTCCTTTTAAGAGAACATTACTTTGTACACTTCAAAACATTTCTAATCTTGGCTAAGCAATTATCTCTGGCTTGTAAGTGGGTGCTATATATGCGCTGCTTTAACTCATTTAGAAATCAGGGTATTACAGCTCCTGAAGAAGTCAAGGTGTTTTCTGTAAGCCTGACTTTTTTCATCAGGGCTACTCACCTGTGGTAGACCTGAGACTATATGTACATGCAAATAGGTTATATTTATTTAAATGTAACACTGAGGCATGATTGATATATTTTTGAAACTAAGTTTCTTTTATCTGTCAATATCTCAGCCAATAAATCTAATTTATACAGAGTGACTGCAAACAGGAGGCTGATTGAAGGAGTGTGGGCGATCAAGGGAATAAACACATCCCAGGCCTGTAGTGACAGAGAGCAGTGCACAGGACAGTGGGAAGATGCAGGCAGGGATGCAGCAGCCATGAGAGGGTATCTTCCAGCCAGGGAGTGAGCAGCAAGGAAAAATGCTGTCTTCTCTCCCCTCCTGAAGCTGAAGCGAGCTTCAGTCAGGAGGGCCAGGCGGATGCTTTCCCCTGGCTCCTCTCAGCACTGCAAGGAGAAGGGCAAAGAATGGATCTGGGGACAGGGGGCAGCTATCGGTGATCTACACAGGCCCAGGTTTGATTAACAATGACCAGGACAGGAAGAGAGGCTACTGGCTTCTTCCACAGTTCCAGCCTTGTGAGGCTAGCTGACAGAGTGGCTTTCCTATGCCGAGGACTGACATTCCAGAAGGGTTTCAGTCATCTCTCAAATCCTTAAGACAGAAGTCGCTGAGAGGAAACTTGCAATGAGATTGAGCAAATATAAGGACATTGGAAAATGCAGAGTTTTACAATCTGCTCAGTCGCTATTTCATGCTGTTGAGTGGTGCTGACGATTGGATTTTCTTCTGAAGTCAGGGAGCATGGAAAGCAAGCTTGGAAATGTCGTAGAGTCTCACTTGCCCTGGTGGGATGGGCTGCGGACTCTACTCATGTCTTAAGCAAAGTGTGGCATTCATGGTGGGTGCAGAAAGGGATAGACTAGGAGAGAGAATGGGGCCAGAGATGTCAGTGACAGAGATGTCAGAGAAGGGACTTTGAGAGGGACACAGGATTCATAATCATCGTTATTCAAGAGACTCCTTTAAATATGGTCATAAAAAAAAATCCCCCAACAAAGTTCAGGATGTTGATAGGACCATAGTGTTATGATACAGAAGTAGCTATTTTTTTCCAATTCTGTAATTTAATAGCAAAATCTAGAAGACTTTACTGCTCAGCACATACAAATGTGCCTATATGTATTGGTTTGCACACCCAGCTGCATGAAGTGTCTGTGTCCCCAGGCCCCGGGACTTTGTGCAATTAGGCTAAATTGCATTCAGTCCCTATCTGGTATTTTTTCTGGAAAACCTCCTACTCCAAACATCTTTCTGCATTTCATGTTATATAATATTCCAGTAACTTTTTTGTTAATTTCTAACTTAAGCATTTATTATTTTTTTTCAGGTTGAAAATAGGCCAGTTCTTAAAAAGGGAAAGAGTAATGCAGCACCTTCCCCTTTTAAAAAGGAAATCAATATTCTTCTTTTTAAATAATTCAGTTTAACTTTATCTTACATATCTGAGTATTTTGCCTGCATGTATGTCCGTGAACCATATGTGTTCAATATCCTCAGAGTCCAGAAGAGGGCGTTGGATCCCCTGGAACTGGAGCTACAGATGGTTGTGAGCTGCCATGTGGGTGCTGGGAATTGAACCCAGCCAGTGGTCTTAATGGCTGAGCCATATCTTCAGCCCCAGGAATGTTAACCATCAAAGGGTAGATGCACCATTTTGCTCCTGAGAGCCTGAGTTGGTATATATTCATATCAGTTTTTCAAAAGCATTGTTAGTGGCTACTTGTGTAAATACTTCGTTCATTTTAAGTTCATTAAATCTCATGGGAACAATATGAACATGAACAGGTGCCCCTAGTGTGGTTTTCCTTATGTACATAGAGAAGCAGAGAGCAGTGACAAGGAGAGGTCATGACTAGAACAAGACCACCACCTAATAAAGGGAAGAGCCAGGATTCAAACCCAGAAATCTGGCCCTGAAGGTCTGGGCTAAACTATTGTGCCAGGCCATTGTCAATCAGTGGGGAATTTGTCTCAGATGATCCTGCTGCAGTATAGTTCAGATGTCCATATTATGAATGGATGTGTTTATCTAATATTTAACTGACATTTTAAAGAGTTTCTTGGATGTAAGTCCTCAACTTAAAAAACCTGGGGTTTATCAAGTTAGTTTGACCATTCCCCCCCCCCCCCCCCCCCCCGCAAAAAAAAACCATCAAAACCCTGTAGACCAGGGTTGCCTGATTTTAAACTGATTCCTTAAAATCAAATCATGGGCTGTAATTTTTCTAGCAGGCAAGTGAAAAGTGCGGAGTGGCCGAAAGCATCAACTAAACTAGACAGGGATCCAGATTTTGTGTCTGCCCTCTTTCATTCACCTCTACAGCTTGTCTGAAATCTGCTCCATGGATATTTCACACCATTGAATAGTGTTGTCCTTGTTGGATTTCCTTCTGATCTTAGGCAGCCTGAAAAATAAGCTTGGAAGTATAGTGGTGAACCTCACTTGCCCTAGTGGGGTGTGCTGTGAGGTCTCTTTATACAGGAGGCTTTGTGTGACATTTTGGAGTGATTTCTGAATGCTCAAAAAAAAAAAAAAAAAAAAAAAAAAGAAAAAGAAAAAAAGAAAAAAAAAAAGGGCAGGTTCTAAATGCAGAAACACTGAGATGTATCTGGGAAAAGCAGCCCCAGGGAGGGCACACACATGTGAAGAGGAGACTATTTAAAAATGTGTGTGTGTGTGTGAGAGAGAGAGACAGAGACAGAGAGAAGAGAGAAGAGAGAGGAGAGAGATCTCTCTTATAGAGATCCCACACTATAAGTTGTCTGCACCTGGACAAAGGATGTGCACTCACACATCTCTATTAGTGTGCACTCTCCTGACACAAGAATCAGGGTTAGCTTTACTGAACTTCCACACACCTGCTTCCGTCTTCGGGCCTGAGCCGAGGCTGGTGTCTTCTCTTTTCACAACTTCTGCATGCTCCCCTCACCTTTTCTCTCCCTCTTCAGTCTTTTGGTCCCTTCTGTAGGAGAGGACAGTCCTGGGAATGACAGTGGAGAATCATCTGGGTCTTTCAGACAGCTGCCGCTCACATTTCTCTCCCTCAGCCAGACTCCTAAGGATCAGGACTAATGGGAGCCATTGTTGGTGCTGTGCCTCAATTTTCCATTAGACTTGGGTCTGCTCTGGCAGAGAGGAAACTACTCTCTGGATGTAAACTTGTGACCTGTGCAAAATGAATTCACTCTTCCACAGCACTAGAGGACCACTTAGTAAATTACTTTCATTGCACAGAATACCACCCTTGTGTCCTGAATGATGGAATCGTTGTCACACGGGTGAGCTATTTTTTCTCTTAGAAAAAGTGTACTTACACGAAAGGCTGTTGATGGAGCCTCACTCTGCTGGGTCGAGTGGGGGGTGCCTTGCCAACAGTCTACTAGGACAGGGCATGCCTGCCTGATATATACTGAATTTTGTCCATGAAGGTTCTAGAAGGGCATAAAGAGGATTACCTGCTGGATCCATAACTACATTCCTGACTACAATTTGCAGCATTAGTATAAATGAATGGTAAAACCATCACCAACAACTGCATTTAGCTACCAGATTCTGGCACAACTGAAGATACATACCACATAGGATGCTATTTAATTAATCATACAGGCTTTTACATCTATTTTCTGGCTGAAGAGATTATAGATTGATTAAGCCTCATGCTTGAGGTCATGTGCATAAATGGTGGCTGACCTTCTGACCCACAGTGAGATGGCATTATGAGGTGAAACCTTGCTGTGGTGCATAGGTCATAAGACTTGAGCCCTGATGAAGGTGTGCCCTTAAAAGAAGAGATATGAAGTTTTGTTCTTTTTTGCTGCTGCCCACCATGAAAGGACATAGTGTCCATGGGTCCTTGGATCTGCTGGAGCTTTTTACCTTTGACTCACAGCGTTCAGAATGGGGAGAAATAAATGTTTGGTCTACAGCCTCAGTTATGGCAGCCTTAGCATTGTCTAAAACAATCGTGAGGGTTCAAATTTATTTATTATTTAACAAATTTATGTTCCAGGTACATAGACAAGAGAGGAGAAAACACCCTACAGTATGAAAGTGCTTGCTCTAGCTTGGGGTACCAGGAGGTAAAAGTGACAAGCAGAAAAGATAAAAGGAAAGAGATGAAGTCAGGCAGGTGGCCACCAGTGGCCAGGGCATGCAAGGGCAAGGCATACAAGTCATTGTTGTTGTTTTCTTTGGACATTGTAAGGACAGTGGGTACTCATATAGAGCTGTATGGAAACCATTGGAAAGTTCTCGCAGAGGTGTGTTGCTGAGTAATCTTACACTTTAAAAAGTTGCTGAATATAGACTGTGAGGGGCAAGGGACAAGGTCAAAGGGCTATTATAAAGTGGCTGTAACAATCCAAGAGAGCATTGATGGTGGATGAGTTCAGGGGTGACGCTGAATGTGAGAGGTGTTTAAGGCAGATGCTACAGGAGTTTTGCTGTTGGATATGTTATGCAAGGATTCCTCTAAGCTTCACCAACTTCCTGTTCACACTTTGTCACAGCACTCATGCTGCACTGTAGTATGGGACCTTTGCTTATGTCTGTCTATCAAAGACGATGTTCCCAATGTGGCTTTGTATTTGGTGCCTCGCACACATGCCAGGCACTTAATAGCATCAGAGACATGCATGGACTGTACTAGTACAACCTGCACATTTGGTATATGGAGAACCCTTTGGTCCTTAGGACAAATGTCATATTTGACAAATGAGCTCAGAGAAGGGATATGATTAATCCAAGGTAACAAAGTTAAAAACAAGATAAGAACTGTCATCAGAGAGGCTTCATCCAACAATTGATGGGAACAGATGCAGAGACCCACAGCTAAACATTAAGCAGAACTTTGGAGAATCCAGTGGAAGAGGAAGAATTGTAGGAGGCAGAGGAGTGAAGGACACCACAAGAAAACCCACAGGATCAATTAATCTGGACTCATAGGGCCCACAGAGACAGAACTGATAATCAGGGAGCCTGCATGAGACAGACCTAGGCCCTCTGCACATAAGTTACAGTTGTGTAGCTTGGTCTTCTTGTGGGACTCCTAACAATGGGAGTAGGGGCTGTCCCTGACTCTTTTTCTGGCTTTTGGGACCTGTTCCTCATATTGGGTTGCCTGGTCCAGCTTTAATACGAGGGGAGGTACCTAGTCTCACTGCAACTTGATATGCCATGTTTGGTTGATATCCATGTGAGGCCTGGTCTTTTCTGAATAGAAACAGAGTGGGGGATGGGGTCAGGGCAGAGGTGGAGGTGGTGGGGGAGGGGCTGGGAGCAGAGTAGGGAGGGGAAACTGTGGTTGGGATGTGTGAAACAAAATAATAAAGAAAATGATAAAAAAAGAACTGAGGGAAGCTGATATATAGACTACGTCTAGGCAGTACCACCATGGACTATGTTTAAAGTGTGCACTGTAAGGGGTTCCTCACTGAGAGGTTATCCCCTGCAGATTGGTGATGCCTGTTATGAGCATGAAGAGAGGTGGAGCTCCTTTCTCCCACACCACATACCTGGGAAGTTTCCTTGCCACAAGGAGCACCATTTTTTGATTTTTGTCAGGGTACTGTAAAGATGAACAACGGTCCATTCTTTTCCCATGGGCGATGTCAAGCGCTTGCTGCCCATTAGTGATGCAGAGTCAGGTGACTCAGCCTTTTTGTCCCTGGCAGAGAGTAATCATCTTTTGAGCTTTCATGAATGGGTCATATAGATGTTTCCACTCTACCTCATGAACAAATGCCTTAGTCATCCACACCTCACCCTTGAGGTGCAGTTTATCTGTTTACTTTTTCTTTAACAATTGTGTTAGTGTATATTCTCTGTACAAAGCTATGGGCTTCATAATGGCGTTTTCACTCAAGAATATCATGCTCTTTGATCTTATTCACCCCCTTTATCTTCTCCTGTCCCCACTTCTTCTACTTGCCCCTTCCTCTTTCCAAATAGGCCCCCTTCTGCCTTCTTGTCATATATACATATATATATATGTATATAATGTGACATATATGGCCATGTATGATATGACACACATATATGACCATTTACCGATGACAGCGGGTTATTGAAGTCATTCACTGTTATAGTATCGGGACCTATCTGCCTCTTCATGTCTAGTAATGTCTGTGAAATCAGCTGCACCAACACTTGGTGATCATTATGTCATCTTGTTGACTTGTTCCTTTACTCCTGTGCAGTGACTTTATTTCGTCTAACCCCTTTGGACTTGAGTCTAGTCTGTTGGATGTAAGGATGGCTCTTTCTGTCTGTTTCCTGCTTCCTATAGCTTGCCACACATAGCTTCCTATCCTTTCATTTTTCATCTGTGTGTCTTTTGCAAACCACAAATAGTTGGATCTTGTGTTTTGGTTTCATCAAGTAGCCTGTATCTTTAAAAAGATCTATTTTTAATTATTTTCAATTGTGTGTGTGTGTGTGTGTGTGTGTGTGTGTGTGTGTGTGTGTGTGTGTGTATGCATGTGACCTCAGGTGTCCTTGGAGGTCAGAGGTGTCAGGTTCCATGCAGTTAGAACCACAGGTGGTGGTGAGACTTCTGATGTAGGTCCTGGGAACTGAATTCGAGTCCTCAGAAGTGCAGAGCACACTCTTAATTGCTGATCCATTTCTCCTGCACAAGCTTGTATCCTTTAACTGGGGAACTGAGATCATTAACATTAAGGGTTATTGTGGAGAGGTATTTGTTGGCTTTATTGATTGGTTCAGAGTTTTCTTCTTTTCTTTCTTCCTTATTCTTCATGGGGTTTTGCTGGTTTACTGAGCTACACATGTTTGATTTTTTTCTGGTTCTTTATTTATCTGGTCGCTTTGTTGGACTAATTATTATTATTTTTAATGCAGCCATGCAGTGACTTTCCTCCTCATCTGTGTGGATCATTCTCTTAAGCTTCTTTTGTAATGCTGGCCAAGTAGTAATAAATAGCTTGATTCTGTGCTTGTCTTGGAAGATTCTTATGTATCCATCAACTAAAAAGGATATCTTCGCTGGACCGAGGCATCTTGTTTGGCAGTTACTTCAGGAAGCTGACTTCTATGACTCCATGCTTTCCCAGATCTTAGGGAGTAGATTTGTCATTGGAGGAAAGTTGGTTTCTCTCCAGATTTTAGTTTTATTTGTTCTGCAGTTTAAACAATGAAGTGGCTTGGAGAGCTTTTACTGTCTGTGCCATGCCTACTTGTTGTCTCTTGCACTTACATGCCCATCTCTTTCCCTAGGTGTGAGAAATTTTGACTACAATGTCATTGAATGGATTTTTCTATAAATTAGGTTTTTTTAAATTTTATTTTATTTTATCTTAGCTCCTTCTTCCCACCTCTACAGGATAGCTCATCTGCCCTGTAGATGATCAGGTTTGGTCTCTTGATAATGTCCCAGAATTCTTGAAAGTCGTGATAATGCTTTATTATCGTTTTTTTCTTTCTTTTCCTTTTGTTTTGGAATTTGGAGCTGAACCCAAGGTCTTCAAGAGCAGGAATCAGAAAAGGGAAAAAGAAATAAAATAGCAACAATAGGGAAACCATTTAGACATGGTAGTTCCTCTTCTTGTTTCTCTAACAGCACACATGGCAGAAGCAATGTAAAGGAGGAGAAGATTCTATTGTCTCATGGCTTTAGAGAATAGGATCCATCATGGCTGGGAAAGTATGGTGGCAGAAGATGGTGGGATTGTGTGGCTGTTGTTTCCTGCCTGATAGGCAAGTACTTTAAGACTTAGTATATTTTCATCTTCATTTTAATTTTTATTTTGAGACAGAATCTCACTAAGTTGCTCAAGATGGCCTTGAATTCATTCTGTAGTCCAGGCTAGCTTTGAACTTGTGATTCTTCTGTCTTAATCCTGGTATCCCTTAGTATCTGGGATTATAGGACTGTACCACCAGGCCTGAGTACTTTTTTGTGCATGGCTGTCTAAATATGATACTTTTTTAAACCTTGTTTTCCATCCCTGGTATTCTTTCTTCTGCTTAATCTAGTCAATTGATGATGTTTTCCATATCTTTTATTTGATCAATTGACTTTTTCACATCTAATATTTCTATTTGGTTTCCTTTCAGAATATCATTTTTATGATTTTTTTGTGTTACTGAATTTTTCATTCATGTTGCAGACTTTCTCATCCACATAATTGACCTCTTTATCTAGGCTCTGGGTTGCTTTCTTCACATCATTCCTTCACTTGTTTGAACCTTCTTGGAAGGCATTCCATACTTTAAAAACTATTTTTATTATTTCTTTGAGAATTTCATATAATGTATTTCAAGCATATTCACTCTTCCTCCAACTGCTCCCATTACCATTCTCTCCACCATGACCTCCCTTCCCATAAAATTTGAGTTTTCTTCTTCCTTCCCATTAAGTTTGTGTTGTCCAACTCATCTTAGAAGTGGGGCCTTCCCTGGGCTGTGGTTGACCTACCAGGGGTCACAGCATTAAAGAAAACTGATTCTCCCTCTCCTAGAAGCCATCAAATACCAATAACTCATCAGTTAATGGTGGGATCTCATGCCCACCTCCTATCTCTAGGCTGGGATTTTGTCTTGCTCATGCTGTTATAATCATTGTGAGTTCACATGTACAACTTCTGTTGTGTCTGGAGAACACTGTTTCTTTGATGTTACTTCTGGTTCTTACAGTCTTTCCAACTCCTCTTCCATAAAGATCCCTGAGCCTCAGGGGCAAGGATGTGACACAGACATCCCATTAAGAATTGAGAGTGCTGATATTTCTTATTCTTTGTCTGTTGACAAGTTGATGGTCTGTGTTAATTGCCATCTACTTTCAGAAGCCTCTCTGAGTAGAGTTGAGATATGCTCTAACCTATGGGTAAAGTAATAAGCCAGTAGGAATCATTTTAATATGATGTCCATTTACTGAAATAATAGTACTAGGTTTGTCCTCAGGACCCATGATCTGTCTATACATCGGTTCTTGACCTTTTTTTAACAATGTTAGGAATAGGTTTCATCTCACGGAGCAGGCCTTAGAGTCAATCAGAGAGTGGTTATTTGCTCCCATAACATGCATGCCACTATTTCACCAGTGGGCATATCGCATCAGGCCGGTTATTATTATAGTTTTCAGAGTTCACAGCCTGGTGAGATTGATGAGGACTATTTCACACTATATCCATAACAGCAGGTTGAAGATATGAGAGATAACAGAGAGAATATAATAGATTTAGTACAGAAGAAAAGAGCAGAGCAATCATAAAGCCTATATAAGCAAGGTAAAAATGAAAACAAAAAAATGAAAATACAAATGCAAAAGTAAAAAATTAAAAGAATAAAAAATAAATCAAAACAAAAGCAGAAAATAGTATAAGAGTATAATAGTCAGTATTTCCGCTTTTATGCAATGACTGTAGCTTTCTACCCCTGGGGTATCTTTGAACTCTGAACTCTGCCAGCGGGCAAGCGGCTGCCAGCGTATCTTCCTGGTGTTCAAACAAGAGACTAAAATGACTAGGTGAATTCTGCGCTCTGTTTTGCTTCTGAGTTGAATTTCTGTGTATAACCGGTCCTCTTCCTGCCTCTCCTGCTGAGAACAAGTCTCTCCAGCCTTCAGCATGGGTGCCCCAGAGCTTGATGCCTGCCCCCCCCCCCCCCCCCCCCCCCCCCCCCCCCCCCCCGCCTTACCCTCTTCTTTGGTGGCGATTAGCACTTCCTACCCACATGTTTCAGTGTCCGGGCCTCCAAAGGGGCCATGCATCTTTGTTTACCTCTATAGTGACATGCTCTCTTTCTGCTGCTCTGTAGCTTTGCCGTCAGCCAGCAGCCTGCAGTGTTCACTTGAGTGTGTTGGTGCACAGGTTCACTCCAGTCCCATGTTCCCATGGTTCTTGGGATAGTCTCTGGCTTAGTAAGTGGAGTGTGTGTGTGTGTGTGTGTGTGTGTGTGTGTGTGTACATGCATGTGGGCACACATACACAGAGGTAACAGTGTTTTTTTTGGGGGGGGTGTTGCTAGAGTTTTCCTGCCTTGCCCACAGTCAGGACAAATCTCTGTCACCCGCCAGTCCCACAGCCGCTCAGACCCAACCAAGCAAACACAGAGACTTATATTGCTTACAAACTGTATGGCTGTGGCAGGCCTCTTGCTAACTGTGCTTATAGCTTAAATTAATCCATTTCCATAAATCTATACCTTGCCACGTGGCTGGTGGCTTCCCGGTGACTTCACATGCTGCTGGTCATGGCGGCGGCTGCAGTCAGTCCTTCTGCCTTCCTGTCCTTTTATTTCTCCTCTCTGTTAGTCCCGCCTATCCTTCCTGCCTAGCCACAGCCGATCAGGTTTTATTTATTGATCAATCAGAACAACTTGACATACAGACCATCCCCCAGCACAGCCAAGTGCAGACCATCTCAGACACCTGCACTCAGGCCCATGGTCCTAATCATTCTCTATGCGGACCTGCTGGGTAACGCCACAAAGAACCCAAGAAGGGCTCCCACAGGACATACAGAACATCCCACAGCGGCGGGGGGGGGGGTATTTTATTTACTTTTAACTTCCTTCAGCAGAGTAGTTTGACTCCAGGGTTTCTCTGAGCATTGGCTCCATCCTTCATACCAGCTTGCAAATCAGAACCAGGGTCCTTCTCTAGGCAGACAGGTTCTTTCTCCAGCGTCACTCCATCACAACACACAGATGAAAGCATCTCAAGTTTTGTTTTTGTAGTGTTTCTGGAGGCTTTCCACTTCCTCGTCTGCAGCCTCAGAGCAGGGCAGGGTATTTTCCCTTCTTTGCCTGTTCATTGGTTGGTTGTTCTAAGTCGGGGTCTAGGGCTTCCTCTGTAAACCTAACTTTCAGTATTTCTGGGTCTCATTTGGTCTCTCATCATCTGCTGTGGCCTCCCTACTCTTCCTATGCTCTCTGTAGTCCGAGATCCAGTGTTTCTTTTAAGGTTAGTGGTGATACAGGAGAGTGCTGTTTGCCTCTTCTTTGCTGTGGCAAGAATTCTCATCAAGTTGGGGAGATGGTTCACTGGGTAAGATCACTTGCTCCCCAAGCATGAAGACCCAAGTTCAAATCCCTAGAACCCACATAAAGAGCCAGGCATGACTGTGTGTGTGTGTTTGTAACCTCAGCGTTAGGCAGACAAAGACAGATGAATCCTGAGGGCTCTCTGACACTCAACCTGGTCAAATGTAGAGCTATCAGTTCAGTGAGAGACCTGGGCTCAATTCAATAACTTGGATAGTGACAGAGGAAGACACATGACCTCATGCCCTGGTCTCGGTACTGCACATCTGTGTGCATACAACACATGCTCTCTCTCCCTTCCTCACCCCTCCCTCCCTCCTTCCCTCCCAGGTACCTTTAAAGGCTAACATAGGGGAGGGAGTTTTGATGAGGTCCCTGTGCACTCCCATAAACACTGCCACAGACTACACAGCTGCTCTCAGATCTCTCCACACTTCCCCCACGAGAGACTTCCTGGACCAACCCCGTGTAGGTCATGAATATTTCAGCTTCACCCCTTCATCTGCCTTCATCAGAGAACCTGTCACAGCCAGGCCCTTATCATCACATGGTTCTCTACATCTTGAAATGGACCCTTCTGTTCCTCTTCATCGGTCCAAACCCTTTGGAGTTCATAGTTTGCCATCAACAGACAAACCCTTATCTCCCCAGAGTTGTTTCACTGTCTTTCCCCTCTGATGGAACCTGGCTCTCCCCAAGGACACTGTTCTCTCTGAGGCCCTCTCGTATAGACACCTTTGATTTTGTGCCTTAAAGGGGGAGTGTCTTCCTTACTCCCCTTCCAGCCTTTAATTAATTATTGCACTTGCTTTCAACTTCAAAGACCACAGCCCTTTGAAGCGCATCATCAGATGCTGCCACCTGCTACCCCACCTTGCTGCTGCCCTTCACTGACGTCCTCCTCGGTTCTTCCAGCACCTGACCTGCTGCCTGCCTTTGTCTCTAGTGCCAGTGAAAGCAAGAGTTACCACTTATTGGAGAATTTCTCTTTTCCTGGAACCTTCTAAGTACTTTAAAACATTATTTTACCTAATTCCAACAATACTCTACAGTAGGTGTTAATATCACCCTCATTTTATAGCTGAGTAGAGTGAGGTGTAATGAGATAATGTGCTTTGCCTGATAACATACACAGTGGTTCCAGCAGGTTCAGAAAGATAATCTGGTCCCAAGAACGCACCCTTAACTGGTAAGTGGTCTCCGTATCAGTATTGCTGGCAGCATCATCTGTGTAGTTGTCCCTTGACTTTGCTGGTTCCTCTAACACACCCACAGCCACCCACCTATGAGGCTGTATTCACCATCTCAGCATCAGCCGGGACAGCATTATCTTAAAATACTGTTTTCTGTTTTTCTATATTTTGTGTGATCTCTAGTCCTAGCAATTCCTTATTGAAAAACTTCTACTTCAGAAGATCTTTAGGTTTGTGGGAGCTTCAAATCTTTCATCTGTATTGTCCCTCCCACAGGTCCCCATATCTCAGCATACCTGCACTCCTCATCTCCTACCAGTGGCTGATGACAAGGTTGAGAAGCATTTTCTAACTAGTTATGTGACATTGTATAGTAAAACACCAGTTTGCCCACAATTCTGTGGGTCAGAATTTGAAAGGGATTGCTGGATGGTTCTTCATGTCCACATCTGCTGGAGACTCTCATGGCTGTAGTCAGACAGTGAACGAACTTAGAGGAGATGGCTTCATTGACTGGAGCCTTGGGGGTGACTGTGGGATCTCTGTCTCTCCCTCCTTCCTTCCCATGCTTGTCAGGGTGGCCTCCACATATCTCCCATAGGCTTCCTTGCTTGCAACTGTATCTCAAGACCACCATTCTATTTATCAAAGGTGGTGGCTGCAGATCTTTTCATGTTTTACTCCAGGAGTTCAGCTATACAATTTCTGTTCTATTCTATCAGTCGAAATGACACACATGGCAAACCTGGATCTAAAGTGAAGGGGAAATTCACCCCCAAGTTCATACTGGAAAAGAGGCACAGAATTATGGTGTGTGTGTGTATTCCTGTTGTAGCAGCTTTGGAAACACAATTTTATTGGGACACAAACCTGTAATTTTTTCACTATAGCACTGTCTCCCACATCCTCCCCTGATTCTTTCCTGCCTGGCACTGTTCCTGTCCTGATGGTCAATTGTCTGTTGACTCCATGTCTGCAGCTGAATAGATTAAACTTTCTAGAGAAAACCCACAAAACATCCTAAGTCCTCTCACCTCTATATTATCATCCAGAATCTCAACCAACCACTCAAGACAGCTAAACAGTGCTGTGGGATGTTCTGTATGTCCTGTGGGAGCCCATTCTCAGGTTCTTTGTGGCGTTACCCAGCAGGTCCGTTTAGAGGATGATTAGGACCATGGGCCTGAGTGCAGGTGTTTGAGATGGTCTGCACTTAGCTGTGCTGGGGGATGGTCT
Source organism: Peromyscus maniculatus bairdii (assembly GCF_049852395.1). NCBI lineage: Eukaryota > Metazoa > Chordata > Mammalia > Rodentia > Cricetidae > Peromyscus > Peromyscus maniculatus. The sequence continues at coordinate 92,792,309 of NC_134858.1, read as the reverse complement.
GTATGTCAAGTTGCTCTGATTGGTTAATAAATAAAACCTGATCGGCCATGGCTAGGCAGGAAAGATAGGTGGGACTAACAGAGAGGAGAAATAAAAGGACAGAAAGGCAGAAGGAGACGCTGCAGCCGCCGCCATGACCAGAGACACTGCAGCCGCCGCCATGACCAGCAGCATGTGAAGATGCCAGTAAGCCACCAGCCACATGGCAAGGTATAGATGTATGGAAATGGATCAATTTAAGATAAAAGCACAGTTAGCAAGATAAGGACAGTTAGCAGGAAGCCTGCCACGGCCATGCAGTTTGTAAGCAAAATAAGTCTCTGTGTTTACTTGGTTGGGTCTGAGCGGCTGTGGGACTGGCGGGTGACAGAGATTTGTCCTGACTGTGGGCAAGGCAGGAAAACTCTAGCAACAAACAGTTTTAACAGTTTCCTGGATTCCTAGTTTGCACTCTCATAGGTTTCCTACATACCACCCCTCCCTTCTTAACTCCCTAACAGTACTCTACTCTTCTAGACAATGGTAGTTAACAAGTTAACCAGCTCATCTCCTGGTTAACTCTACACCAAGGTTGGCTTTATGAAGCAATGATGCAGTCACATGAGAAGTGATTCATTGCCGCCCCCGTCAATATACCCGAACCTGGAGTGTTTTGCCTTCCGTCTGTTGGTGTGGGTAACAGGTCCCTGAGCCATCGCATGCAATTGCAAGAGGTGGGCTTGTATGGCATTCCCATCATTTCCAGTCTCCTCCACAACTTCATTACTGCAAGTATGCCTTCCTTGCCAATGTCAAGTTGTCTGCTAAATTAATCATTCTAATTAGCATACAAACAGACTTTGATATTACTACTTTAAACAAGCAAGTAAAAACAAAACCCTGCTTTGACTTCATATCTTGCCCAGTTACCAAGATTTTCTTTTGTTTCTTGACAGAATGTCTCTAAAATAACAATCTGAACTTCCAAACTCATTCTTCATCTCTTGTTCCTCATCCAGTCACACTGGTGGGGCTTGTCTCTGCAACTCCAGGGGACCTTAGGCAATGCCAGTTCTTTTGTGTTGTGGAATAATCTTTTTTGTGAAGATGTGTTTCTGCCTTTGGATCGGTTTAATAAAGAGCTGAATGGTCAATAGCTATGCAGGATAGGTGGGACTTCCAGGGAGAGAGAGAGGAACTCTGGGGAGAAATCTGAGAGGTGGGAAATGCACTAGCCGGACACAGAGGAAGCGGGACATATGGTACAGAGCAGAGGTAACAAGCCACACGGCAGAATGTAGATTAATATAAACAGGTTAATTTAAGTTATAAGAGCTAGTTGGAAATAAGCCCAAGGTAAGGCCAAGCTTTTGTACTTAATAAGAAGTCTCCATGTCATTATTTGGGAACTGGTGGTCCAAAAGAAAGTCTGACTATAGTTTTGGCATTTTCTCCTGACAAAATTCTGGCAGCTACAGTAGAGCCTTTGCTTTTCTCCATTCCATCCATCCATCCATCCTCCACCCATCTATTTATCATCCATTTGTTTACCCATCATCCATCCATCTACCATCCCCCTACCATCCATTCATCCATTCATCCATCTGTTATGCCCAGATTGCAGGGACCTCCAAAAGACCACCACAGAGACTGAATCCCGCATGTAAAAGCAAGGAGCCTTTATTTCAAGATCCAGAGCTTGGTCCCTCTGTCTGTCCAACACAGCGGGGAGAGTAGAGAGCCCTGAGCTCAAGTGGGGTGGGGTTTTTATCATAGCAGAGGTTGAGGTAAGAGGATTTCCAAGGTCCAGGACCCTGATTGGCTGACAGTTGTCTAGGGGTAGCTGTAAAACAAGAATAGGTGTGTGCTAGACTCAAGGAGATCTGGCCACCTTATTTAATGGTTGGAATGTTTGGGATGTCTGGTACTTCCTCACCCCTGGGTGGATCCCTGGGTGGTATCAGCTTAAGGCTTTTCCTGGATCTGGGTGTTGCCTGCCAGTAAGCCTGTCACAGAAGCTGTGTTAGGCCCCTAAGCCTGTCATGGCTGCAGTGTGGTCAAGCTATTTTGGGGCCCCTTCACACCATCCATCCAAATCCATCATCCACCCATCTACTTATCATCCACTTGTTTATCCATCATCCATCCACCTACCATCCCCCGAACCATCCATCCATCCATCCTTCATCCACCCATCCACCCATCTATTTATCATCCATTTGTTTACCAATCATCCATCCACCTACCATCCATCCATCATCCATGCATGCATCTATCTGTAGTCTTTTCATTCTTCTTTAAATATATTCTGAATTTGGATGTTTTACCATCTCCACTATCACTCTCTTTAGAAATTGTCACATCACCTAGCCTCCCATCCCTCTCCTGGATGACAGCTTATTCTGTTCCTAGTTGGAAGGTGATTAAAATCATTGCCTGTGTAATCATATTGCCTGATTCAAATGACAAATTTATTAAGAGTCAATTCAGACATCACTCCTTTACTTAAAATTCTTTAATAATTTTGCGTTTTAATTTAGACAAAAATCAAATTACTAATTGTGACCCAAAATAGCCCATCACGTCTGGCCTCTACACACTTTCTCAACTCCACTCATGACTTCCCCCTTACCCATTTTGACTGACTGGCCTGCCTTCCAGCCTGTGAGTGTGCCAGCCACACTTGCAGTTTTTAGGCAACACTTTGCCACACCCTGGAATGGTTGCCTTCTCTTTGTTCAGGTCTCTGTTTCAATGCTGTCCCCTCCCAGAAGCCTCTCTTGATTTCCCTAGATAGATTGTGCCGCCCCTTCTTTAATACATCTCCACAGAACTAATTACTTGAAATCAGCTTATTGATCAAATAATTTCCATGTTACTGTCAGTCTCACTGATAAGAATTCTAGATTTTACTCGACTGCAAGGATTATATTTATTAATTCCCAGGACTTGGACACGGCTGGAACAGAATAGCACTCTATAAATATGTATTGACTAGGAGAATGAGAGATTTTTGATTCATTAAAATATAAGTAATATAAGAAATTTAAGCATGTAAGAAAATTTTCAGATAGCATCCAGGCATAAAATAACAGTGACAATTTCCTCTTGCCTGCATGTAGGACATCTGCACTATGCTGCCAGTCTCTAATCCCGAGAGGCAAGTTGGCTTTGGAAGTCACAGAATCTAGTACATTAATTAACATCACTCATTTCCTCATGCACCATTTTTCAAGTCACATTGCTTGAAATGTCTTCTTCGGGTTACCATTAAAGCCATAGCAGCAGATGTGGCTACAGTGTCTTGGATAATCGTTATGTCCGGAGAGAACATGAGGACCACACACTTCCTCTCCACTTTTCTCTGGCCCCTCTTAGCTTTCCATCATCTGTTTTTCACGATCAAGGTTTATTACACTTACACTCTGATCCACGGCTATAATTAAGTCTTCTGTGCTTTGAGGAGAGTTTAGTTTCTTAAAACCGAATACCATTAAATGGCAGTTGGAAATTATGATTATGTAAATATTATTCAGTAGAGAACCAAGTAGTTTGATTAGACTCAGGGAGAATGAAAATAATCTTAACTCTCCAAACCTGTGGCACTCTATTACAAAGGCCCCATCTTCAGATCAAATGAATTCTGATTTCAGCTTCACATTTCTTCAGTCACTCAAAATCACACTGTATTTTTATTTGATTTGACATACGACATTTCTTGACAGCTTCATTTTATCTTTCTCCAAATCTCTAACTGACTTCCTTTTTTTCCCTTGGTACAGAAAGTATATTAAAAATAAGCTTTTTAGGGGAAAATGCTGAGTGCAATGTTCTAGGTATTTTGTACGCATTATTTCATCTACTATTCAATATGACATGAAGTAATAAATATTAAATAATATTTAATTTATTATTATTATTATTATTATTATTATTATTATTATTATTATTATTATTATTATATGTGAGCGAGTGTGTGCACATGTGTGTGTGCACAGCTGTGGGTACATGCACACCATGGCATACATGTAGAAGACAAAGGACAGCTGGTGGGCGTCTGCTCCTTGCTCTCCCAATGTATGCTCTTGTTCTGAAGATGGAAGTTAGGTCTTCAGGCTTCAGAGGAAACACTTTTACCTGCTGAACTGTTTCACCAGCCCAGCAATCATTTCATATGCGGTTTTCTTTTTGAGACAGAGTCTCAGTATGTACTCCAGGACTCATGATGTTCCTGTCTCAATTTCTCAAGAGCTGGAGATATAGGTGTGAACCATCACATCTTACTTACATTTGTTTTTCAAATAAGAAAATCAAACTTCAGAAGACACAAATGATTGCCCAAGTTTGTATCATTTGTGATTTGGCTTGAGCAGCCTGGAGGTTTGGATTCTAACCATGTTGGGATGTCCTTATGAATTTCAGAAACTTCCCAGTTTTCTTCATTACCCTGTCATTGAAGTAAGTATGTAGTCTTAACTGAAGATATGTTTAAGTCCCTATTTGATCCTGTGCTCTTCTTTTGGCATTACTGTACGGGTATTATCTTGAGATTTTGTTTATGATCACTGCATTTCTGGTTTTGTCTATGTGGTTTTTATTTATTTATTTATTTTTATTTATTTATTACGTATACAGCATGTATGACTGCAGGCCAGAAGAGGGCACCAGATCCCGTTACAGATGGTTGTGAGCCACCATGTGGTTGCTGGGAATTGAACTCAGGACCTCTGGAAGAACAGTCAGTGCTCTTAACCTCTGAGCCATCTCTCCAGCCCTATGTGTGTATGTGTGTGTGTGTGTGTGTGTGTGTGTGTGTGTGTGTGTGTGTGTTTTATACCCTTCTATTTTGCTTAATATTTTTTCTGGCTCATAGTAACAAACAAGTTTCCCAGGAAGGGTAGTTGGGACCCATCATTTCCGAGTCCTTAAACTCAAAGTTATTATGATGTCCTTACACTAGACTGATAGTTGGGCTAGGTATTGAATTTTGGGAGAAAATAATCAATCAGAATTTTGCCAGCTTTGCTCTGCTTTCTTTGAAAATCCAGTATGATTGATGAAAAGTTTGATAAAAACTCATTTGTAGAATTTTTCCTTCTTGTGGAAGTTTTATATTTATTCTTTATCTTTGATGTTTCAGGAGAGTCTATTTTAGGTATGGTCACTGTGATCAGTCATTGCAGCACTGAATCTTGTTCTTGCCTCTGGTCCAGGAGACTTTCTTCTATGATTGACTTAATTATTTCCTTCCAATCTCTCCCCACCTCTCTCTGTGTGTTGGATGAGTATTAAAATTCTTGGATTAAAGTCTGGTTCCCCAAATCATGCTTTACTCTCTTTCTCCTTGGAGTTCTGAGGGGCAAACCCAGGACTTCACTCAAGTTGGGCAAGTTCTCTACCAATGAGCTACATCCCTGGCCCTTTGTTTAAACTAAAACACTTCTTTTTGAGACAAAGTCCCTCTCTGAGTTGCTCATTTTAATTATGAATTTGTAATTCTCCTGCCTCTGCTTCCTGAGTATCTTGGATTACAGGCCTGTGCACCTAGGCCTGGCTCTTTCTCCACATCTTTGTTTCTTCTGTCTTCCTCTTTCTTCTTTGTTTCATTCTCTTGTCTTTATTTGATTCTGTCATATGTTGGTTTTATTTTTAAAATTATACTTAAACATTTCTATGTTGCTAGAGTTTTCCTGCCTTGCCCACAGTCAGGACAAATCTTTGTCACCCTCCAGTCCCACAGCCGCTCAGACCCAACCAAGTAAACACAGAGACTTATATTGCATACAAACTGTATGGCCGTGGCAGGCTTCTTGCTAACTGTTCTTATAGCTTAAATTAATCCATTTCCATAAATCTATACCTTGCCACGTGGCTGGTGGCTTACCGGTGTCTTCACATACTGCTGGTCATGGCGGCAGCAGGCAGTGTCTCTGCCTCAGCCTTTTGCTTCCCAGTATTCTCCTCTCTCCTTGTCCCACCTACTTCCTGCCTGGCCACTGGCCAATCAGTGTTTTATTTATTGACCAATCAGAGCAACAGATTTGACATACAGACCATCCCACAGCATTTCTAAGTGCGTTTGTTCTCTGTACTATGTTTCAATATCCTGTCCTGTTTCTATGGGGGCAGCCACTCTTAAAATCTACCTGATATTTAGTTTGTTTTGTTCTTTATATATTCTAGATACTAGTCAGACGTACAGCTGGCAAAGATCTCTACTCTCTGGGCTGCCTCTTCCCTTGATTGCAAGTTTTCTTTACTGAGAACCTAAAAAAACTAAAAATCAAGAAAACAAACAACCCAAATAAAATATAGGCTATGGAAATGAACTCTCAAAATAAGAAGTACAAATGGCTCCTACACACTTTGAATGTGTTCAACAGCCTTAGCTGTCACAGGAATGCAGATTCAAACTACTTGAAGATTTTACCTCCCTTAGTCAGAATGACCATGATCAGGATAGAAATGCAAACAAACGCTGGCCTAGATGAGAAAGGGAGCCCCAATCTACTGTTTGTGGGAGTACTAACTAGTGCAGCCATTCTAGAAGTCATTCTGGAAATTTCTCAAAAAACTAGAAATAGAACCGCTAAGTGATTCAGCTATATCATTCCTGGGCAGATACTCACAGGACTTTATATCCTACCACAGAGACACCTGCACATTCTTGTTTATTGCAGCTCAATTCACAAAGTCCAGGAAATAGAATCAACCAAGATGCCCATCAACTTATGAACAGATAAGGGGAATATGGTACATGAACACAATGAATATTACTCTGCTGTAAAGAGAAAGGAAACCATGAAATTTCCAAGTAAATGGATGAAACTGGAAAAAAATTATACTGAGTAAGATCACCCAGGCTCAGACAGATGCCACATGTTCTTTGCCGTATGTAGATGAGAGCTTCATATCTTTCATTTTTATATGTTTAAGCTGGAATACAAATATAAACTAGGAAACTAGGAACAGGCCACTCAGGGTGGAAGTCTTAAGGGAAGGGGAGTAGTTTAGCACAGGTAAAATGAAAATGGACTGGAGGACCAAGGGGGGACGAAGGGTTTGAGCCTGGAAGGGCATGGGGGGTGGGGAATCAGTTGCTGACAAAGGCTTAACCCAAATCAAGGGTGTGTGTAAAAGTTACATGAACACTTACAATCTTTCAACCCCAAAATATTCAATTAGAGGGGATACTTGAACACAGGTGATGTGAAAGGAGGGGACGATATACTTGGGGTTAAAGTTTAGCTGGGGATAAGGGCTGGGTGAGGGTAGGAGATAGGTTAGTCAAAACTGATGCTTCTCAAACAAGCCTTATAGAAACCCACCAGTTTTTAGGTAATAATAATAAAAAAAATCTCCAGGCTCGTACACACATACACACACACACACACACACACACACACACACACACACACACACACTTTACAGAACGGAGCTTGAACAACAGTGTCCTGTGTGAATGGACAATGCTGCAGCACCCAAAATAACATAGGCTATTGCCATTTCTCTTGGTTGCCCACCATAACTAGATGGTAAGACCCTATTGCTGAAGACATCACTTAGGGTGTAGGATACAGAGAACTCAACCTCAAGCTGGCCAGGAAGCCCTTCCCTGCTGACTAGCTTAGGCAGTGTTAGAAGGTGTTATGTAGCCTGCCCGGGGAGAAAAGACACCAATGTCTGCTCTGAATCCTGCGTGCTGCAAGAGTCCATGCTGGCAAGTTGTGCCCACTGGCACAATACTGGCGTAGTGGTCGTTGAGGTTAACGTATCTGACTGGATAGGAGGCCTGCACCACAGGAAGAATTTTATTTCTGGTACCGTAAATCCACTCAAAAGTTCATGGCTAGGAAATCCTAGATCCTAAGGGGAACTTCTTTTCCTAAGTGGTCATGCTGCCAAGCTTCATTCTAAGTATTTATGGTTACAGTTGTACATATTTGCCAGTCTCAACTTTGGTAAGAGAAGGCTCTTTAGCAGTGGGTAGTGTTAGCACAGAGACTCATGACTGCTTCAAGTACTGAGTATAAATAACTCTACATGGTGTAACATGAATTGCTAAAATGGTCTTATTAATAAATAAACAAACAAACCAGGAGCCAGATACTGTGGTGAAAGCTGGAATATCAGAGAAACAGAACAAGCCACAGCCAACCTCACCTTACCAACTCCTCAGCCTCCAGAGTGAGACTTCCTGTTTATTCACACCTTATAAACCTGTCTGTGCCCTGCCATCTTCCTTCCTTCTGGGATTAAAGGTGTGTGTGCTTCCCAAATACTCGGTAGCAAAGGCATGAGAGCTCAAGTGCTGGGATTAAAGGTGTGTGCCACCATGCCTGGCTCTGTTTCAAGTGTGGCCTTGAACTCACAGAGATCCAGATGGATCTCTGCCTCCCAAGTGATAGGATTAAAGGTGTGTGCCACCACTGTCTTGCCTCTATGTCTAATTAGTGGCTGGCTCTGTCCTCTGATCCTCAGATAAGTTTATTAGGGTATACAATATATTGGGGTACACAATATATCACCACCACATGGTCAGATGTGGATGGCCATCTGTATCAACCTTCCTCCACCCAAGGCTCCAGATACCTAGAAGAAGGGATGGAAACAGTTATGCCAGTTTGGGGTGAAGAGCTGTGAAATGTCAATTTCTAGCCACGACATGGTTATTGCACACATCAGCCCTCAGTAGCTGTTGGTACCTGCATAAGACCTGCACTCAAAATTCCAGCAAGAATAGGGGAGGGGCCGCAAACCCTCACCACCTTTGAAGGAGCTACTGGCAGCCAATGGCTGCTGAGGGATGGGGAATCACAAATGTTGAGGACATGGTGCTAGCAGATGGCTCATGCCCCTGTGAGTGGTTATACATCTTTGTGCAGAAGGGCAGCACTGAGTGGATTTGGGAGTTATTAATAAGAAAAGTAAATAGATAAAAAGAAGACATGAAGTTGAGAGGGAGATTGAGTGGAGGACACTAGTTGGAGGGAGGTAGTGGTAGATTGATATGACCAATATACATTGCATGAATGTATGACATTTCCAAGAATAAAAATTACTACTACAAATCCATTGGAGGCTGGTTGTAGTGGTGCATGCTTACAATTCTAGCAACTTGGGTGGCTGGTACAGGAATGCACTTGTGAGTTTAGGGCTAGCCTGGGAGGTTTCAGGCTACTCTGTGTGATTGCAGTAATGTGTGACAGTGGTCCTGCCTCTTTAAAAAATTCCATTTGAAATTGCATGTGGGGTATCACAAGGAGATATCAGAGGGAGCAGGGGAATGCAAGAGATGAGGGGAAGGGAAGTATCTTAAAACATACTTCCTTTGAAAATGCCATAAGGATATCTGCTACTTTGTCTGCTAATTTAAAAAATAAAAATAATCTATCCATGCATTCTTGTTAATCTGTTATTCTGTTTTCCACAGTGGTTCTCTTTCATGATGCTTATTCCCCTCAGATGTCTCTGGAGGTTTGCTGCTTGCTCCTGTTTTTAGCAAAAGGATTAGACTGGTCATTATGGCCCATTAAGGTGGGTGGCAAAGTGGGTCCATCCCTCCAACATTATCGCCTTCTTTTAACAAAGCCAAAATAGAGTGGGGTTGCTGAATGTTACATTCTCATGAGAACCTTCAACTTTCCCAAGGTGCTATGACCTAAACAGCCCCCCTCCCCACTTTCCAGCAATTCCCTTTGCCTTCCAAAACCATGACAAAGATTAATCTCCTAAGCAACAGTGTTTGGAGGAGGGACCTTTAAGATGTGGCTGGGGCCTGAGGTCTTTACAGTGAGTGGAATGAAGTGTCTTTGTAAAAGGCTTGTCGGAGGACTTCACACTCTTGATTTTGTGTCTTCTACCTCATGACTCAACCTGTATGATGGATGTGTATTAGCTAAATGGATCATGCTCCACCTTCAAGGTCACATGTTTCTTTCTTGAACTGCAAGACCCCTTTCCTCCCCACTGCTTCTGGGGCATCAGAGATAGCCTGATGACAAGCACATACTATGGGCTGCCATAGTGGCATACAAGCTCTTCTTCTCCTCCAAAACCTATACAAAGGCCCTGATGCTTGCTACATGAGTTTGAACTCTCCTCAGAGCTCCTGGCAGATATCTGTCTATCCGTGGTATTAATAACTCTTCTATTAAATCTCTTACTCCAAAAGACAACCTGCCTCAGTTTCCCCCTTGGTTCCCAAGCCTGAGGTGGTTCATAATAGTGTTGTGACTCAGACGAAGGCCCCACTAAAAGGAATTGCCCTTTGGGGACTCCTGTATCACCACTTTCTCCAGGCCTGGCACAATCTTCCACTTTCCCCTGGGGATTTTTTGGGTTTTCTGAGAGTTCTTTCCTTCTGTTTGACTTTTTCTGACAACCTGGATCCTGGGTCAGAGTCCTCCACCAGGATTGGGTTAGACCCCATTGCCCTAAACCAGCTGACTCTAAGGACACTTATTCCCACTCAGTTTACTATTTGTGACATGACATGACATTTGTGACATGACATGACATTTGTCACACCTCCTGAGGGGAGTTAGAGTTTTGAGGATGCTTTTCTCTCTTATCCCTCTCCACCAATCAACTAACTCACCCCATACCTCTTAACATGTACCTTTGACCTCAGAATTCTTTCAGAATTGCCTTGAAATAGCAAATGGCTGAAGACTTCCGGTATCAGAGCATTTTTTCTACCTTAAAACTACTTTCTTTTCTGATTGTTGTATATGCTGTTTGCTAAATCTTTCTACTAAAAACTTACTCCCCAGAGTTTCTTTCTCTGGCTGGCCAGACTGGAAAACTTTTCTGTGCGGGGAGACAATAGGCTGCCCTGTCCCCCGACCGCCCCCAGCCCCGCCCACCCCAGCCAGATTCCTTTGCTTTGATCATATAGGAGTCTAGTTTCTCCTAAATGGTGTCACCCAGAGTCTCCTTGGTTGAGATCCCCCCTGCTTTGAAACACATGTGCTTCCTCCTCCTTTCTCCCTGGCCTGGCACAGACATTCACCATGCAGCCTTTCCTCTCCATGTGGTGCCCCACCGGGACTTGCCTCAGGGCTGCACCCACTCTCCCAGAGAAAAGGCCACCTGTCACCACCTACAAATTCTCAGCCCCTCCAGGAGGATAAATCTGCCCTCTCCTTCACCGCTGTCTTATGGCTAAAGTGAAATCAGGTTTCACCGCAAGGCAGACACAAAGGGGGCCCCTCATTCTTTACAGCCCACACTGACTCACCCCTGAGCTGCTCTTAAAAAACTAAAAAGTAAAACTCAATTCGCACCCCGCCAACCAAGGCAACGTATGGGTCCTCCTGCCTTTCGCCTGTCAGGAAGCTCAGTCCTCAACAGCAAGCCTGTCTGGAGAACAGGGTTGGGTCCGCACCCCCACTGCCACCAGCCAAGCTTGCAGGGGCTGGGTTCTCAGCAGCCAAAGTAACTTCAGAATCGAGCAGGCCTTGCTACTGCTCATTATCAGACAACTCACCTGATATGATAGTCCATATTCCGTCAAGAGGGTCTAAAAGTGCTTCTGTAGGCTCCCAAATCTCCTCAGCCAAGCCTCTTGTAATTTCCTTTCATCCTCCAGGACTACATCTGGGACACAAAGATCTGGCTCCTTCCTGTACTCCTCCCCTGCCCTGCAGTTCTCAGCCACAAGCTATAAAACCGTGTGTGTGTGTGTGTGTGTGTGTGTGTGTGTGTGTGTGTATGCGTGTGTGTGTGTGTGTGTGTGTGTATGCATATGTGTGTGTGTATGCGTATGTGTGCGTGTATGTATGTGTGTGTGTGTATGTGTGTGTGCGTGTATGTATGTGTGTGTGTGTATGCGTGTGTGTGTGTGTGTGTGTGTGTATGTGTGTGTATGCGTATGTGTGTGTACGTGTGTGTGTGTGTGTGTGTGTGTGTGTGTGTGTGTGTGTATGTGTGTGTGTGTGCATGCACATGTGCCTGCATGCATAAGGGGATTTGAAAGCTGCCTAACTTGTCTCCCTCTCTGCAGTGGAAATCTTCCTAAACACTGTCTGCTCAGCCATAAGCCTTCACTCGGCCCTTTGCCCTCTCAGTGGTGAGATGTAATCATGTTATTTAATGTGTTGTTGTTTTGTTTATGTGCTGCAGCTGTGTGTCATCTGTGGTCGTAAGTGTTACTTGTATGTAACCTGTCTTTATGTGTCACTCTGTGTCCGAAGGGGAGGAGAAACCTAAATGAGACCTTGCCATTGTTGAGGTCACAGAATGCTATATACCCGATTGTAAGATGTGAACATGCACATGGATGTGAATGCGTGACTGTGCAGATGGATACAAACATTTTAAGAAAAAGAGATTTTTGCTCAAATATCTACAGGACATCTTAGAATTTATAGATAATCTTATGTGTTTTACTACATCATCAACACAACTTTTTTTTACAATATATTTGGGTTAATAACTAGTTTTGTGATGCAATGTAATTTCCTGAGAGAAGAATTATGGACATGAAGTACATTTCTGGTAAAGAAGGTTAAAGAAAGGGAAATGCTTTGGGATGAAAAAAGATTTGATATGAAAATTTATAAGGGATGGTCCGAATCATTATATACCATACATATCATAGGTCTTATATGACGTAATAATGCCTGAGGTTAGAATTCCATTGCACTGAGATGAAATTAACGCCAAGTCTGTTTACAGCAATATGATTTTCCTAATATTGATCCAATCACAGAGATATTTAAAAAAAAAAAAAACCGGTTTATAAACCGAGGATTCTGCTTTATCCTTTTACTGAGATATTGAAAATGTGTGTTTACTTCTTGGAATCCTGAACACACCTCAGTACTGGGCAAAGCCTTCACTTATTGCATAGATACGGCCTTCAGAGCCGGGAAACAAATGGCCGCCAAGAATTACTCCCGCTTGAGTCAATCCTGTTAAACTGCATAATGATTACAAACTTACTCTGCTGGACAAAAACATAAATCTCTATGAAGCTGGCCTATTATGCAAAATTTCATCATGTCTATGATCTTTGGTCATCAAGATTGATAATTAAGTGGACAGCTGCACTAATGAAATTAAAGTTTACCGCTGTAAAGTGCCTGGAAAGTAAAGACAACCAAATTATTTCATTAATTGGAAGAGGACCCTTTCCAGCCGCAAGGGAAAGGACCATGCTCTTGCATTTATTAAATCTTGTTGTATTTAAAAAGTATTCAAAAATTTGCTGCATTATTCCTCAGTGATAAAAATGATGCTCGTCTCGATTCTGATAGAAGTACAAGTGACGATGACATTGGGCCCCTCTGGTGTAACCGTGTTTACTCAGTTCTCTCTCCCATCTTACTTGAAAAAGATCACTTAAAATGATTCAAGTGTTTTCACCATCTTGGCAAAATGATTTCCTTATTATTCAGTATAATTTGGATTTAAAAAATCTAATTTAAAATTGACAAAATCTTAATTTGAGTCTCCCAGAAGAAACTCCATGGGGACTGCTTATGTTGTAAACACAGACTTTTAGAGCCCCATACAAACTTTTCTTTTCCTACTAAGATAAAAGAAAAGAATATTAACTGGCTCTGCTCTAACCAATTAGATTACTTCCGTTTTACTTCCATTTACTATAGCTGGTGATATGTGAAGATTTAAATGAACTCTTCTCATCTGAAGTGGAGTCTTTGTCTCCTTCACCCACTGGCTTTTCCTCTTTCAGACATACTATATGCTTTTTATTATCCTAGTAGATATAATACCTGTTACCTCAATGTTAAATCAGATACAGAAACAGAACAAAAATCACTCCTGATTACAATGGTTCATAGATTAATAGGACCTAGAAATTTCTTTCCTAATGACTTTAGCAACCATTTCCCTCTCCTGAAGATCTGTTGTCCTGCCTACTCAGGTTCTAGGACAATACATCTTAGCAACGTGACACATGGACTCATAGTTGTCGTGCTTGGCCGTAAAGTTCCCAGGAGAAGCAAAGCCTGTGTCCTTACAGTTTCAATGAGCTATACACTGTGTCACCAGAGCTTCAGCAGTGAGCATGAAGAGTCAGAATGTTACAGGTCTAAAGCCAAAAATGAGAGCTTGGCCTACCTAAGCCTGCCGGCCTGCTGGCCTGCCTGCCTGCCTGCCTGCCTCCCTCCCTGTCTCTGTCTCTCTGTCTCTCTTTCTTATACCCAGTCTATTACCTCCCTCTGTATATGACTTAACATTCTTGTGGCCAAAATTCAAATAATCTATTTAATGATTAGCTTTGTGGAGATCTATAACAACCCTATGGAGACCTAATTTAACTCTCCGATACCTTCTACCCCAACCTCCTCTAGGATAAAGATCTTGGATCTCTTGGCTACCCCCTCTTCTGACGGTGCCCATTGTGTTACCAGCTCCTCTATTTACCCACCAGTCCTTCTCGACAACTGCAATTCAAAGTGTCCGCAGAACTCTTCCCAGACGTCCTTACACACCAGGTTATTCTTTGACAACCTTACATAGACACAGACGTCCTTACACACCAGATCATTTCTCTGACAACCAGTGTTGATGGTTATATTCATAGGCCCCTCTCTGATCAGTCTGCTAACTCGATTCATTCTGACCACTTCATGCCACACCCACTCATGTGACAGCACCTTCTTGATGATTGAATACCGTTACCAGTCTCTGACCCAGGCTGGGATGGGGAGGCCTTCCAACTCCGTGCTTCCCCAACAGACAGCAGGAAGCTGTCAGAAACTGAATATGGTGCCTAGAACTCTGAAAGACCCCTCATAACTCCTCTCCCAGAACCCCCTTTCTTTTTATAAAATAAAAAAGCTGGGAATGTTGGACTCCAGGAGCTGCTCGGGTCTTGCCCATCTGTAGCTAGGACAGCTGATTTTGCAACAAGCCCCAGGCTAACAGACTTCAAGCTAACGAGAGCTTTGGGTAACACACCCCACATGATGAATGCACTTTAAATCTCTCCCTCCCCATCCCCGATACCGAGGTAACATTTTTCTTCCTCAAACTGCACAATCCTCTATCAGAGACAACTTCTTTACAAGCATGGGCTGCTAGAGGCCTCATCAACCATGTGGCATGGAACATTCCCATTCTCCAAACCCTGTAAGAAGGCTCTTGCACTGTGCCACATGAGCCTGAACTCTGCTCAGAGCCCCCGACACACAGTCCATTTCTCTGTTTGTATTGTTAACAACTTCTAATAATCTCTTACTCAATAAATCATCTGCCTGAATGATCCCCTTGCATCTGGCACCTTTCACCTGCCAACACAGTCTGTCTTTTCACTAGTTAGCCAACTTATTTTTACACAAATGATAAAATCCTGAGCCAAAATATCACGAAGAAACTCATAAAAGCACTGAGGAATCTGTTTTGATCCAAGCAGTTCTGAACCAGGAAGTCTGGGTCCTGCCCCAGCTCTGCATTGGCTGGCTATAGGGACCTGGGCCTCAGCGTTTCAGCAGTAAGATGAGGAAGTCTTTTTAGGTTTGTTCAGACTTCTTTGGGTAGGCATAGTCTCAAGTCTGTTATTTAGGGCATAAAATTGTGTGACAAGTGGTCTCCAAAAGGAGTGAGGTTGTTACACGTCCACAGCACGGTGGTCCCAGGCATTCACAGAGCCTTGGGCATGTCCACACGCCTCTCCTAGCTGACATTCACTGGGAAAAAGCAGAGCCAAGCACACTTTGGTGTCGGTTCAATTTCGTGTATTTGCCAGCTTTCAACTCCGTGATGAAAACAAATCGAAGACCACCCCACACTAGCATTGTGTCAGTTCCAAAGTAGGGGTGAGAGGGGAGTGCTGAGGAGGGAGGGCTCTGATGAAGGATGGGGGCCTAGGTCATGTTACCATTTTGCAAAGCTCCAGGGAATCTGAACAAAAGAAACAAGGACTTTGAAGGTCCCTGCCAGGCTCTTCTTAAGAGCAGTGGGATTCGGAGGAAAATGGAGCCCCTGAGAGCCTGACCAAGCATTTCCTGTCCCTGGCAGCCTACCCAGCAAGCACAGTCACCTTCATCTCATGACTTAAAAAGGAAACCCGGAGGACAGTGGCTTTACCTGATCTCTTTGATTGGATCGTAAAGCTGAGGGTCTTATGTAGACAAAGCTTGATGACCAGGCAAAGAAACTCTGGACATGTCCACCCAAGACTTCATTTCCAGAAGAATGGGGCTTAATTTCTGCATCATAAATGCTCTAATCCGCACAACTTTCCTCATTGAAACAATTCAATTAAAAAAAAAAAAAAGTGGAAGCGTGAGCTCACTTTGGTGGTAGCCATTAATAGCTCTCATTTGGATGAATATGAAAGCCTTCCCCCACCACTGTCACAGAAAAATGAGCCGATGCCTTAGCAAGTCCTGAAAGAAGAGTTTAATATATTGGCTAAAAACACAGCACACACTGAAGGAATGGATTATGGACATAAGCCATAAAAATGTTTTCAATTTCTCTCGCTGTTAAGATACATCGTAAGAAACTAGTCAATTTCTAGAGAGTCACTGGAGGCGATTTGCATATAGAATGTTTATTGCAGGATGGCAGATGTGACTCGGATAGAGTGAGCAGGGCCAGCTCTTGTGGATTTTGCTGCCCTTCTCTGCATAGGCTTCCAGTATCAGAGGATGCAGCTGAGCCACATTCCAGAAAGCAATTCAGGAGGACAGTTACAAGGAGGCCTCTCCCACAGAGCTGGTTAATTCCAGCTTACTTTACAGCAAATCGATGTGACACTGCTCAAGTTTATCTTGTGAGATGAGTCCTCTTGAGAAGTTCTTTCAACATCAAGAGAAATATTTGGTTTACTCCCAGTGCCAGAAGCCTTTAATTTTGTAAAGAGAAGTTGGAATAACAAAGCTTTACCCTGCGTACACACGGACATCCTTTCCAATAAGGCAGCTTGCTGCAAAGCTGTATTGGTTGCAAGGTTCTTTGAGATGTTTAATGATACAGGGAAGGTCAAAGGGGGTCGTGAGTAAGAGTGATGAGGGTGATGATCATTCTGGAAGGAGGACAATGTGCTCAAAGAGACAGAAAGTCAACCAGGAAGTTGTCTTTGACTTCATTCCTGACAGAAGAGGTCTTAAGATGCAATGGTCTTGCTAACAGAATGGCTGTCCCCTTGAGGGTCCCCGGGAAGAAGTGGAGGGGTTAATCCCACTGGTTGCACTTGCTTGGTTTCTCATTCCCAAGGCGGGTGGTGGCAGCAGTGGACAGCCACTTTCTCTCCTTATCTGAGCACACACCCAAAGCCTCTGCTGGGGTGACCTTGTTGCCAGCCACCACCCACAGGCTCTAGGTGTCTCTGGAGAGCAAATGTCACCTCCTCAGGAAGTCTGCTGTAACCTCCCTGTCTCAATTACATGTCCTTATGCACACAGTGGCCTGGGTTTCTTTGGCGGCTCTTATGGTAGTCTTGTGTTTCTTTTTCTTTTCTTTTCTTTTCTTTTTTCTTTTTTTTTTTTTTTTGCACATGGTTGGTTTTTCTGGCTGATCTCTGTGTGTCCCAGGCTCCCTGCTGCTTCCAGGCCCCAAGACAGGCCTAGCACAGGGAAGATTCTCAGGAAGTTAAGTCAAGACAAATGAGTGGACCTGGTGGCTTTTGAAGGAACACTGATCCATTCCCTTGCCTAGTGCGGGAAGAACTCTCCAGCTGCTCGATATCTATTTGTCCTCTCCCACTCTGCCTTTCCGGTCCTCTGCCCTTCCCCATGTCCATTTGTAACAACTCTGTTGGTCTCCTTGCTACATCTCCCATGCTGCTGTAGAAGGAAACAGATGGGTAGAGGATTTCTGTTGAATACTGAATATCACTCCCCATTGATGAGATCACTTTGGAATTTGCTAAAATTATTCTTCACACTTACATGGCCAGGGAGAAAAATATCCCTAGGTTTTTTGAGAGCTGGGACGATACTGCCTGCCTTGAATCATTGTTACAGAGACAAAGGCTTACCAGGGTGAAGCTGTCAACAGTTTCCCCCGGCTGAAGACTATGTTCAGTAAACTGTCTTCACCAGAAGTAAGGCAGGACTAGAGCGCTCTCTCTCTCTCTCTCTCTCTCTCTCTCTCTCTCTCTCTCTCTCTCTCTCTCTCTGTGTGTGTGTGTATGTGTGTGTGTGTGTATGAGAGAGAGGACTAGAGCGCTCTCTCTCTCTCTCTCTCTCTCTCTCTCTCTCTCTCTCTCTCTGTGTGTGTGTGTATGTGTGTGTGTGTGTATGAGAGAGAGAGAGAGAGAGAGAGAGAGAGAGAGAGAGAGAGAGAGAGAGAGAGAAAGAGAGAGAGAGAACACCTGTCACTGTATCTAAACATCATATTGGGATGCTTACCATCATTTAGACTGTACCAGTGGTATCTACAGTCTGAACATCAACAGGAGATGGTGTGTCCCTGGAAGGAAGAGTTTTCATGGAACAATCTTGATATTTCTCTCTCTTTCCTTAGAAATGTGGCAAACACATAGGAAGACTGATGATATGCCTTGAGCATCTGAAAGGAATTCCAGGTGTTACTGCCTGCCTGCCATGGTTGATTATCTCCTTCCTCATTCTGTGGACAATAAAGTGCTTGTAGGTGTGGCTTCTTCAGAGAGGCATCTGAACTTTCTCCAGGTTAAGGCCTCCAGTTGCTTAGAACTGATGGAGTTGAGTTGTTGAATCCCAAGTGCAAGTAAACACAGCCATGGCAGCTGCAGGTTAAATACCTCCTCCCCCGGTGATGGTCACAGCAATTTGACTCTAGGCCAACTCTCTCCCTCACCTTCATCACAGCCCAGGAAAAGCTGCCCTGGTGAGAAGCTGCGGCAAGTCTCAACATCTCAGAGCAAGCAGGGAGGTCTGACAGTAACCTAGCAACGGGGTAACAGAAGCATCCTCCTGGTGTTCAGGTTTTCCAATAATGAAATGATAGTCATAACATTTTGCATTTAAACAGCACAGTCTCTGAGGCTTCCAAAGTCTGCTGTGAATACAGAAAAGCAATCCCAAGAACCTTGTCTTCCAGGGCTGGCTAAGTCCATTTTATAGATGGGTAAGCCGGAGTAAACAGGTTACAAGGGTCATTGTCATTTTAAGAGGGAGAGCTAGCAGGGGAGGATGCAGGGAGAACTTCTAACCAATAGAAAAGGAGCCATGGAGCAGCTTATTTTTTTTTTCTTATTAAACTTTAGTGCTCCTAGAGAGCAGAGACTGCTCTTCACATATTTTGAAAAGTGCTAACTTTCCTGATTGCTAAATTATAGATGGAATCGATAGGTAGGTGGTCCAGGTTACAGCTTCGCTGCTGAACAGGGATTTGGCTATTGGAAAAGTTTGCAAGACATTTTCCCGAAGTATGATTATTCTGTGATTGTTTTCTGAAAATGTAGCTTATTTCTGATCCCAAGGCACACACCACTGTTTGCCTGACTCTGCTTCTCTGCTAACAGCAGAAAAGCGGTTTTAAGAGATGATTGGAAATTTTTTTGATTTTTTTTTTATATATATTGAGGAGTAGTCGCTATACTTTCCCTTTGAATCTTGGGAATCTAAGGATGGATGCAATCAAGAAAGAATGGTGGAAAGTTATGCTAAGTACTTCTTAGGCTGAGTTCCTGAATCACTCCGACCATCTCATTGTTCACAGAAATACTTACATTAGGAGCCCAGGGAAGCCAGAGAAGGCGTCTGATTCCTTGCAGCCTGATACTATGTGGAAGTCCAAGCCCTGTGGGGAGGCCATGTGGAGGCATCATCAGCCAGCAAGCTCAGCTCCCGAGTCTTCTGCCTAAGCACCAGGCACGTGCAAAGAGGTCTTCAGGGAACTATTTTGGTCTCCCAACAATCTTAATTTTTCCACCTAAAGCTTTAGATGTCACAGGATAGATACTGGTCACCCTTCCCAAGTCCTTTACGAACTGTGAACATTGTTAAATCATTGTTGTTTTATGCCAGCGAGTTTAAGAAAAGTGTCTAAGCCAAACAAAGGAGAACAGTAACAGGACCCTATTCTTTGTCCTCTGAGTATTTACATCCCGGAGAACAGGCTGATCTCTTCTTTCTTGACTCCCTGCAGCAAATGTTTTGTCTAAGGCACTGCAGTCACGTGATTTTATATGTAGGGCAGGATGAGTGGAGAAGTTTGCTTCTGGGGACGTTTATTGTCAATATGATGGGCAGGTCAGAGTGGATCTCAGTGCCACTGTGGGATGTTACTCTTTGTGCATGATGCTTATGCCCGAGTGCCCATTCTAGAGCTATCAGAGAAATCACCGGGGACACACCTCACACTAAGGCAAAGGATGGAGAAGCAATTTCCTCAATGATACTAAGCACAGATGATATTCAATTACTGCCCTACTGCTACCAGCCAAGGCTTCCTCACTACCCACTGATGTCCCAGAGCATAGAGATTTGCAAAGGTCAAAAGAATTAAAGTCTGGGTGGCTGCAGTACTTGGTCACCTCTTGTGACTAAGCAGGTTTTCTTTATAAGGACACAAGGAGACTTAGAACACACAGCTCCATTTGTAAAAACACTGTCCTGAGTTCCAGAGAATACCCCAGTGAACAGAAGGGCTCTCACACACAGACAAGGGCTATAGATGAAGCTTTGGAGGTAGGTCACCCGGTTTGGGGGGGGAATGGTTTGTCACTCCTGATGCAATAGCTGTACCTCTGCAGTTCTCAAAAGCTCGGAAGAGAGGCTTGGAACGCCCTAACGTGTTTGCTTGCTCTGGGCTTAGCAACAATTGCGTGAAGACCTCATCAGCTAGGTCTAAAGCTGTCTCAACAAGCCAATCAGACAGAATCCCAACCCAGGCAAAGGGCTGACAAGGAAGAGGGAGCTCTTGTTCAGCGTTCTCAACGTAAGGCAGCACACAGCACAAGCAGGTTTTCCAGACCCACAGGCCAAGGAACCCTGCACCCAAGTTTGCTCAGCGGGCAGCAGAACAGGGTGCAGAATTGCCCATAAGCAGTGGTTCTTGGTAAGCTGAGTTATGGAACAAGTGACCGAGGGGAGAGCAGTCAGGCCCTTCAATAGGGAAGAGTGCCGATGAGGCTGTGGCTGTCAGCATGGGCCTTAGATACAGGGCTGGAGAATTTCCTCAGTCACGTGGAGCTGAGTCAGGATATTTCAGACAGTGACTTTCCCGGGTGTTTAAAGATGCTTCACAGTCCCGCTCATGCTTGCCTACAAAATTCACACAGTTATTTTTGTCATCTCCCACCTTCTAGGTATCTGGAATGTTTAGCTTGTAAAAGCCACATTGGTCCCATAACAAGCCCTGCTTGGGATGGTGGTGACTTGTTCCTTCCCTGGCTCTCTGCCCATCCTACAACAGTCACAGGCCTTTCACGGTCTCATCCAGTGTGTGGAGAGTTCCGGTATTCTGTGTGCTGTGGAGACTCAGACACCCCTTCTAAGGATGGGAGAGCAGGGGTGGGGTACCCTGTCCTTTTCTTCATCCCAGAGACTCAAATCCAACCTCACCAGAGTCCTTTTGGTCACTTGCCTTCTTAATGGTGACTTGAACACTACTAATTTTAATTAAAAACAACAACAACAAACAAACCAGGTATCATTTTAGCCCCTAACCCTGGATATCCAGGGACACAGGTCTCCTTCCTTATGACAGGACCAGCATGCAGTGGTCCCAGAGGGTGGGCTGTGAAGCTAAGCAGGGTTCTCCTGGAGCCCCAGGGTCTACTGCTGTTACCCTGCTCGGTTTTGGACTTCTATGGAGGCCGTACCCCATTCTGCTGTTGTATTTCCCCCTTTCGGAATGGAAATGTCGAACCTATGCTTATCCCGCTATTGAGTTCAGGAAGTACATAACAGTCTCACAGCTGGAGAGGAATTTTGCCTTTGCGTGAATCACACCTTGGGTCTCATCCATATCTAATTTAGATGCCATTTAGATGAGACTTTGGCCTTTAGAGTTTGAGTTGATGCTGGAATAAATTAAGGCATTTGGAACTGTTAAGATGGAATGGATATATTTTACATCAAAGAAAGACACAGACTTTTGGGGGGTTCAGGAGCAGAATGCTTTAGTCTGAATGTTTGAGTTCCCCAATTTCATATCTTGAAATCTTAATCATGTGAGAGCGATAGGAGATAGAGACTGAGAGGTTGTGAGGGTGCATGCAGCCTTTATGGGCAGAATTAGCATCCTTATAAAAAGAGCTTCCAGAGAGCTCTTTTGTCCTCTTTTGAGAGGGGACAACACTGGACGGCCACCTACGAACCAGCAAGAGGACCCACACCAGAAATTAAATCTACCAGTACCTCAACTCAGATTCCCAGTCTCCCCTGAGACTGAGACATGCATATTGATTGACCCACCCAGTCAATGGCATGTTAGCACAGCCCACGCTAAGTCACATTGTGATCCCTTTTTTGTGTTCAGCCCAGGGCTGAGCATTTTGCATGCCCTGTCTTCTTTAATTATTTCTGTTGTTATTGCTTGTTGTTTCTTTTCTTTTTTGTATACAGGGTCTCACTCACAGAAATCCTCCTGTCTCTGCCTCCCAAGTGCTTGCTCCATTCTACCAGCTCTCTATTGGTTTTTGACACTGATCAATCCCTGAAGATGCCTTGTTCGTTTACTTTGGTACTGAGAGCTGGAAGTTCATCTGAATCACTTATAGCTAACCCCCCCTCCCCCACCTCCCCAGCACTGGAAATGGAGACTAACATAGGGCATGTGAGCAGTAGGTGCTTTTAAAATGAACAATCTTATCCTTCAGTGATGAAAACATTCTCATCCTTATTTTGCATGTGAACTACATGCCAGAGGAACTCAGATTTCTGCAAGCTGCAGAATTAAGATTTGAACTTCGCTTTTTGGCTTTCCGAGACAAGTAATGGTAGGTAGTTCCCTTCTAGGACCTTAGCTATAACCCACTTTCATATCTCCTTCTTTTGATTATCAAATACATGGGCTCAGAATCAGGCAGACTCAGGCTTAAAACATTGTTTTTGCCATTTAGATACTGTTTGACCTCGAGCAACTTGCTTACCCTCTCTGAGTTTGAATTGTTGTTGTTGTTTGTCTATGGCAATAAAATGATGATTCATTCTGAGGGCTGTTGCAGGGTTAGGGGAGATTGCTGTCTCACAGTGGTCAGTAAATGTCTCATTTTAGGTGTCCTTTGGGACGAGTGTCACATCTAGCGTTCCCATGGTACAGTGAGTGCTATCAACACACACTCCCTCTGAACTCCTTACTGTTGCTAAAACCAATATAACCAAATGCCATACGCCGGGTGGGTACAAACCACAGGCCTTTGTTCTGGAGGCTAAGTGTGTGACACCCACGTACCAGTGTCAGTAGGTTCTGAGGCTCTCTCCTGAGTAGCAGTCTGCTGACTTCCCGCTATATCTTCACGTGCTTCAAAGGCTCCTCGCTGCTTTTGGAGAAGGGCAATGGTTTCAATCCAAGCTCCGTTGCTTTTGGCCTCCTCGTCTCCTAGAGGACCCATCCTAATGTCATTGCCTGGCGGGGGGGGGGGGGGGGGGGGCTCTGATTTCAGCCTATGGCTGGGGTGGGGCACAGACATTTAGTCCAGATACTGCTCCATCATCTAGAGGAAATGAAAGGAAGGAATGCCTGAGCTTAAGCGGGGAGGGTGGGAGGACAGGAGAAGATACTGTTTTTTGATCTTAGAACTTTCCTGGGGTCTGGGCTTTTAGGGGAAACTACTATTTGTATATTCAAAAGAGTTCCAAGGTCCACGGTGCTCACTCCAGGCATGAAAGCTGGACCCTATGGCATTGCTATTTACTTTGTAGATGTCTTATTAAGTAAGATCTCCACTTGTAATGGACGGCCTCTCAATTTCTGACTGTCGTGAAGCTCCTGTAAACAACACTGGTTTTGGGACCTGATGGTCCCTGGGAGTGTCCAGAGCAGCCCTGTCTGGTGGAAGAGGACCAGCATATGCAAATTTCGAACACTTGCAGTGAGGGAGATTCAGGCTGTGATGGGCTTTGTTGTGAGCATTCAGCAAGTTCTGGGTATTTGGCATGGAAAATGAGAACACTCAAATGCTTTTTAAGTTGGTTGAGTATAGAAATGAGAACTTCTTGAACATATCAGGCTAAACAAACTGTACTGTTAGAATGTGTCTTTGGCTGCTTTTTTTTTTTATGACAGGATTTCACTTCATTAGCCTAGAATTTGTTGTGTAGACCAAATTGGTCCCAAACTCAGAGATCTTCCTGCCTCTTTCTCTTGAGAGCTGGGAATAAAGGTGTATGTTACCATGTCTGGCAGCTTTTGATTTTCAAACTATGGCTTCCAGAAAATACTAAGTTTCCACATTCAGCTTATACTACATTTATCTGTGGTATAGCCTTGGGACACAGATATCAGAGGTCATCTGCTGTGACTTCTGTATAGAAACTGGGCAACCTATTGCCTCAAAATTGGTTCATATTTTGAGGTAGATTATGACACACACACATCTAAGTGGGAAAAGAAAAGTGTTGTTTATGGGACTTTCTGGAGAAAACACAGTAGATCTAAAGAGGTCAAATAGTGATTTTTTTTTTTGGTGGGTATGGTATGGGGTCACTTGAAGGCTCTTGTACACTAGAGGGTTTGTGCACCACAGCGGGGAGAATTGGGACTTTCTTACTGACTTTCCCAGATGTGGGCAGGAGAGGAGGGAGGAGGGAGGAGGGAGGAGGGAGGAGGGAAGAGGGAGGAGGGAGGCTTTAAAGTATCAGTTCCTAGTGCTGAAAACAAGTGAGTCAGACGTGTTACATCACTTCATATTTTGTCTTCACGTGACACACAAGGACTCAGAAACAGAGGGGATGGGGCTTAACCAAGGTCACACAGGTAGAGGTGGCTGCAGTGTTGGCCTAAGAGTCCGGACACTTCCTTCTCTCTCTTCAACTGGCCTCACAGAGTCACCTAGAGGGCCAGAGGACTCTTTGTTCAGGTGATGAGAGTCCATTTTGTGGCTCAGCCAGGCAGGAAGTGCTAAAGAGTGCCTGCCTGCCAGGCACACAGGGTTCACCATGGTCTCCTCACCAGGACAGCTCCAGGACAGCTTGCCTGAGGTTTGCTAGCGACAAGATGGCTCAGGCTCTGGATTTTAAAAAGTGCCTCAACATAAAATGAAAAGAAAGCCAGTAGTATGGATAAAACAAAATGAAACAGACAAACAAACAAACAAACAAACAAACAAAAGCCTATGAGCACACAGTGGCTCCCATTGCATTCTCCTCTGTGGATTTTAAAATGGACCAGGAAGCTGAGACCCTGGATCCCACCCAAGGGTAAAAGACTTCCAGCAGAAGCCGTGAGGCCAAGGAGGTCATCTCTTGTAGGAGGAGGACATAAATGCTTTAGAAAGAAGAGGAAGGACCCTCATTGCAGGAGTTTGAATACTTCCAGGTGAGTCTTTTGCACTCACAGCATGCATTTCAGAAGCCCTGGATGCTGAAAAATATACCTGGGAAGAAGTTGGTTCTAAAACCTGGATCTTTGCCTGACTCTTGGCTGCTTGGGAGCATAAGTAGGGGAATATTTTCTGTCCACCGTACTAAACACACACACACACACACACACACACACACACACACACACACACACACACACACACACACACAAACACACACACACACTCACACAATCTAAATTTGTTTTGTTTTTTCTGTCTTCTTCTTCCTCTTCCTCCACTTCGTCATCCTCCACCACCTCCTACACTTCCTCTTCCTCTTCCTCCTTCTCCTTCTTTTCAACCCTGGAAGTAGAGCTGACTTCTCAGTGGAAATGACTTGGGGTTAAATCTCAGATAATTAGTAGCTAGTTCCAGCTGGCAGCTGCTGGGGTTCTGGAATGCACCCTGTTCGCTGCCTTCCAGGAAGAGAGACAGATGGGAGAATTGGTGGAGAAGCAGATATGGGGCTGAGATATGGCTGGGTGGTTAAGAGCAACTGTTGCCCTCCCAGAGTTTCACCCCCAACAGTCACATCGGGTAGCTCAGAGCTGCCTGTAACTCCAACTGCAAGGGATCCGATGTCCTCTTCTAGTCTCTAAGAACACCTGTACACATGTAGTGTGTGCCCACCCCATCCCCAGCCTCCCAAGCATATAGGGTTCTCCTAGACAACCACCAGCAAGAGAATTTTCACATGTCTGCTTTGGAGTTGGTTTGCAGTTGTTTGGTGAATGGGACATAGTGGGCCCGGAAAAGTACAGGCAAAGCAAAGACATCTGCCAGGGGGGTTGGGGCATCAGCTTTTCCATGCCTCCAAGAGTAAGGTGTTTAGTCATATTTTACCCCCAGCATTAGGTCCTGTGCCCTGAAAGAGTATTCTCTTATCAATGAACTCCCTTTTATCCAACTTCCTCTCCCCTCGCCTCGACTGACCTAGTATTCCATTCATACTCTTTCAGCTGTGCCTGGCACATGCTGACAAGAAGATTGAATGACTTGGTCTGTTGTCATCAGTCATATCAATGCTGGCACAAAAATTAAGTTGCCATGGTGACTTGAGATGGAGGCTACTTATGGAGCCATTTTCTGTGACTGGTATAGTTGCTGCCAGCACCGAGTGGTCAACTTGACAGCGACAGAGCCCAACAATGAATCTAAATGTAGACTCTACCCTCTAGAGGCAAGGTGACCACACTGGGCCGCTTCCCTCCTGGGAGGTGTGAAAACAATTCATTCTGTGTAGTCAGCACATTTCCCAGGTATACTCAGGCATTTGCTGCATTTTTTAAAAAACTTTTATTTATTTTTATGTATATGTATGTTTTGCTTGCATGTATGCCTGCATACCACATGCATTCTTGGTGCCCAGGGGAGTCTCGAAGGGGATATCATATCTCCTGAGGACTAGAGTTAGAGTTGTGAGCGGCCATGTAGGTGCTGAGAATGAAAACCATGTCCTTTGGAAGATCAACCAGTGCTTTTAACTACTGAGCCATCTCTCCAGCCCCCTTACTGAGTACTTTGTCCACTGACATGGGACTTGATAGAACATTTCATTGTAGTGAACGTTTCATTTGCAGCAGAAGGCATTTGACAGAGGGCACATGACCGTGGGACCTACAAGTTCTACAGAAGCTTCTGTTCTGATAGAGAAAGAAAAGAGTCTTTTGAAAGCATGACTGAGGTCCCATTGTAGAGCTGATACCTTGAAAAGAAAGGGTCCCACCCTCCAGAACAGAGCACATATCCCGAACCAACAGTTGGATGGCACAGGGTCCCCAGTAGGGAGGGTATGTGAATCCTGGAAGGAGAGGGTACAAGTAGGAATGGGTTGACTTCCTTGTGGCCCATTTGGAGACTTTTCACTTCCTTCTCTACAACTCTAGATTTACAAGTTCAAGATACTTCCATCAGGGAATACTATGAGTACCATCAAACTTCAAGCTGTGGTAACAGTGAGTCTCTCTGGACTCTCTGTACCAGGAAAACACCAAGAAAGAATAAGGCGTCAGTCTGGCATAGTCAATTTGGCCCTGATAACCAGGAGATGGATTGGTGTTGCACAGTGAGGCAGGAGAGACCATCCCTGCACACCAAGTCGGGCGACTCTCCTCTGATGATCCTGAGGGAAAAAGTCCCGTGCTACACGACGGCCTAAGCATTTTAGGATATGTGAGAAATTAGCTCTGTCAGGAGTGGAGAAATTTTCAACAGAGTTGCAAACTGAGGCATCCAGAATAAGTGGTTGCAGAGGAGATGGTGCCTATCAGATGCTGTCAAGATAACTGGCCCTTCTAGCTCGCCCTGAGCTATTCTGGTTTAACCACTGAAAAATCTCACATCCTGGGTGAAGCAGGACCACTGTGCTGGGTGACCTAGCCATAGCCTGGAACCCTGCGGTGGTGGCAGGGCTGAACTGTGCCCTACTAACCATTCTCTCGCAAATTTCTTCAGAAAAAGAAAGCACCAGGTTTCTGGAGGTGTTCTTTCTAAATGGGGTGACTCACACAAATGGAGCAGATACCCTGGGAGGTGGCTGGGCAGAGGGGACCGCAGTGACCGCTACAGCACCTCAGAACCCTGCCTCAGGGTGAAGGAGTCCACCTCCCACCTACACACGGATTTCCTGCTGTGGGTCTCCAGCTGAGGTGCTCCTGGAGAATTGCCTTTAGCAGAGAGAAGCCACCTTGCCCCAGGTCTGTATTCCAGAATGTGATTGCTCTAGCTTCTGGCCAGTGCAATGGAGGAAAGTGTGGCTAGTTGCTTCAAGCTGCACCCCCTGAAGGGCCATTCTACCTTCAGGGTACCCAATGGGGTTGGCTAAGGATGCTCCTGCAACTGTATCTCAACTCCACTTCTTAAGTCTGATTCCTTTCTCTCCTTATGGTAATTCTTTCCCCCAAACACCCCACGAAAATCACCTGGCCCTCCAGTCTCTTGGCTCCTGAGGTTGGACACTTTGGAAGGAGTCATTGTGTGTGTGGCTCCTGGGTTCAACACTCCCATTGCATGTGGCCACTGATGCTGCGCCATCCCTCCTGACCCCGATTTACTTTCTAATTTCCCCCGTGAGTTTTTGGCTTAAGCAAAACTTTTTAATGTTTACTATTCTCTGCCTATGCAATGTATGAATGTGTGTGTATATAAATATTTATCTTATAAAGCCAGTTCACATAACTTTAAAAAAATCCCAAACAGTAATGATTACATTCCATATATAGTGAGCATAATTTATCATGTTTACATTGTGCTTTCAGGCACATTTAGAATACTTTATAGTACCAGTTTTATTCTGAGTGTTATTGAGACGACATGGTTTTTCATACGAATATATAAAAGTATTTCAATCAACCGTGAAGTATGCCAGCATACTGCTCTCAAATGACCACATCTTTATCAACTGGGGGCTCTTCACACGGCTTCCTTTTGCTCTTAAAGCTGGCCCTCTGTCTTTGAAAAGAATCCTTACTTGACCTGAAATTTCTTTCCCAGAAAGAAGAGAAACATCTGCCCTTCAAGGATCCTGGTTCTTCTGGCAGAACAAGACTCGAGTGCTAGGGTAACATCTCAGTTAGTTGCTGCCAGGCTGCTTTCAGAAACTACACTGCTGGAATTGATAAAGCCATGATCTCAGCCTGGTATTTCCAATTAGACATTTCATATTGAACTTCAGTCACAGATCCACTGACCTAAAATCCCACACCACGGAT
Organism: Peromyscus maniculatus bairdii; assembly: GCF_049852395.1. Classification (NCBI taxonomy): domain Eukaryota; kingdom Metazoa; phylum Chordata; class Mammalia; order Rodentia; family Cricetidae; genus Peromyscus; species Peromyscus maniculatus. The sequence goes on along the minus strand of NC_134858.1, from coordinate 92,763,182 downwards.
GGTCTTACATACTTTTTATGATGACTTACTGAAGTAGGAACCATTATTCTGGTTAAGTGATCAAAATGAAGACCCACAAGTCGGTCGCCTTGCATAAAGTCAAGAGAAGCAAATGTTTGCTGGGCAGAATTGGGTGCTAGCTTGTGTGTGTGAAAGTGCCATTGGTCCCATTGGCTGCTAGCATACTCTAGTAGCAGGTGTTGGGATTCATACCACATGACATTGATTTTGAAATATACCGGATGGATGTTATAACTCATTGACTTCTCTCTTCCATGGAGTCTTCCTCCATGCTGGAGGCCATGAATATTAAACCTAAATTCAACTTCCTTCTTATTTCTTAAGCTGGCATTTATCTCTGCTTTACACTTTCCTAAGTGCAGAAGGTCATTACATATGCTGGGCAGGGTGAGAAACCCCCAAACTTGCCATTGGCTGGGATAGTGTTTGGGTGAGGAAAAACAGTAGTTGACCTTCTCCTGATTTACAGGTTTAAAAGCTGAGGTTTGCTAACACTGTTAACCAGAGTTGTCGAATCTATTAGACTGGCCTTACCTGTGTAATCTGAATCTCTAATCCAGGTGACATTTCTAAACATGGTCAGTAACATCTAGAAATTCATATGATTTGAAGGGTAATATCTTTTCTTAAGAGACTCGGGGTATCACTTTGTCTGAGGGTCTTCTCAGCTCACAGCAACTTTATGCCTGAAGGTCTGCACTTGTACCATCAGGGATGGAGTCTTGGAAACCAGTTTTCTGCTAAAGACTTAGCCTCTTTAGCCACAGTTCATCAACCCAGGATAGAGGGGCTGGCATATTCTTTTTTCCTCAATGAAATGTAAATTAACAATATAACCCATTTTAGTTACTCAGGTCTTCTAAAAAAAAAAAAAAAGATAAGAGTCTTGGGATGTAACATGAGAGGGGTGAAACAGATTGCCAGAGAACTTTCTTTTCTTCTTTGCTTCTGCCCTTCCCTGAGCCCAGCTTTTTTTGCCTCCTGAGATGCCTCTTAGCTTTAAACAAATGAGCTCCCAAATGAGAACCAAAGAGACTTAACTTAAAACACAACTTCATTTGCCCCACCATTCCCCATGCCTACACGCCACTGTACAGATTTACCTCCCTCCTCCCCCTTCACCCCCTTTCTCCTCCTTCTTTCTGCCCACCTCTATTATTTTTTCCCCAAGACTACATTATGATCAGGCATTCAGGTTACAGAGAATCCTCGTTTTAACACAAAGCCATTTTCTTGCCAGGAATCACATAGCAACAAACTCTCAGCTTTGAAGGAGCAATTAAGCTAAAGGGTATACCTGCCAGAGTGTGGCTCACAACCTGTAGTCTGAGGAAAATCTGCAGAGTCACGGCTGTTCTCTGAAGGCAGCCTCCTCTCCGTTAAGGACATATGTCTAGTCCCATTTCTATGAGTATCACCAGCTCCTTTCACTGAGAAAGGAACAAGCCTAGAAGACGCAGGAAACCAGGGGATACCGTGGCCCTTTACATGCGTTTCTTCAACCAGCTTCAGGATTCTTTAATATTGAAGAAGAAAGACTTAATAGTCGTCTCTCCACCTGTCAGTCAAAGAGAGTCAAGACACAGCGGGCTTGTTTGAAAAAGATCGTTCAAATTCAATATTCTTGCTTGCTGTGGTAAAAGGAAAACAATGAAAACCTGGAAATAACCCCATATTTCAGATATGAAAAAAATGCTTGAGTAAATGGCGAGATAGCCGCACTTGAGAAAGGTGAGCAGTTATTAAAATGAAATGATTCAGAGCAAATAGATTACACCAAGAGCTCTGTCCAGGGCTAAGCCTACCAGCTTGGCATTTACCCATTTCACCCTCATAAGGCCACCCCTTTCTGTGGTTTTTCACCATATACACCAAAGAGGACAACATTCTCCAGTTTTCCTTGCCAGGATGTGGCTATGTCCTGGTTCATGAACTATGTTGGGATGTGAGATGGGCAACTTGCATGGTGTGGCATTCCAGAAGATTCTTGGACCATCTAGCTTACGATTGTTGTCTGGCAAAAAGAAACTTCTCTTCTGTTCATTTTACTATATGCTCCATAGTGCCAAATTGATAGCATAATTAGTACCATATCTAAGAAGGAAAGACATTCAGTTGTAGTGCATTCAATATGGTATTATGTAAAAATATCTGTGTTTCATGGGGATGATAATACTCCTCCCACCCAATAGCCATAGATGATGTAACAAAACTCCCAGTGCCAGATATGGGGAATGTCCTCAGAGTTGTGTGTTAGAGGGAATCTAAGAGACTCCCCAAACTCTATAAGCTATTGCTGTTTCCCTTGCTTGCCTCCTAGACTTGAAGTTAAGATCCTATTGCTGAAGGCACCACACACTTCAGATGCAGTACGTGGAAGATACGAGCTAGATTTGACCTGGAAGCCTCCTCCCTGAGGACTAGCTTTCATAGTACCAGAAGATGCTATGCAAAGAGTCAAGCGGGGAAAGGAATCAATGATTCTACCTAGCTGCAAAGCCTGGGAACCATAGCAATGGCTGCCTCAGCAAGATATCCCTGGTGGTACAGTAGTGACACTATTACCTTGAAGGTAATTAAGAGCCATCTAATAGGACTTGAGGCCTGATCAATAGGCAGGAATTCATGTCTTGTACTGTAAAACTAGCCAAACACCCATGGGTGGAAAGGCCACAGACCCCGGAATAGAACCTATTACTGCCATTTCCCCAAACTAATATAATTTGTAACTATATTCTAAGCACTTATCATTATACCCACAGATAAGTGAAGCTTTCATGCTTTATCAAAGAAGCCATTTTTTTAAGCAGATAAAGGTTACTACTGAGATCTATTATCTGTCAAAATGCAGAGAATAAGTTACCATGAAGTGCCCAGCCCCAACTGATACATCTACAATACATCTCGCATACCTAAGGCTCAGGGATCATCATGGAGAAGGGATCAGAAAGATTGTAAGAGTCAGAGGACCGGGACATCTGCGGAAGATAGTGTCTTCTAGACACAAAAGGGAAGCTGCACCCTGAGAGCTCCGCAACATGGCTCTCTAAACAAGACCTGCATAATGACAACTCCAGTTGATACACCAATGAGAGGAGAATAAGCATTCTCTGGGGACAAGTTACTCGGTAGGTTATCCAGTCCCAAGTGGTCAATCCTAAACTGGTACATAAGAGCGACACTAAATGGACACAGTAGGTTGTGTGTGTGTGTGTGTGTGTGTGTGTGTGTGTGTGTGTGTGTGTGCGTGCGTGTGAATAAGAGTTATAGAAGGGGTCATGACCATGAAAGGAAGTGGGGGGAGACATGGGAGGAGTTGGAGGGGGTGATGGAGGGATGGGAATGATGTAAAAGCAATGCTCATGGGTGAAATTCTCAAAAATACAACATTAATAAAAATTACCTGTGATAGAATCTACTTTAATGTACACATATTTAAATAATTTTAAGATGGTTAGGGAAATGTATGGCCATGCTCTAACTTTAATTCCTGAGGGATAGGATGAGAAGGTGTTCATGATTCTCTTTAACTCCCTTTATTGAAATTCTAGCAATAGCATTTACAGAAAAAACAAACAAACAAACAATTCTAGTCCCCTCGATGCAGGTGCAGTTGGTTATTTGAACAGTGAATGTAATCAAAAGCTTTGGGTTCAAGTTCAAGAGTAAAAATGTCTCCTATTGTTCTGCTGGCAGGAGCTACATCTGCCCAAGAGTTTCACATCTGTAAGGTCATTCTCAAAACTGGCTTCCAGATAGAGAGATCCTGCTGGGTCCTCCTTGTGGCTGGATAAGTGCTTCTGGGGAACACTGTTTGTTTTATATTAAAAGAGGAGGGGCTATTGTGTTTCCCATAAATCCTAGATGCACCTTCATCATGGAACAATAGTGGAAAGAGGTAGTTAGATTAGATGAGGGAAGTCATTTATTTACGCTAAGACTTGTCCTAAGGGACTCCTCAGCTAACCATAGGGTCAGAGCTCAGGGTGAAGGGTGGTAGCTGACTCATAAGGGCTACTACAGTATCATCTATAGGGTGCAGAGAAGTCTACATATTGGTCTACAGATGCTTATCTGAAAGTGCAAATTTGGAAACACCAGGCTTCTACAAAGTCAAATCACAGTAACACATGCTTGCAAATGCCTTTTCCAAGATGTTTGGGGAGATATCTACATCTATATAGCTACGTATACCTATATCTATAGATGTATATCTATATCTATGTCCATTTCTATATCATCTATCTATCTATCTATCTATCTATCTATCTATCTATCTATCTATCTATCTATCTATCTATCTACCTACCTACCTACGTATCCATCCATCCATCCATCCATCCATCCATCCATCCATCCATCCATCCATCCATGCATCTATCCGCCTGTCCGCCCGCACTCCCATCCGTCCATCCATCCGTCTGTCCATCCATCCATCTATCTATCTATCTATCTATCTATCTATCTATCTATCTATCTATCTATCTATCATCAATCTGTCTTTCCATAATGCAGTACTGTGTTCTACTTCTCCATTTCTTTAAGGAAAGAAATAACTGCCAATAGTTAAAATTACACTACTAATTAAGAATAGGAGCTAATTGATTTTTTTCCACCTTTCTGAAGAAATGGAAGCTGCTGGCTTCTTTTGGATTTCTCTTCCTTCATAAGGTGAAAAAAATTCAGGAGAGATAAAGAGTGAGACAGAGACACACTTTAAAAGAGATCTTTTCCAGGGCCATGCACAAACCACTAACAAAGTAGTAAATGCATCTGAAGTGATACTCCATGCTGACATAGGTAATGGTGTTCTGGCATTGTGGGAAGAGTATGACTTAGGGATAGATACATCTGTGTTCAGGTCTCTAATATTTCCATTAGATTAGTGTAACAGGATGAGAACACACGCCCCCTTTGGTGTCACCTTGGCAGGGCCTCAAGACTAACTTCTGTTTGAAAGGGGAGAGTGGGGTCACTATGCAGGACAGGCAAATGATGTGCTCACAGTCTTTTTGTGGTCCTCATGTCCCTCAGCCACTGAGGTAACGAGAGGACTAATTTGAAACAGAAATGGTTTTGTTTGAAAGGTTGGAACATGTTTTTCTTTCCTTTCAAGCCTAGGAGAAGGTCTTTAATGGAGTCTCCAGTGAGCTTGACACATGTCCTGGTAGACAAGTGTCTTAGTCACATCTGAAGGGTCGAAAGGGAAAAGGCTGCTGCTGCTTTGCTTCTCTCAGGGAGGCATGGGAAGGTGTCACGACAGAGGAAGGACTTCCACTCCTCAAGTTCACTGGGGCAAGACACAGATTTCCTTTTGATGAACTGCTAAGTGTGAGGAAACAGGTGGGAAGTTATCCAGACTCCAACCGTGATAGTTTGAATGCGAATGGCTCCCACAGGCCTCTTATGTTTGAATACTTGATCCCCTGTTGGAGGAACTGTTTGGGAAGGCTTAAGAAGTGTGGCTTTGTTGGAAAGGTGTGTCACTGGGGGAAAGTCTTTGAGGTTTCAATAGACTCCTATGGATCTCTGGTGCTCTCTCTCTGCTTCACAGTTGTATGCCAAGATGGGAGCTCCTGGCCTTTTCTTCACACTGCCATCACGGGCCCTTTGAAACCATAACCAAATTACATGCTCTCTTTTATAAGTTGCCATGGTCATGGGAAGTGTTACATAGAAAAGTAGCTAAAATATTAACCAAGAAGACAGCCTAGAAGGACAGAGGCAACTCAGCGGAGAGTGTGGAGCCCTTTACATAAAAATGCTGTAGTATTTGTGAATAACCTGGGCATATTCTTCTGTATTCTTATTATTTCTGTGTCCCTTTGAGTGTCTAATACAATGTAAATGCTATGTAAATTGTTATTATATTTTAGGGTATAATGATGAGGAAAAGTCTGTACACGTTCAATGCTTAGCAACCATCACCGTGTTGGTTAGCTTTTTGTTGGCTTGACATAAGCTTGGGTCATCAGAAAAGAGGAAACCTCAGTTGAGAAAGCGCCTCTTTCAGATTGGCCTGTAGGCAAGTCTGTGGGATATTTTCTTGATTAATGACTGATATAAGAAGGCCTAGCCTACTCTAGATGGTGTCACTCTAGGAACTGGTCCTAGTTTGTATATGAAAGGTAACTGAGCAAGCCAGGGGGAGCAAGCCAGTAAGCAGTGTTTTTCCCCGTGGCCTCTGATTCAATTTCTGCTCCAGGTTCCTGCCTTGAGCTCCTGGCTTGACTTCCCTTCATAATGGAGTGTGATTGGGATGTGGATGCCAACGAAACCCCTTCTTCCTAAGTTGCTTTCAGCCGTGGTGCTTTATTATGGCAGTAGAAAGCACACCAAGACTCCCAACTATACAGTCACACCAGGAACTGTATGACGCTATTTTCCCAGAATATTTTTAACTCATGTTGGTTGAATCTGTGTATGCGGAATCAATGGCTATGAAGAGCTGATGGTATACTGTGGATATGAGATATCCAAGCTAATACTGGACATTGCTGAAGAATGATCAAGAAAAAATTAGAGAACTTGATGGCCAAACAAATAATTAGATAACTAAAATTCTACATTTTTCAATCTTCTACTTTCACAACTCAATGCAAACAGGCACTGGAATCATTTTCCTTTATCTCTTAAAAATTGATGCCCTTATTTTTAAACAGATGCATAATCATATAAAAATTGTACACACTAGTGTGGTACCATGTCATGTTTAAGCACATGCAAACATTTAGTATCAAGTTAAAGTAATGATAAACATACCTATATCCTCAAATTTTTTGTCTTTTCTTTATGGTAAAAACTTTCAAAACCTATTTGTTTAGGATTTTAAGGTGATATGTGGCACATAATTGTCATCCACAGTCACTTGCACTGGCACAGCAGCACTTCCCACTCCTACCAACAGTAATTTTGTGCCCACTGATTAACCTTCCCACACTTCCCTTGTCCCATGTCCCCCAGTCTCTGACAGGCATCACTCTACGCTCAGCTTCTGTGAGGTTGACTTTTCACCTATTACACAAATGGCTGAGATCATGCAGAGCCTGTCTTTTGTGTTCAGATCCTTTATTTAACATAACCATCTCCAGTCCCATCCATGGTGTTACACATGACAATATTTTATCTTAAAAAATAATAGATGAATTTTGTTCCACTGAGTACATGTACCCCATTTTCTTTATTTGTTCACCAGCTGATGGACACCTAATGTTATCCTTTTGTTGAAACATTCCCTAGAGGCTCATGTGTTTGAACAGTGGGTCCCAAGCTGTTGGCACTTCCACGGGAGGCTAATTAAGACCTTTAAGAAGTGAGAATGGGGCTCACCAGAGAAAATGAGTCACTGGGGGGTGGGCCTTATGGATTATAGTTCTGTTCTAGTTCCAAGACCAAGACCTCTCTGTAGATGTAACCAACCGTCTTATTAAATAAAAAACACAGAACCAATGCAAAGAAGAAAGCCAAGAGATCAGAGCTAAGAGCCTTACCCACCTGCTGCAGCTAGCCAAGAGACCTCTCCGAAAAGGGGCCTACTTCCTGTGTGTTTGTCTTTATATAGTCTTTCTGTTCTGCCTTCTTGTTGGTTGTAAACCCAAACACATGACTGCCTCGTCACTGCCTGTTTGTACAGCCCTCCAGGTCTTCTATGGTATTGAGATTAAAGGCGTATGTCTCCAATGCTGGCTGTATCTTTGACCACACAGAGATCTACCTAGTTCTTCTACCAAGTGCTGGGATTAAAGGCATGTGCCATGAATGCCCAGCTCTGCTATGGCTTGCTATTAGCTCTGACCCCCAAGCAACTTTATTTATTAACATACAAATAAAATCACTTTTCAGTACAAATAAAATACTACCATACCTCTCTGCTTTTGGTCAGGTGCCTAGATGTGAGTCATGAACCCAGAACTGATGGGCCTGCTGCTATGCCTACCCTACCATGAAACTGGGAGCTAAAAGAAATCCTCTCTCACATTGTTTTTGACGTGCATGTTGTCAGAATGACAAGAAAAGTAATTAAGTCACCTAGGCTGTTTCCATGTCTTAGCTTTTGTGAAGAGAGCTATAATAAACATAAAGATACCTATGTATCTCTCTCTATATATGCACACACACATAGGTTTCCTCACAAAGAATAAGGGTTAAGATATCAGCATCATTTTGGGTGAGGTAGAAACCTGGTACAAGGAAACTCCCAGGATTCTATAAGGATGACCACAGCTAAGACTCCTAGCAATAATGGACATGTAGCCTGAACTGGCCATCTCCTGTGACCAGGCAAGACTTCCAATGGGGGGACCGAGACACCAACCCAGCTACATGACCTTGACCTACAGTCTACCCTGCCTATGGGATGTGGCCAACCAATGACTGGTTTAGCCTGAGACCCATGCCATGAGAATGAGCCCATCCCTGACACTACCTGGAGTGCCAGGACCCTGAGGCTGGATGGCCCAGAGACCAAGGATAGAACCAAACATGATTGGAGAAAAAAGTGTGAATGTAATGATGCCTAATGATATTCTGCTATAGTCATAGATTGGTGACTACCTCAACTGACATCAGAGAGGCTTCACCCAGTAACTGATGGAAACAGATGCAGAGACCCACAGCCAGACATTAGGCAGAGCATGGGCAATCCTGATGAAGAGGGAGGAAGGATTGTAAGAGCTGGAGGGGTCAAGGACACCACAAGGAAACCCACAGAAGCAACTACCCTGAGCTCATAGGAGATCACAGAGTCTGAACCAACAACCAGGGAGACTGCATGGGACCGACCTAGGCCCTCCACATATGTGCAACAGTTGTGTCCCTTGGTCTGCTTGTGGGACTCCTAAGTGGGAGCAGGGGTTGCCCTGCTTTGGCTGGCTCTTGGGATCCTATCCTCATACTGGATTGCTCTGCCCAGCCTCAATACAAGGGAAGGTGCTTGGTCCTACTGCAACCTGATATGGTATGTTTTATTGATACCCATGGGAGGTCTGTCCCTTTCTGAACAAAAAACAGAAGAGGAGTGGATTGGGGTATGTTGTAGAATATTATTTTGAGATGTGTTACATTTGTTTATGCTGTGGAACACTTGTTTAATGATGCAAAGATGTGTTGCATTCTGTTATGTTGCATTTGTTCAACTCTGCGAAGCTGTGTTACTTTGCCTGTCTAAAACATCTGATTGGCCTAATAAAGAGCTGAATGGCCAATAGCAAGACAGGAGAAAGGATAGGCAGGGCTGGCAGGCACAGAGGATAAATAGAAGGAGAAATCTGGGAGAAAAGAAGAAAGAACAAGAAAACAAGGAGAGGAGGATGCTAGGGGCCAGCCACCTAGCCATCCATCCATCCACAGAATAAGAGTGAAAGTAAGATATACAGAAGTAAGAAAGGGTAAAAGCCCAGAGGCAAAAGTTAGATGGGATAATTTAAGCTAAGAAAAGTTGGCAAGAAACAAGCCAAGCTAAAGCCAGCCATTTATAACTAAGAATAAGCCTTCATGTGTGATTTATTTGGGAGCTGGGTGGCAGGCCCCAGCCAGAAGAACCAAAGAGTCAAGAGTAAAAACACAACCAACATCAGGGGTAGGACAGAGGGAAGGCTAGGGGAGGAAATGAGAGGACAGGAAGGAGGAGAAACTGCTGTTCATACAGAAATAGATTTAATTAAAAAATAAGAAGGAAAAGAAAAGAAGCAAGCAAATGTCTGAGAGTGCTTTTAGTATGCCCAGTGTTAGTTGCCGGGAATTGGCAACATTACTGTAGACTGATGTTCAGACCCACTTCTTAACATGGCCTTTTACTCATAGGTAAACAAGACAACACAGCCTCAGGATATTTTCTTATATGTCAATAGGGTTGTATTGCACATATTTTCTCAAGCTTCTAAAGTAACATAGTTATTGAGCCTTGTTAAGGCCTTCCATTAGAATACAAGTTTTTAACTTCTGTACTGAGACTACAAAACAGCACTAATAACACTGTGTCAACAAAAAATGCTATTTTCCAGTTTTGGCAATGTAAATGTCCTCAATTAAAGTTCTGTAATGCTATATATATAAAAAAATATCGGCATCAAGCAGTTAAGAAGTAAGTACTACTTTGTGGGATTCAAAGCTGGCTTCAGCAGCTGAGAAGATGCAAGGTGAGAAGTAGAGGATGCTCTTCCGGGTCAGGCGAAATTATAGCTACTCCCCCACCCCCTTCCTTGGTTAGTGTGGGTGTTTTGAGCCTGGGTTTTGGCGAGAAGGATAGCTAGCCACAGTCATGGCTCTGAAAGCCTTCTGCATGGGCCTCTAGATTCCTCTTTCTCTGCTGCTGTGACATTTAAAGGTCACACTTTCTAGGGTGAGTAACTATAAGGAGGAAGTCTCCCTGACCTGTGCGTGACCTGTGCTGGGCTCTCCATGAGCGTGTTAATCCACAGCTCTGTTAGATTAAACTGTCGCTTAAAGCAGCCTCCTGGAAAACAGAAGAGCAGGAGCAGGAACATGAAGCAGTTTCCACAGGCAGGTCTAGAGGTGGAATCAATATTTGTTTCAGATCAATGCCTGTGGGCGAGAAAGGCAACAGGGAAGGAGAGAAGAAACAGTCCTGAGTACCTTGTGGTTGCATTAAAAAACTATAAAAAGAAGAAAAACCATATTTATCGAGATGTACAAAAGTCATAGAATAGTCACAGGCTGCATGTAATGTGCCTCCAGCACAGGAGGAAAAGAAAACAGGGTGAGTTTCCTTCCTGGCCTCTTTCAGCCACTCCCACCAGAGGACCCAGCATCCTCTTCAGACTCCATGTTATCAGTGCCATGAACTTGCAACTTGCCTGCTTTCCCACTTTCTCAGAACCAGAGGAAACACAGTAAGACAGGGAGGAACTGAATGAAGCCATTAATTGAGCTGATTCAAAGTTTTAGCCCATTAGGTTTTCATCTACTTCATTTTCCTTAAATAAATATTATACAAAAATCCATAAAATGAGTGACACGTGGTACCGCAGTGGATGTCTTACCACTTTAAAGAAAGGCTTTGGTGCCAGACTCAAACGCCAGCTCAGGGCTTACTGTGTGCTAAACAGTTTCTATCACTGAGCTAATCTTATCTTTTTGGGCTGATCTTATCTTTTTGTGGTGGAACTTTACGAGGTGAATCACACAGCATAACCCAATCTGATGATAAGCGGAGACTGGAAAGTCCCAGAAACAGCAGCTGAAGAATAAAAGGATAATGCCTGGTATAATGGAAATTAAAACTGAGTTTGAACTCTATTGAAATGCAATGAATAGAATAATAATTGATATGAAAAAAAAACAACAACTACTGCAGGAGTGTCATCATAGAAAAACTTAAATATCCTCAGCAGTACAGGAGGGAGACCACACAGACATCATCTATCTTAAAAATAGCAAAAACATTGAATAATGGAAAATAAACAGGAAGTAAGGATTACCATATTTCATCAATTTAAAGGCCTGCTTGACTTTTCACTTTGATGTCTCTGCAATTGGGATATGTCCTCAATTTTTGTTGGTCATGTAGTGGTATGGCTTCGTTGTTATTGCCCATGCATGTAAGAACTTGACTGTTCTTTTGGTGACAAAATTGAAATCCCTTGGCACGTCAGTCAAAAAGCCATTTAAGCGATCTCTCAGCAGCGCTATGAGTGTGGGCTGATGTCTGAACTACTCTGGGTGACACTTCCACTGAGAGATAAGCAGTGTGGAAACTTGCAGAAAGAGCAGGGACATTTTGTGGAGCAAACTTGGAATGCATAGTGTGACACTCTTCCAAGAAATGAACATTGCCTTGCCTCAGTGAGGACCAGCACCGTGGCCAGATAGGAACACTGATGGCTAAGTGCACTGTGACTTCAAAGAGCTGGTCTCCCTCAGAGAAGAAGACCTTTTAGAGACACCCGGAGCAGTTTCACATTTCCCTTTTATGGATACATGAGGGAAATAAGACCAAAACTTAGGTCTAAATAAATCTGAAACTATTCTCCCAAAAAATACCGAGTAAATGAAGTGCTAAGAAGGCCTTATGTTGTAGATTATGTGAAAGTGTTTTGTTTTTCAAAATGGTCCAAAATAATCATGAAATGTGATAAAATAGCCAAATGCTAGAGTTAATAAGAGTGAGAAGTGAGAGCAGAATGTAGAAGTAACTATAAAAACTAGTTTCTTGCAAAAGCTAGTAATGGCTTTGTAGACTCTTCGTGAGCTGGTAAAGAGAGTAAGATCAACATGTACAAGATCAGGGATGAGAAAAGAGGAGTAACAGACAATGCAGAGGCTTAAAACCACAAAGGAGCATCTTATACAACTCATTGGCAAGCTTTTCAAAAACTAAGAATATGAGCTGGCCAATGTGTGTAGTAAATATTTTAGACATTGTGTACTAAAGGATATTATGCTGGCATTTAAGTACCATATCAAATTCAAACATTTAAAAATTTATACATCAGATTTTGCTCAGTAACTGTAGGAAATGAGATGTTGGGCCAGGCTGGGCCTGAAGGTCACTGTTTGTTGACTTGATTCAGAAGAAAATAATAATCTTCTAGAAAAACACAGTTTGCCAACAATGACCTAATAAGAGATGGAAAATTTGAGTAGAAAAATTATCGTGGGAGAATTAAAAAGGTTGTGTGGTCTAAAAGATCAGAGTTAGGTAATTCTACAAGTTAATATTTTGTCTTCAGATAAAAATTGCTTCTTGGCCTTTTGTCTAAGATTAGGTAGTCGTCATCTTTAAAACAAAAACAATGCCAGAAAACTATTAAAGATCATAGAAAAAGATGAAAATCCCTCAAATTCATTTAGTCAAGCCAGTGCCACACTGTTGTTGACAGCAGTTGTTACCCAAATAGCATGGACATCAAGACAACATAGGAACCCCAGGGCTAACCTCAGTCCACTTCACTGGATCTAGAGTCCCCGAGGAGATGGTGTGGCACATCTCTGGGTGTGTCTGTGAGCATGCTTCCAGAGGAATTAACTGAGGGAAAGACTTACCATGGGTGAGGAGTCCTGGGGTAATAAAAGGAAAAGGGGGGCAGCTGCCAGAGTTCCAACCTTGGAAACCATGAACCAAAGTCAGTTTCTCAGTATTGTTTATCAGACTACAAATCAAGAGAGAAACCATGTGATCAGAGAAGCAAGTACCGAAAAAGTACTCTGATACTAAAATATTAAAGATAAGTCAAAATTAACTAATGAAACACTGATGCAAATAAATTACCTTTGTTGTTCAATATTGTTTGGAGATTTTAGTGAATGTACACAGGAAAATAATAAACTAATTTGTATAAACACAAGGGGGAAAAGCTAAACTGACTATGTGATTTTATATCTAGAAGAGCAAAGAAAGTCGAGATTCAAGCATTTCTAGAACAATTAAGGTAACTGGGTAATGATAAAAACAGAGTTTTCTCAGGGTTAAGAACTTCAAAATGGGAAAACTGTTTTCTGTCATATGTGGCTGTAAGCTTTAAGATTTAGACACACATGTTTAGAATAACTACAGATTAGTAGGCAGCTAATAAGGGGTGGTGGGGGTAGGTGGGAGAAGAAGATCTTCTAAGGAAGGAAGAATATAATGTTAGAAAGAGATAGAGGAAAAATTGGAGCAGGAGGATTAAATGGGGTGAGGATGGAAGAGTGGGGTAGAGGTGAGAATATGGGGATGGACAACTACCACTAAAGGCCTTTGGAAAGCCGTGTGGAAACCTACTGCTATAGACATTTAAATGGAGTTACCGTGTAACTTGGAAGTGCAATGCTCCATTAGACATCATATACTACCAAATTAAGCCCTCAAGTACCAGGAATGGGTTATATCTTTTAGAGTTTCCAGAGATCACCCCAAACATTGTGGGGTATTGTTAATGTTATTGGTTACCTTCCACAATCAGACAGTAAGACACTGTTGCTGAAGACACCACAAACTTAGGTCACAGAACAAATCTAGCTGGTAGTCAGCTGAAAGCATCACCCCCATTGGCTAGTGGTCATGGTCCTGGAAGATGCCATACATGCCACCAGAGGAGAAAAGCAATCATCAGTTTCATCCAACTGTGAACTCTTTGAGCAATGATAATGACCTACCTAGCAAGCTTAGCCAATTGGTGCAATTGTAGCACAAATGCTGTGGTAGTACCCCCTTGATTGGATTTAAGGCCCACTCCATGAGATGGAACCCATCCATACCTGACTCTGCTAATTAGCTCAAGAACCTGGCATTAGCCTGGTAGGGCCCTAGGAGAAAAACTACTTTGAGTCTTCTGCTAAAATAACATAGCAAGACAATGACTCCCTAATGACTTAATCATTTCTATACCTGTATATCAGAGAATCTCCAAACTCTCAACAGAGAAGCTTCTTCTTACAGTAGATGATAATTAACTCAGAGAGCAACGACTGGACAGTGTGCAGAGTGAAAGACTTTGGAGTGCTCATCTCTAAATGGGATTCTTCCCAGACTCTTTACCTTAAGGCTTAGGGGATCTGTGCAATGGGGAGGTGGAAAGATTGTGAGAGCCAGAGGCGGTGGATGGCTTTAAGGAAATAGAATTTTCCAGCCACAGCAGGGCAGTTGCCCATATGAACTTACAGAGACTGTGAGAGCATGCACAAGACCTACATAAATTCCAGCCAGACAAAAATCCCAGCATGTGGGAGGGGAAGTGGATGCGTAGTCTCACTAGACAAGAAGCCATCAGAAACTGGTAACTGATAGCTGAGAGCAAAATTAGTTTTCTTCAATGACGTGACACCGGGTATATCAGCCATACTCCAGAACAGGCTCTATGCTGACAGGAATTTGACTTTTCCCCTCATCCCTCTGTGTGTGTGTATGTGTGTTTGAGAGAGAGAAAAGACATGAAGTTGGATGGTAGGGAGGTGGGAATGGATCTGGGAGGAGTTGGGGAGAGGATATAATATGGTCAAGATATATTTATTGTATGAGCTTCTCAAAGAATAAGTAAAAATATTTTTTTTTAGAACTAGAGCTAGGAAAATGCTCCTTTTGTAATACTAACAAGATTTTAAATATTTGAGAGAAAGTATAGAACCTATATGAAGTAAGAAAGTAAATTGATATCCGATGGAATGGAAAACTTAAAACTTTGGATGGGCAGGGCTAATATAACAAACCATGTCAGTCTTAGGAAGTTAATGAAATAACCTGGAATTCTAATGCAGACTTTTTGGTGCAGTAACTAATGGGATCTTGCATTTCATATGAAGAAACAGTGTCCATAAACAGCCAGTAAATATGCAAGAAGCCGCACAGTGAAGAGGCAGCTGCTTGGCTGAATATTAAGATACTGAGCTCACCATCGTAAATCTGTGTGTAGAGGCAGAGGGTAGCTGCATAGATCAGAGTACAGATGGACAATTCATAAATAGATTCCATTCTATATGGAGAATTCTGCATATAAAAATGTGGTGTTTTTCAGTAGCAGAAGAATGGTTTATTTAATAATCTCTGAGTACAACAGACTCTCCATCTGGAAAAAAATTAGCTTTCTGTATCTAGGATAGTTTACAAGAATAAACCCTAAGGAATTAAAAGAATGAGACTTGTGGAGAGAGACCTTGTGTTTTGAAGGTCAGTTCTGCTACCTAGCTCCTCCTAACTCCATCCTGCCCTAACTCAACTCCTCCCAGCATGGAGAAGAGGATGCTGAAGGACAGAGGGTGAAGCCAGTCAGGTCAGTGCAGCAGAAAGGCGACTTAGAAGTGAAGGTTTCAAACCCAGCAAAGACAAGGGGAGTGGGCAGCTGGTAGAGTCTGCTCACGAAAGCTAGTGGGAAGGGGGAGAAGAGTGGCGGTGGAACGGAGAAAGGGAAGGAAGGAAGGGAGGGACGCAGGAAGAGAGAGACAAAGAGAGAGAGGGACAGAGATACAGAGACACAGAGAGAGACAGGCAGACAGAGACAGAGATAGACAGGGACAGAGAGACAGAGAGACACAGAGTGAAAGAGACAGAGACAGAGAGACACACAGTATTGTAATAACTCAGCAACAACAATCAATATACAATGTAGTACGATAAGATTTTGATGGGAGGCCACGAGATGGCTTAGTTGTTGAGTGTGTTTGATCCCACGTGATGGAAGGAGAGAAGCTGCTCCTGAAAGTTGTCCTCTGACCTCCACACGTGCAATGGTGGCATGTGTGCATATGCGTGTTCACACACACACACACACACATACACACACACACACACACACACACACACACACACACACACAAATAAATACATACAATAAAAAGATCACGAGAGGGCTGAAACCTTCACATCACTAGTGCCATCGCCACATGAGGCAGGTCTCCGGCATTTGGGGTGATGTGCTGACAAGGACAAATGTACTCACTGCTAATTATATAATAGAATACCATGTACAAGCACAGTCCACAAAAGATGACAATGCTAATAAAATTCTGTTCCTGCAGACTGGAGAGATGGCTCAGCAGTTAATAGCACTGGCTGCTCTTCCAGGGGCGGATTTGATTTCCAGCTCCCACAGGGTGGCTACCAACTGCTGTAACTCCAGTCCCATAGGATCTGATGCACTCTTCTAGACTCTCTCAGAACTGCACACACATGGCACACAGACACACATGCAGGCAAAACACTCATACACACAAAATAAAAATAAAGAAATCCTTAAAAAAAACTCTGCTACTGATTTGTACAGTATGTACAGATGACCTTTGAGTCATCACTCCAGCGTGTACTCCTTTCCATGAGAAGCGGGGAGTGCTGTCATGTTGGTTTTGGTGTCATTCACACCTCATGTTATTCGAGTCCCCAACGGCCCCAGGAGCCCACCCCAAGCAGCTGGCTTCAGCGATGATGGTTATGCAAGTGGAGGTCACTAAAGACGTGTTTCTCAGAACGTAACCCTGTTAAGTGACACATGGTTGTGTGCTTGCCCTCAGCTGGGATCATTTGCTCTTACCACAAGGCAGGGTGGCTTTCCTACTTGCTTTTGTTTGCTTTGGCTTCTGGCCAGCCATTTACTGGTGTTCCAGCTGTCTCTTCGAGGACAGGAAGGCTGATTTCATCTTAGGTACCGAGGAGGAAAATGTCAATTATTGTGTTAGAAAACTAAGCAAAAATGCTGTCTTCTTGACTCATTCATAAAGACCACCCCCGCCAACCTGGTCACTAGAGATAGGTATGGGGATTGGGTATCATTCCACTACGGCCTGTGGAGAGTCTTCAAGTAAATTTTGGTGGTGAGGAGTTGCTCTTGAGTTCCTAGAGATTGACTGAGGGAAATCGTGGGTGTCAGGGAGGAGATAAGGGTAGATGCTGACTGAGCAGCCAGACTGGAGAAGCCAGTCTGCTGAGTCTGGCTTGGGGATGGGAGAAGCAGCAGATCTGAACTGAGGTCCTGGGAGAGGAAAGAAGCTTGGCTGGGGTGGGGATGTTTGAGCTCAGAACCCAAGGCAATGCTTCGCTGCAGTAATTGCGAGGTGGGACGTCTGAAGGGCTATGGGTGCTAGAAAGGGCAGTGGTGGGTGGTTTTCCAAGATGCCAAATGACACAGCCAGAGGGATATTTAAGGAAATTTCAAGTAAGAACAGGGACAAAGTACATCTAGAACCTTCAAGAGCACCATCTGGCTTCTCTCATAGAGCCAGAGAACTACCATCCTGGCTGGTGACAGCGAGGCTCGGCACAGCCACCAACCATGCCAGTGCACAGCACTTCCCGGAGTGTACCAGGCTGCCCCCAGAAAGGATGTCAGAATGTGGCAGCTTGAATGAGAATGACTCCCACAGGCTCATATGTATGAGTGCGTGGAGGAACTGTTTGGGGAAGGATTAGGAGGTGTGGCCTTGGAGGAGGAGCATCACAGCGGCTTTCAAAAGCCCACACCAGGCTTAGTCTCTCTCGGCCTCCAACTTGTGGATAAGATGTAAGCTCTCAGCGGATGCTCCAGCACCATGCCTGCCTACTGCCATGCTCCCTGCCATGATGGTCATGGACTCCACTACCCTATGGAACTGTGAGCCCCAAATTAAATGCTTCCTTCTATAAGCGGACTTGGTCATGGTGTCTCTTCACATTAATAGAAAGATAACTAAGATTCAGAATAAAGGACTGCAGTGAGAGGGTGGATAGGCCAGGGTTTGGATCCTAACTGGCCACTGACTGGCCATCTGGCTGGTCTTGGGGACCCAGCAATCCCCCTCCTACCCCAGAGTTATGTTATGACTAGCATGAGAGTTGCTGGAGGGTTCCAGAAGATCACGAGCCGGGCACAGAAGATGGCACTCAGTCGAAGTGGGGTTCCCTCATTCTGTGGGAGGTCATGAGAATGGCCTTCCTCAAGCCGCTGAGGTTCCATCCACTTTTAGTCAGGTCTACCTGGCCCTGGTCCAGTGGATGGGGTGGGAGGAGCTTAGCAAACTGTAGTTCAAGGTGTGGTTACGATTTGCTCTCCGTGGCTTTGCCAGGAGTGGTACCTGACAAAGCACCTCTCAGTGCCACAGAATGAATGAATCACTGACTTGTTATCAGCAGACTGTTCTGAGTAAACCGTTAGGTTGTGCCGTTGGCACCTAACACTCAGTGTCCTTTGAGTCCTCTCTTCTCTGCAGTTTGTAGTTCTCCACAAAGGCTCGCCACACCAGCCTTCAGATCTCACATCATGCTGTGTGTGTTAACATGCACCAGAAGCCCACATTAAAACCGTATTTCCCTGTAAAGTAGGAAAAACGGGGTTTGTAGGGTCCTTTAGAAATAACTGGCCACTGGAAACTTACTTAATTGGCAATTTTGCTGTGATTTCTTGGCAATCATCCTGTTTGCTCAGGGGATTTTGCAAGGTGAGCAGAAGCCACAAATAGAGTTCAGATGTAATGAAATTCTTAGGAAAACAAAGCAGAACAGTTAGTGGGGTTGAAATGCTGTTACATTTTGGCAATAGATACCTATTAATTTATATTTTGCTCATATTTGGAAGGCAATGGCTCTATATCCTGGCCTCCAAGATTTTTGAAGTCCCCGAAGGACTCACACGGATCAACACTGAGGATGGATGCCTTGGCTGATCAAATGCATTTGAAGGACTGTGGATTTAGCATGCCCACGACTTACACTTACCCAGGGTGGGTCTAGGTGCCTTCTTGACGGAGCGAGGACCTCTTAGGACACTTTCCTAATTCTTGCCTTTACTCCCCCCACTCCTGTTTCTCCTGCAGCTTCTTCCCTGATGACTTCTACTTTGTTTTCATCCTCAGCATCGAAACCTGCCCTGTTCCATCATGTGCACCAAGGCCACAGTTCCTGGTCAATAAGACACACTGATCTGTATTATTCAGTTCTTGCAGGGGGAAGGTGAAATCATTTTGTATTCCTTACAAAGGGAGGTTAGTGAGTGAGTTGAAGGCAAGAAACAGCAGATCAATTCTTCGGGTCAACTCAAAGGCATCTTACCTTCTCAGGCAATGTGCTGTGCTTGTGATGGAAGAGGGTAAGAACCCAGAAGTCACAGGGTCTCTCTTCTCATCCTGGCATTGGCCTCCTGTGTCTCTAGTTTAGAGAGAAAATGACAGGATGAGGTGGAGGAGAGAGAAAAGGGCGGGTAGTTGAAGATGTGTTTATGTAATTGCACCGTTAGATCTTTGAGACTTGGATGAGGGCCGAGAGTGAGGATCATCTACAACCTGGACTCAGAAGTCAGAAGTGCATGGATTCAGGCTCCATCCAGACCTGCCCAAGAAGCAACTGCATTTTAACAGCTCCTGGCTGAATATGTGGGGATTAAAGGCTCAAGGAACCCTGGACTGGGTGTTAGAGCCCAGCATGCCCATGGCTCTGATTAGGACTCTTGTGTCTGACCTTACAATGGGTGCCACTTCTTGAAGCTGCTCCACAGCTGGGGTGTTTTAAACAGAGTTTCATTGCAGGGCACACAAGGGTTAATACTGACTGGCAACTTGACAGACTCTGGGATCACTTAGGAGATATGCCTTTGGGTATGGCTGTGAGGATTATCTAGATTAGGTTAGCCTCTTGGCATGCCTGTGAGGGATTTTTCTAGCTTAGGTTAGCTTCTGGGCTTGCCTACGGGAGATTTTTTTTTTAGAGGCTTACTGAGGTAGAAGACCCACTTTAACTGTGGGTGGCACTATTCTGTGAGCCTGGATCCTGGACTGAATAAAAAGGAGGAAAAGAGCTGAACACTAGCACTTAGGGCTCTCTATGACTTCCTTGCCACACACCATACCTTTCAACTTGATCCAAAATAAACCACTGCTTCTCTAAGTTGCTTTTATTGGGTATTTTGCCATAGCAAAGCAACAAATAATTAAAACAGGATGTGTTTATTGTGTATGTTGTTACATTTTTACTACTGTGCTCCTTCAATTAGATTAGAAACTTCTTGGAGATAGACACTTGGTCCAGTCACGTTCTTTCCATCACCGATAGTTAGCACTGGATAGGAAACAACTTGATTTTCTTACCCAAGTGTAGGGGCCGAGCTTCTTCTTGGAGATTCCTTTTGGCTGTAAGATTCTTTGATCCTGTGATATGCCTTTAAAAATCAGAACCGTGAAGTCGAGGAACACCTTGAATGTCACCAAACCAACTAACTTCCTCCCACTTCCCCTTGGCCCATGACCTGGCCTTTTAACCATAGATCAGACATGCCATCAGATGACTGTTTAACCTAACCGTGGACTTCTTGAGTGGCAGAGAACTTAGTGACTCCATAACCAGTGGGTTACATTTTTCAGAAGGCTCCTGTGTATGTAGAAATTTGTTGATATGTTTGTGAATCTACATGGTCAAACTGAAAAAAGAATGGGTATTAGTTTTACAACGTCTCTCTCATTACATTGAGAGTGTAAGTCAGCAGATGCCCAGGTACCCAGAGTCTTTGCCTTTTGGTGTGAATGCAGCTGCACAGCCTTCTTGCCTTGAATGCAGTTGAGTCCTGTGACTTATTTCTAAGCCGCAGAATATGTCACTTTTGTGATTACATTACATTATGTGTTAACAGTGAGGTCACTTCTGCATTACACTAACACTGTCCAGCATTCCCTGCCCTTATCTGTCTTGCTACCTCTGTTGATTTCATAGCCACAGGGAATGGAGTTTACTGACATCTGAAGAAGTTTAGAAGTTACATTCTCACAGTTGAGTTTCCAGATGAGGACCCATCTCTGACACTTTGATTATAGCTTTTCTGAGGATCCTGCTCAGCCATTCCTGGCTTCTTGACCTAAAGAAACTGTGCAAGAATAAATGTGTATTTTTTTTTCAAGCTGATAAATTTGTTACACAGCATAGAAAACTTATATACTAAACTTATAACAAATTTCTGTAAATTTAGTGACATAGTAAATAATCTCTACTATGCTGGGCTCTTACAGAGATTAGAGATTATTGATGGTTCCCAGTAGGTGCTCAAATAAGATGGTTACTTATTTCAATTGTTATTCTTTTCTTCTTGCATTTTCTAAGTGTCTTCCTAGTCAATGACATGCAAACATTGTACATTCTGTCTTCATTTCTTTGTGGCTTTATCCTTGGTCAGTCAACCTCTCCCATCTAGTTCTTACCTGTACCAGATTACTCCAGAGGCTCTTGTCCTGGTGACTAATGACAATGCCAGCTTCACCCTGTCAGTAATGTCTTTGAATCTTAGATGATTTTGCTATTACTGATGACTCATGCTTTGAAACACCATTTCTCTTTGCTGTTCTTTTGTTTACTTGTTTATTACTGTCTTTGGTTGACATCTCACCTCTATAGAACCTCTCAGTTCCATAGAGTCTGGTGTTATGTCCTTTTCTCTGTACATACTCTATGATTTTGAGATAAGGTCTCATTATATAGGCTCTCCTGGAACTCACGGTCCTCCTGCCTCAGGCTCCTGAATGCTAGGATAACAGGTGTGCACCACCACACCCAGATCTATACATAATCTTGTCTTTTATGATTTTTAAATCAGTCCTGTTAAATGGCAGCCATAGGTTGTTACCTCTCTAAATCCACTGGTCCTCTTCAGTGTGTTCTTCTGAGCTCCAGACTCATCTCTCCAAATGCCCTTTTGAGTCCTTGTTTCAACCCAAACATGGGGAATCATGCCTAGCTTCTTGTTTTCACACATTCTCCCTATCTCCTCCCACAAATCCTATGTATTTTAGCTTAATAAAACCTGGCTCAGCTGTGGCCACTTGTCTCCATCTCTTTGGTCACCACTCTAGTCCGACCTTGCACAAACAACCCTTGAACTATGACAATATCCTTTTAGCACACTGTTCTTCAGGCCACAAGCAGTCATTTAATTTTGTTCTTAAAGAATTAACAGCATATCTTTCCATTGTATTTAAAGTAAAATTCAAATTTTAAGGGTCCCAACATGTTCTAGGTGGGGGCGCTCTCACCATGTCCCTGCCCTTTCATTTCTTCCTGCCTCTTATTCACTCTAGAGATAATGGCTGCCTTAGCATGATGTAGCTTTCAGATTTATACCTAGTCCTCTATTCCTACGATGGCTTTTTTTTTTTTTGTAGATAAACTAGCTCATTGGATGTCAATATGCAAAACAATATTTTGATAATCTTTTGACATCTCATGCTCATCTTGAGAACATGTATTTAGTTTGAGTTGAAATGATGACAGTGTGAACAGCCACGAGCAACTTTGCCGTTCAGAGGCTGTGGAAATGCTTCCACAGTTGCCAATTGCCTTGATTTTAAGGTATATCTAGATTTTAAAAAAAAAGATTAAAATGGAGCAGGGGCTACTTCTGAATAGTTTGTGTCTGGATCAAAACTTTTGATGGCTCCATGCCCTGAATTAACACCATGAGGAGGAGGGCCGTGGTGATAAAATGCTGGGGAAGGCGGGTCGGTCAGTGATGGCATGAACAGTTCCCAGATCAGAGAGACATGTAACAAGGCTCTTTGCTGAGCAGGTTGTTCAACATGAGCGGTCACCATCGGTGCCTGTAATTTTCTTATCGCTAATTGGACAAATGCTTGTGTTGTCTGTCACTTCCTGCATTTGTTTTCTGCCTCACTGCACTCTTCAGCAAGGCAATGAGGTTCTGCTAGAAAGAAAGGTGTGTGTGTGTGTGTGTGTGTGTGTGTGTGTGTGTGTGTGTGTGTGTGTGTGTTGGAGGGATTGTGGATTGTGGAGGGAGAGTGAGTGGGAGGGAGGGACGGAGTGGGGCGGGGAGGGAGATAAATCTGGTCCTGAGATGACAGGATCCAGTGAGCTGTGTGGAATCCAGGAGGAAAACACAGTTCTTCAAGAGTATGCTGCATAAGAGTGCATCAGTGCGGTCCCTCAGAAGGACCCCTCCCCCTAAGCCTGTGTCTGAACTCAGAAGGACCCCTCCCACCAAGCCTGTGTCTGAACACCGACCGGAGGAAACAAAATGAGAGCTCTCAGACCAGCGCCTCCTGCTGAGACACAGATTTCCACTGTGTGTGTGGTGACATGAAACCCTTTGTGTGTGTCCTGTCAAAGACTTGAAAGGGCCCAGTCTGTTTTTGATGGTTTACTGAAGAAAACAAGCTGGTTTCGGCAGGGTTCCACCTGACCTTCAAGTTTGGGCACCTCAGTCCCTGGACCACCCAGTCAGCTCAATTCTTTTTCACATGGCATGAACGAGAGCAGCGTGCCAGTGTTGGCTGGCTTGTCAGATCTTGAAAGGAAGGATTGGACTGCCTGGCATCAGGTCTCCATGCTGCCCCCGATGCCCCTGACACAGGCAGGCTGCGAGTGGTGCCTTTTCTGATGTGATTTTACTGTTCTTTGCTCCCTTAGCTCCCAAACCATTAAGTTTCCCTTTTTATTGTTTGTATCTGAAAATTCACCTCCTTTCTGGGCATAGAGCAGAAGACAAGAAAGGGTTTTTCTTTATTGGAAGCAGTACTTGATATGAGATCGCATTAGTTAAGAGTGTGCTCTCTGTAGTCGGATGAAAGGATGACAAAACTTGGCTCCTTTACTGACTGAGCTTTTGCCTTGGGCCAGTTCTTCAAGCCTTGTAAATCTGCTCATCTGAGAAATGAGGGCCGTCACGGGAGACACCGCTCCCTTGGAGCCCAGCCTGCATGTCACCTGCTGTGTGTCCAGCGAATGGTCACCACACTGGCGTATCTAGACATCTGGCGGGGTTTTTTTCACTTTCTTCTCCAGCCTTCAGACTCCATCTCTTATAAGTCCTCTTGTCCTGCAGCTAGGTTTCTGGCCTTGGCCAGGGTATTAGTTCACAAACATTTCTGCCTCCATCTGGCTCTCCAGGCTTCTGTTTGTCTTCCTTAAGCCTCTCTTCCCCATCTAGGTCTTCACATTCACCTGTCTGTGGACACCAGCCTGTGACTAATGCAAAGACTGAAGCCACTGTTCTCTGCCCAGCCACAACTTTCCTCCAGGATGTTCCTCTCTCAGCACCATCTGCCAGTCTTTCAGTAGGGAAATTTGGCTCAGCTCAGCCCTCTTCACTCTGTCTCTCCGAGTTCAGTGACTCAAGGGTCTCCTGGACCCTCTGCTTTACTTTCTTATCTTCTGTCTTAAGGCCCCATAGTTTCTACACCATCTTCTTAATAGCTGCCTTGTTTCCATTCTCTTTTTCTTTTTTTTTCCTTTTTTTTTGGTTTTTTGAGACAGGGTTTCTCTGTGTAGCTTTGCGCCTTTCCTGGAACTCACTCTGTAGTCCAGGCTGGCCTTGAACTCACAGAGATCCGCCTGCCTCTGCCTCCCAGTGCTGGGATTAAAGGCGTGTGCCACCACCGCCCGGCTTGTTTCCATTTTCTGTTTTCCACTCCATCTTTCTCTTGGTTGCCCTTAGCTATTCTTCTTGCTGAAAGCTGCCGTGGTGGTTTGAATGCGAATGGCTTGGTGCAAAGTTGGTGGAACTGTTTGGGGGATTAGGTGGGGTCTTGGAGAAGGATTGTCACTGGCTTTGAGTTTCAAGTGATCCACGGGGTGTCCAGTGCTTTCTCTGCCTGTGGATCTGATGTCAACTCTCAACTACTGCTCCATCTCCATGCCTGCCTGCCGCTGTGCTCTCCGTCATGATGATCATGACTCACCCTGAAACTGTGAGCCCCCAAATAAATGCTTTCTTCTATGAGTTGACTTGGTCATGATTTTTTTTTTTTAATTTTTATTTTTTTATGGTAGTAGGAAAGTAACTAAGACAGCTTCTACTGCTTCCCTGTTATTTTTAGCATAAACATGAGCTCTGGAACAGCCTGCAGCGTTCTTCTTGATTTGCCCAGCCCTCTTGCTACCTGGTTTCTCTGTCTGAGCTCATACTCCAGCCACAGCAAACCCACGGCGAACAATCTTCCTGCTCAGACAGACTCTAGTTTTCACGCTCCTCCCTCTGGAATGCACTTGCTCTGTTCTCCACCTGGATTATTAATTTCAATATTCAATTCAGTTGACACTTTCGGGAAGCCTTCCCTTTATATGGATATCTACATATATGGAAAGCCTTCCCTTAGATATGAGCCAAGCTTCTCTCCCTTTGCATTCTAGACCTTTTTAAATCCAAACTCTGGTCACATTCCATGGGTGAAAGGGATTCACTGTTGTTGCTTGAATCCGGTGTCACACTTAGCAGCAAGACTGGCATATGGTAGACATGGCATGTATTTCCTGAAATGGTGAATGCAAAAAAGAAAGAAGAGGAAAAAGATGATAACAATCATCTCCATGGGAATATTTAAGGTCTTCCTGAAAGACATCTAGACATTGTTATTTGCTCAGGTAACTTATGCGATGAACTGCTCGGGCTTCATCTCTGTTGTCCTCTCATAGGGAGCAAGCCGGGATGCAGCTGCTCTTTCTGGCCAACTCCTCAGGCGCAAAGCAGCTAAGCACCCTGCCTCTTAGGTTCTGCCTTTCTGAAACAGGGGAGGTCACCTGTTTCCAGAGCTTAAGTCTCCTTGTTCTAGGACTAATAGGGAATATAGGAGAACAACCGCCAAGCTGCATTGAATGCTAGCTCTGACTTGCCCCCTCATGGGAACTGTGAAGCTTTTATGGGCCTGCTTGCATGGCCAAGGGCCTTTGCAATGGTTAATACCCCCTCCTGCACCTCATTTTCTCTTGTTAGTTTCTTGTTCTGCATGCCAAAAGAGAAAATTTGACAGAAAATGCAAGTATATTTGTAGATCTAGAGTGAGTTTTGAAAGCTTGTGGGCTTTTACCCCCTTTTAAAAAACAGACTGTGAAGACTCCTGGGTCTCTAATTTATGCTGAACACATTTCAGTTCTGAACAGCTCTGATCGACTTACTTTCCAGAGCATTTATCTTTGGCACACAAGGGGAGTTGTAACATATTCTTTACCCAGCCGGGTACATTTTCAGGATTTTGTCTTTTGTTTCCTTAAATGACAGAATTAAAAGGACAGAGAGGAAAGTAAAGGCGGCATGCAGCAGGAAGATGTGCCTTGGCTGGCTGTTCGGGCATTTGGTTATTGTAGATCAACAATTAGGCGTATGAGCTACCTTGTGCCCATTGTTCCTGTAAAAGGTCTCTTAAGTGCCAAGTGGCACGTGGGTGATTGGTAAGGGAGGGCCACAGAGTTGCCCCAGGGCATGCAGGTAAGCAGCAGGAGTTTGGCCAGAGTACTCGCTCATGTTGTCACGTCAAGGTTTGGCTGGTTAGCATGGTCTGATCTCTATTGATTTCTCTCTTTTGCTTCTATCACACTTTTGTCAGCCATTGTCCTCCTTCGTGACTAACCGGACCCCTTTTCTCTCCTCACAAACACCAGAGATTTGACCTCCTCTGAAGCCAACCTCAGGAGCCTTTAGCTCACCATCCTCGGGCACAAAAGACACAGTGATGGGACATACACTCGCTCAGACGCAGTAGACATCGTCCCCAGGTGTCAGCAGCCTGGAGCTGAATCAGAAATCTGGTCCAGTGCCCCAAGGGTCCCAGCATCTCCTGTGGAGTTGTTCACATCTTGGCTGCATGTTCAAAAGAAAATTCTTGGACTTAGGTCCCAGCCCTGGAGGTTTGTGTTTAAGGCTGAGACATGGTTGCTCTTAAAATCTCTTTGGATGACTTTAATGGACAGTTAGAGTAAAGAACCGATATTCTTTTATTTATTTTTAAAAAGCTTTTTTTTTCATTATATATACCAATCCCAGTTCCCCCTCCCTCCCCTTTCCCACCTTCCCCCCAACTTCCCCCGATTCTACCCACCATCCACTCCTCAGAGAGGGTAAGGCCTCCCTTGGGGAGTCAGCAAAGTCAGGCATACTAAGCTGAGGCAGGACCAAACCCCTTCCACCGTGTCAAGGCTGAGCAGGGTGTTCCACCCCAGGAAATGTGTTCCAAAAAGCCATTTCATGCACCTGGGATAAGTCCTGGTCCCGCTGCCAGGGGCTCCCCAAACAGATCTAGCCACATAACTGTCACCCACATTCAGAGGGCCTAGTTCAGTCCCATGCATGCTCCTCAGCTGACAGGCCGGAGTCCATGAGCTCCCAGCTTGGGTCAGCTGTCTCTGTGGTTTTTCTCATTATGATCTTAACTTCACTTGCTCCTGTGATCCCTCCTCCCTCTCTTGGACTGAAGTCTCGGAGCTCCGCCCAGTGCTGGGTTGTGGATCACTGCATCTGCTTCCATCAGTTACTAGACAGGGGAAGAGCTGATGTTCTGGGCTGTTTTGTCAGTTTGGTGTGAAACCACTGGATCCTGACAAGCTGGTTTTGCAGACATGGCCAAACTTGTCAGAAATGTCTTCTCATGGAAGCCACATTTATCATACTCTGCAGATGCCGAAGCAAAGGTCCCTTAGCCTTGGGAATTGTAGACAGGAGATAAAACTCCTCAGTGCAGAGGCTGAGGTGTGTGTGGCAAAAGGAATTGCAAAAGGCAAAAGGAATCGCGTAAGAGTCATATGAGGCAGTGGGATGGGTAGAGTCTGAAGTGGTGGAGATTAAGCCTGTTGAATCTGTCAGGAGCCCTTAAAATGAAGTGCCGGATAAGAGACTAGTATTTACAATTTGTTTAGTCTTTTCAGAAGCCTTTGGTAAAATTAGTTCACAATAAAGCAACTAAGTAGCCCTGTGTGTGTGTGTGTGTGTGTGTGTGTGTGTGTGTGTGTGTGTGTGACAGAACTACTAGGGGTCATGGACTGAGGAGGAGGTGTGACACTTTGCACTGGGAGCTACTGGGCATTTTCACTCTGGCAGGCTTTAGTCAGGGCTCCACACAATGATCCGGTAATGGACTTTGAGGCTTAAGAAAATTCCTCTCTTCTTGTTGTCTCCCAAATGCATTGCAGGACACTGTCTGAGAAAGAAGCATCTCCAGCTAAAGGGTGGTCAGCCCCCTTCTTCCTCCTGCCCTTCCGTCCCAGCTTATATCCATCTCTTCACCCTCATTTATCCATGACCAGGCAGTGTGGTCAAGTGGCCGTAACCTCCGGTAATCTACTTGAGATAATAGAATGTCCTGTGTGGTGTCATAAGGAAAATTAGCCATGGACATGCTCGGGACGGCTCTGCAGGCAGATGAGATGTGATCCTTTCTCTAACGACAAGCAGACCAGACAACTACAGCCTCCATTGCTGCCTAGACCTTCCAAGTCTCCTTCCACACTTCCAGGGCCTGCTAGCTTGGCTTGGGAACCTCCTGAGATGTTTCTTCTCCAGTTTGTTCCAATCTGAGTGCTGTGGTTTCTTTTTGGAAAACTACTTGTCACCAGCTCCCAGTGTCTGGATTCAGGTGGAAGCTGCCACTTACTGCCCCCCCCCCCTATTCCATAAGCAAACCTTGGATCCAAGGACTAGGCATGCTTCCCAGGCCTGACCAGTTAGCCTGGGCTACCCCTTTGGTTCACTGACTAGTACAGGGATGGTCACTGGGCCCAATGTGGTCCAGTGAAATCTAGTACAGGGGTTTTGTTGAAACTATGGAGAAAGGTGCTCTTGTCTACTGGGCTTGCTAAGCTGGTGACTAGAAACTGCCTTCAGGATGCAGTTTCCTGACAAAGGAAGACAGAACAGAAGAAAGCAAAGACAAGAAACAGATCCAGTAACATCTCTATCAGACATGCCGACTGGACTTTTCTGTGATGCTAGCCAAGAAAGCTTTCAGTCTGTCTTTCCCCTTAAGCTAGGCAAAGCTGTAGCTCTGTTATTGGTCATCTTTTCCTATAAGGTCCCTAGTAGGTGCCTTCTGCATACTGCAGTATCCCAACCCACTGCAGACATGCTGTCCCATCTTCTTAGGGATTGGATCTT
Source organism: Peromyscus maniculatus bairdii (assembly GCF_049852395.1). Lineage (NCBI taxonomy): Eukaryota > Metazoa > Chordata > Mammalia > Rodentia > Cricetidae > Peromyscus > Peromyscus maniculatus. The sequence continues at coordinate 92,733,912 of NC_134858.1, read as the reverse complement.
GGGTAGCGGTGTGTGGTAAGTCCATATGCAAAATGATTCTGTGCCTAGAAGCTGATGGGTGAGGGACAGAAGGGGCGAGGGTCAAGGCTTGCCTTTAAACAGCAGTTTTCTGGAGACAGTAGTTCTCTACAGTTAACTCTCCACAGTGATTTGGGGAGCTTAGGTGAAGGAGGAGATTGGGAACAGGTATCTTTTATGTGCTTTGGTATTGTGTCTTAAGCTCAATGTGTGGTACCCACCTCGAGTCTTACAAAAACCTTAACAATATTATGCCTGTCTTATAGGCCAGAAAACCATATCAGTAACTATCTATCAAATACTGCTCCAACGCTTCTATAATTTTATTTTAGCCATTACGCTTATAACTTGCAGTAGATCATAATCAATATTTTATAGATAATGAAATCAAGGCTCAGAAAAGTTATGCAAATTTATCATGTCTGCACAGATAATATGACCACAGGAGTGGTGACGTCACTGAGGACAGGGCCTTAGCCATACAGGACAATGACTGGTTGGAATACAACCTTGGCATTGGGATCAGCCAAGCTCTGAAGTGTCTTATGGTGTATTTTATGTATTTGTAATCGGACATTTGTAACACTGGTGGCTAATATTTATATTTCCAGGTACTCAGGAAGACGTAGATAGACCTAGTTTGGAAGTCAAGCTTGATGGTAAGCAGATCCTAATTTCTAGGCTTGTTACAGGGCCTGGGGGAGATAATTCAGCTAATGGGGGCCTGGGTCTGCATGCCTGGCATGGGAGGGGGATCTTCAGAGAAAGGCTATCACACATGATGCTCACTCACTCTGAGCTCCACACCTCAGACCTTGGCATACATAAGTTAGGACCTCTGCTCAGGTAAATTGCTTAATAAGATTGAACGTAATTATCAGCCCTGGGCTTTATAAAGTCAACAAAAGGGGTAATTAAGTACACAGAGTAAAATATAACTCTCATCCACTCCATATATTACAAAATAAAGATACAAAAGTCCTAAGCATAATGAGCACACCTTCAGGTCCTTCAGTTACTAGCTCACAAAATGTGGACCTGGCCAGGATCAGGGTGTTTGTTGGGTCCTATCAGAATTTTTTTTTCCTATGTTGCATTGCCTGGGATAGTCCTTGGGCATTGCCTAGTCCTGGGCATTGCCTGGGATAGTTCTTGGGCATTGCCTAGTCCTGGGCATTGCCTGGGATAGTCCTTGGGCATTGCCTAGTCCTGGGCATTGCTTGGTCCTGGGTATTGCCTGGGATAGTCCTTGGGTATTGTCTGGTCCTGGGTATTGCCTGGGATAGTCCTTGGGCATTGCCTGGTTCTGGGCAGTGCTTGGTCCTGGGTATTGCCTGGGATAGTCCTTGGGCATTGCCTGGTCCTGGGTATTTCCTGGGATAGTCCTTGGGCATTGCCTGGTCCTGGGCATTGCCTGGGCTAGTCCTTGGCCCACATTATGTCCTCTGGCAGCCTGTGTTTTATAGTGAATCATGCTAGCCCATTTCACTCAAGTTCGAGTGTCTGCTTTGTGGTGCAGTCGCTCAGAATCAGTCTCATGAACATCAGTCATGCCATCACTCCTGTTTCTATCCCACAATCATGACACTGTGGTAAGCTGAACAATAGCTCTCAGAGGTGCTCACTTCCTAGTCCCTGGAGCTTGCCAGTGCCCTCTTCCATAGCAAAGGTGTTCTGCAGATGTGAGTAGGGGTGTGAGCGAGGGAATGTGTTAGACTATCCAGGTGGATCCGTTGTCATTTAAGATTCTTAAAGAAGTAGGAACTAGGCAGATAAGAATTGGAAACAGTAATGGAAACAAGAGGTTGAGTGATCCAAGGAAGAATCACAAGCCACAGATTCTGGCATCTTCTAGAAGCAGAAAGGGACAAGAGACAGCAGATGCACTCAGAACCCCCCAGCTCTGCCCTAAGCCTGAGCTTTGGACCAGTGCAGCTGGTCTTCTGACTTCTAGTGCTATCAGGTAGTACATTGTGTGTTTAAAGCAACTGAAATTGATGCAATTATTTGCAGTATGAGTGACAAACCAAGATGTGCTACAGGTCAAGGTTCGGGTTGCCTCAAATCCTTTTCTTCCAGTGACTGACTTCCTTCTACTATGAAGTACTTTGATCATGTGCTTGCAAAGGTGTGCTGCTGAGTGCCTTTGCTATGTGGCTGGACTTCACGAATCCATGTTTTAGAAGAGGAAAGAATAATTTTTGGTTTGGGCAAAATCTCGAAGACCCTGCCCATTACTTACAAGGCCCTTTTTCTTCTTGCGTCACAGGAGTACATGCCCAGACACCACAGGTAATAGTTCAATCTGCACATTTGTTCATTCCTTGGGTTTTGTGGTGGTGGAAGAGTTTTCCTTGGTGGACAGACTCAGACATTCAATTCAGATTTCCATGTTGTTATGTGAAGGTGGTAGGTCAGCTGGCGGGTCCCAGAGAGCCTTGAGGGTGGTGAATTCACAAGGGACCTGGCCTCAGCCAGATGGGAGGGTGACTTGACTTATGTGTTATTAGTAGCAATTAAAGTCATATGAGTCTGGTGATTATACTGGATTTTACACAACCGTCATCAGGCACATGTAATGCTGGTGGCTGATATTTATAATCGCTATTTGGGAACCCCTTTTTTTTTCTCTAGCAGGCAAAGAAAAATTATCTTTGTAAGGTTGCTCTATAGCTATGACGTCATCTCAAGGGGAAAGAGCAGGATAGCAGAGAGTCCCATAGATATTTAGTTAAGGACAGCTGTTTTTCAATGAAGGCTCTTATTAATTAATTTATTTATATTCATATCTGTATAGTATCTGTATGTATGTGTGCATGTTCACATGTGTGAGTGTATGTGTGCGGAGGTCAGAGGTCAACCCGATGCCATTCTTCAGGTAGCATCTATCTTGGCTTTCGAGAAACAGCCTCTCATTAGCTTGGAGCTCACTGATAAGACTAGGACCTGCTGGCCAGTGAGCCCCAGGGGTCCTCCCGCTTGATTCCTCTCTCACAGCACTTGGGTTACAGGAATGTGAGCCTATTTTTGTTGTTGTTGTTTAAAACATGAATTTCAGGATCAAATTCAGGTCCTCATGTTTGCATGGCAAGCATTTTTATTGAATGAGTGATGGCCCCTCGGCCATCACTTCTGGTTGTTGTTGTTGTTTTTCTTCCTCCTCCTCCTCCTCCTCCTCCTCCTCCTCCTCCTCCTCCTCCTCCTCCTCCTCCTCACTCCTTTTCTTCTAAGGAAATGTTTAGTAGCGATCAGTATGTGGGATTTATGGGGGTTGGGGCTGCTCTGGCTGCTTCGGGGTTGGGAGTTGAGATCACAGGAACTGGGCCGGTTGGATTCTCTTGCTGATACTTCCCCGAGTCCCCTCAGGACTGTGCTGGGGCCACACTGCCACTCTCAGCTCTGTGGCTCCTCCCTTTGTGCTCCATGCCAACCCTTCTGCCTTGCATTCCAGAATCTGTTCTTAAACTGGGTACAATACAATTGATTAGGATTTATTTATCTCAATTACAATCACAGTTGAGTTTTGTTTCTTAGAAATTATACTCTGGTCCCCTTGATTGGAGTTTTGAGTGTTCCCAGTCCCTTCAGTCACACATCTGCAATCTTTTGGGTTATTTTCAGATGGCTTAATTCACGCATATTGATGGCTTTACTGGTGGTATCTTGCCGGGCAGATGTGCTTCTGAGTGGCTCTGGGTCCCACAGTCACTGCCACACTTTCTCCATGTGTGGTGACAATCTTACCTCTGAGCAGGAATACCTGCTGTCTTCAAAGGATGCACACACACAATACCTCCACAAAGGAGAGACTGGCAAATATGCTTTCACACTCTTCCCCCTCCCCCCATCCTGAAAGTGGAAGGTATTTTGAGAAGAGGCAGGAGACCTGGCTCATGAAGAATGCAAATCCCCATCCTCCTTTGTCAATTTAGGTGCACAGAACAAAGAAACAGTTTGAATACTGTGGTGGTTTGAATGAGAATGGCCCCCCGTAGGCTTTTATGTTTGAATGCTTGGTCCCCAGGCAGTGGAACTGTTTGAGAAGGATTAGGATGTGTGGCCTTGCTGGAGGAGGTGTGTCACTGGAGGTGGGCTTTGAGGGTTCAAAAGCCCATGCCGGGGTCAATGTCTCTCTCTCTCTTTGCCTGCTGCCTTTGGATCAGGATGTAAAGCTCTCAGCTACCGCTTTAGTGCTATGTCTGCTTTCTGACATGCTGACCATGGGCTCACCCTCTAAAACTGTAAGCAGCTCCCCAGTTAAATGCTTCCTTTTATAAGAGTTGTCTTGGTCATGGTGTCTCTTCACACCAATAGAACAGTGACTGAGACAAATACTCAGGGATGACTTCACAGGTGATGCTGTCCAGCCCAACATCTCCGTGCTCCTGGGATTATGCTAACCCAGCTCTACTTGGCTTAGTCCCCACACTTCTCCTTACACTTCAACCAACTGCCATTTGGCTTGTTAGTAGTTACTTTTTTCTTGTGATTGTGTTGAATGGACAACCACGTTGAGATAATAGTCCTCCTCCCCTGTCCTTCAGGGACTATGCATGCATTACAGTGTCTGCTCTTTTTCTCTGCTCACTTTTCTTCCTCACCTGGCTCAGACATCTGTGTGTACATACCTCTTTATCACGTGGTCAGAGTGTTATCCTGCCTCCCACAGTATCCATGTATGTTCAGAAGTCTTCAGGCCCAGCCTGCTCCCCACTGAGGGTTCCCTGCACTCTTTCTTACTCATATGTGTTATCTGCTTTCAGCACTTGAGCTTGACCTGCTGAGCTGCCCTTCAGAAGATCAACCCAGAGTGGGAGATGTATAGATGGGCTAATTGCAGAGGAGGAAGGGAAGTTTATCCCTCAGAGCAAGCTCTCTCGAGGTCAAGGCTATTGTAAATGCTTGTGAAGTGCTGTCTGGAGAGAACGAGCTTGTAATTGCCCCATTTCCACATGTCCAGTGGGCGTCAGAGGGAGGAGCTGTCATTGTGGCAGTGTGATAACTAGAGGTCATTTTCATCCAGTGCCAAATGGAGTTGTGAGTCTTTTCTCTTTTTAATGTGGATAGGTCACTGTTTTTATGGCTGCACTTGTTTCATCATTCTTATAACTCACTTGGCTTGTTGGCACAGCTGGGTGTTGCAGACTGAAAATTATTAGGAGTATTTTCCCTTCAAGTGGATTGTCTTGTAGACTTTATTCCAGGCTATCTGTCATCAGTACTCAGTATAACCTGATTTGTGGTAGGCAAGGGAATGGGCTGGATTTGCTTGTCACTTCTTAGCCTGTTTCTCAAGATGTGAGCAATTCATGAGCTACCCAGTGGGCATGTGGTATGCTAGTGCCCCACCACTTTCATGGAGAAAAGACTCAACAACGTTTCTTCATGGCTCAAACAACAAATTATAATAATTTAGTCTGATTTGGTCCCATGACATCTGTAGTCTAAGATCTATTGCAGGGCAACCACATCTGATACAATGATGGAGTGTGGGCTACAGACGAGCAACTCTAGAGAGCTTGTTGCTTTTCCTCATTAATATCTTTCCTGAACTTAAAAGGCTTAACTCATTATTATAAGTCTTTGGTAATGAATGAATAAGTCAGGGAGTTCAGGCTATCTGGGTAGAAGGTGAATCCAAAAATTTCACAGTGTTTTCTCAGTCTCTATATCCAAATGGGTTAGTGATGCTGTGGAGATTTAGATATACTAGCATAGAAGCCAATGGTAAATGGGTTCCTTATTTACTATTTGGCCATATTTGTAAGTTTCTTCTAATTCTATCATAATATTTAGATGTAGCTTTCATGTATGCCCATTAATAAACCATGTATTTCTTTCTCTCAGAAGAGAAAAAGAATTGTCTTAGAAAATTGCCACTTCCAGAGATGGGAGTTGTAGGCAATTTGCTTTTGTAGAGATAGAGCCAAGCTGTTCAGGAACTGAACACATTGCTGTGACATGTAACATGAGGAACAAAGTTGGAATGATGAGTTATAAAGATGGCTTCTGCTGGCAATCACTGTCATGGAGGAAAAAAAATCTTTTTTCTAAAACCAAACTCCCTACCATGCCATCCATTTAGAGCACTTGGAAATGAAAGCACAAAATATTCACTGTGCATGGTCTACTGTTATGGAATATTATTTTAAGATGTGTTATATTTATTTATGCTGTAGAACATTTGTTTTAATGATGCAAAGATGTGTTACATTCTTCTATGCTGCATTTGTTTGACTCTGTGAAGCTATGTTACTTTGCCTGTCTAAAACACCTGATTGGTATAATAAAGAACTGAATGGCCAATTAGCAAGGCAGGAGAAAGGATAGGCAAGAATGGCAGGCAGAGAGAATAAATAGGAGAAGAAATCTGGGAAAAAAGAGATCTAAGAGTGAGAGGAGGAGGAAGACTTCAGGGTCCAGCTACACAGCTACATAGCAAGCCTTGGAGTAAGAAGTAAAGAAAGGTATACAGAAATAGAGAAATATAAAAGCTCAGAGGCAAAGTGTAGATGGGATAGTTTAAGTTAAGAGAAGCTGGCTAGAAACAAGCCAAGCTAAGGCTGGACATTTATAATTAAGAATAAGCATGATTTAGAATGATTTATCATGATTAAGAACGTGCATGATTTATTTGGGAGTTAAGTAGTGGGCCCCCCAAAAGAGCCAAAAAGTAAAGAGTAAGAGTTAAAAGAGTTTTTTTTGGTTGTTGTTTTTTTTTAAACTGAAAAACAAAAACTATACTCTACAAGGCATGGTAAACAACCAAAACAATAAGGAGTGCAGTTTTTATTTAACATTATGTAACATTAGTGTTAGATCAAGATCACACATAAAAGGTTACCTGAAATGCCAATGGTTGCCAGGAAAAGGAAATCCCAGGTCTACAAATGGAGTGTGTGTGGGGCGTGGGAGGAGGGGACTCAAAGTTCTACCTTTAGATGAGGAAGAATACTGGGCAATTGACAGCTGCTGGGAACTTTCTTTAAAAATGTATGTATCCCTTGATAGGCTGATCACAGTTCATTGGAAGACCACATATCCAAGAATATATGGGCAGTACAAACTGGACTTGATGGACATTAAAACAAGAAAATAATACAAAATCAGGTGGTGAGGGGGAAGGATCTGGGAGAAATTGGAGGAGGGGTGAATAAAATTGAAGCACATTTGTATGAACTCTTTGAGAGAGAGAGAGAGACAGAGAGAGAGAGAGAGAGAGAGAGAGAGAGAGAGAGAGAGAGAGAGAGAGAGAGAGAGAGAATGAATTCCAGGTCTAGATAGCTGACTCTGTTGGAGGATGGAAAAGGGGAACCCAGTGATACTAGCTCAGTAGGACTCAGTCTAGTCCAGCCAACCTCCACACAGATGTCTTCTCCAAAGAAACCCTCACTGTTCATGTGGCTGAGCTTTTAAAATGTATATAAAGCAATAGCAGACCAATATTCTTTACTATGTGCCTCGAGTTTATTTTCACAAAGCGCAGAGTGATTCCTTTAGAAGCTGGGTTTGCCATTTGCTGATAGCTCCCATGACTGGCTGCCACTGGTTCTCATTTCACTGAGCATGAAACCAGTCTTTATAACAGCCTACAGAAACTGCCCTCCCTTGACCCCTCCCACTCTGGCCTTGTATTCTGCTGTGGATATCGCTCTATATGCTGTGATTGTGTTGCTCTGATTGGCTGATAAATAAAATGCTGATTGGCCAGTACCTAGGTAGAAAGTATAGTATAGGTGGAATAAAAAGAGATAATTCTGGCAAGAGGAAGGCTGAGTCAGGAGTCACCAGCCAGACACAGAGGAAGCAAAATGTGAAGGCAGAACTGAGAAAAAGTACCAAGCCATGTGGCTAAACATACATAAGAATTATGGGTTAATTTAAGTGTAGGAGCTAGTCAATAGTTAGCCTGAGCTAATGGCCAAACAGTTTTAATTAATATAAGCCTGTGTGTGTTTATTTAGGTCCAAGCGGCTGTGGGATCAGCAGGTGAGAGATTTGTCCTGACCCCGGCCAGGCATGATGCAAGAAAACTTCAGCTACAGTATTCTACAGTTCTCCTTGCTTATCTTGTTTTCCTGATGTTCTTGAAGGTTACAGACAAACCTGGCCACCTCTCCTTACAGATGTATCTGACTCAACTCATCATCAACTCATCATCTTTGCAAGTCTCAAATGCCACCTTCTCATGGAGGCCATACCCTCTATGTAACGTCTAACTTCCAAGTCACCGCCAAGTCTGTATTCTCAACCTGCTTTTCTCTGCTCTCACACCCTGTGGGGCCATGTGGCTTGGTAATATACCATATAGGTACATTTGCCTCTTGCCTTAATGAATGCATGGCTTCCATGTGTAAGGACAGTACCAGGCATAGTACAGGATCTCATTAGGTATTCACCAAATAGAGAACAGGGAGTGTATTGGTGACCATTTTGGTTCTCTCTGCTAAAGCAATGTGAGGGTAGACATGCTTATTTTTCTAGCTAAGACTTTCCCCATTATCCTAACAGGATTCTGTCCTTATGACCCTAACACTACTCTTCCCTAGTCTGCTCCATCAGGTATAGAACAAGCATTTTCAGAATGTAAAGTCTTTGCTGTGGCAAGGGTGTCACAAACAAGAAGGAAGCTTTCAGTTTCATCCGATCTCTCACATCAGCTAAGAGCTGTTTTGTATCTGTATACATTGATGATACTGTTAGTCTTAGCTGATTTCCTGTTGCTTTGGTAAAAAACAAAACAAAACAAAACAAAACAAAACAAAAACAAAGCAAAAAACCAAATCAAAACAAAACAAAACAAAACAAAAATCCCTGACAAAAGCAGCTTCAGAGAGAAAGGGGTTATTTTGTCTTCAGTCTTGCTAAGGTCCTTGAGAAATCCCACAAAAGACTACCAGTCACATATGCAATCAACAAGAACATTTAATTTCTTGAGAATAAAAATTCTTGCATGATGGAGTCAAACCATCTGACAAAGTGGCAAAATGGTGACCCTGAGAGAAGTTCACAGGCTCCTTTTAAGCAGGATTAGGGGAATTCCATCTGTGGTTAAGTGTACTTTGAAGGGATTGGGTACAGACCCTTACTGGTATATTTTATGATTGGCTCATGACATCTGGTCAGCAACTGTGGTTGCAGTGTCAGGGGTCTGTTTGACTGAAAACAGCAAGAACAGGTCCTGCTTGTGGCCAGATAGGACCCTCATTGGACGTACTTCCTGAGTGTCTGATTGAAGCCAGACATGAGTCAACATAGGATGGTGGGGTAATATGGGGCAGAGATCTTAGCAAACTGGCCCCTGGAAAAAAGCAAGCAAGCAAGCAAGCAAGCAAACAAACAACAACAACAACAACAAAAGCTGGCCCTGTTAGGGTCAGTCCTGTTATAAGGGGGGATGGCCACTTCAGTTTTCAAGGGTAAAATCCACCATGTTGAGACATTCTGTAGGACAGTCCTGTTGCATCTGCTGTCAGGGAGCAGAGAATGAGGATGTTTGTGTTCAGTTTGCTTTCTCCTACTTTATAGAGTCTGGGATTCCAACCCAGGCAATGGTGCCAACCAGGAAATGGTGCCCCAAATAGCAGGGGAGGGTCTTCCCAACTCAATTAGCTTAATCAAGATACTCCTCCATGGGCCCATCCAGATACTGTCTCCAAGATGATTCTAGACTTAGTCAAGTTGGCAGTTGAACTTAACCAGAACACCGAACCACTGAAAAGTCCAATATTAACTAGCAAACATGTATAATCAGAAAGGGGTTTCACCTTGAAAACTGTGCCCTAGAGTCCATTCTTCTCCTCCTCCCCCTCCTCTTCCTCTTCCTTCTCCCCAACCTCCCCTCCTCTCCCCTTCCCATCTTCTTCTGGATTTATGGATAGGATCTTGCTGTGTGGCTTAAGTTGACCTTAAACTCATGATCTTTCTGCCGCCATCTCTCAGAGCTGGGTTTAGTGATGCATGGTACCATTCCTGGTGATTTCATTCTTTTTAATTAAACTGGCTTAAGAAATACTTTGACAAAGCTATAGCTTGACCCATTCTTGCTGCTAGGTACATAGCTTTGACTGACATTCTTGTGGCTTAGGAGTCTACTTAATTGTGGATGAAATTTGTGGATTTTTGTACTAGAAATATATATTTTTTTTTACTTGTCCTAGAAGCATTCAAGGGTCCACTCTCTGTTTTGAAAATTTCAATTTCATGCCCACCTCTAGCAAGCCTCCTCCAGGGTGAGTCCTGCAGAAGTGAGGGGTGAACTGCTAAGAGAATTTCAGTCTGTTCCTGTGGATTTTTCTGTGACTGTGTCAGCTCTGCAGATCCACTTGCCCAGCCTCTAGCATCAGGACATCCACTCTTATGGAGTCCCCTTTGCAACCTCTATCGATGCTGTGTTGGATTTTTGGTACTTTCAGCTTTTATGTCCTAGAAAATTATAGTTGAGTGAATCATAGAGGTTTATGAATTCTGATGATATAATACTAACAACTAAAATGGATATTTGTTAAGTATAAACAAACATTGGCACCCAAATAAGATGAAATATATTAGAACCAGCTTTGCCCTGTATTAACTGGAGGGGTAGCTGGTGCAAATCACAAATCCACTTTTTCATATGTGGACATACTTAAAAAATACAAGAATTTCTGTGAAAATCTCTGTCAATACATTTTAAATGGGTAATGTGGTTAAAGTGGTAAAGATGTTGTGGCTGCTTTAGCCCTGAAACTTCCAGATTGCCCGTAGACAAGAAAATCTCAAGCCTGATGAACATTGCTCTGTCCCCTGGCCATTGAGAAGTGTCCTCCAGGAACACAGACCCTCAGGTCCTACCCAGACTTCCTGCCTGGTTTTAATAAGATCCTTAGTTTATCTAAGTACATACTAAAATTAAAGAAGCCCTCCCACACACCCCTTTGGAATAAGAAGGGCACGAGGAGGCCTAGCTTGTTTACTACAGAAAAAGCAACAACTGGACTTTGAAGGAAGGGAATAAACACTTAGAATGGGCAAATCCTGTCAGACCAATAGTCATCTCTCCACTTTCACATGGTGTGAACTGTGGGGTGAGGGTGGGGACAGTTCCCACTGAAGATTTGAGTGGCGACTGAAGGCACTTAGAAAACATACATCCAAGGTGTACCGAGCCAGAGTTGAGCCAAATTCAGATGCATTTTTCAGCTTTTGATCTGGTATTAATGAAAGGAGACAATTTGAAGTGGTATGTTGGATGACATTGTTGCTCAATCATGGGTCCTCAAAGGGAGCGGATATTTTTCTTTCTTCTTTTGTCCAGGCGGCAGCTGTGGCTCCCTAAAATGATATCCCAAATGTGTTGCATGCCAAGGATTTAGAAGTTGATGATTCACAGGTTTTGTGAATTGGAGCTTTTGGTTCTGGAGTTAGCAGCTGAAGTTTGGAATTAGAATGAAAACTTCGGTAGCAACCTCATCAACCTGTGGTGGCTTTTTACTTGGATGCTCCCCATAGCCCCAGGTCACATGACCACACATCTACCATGTGACTTGCTTGGGCTCTTCTCCTCTCCTGAACTATCCTCTCTGATTTTGAAATCTTTGACATGCTAACTCCCAATTACTCTAGGAAGCCTCTGATGCTTTTTCTGCAAACAGTTGATGCCTCTCCATTCTCGAGGCTCCTATCAGCTCCCAGTTGTTGTTTTATGTAAGTCTCTATTGTTCTATTTACCAATAAAGACTTGGGAGTCATATGTTGGGGTGAAAACCTGCTAGCTCAGAGAGACCAAGAAGCAACCAGCTAACCTTTCTTTTTGGCCAAGACCCAACAAGAGAGTTTCTCTCCAGCTGTGTCCCAAACAAACAAAATCCCTCAAAGCTCCAAACCCCTCCCTACTCCTTCCTGTACAGCTGTCTATCTGTCTTTCTGGCCCCTCTGTACTCTCTATAATTAATTCCTGTCAACCTGTTGCTGACTCTGCCCCCTGGCTCCAAGGTTGATTTTATTAACACAGTCTTGGGTTTTCACAGTTCAATCAAATATCCCACAACACCTGGTTCTCAATGTTGTTTGCACAGTAGAATAACCTGGGGAGCTTTGAAAAATATTCCTGGATTTGGGCCACAGTCTGGCTTGATTCTGAAGCTCCAGGGGGTGGAAATCAGGCATTAATAGTTTTAAAAGCTCTCCTGGTTGGTCCAATGTGCAGGCCTAATGGTGAGCCAGGACCATGATGCTTTCTTGTTATGGCTCCACGTAAGCCTAACATTTCTATGGACTGCAGAAAGAATGCCATTTTCACTTTATTGCTCTACCCAGATCAGAACCCTCTAGAAGTCCGCAACAATTTTCGTCTCTCTGTTCCCTTATAGCAATTAGCAGTTAGCTCAGTGAGCCCATACTTTCTCTTTTCAACCCTGGTGGAAGCCTTGTGTGACCCTGGTCAGGGGGTGTGTGACTACTGACACTTTGGTGCTGTCCCTGCTTTCCATTGGTGAACTCAGCATCAGGGGGTGGGGAAATCAGGTCTGTATATGCTGAGATGGGGAGATACAATCTTTATCATTAAACAAAGGATGTGCTTTTACTGCAAGAAGTGTATCATGGGATGCATGGCTACAGAGCCCTTTTTGTACATCCAGGAGCTTTGTATTGTGACTACTGCATAACAAGCCAGCCTCAATGCCAGTGACTATTAAAACAATAGTCCATAGTTACTTTTCTACAGTTTCTGTGGATCAGGAATCAGGGAACAGCTTCACTGGGTGGCTCTGGCTCAAGGGCTTTCATAGGTTGTAGTCAAATGTCACCTGGGACTGTTATTATTTAAAGGAGGATCCCTTCCAAGCTGGCTCACTCGTATGGTGAAGAGCTGTGCTGGACATTGGAAGCAGCCACATTTCCATGACACATAAATTTTTCTACATGACTATCGTTGTGTGGCAGCTGATTTTCCATAGTGTTAAGACCTAAGACCACCTGGCAGAGGCTGAAATGCTTTTTGATTATGAATTATTATCTCCACAATCTCCTGTTGGCTATGTAGGTTAATTTAGGAAGATACAACACAAGAACTTTGTAGCAGTACTTTCTCTTTGGGACTACTAGCCTGCAAATAATGACATGGAGACTTATTATTAATTATAAAAGTTTGGCCTTAGCTTAGGCTTGTTCCTAACTAGCTGTTATAATTCCAATTAACCCATTCTTCCACAAGGCTCATTACCTCATCTCCATACTGCCCATCTTGCTTCCTCTGTGTCTAGCTGAGGACTCTGCCTTTCTTCTTCCCAGAGTTCTCTGTCTGTCCAGAAGTCCCTCCTATACTCTCCTACCTAGCTATTGGTTGCTCAGCTCTTTATTACACCAAATCATAGCAATACATCTTCACACAGTGTACAAATATCCCACAACAGAACTTAATTTTTGTTTTTGATGGGAGTTGTCCACCAAATACTTGTGTTTGAGACTTTAAAAGATGGGCATGTAATATGAGCTAGCTGACCCAATAACTGCCCAGAACTGAGCAGGAGGCACAAGATGAGCAGTCACAGAATTCTTAGGATTTTACTAGTGCAATTAGGAGAAAGCAACCCTTAGGGTATAGGAATTATAGGCCATAAGGCTGACCAAAGCCCAGGAGTGCTGATGGGCATCCTTGCCATGCCTGGGGCCTACTGAGGTCCAAGCTAAAGGGGAGAAGAGAAGGTAGAGAAGCCAGCATCATAAAGCCCTGGTTTGGGTCCTTACCTGCACCAGAGCTAGCTCACTGATCTCTAGGTTACACAAGGGAGAATTTCCTTTCTGCCGCTAGATTTATGAAGGTTTCTACTACTTAGTACACCAACTAAGGTTTGACTAATCCAGGCCCTCGGGTCTTCTAGTTTACCCTTTGGCACTGGCCTCTACTCTGTGCATGGCCATTTACCCTCCATCTGGTCTGAGTGCCATAAACCTCATATTGCTGGGTTGTGTCTGTCCAATGCTCCATCCAATGCTAGTGTATGAAATGGTCTTGGTGTATACAATGTATTTTTTTTTCCAGCAGCTTGGCATAGCAGGAAAATACCCATGGAGCTATATTATTCTGGGTTCAAACTTTGCTTCTTCCATTAGTCACCCATGCAATCTTAGACCTTGTCTCCTTGGACCCTGCACATAGGCGAGGATCTTAAGATGATGTTTCCAGGGTCTGAAGGATGGAATGAGATAGCATGTGTAGAAAAGCAAGGCCAATGCAAAGGCTCATCCATATCTGCTTCCTTTCCCTCCTGCTGTCATTTTCCCTTTCTTTACTCAGGAGACAGTGCCAGGTACAAGGGAGCCAAAATTTAATTCAGTTTAATTCTGCTTAATCGGCATGTTTTCACGCTTGCCATCTGCTAGATGTGGATGGAAAACGTGCTTTCAAGAAGGGCTATTTGGCGGTTTCTACTAACTGGGAGTTCTCTTAGACCAGGCATGGGCTAGGTGAGTGTCCAGTATGGTTTTGTATTGCTTTGGGCCTCATTAGGAGGTGGGAGACACTTGAGTCTGATCTTGGTGTTAAGACCATGCTGAGCCACTCCCCACCCACTGTTCAGTGGGGAGAGGAGTGGAGGTGGATTCCGATATGCAGAGAAGCTGACCACTATAGTATGGTAGTTAGCTGCTCCATGCTTCTTTACCTTAGGCTGGGGGAGATCTCCTCTCTTCCCTACTCATTGCTAAATTTAAGAAGTCAGTGTGATGAAGCAGGAGATCATGTTTCCAAGTCAATGCACTTTCTGGCCTCTACCATTGCTCCTTCTCCCCAGTCATATTTATCCCATTAATGACTCTCACATTGGCAGTGCCGAACCGTGATTATCAGTAGTCTATTAAAAGGGTTTAATAATTGTTTGTTGAACACAGTGAATGACAGGCTGATGGAAAATATTTACAAAGCATATGGAACCTTCTATGTTAAATAGCTAAGCTTCTTATACCCTCAAACAACACCCCCATATTCAGTCTAACAACTGCTCTCACACGAATAATGGATGCACTTGAATACTTCTTTGCTGGTCTCAGGTATTTTAAGGGTTTGCTTCAGGACCATCTTCATGAACATCAGCTCTCCTTGAACTACACTGCAGACAGAGAAGGGTGACGCACTGCAGACAGAGAAGGGTGATGCACTGTAGACAGAGAAGGGTGATTCACTGCAGACAGAGAAGGGTGACACACTGCAGACAAAGAAGGGTGACACACTGCAGACGAGAAGGGTGATTCACTGCAGACAGAGAAGGGTGACACACTGCAGACAGAGAAAGGTGATTCACTGCAGACAGAGAAGGGTGATTCACTGCAGACAGAGAAGGGTGACACACTGCAGACAGAGAAGTGTGATTCACTGCAGACAGAGAAGGGTGATTCACTGCAGACAGAGAAGGGTGATGCACTGGAGACAGAGAAGGGTGATTCACTGCAGACAGAGAAGGGTGACACACTGCAGACGAGAAGGGTGACTCACTGCAGACAGAGAAGGGTGATGCACTGCAGACAGAGAAGGGTGATTCACTGCAGACAGAGAAGGGTGATTCACTGCAGACAGAGAAGGGTGATGCACTGCAGATAGAGAAGGGTGATTCACTGCAGACAGAGAAGGGTGATTCACTGCAGACAGAGAAGGGTGATGCACTGCAGATAGAGAAGGGTGACACACTGCAGACAGAGAAGGGTGACTCACTGCAGACAGAGAAGGGTGACTCACTGCAGACAGAGAAGGGTGACTCACTGCAGACAGAGAAGGGTGACTCACTGCAGACAGAGAAGGGTGACTCACTGCAGACAGAGAAGGATGGGTGATTCACTGCAGATGAGAAGTGTGATTCACTGCAGACAGAGAAGGGTGACTCACTGCAGACAGAGAAGGGTGACTCACTGCAGACAGAGAAGGGTGACTCACTGCAGACAGAGAAGGGTGACTCACTGCAGACAGAGAAGGGTGGGTGATTCACTGCAGATGAGAAGTGTGATTCACTGCAGACAGAGAAGGGTGACTCACTGCAGACAGAGAAGGGTGACTCACTGCAGACAGAGAAGGGTGATTCACTGCAGATGAGAAGTGTGATTCACTGCAGACAGAGAAGTGTGATTCACTGCAGACGAGAAGGGTGATTCACTGCAGACAGGGAAGGGTGATTTACTGCAGACAGAGAAGGGTGACACACTGCAGACAGAGAAGAGTGATTCACTGCAGACAGAGAAGGGTGGGTGATTCACTGCAGATGAGAAGTGTGATTCACTGCAGACAGAGAAGGGTGATTCACTGCAGACAGAGAAGGGTGATGCACTGCAGATGAGAAGTGTGATTCACTGCAGACAGAGAAGGGTGACACACTGCAGACAGAGAAGGGTGATGCACTGCAGACAGAGAAGGGTGATGCACTGCAGATGAGAAGGGTGATTCACTGCAGACAGAGAAGGGTGATTCACTGCAGATGAGAAGTGTGATTCACTGCAGATGAGAAGGGTGATTCACTGCAGACAGAGAAAGGTGAGGCCACTGACCAGGTCAACACTAAGAAATACCTCAAGTGCCCCCTTTGAAAACATCTCATCCCATCAGATGTCCATGTGCTTCATTTACTCTTGTGGATATTCTTCTCACTGCCGATGTCCTTCTGAATCTAGTCTGAAGGGTGGAAGGAGATATAGCAATATTGTACAATTATGAAGTTCTTTAAGTAGGTAGTGTCTGGAGGGCAGGCCGTCACTAGGGCACTAGACTCTCTAGTGGGTGTGGACATTACTATCACTAGGTAAAATGTTTTCCCTCCATAAACTTCAGCTCTATTCCTGAGGCCTTCAATGGATTGAATCAGGGCCACCCAGATATTCTGGAACAACTTGTTTAATTAAAGTCAGCTATTTATGAATATCAACCATCTATGAAGTATACCTTCTTAGCAACAGCTAGATTAGTAGTTGATTGAATAGTGAGGACCACAACAGCCAATTTTACACACAAAAATGGCCATGAACATCCATTCTTGCCATTCATGCCTCCTTAAATCATTTAGTCCCAACATAAAGACAATAACAAAGTCCCAGTTCCTTCTGGTGTTACAGTTGTCTTGTGTACAACAGAAACCCTTTCCTCAGAAGAGGATCAAAGTCCTTGGAGCAGCTTTCTTCTTTTTCTTTGACTTCTTGTAACTTAGTACTGTGACATAAAGTTAGTTACCATTAATCTGTCTTATATTGAATGATAGATAATATCATAGGAGAAAAGAAAACAAAAGTATTAGAATAACATGTCAATGACATTTCAACATATAACAAAATAAGACAGAAAGAACCATGGCTACTGAGTCCTAACTTCTGTAGCTCAACATGTTGTAGCTGGTATTTAGGTCTACCTTCCTCTAACTGCTCCACATTTCTTTTGTCTCAGTAAGAACCTTGGCTGGCTATGGTTCTTAGATCCCCAGAGCAACTTATTGTCTCATCCTGATGAGTTTGGGCCATGAATAGATTTTCCTAATCGAGCTATTGTAGTTTGCCACTGACTAGACTCACAAGGTATGGTTTGCATCATATATGGTCTCTGGAACTGTCAATGTTCTGGACTTTCTCCTCTTTAGGTCTACTATACAGTATTAGTTCAAGTCCTCAGAAGACACTTCAGACCACAGTCTATAGAGCAACACCCTTCTTTGTCTATACTTACAGTTTTTGAGGACTGGAGTGGCCAGGCAGGACATTGTGGTCCCTGGGTGGAAGCATCTTTTCTTAGACTGGTAGACCAAGAGAACATAGGATTATGAGGGCATTTATTTTTTCTCAAGGGAGAAGCACTGTGTCAGGGAAGTCAAATTGTAGATGGAGGTTTCTGTTGCACCCAATCCTACAGCCGTTCAGTCCCAAATAAATACACAGATGCTATGGGATGTCTTTCTGTACACTATGAATATGTGTTGCTCTGATTGGTTGATAAATAAAGCTGTTTTGGCCTATGGCAAGAAAGCTTACAGCCAGGTGGGAAATCCAAGGAGAGATACAGGGAGAAAAAGGGTGAAGTCAGGAGAGACACCAGGTGCTGCCTAAGGAGCAGCAAGATACCTGCAGACTGGTAACATCATGGCCAATGGCAACATATAGATTAATAGGAATGGGTTATTTTAAGATGAAAGAGCTAGCTAGCAAGTAGACATAGGCCATACAATTGGCAATTAATATGAGCCTCTGTGTGTTTACTTGGGATGGAGCGGGGGCGGGACATGGGAAAACTTCTGACTACACACAGAGGCTTGTATTAATTATAAACTATATCGCATATTACAACTAACTAGCTCTTACACTTAAATTAATGCATAATTCTTGTCTATGTTTAGCCATGTGGCTTGGTACCTTTTCTCAGTCCAGCATTCTCATCTCTGCATCTTGCCCCGCCTATGTTTCCTGCCTGGCTACTGGCCAATCAACAGGTTTTTTTTTTTTTTTTTTTTAAAATAGGGTTTTTCTGTGTAGCTTTGGAGTCTTTCCTAGAACTCATTCTGGCTTCCTCAAATTCACAGAGATCCACCTGCCTTTATCTCCTGAGTGCTGGGATTAAAGGTGTGCACCACCACTGCCCGGCCCAATCATCATTTTATTAAACCAATATGAGTGACAAATTTTTACAGTTACAAGAACATTATCCCACAGCATCAAATTAATACCCAAATATGTATTCCAGTACAAGCAAAGGGCTATCTCTTCCACAATGGGAGTGGCCCAGGAGAATCAATCTGTCACCAGGTGGCTGCCTGATTGCCTGGGTAAATAGAGCTATGCTGGGGATTCAGTGTTGGTCTCTGCCAGTGGCAGACTGGCACTCAGCAGTGGTTGTGGGCAGGTTGGCTTTGGGGAATGAAAGTTCATGTTGCTGAGCTCACACATACCTCCATCCCTGCCACAGTGGACACTGTTTATGAGGCCATTGGGTAGACCAGTGGCTAGACAAAGAGACACACGGGTACCCCACATAATGGGTCGTTTTCTTCACTTTTCACTTACTTATTAAAATCTACCATTCTGAGATCATTATTAATTTGTGAGCATGGACATGAAACATAATAAATGCCATCACATTCCTTGCACACTCAGAGATGTCTCTGTACATTCCTCTTTGCAAGGCTTCTTGCCTCCAATTTCCCAATCATGCTGTTTCTAACTTCAAGCCATCTGGCCAAGCTGTAGCCCATGGCAGTAGAGATCTTTATCTTTGGCTCTTTTCTTGTCCAAACAAAGGCAACAACAAAGTGTCCTGCTCACTGTGAGGATTGACTGGCATCTCTGTCCCTCAGAGATGCTAGGGAAGAGGACCACAGCACTGCAGTTGTCTACCTTTGAATTCTGCATATCATGCAAAACCATCTGTAAACCAAGCCTGTCTCAGGCAGCTGTTTATATGGTATTCCTTGTGGGGCTATGGGTACAGGATGAGGAAGAGAAAGTAAATAGTGGAAGGGGAACCATACACATTTGGATATATCTTCACACAAATTAAAATGTACCTTTAATGCCTGCCTGGTCATTTTATATATCACTTCCCTTAGCTTCATGCCTTGGTGGGCTATAAAGCATTCTGTTCATGATGGCAGCTCAGGTCACATGCCCCCGTGGTGGTCCATGAGTATGTGTCAGTCTCTCCTAAGGTCCAGAAACAGACCAGATTATTTTTCAACCATAGGTAGTTATCTACAAAGGACCATAGAACTTTGCTCTGAAATCCTAAGGCTCTGAATGGCAATTCATCTATAGGGACTTTCCAGAGCCAATATTATCAGATCTGCTGGATCATGGGGCCCAAGTGCCAGAGAAGTTTGCATTGTATCTTGGATCAATTACAGAGCCTTCTCTTGTTCAGAGTTCCTCTCAAACTCACAGCTCTTCAGATCATTTGTATACGACTTTCCTAGAGCCCTTGTAACATTACCACACACGGATTGCTTAAAAACTTAGACATTTTTTTCTTGTACAGGTCCAGAGGCCAGGAGTTTGCACTCAAGGTCTTACATTCTCCATCTTTATGCTTTGAAGGAAAAATGCCCCCTCCCTGTCTGCTAGCTGCTAGTCTGCAGCAACCCTTGGCTTTCATTGGCTTGTAGCTGGCATCACTCCATTGTCTGCTTCCACTGTCACATGCTATCAGCCCTGCATGTCCCTATTTCCATATCAAGACAGGAGTTGTTAGAATTGGGAATTGCTCTAATCGCCTATGATCCCATCTTAACTTGATTACAGCTGCAAAGATCCTATTATTAAGTAAAGCCACATTCGTGGGTGCCACGTCTTTTGAGGGGTATATAATTCAACCTTGGTAAATGATCTGGTTCAGCAGGTAAAGAATCTGCTCCCTCTGCAGTCCACAGCCAGCGTCTATTATGCCCTTTGTAGTCTCAGAAGGGGTCATATAGAATAGCTCTCCTTCATCTTCAAGAGGATAGCTCGATATGCTTACACCACCAGACTGGGCAATTTCTCTGAGGTTCAAAGTTCTGGCATTTTTGTCAGGTTTATTTCCAAGCTCCTGACAGGCAAATGTCTTACCATTATGTTCAGAATAATAGCTACCCCTTGCTCACTAGGTCCAAATGTCATCAATGTATATAGACCAGTGTGATGCCTTGGGGGAAGGGAAAGGCGATCAGGGTCCTCAAGGACTAAATTACGACCAGATTAAAAGAGCTGACATGCCACTGACGGAGGACAGTGAAGTGGCATTGCTGGCCTTGTCACCTGAAAGCCAACCACTTCTGGTGGTTTCTACGAGTTATCAAGAGCAAAGCATTTGTCAGATCAATAGGTACTGGGGAAGTGGTAATATGCTCGGGCTTGCTGTCACAGCTGGGGAGAGGGAGAGCAGGTGTGTGAGACCACAGATATGGAGACAGCAGAAATCAACATTGCTCTGTGTCCAACTCTCTATTCCATGCAAATGTCAGATCTTGGATTCCTAGTAAGGGATCCTCCAGGGGATGTTTCACAGGGCAGTCTGTCCAATTATGCACTCCAGCTTGCCTCAGCTCTCCATTTTGTTCCCCTTTCTTTCTTGTCTGTAGTTCTTCCACGGCACCCCAACCACTGTGGTTTCTTTCGGAGACAGTCACGCTTTCCCTCAGACAGTCTATAGTCTCATTGCATAGAGAACATATCAGAATCTCTTTACAGGAGTTAGAGAAATACAAGAGTCAAATGGTACCTGAAAAACTTCTCCATGAACCCAGGATGCACATCTCATTCCTCAAAACCCACATCTCCAACCAGAACTTTTACCTAAATTTTCATTATTATTATCATTATCATTTCTACTGCAAAGCAGAGGATCAAACCCACAGCCTTACAAGTGCTGGATGAGTGCCGTGCCACTAAGCTATACCCTAGCCCCCTACTCTAACTTTGAATCCACTTAAACAGCACCTCCATATCTCTAGAGGTGCTGGATGGAAGCCCCAGTTTCCTCTTGTTCAGAACCAGGTTGACTGGCTTTTCTGTGAACCCCTTCTTCCTCTCAGTTTCCTCCCAAAGGACAGACTCACCAGTCATTATGTAAGCCTTAGACTGGGGGTCATTTTGGTGTCCTGTATGCCCCTTCCTTCCACATTCCTTCAGTTACAGCTGCGTGTGTTTCACCTCTGAACCTTATCTAAAACCCTGCCTTCCTCTCCATCCTCCTGACACTGTATTGGCTGCGTCATCATCTGTGACGGCTTGAATGAGAACTGTCACTCATAAGCTCAGGTGTCTGAACGCTTGGCCCTCAACTGGTGACACTGTTTGAGGAGATTATGGACCACGTAGGAAAAAGTACGTCACTGAGGGTGGCTTTGAGAGTTGGCAGCCTCACCGCACTTCCGATTCAGTCTCTGCTTTGTGTATGTGATTGAAGGTATGATCTTCCTCCAGCCACCTCCCACCATGTCTCACCCACCAATATGGACTCTCACTCTAGAACCATAAGCCAAAATAAACTCTTGCTTCTACAAGTTGCTCTTGGTCACGGTATTTTTATTACAGCAACAGAAAAGTGCCTAATGTATCTTCCTTCTCAGCTAGTAAAGTAACACCCACAGGGAGGAACACTAGGCAGTTCACTGTCTCTATCTTTCTCTGCACTCCATCTCCACCCGGCCCATGTGATTATCTTCCCTGCCTTAAGTATTTCACCGACTCCCTGTTCACACAGGGTTGTGGTGCACTGTAGTTTGTTCCACACCCCCAGAATTGTCTCCTGTTCCTCCATTTCTCACCTTCAAACACATAGCAACCCCTGTGGTCACCATGTGGAAACACCCCCTTCCCCTCTCCCCCTGTCTCCACTCTCCCCTTGGGCTGGGAATGCCTTCGAAGTATTCTAATAACTCAGCTCTTCCTTCTCCTCATGGGACGGGGCTCAAGAGATCTGGAAAGCCTCTCATCTTTCAAGACCTCCCTCAAATGAAAGCTTTGAAGTCTTTCTTAATCTCCCCTCCCCTGCGCTCCCCCATCTTAAAGCCAAGACCATTCTCAGGACAAACTCCACATGCTTTTTATGGCATTCCCTTACTTTATACAGAATTCAAGTCTATATCACTTCACTCAGATTTTCCTAAACGTCTCAAATTATTTTAACAGAGAAATCATGATTATAGTATCATTATAAAAATTAAACAGTTCACACAAGCCCCCAAACCTCATTCCATGTAGCTCTTAATCCTAACCCCCTTTGGTCTTCTATCACTCCAGACTGCTTTTCACAAGCAAGACTGTGGTATTCCGGTTTCTTTGTTGCTGTGATCAACATCTGAGAAGAAACAGTCCAAGGGGAAGAAGGATTTATTTCGGCTCATGACTTTTGCTATTTCAGAGTGAGGGCAAGCCTTGTTGCTGCGCTTTGAGGAGACCAAACATCAAGAGCCAACGGTATGGGGGAGCAAATTTGTTCACTTCCTAGCTATGAGGAAGGGAGGGAGGGAAGGGAGTGAGATTCCCCCCCCCACACACACACACAGAGAGAGAGAGAGAGAGAGAGAGAGAGAGAGAGAGAGAGAGAGAATGAACAAGGACATATTCTCAGTGGCTGTTTCCTCTAGCTCTAGGTCCCTCATAACATTTTTCTCCCTCTCAAAAGAGCACCACCAGCAGGTTATAATACATGATCCTATGGGGATATTTCATATTTAAACCCTACCGATCATTGTCTAGAAATACTTCCATTTGAGTGCATGCAGATGGGCTAATCATAGCATGGGATTGCTGCAGTGTTCTACAGAACTGAACAGTTTAGGTGACCCTTCTGCTATTAATGGACATTTTGGGACTTCCCCCAACATTTTGTGGCAACAAATAGTGTCACACTAAAGATTGTTCTGTGTATTTCCTTATGTGTAAATGTCAATTATTGGTTTTCTATATAGTTACCCTAAAGGAGAAATTCTGACTAGAAGGTGAACAACAGCTAATCCTAGAAGCCTCAGCACCACTTTTTTCTTTGAAATTTGGTAGTATTTTAAACATTTTCCTCATGTTTTGGTAAGAATTATTTGTGCCTGGTGGTGGTGGTAGCACACACCTTTAATCCCAGAGCTCAGGAGACAGAGGCAGGAAGATCTCTGAGTTCAAGGCCAGCCTGGTTGGTCTACAAAATGAGTTCCAGGACAGCCAGGGCTACACAGAGAAACCCTGTCTAAAAAAAACTAAAAAAAAAAATGTATATTCTGGAGAATAATCTTTAACCTATACATACATACATACATACATACATACGTACACACACAAACACACACACACACACACACACACATACACACACACCTCCAAGTTTGTTTCTTGTTTTCAAACTTGGTTGTATCTAACTCAGGAAGTTTCAAACTTTTAAGTCATATTTGTGTTAGTTTTTAGTTTCTGTCTCAGGAAGACTACATGGCAAGGTCACTTGCATGTTTTGAAGTATTATTTACTTTTAAGTTTCCTGTTGTTTTGCTTTTTATGTTTAGTTTTTTTTTCAGTCACTTGGGATTTAGTTTTACATGCATTAGAGGACAGTGTCTAACTTTCTTTCATACTCTAAATTGAAAAGTAATTAGTCCACTTATCCCCAGCCCAAATTGAAATGCTGCATTTCCCAAACTAGACTTCTAAAAATATTCACACGTCTGTTTCTGGGCTTTGTACTGATCTTCGTGATCTTGCCTGTTTCTGGGTCAGCAGAGCATTGTTCTAGCTATAGTCTCTTTTTCCTGTATTTTGCTATCTGATAGGAAACCACTTTTCAGAAAAGTGCTAATTATTTGAGAGGCAGGGACAGTTTCAGTCGTCAGTGAGTCAAAGAGCTTTTGCAGAGCGGCACCTGTGAGTGCTGAATGAGTCAGTGCTCGGTGCTCTGGACACTGCACTTCACACCCTTAAGGTCCCGGAAAGATGGTGTTGAAAATAACAGCGTGTCCAGCTTTTCACTGCTCAGCCTTTCTCATTGGATGATTTCATAAGTGTCTAATTATTATTTTATTTTGAATAAATAATATGTCTGCAGTATGCATAACTCAAATGGGACAAAAGTGAAAATAGACTCCTTCTAGTTTCCAACAGTCAACCACTTCTATCAAGCCCAGCATGCATTCTGGCCTGAACTTTGTTGCTCTAACACAGTGTCTCAAAACTCAGTCTATGTCAACATATAAGGTTCTGCTTTATGAAATGGATGTACCATATTTTATTAGTCACGATGACAATCAAGTTGTTTTAATAAGCACTTTCAATATATGTAATTTCTCATACATTCAGAATACAAATTGCTGTTTTCAGTATAGTCAAACGGAAAAGCTGACATTTGAACAGTTTTGTTATTTGAAACTTTGATCTGTATCTCTTTCTTTGTTGTGTGACTAGACATATGAGGTCTACTTGTATATCATCTTTTTATAGTCGTTGGAGCAGTTCCTTACTATGTGAGAGATCTAAAATTTTGATTGTCAATCCTGTAGTCTTATCCTACTGAACCAAAGAGTCTAAATTTTGTTTTAAAAGTAGAAGCTATATCTATATCATCTATATTTATATCTCCAGGCTAGTGCTGCTTATTTTGGGGTCTTTTATGTGTACATGTGCCTCTTATAGTATCCAAGCCTTCTAAGAATGAATAGGCATTGGACATTTGTATATAGGTTTGAAATCAGTCCTACTCTGGTTGATTATGTCTTTTGTGAAGCTTTGTAACTGTTTTCTGTTAGCATTTCTTCAACACTATTTGCTCATGACAGTTGTGTGTTAAGCTTTATGAAAGTGTTTGTGAACACTCTGCAGAAATACAGCCTCTGACCAAGGAACCCGATGCGAGGACACTACCCACCGAATAAACAGAATGGACTCTGGAAATGCTTGACCCATGCTCCATTCCTTCTTGACTTCTTAGCTGCTTAACATTGGCCATAAAAGGTTTCTGGCACTAATTCCTTGACACCTGTCTCTTACCCTCCCAGTGCAGGTTCAAATCAGACCAACCAACTGTAAATCTTAGCTTGGCAATGAGACACAAGAGAGAACAAACCCTCTGATGGTGAGTCATCGATATCTTTGGAGAATGTTGTTCATAGACAAGGCAGGAGGAGTTGTCAGAACCGAAATGAAGTCATGTTGGACATGTGGTGCTTACTGACAACCTCAGCACTTGGGAAGTTGAAGATACCAAAAGTTTGAGACCAGCCTGGGCTTCATAGTGAGATTTTTGTCTCAAACCAACAAGATAGAGTTCCTTACCTTCCAAAAGTAACTAAAGCCAAGAGGCTATGCAGAAATGGGTCTTCTGTACCAGATACTCAGATACTAACTGAATGTGCTCTAATCTTGGCTCCCACTTGTAATCTGCTTCTATTTGTTTTAGATGCGGGTATACTTCACTGAGTTGTTAAAACAAGCAGTGGGGGAATCTCTGTAAGTTCAAGGCCAGCTTGGTCTATAGGAGTTCTAGGACAACCAGGTCTATAAAAAGAGCCTATCTCAAAAAAACAAAACAAAACAAAACAAAAAAGAAAAACAAACAACAAACACAAGGAGTGGGGAAATGTAAGCAGCCTGCCTGGCAGAAATAAATACATTCTAAAGAGACACTTATGTCCCTCTCTTGGGCTATTATACTATTCAAACAATGTACACCAACAAATTAGAAATTCTAATTGAGAAGAAAATCCAGAAGCCCTGGTGACAAGTGGAGGAGGAAATTGTCTACCAGAGAAGGAATCTAATGTGTCTTGGAGACAGGCTTGCAGGAGAGACAGGAGCAGAGACAATGGTGGGCAGGACCACACCTTGGCCAGACAGCCTGGTTCTGCGTATTTCTTGCCTTCTTTTTAAATGCTACTCTCATTTTAGGGTTGCAAGTTGGACATGGGGTCCCCTGGGTATCTTTGTACCACTTCCAAAATGTGGCTACATTGAACATTTTCCTTTATTCTGCTTTTCACTGTAAACAATTAGCTCTGAACATGACGTTGGAGGTGCAGGGAGTGCTTAAACTTTCAGCTTTGATGTATATTGTTAGATTGATCTCTAAGAAGTTTTGAGAAATTTCACGATGAATAAGGACTATAATAGCGTTTGATGCTGGGTTTCAGACCTGCTCAGACATACCCAAGTATTATGGAAAGCACCAGAGAGGCTCTGGACAGGGCCCTGAGAGTGAGTCAAACTCTATATGTGTGAATGTGCATGTGTGTGATATACCCATGTTAAAGCGTTCGAGGAAGCACCAGTCATCTAATTAATGAGAATCCTGTTTAAAGCTCTAATAATGAATGAAAATATTAGTAGCTTGACTAAAGAACTCGTGCCTTTATTATTCATTAGGAACTGGCAGTAAATAATAGGTTTGAATTTCACAGTCATGAGGCTGCTAATCAAAGCACAGGGCATTGCTTAAGATCATAATTCATTATCCTTCGCAGCAGTAGCATAGCAGGGCTTGTCTATTTGAATTGCTAACTGGGCACCAGCCTCTGCTAGGCTCTTGGACTCATCCAGAGGGAGGAAAGCTGGTAGTCACACAGCAAGATGAGAACACTGTCTCAGGTCTAGGATGAGCTATGATTGGGATCCTCCTCCAGGATTCAGCCCGGTGAGGGCTATCCCCATGTTCTTGTCAGCAGTAATTCATGACGGCAGGCTGGAAAGAGAGCTTGTCTCTAAGCAAGCAGCCATCTGGGAGGCAGAGACTAGTTTTGTTCTAACTCATCCTTCATGACTTGGTGGTGCCTTCCGTCTGCCCCCACCTCTTCACACCTTACTCCACTTCATCTGGTAGGTCAAATTCTTCTTCCTTCCACTTGCTCTGGGAAAATTACTATTGGGAACTCCTGCCCCCCCCTCCCAACACAGAGCAAACACCAAATTTGCAGCCCCCCCTTCTACTTGACATGGGCAGAAATGAGATGACTCCTCACCTTCTGGCCCTCGTTCCTCCCTCCTTTAGTGTCTTCTCTATTTTTACAGCTCTTTATAAATTCTGGTCACCTCTGGTGGGATGAAAGGAGGCTGCGCTGCTTTGCTTGACTCAGTTTCCCTCGTTTGGGGCAGCCTCTCAGGTTTTTTTTTATTCCTTCAATGGCTTGTTGCTCCCGTCCCTTTGTTCATGGGTCTGAGGGTCCACACATCTCCCTTATGTTAGCATTTAGTATCTGCTGTACCCAGATTTCTAAAGACAAGAGTGGAACGCTCTCAATTAGCCTGGTCAGAGGAGACACCTTGAAATGAACCTACAGTCAACACAATCATACTCCATAACAAAATTTTATTAGGATGATGTCAAATTAGAAAATTTCTCTACTTGCCATATTTACCTGAAATGACAAGATTTTACTTAGTTGAATATAAAAGTTTCCCCCATTTTCTACTATTTGGAAGCAAGAAAACTGACATGCAGAGCAGTATACCTGATACCACAGGTCTAAGCCTTAAGAAGTGGTCAGCAAAGCATGCATTAGTTTTAAGCTTTGGGCCTGAGAAAGATATCATTCTCTATCTCCCACAAAGGCAAGTCCATCATGTCTTGGGCTCCTAAGTCTGAAGCCTGCTCCTTGGAGCCTAATAGCAATGCCTGCATTTCAAGAGAAGCTAGGTTTGAGGTATCTTATGGCTTCAAAGGCACAGGTCATGCAGCTGAATTAAAAGCTATTGTGTTGGTCTCTCCAATGCAGCCTTGAGCCACGCTGGGAAAGGGTGGGTCCAGATCGGTGCTTGTCCTTGGTGCCTCAGTGTGGCCTAAATGCCACCAGCCCTATTATTTTTGTCTTTTTGCCGCCAATCACCAGTCACCAGCATTGAAATTGGAAAAGGTCAGGGCCCCTGCACAGTCTCCCCCATGTGGAAGGGTCATGCTGCAAAATATGACTTCCCAGGATGCAGAGGGAACCTGATCCAGGAGCCGAGAAGTTGCTCCAGTGCATACAAGGAGGGGAGGCTTCATCATTGGAGCAAAACACAGAATGTGGGAAAGAAACCAGCTTTCCCTGGAAAGAGTTCCCTTAGGCTGGCAAGAGGCCCTGGGTTTAACATAGACACACCTGCAGGCAAGCGGCCCCTTGGAGTAGTGGGAAGAACAGTATGGAGAGAGTGCCAGCAAGGACCACAGGGCCTCCAACTCATGCACATTCTCCGAGGCCATCAGTAGTGGGCACTGAACACTCACTGGACTCTGCACATAGCCCTCTAGTTAGTTCGAACAAGTGGAGTCGAGTCCTAAGAGATAAGAATTATCGCTTATGCTCAGGGGCTCTTTTTCCATGTTATTAATGCTCCATAATTAAGGGAATAGAACCCCAAATCCATGTGAAGGACCCAGAGAGCTGCCTGAGGAACAGGAGGGAGGAGCCCCCTGCAGACCGAGCACATCTGGTTCATCCCAAAGGCAGCCAGACCTGACTCGCCTGGTCCCCCCAATCCAGCAGTAAAAATGGCTGTCAGATAATTAAATGAGGTTGCATAATACAGAGGGAAGGTAATGAATTCTCATTTCTGAAGGCACGGGGGGATACATGTGACAAGGTTTTGATTCTGTCCAATTTATGTTCTTAATTCTCTTTGTGTCTCTCTCTGCACCGCCTCTTAGGCTCTTGGCATTCCTCCGTGGTCTTACATTACTTGTGATTACATCTGCACTCATCATGCCAATTAGTCCATCTGGGGTTGACCCCGCGTCTGCTCGAGCTTGAGTTCGTAGCTTCCCAGGCCAAGGTCTCCCTCGTAGATGTTTTCCTTGCCAGGAGTCTGGAGTGAAGGCTTCTGGTCTAGAGATAGCTTTGTGGTAGGACTGCTGGGTGAGGAACCTGGCTCCTGGTAACTCATGGCGAGCTCATCTTGGTTTACAATACATTCCGCATCGTCCTCTTTCAGCTGTTCCTGGTTTGGAGAGAGAGAGAGAGAGAGAGAGAGAGAGAGAGAGAGAGAGAGAGAGAGAGAGAGAGAGAGAGAGAGAGGTCATTTCATGATGAAGACAGAAAACAGAAGCATCCCCATTGTGTAAGAAAAATAGAATTTTGTGTGTGTGTGTGTGTGTGTGTGTGTGTGTGTGTGTGTGTGTGTGTGTGATACATACATACATGCAGGTGGAGGCCAGAGGTTGACATCAGGTGTTCTTAATGGTTTTCCACTGTCTCTTCATTTTTTTGAGCAGGGTTCTCTCACTAAACCCTGGACTCACCAGTTTGGTTAGACTAACCAGCTAGCTAGCTCTGGGGATCTGCTCGTATCTATCTCTATAGTGCGGAGATTACAGATGCATGCCTGGTGCTGGGGATCCCATCTCAGGTCTTCCTGTTTGTAAAGCACATTCTTTACTGATGGAGTCATCTCTCCAGGACTGGAGACTCCCTGTTCTTTGAATTAATGACCAGTTTTACTATGGCCCATCTGTGCTTGTTCACGGCATAGCATTCTCTGTGTCAGCATGAAAACTTGGCTTTCTACACAGCCTCAAATAGTCTCCGAGTTCAAGGCCAGTGGAGACCCATGACCCATCTTCTTGGGCTGAGGGGAGAAGAATGGGATTTGGTGGATTTTCTTCACTGGCACCCAGGAAGGTCAATCAGACTCAATATAGCCAAATCCTGTGCTTTAAAGAAGCCTTATCCTGGTTTTGAGAGGTGCCTGCCTTGCAGAAAACCCTTGGAGCTGAAGATGTTATATTTCACTTTAAACCAAGGTTCCAGGACATTTCTTGAGACCAGGGTCACAAGACTAGAAGTGACTGGCATTGACCCTAGAGAATGGGATAACGTCAGAAATGCATAGATTGACCAGGGATGGTCACCTCATCCAGAGGTTCCCCCGAAGGGCGTGGCATCTCAGCTCTTCTCCCATTGGTTAGGGAGGATGACATCAAATCACTGCACAGAGAGGGCTGGCTGGATCACCTTAGGACAGGGTTCCCACCTTTAGAACTCTGGGGGCATCTGAGAGCTATTTAAAACAGGTCTGTTGTGTGAGGATTATTTCTGTCATGTTCCTCTGGGAAGCCCCCAGCTGCTGTTACCTGAGAGGACGAGTCTCTGTCTGTAAGGGAATGCTGGCTGACAGCTCCTTAGGCCACTTTCAGCTCCCAGAATCCGCTCTTCTCCAGCTCCCTGACACTCTGATTTGCTGGTAATGACTCTAATTGCTTCTCAGTAGTTTTTTATTCTACTCCCCTGAGCTATAAAGCACAGACCTAATATTCAAAACTTCAAAACACAGCAGTTTGTGAAGACACATCACTTTTACATTTTCTAAGTTCATTTTATGATTAAAGATATTGGCAAAAATAAAAAAAATGCCTTTTTAAAAAAGAAGAATAAGCCAACATCAGCAACAACTGAGCAGAGAAGAGAAATACTTTTTGGTGCAGTAAATGTCAAAACCGCTTCCTCCTCAAGCTAGGGAGTAAGGGCCCTGATGTCTCTAGCTCATCAATACTCACCAGACTTGCCCCCCACCCCCCGACTGTTCACTCACCCCGTAGGCCTGAGGACTGGTGAGCAGCCTGGAGACTGGTCCACACCATGCAGGCAATGTGGTGGTCAGTGGAGGACCCGAGTGCGTTAAGATGGGCTTCAGATATCTGGGGTGGGGGCTGTTAAGGAATACTTGTCAAAAGGAAGTTAGACTTTCATTTCTCACACAGCAGAAACCTGTACATGCTGCCCAAACAGACAGTTATGTTCACCTTTAAATCTTCTGCTCCCTCATTTAGGAAGCGATTTGGCCTGAAAAAATTGCTGTTTGTAATCTTTGCTCTACACACTGTTGCAGCCCTCCAGACAGCCTTTCATCATGCAGAAATGGCGAAGGGGCTCCACATGTTAGAGAGAGATGCAAATATCCCTCCTGATCCCTCCAGCCCCCACACCATGGCTGATCTGTTTTGAGAATGCATTTTGAAGAATAACCTAGAACAATAGTATAAAACACACACACACACACACACACACACACACACACACACACACACACACACACACAAAGGAGAGAGAGAGAGAGAGAGAGAGAGAGAGAGAGAGAGAGAGAGAGAGAGAGAGAGAAACACCAGTCATTTCCACAAAGAAGCAAGAGGTATTTCATGAAATGCCCAGCTATTTCAGAACTGGGTAGTCAACATGGAATGTTTTCCAAGATTCTTCATTTTCAGTATTCAGTACAGTCACTTTATACTTCATACATCAGTGCACTTCTATACAAAATTATGCAAATGAGATGCTGCTAGGTTTGTTCTATTGTTTAGCACCTGTCTTTCCCATCTCTTCATCCCAAAGTGTTCTAACCAGTTAAAAGGGAAACCTGTTCATTTGAAGCCATAGTGCTTCCCTCCAATCTGTCAATAATGAAATCCCCAGAGGCAACCTCATGTGATATCATCATCATCATCACCACCATTATTATTATTATCATTATTATTATTAGCTGAAAGAAAGTAGTAGAATTGTTCCACCATTCTATTAGAAGTGACTTTTAAGTTTATATTCTTCCCTCTGCTGGAGAGCATTTCACTTCATCAACTCTCTGCAAAGCGATGATAAAAAGGGAAAGAGGAAAAAGAGAAGCAGTTGACACTGGCTGGCTTGTGAAGATCTGCAGCCACCCACAGGCACTCGGGGTGTGAGAAGATCGGGCGATGAATATAGGAACCACCCATAACTAAAGAACACCTCTTTCACTCCTGTGATGCCCCAGCAAGTGGGAGCAGAGGGAGGACCTCTGTTTCCCTCTGAGTGCAGGTCACTTGACAGTCAAGCAGCAGTGAACACGGCCTAGGTTTGCTTGGAGGAAAATGATCCGATTTGCAAGCCAGTCTGCAGTACCACATGCAAATGGGAAGGTTGGCTCCTTTAAGATGAGTGGCTGGTGAGGCCAGTTGAGGACCAGGGAAATTACCCTTCAGAGACTGGCTTTGCTGTCACATCTTGTAAGTACATATACAAATCTGAAAGCCCTTGATGAGATCCTATTAATTTTCATTAAAGTGTTATTTCCTTCATTTTCTGGATGAAGGGATCAAAGCCTGGAGATATTATGATTTTATATAACCTAAAGTCTCCCTTTGCAATTTTGGTTGATAGCCTGGCCGTTAGTGGCTGAGCCCTCCCTCTGTGCCCCCCACCTCTTACAATTATTTTGAATTCACCACCATCATCTCTGTCTTAGTTAGGGTTTTATTGCTGTGAAAAGACACCATGACCATGGACACTTTTATAAAGGAAAACATTTAATTGGGGCTGGCTTACAATTCAGAGGTTTAGTCTATTATTGTCATGGTGGGAAGCATGGTGGCATGCAGGCAGACAAGGTGCTGGAGAAGGAGCTGAGAGTTCTACATCTTGATCCAAGGGCAGCAGAAGAAAACGGAGACACTGGGTCTTGCTTGAGCTGCTGAAACCTCAAAGCTAGCTCCCAGCAACACACTTCCTCCAACAAGAACACATCTACTCCAACAAGGCCACCTCCTATAATGCCACTCTCTATGGACCAAGCATTCAAACACGTGAGTCTGTGGGGGCCAGTCCTATTCAAACTGCCACAATCTCCTTGGGAACTTATCAAGGCAGAATCAGGCATGGCAGATGATCTGCAGGGTTCTCTAAAAGCAGACTTTAGAGTCTCTTTGTACTGGTGAGCTGAGCCTCTTCTGGGTCGGGGCAGGAGGGTATTGTGTCCTGTCAGGGTTTACCGTTAGTACAGGCCCATGAAAATCTGTGGAAAGGCTTTTGAATGACCAACTGAAGAGCAAGGAAAACTAGTTAAGTTGGTTTCTTGAGGTCTAAGTGGTGGCGCATCAACAATGTCCTAGGGGTACCACTGTGGTCAAGGCTGTGAGAGTGTGAGAGAGGCCCTGGGACCCTCCACCATGCTTCCCAGTGTGCTGAGAAGTTAAAAATGACAAAACAGAGTTATTTAAGTAAAATACAAATTTAGAGTTGTTTTAAGAACATTCTTTTAAATCTGATGAGGTACTTCTTTAAATTATGTACCATTAGAGTATAACTTTAAAGGCTAAATTTCTAGTATATGTATATATATATTCTTATGAATGTTAGAACTCAAACCAAACAGAACCATTTGGCTCCTTCTCGATCGTCTCTGCAGATTATACAAAGAAGCCATGGACATGAACACTCGCTGTATCGCACAACTGATGGTTCAGTTCTTATTCTATTTGAACCTCGGGTTTGTTATATTCAGTAAAATAACATAAACACAGGGCTTGAAGCTTTGACTTGCAATTCAGATGCTATTTTTTTTTTATGGCATTGAGGATTAAGCCCAAGCTACATCCCTAGCCCTCTTTTTACCTTTATTTTGAGATAGGGGTGGGGGAGAGGTGTTCTCAATAAGTTGCCTATGCTTGCTTTGAACTTGTAGCTTTCCTGCCTCGGTCTCTCAAGTACCTGGGATTACAGGCCCTTGCCACCAGGCCTGGATCTATTTATTTGATTTTTAAAATTTGTTTTTGATGTTCTGGCCCTTGTCTAAGTGATAGTGGGGATCAACAGTGAGGGTCAACACAGCTGCCACTAAGGCATTTGATGTAGCATTGGGATGATGGGCTCTGAAAGCAGACCTTGTGCCCCTGAACAGTTGTGTTGATTGAGTAGGGGCTAGCTGGAAGTGATGAGTGAGGGAGGGGTGGTGATGTGTGACTCCTGGGAAGCAGGCGATGCCCTTTGACTGTTCTGTAGTCATGTGAACCCCAGAAAGCATGAGCTCCGTGCATGATGGGAGGTATGAAGCTCCATGCATTGTCATGTGATGTGGAGCTGGGGCTGTACTCCCTAACATCTCGGTTTGCTCAGTGATGGCCATATATGATGCGCTCAGCGGACCATCTGCTGAGTCTCTGGTACAGGATGATATTCAGAGGTGGTGTGGTGTAGGGGATAGAAGTAGGTTCTGAATGAGTTCCAGAGAAGAATGAGAAGGGCGGATTACAGCCAGTGCATGAGGTTTTCCTGAGGACAGAAGGCCAAGAAAGGTCAAATGGACCACTTGAGTTTGTGTTATCAGACAATGGGGATCCCAGGAAGAGTGATGATGGAATAAAATAAGGTGACTCACTCACCCACTCACCCACTCACCCACCCACCCCACTCACTCACTCACTCACCTACCCACCCCACTCACTCACTCACCTACCCACCCCACTCACTCACTCACTCACTTACCCACCCACCTCACTCACTCATCCACACACCCCACTCACTCACTCACCCACCCACCCCCTCCTTTCTCACCATATGCTTTTGTTTCATGTGCCACACTAGTGCAAGATAGAGACAAGCACCCGCAGAAGCAGAGTAACAATTATGTGTGAAGATGGAGTGCTTTGTTTTCAGCTTGCTGGACCCTTGAGTGCAAGGCTATTCCTTTTGTCTGTGTACAGTATTTGGTACATCTTAGTCACTCAATAAATGATTGCTAAATCAATAAAAACACCAGCTAAGTGAGGGTAAATACAGGCTCAATGGAACCCAGCAGACCTGTCTTGAGACTATGAACTCTTCCCTCACAGTTCTGTCCTGTCATAGAGGCAGACTGTTAGCATTTAGGCATCTGGACTGGCCAGCCCTTAGGGTCCTGACAGGATGCATCCTCCACTGCAGCCACTAAGAGCGCCCCCTGTGCACATTCACTGCTTTCCCTTATAAAAGGCGGGCCTTGCCCACCTCTGTCTCTCTCTTCTTTTGCTCCTGTCCCCAGGGACCAGTCTCTGCCCCTTCTCTCCCCTCAATAAACCTCCCACGTGGGCCCTGTTGTATGGCGTGACTCCTTCTTGCCGCTTTTAAAATCCAACACAGACTAACTGGACTGGCCTAGTAAGATGATGGAATGGAATCAGGGGGAACAGCGACTTTCTGGTTCTTCATTGCTAAGCAATATCGGAAAAGCAGCTGGATCTCCAAGGTTACCTGAATTATTAAAAAGTAAGAAAAATCTTTTGATCTACAAAAAAAAATCCTCAACAGCAGATTTTGCAAAATGTGTTATTTTTCTCATTAGGGCTCTAGTATGTGTTTGGGGAGGAAGATTCCTCAAGGGGCATTTGGCTACGGCTAGTTTTGCTTCCCTTGTAAGCTGAAATTACACTGAGACAAAAATGTGAAGCTCTTGGGGAAAACAGTGGCTTTTCTCATTTTTAAAGGGACTAGTGGTTTGGTTCAGGGAAGAGTGGAAGCTGGAACTCAACCTGAAGTTTAACAATGTGAATTAGGAGAAGCCATTAGCAAATGTATTTTCTCCTTTGGCCAGAGACACTAGAGCAAAATTTAGTAGCCATGCACACTAACAACTGAAGTACCTGGCCACAGGAATGCCTCTCATGTCTGTTCTGGTTTGGGTTACCGTGGATCATTACTCTATTCATTTTAAATTCCTTCAACCAATGGATATACATTTTGTTGGTGTTTGCGCCTTGTCAAAGTGACTTTTCATAGATTGGCGAGCATCAAAGACCCTGCTCATCTTCCCCTCTAAGGCTCCACTACCCCTTGCATGGACCCAAGATTTGTTTTCTTTCTGAGTCCTGTGTTGGATAAAGTCCTTGCTTCAATGTGATGTTAAGTAGAGATAGAGCCTTTGAGGGATGTCATGAGGTCATCAGTGTCTGTCATGAGGTCATCAGTGTGGATTTCCCATGCTATGATTAGTGTCCTCAGGAGAAACTTGCATTCTCTCTCTCTACCAGGAGAAGGGGCTTCACCAAAACTTGACCATGCCGGCATCTACTCTTAAAATTTCAGTTTCCAGACCAGTGAGAACATCAATTTATGGTTTTGGAAACCAACTAGTCTATGGCATAGAAGCCACAGCAGAATAAGATATCTTATCATATGTTTTTGTTGTTTTATGTGGCAAACTGGAGCAGGACAGAGCCACAGAGGTAGGGTAACAATGATGTGAGAGGATGGAAAGCTCCTTTTCCAGTTGCAGGACCCTTGTATTTCCCTAAGCTAGCCTCCGAATTCCAGTCACCTAGAGAGCTTTGTTAAAAATTCTGATCTCAAAGACCTTTGGAAAGTCTGATTCAGTAGTGCTAGAAAAGGGTCTTGAAATGCCTTTTCTTTCTTTCTTTCTTTCTTTCTTTCTTTCTTTCTTTCTTTCTTTCTTTCTTTCTTTCTTTCTTTTCTTTTTTGGTTAGGGCCTTTACATTTTAACCAGCTTTCCTGTGACCCA
This sequence comes from Peromyscus maniculatus bairdii, assembly GCF_049852395.1. NCBI lineage: Eukaryota > Metazoa > Chordata > Mammalia > Rodentia > Cricetidae > Peromyscus > Peromyscus maniculatus. The sequence continues at coordinate 92,697,240 of NC_134858.1, read as the reverse complement.
GGTTAGTTTCAAATTCACAGTAAATGTCCTTCTTCAGCCTCCCAAGTGCTGGGGTTACAGGTGTGAGCCACCATCTCTGGCTTTATTTATTTATTTCTAGGAACTCTTGTTTTTTTAAACAAGCAATGCAGCTAACAAAAGATCAGGCAAATCTGGAACACAGTGGAGTCTCTTTGAGGTACATACTGCCACCCATTTAATATAGACCTTAGAGGGGAAGACAATGAGAATGTCTTTTCATGTCCATAAGTGTACAAAGTTTAGGATGAGGACAGGTAGAAGGAAAGCCTACTTGGCCCTGAACCCACATCTATGCATTGGCTTCTGATGGTTGCTTTATCTTGTCTGAGTGACGACACAGATACTTGGCCTAAGACAATGAATACTTGATGTTGGTCTTGGATGATCAGAGCAACGGGTCTTGGCTTGTGGAGGAAAAATTTGTCCTTCCTGGGAGCACTCGCATGAGCCTGTAATGTACTGGCTTGGTAAGTGGGTTTTGTATAAGCATGGCACGCTTGCCAGGACCCAGTTGCATAAAGAATGAAAGCACATGTCTCTAGGTCAGGTCCTTGGAAACACTCTACTGCACTCACTTCTAAGCATTCCCATTTATCTTGTTTTCTCAATAGTAGAGGCGGGGGTAGCAGCAGCCCCAGTTTTTAAATCAATAAACCTGGAAGCAGACAACTTTTTGAGTTCCAGTCTTTTTGAACCCACTCTTAACTGCATTTCCTGAGTACTTTCAGCTTCTAGTGCCAGCTTGCCAGCAGAGATAGTGAGGGATGAATGCCAAGATGGTGAGAAGGGTAAGTGCATGCTGGACTGGATGCCAAATTGACTCTCAGCCCTTAGGTTCCTGCAGAATACCTGGTCCCACATGCTCTGGCTCTCACCTTTCTGAGCCCCACAGTGCTATTTACAGAGCATCCAGGAACAGGGCTAGCAGAGGACATCCAGACTCATACACACCCAATTGTTCTTTGATTCCAGTATACAAATCACACCCTTTTTGTTTGGTTCTAGGGAAATGTAGCCTAACAAAGTGCGTCCTTCCTCTTCCCTTTGGATATGTCAGATCTTATCAACCGACATTCACTGTCTTGCCTTGCTGGTTAAGCATGTAATGGGCCATTCCATAGAGTTGGCACATGGGGTTCAGATAGCAGGAAGATTCCTACAAATTCCTCCATTGCTCAGCTCCCTGGCTAAAGGTGGAACGCTAGCTGTGCAGGGTGCTTGCAGAGACTGTGGCTAGGTGGGACCCTGCCTTCACAGCAGCTACTCTGAAGAAAGAGCAGAGGATGAATCTCCCCCCCCCCAGATTATTGTGGTGATATATTGTGTACCCCAATAAAGCTTATCCAGGGATCAGAGGACAGAGCCAGCCACTAGCTTACCTCTAAGAAATCCTCAGCCGCAAGAGAGAAGAGTTCCTATTTCCTCATGCCTTATATACCTTTCTGTGTCCTGCCATATTCCTTTCTGGGATTAAAGGTGTGTTTCACCACTGCCTTGTTCTGTTTCTCTCAAGCAGCCCAGCATGGCCTTGAACTCACAGATATCCAGATGCATCTCTGCCTCCTGAGTAATAGGATCAAAGGTGTGTGCCACCACTGCCTGACCTCTATGTCTAATTTAGTGGCTGGCTCTGTCCTCTGATCCTCAGGTAAGCTTTATTGGGGTACACAATATATCATCATAGAGTGTATGTGATGTTCTGATTTTAAAACAACAGAAAGGCCGGTGACACTAATTCATTCACATAATCACATAATAATATGCTCTTTAGGTCAACAACTGTACCCCCCATTCTCTTAGAGGAAACTGCTGTGGACAACTGCAGGGTCACAAAGGAAGAAACAAATTCCAGAATAAACACCAAGGGCCCTGGGTTGCCTAGAGGAAGCCAGTGCCAGGTGAGCTGAGACCCTTCTGGTCTAGTCTCTGAGCTCTGTCCCTCACATGTCCTTCTGGAAAAGCCTGTCCCTTGAAGCCCAGGCAGTGTGTTTCCTCCTTTTGGGAGCCTTCCTGGACCTGCCCTGCTGAACTGCTTCAGGTCCACACTGCTTTGACAACCACATGTACACATCTGTCTGAAAGCATTTGTCAAATTGCCTCAAAACTAACTGTTTACAACATGATTTCCCACTCCAGACTCTTGATCTCCTTGATGGAAAGAACTTTATTATATTTGTTTTTTTTCCCCTAGTGATGGGGATCGAACTCAGGGCCTTGTGTTTACCAGGTGAGCATACTTGATTATATTTTAAAAGGATTTTCATTACAGAGAGGAAGAGGGAATTGGCAAACTTTATCTAACACATAGGTTAATAAATCTTCATAAAACAAGAAACCATGCCTGCTTGGAAACACAACTTGATCATCCACCTGCAAAATCCTTGCCCCTTGCTGGTGTTTCATTCTCATCAAAGTGTCTCCTTCCTCCCACAGGGACCTGACATCCTGATTTTTTTTTTTTTTTTTTTTTGGTTTTTCGAGACAGGGTTTCTCTGTGTAGCTTTGCGCCTTTCCTGGAGCTCACTTGGTAGCCCAGGCTGGCCTTGAACTCACAGAGATCTGCCTGGCTCTGCCTCCCGAGTGCTGGGATTAAAGGCGCCTGATTTTTATATGAACCACATTCTTGAGCTTGCATCACAGTTTTATTGCCTGTAAGTGCATTCCTGCACACAACAGTTTGTCTTGCCCACTAAGAAAAGTGTGTATGTCCTCTGATTCTTGGGCTCCTCCCCAACATCTTCATTTTTTCCAGCCTACCTACTGATGATCCAGTTGACTTTGGGCATTTCCCACAGTCTGCATTTTGCTGATTGGAGCTCAAGTGAAACTCAAGAACTTTCTTCCACCCTGGGCACTTCCTTCATATTTCCAGATGGATTAGATTCCAGCTCTGTTCATACCTGATTGTCACTCTTGATGTGGTCCTAGCAGCCACTGGCTGACAGGTAAGAAACAGGTTATGTTTCCCACTGGGAATTGCAAAATAATGAAATTCTATCTCTAGAATAATTTTATTAGATAGAATATTTTAAAGAGGCATTCATTCATTTGTTATATTCGGTGGTACATTTGATATGGAAGACAGAGCCTGAGTCGGTCCATGTATTCCTCAGCATTGAAGTTTCCCTGTCCTGATTGCCTGTTCCCAAATAAACACACTGAGGTTTATATTAATTGCAAATGCTTGGCCGATAGCTCAGGCTTATTATTAACTAGCGCTTACATTCATCATTCTCAGTTTGGCTCTACTGCCGAACTTTATCATGTTCAGCTATTGGTCAGTCAGCTTGTTTATTAAACCAATCATAGTGACATATACCTGTTCAGCTATTAGCCAGTCAGCTTGTTTATTAAACTAATCATAGTGACATAAACTTGTTCAGCCATTGGCTGGTCAGCTTGTTTATTAAATCAGTCATAGTGACATATGTTCACACAGTGTACAGAAGGATTATTCCACAGCAATAATTAATTTCTTCAGTCTTTCTAACAGTGACTGTTATTTTTGGTTCAATATCATTGTGAAGTGATAAGTTAAACTTTATTTGATTATAGCTATTATCGTTGATGCTCAAATTGACCCACCTTTGGTTAGTGAGTCTTAGTGACATGATTCCAGTGTCTTTTTTCTTTTTTGAGACAAGGTCTCATGTGTCCCTGATTGTCATTCAGAATGATGCAAATTGATCTTGAATTCATAGAGGTCTGTCTGTCTCTATTCCCAATTTCAATATCTTTGGTATCACTCTTATCACCTATATGACTATTGTTTTCAGTCTCAGTTTATACATATCTTGGCTCATACTTTGGATCAAAGATTTCTCTGAAATTTCCTGTTCTCTTTTATTGAAAAAGTGATATTTCAGAGCCAGACTCTGGACACTAAGGATTGCTACATATAGTGGAATAGAAGTAAATGACATCAATCAAGCTTTCTATTTAAGTAAAATAACAAATAATAAACACACACATACATACACACACACACACACACATACACACATACACACACACACACACACACATACACACACACACACACACACACACACACACACACACACACACACACATACACACATACACACATACACACAGGCTGGTTTGCAGCACTTCCTCATATCCATGGGGCAAGTTCTTTCCTCACGGTTAACTTTAAGATGCTAATGGACATGGTTAAGTGGGGAGCTGAGGAAAGTTGGGTGCAGTCTGCTTTTGTCAGCTTCCCAATGTATTTCAGGTTTGCTATCTCATGCCTTCCTACAGACACTTGCACACAAGTTCAAGTTTCTAATTATTCAGGACATAACAAAAATAATTAGAATTTTCCATAATTATTCACTCGTTATCTCCCATATTGCACACAGAGCAGACACGGAATATTACTATTGCCACCATAATAATTACCCAAAATGTTAATTTTTGCATATTTGAATTTTTTTTGCTTTAACACTTCTTTTGTATTCTAGCTTCCCATTTACAACACCCCATAGTAACCATAGATAGCAGCCCCTTATTTATATTGCCTGAGTGTGTGGCTATTAATACTTTCCTAGCCCTAGCTGTGCAAGGACTGTGTATCAAAAGCTCACCATCAGATCTTCTGTCAATGTCTCACAAGTCATTTAGATTGAAACTTGTTATTCAATAGATTTCTCAGGAAAGGCTCATGGGATCAATATTCTCTGAGTTCTTGTATATTGATAACAGTCAGTGCCCATTATATTTTGAAAGTCAATTTTTCTGGAAATAAAATCATTGACTTACTTTCTTTGAGTATCTTAAATATATCACTCTATTTCTTTTGACACAAGAAGTTGCTCCTGAAAGTATAATGAAAATGTAAATCATGTGCTTTTCTACTTGATGCTCAAAGGGCTTTTTCCCTAGAATTTATTAATACCACTAACATTTGTCTGTCGCTGTCTGCTCTAGGCTGATGGTCGGAGGCATGAGGCATGCTCTACCAGCAGCTCCAAACCTGTTGTTTCAGGAAGTGTCTCTCAACTTAGAAGTTGCGGTTTCCTTGCTCTTGTGGTTTGAATAGGAAGTGTTGACCCCAAACTCATGCTTGATCCTGAGCAATGGTCAGAGGTGGGACATCAAGGGGTGGCTGGATCATCAGGGTGCTAGCCTCTAGAATGGGGTCTGGCTGAGGAAGTGGGTCAGCTGGGATAGGGTGTTGAAGGTATTTAGGATCCTGCACTCTTCTTCTCTTTCTGCTACCTGGCTACCAGGGTGGAAGCAGCCTGCTCGGATGCAGTTGCTGTTGTAATTTCTTGCTTTACCTTAGGCTGAAGCAGGGCAGCCAGCTAACTACAGGCTGAAACCCAGCAACCGGGAGCCGGAACACCTTTTCCTCCTGTCCGCTGTCCTCACATGTTTAGTCACAGAGAGAGGAAGGTGACACATGTGTTTTGCCTTCTTTCTTTAGGGGTTCCTGTTTCCTGGATGTTCAGCTTTCTTTGCTTGTCTTTGATATTTGTTATTTTCTCTCAAAATCTTTTTATAGTCTTCTTTCTTTTTTATTTAAATTTTTATCCTTTTCATCAGCTTTTTTTTTTTGACGGTATTATTCATTGTGCTTATTTGGTTTACGTTCTATGTAACATAGCCACGATTTCTAAAATGACTTTTTTCTTTTAAATTATTTTTGGAGTTTAAGTTTTTATGATTCTGATTATGGTTGTTCTTTTGCATCTTGTATCATTTGTATGTTGCTTTCTAACTTAGCTAATGAGTGATGGTATAGTTCTGGTTTACTTTATGGCTGTATTTTTGGGCATACTTTCCTAGTGTATGTTATTTCTGTTTTATTTTTTTCTTGTAAGAGCTACCTAGACCTGGCTTCCATTATTTTCACAGTGTTCATTTTTACGTGAAATTATTTTCCTTGAACTTATGGAAAGACTCGCATTTCAGAAACTATTTGCAATTTCGGAGTCCCTCTTCTGTTGAATTAACTATGGTGGCTTGTGTTCTGAGCTTTCCTGCCTGTGTACTTCCCCAGCTAACCTGGAACTCATGTGTGTTTTGATTCCACTCTGCAGTCTCTCACCCTGCCCTGGTGGAGCTATTCTGAGAGCTCTCGGCCTTCTTGTTTGTTCTTGCCCCGTCGGCCCCTCTTACTGAGACCTCTCTGTTTCTCTTGATAGAGAAGGTGGTACTCTCCACTCTGTGAGCATCTTTAATGTTTGTGTTCATGTTAAGGTACCCCAACTTCCCAGGGATGCTGTCTGCTCTTAGGGGCTTCTGCTCTCAGCTTCTTCCAGATGCTACTACTCAGTTGCTTTTTCTTACCTTCTGTCCAGATGCTTGTGTTTATATCTACTTGTCATCTGGCCTTATGAGACAATTTGACCCTAATTTGGTTGGAAATGTGTCCACGGGTGTTTGGTTTTGTTATCTAATTGTTCCACCCATTTTTTTTATATAGGGTTTGTAGAGATTCAAAGACTGCAGTGTTGATACCACTACCACCCTCCCAGCGTCCCCCATGGGTGTTCAAGCTGCCTGAGACCTGCCTGTGATCAAACAGTACCCCCTTAGAATTATCAAAATGAACATCCGGGGTCACAGCCAGGTGAGCTGGGTAGTCAGATGATGCCCGGAGCCATGGTTCTCCACCTTCCCTGGCAGAGGATTTATCTCTGAAAAATGTGCCAACATGCTTATCATCTGAATGCAGCTTTATGGGACATTACAGAGCTCCCAGATGCCTTGAAACTTGTCCCCATTCCCCCAGAGCCTTGAGAGGTAGAAAACCCAGGAATGATTAAGAACAAGGGCAGATTAAGGACTGATAAAGTAAATGCTGGCAATCCTGTTTGTAGGGGGGGGGGTTAGTTTTAGCAGTGATAGCTATGGGATCTACTTATCACATGCTAAGACAAATCCATTTGGCTCCTCAGATCCAGACGATCCAGGGACAGAGAAAGGGCATCGATGTTTGTTGGAAAGCTTAAAGGAAAGAAGAGTGTTCTAAGATACCAGTGCACCAGTGTAAGTAGGGCAAATGGAGTAAAGATAAACCAGCAGACGTCCTGGGATAAGGAGGAAACCCTAGCATTCATTCATCTAATCTACATCCTTGGATCTTCAGAAGAAAGTCTAAACCCAGTCTCTACCAGCTGGTCACCTGACGGTGATAGAAGCTCCTGCTGTGCTTATTAAAATGAAGTCTCCTGGGCCCTTGAAGTTGACCGTCTCATGTAGGTGGGCTGAGTGATCTGTACTTTTAAGCAAACCTGTGATACTAGACCCTGTTCCAATATGATCTCAGCTCTTCTTTACTCATTATACTTGCAAACCAACCTAATTACAAACGAGGTTGCATTTTGAGATCCTTAAGTTAGTACTTCCACACATCTGTCTTGGTGGGGGGTCAGGTGGGGTAGGGGTGTTATTCAATGTGTAATACCTAACTACTTAGCAGCCATCTAAGTCTGCTATTTATTTATTTACATTTTTCTCAAAGTAAAAGGACAAGCTAGGCTTGAACCACAGCTTTGTTACTGATTATCCATGGATGACAAAATTTCTTTGAATTTTATAAAATGGAAACAATTTAACATAGTGACCTCATAATGGAGAAGATTAGATAAAAATTAGACATAATTTCTAGCACCATTTTGGGCACATAATCAGTACTCACTCAATAGGTATTAGCTACTATTTTTTTCACTGTTTCCTTTGAGGAGTTACAAATATTAGAAATATTTCAGGGATGGAGAGATAGTTCAGCACTTAAGACCGCTGGCTGCTCTTCTAGAGGACCTGGGTTTGATGCCCTTAGTAACTCACATGGTGACTCACAACCCTATATAATTCCAATTCTAGGGGCTCCAACACCCTCTTCTGGCCTCCCCAGACATTGCAAATACATGGTGTATACACACACACAGACAAAACACCTATACACATAAAATAAAAATAAATAAATCTTTAAAAAAAGAAATATATTTCAAACATCCTAAGTCAAGTTACTTCTGTAACATCAACCACACAGCCTGTAGAATTAACAGTACTTCCTTTGCTGGCTGCTGGATTCCTTAGAAAGATATTGCAAAGTTCCTCCCCTAAATCCCCAAGTAGATACTGCTCATTGTATGACCAATGACACAGTTTCACAGCATAATATGTCAATTATGCACTTAGAGGATAAAGGCCCTCCTCACCCAGGAACAACTACATCTTTATAAAAGTGAGGTATATGTTTAGAAGTGGGGACTTTTACATTGAGCAGCAGGTTTTTAATGCCACCTTTGTTCAGTCTTCTCTCATTGTTGGTTCACAGGGTCCTAGCTGTCCTTGAGGCCACCTTCTAAATTTCCCATATCCATTGGTCACTTTTTATTCTTGGCCATTTAGAAAACTCCTTAGTAAGATATCTGTGCCCACTCTTTGAGTAAGACAAAGCCAACACACACACACCCACAAGAGGGTGACAATGTAATCTTGACTGTCACTCATTGAGTTGATGTAGATGATATTGAGTTATTTTTGAGCTGTGGAACGAAAGCTGTTCAGGAAGTATGAAGACTTCTATTTTCTTGGAAAGGACACAGAAAAGAGCCCTACGTTACTGGTCATGTCTTATAATCTCTTAAAAACTTTACTCTGTGGTGTTGTATGCAAGTTGGACAAAGAATGCCTCTTTTGTAAGTCATCACTCATGCAGAAATGGGATTTTTAATGGTGCAGATGCCCAAGGGTCATTCATGCTCCTGTAAGTAATCCCCCAAAAACTCATTGGTTCACCAAGTTGGACATGGGTGGAATGTTTCTTTGTTATCCATTAGTGTCCTTTTGGGACTGAGCAGATGCCTATCCATGCATTTCCAAGAAAAGTCAACAGCATCCCTTCCATTCTCATAAGCTAGTCCGTCCACTGCCAGCTTGTGCTCTCTGATGTCTAGTTCTCTTTATTTTCCTGGTACTTGAAACAGGTGCATCTGCTGCATCCTTGAGGTAAGCTGGACTATGAGACCAATGCTGGCCCATGTGCCATGGTCATAAGTAACAAGTATCACTTTTTTGAGATAGGGTTTTTCTCTGTAGCCCTGGTTGTCCTGAAAGCAGCTCTGTAAACCAGGCTGGCCTCGAACTCACAGAGACTCTCCTACCACTGCCTCCCAAGTACTGGTATTAAAGGCATGAGCCACCACTGCCTGGTACAAGTATCACTTCTATACAGAAACATGGGCGGGTAGCAGGTGACTCTTTGCTACAGTGACCCAAGAGTGAGACCCTGAGTTAATACATGGCAAGCAGTGTGCCCAGAGACTTCATCCATCTCTTCCAGAGCCTTTAAGTGTGAGAGAAACAAAACTGCTGGATGAGCCACTGAGATTTTAGGAACATTTGCTACAGCACAGCCTGTCTATCTCAATATGACTTACTATGCCTTGTCAGAGATGTTTGGGATCTCAGAGGCATTCAGGATTGGTTAAGGATATTTATATACCCATAATGAGATATCTTCGAGATGATGTTATGTCTAAACACAAAATTCATTTATGCCTCATACGTACTTATTCAGTACTCTACTGGTGATTTTATTATTTTTGTGTATAAGTGTGTTTTGACCCACCCGTCTCATGAGGCTGGGTATTGAATGGAATATTCTACTGGTGACTTCACGTTGGTGCTGAAAGGGTTTCAGATTTGAATTTTGGATTTTTCAGATTTGGGTTTTCAGATTCAGGGTTCAAGATCTGTATTGTGCGCTCTCTATTTTATTTCTTAAAATGCTAACCCCGAGCTATTAAAATGATTCCACAACCCATGATGGACAGTCACATAGAGTTTGCAAATCATTTGATGGGCCCATCTGGCCCATCTGTTGCCCAGGGGTGAGATTAAGTGCTCCAGGGAGGAGGGGGAGCACACTCCAGTGCTTGCTTTCCTCAGCCCCTGTCAGAAAGTCTGGGAGGAGATTCCCTTAGTCAGTGGACTGGTTCTGTCTGTGGGATTCTACCGCTCACATGGACGAGGATCCAGATTCAGGTCTTGTGAGCTCCATGCTCTAAGTATAGGCCTGTGCACATTGAGGATTCAGATTACAGTGTATCCTGCTGATCATTAAAATCGACTGTTGTACAAAGACATGACTGATGCACTGAACTGTCAGAGATGGGGTTGGAGGCCTTCATCCCAGCTGGGCCCTTAGTATACAAACCTGCAGGGCGACCCTCCCTACATTTCTCTGTAATCTCGTTGGCCATACTCTTTTGCATGCGTTCCTGAAATGAAGCTGGATCCTTTTTAGTGTGCTTCTGTTTTGCTGGGTCTTTACATAGGCTGTTCATTCCAGTTGTACACCCTGGCACGTGGGAGTTCTTTACCCATTCATTCACATGCAGATCTGTGTCTCTGAACAATGACCCTTTGATGTTTTATTTCCCACTCTCCCAGGGCCCCTCACTCCCTATCTTACACAGATTCATCATTAAAGCACGGAGCCCTTCCTCCTACCACACCTTGCTTGAACCAGAGATGTTTCTCTTTTAGCTTCTCATCTTGCTGGGGGTGAGGTGGGGTCACATTAAATACCATCCAAATGGAAGTGCTTTGTAAATGATGGAAACTTCAATGCATACGCCAAGGTTAGCAATGCTACGTACTTTAAAAGACAAGATTGATTCATGAAGGTGGACGTGAGAGGCTGTTTTGTAGTACTCATGTTGTCTCATCTCCATCATATACTTATTAGAGATATTTACCTTTGCACACACTGACTCTTAGGTCTTTCCTTAAAGCCTGTAGGATAGGGTGGCATTTGCCTGCCCAATGCCTAGTCCCCCTTCCAATAAAATCCCTAATTCCTCAACAGATTAGGAAGCCAACAAAATGGAAGAAATTGATGTCTAGCGTTTCTAACTATTTTTTTTTAAAAAAGCATTAATCTTGTCTCCTTTCCCTTCTTGTCTAGAACTTGACTGCATTTTCTGGAACCCCAGAAGCTACTTTGAGGTCAAGAGTAAACTTGGGGATAGATAGAAAGCATGCATTAAGACTGGCATAAAGAAAAAACAATGGATTGTAGTAAGTAGTACCAACGACATCACCGAGCTCTGTGACCTGCCACAGTTTATCTACAGCCAGACTTCTCTAACTGGGCCTATTTTCTCTGCCTGCTGTCTTCCCCCTCACACCCCCACCACCAGGGAGGAGCTGCTTTGCCACACCTACCTGCTGTGATGGACTGAAATCTCTCAATCCACGAGCCCAAATCAACCTCTCCTTCAGGTGGCTTCTGTTACAATAACGACAAAAGTAATTACTAATACCTGAAGCACAGCTGGGGTCCAAGTCGGGCAACGCTTCTTTGCTATGGGTTTTGTGTCCGCTAGAGAACTTCCTCACCAAGGCTCCACAAGCTTCCACCCAGACCGTTCTGATTACACGTATTACACCAAAATTATCTGAGCACACGTTTCACCTCCTGTTAGGCTGCGTGCATCGTGAGGGAGGAACACTGTCCCTCACCCCTCTTTGTCACTGTCGCTCACTCTTCTTTGTGCCCACATATGCTTAGTGCCCAGTGACCAGTAATGGATCCTTTTAAGTGATACTTGATGGATCAAATTGAGACTTGAGAGAGATTAGGGGTTGGCATGCAAATTCTCTTGGGATTTTGTTTTGGATTTCACTAGTAAGTAATAAAGTCTTGGGCTATGAATGGCACTGATGGGGTCCTTTGAACCCCTTATTGGAAGGAAAGGGATAAGAAAGGTCTAGCTATGGATTTCAGCTATGGATTCCCCCCAGGGAGGTTCTTACTTGCTGTCACATTTTCCTGCTGTAGAATCCATGTCCCTAGAAAGCCCTGAAGCAGCCTGCGCAGTAAGAATGCCTTGCCTGGCTGTTCTAGCCTCCTCAAGAGGCAAAGCCTTTCCCCAGGGACTGGGGATCAGAGATAACTGGCTCCTCAGGCACCGCTGCCTGGCTCCTCTGCAAGCCCCAGTCCCGTCCCCTTGGCCCTCCCCAGGCACTCTGGGAGGACCCTTCATGCTTGAGTTGCAAGATTAAATGAATGTATGTTTGGATAAGATGCTTTTAGGCTCCAGATCAAAGTTTTCGCCACTGGGGGAGGGGGTGCAGACCCCTTTCAGCACAAGTACAAAGCCAGCTTTCCCATCCTGGGAGCTTATGGCTCCCAAGGAAGGCATAGCCTGTATCTGCTGTACCAACACATTTTCTGGGGGAGTAGAGGTCATGGCTACCAGGGAACCAATGCGATGAGAAAATGGAAAATGCATGTTTTATTAAAACCACTTGAAATGTTATTTGGCATGAACAAAATTGATCCTTTGGCTAAATAAAACCACTGGAGAGCAAATTAAACTGTGACTCATAATATGATTATTCTGTCCTTGTAAAAATAATAAAAATTGTTCTGGTAGGTTTGCCGTGGGCGTCTGTGTGCTTCCTTTAATAAACAGTTCCAGGGCCCTTTCTGGGAAGGTACAGATATGGACGTAAGCCAAAGCAGTGGCAGGGGCTGTTCTGCTTGCCAGGTTGCAGAAGAGATGGAGAAAGCACCTAGCCCACAGACAGCCTCACTCTCTCCATTCACCTCCGTTATTTACCATGCCTTTGCAACTGTGAGCAGACTCACAGAGCTGAGTGGAACTGGAAGTCTACTCACTCTTTAAAGAGACATCAAGTGGTAGTTGGAGTCCCAAGTGATAATTCTTGTCTCCTTATTAATATCCAACTGCTGCTAGGAGCCCTGGGAGAGAAAAAGCATTTAACGCCAGCTCTGGAGATTTCAATGGGATTTAGCTCTTGTCCCAGGTTTGAAGCCTGTTTTGGAAATCACCTCAGAAATTGGGAAGCTGAATGGATTGTGACCTTGAGGTGCAGTTTCTCTGTAATGTTTCAGAAGGATGTCGAACTTCCCCTCACACGCATCTGCCTACTGCTCAGCAGTGGTAAGGAAGAAAGCATTGGTAGTTTTCCAGAAGTATGATTATGTTGTGGATATCTGCATCTAAACTTGAGCCTTAGCCAACTGAAATTTGCTAAGGAAAACTGAATCTTAAAACATTTCCACCTGAACCCCACAGGACTTTGGTGCCCAGGTACTCTTATAACATTTAAACATATCACCAGGAAACTTGCTGCCTGCTGGCAGACATCATCAATGATGGGAGGGTCTCTGCCATTATTCATGGGTCATCTTCCAAAGCCCAAGACTTTGTTAGCAAAATGCATGATACAGACAGCTGATTGCTCTGGATCTACACAATATTTCAAATTCCTTTAAACTGCTTACTGAATAACCATTTCTGGGGCTCTCCTGCTGGCACAGGGAAGGTGTCCACATGCTGATAGCAGTGGCCCTGTCCAGGTTATGGATGTAGACTGGCTATGTCCTTTCCCCAATTCTGTGACTATCCCTGAGTTTCTGATATAAGAATCAAAAGCAGCCAACTCCTGGCTCTCTGACCTTTCAGTTTGGGACTGAAATATTCTTGGTGCCTACCATTGAGTAGACATGATCTACACTGGAAGTTCCATGCCAGCTTTGCATATGAAAAATCCTCTTTAATCTGTTTATCACTATCCTCATCTTAAGACTGAGGTTACCAGAGCACTGGGTGATCAAGAGGCCACTCCATGGCCATGTAGTCAGGATATAGGGGTACCAGGTAGAACTCCCCAATATTGTACTCCCCACCTCACCTTGTCTCTGGAGCATATGTAGTACAACCACTTTCTTAGCTTAGGCTGAGTCATTGGAGGGGTCTCCTAGGAAAACAGCATCACTCTGAGGCTTGGCAGCCTTCACGCCCAAGGCTGTTAACCTAGTAGGTGAAAGGAACCTGAGAACTCTGTGGCATGATTCATGGCAGGAGAACCAACCATAGATTATTAGGCAAAGTTTTTTTTCCCCCACTGGAAAATTTACTGGAAACTTCCATTTGCAAAGATGGGAGTTTTAGTATCTTTGTCTCATTGTGTCCAGGTTCCTCTAGGACAATGTAGAAAAAAAGAAGAGGAAATTCTCTCCCCCCCCCCCTCTCTCATTCCAAGGTTATATCCAGGACTTGCACCTTGAGAATTTGGGAAATTGAATAGCCAAGGAGATTCTTATAACCCAGACCCCAAGAGAGACAGGGGTCTCAGGGTTAGTAACACACAGAGAACTGAAGGATCCTTTTCTCTTTTAACCAGATAGAGGGAGGTCAAGGGCATCTAAAAGTTGATGATTTTAGAAGCTGGAAATTCCATATTCCATCTGCCATCTGCTGACTGAATGGTAGTTGTTATCATTTTCTCCTAATTGAGCTTCTTCTTTTTTTTTTTTTTTTTCCTGTTGCTGAGCTTAAGCGTGCTTGCCAAGAAGGGCATGTGCACTCTCTGCAGGTAAGCATGGTGGGCAGGGGTAACATGCTCTCCATTAGCCTTTCTGGACCTCCCCGAGAGCCCTGGCAATGGCTTGACCATAAACCCAGTGCGGATGCAAACAGGGCCTAGGACCTTTCAGAGCATTTGGAAGAGGCCAGGCAAGCAGACCAGCCACCCTTCTGTTGGCTTTCTCAGGACCCCAGAAGCCTGATGCCACTCAGAATCAGGGGAGTAATTTGACATTTTGAAAGGAGTCCAATGTAATTTTTAGTTCAGGCGGTAGCCAGGCTCTGAGCAAATCACTGGTGTTGACTGCCTGGTGACATCCCCTCTAGCTCTGATTTGAGTTTAGCGTTCTTGCTCAGGCTAAAGCAGCCATTGTTCTATGCCACGGCTTGGGTGATTTTTTGTCTTTCCCATTGATTGTTTCCAGGTCAGGGATGCAGTTCTGGATTAATACACGTCTGGAAAGCAATCAGACTGGACAGAACTCAGAGGCTCCAGACCACCACCTGAGCGGTGTCTCCTGGTGTTTTCCGAGAGTTACCTAATGCAGAAGACCAACTCTGAACTCTCTAGAAGAATATTTCTGAATTCCTGAGAGACTGTGAAACAGATGCTGGTGTGGGTTACCCCTGAGACATTAGAGTCCACATAACTAGAAATCTTGAAGCAGAAGGTTCCTTTTTTTTTTTATTTTATGATGTGTTTATGGGTGGAATTTCCCCGGTCCTCTCTTGCCTTGCTACTTTGGTTAGTGTGCTGGAAGACACTAGCTGGCAAGCAGGGAGGAGGGGAAACATGGCCACTGAAGTTCTTCCGAATGGACTGTGAGCACTGAGTGAGAAGAGATGGCAAGGCTGGTAACATTTCCAATTTTGTGTTCAATCTTTGGCTTGGTCATTTCACAGCTTGGACATGGTTCTTGCTTTGTGGATATAGACGCGTGCTAGTAAAGCACGCTGGGATTTATTTGGTGAGTCAAATAATAGCCTGCCACAGGTAAGCAGGAAAGGAAGGCACTATGATCTAACGGGGAAATATTTCTCTTGTCTTTCCTTGTATTCTGGAAGCTTCTCTTTCATGCTTGCCATCGCTGGCTGCTCTTGTGGTTCACAAGGTCCTGGAGTTGAAAGAAGAACGTGGAGCAGATCACCCACAGCTTCCAGGCAGCTCCGTGAATTCTCTCCTTGCTCACACAATGAAGGAGCTGACGGTATAGCTGCTGCCTCAGGATCTGGAAGAATTCCCAATGCTGATGCTCATGCAGGCCACTGCAATCTCTCTCTCTCTCTCTCTCTCTCTCTCTCTCTCTCTCTCTCTCTCTCTCTTTCTCTCTCTCTCAGCCTCCCGTTCTTTAGTATTAATAGAATGATGGTGAATTGCTTCTTGGAGTCATCAGCCTACATACCTTTGCCCTTCAATTAGGAATGACCTAGGTGAAGAGGATCACTCAAATAAAGTGGACTCCAAAGAGCATTTGGAAGACTTAAAACATTTCCCAGAGATAAATTACTTGATTTTTTTTTTTTAAAACAGACCCTAAGTTACACCAATTGCTTACTTTAAGTAACTTTATAACAAGGATGGCATTCTCTGCTAAGTGCTGGTCTCTATCAAAAAGTCTTTTCTTGAAAAAGGAGCCAGGCTTTTGATTGATTTGTTTTTATTCAGAAAAACTGGAGTGGAGTTCGTTTTCTATGTTGAGAGCTGGTCATCGCTTCTGCTGCTGACAGGCCCACAATGGACAAAAATGGACCATTTCCTTCTACACGGAATCGTGGAGAACTGAGAAGTAAAGAGCGTGTGGGAAATAGCTTCCAAGTGATTATTCTTGTTTGCGTAAATGCTTGATTATGAGGATTGTTATTCCAGCTATTCACAGAAAGAGCATGGAAAAGAAGCTAAGCCTGGGCTTCCATTATAATAACAATGGGAAAAAAAATCAAAGGACACATCATACTTTTTAAAGACCAAATGCTTGTAGGTTTCTGGGATTGCCAAGTAAAAAACAAACAGACTCAGGATCTACTTCCAGGGCCAAGGGTTCTTTCTAGGCCTTCTTTAATACTCACTTGGGGTCACTACAACACATCATGAAGGGATATGTGAACTTTCTTGTTTAGTCTGCAAAGCTTGGCCCTCTGGACTACAGCACTAGACTTTGTAGGGTGGATAACACATCTTCAGATGCTTCAGGGTTCTAGAAATTGGACTCCAGCTGCCACTGACCCAGCTGGTTTTAGAGAAGGTGACTTTATGGTTGCTACAGAGAGGATGCCTCCCACTGCAGTGCCGTCTACCGAACAGAGCCCCACTGGGGTTGGCTCAGAAAATCATTGTTCCCTCTTTTATAAGGATAAGTAGGACCACCACAAGTGTTTGGGAATTTTATTTCATTTTTTTTATATTAAGGTCAATGTGAAAAATGTTAATATTCCTTGAGGCTCATAGCCAAAAATGGCTAGAGAACCTACTACAGGATTTCAAATGTCCTTGACAGACCCAAGAACATTCATGATAAACTAAAGCTCTGTTCTTCTCTGGTCAAGAGCAACAAGAATGCCACTGCCCCAACTCTCTGTCTGTGTTCAGTGACCCAGGGACGTTTGGAACTTAGGGAAACAGTGACATAAGGGAGATGATGTAGCTGGTGAATGGCTTCCAGATCACCCGTCAACCGACTTTAAACCTGAGACCATTTGACAACGGGTCGTCCCCACCTGAGATCATTTGCTAACTGGTAGTCCCTACCTGAGACCGTTTGGTAATGGGTCGTCCTCCAGCTGGGCTGTCAGACTGGAGTCTAAGGCTCTGTGCTCATGGTGGGTGGGAGGGATGCTTACAGGATCCTTGTTCATCCCGGCTCTCATCCCACAACAGAGGAGACTAAGAAGAGGATCTTGGCATTAGAGGGTCAATTCATTGCCTCCTCAACAACAGCAGCAGTGATTCATGGTACCAGTAACAAGGCTGCCCTGGTACACTTTGACTTGGCTTTTTGTTTCATTCAGTTTCAAGGATGTTTCTGACTCTTTTTTCTTTTCTTCCCCCAAATGTCCTGTTGTCTTTACCCATTCAGCACTGAAGCTTTGGAAAAAGCCAAGGACTCTCAGAAATACAGCAAGGCATTTTATACTTATTCTGACCAAAACTGAATGTACCATCTCTCATTTCTCTGGACCTGTTTTCTCCTCTGTTCTCCATGTCTCATCAAAATGGCCTCTTCCTCTTTCATGACCCAACATGGGCCTAACCTACAAGTCTTTCTTTGCTTTTCTCCACTATGTCAAATCCCTCATCAGCTTCTGTCTGGTCCCTTCCTAAGACATTCCTATCATCCTTGTATTCATGTGTCTGTCAGGCCATCTATCCACTCACTCACTCTTCCTTCCCCTCCAGTCCATAACTAGTTCCTTCACCCGGGTTGTTGGCAGCTCTTCTCAGAGTTGTAATGATGCCCTCACAGGTCTACAGGCAGTGCTGATCAGTCCAGATCTTTGTTCCACTTCCACTACTCAGAGCCAGAGGTAGTATTCTGTAAGGCTGATGGGGTCATAGGGCTTCCCTGATCAAAACAAAACAAAACAAAACAAAGCACAACACAAAACAAAACAAAACAAAACACAGACGGCTCCACCGGTCCTTAGAAAGCGTCTAACACAGCTGGCCTCTGAGACCAATCTCCTCCCATGATGCTGTATGCTCTGAGCCTTGTTTACAGGCTTCCTTTGGACTTCACCACTGTCCCTGGTCACTACCTTCTCAGTTATCTAGAACGTAGCTCAAATGTCAGGTTCTAACACTGCAGGCCATAGAAGTCCAGAGGAAGGAGGGGCAAGAAAAGCATCTCAGGGACCTGCTTAAGAGGATGGCAATGCCTGGTTCCCAGTGTAGTTGACTTCCATAAGAAGTGTTCAGTACAGATTTGTAAGTATATAAGGGATGAATATGACAGCAGAAAAGAGCAGTTTGGCCATGTGGTCCCAGATTCCAGGGTCCAGGGAAAGCTCTGCCTCTGCACACTGCCAGTTGGCTTGGATACCCCATGGAGCTAAATCTTTCCTGTTCTCCCTCTGACAAAGCCCTCAGCCATCCCACATGGCACAGAAATGGACGTACCAGATGGCCTTGCCAACACCACCAACATTCTGAATATCAAGGAGCATCTTGTGAGATGAAGTAGAGAAGAACAGATCTCAAAGTGTGTTTCAGGAGGACAGGCAACTTGGATAACTGGTGTTATATGACAGATGAGCTCGGGACCCCAGAGAAGCCATGTAGATTCAGACTATTTCTAAGCAATGATTTTCAGATTCCAATAGCCCTGGCACTGCCCCCTTTGCCTTATCTGCCATCCAGGTTTTGTGTTCCACGGAACCTTCTTTGAGAACCAGCACAGTGTTGCGGCTTGGGCACCAGTGGGTAGCTGAAAGCCTTACACCTGTCGAAAGCCCAGCTGAACTTCACTCATCTTCTTAGTGCCTTGCTCAGGACCTGGCTCTTAGCTGAGGCTCAAAGGATTCTTGCTTCACCTAGGCTGGAAGTCTGCATTAGGCTGGAGATAGAGAGCTTGAGGTTGGGGAGGCCATGGCGTCTGCCAGGCCAGCTCTGCAGGTAGAGCAGGACAAAGGAGGATTCTGGCTTGTCTGAGAATGGCCCCGGACCAGTAAGGTCACCACAGATGACCTTCCCTGTGAGCATCACCCTGTCTCCATCCTCACCCTGCCGGTGTCTACACCCATAGCCTCTCAGCTGTCAGTCTCTGACACCAAAGTGCCACCACACTGATGAGACTCGGCTGTAGCCAGGGGCACCTGCCTCCGATGCTTCCTGTTGGATAAAACCTTTCTGACCTTCAAGAAAAACTACCGAGTGGCAGAGGACCAGGTGGTGGGGCTTATTCTGAGCAGGGCCCATTCCACACTCTATTTATTACTCTACCCGTCTGTAGGGATGGTCTGGGCTATGGCAGGTAAAACTGAACCCAGTGCTCACTGAGCCAACGGCGTGGCTTGAGGGCTTGTTGAAGTACCAGCTGATTGTTTCTTCTGAGGTGACATTCTTTAAACTGTATGTTACAGAATGATGGGATTCCCCTAAGGTTTCAGCAGGAACTCCCCCCCCCCCCCCCCCCCCCCCCCCGCCACCTTTCTTCCTCGATATGCAGCTCAAACTGTCCTGGAACTTACTCTGAGGCCCAGATTGGCCTAGAGTCTTGTGACAATTCTCCTGCCTCACCCTCCCCAAATGCTAGGAGGATAGGGATGTATCACCACACCTGGCATCTCTTCCTTTTCTGATGTCTCTTCTCTATGTTAAAATGGGAGGGAAAAGATCCAGGAAATGTCACAGTGCCGCTCTGTTGTGAGCTACTGTGAGCTTCAGGGGAGTACAGCTGGGCGCGTGCCCTGCCTCTGCTCTGGGTGGCAAGGCCAGTGCTGAGGAGAATGCAAACGTATTATATTTGTCTCAAAAGGAGAGCCAGTCTTCAGGCTCCTCCTGGTCGAACTGCTACCTGACTGGGGCAGACATGAGCCAGATGTGGGACCAGCACAAGGAAGATACAGGGATGGAGGCCTTACCTTGGGCTTAGAAGCCTCTCAGAGGGCTGGTACTTGGCTGCTGTGGGATGAGGAGTGGTAACATTCAGCCCCGTGTTACTTTAAGGAGGTTTTGCCTCCAAGTCAGTTGAGTTCTAGTCAGATTTACCACCAAATGAATCATGAAACACATTCAGTTTGCAGATTGTGAACTCTGCAATGGTATTATATCCAATGTTCCAGTGAGTGAAGCAGGAGTCAGAATGTTTAGGGAGTTCCTATAGTTGAGATTTATACATTTGAGACCTGAATCTAACCCAGCCTACTCTCAGCAGAACCTAGAGCCTGCTACTTTTTTGACTACACCAAGGTCCCCTTCTCTCCTGTGTTGGATGTGCAGACCCTGTGGTTGGGGATATCCCAAAGCTATAAAACCAGGTGCATGGGCTTCGCAATTGTGAAGGTCACTTCTTGTCTCTTCTTTTATATCTCTGACATGTCCCCTATCTAAGATGGGCTTGCACCTGATAGATACTATGAAGATAAATTTGTTCCCTCTGAGACATCTTCCAAACTGCAAGACCCTCACGGTTGTGGACTGAGTGGACATGTGAGACCTTTCATCATTCTGTGCCTTCAGGGCACTTCCTCTGCTTGAGGCCTAGGTTGTCTTAACTGAGCCAGGAGCTTGGTGTGTTAATAATGTGTTCCCTGCTGGGTATAAAAGAGAAGGAAAGAGGACCCCAGAGTTGTGTCACTAGCTCGTACTTCTCTTCGGTGGTGGCAGTGGTGGTGGTGGAGCAAATTAGAAAATTCACAGGTATTTGTCTTTTTCCATCGGTCTTTACAGTGGAGTCTTTAAGGACACATTTTCTATACATTCCTCTCCTCATGTATCCATACACTTATATCAGTTCATAAATAAAATATACAGCTGCCTGGCTGAAATGTATCACCTGCTGCCAAGATTCCTTCTGCAGGTTAATGCCTCCTGCCAGGGGAGCTGCCCTGGTTTGTGGTGACTTTCGATGACCTACTTGTATGCAGCAGTCAGGGCCTCACTTAGCAGTGAGCGGTGCATCCGTGCAGATCCACACACTCCTGTTATTTTAGTTCTTTATCCCTCCCCCCCAGATCAACACTATGCACACGAAGGTAGCTGTGTAAACACACTTTACACGAGCAGCTGACAGGAACAGCTGCTTCTGGAAGAGGCAGGGGATGAGAGACCAGTGTACACTATTTAGCGTTTTAGCACTGCTCATTCTGGCCGTAATTGACATCTTCCCTCTAACAGCCCTCAGGATCCCCTGCTTCTGGAAGGGAGGACCTTCGAACTGGAGCTCACCTGAGGCCTGAGTCTTCCTGCGCAGGGGTGAGGTGTGGGGAGGGAATCTAACTGACAACTGAGATTGGTGCTGTGAGTTCCAATACGTACCTGTCAATCACAGCAGCATAGCCGAGCCTCATTTGGCCCAGAAAGAATTGGAAATTACTAAATAATTCTCGAATAATAACCCAGGCACAGGCTAGTCTCCAAGTCAGAAGTTGGTTTAATCAACACGATCATATCTTAAAATAAAGAGTCCTCAAATTTTTCTTATAGCTTTTTGCAGAAGTCAGTGCTTTGAACATTGTGGCTATGGCAGGGGACAGTCACTGTTAAACGGGGCATTTAACTAGGGCCAGGTATGAGAGACTAGAGAAGGAGGGTATATACATCTCTAGTCTCGTCCATGTTTATAGAATCAACTAGAACAAACATGATGGGTGATGAACACAGACTCCTACAGCAGACATGCTCAGCCTCATCCTGGGCTTGGAGAGCTGAGAATTATTCTGTTTCTTGTAAACTAAATTACAACAACTTGGATAAAAAAAATCAATGGACTATTATTTATGTTCCATTTAATCCAGGTGTCTTAATAATGTCTATCTGGCCAAATATAGGATTGATTTTTCATTGCTGTGGGACTCACTTAGCCTCAAATAAAACTAAGCAAAACTAAGTCCAAATTGCCCACTGCCTCCCAGATGTTGCTGTTTACAGTGGGGGAGAACACACTAAATTCATACACCAGAGACAGGAGGAGTGTGTGGGGGATTGGGAGCTTTTGCTCTCTGTGCTTTTGACTAACAGAATTCTGATTGCAGGGCAAGGCTCAAGATCTTTTGCATTTTTTTAAAAGACTGATTCATGTAGCCTAGTCTAGTCTTGGACTTGCTCTGTAGCTAAGGATGACTTGGAACTCTTAATCCTCCGGCCTCAACCTTCCAAGTCTCCAAGGATCACTGGTGTGTGCCACTATGACAGCTTTGGGGGCTCAAGATCTTATTGCACTTCTTCAAATCTTAACAGGAACCCAGCAAGGGCTCAACCAGTCAACCAAGGAGTGTAGTAGAAGATTGATCTGCAAACTAGAAACCACACTTGCTGTCTCACATTAACTTGTGAGGAAATCCACTGGATTCTAAATGGGTGGCCCAAACGATGATACCAAGCAATTCATAGCTCAGAGAGGGTTGAGGGGTAGAGGGCAGTAAAGACACATCCGGGGCTTCACAAGCTGCTCCTGACAGGTCTGGCATACAGTCACATCTGATCATTCAGTTCTTCATTTAAATCTTATCTCGACTCTAACTCAAATGTCCCATTTTGTATAATGCTCAGAGAGGTCCCACATCTCCCACTTAGCAGACCTGTAATTCAAACTCAGTATATCAACATGCATGTTCTTTCTGTACAGGCCCATATAATAATACAACTGTTATAAGTCAAAAGTAGCATTTACAGAAAGATTAATATTATAATTTAGACTGGTGTTTACGACGTGAATTTTCTGTCTATAGCATGAAGGCACTGATAGACACTCATTTGGCCCCCTGTGTGATAGAATTAGCTTTAAGTGGCAGCTGATCACTTAGAATTGTCTGTAGTCCTTTCTGAGTCAATCCCCATAAAGCTTCATTGTCTTCCTATCCTGGAAGGCAAATGACCTACGGCTTTTGCTTCTTCTCTTCTTCAGATCTGGGAGCCCTTTGATTTGCAATGCCTGCCATGACCTATGGGCATGTTGAGGGCTTTCCTGACACAGGGCAGAGAAGCATCAAAAGCGACGAGAGACACTTGCATTCAAGAAGCAACCATGATGACATTCAAGTCTACGATCTGAGGCTAGCCCATTAACCCCTCGGAAGCTCATGTTACTCTTGGTTCAGTGGGATGATGGTTGGTTTGGAGAAAATTAATCTCAGTGGATATTCAACAGCTCAAAGACACTCTTTTAAAAACATTATTTCCCTGCCTCCAAGCCACAGAGGATGCGGTACCTGATGATGAGCAACAAAGATGCTCTCCCATCCATTCCCACAGCCAACCTAATTCCTAATTTTATCCTTAACTGCCCCCTCTTTCATTCTCTCTCCAGCCAACTGACTTTCTTTTGTGCTTTCAGACCATTTCCAGCACCCCTGTAATTAAGTGATAACGTAAAGCTAAACGGAACAAATATGCAGAAATACACTAAGGCTCTTACCTTCTACTGCCCATGACACCCTTCCCTGTTGAGAAAGAAGGGACCGTACTTTCTGGCACTAGACAACTCTCTATTATTCTATTTCTAGGCTCTGTAATAGTCAATCATATGGCATGCCCAGCAGAGCTGAATGATTTCTGGAAATTGATTAACTAATTGCGGTAATGACAGCTGTGCTCTGATCATGTTTTTACGCACACGGCACCACTCTGCCAATTGGAGTTGCGTCATTGAAGGTTCAATACTGACCTCAGGATGACAGAAATAGTGCTGCTGTCCTAGAGAGCAGGCAATAACTGAGCAGCAGTACCACTGCTTTTTCTCCAAGGCTGGAAAGCACCGTTCCACCTTTCTTCAATGCATTTGCTTTTAGACACCGCATACGGAGGCTACCTAAGGAGCATTTGCCCTTTGGTGCCTGGACTTTTCCATGTAACATCATGTCCTCTGGGTTCTGCCATGCTGTCCTGTCTAAGGTTAGGTTATACCCCTTTAGATGTAGATGCTGCATTTTCTCCCTACCTTCATTGAATGACAGGTTGGTTTCATATCTGAGCAGCTGTGAAGCATTACAGATATTCTTGGAGGTCTGGCTTTTAGTTGATTTGAAGATGGACTCAGAAGTGGGGGTGCTAGTCAGATGATGGTTCTATTTATAAGTTTTCAGGAAAGAATTTTGCCATGCAGCCTAAGCTGGCCTCAAACTTACTTCACAGACCAGGGTGGCCTCAAAATTGCAATATTTCTGCCTCAGTTTCCCAAGTCCTGAGGTTACAGGCATGTATTATTGAGGCCTGCTAAATTTTCATTATTTTAGGCAGTTCCACACTGTCTTCTTTAACAGCTGCATCAGTTTGTGCCCTCACTCAAAGTATGTAATGCATTCTATTTGCTTCACTGTCTCACAATGTTTGATTAAAACAAAACAAAACAAAACAAAACAAAACAAAACAAAACAAAACAAAACAAAACAACAGCCATCTTAACTAGTGTGACAAGGACTTCATTAGAATTTAGACTTGTCGGGGGAGGGAATAGGAGGAGAAGAGGAAGGGGAAACTGTGGTTGGTATGTAAAATAAATGAAAAAAAGTTAATTAAATACAATTAAGTTAAAAAAATAAAGGCAAAAACAAAACAAAACAAAAAACACTTGGAATTCAGACTTGTGCTTTCCTGCTTATTAGTGTTTCAAGCATCTTTCCATGAGCTAGTTCTAAGTGTCTACTAAGAGAAATGACAATTCAAGTCTTTGCCCATTTTAAAATCAGGTTGTTTTTTTTTTGCCACTGAGTCGTAGAAATTTCTCAGGTGCTTTGGACATTGGTCCTTATCAGATCCATCGCTTGCAAAACCTTTCTCCCATTCTGCAGGTTACCTTTCCACTCCACTTACTATTTCCTTGATGGTGAAGAAGCTTTCAGTTGACCTGGCCTGCCTTGTCTGGTTCTGCTCTTTGCTTTGTTTTATTGGTGTCATAGCCAAGGAATCATTGCCTAGACAAGCGCCACGTCTCCCTGTCTTTTTTTTCCTTTAGGAGCCCTATACTATCAGGTTTAACTCTTTAAGTTGATTGGTCCAACTTCACTGACTTTCATGGAGACATGCAATGCCCCTAGCACTATTTGTTCTAAGGGATTCTCCTCTTCCCACTGTGTTCTTTGTGCTCTTGTTGAGACATGTTGACCGAATGTTCGTGGCTTTATTGCATCAACATAGACTGACAACTGAGTCTTAGTTAAAGTTAAAGTTAAAGTCTTAGTCCTTTGGCTTAAAACATCCATTTTACCTAGCAATATACTCTTTTAATTACTTTATTGTAGCTCTGTAAGAAGTTTTGAGATTAAAAAAAAATGTAGAGTCTCTAATATGATTCTACTCTCCTAAGACTGCTTTGGCCATTTTTGGTTTTTTGTGGCTCTATATCAGTAGTTCTCAGCCTTCCTAATGCTGCAACCCTTTAATACAGTTCCTCATGTTATGGTGACCCCCAACCATAAAATTATTTTCTTGCTTCTTTATAACTAATTTTGCTACTGTTCTGAATCGTAATATAAATGTCTGAAATGCAGGGTTTCTGATTTGTGACTATCATGAAAGGGTCATTCATCCCTGAGGGGGACACAACCCACAGATTGAGAACCACTGTTCTATATGAAATTTAGGATTATCTTTTCTATTTGTGTAAAAAAAAATGACATTGGAATTTTGGTGGGCATTACAAATGGATTTGTGTCTCACCACAGGTGGAATTAACATGCGATATCTTCTCATTAATTTCTATTGTCAATGTTTTTAGTTTTCAGTGTGCAAATCTGTCACTACCTTGGTCAAGTTCATTTCCGAGTATTTTACCCTTTTTGATGCTATTGTAATGGGTTGTTTGCTTTTAGCTTTCTTTTGGGACAGTTTGCTGTTAGTGTTTGCACAGTGGTATACATTCTGCAGCTGAGCCCGTTCTTGGCTCGAGGACACCAGTCACACACGGTGGTGACACACAGGCAGAAGGGATGCAGTGGACTCAGAACCGAGTTCAAATGGTGACGAGTAAGTAGTCACCCTTGGGCTGGGCACAGGCTTGCAGGAATCTCAGGCCTAGGCAATCTCCACCAAAGACACTTACGGAAAAAACCAATCTGCATTTGACAAAGTGTGAAAGTCAAATACCATCACTCAGGGCAGAGGATGTGTTTTCTTTGTATGAATGAGAAAGGCTGAGCACGATTTTTATTTTGCCTAGTGAGTTTTGCAAATGACTTTAGCCATTTGGACTACAAGTTGGAAGGGCTTCCCTTGTCTTGATGTTCTGTGTAACCTGTGTGTGCCCATCCTAGGGAGGGATGTGATGACTAGGAACTGGGTATTTAGATGTTCTGGGGAAATAGGCAGGGATGAAAGCCTATACTGACCACATAACCCCTAAAGACCCTCCGTCCACTAGCTTGCTCTGCCATGGCTCTCTGAGTCAGTCATTGCCTCCTTTGTTCTTGGCATTTAGTGAACAAGATGCTCTTACCGGGGAGCAGGGGAGATGTACTCCCCTGCACTGTTATTATCCTGCTTCATCTTTTGAGATTTCCTGTCCCATGCTGTAGGTGTGGTCATATAAAGAGCAAGGCTCAGGGCTGCTTCCAGGGCACTGGAATGCCATACTTGGGGCCTCGGAGCAAGCACTGCCAGATAGAAGAGACTCCTAAATGCTGCTGGATGCACACAGGTGAGCTACTTCAGTTTTCATGACTGGCTGATGCCTGCCCCGAGGAGAGCTTCCACAGCGCAGTGTGAGTGCCGACTCAGGAACAGAGCCCTGAGTGGGCTATGAATGGACAACTCTGCCATAGAGGCTTGTTCTAGTCTTTCTAGAGTCCAACTGTTCCAAACCCTGAAAAGATTCATTTTTTTTTTCCTGCTGGAGGTATAAGAACAGAGGAGCAGAGGTGATAAAAAACAAACCCTGAGGCCACCATTGCCACTTGGGGATCTTAAGCAAATCAACCTGTCTCTAACTTCAGACGATGTTAAATGACATGATAGACATACCCATTGACCTGTGCTCCTGATGCCCGGCATAGAGCACACGCTCTTAAATGCCGGTTCTCCTTTCTCTCGGTGATGTCCAACTCTTTTATGACCTTAGCAGAAAGTGGGTTAAAACACAGAAAGAGCATTTAATATTTCATCTGCTAGCCACCACTTACTTTTACATCCTAAAGCATTACAGCTTTTTTTTTTTTTTTCCTAAGGGGTAAAGAAGGCCCTAAGAAGATTAAAGCAGCATGTAAATTTCAGCTTAGTTTAAAGCTAAGCCCCTTAAGAAACCTCTCTTTGCAGAGAAGCTGAAGCCTATGGCAGGAAGCTCCTGCTCCAGAGCTCAGGGCCGGCTTCCAGGCTGGCCCCCGGGGCAGCTTGCTGTAGCGGTCCGTCCTCGGACAGCTTGCTGTAGCGATCCGTCCTCGGACTGAACAATGTTAGAACCACCTAGAGGCTCACTAGGAAGATCTAGGGTTGGTGGTGGGGACCTTACATGTTTCCCGATGAGAAGATGCTTTCAGTTGGAGGACACTCTGAAGATCATGCATGCAGGGAACTGGGACTCCTGCACTCTGGGCCCATCTTAGTTTTAAGGAACTGGGTAACCTTAAGTAGGACCTTAATCCCAGGGGACACAGTTTCCTCCATGCCTAGTGATGGGAAGAAAGGATGATTTGGCAAAATTGTCACTTAAGGTAGAACTTGCTAGATGTTTCTTCTGTGCCTGATGCTGAGGACCAGTACCTGGGTACATCTGTAACCCATTCAGATGTTTGACATGTGGGTTTGACACACTGACTAAACAGCCAAAGCAACAGCACTCACATCCTGCATCCTGGAAACTCTAGGTATGTCTTCACCTCACCATCTGGTTGGTATTTTTGCCTTTCACCTAGGTCTGAGCCTCAATCTTATTAGCTATGAAATGGGCACAGAGCTTCTACCCATATCCAGGGTCATGATGAACATCCAATTAAATAATGCAAGAAGAGTCCTCAGTGTGTGTATCATTCATTAACAGTTATTATTGTCATTCTGAAATTCTTCGGTTCACTCTGTGCTTATCCTGTATCTAATTGGAGGATGATTATCCTCTGTAAGCCTCTTCAGTGTAAAAATAGGTCCTCTGGAAAGTGCTTCCAATCTTTAAATGCATTCAAATTACCTGAAGATATTGTTCAAAGGCAGATCTGGTTCCAGGGGTCTGTGGGGCCTGGGATTCTAAGCAGCTCTTGGGTACTCTCCAGGATCCTGACTCACAGAACTAAACTTTGAGGAGCAAGGCTTTGGGCAGCGGTCTGGAATCAGATGCATATTAGAATCCCCTGGGTGGGGGCCTTCAACAAGTTTTAGCCATACCCCTACCAGTTAGATTCCTGTGTCTTTGGGACAGGACTGAGCCTCACAGTTGTAGCTACCTAGGGGCTTCCAAGCATGCCAAGACAGGACCTCCACTCTGAGTAGGCTGCATACTGCATTTAAAGTGAATGATAATGGAGCCTTATCCCCAAAGACTCCAATTCAGGCCTGAGCATCAGGGTCCTTTAGGTGCTTCCTGAAGCAAGTTTAGGAACCGCTCACTAAAGCCTAAAGTAGTTCTTAGTAGACACAGGGAGATATCAAATCAACTTGTATTTAAGTAGTTAATTTCGCTTCAAATGGACCCTTGACCCATAGAAGACTTGCATTAAAATATAGTCAAGTAAGAACTTAAAAACAATATCAAAAACCATACTTTGTAGGCAAAATCCCATTTAACATCTGTATTGGGAGATGCTCTGCTGTCCAGTAGCTAAGAAACAGGTCCAAGAGAAAGATCCTCTGAGCCCCTAATCCTTTTCATCACTGACTTCAGCATGACCTTGGGGAATTTCTTCATGTTTATGTTTCTATATTTTCTCATTTGCAAAACTTGGATAATCCTGTAAAGTGATCTCAGGATGGACACACCCTCAGGTTCAACACACCCCTGCCACAGGTCCCCGTGGCCCTTCTGGTTTACTGACTGAATGCCGCAGTTAAGTAAAAATGCACAGTGTGTGAGTCTGGAGGATCAGGTGCGTGTTAAACCACAGTCCTCTGTCTGCTTTAATGGTGCCAAATGCTTCCTGCTCTTCTGCAGAGTTTAGGATGAGTGCACCGGGAGGTGCGGAGAATCAGCCAGAGGCCAGCAATGACTTTTTAAAAATGTGGCAGGGTGAGACTGCTTCCAGTGGGAGTCAAGGGGGCAAAGGGGCTCAGTACATAGAACCAAATGGTGTGTCCGGAAATCAGAGCTACCCTGCTGCGGGAGGATGCTTTTGAGGCACATGATGCAGTGGTCCTCAGGATGCAGTGGTTCTTCTACCTGGGGAGGCTGGGATAGACCACGAAGACGCAGAACACCCAGGCAAGAGAGGGCCTGGCCCTTGCGTTTTTCCAGGTTCCCCCGGTCATTTCCATACTGACCCAAAGTGGAGACTTCTGTTTAGCACTAGCTGTCCCTTAGTGTTTTCAGGTACTGTCTTCTATTTCACCACCTGAGTCCCACAGACTGAACTCGGGCCACCAGGTTGGTGGCAAGCACCAATCCATCCAAGGCCAAAAGGCTTCATGCCAGCAATAAACACCGGAAGACTTCATTTTCAGGTGTTGTGACCCTCTCACTTTTGGCATAGCTTGCCAGGATCCCCTTGAAATTTGGGGTAGTAACGGTGAGCTGAGGGGGTTTAGAGATAGGGAGTAGGGAGTGCGGGGCTTTGAGACCCAGCTAATTGCACCATGGCTTTGCAAAAAGGGGGCACACATATTTGTTTTAGTAGGATGGAGCATGTTGCTAGAATACAGCAAGAACTCCCTTAAGGAATGCTTATCAGGGCCAGTGAGATGGCTCAGCAGGTAAAGGTGCTTGCCACCAACCTGATGGCCTGAGTTCAATTTTTGGGGCTCACGTGGTGGAAGTAGAGAGCTGACCTCAACCAGCTGTCCTCTGACCTCTACTAAAAGTTCAAAAGGGAATGCTCGCCAGAGCAATGAATGAACAAGGTAACAAGATGAGGAGATACAGAGGAGCCCAAGGATACCAGAAAACAGAACGGGCACAACGTCAGTCAGAGGAGGGAAGCAGGTGGACATGAGGTGTCGGTGTCCACAAACAGCAAGGAGGATGAAGCACAGGCCTGCGAGAGCCCGCAAGGGAGAGGCAGGAAGTGCTTGGAGCTCTGGGAGCTTGAGTGGAGTGGGGGAGGAGCAGAGGCCCCGAGACAGACAGGTAAGACTGTGAAGAAATGGTAGAAGACAACAGGGGTAGTGATGAGGGGCTGAAGGAATAAAGAGCCAGGGAGGGAGGCTAGCGCGGTCACGAGGGAGGTCATGTTTGTCCAGGGACCTGCGCCTGAGCAGGGCAGAACCAGTGTGGGTGAATGGTCAGGAATCTCCTTGTGTCTGGAGTGGGAAGTTTTCAAACTGCACAATCCTCCTCATTCTCTGTTATCCTCTACAAGACAGCAGAGTCCCTCCCACATGGCAAATCCACCTCAGCTAAGCTCCTGATATCCTCTTCTAATACCACAGACAACTTTTTGGCAGCCTTCCCACCCACCACATCCTGTCCCCGCCCCCACTGAGACACAACTGGACCTCTAGGCATTTCCCTTCTCAGTGTGGACTCAAGCCTCCTTCTGTAGACCTCAGTCTTCCCCGGGCTGCAGTCAGTTTATAAACAGCTTTTGTATAAATTAGGGAAAGGAACCTGACTGGGTCCTGGGCAGATGATATAGGGAAGGGTGTGGGCGAGAAAACAAAACAAAACAACAACAACAATAACAAAATAAAGTTAGCCAGGAAGGAGCTCTCTTGTGCTGGGGCGGCATGTGGTGAAGCCTCAGGAACTCCAGGGGAGTTCCTCACAGGAATATCTGAACTAAATAAGTTATCAAAGTACCTTGGGAATATCAGCACAGATATTCTCTGCTGCAGGCATGCATTCTGGGGGAAGGCTGGCAGAGGGTGAGGTCTTTCCAGGGGCTTGAGCAGGAGCAGGGGTGGGCAGAGGTTGGTATTCAGTATTGTGGGGTGTGTTTGTCTGAGGGAGTGTGTTTGTCTGAGGTCCGTGTTGGGACCAAGTGTGGGGATGAGGTGAGAAGAGACAGGAAGGGTCAAGCTTTTGGTTTCAAGCAGAGATAAAAACACAGTGAAATAAGTCCGTGAGAATGGTCATTCCTGGGAGGTGAGACTGTTTTTTTTTTTTTTTTTTTTTACTGGGAGAACTTTCGGCCGCAATGAGACATTTGTAAAAGACCTGTTTCCGGTCACAGAATCAACGGTGGAACCAGAACCTGACTGCACTATGCTGTGCTAGACCACACTTCAGTCTAGGTGATTGGCAAGATTTTCCTCTTTCCTTCCCACCTGCTAAGCCAGCAAGGACTAGGTTTGGGTCAGCATAGAGACCGTCTTTGGTCCTTTAAAAGAGAGAGAGAGAGAGAGAGAGAGAGAGAGAGAGAGAGAGAGAGAGAGAGAGAGAGAGAGAGAGATGGCTTAAGCATTTCTCTTTCCTCCAAGTCTTCACGGGCGACCAGGTTACCATTTAGAAAGTTAAACCCAAACCCCATTTCCTGTTGTCTGACATGGATTTCTAGAAAACATTTATACTGGATGAAGTTGGGGAGGAGGATGAAGAGCGTTGGGCTTTGGTGGGAAATGCTGTTTCTGGTCAATTAGTAGTCACCAGCTGGAATGACGAGTGAGTAAGCTGAACTATAGCCAGAGCTTTGTCTGCACTTCCACTTGAGTTCGTAGCAGGCTTGCTTATGACAGAGAAGGGACATTTCCTTAGTGTTTTCCCATCTCTTGGGAAGGCTACTCACAGAGATGGCCTTGGGGAGACGAGAGATGGGAAAATCCACGCTGTAGGTCATGTAGACCTACCCTTCTGGAGCACTTACTGGCTGAGCCATCAGGAAGTACATGGCTTGATGGCCCTGGGGCTTTGTTAAACTCCAGCATCAGTGAATACTGGAGGAGCTGGAGAATGGTTCCCAAGGCTGAGACAGCACACAGAGAAGGGCCAGAGCCCCAATCCTCTGGAGCTTTCCAGAAAGGCATTGGGAGAAGACAGAAACAAATACCTCCCTTGGACTTTTCCTTCATCGTGGCCCTAAGGCTGTGGGGAACTTGGGTTGAAGTCCTCAGATCTGATAGGAGTCCAGCCAAGTTTGACTCATCAATGGGACACTCAAGATGTATCTTTGGAGAAGCCAATAAGTTATTATTATCTCTGCTTGATAAGGTTGTGTCTCCTAGAAGTTTCTCTCAAGAAAGATAATGTGAATAATGACTCTTCCCAGAGTGTTCCCCAAGAGAATCTGCCTTCTATTAGTAACAGTTTGAAAGTCTGATTTAGCATCCCTCCTTCCCTTCAGAGTCTTGTTATTAAAGCAAAAGTCCTAGAACATCGGGGTGGAGTTACAGCGATCACGCCAGAGGTGGACCTTCCCCTGAAAGCCCAGAGGAGGAACGCTTTCATTACCAGTTCTCCACCCCAGGCCCCACACACTCTTTGGTGGCCTAGTACCTCTTCCTAGTGACTGCCCACTCTGCGTGTAACTTACAATAACCAACTGATTTGGGTCTCTGGATGTTAGCTCTGGAGAACACACATTTTTATATCTGATCCTGAACAAGATAGCAGAATCACTGCTGATTACTGGTATTAAGAAACAGATTCCCTTTTAATGAACTCAGAAAACAGTAAGACACAGGAACTCCCCTTTCTATCACCACTCACTTGAGAATCCTAAACTCCAACTGATGATGTGAGATGTTTGGCTAGGCCAGGGAAGAGAGAGCTGTGAGCAGATTTCTGGGAAGTGCTATGGGCCATTTCTACTGCTTCTTCACCCGTGTTCTGGTAGGTGGTCCCCATTCCTCCCGACTCTCTCCCGGAGTTACAGTCACTTTGGTAGACTGCTGATAACTCATTTCTGCTCTCAGAAGTAGTATGTTTTCTTACTATTGAGCATTTTGTTTGTGTCTTTACCTCATTTCTCTTTCTGGACAACCACAGAAAGTGAGGAAATAGCATTCTCACTCAGAAACAGGCCAGAGAAAGTTGGTAAATTTCTTAGAGTGGTTAGAAACTGGGACTTGAAGGCCTGAACTGTTTCTGTTGGACCTTGAAGGACTGAAAGCAGAGTTTTTTTTTTTTTTTCACACAAATTCACACCAAGTTGGGTCTTTGTGTGTTTATGAAGGGGAAATACATCGCTAGAGAAAGCCCAGGATAGAGGCTGTCTATACAAATAAAAATATTAGAGTATGGGATGGTCTCAAGGTAATCCTTGGGGAAATATGACAGATGTAGTTAGCAGAGGTCATTTCTTTTTAAAGCCCGCGATCAAAATCAACTGTCCATCACCTCATATAAAAAGAAACGACTGGAGATAAGTGTTTCACCAGCTAGGGTCTGGCTGATGGTCAGACGTGGTCACCGGCTTGTCTCTACAGTGTCTTTCTTAGCTTGTGATGGAGGACAATGCTTGTCACTTGTCAGATTTATTACAGCAGAGGACAAAATAGTGATGCAAATACTCTTCTGCTGTGTATTCTAACAGGCAACTAATCAGATTGCGATCATTTGCTTGTTCCTATTGGTGTGTATGGTCTGCAAAATCACAAAATGGATTTCTTCGAAAAATATTTTTAAAAATGTTAGACCTTAGCAAACATAGGCATCATTCTTCTGCTTGTCTGAGACCAACCTGGCTGTTTCCTGGGCAAGACTGTTGGACACTATGGAGGTGTCCTCGGGGAGTCAGAAGAGCTGGGGTCGGGCCACTGTACAGCAAGCCTAGGCCTTGCTGACAGAAGGCTAGGAGTTTCCCAGGGGACCCAGCCCACGTCTACCCTTCTAACGGCACCCCATGCCTTCTAACCCCAATGGGCACAACTTGGAGATGACAGCTAAGCTCCTGGCTAGACTCTGGGCACCTGAACTGAAGTCCTGCCAGCTTCCTACTCAATATCTCCAGCAAGGGCAGCACTTGTATCTGTCCCCACAAGTGTGTGTGGGTCAACGGAACGGTGTCTGCCAAGTGTTCAGTGCTGTGGTGGGCATACAATGAGCTCTGAAGATCTAGCCATTCTCCCAGGGCAGTTCCATGGTATTGGGTCTTGTTAGTACTCTAGAGATGATGTTAGGAGTGGGAGGGGGGTACAGCTCAGAAGTAAGATGCTTGTACGTACAAGGCTTTAGGTGCTATCCCCAGCATTGCAGACAAGTAAAAAGAAAAAACAACAACATTCAGAAGGATTGGTGTAGGTCTCAGCAGATACTCGGCCATGCTATATACTGGATTTGAGTGTCTATGGATTTGAGTCTCCTTGGGGGGTGCTGGGAGACTGAAGGATAACTGATTATAAACTCAGCCCAGGTCACCAGCCTCTTCTGCCTGGGCTACCCCACGCTCGACCTCTCTCTGCTTCCCTTCTGTCTCCACATGCATTATTCACACTGCAGCCAGAGTGAGCTAAGCCGTCGGGTGAGTGCCATGCATTCCTCCACATAGAACCCGGCTCTGGAACTTGTCAAGTGCTGCCACTGGCGCCTCTGCTCTCTGCTTTTCCTCAGCCCTGTGTTTCTCTGTTCCAGGCTTTTCTCAGCTGTGTTTTCATCTTTCCGTCCCCTCCCTCCTGACCCATCCCCACCACTCTTTCTTTATCCCGTTTATAGCCAGACGTTTGCCACGTCTAGTGGAACTCCGTCCTTTTAGGGAGGCCTGTCCCATTCTGCCCCATTGTAGCGACTATTTGCTCTCTGTCATGGTACCACAGTCTGTTCCCAGACCTGGTGTAGGTTCCATAGAGGGAGATAACGGACATCTCCTCCTACTTCTCTATCTAGTGACAGATGGTGCCACAAGGGCAGTAATTACACTTGGCATATGCCATAAAGTCGTCTTTCCCTTTTCTCTGGATAACTGGTTTTTAAACATTTATGATCATGCCACTGGCTGATTCCGTAGGTGCCAGAGGTATCTCAGTCTGTCCCACAGAGCCTGGCTCCCACTAGAGCTCTGGAAATATTTAAAGAGTTGAATAAACATAAGCTGAAGCGTTTCAGTATGGCCACAGTGAAGCTCTTTGACCTCGACGCTCACTCTTGAGTTTAATACTACTTCCTCAATTTCCAAATGATGAAGTTCAGGCCTAAGAAAGAGAAATTATTTGGCTGCTTCACAGAGTAGACAAGCTGGGGATCTGAGGCTGCACACAGGCTCTGGTCCATCCTGCTGCCTTAAGGACTCCATACTGCTGGCAGTCTGGCTCTGGTCTCTGGATATCACCCACAGCAGGCTAGTTCTCAAGCTCGCTGATCCCTCTGTGCTTATTTGCCTGGCTCCCAGCCTCGAAATGACAGTCAGTCAGCTGCCTATCTACGTCTGGATCAGGCTCTTTAGCTTGTTATCTGGATGAGTCCCATCTCTGGAGGTTGTATCTGTAGCCCACCAGCACAGAGAATGGCATAACAGATAAGGTCTGAGACACTTCTGGAAAGCATTACTTGGATCCCTCAGTATAATAACCAACTCAACCTAATTTTCTAGGGACTCTTCTAATGCTAGCACAGAAAAAAGAATTAGTTTATGGTAAACTGGGATGTGTGATAACTGTATTTGGCAACATGACCCAGAGCAAAGAGACTTTGGGTCCTTCTTAACAGGGGATTACCAAGGGACTCTGAAATCATGCCACTCATGAAACTTCCCCCTCAGCCCAGCAGCATCTGCCCCTACTTCCCCCTGCTGAGATGTTTGCAGTCTAGTCTTGGAGAGAGCGGCTGAGGCCAAGAACATCCAGTTGAATTTCCTCAAGCTTCTGTGGACACATCTACCAAATGGAAATAATGCGGACTCTCTACTTAATTTGTGGGGATTGATACAAAATGAAAATGCTGTTTAAAAACAACAAAGGATTTCAAACCAGTAGTTGGATGGAATATTAAACCAAGTACACGGTCCTTCTGAGTGGGGATGTCAGGAACTGACTAGATCTCCTGTCTGTGAATCTGGCCCTGGAGATGATAAGGTCCCACACCAGGGCTGTGGGGGTTAAACGGCTTCAAACATCTACTGCACTGGGGCCCATCCATGGCCCAGTGGCGATTGCTTCACTGAAGTCCAGCTCTGCTTCCCCAGCTTGTCTGGCTTAAATTTTTACCTTGACACTGACTCAACTGGGTGATCTTCCAAAAGTCACTTCAGCTTCTCTGGGATCAGATCCCCCCCACCCCCCCCACCCCCGTTTATCACAGAGGGATTGCCAAAATCTCCACAAAGCTCACCCGCTACAGACCTGTCTCGGTTAGCTCCGTGACATGTATATACATGAGCAGAGTCTTAATGTTCTTCTGGAAGCGCTTTCTCCCTCCGTGGGTGCAGAAATCCTCTCTGGATTTCAAGGTCCATTCCCATTATGAGGTCTCTACCTTCTGAATACATACATGAAGGGCTCCTAGATTACTTCTAAAATTCCTTCAAAGATCACCCATGTCATACATGAGCAGCTAGAGGGTTAGGAAGGCTTTAGGACTCAGAGGATGATATGATGGGATGGGGATGTGGGGATCTAAGCCAGTCCTCCACAGTGTTACATTATTTTCTTATGGGCTAAGGGAATATCAGGATGCCTCTATCTATGACTGCACTTTGCAATTATTCTTTCTAGAATAATTTCTCATAAGAACAAATAGAAAAAAAAAAGACAGAAAAGCAAAACCAAAAACATTCCTTGTCATCTGGGCTCTCTATATGATTTTTTTAAAAAATGAGTTATTCCTGTTTTCTCAAAGCCTGGACACCCAACACAGAATGGATTCACTGCTCTTTTTACAGTCCGTTTGCATTCAGCTAGGAGAGTGGAGGGTTTCCAGACCCTTTCTTATGCTTTCTGCTGAGCAAATGGGTGCTGCCTATCTTAAAGGGGCTGTTCTTAACCTTTCAGCTCCCTCAACCTAAGTGGTGTGTTGGGGCTATTTCACCATTCCCTTCAAAGAGAAAGTTGGAAGGAGAGGAGGAATGTTTTCAGTCCTGGATCTGGGCCATGTGAAAGCATGGGGCATCTGGTCATGTGCCTGGTGGCTGGAAACCTTTGAGCTTTTCCCAGGGGTAAAGAGTTAAGGGAAAAACAGTCTCTGGCTCTGTAAACCTTGTTACTCCCCAAATCATGCCCACCCTGTGTGCTCCGGTCTTCTCACAGTGGAGCCCTGGCTGTGTGAGGCTCTGGCTCATTTTTAAGGCAATTGATGACTTTATTTTAAAGAAAAAATGAAAAGTTTCACTTTCAACATGAACTGGCTCAGGGCCAGATGCATATTCCTTGTTGGGGAAGATGGTATTTTGTTTTGTTTTCTCATTTTTTTTTAAGGCTTGCTTTCTTCTAAGCCGCGTGCCATCTTCGACCACAGAAATGTTGATGGCAGAGCTCCAGCTAGCTGGAAGGGTCTTCAAAATACTCAGGATGTCCAGGGCCACATGCTACTCTCTCCATTTTCAAGCTCTGTAATGAAGTGCAAAGGCTCAAATTCGGAGGCCCTGTGATTAGAAGGCCAGTGTGGGACCACGAGTGAGCTTGTAAACTAGGAACCATTTCTGGTGGGTGCTTTCTTCCTTTTCCACAGGGCTGAGGAAGAATCTTTCTGGAAGGCTGCTACGAATTTATAATTGGTATCAAGCCAACGAGTTCTGAGAGGCTTGGATCAAAGTGTGGGGGTGGTATGGCCTTTCTAAAACAAAACCAATCGTCTAACTTTAAAAAAAAAAAAAAAAAACCCAATTTAGAATCTAAATTTGCGCTGATGTGAGAGGTGGATGCCTTCAGTTTTCTGTTCACTCTCATGACATACGGGATGCTCTCTGTACGGAGAACTTCTGGGCGACCATTGAAAAGAATGTGTAGGTAGATAGGCCGATGCTAGAGATCCTAAGGGGTACTGTGCCCTCTGTGCAGAGAGGGTGGTGACGAGAGCTGGGGCATCCAGAAGAATTTGTGCCCTGGGGCTCCCACATACTCGTTTGGCTGTGTAAACATTGGCAAGCATAGGTAGTTATAACGTTCGTAAATAGAAAATAATATTTAAGTTCCAGAAAAATCTTCTGGGCCTCTAATCATCCAAAGCTTAGAATGTCTTTGAGTTAAACCGGATTGTTTATCTGGGAGGATGTGGGATGTCCTTAGGCTTCTCTGTTTAGATACCAGGAAATGAATTCTGAGAAAGGTCAAGTGCCTTGCCCAAGGTTGTAAAAGGGAATAACTGTAAACAGCTTGACTTCAGGGAGCCCTTTGCCATCCACCTCAGACCAGATTAAAATGGGCTCTTTGCCTCAAACAGTCAGCAGACTTTCCTTTTAAATTGTTTTTATTTTGTGTATGCTGCTGTCTTTTTTTTCTGCATTAATGTCTGTGTACTCTGTGTGAGTGTGTGTGTGTGTGTGTGTGTGTGTGTGTGTGTGTGTGTGTGTGTGTGTGTGTGTGTCTGGTGCCCAATGAGACTAGAAGAGTGCATTGGATCCGCTGGAACTGGAGTTACAGACAGTTGTGAGTTGCCATGTGGATGTTGGGAATCGAACTCTGGTCCTCTGGAAGAACAGCCAGTGTTCTTAACTAGTGAGCCATTTTTTTCAGCCCCAGGTAGTCTTTTCTTTAAGAACAAGTTCAAACTGGGCCTGGTGGTACAGACTGGTAATCCCTGCTCTTCTAGAGGATGAGACAAATTTAAGGCCCACCTGAGTTACAGAGTAAATTCATGGCTAGCCTGGGCAACTTAATGAGACCCTGTTTCAAAAACAGTAGGTAGTCTCATATATATGTAGCTCCATAGTACTTGCCTAGCATATGAGAGATCCCAGGCTTGATCTCCAATATCCCCAGCACTCTGCAAAGAGAAGTCCATTGTCTATTAATTGAAGCTGCCTGCCTGAGCTGTGAGACCTCCTAGCTGCCAGCATCTCCTCCCATGGGGAAGGGTTTGCACCTCAGCAATGAAGAGAAGGGTGTCTCAGGAAGCAAAGACGGTGAAATGGTCTCGGGAGCCAGAAAGAAACAGAAGCATGACTTTGTAAGTTTGATATTAGTATTTCCATTCCCCCTAAGCCAAACAGAGACCTCCCACAGCTTGGGAGTGAAACTGTGTATTACTTTGGCATGGGGTCAGAAATGATCTTCATTAATAAACTACCACGCCTGCTTTGCCTGTTGGTGATGACCCTCTCCTCTGGCTAGGTGGGAAATCAATGGCATTCAGACATTTAAATGTCAGACTGTGATGCAGTGTAGGGTAGGACTTAACAGTTTATTTGACCTTTTGCATACATCATTTCATGTTTTCCAGACGTGTGTGTGATCTTAGTTTTACAAACAGGGAAATAAAAACATGGGAAATGATTTATTAATAAGAATATAATTAAAGTGGCAGGTGTGGGCCTCAAACCTGGGGCTTCTTATTCCAATTCAAAACTCTTTGTACCATAGGAGAATTTAACTTCCTGAGTCATGAGATAGTCTTCCTTTGTCACCAGGGAAAAGCAGCCTTCCTCCTGCGACAACTGGGAGCTTCTGCTCTTGGTACCCACACCTTTGACCTTGAGAACAAAAGGACACTAACTGGGAGAATTAGGCCCAAGTACAGCTCTATTAGAAGCAGGTGAAATGTCAGTCTTATGACATAAAATAGAAATGATGAGGACAGTCCCTCCTCTCTGCATGTCTCCTTGGGATGTTCATCCAATTGTGCTGACGGGGTAGAGACAGGAAATGTGTTGGGAGTGTTCTTTTTTTTTCTTTCTACTCATTGCTCTGGCTGACTTTGCCCCTGTGTGTCCTGAACACCAATCCTAAATACTATGAAAATGATGAGTGAAGACCATCATTCCATATTTTAATATGTCTAAGAACATTCTAGACACAGTCTTAGAAAATATTTTGAAACTATATCATTCTTCTCTACCCAAATGGGGAAAATTTTTACGTGAGTCCTTTTGACAGATAGAAACATTCTATTTGTCTCCTAGAAGGAAACAACACACTAAGCTCCACTATTCATGGGGGAACAAAGCCTGAATTATGACATTTTTGTCTGTTAAGTGATTTTTAAGATACAGAGAATGGAAACATCGCAGGAAAATAATCAATCGCTCTGTCATGGTGTCAGAGGACAGAGTAAGACCTACTTGTGTCATTTAGTGAGTGAGAGCTGGTGTGTAGGTGGTAAAAGCCCTGCCACAGGCTCAAAACAATAGCAAGTCAGAAGGAGCAGGGATGGACTCAGGAGAAAAAAACAGATGGCTTTCAAACAGTTGGCCTCAC
The DNA here is from genome assembly GCF_049852395.1 of Peromyscus maniculatus bairdii. Taxonomy (NCBI): domain Eukaryota; kingdom Metazoa; phylum Chordata; class Mammalia; order Rodentia; family Cricetidae; genus Peromyscus; species Peromyscus maniculatus. Next base: position 92,656,911 of record NC_134858.1, on the reverse strand, counting down.
TGCAGAGTCACAGCAGCCCTCAGTAAAGGGTCCGCTTGCAGAAGCATGAACATTTTTATGGACGGGGTTGGTTGTGGCTCAAACCTCCATCCTGATGGCCTCTGACTCTCTCTCTCTCTCAGAACCGAGGAGCAGGTGATCTGCTTGCTGTCCCCCACCAAGGCATCAGCATGGCCCCTCTACCTCAGGGAAGCCAGCTGTTTAATCATCCTACCTTTCTGCCTAGCAGATGAAAACTTACCCTCCCTGCCTGCCTGACTGAGAAGCAATTTTCTATACCTTCCCCAGGTACCCTATTCCCACAGCTACCGGGAAGGTCATCTCCCTTTGTATCTGAGTCCTTCCAATTGCAGGGTTCGGTCCCGACCTTATCTCCCTTCAGAAGAGATGACCTACGTTTCTGATGGTGTCAGACATTTGAGGACTGAAATTGTCCCCCAGACTTTTATCACTCACACCTCTAACCATTGCTCACTCAGACCAAGATGGCACCCCCTGTCTCATGACAACCCCACCACCTAACATTTCAGACCCAGGGGGTTCCTCAGTCATCCTTCCATCCTAGAGAACAGGCTCTTCTTCAGATACACACCTCTTCTTTCAGACATCTTCCGTCAGACTACTGTCTGGGCAACAGTGAACTCATTCCTTTTGGAGACTTCACTGAGGTTCTATTTTACTGGACATTGACTCAGGGAGTTAGGAAAACAACTGCAAAAAGCCGGAATTAATCAGTTTCCTGCTGGAGACAACACAGCATGCCAAGGGCTTTCACAAGGCCCACCACTGTCCCCCCCAGGGGTCCTCCCAGGTAGTGGTGGCTGCTGCTACTTCAGTGCTGTGGAAATGGAGCCTGCATTCAGCAGCCAGTGGGAGAACAGTATCTTGCTGTTTCTAAAGCTGTTCTCAGCCACACAGCTCCTCACAGAAGGAGGGCAAATGATGGGGGTGAGCTGTATCCCACAGATCAACTCCCCTTCCAGCCTCGCCTCTTTCTCCCCCTGGAGCCACAGGAAAACAGTTTCGTGAGTAACTTTCACTCAGAAAATGCATGGCAGGCTCTGGTTGTGTGGAGGCTGAAAGCCACATCTGCTCTTAGATGGGTTCGCTTGTCTCTCACATCACAGTGGCCACGAGGTTTCGTCATGCTCCTTGGCCAAAACATCAACAGTTCCATTCCCTCCTTGCATCCTGCTAGAGCAGCGATCCTCACCTTCCTAAAGCTGCGACCCTTTAATATAGCTCCTTGTGTTGTGGTGATCCCCAAATCACAACGTTATTTTTCTTGCTACTTCATAACTGTAATTTTGCTAGTGTTATTAATCATAATACAAATATATTTTGGAGATAGAGGTTTGCCAAAGGGGTTGAGAACCACTGTCCTAGAGTATTTTAGGCATTATTTCTACTTGACAGAGAGACTATCATCACCCCTGTGAACAACAGAGGCACGAACATTCTTGACCTCATGGCTTTTAGGGAGAGCACTTGCTAGCATTGCTGGGGAACCGTCTTGACTCGGATGCTGGCTTTGGAAGCAGTCTGACCACTCACAGGCAGAGCTGCATAGAACACGGCAGTAGGTAAGAGTACAGTGCACCTGATCCTATCTGTATCAGACAGAGCCCATCTCCAGAGTAGCCATGCTATAGCAAGCATGGAGCTGGTCATGCCACCCACTCCTGCCTCTCTGTGGGATGCTGGATGTCAAGGGGACAGAGGAGCTCAGCATCCTCTCGCTGAGCTCCTGTTTACCACGGTGGCCACCACAGCTTTCTTGTTTAGTTCTCTGTGCCACGATTTTTTTTTTTTTTAGTTCTCCTCCCCCAGTGGGCTGTAAGCTCCTTGAAGCTGCGTTTTCTATTTTACAAACCCAGCAGGCAGCTGTGTGCTTTGCTCAGAGTAACTTTTCAATAAATGTGTTCTGGACCAATGAGGAGAGAAACATGGCTCTCTCTCATGGATCCTGGTTTTTGCTGTTAAGGCGGCACCCTGTTACATCTCATCAGATGTCTGCTGAATTCTCTGCCCCTCCCCACCTCCCTCTCCCAGGCTCACCCTTATCCCTCCATGCAGAGGGCCGATGCCAAGGAATAGCCTAGAAACCCGGCCCACAGAGCAGAGCGGTACAAATGAGCATCCTGAGTAGGTTTGAGAGCAGCTAGGGGATGGGCTGAATTAGAGTTTTCTAGGGTTTTCAGGGGGACTCTGGGAGTGACACACAGCAGCTGTTTCCACTTAAAATTGATTAACAAGTATCACTACAATGAACTCAGAATTTAAAACAAAACTCCATGGAAACGAATCATTCGAGATCATCGCAAAACGGCCCAAAGGCAAGAAGTTTTTTCTGCAACGCATGACCCACAAGATCTTTAACCCAGTTTCTCCCCATGGATAAACCCTCCTCGGGGCTGCGTCATAGACAGGCACCGGAGCCCAGCTCCTCCCTGCTCGCTGCCTGCTCAGCCTGAGAACTGTAAGTTGGCCCCAACAAATGCCCTGGCTGGCTCTGCGAAGCAGGGGGTAAAGTATCATTTGTGACAGAGGTGGCCCAGGCAGCCTTATAGTGCTTTGGGCAAGAGCCACACTCCAGGGGAATAACCTCGGAACTGCTCCGGGGACTCTTGGAACCGGTCCACCACCGTACTGCGCAGCGAGTAGCTGCTGGCCGGGTGGGCAGGGCTCAGCCCTTCCCCACCCAGGATGTTAAACAGAAAATACTGTTTGGTTTTTTGAATGTTCTCATTAGAGTTAAGAGTCTAATTCGCAGAAACAAATAACCCCCAGGTGTGACACTAAAGGAAATTTCAGAGCGTCCTGTGGTTATTAACGGCGGTACAATGGGGCAGTCTTAGTGGAAAGCCTGATGAGGAGGTAAATCGAATAAAGAAAATCAATTTTCGAGAATAAATGAAATTTAAAATGCTCCAGCTGCAGGGCCCCAGCAAAGACAAGGCGTAGTCCATCTTCTGGTCATCTAACTAATGGAAGTCACACTTTATTCCTGTTACATTGGGTGCACATTACCAAGCTCTGCTCTCTAAAATTAGATCTTTGCTAAGACCGAGCTGGCTCCTCCTGATAGGGCCAGCGGTGGGGAGAGCCTCTGATGCCAACAGGCTCCATCTGGGCAGACTCTGTGCTGCTCAGCTCCATCTTGCATACTCTGTGTCTCCAGAGCTCATGAGGTCACCACATGACATGAAAAAACAAAGCTCAAGGTCTTCTGCTTTCCCCTCCAAGAAAAAAGGGCCTTGGCTGTTCCCAGTCAAGTATTCCCACACCCCAACCGGAACTGAAAGTTGCCACTATGCAATTTTCCTAAGTTAAAAATCATGTGTTAGGCTCATGGGTCAGGAACCATAGACAGATCACAAAGACCCAGGGGTGGTTGTTCTTTTGTGACATAAATTGAACGATACTTTCAGTCTGTATGAATTTTAGGGTTTTTTTTTATTGTCTCTTTAATGGTAAGGATTCCCACTGGGCAGAGTTAAAAATAGACACTGTTTAATGTTGCCCTGGGGTAGTGCTTAAGTGTATATTAATGTGCAGTGGTGCAGTGGACACCATCCCTTCCCCTGTGCTGCGGAGAGGAGAAAAAGTGGAGGCTGATCTAGGTGGAGAGATGTAGGGGCCTAGAAAGATCTTTAGTTTCCTTGCCTGGGTTCTGTGTTTCCTCCGTTGGTTTCTGAGCAGGTGGGTGGATTATGCTTGGCTGAGGCAGTTGGGGCTGATGGTTGCTGGGGATGGACGGAGTTAGAATATTTGAAGCTAATAAAGGGGGGAGGGGAGAAAGGCTGGATGGTAGAACTCATCCAGGTGAAAACATTCCCCAGATCTTTAGCCACCCACTACCCACAAGACCCCAAAGTTGGCTATATGGGGAGAGTGAGTTTGCCAGTTTTATTTCGTGTTATTGACAGAGCTACGATCAACCTTGGGGGTCACAACCCGTGTCTCAAGTCAGGTCCGGCCACCCATCCCCAATAAGCCAATTGAAAGAGCCAAAGGCAAAGTGAGAGCAGAAAAAGGAGGTTTATTGAACGTGGCCACACTGGGAAGAGGGAAACGGGTCCAGTGAATTGCCTGCATTGACCACGAGTCCATCTTTGGTGTCCTGAAGTGAGACCAAGGTTACAGAGAGGGGCGAGGATATGCACACCTCAGCCGTCCTGGTCAAGGTGTGGGTGCACCCACCACTGACCCGTTACTATCTGGATTTCAATCTCATCCTGTAAGGGGGGTCTGACAAGGTGCTAGAACTGCGTGGAATCTCTTTTCCAGAGCCAAGCCCCTTCCTCTGGCTGGTACCCTTTCCTTTTTTCAGCATGAGATGCCTGGGGGAACCCCCCCCTTTCTTTGGCATCCATTCTTTCAGTTCTCTGATAGCCACATGGGGAGACACAAATGTCTCTTTAGAGCATCTTCATTTCTGCCAGGGCAGTTACAGATCCAATCGACAGTTATATGTCTGGTGTATCAAAGACTACCAACGGATGAGAACAGTAACAACCACCCTTGAGACACACTCCCTGCCCTCAGATTTGTTTCTGTCCCAGTAAGGACAAGGAAAATAAGCAGAGGACTTCAATTTCTGTGCTCAGTGACCTGAGAGACAAGGGACGGGGATCTCTGGAAGTGTCAGGAGTGGTGCTTATAACAAACTTGGTGGCAACAGGACCCCTGCCATGTGACAGTGCTTCGCAGAAGTACTGGCTGCAACAGTGACCAGCGGACGATGCTGTATGCTGTGAATTGCAGAGTGCGTTGACACTGATACATCTCAGTTCTATTAAGAGAATGCCATGCTGGACCCACATCGTGAATGTATATAGAGGGTACTGCATTCTGGACATTCAGTAAACCCTGACTCTGGCACGGACCCAAAACAGGGCAGGGGAGAAAACTGGTCCTTCTGGGAGGGAGTGGAGGAGGATGATATGGTCAATGCTAAGAGTAGAGGCGTGAGTACTTAAGATATTTTACAAGTACCCCTGCATGTAATTCTCTCAACAAGCCACAGAGGGAGGAGATGCCACTATTTTTATCTCTAGGATGAGTATACCGAGGCAGGGAGGAGTCAAGTGCAGTCCTTGCCCTGTACCAAGGCACCCAAGTAGTAAGTACAACATTGGATCTCACTTCCTACCTAGCCATATGCCCTTATATGGGCAATGTGCTAGAAACACGGCCTGGGATACAGTCAACACTCAATAATTGTTAACTGCCACACACACACACACACACACACACACACACACACACACACACACACACAGAGAGAGAGAGAGAGAGAGAGAGAGAGAGAGAGAGAGAGAGAGAGAGAGAGAGAGAGCGCTAAATGTCCACTGAAGTTTTCTTCCAGGGGAAAAACAGATAATTCCCCCTTAAATTTCCAACCCAACACAGAACCTCTGATGACCAAACACAAGAGGAGATCAGGCAAGCACTCACCAGCTGTCTTCTCCCTCTAGCCAGGCGCCAAGCCCACCGGGGGCCAGCCACAGAGAAGTCTGTTATGTTTGCCCTAACCCTGTCCCTGACTGCTTCTCTTGGGACTGATATCTCAGGGTCTCCTGGACTGAAACATTTCCCTTACTCACAGTTGTGATGTTCCCACTAGCAGGAGACTGTGACGTCATCAGAGGGTACAACCACGAAATTTGGGGGCCCAGACTTTCCCAGTGTTTGCCAGATGTGGACCATCTGCCTACTAGACAAGTATCTATTTTCTTTCTTTTAGAGAAGCGGTGCTACAGCTTTTATTATTTACTTACGAGGCCTGAAATGTTCACTGTTCTCTTTTCTCTGCCTCCCACCATCTATCTCTTTGCAGGCTTTCACCACACAGTGAGATTTCTAGAAGGTTATTCCAACAGGAAAACTACTTTTCGGTTTTACAACTTCTCACATCATCTACTTAAAAAAAAAACTACACCTAAGATTTAAATAATATCTCAAACCTCTACCTGGTATGTAAAGACCACAGAAACTCCACAACAACTGGTCTCAGGGGGTGGCATCATCTCTGACCCAAGTTACCAAAGTCCTCACTCAACAAGAAGCAACCTAGGAGGACCCAGGCTTCCTGGATTGTCTCCTTGAGTCCTAGGACCAGGGCCCAACTGCTACACTGCATTGTTTTCCACTGGCAAGTAGAAGGCAATGAGGGATGCCTGGGCCTCATGAGGGTGGTGGTGAGTGGGTGCAGGGATGTGGGAGGGTAGGGGGTTAGGTTCATGCATTTGTCAATCACTTTGAAAACCAGAGCTCTCTGCTTCTTTGAAAGTCAGTTCCCTCGGAAGAGAGGCTGCATCTCAGGGCAGTTACTGCTCTCCAGTGCTTGGATAAGATCTCCCCTGTGTTCTCATCTGTCAGGGGAAAGGTTTATTTAATTAGCAGGCAAGGGTTTTCTAGAGGCGGCCTCTGTGAATAGGAAAGAGGCAGCAGCTTCCCGGGCTATTATTGCCATTTGTCTTTTTCCTCCCTGACATTTGCAGTCTGTTGCAAGACACAAATCCTGCAGAATAGATGTGCCGGGGGTGGGTGGGTGGAGCAGCTGGAGGGGAAGGCGACGGGTCACCAAGGATTTGGGCTGAAATTGAAATTGAAAGCCTCATAAGAAACGTGCCAAGATGGTCGGGGCAAAGTGGGAGCAGACAGTGCAGGCCTGAGCACTGGGAGCAATGCCTTCGGAGACCACGCTTCTGTGTGCTGGCTCAGAAATGAGTGGGACAGCCCTTGCCTGTCCTTTTGTCTGTCTTTCCTCCACAGCATGGTGTCTACTGTGTCCAGACCGTCATCTGCCCATACACGTGAGTCACTTATTGGCTGGGCATCACTTAGGGCTTGGCTACCTAGATGGTCTCCTTGGCACGGGTGAGATCCCGCCTCTCTTCCTCTTTCAGGTGTGCTCCTTTATTCAAAGTCTGCCTCTCCATGCCTCGGTGAGATTCATGAGAGCAGGTGGCTCGGCTATCTCATTCACGGTGGCATGCCAGTTTGGGGGACTGGTCTGGGCATGGGAGCTGGAGGGCTTCTATATGCTAAGGTGCCGATGAGAGCATACCCCTGTGTAGGGCAGAGGATGGAGATCAGTGGTAAGGCACTTGTCCAGTATGAGCAAAGTCCTGGGTTCAATCCCCAGCACTGTCTGGAAAGGGAGGAAACTCTGTGAAATATTATGAGGTGAGTAGTATCCCCCCCACAAAACACACACTCCAACCCTAACCCTGAAACTTGTGACACACTGGAATAGAGTGTTGTGCTATAAAGTGAGGGTCAGCATTTATTAGAATAGGGTGCCTTTATATGACTGGTCCCTTTCTATAAGAAGGGAACGTGTTTATGGGGACAGAAACACAGCTAGGAGGACAAAGCAGGAAAGACAGGAAGACACTATAAGCCAAGGAATGCTGAGGATGCCAGCCACCATGACAAGCAAGAAGGAGCCAGGAAGGACACCTCCCGGAAGCCAGGGGAAGGTGTGTGGACTGCTGACACCTTCATTTGCAGCAGGTAACCCTCAGGGCCACGAGGACTCAATTGTAGCTAAAGTCATTCCCAGCTTGGAGTACTTCGTTACAGCTACCCTAGAAAATGAATCCCTGATATCACACAGCTTAACCAGAGCCCAGCAGAAAGCCAGGTGGCAAGTCCCACCTCGGTGGCTTGAAGCTCAGTGTCCTGTGGCCTCCACTGCAGAGCAAAGCTGCAGGTTTTCGGGCACAGCCTGGTGACTTGCTGGTGATGACAGATGTGTAGAGGCTGGTAGGGTAATGTGTGGAGCCCACCAGCCCTCTCCCTGTACCAGGGCGTCCCTGACCTGGCTATCTGATTTTCAGCTCAGCCCACCTGAGGTCCTCCCTGTACCACACACACCCTGGACACGATGGCTTTTCACTTAAGTTTGAAGCCATAAGCTTTCACTTTGTCTGGTTTGTGTTCTCTGTTTCCAAGGAGTCCTAGGATCTGCTCTGGGCACTGTGCTCTACATGCCAGTTAAGTTTTGGGATACTTCTTCTCCCACTTAATGATTATACAAGGAGCAACACCCAAAGAATCAGCAACATGGTATAGCCAGGGTTCCTCTAACTAAGGACTATTTGTAAATCCATATGGAAGGAAGGTCAGTGGTTCATGGGTTTGGGTTTTATGCTTTAAGGCAGATTGTACTACTGTGTGACAGTGACTCTCACCTTGGTAATGTTGGGCTCTTGAGAGTTTGGGACTTTATAGAGTCTCTCAAAAAGGTCAAGATCCATGTAGCATAGGAAGGATACATTGGATCTCAGGCTCTCTGTTAGGAAGTCATGCTTTTCCTGGCTGGAATGTTTTCTCCCCATCCCAGCTTGTGCAAGAAGCAGCTTCTTGTTCTTCCTCTACTAACTTCTCTGAGGCAAGTGGCTGAATCCCTTTTTCCTCAGTGGTAATGATCCCCTTGAATCTGTCAGTACAGTGTACATGTCAAAAGATCATTCCAGCTGAAAAAAGAGTGCACATGGCTCTTGTAGGTCTTCTAAAAGCATGCTTGGGGGATGGGCAATATGTTCCTGTAGAACTTCACCTGGACTCCACTATAGAGGCTCTTGCAGACAGGACAGAAAGAAGGAAGCCTAAAGTCTCCCAAAGTGACAATGATAAATCCAAGTGAGGGCTTCACTTCCTCTCTGAGCAGTCACAGCCTTGCATATGTAAAGAAAAGCACACTGAACGACAGGCGTGGATTGTGGTGGGGTCCAGTCGAGGAGTCTATAAAAGGAGCTCTCCTCATAAATGTGTATGAACTAGGGTAGGGGTGGGGGATCAATTTAGACACGGGGCCAGGTGGTGTAAGAAGTACCTTATGGAGCGATATTAATTTCTTCTACCATTCCGACCATGTTCCTATGTAACAGTGAAGTCCAGGTGGCCCTTGACCCCCTGGAACCCATCCTCTGCTCCCCATCACCTTGATTCAGCACCACGTGGTGCCGGAAGTCCAGCTCAGTGCAATCTGCTCTCTCAGAACCTCCACTCTCCACTTAGAAGTCATTTCCATCATTCCAGAGCTCCACTGGGAACTTTTTGAACTTTCCCATGCACACACAGACACCTGTGTTTCTTTAGCTGTTAGATGTCTCGTTTGCTGTTCCTGACTAGTTCGAGTCAACCCCCAATATCCTTGTAGCTCTGTCTCGGGGCACCTCTTTCCTTTGCTCGCCTGCCTGTGAGCCTCAGTGTTTATATTCTGCTGTTAATTTGGCCCGCACATGCTCCATTCATGTAAAAATCAGGCCAAAGGGCACTGGACGTGTAACCTGTTGCCCGCTGTGGGCCTTGTACTTTCCACTTCTGCTGACCTTTGAGAGAGGCACTTGTTCACAAAAGATCACAGAGTCAAAAGGCCAGCTTTGAAAACCACCCAGTTAACAGGGAGCTGCTTCCCAAGCCCGGCAGGGCCAAGCTGCATGTTCTGCCTGCCTGCTCACAGCAAATGCTGCACTTGGCAGAGGGGGAGCATCCTGTCAGGGCAGCTAACAGATCCTCTCATTCATTGTCTTGAAGGGGGCGAGAGGGGGAGAGGGAGAGGAAGGGGAAGGGAAAAATGGGGAAGTTGATTAGGGTGGAGGTGTCAGTCAAGAAGTTGACTGGGACATTAGAAAGAGAAGGAGAGGCCTAGACAGGATGCTGAGTGACCACTTAGGAGGAAGACGCCCACACGAAACAGAGATGTAGGGGTTTGTCCGGGGAAACTCCTCTGACCTGGTGCCATTCAAACCTTACTGATATGAAGTTGGAGATCATGGGCCAGCAAACAATCAGACCTTTTCATGTAGTTGTTGGCGGAGTGGGGGATTGGTACCATGTAAACTGGGGATTGGTACCATGCTGCCATCCCCAGCAAGGCTCACAGCTGTCCGCTGGTAGCCTCCCCTGATCCTGTGCCTCCTGTGGCTTTAGGTTCCTGGTGCTGGTGGAGAGGCTGGGCCTCTCTAGCCTAGGGTCTTCCCTCCCCTTCACTCCTCTCCCCAGCGTCATCATGGTTCCCCTTTCGGCCTGTAAATTCTCATCTCAGCTAGGGGCTGAGGTGCCCTTGGTGGCAGGCCTCAGACCATGTATTTCTTGCCTAGCCAAGCACTCAGTGCAGTTATTCCTGAACCTCTCTGCTATGTTCCACGTTGGCTGGTTCTGGGTTGGGAACTGAGGTCTTTGAGGGAGGGTAGTTAGGAGGAGAGCTGAGGAGACCTTTAGAAGACCAGGAGATGTTGGTGCCAAGAGTGGGATGAAGTACAACCCGGGCTGGCCCAGGCTCCCATCGGGCTCTGATTCAGGTGGAACATGAGAACAAGGGAAGTGGGACCCGCTCCCTCACAGCCAGGATGTCCCGTGCGCAGGAGCAATGGAGGAGGTATGCCAGTTACACTGAGCATGCACCTTAGGGCAGAAGGACGGAACTCAGGACAGTGCTCATCAAGAGCGGATGGGCAGCCGATGGACCCTTCAAGCAGTGTGCCCACAGGGCATCTGAACTGTGCTTTAGGGGCCCTGGAAACATCCTGATAACTAACCTTCATCTAAAGAGAGGCAGTAGAGTGTTTACATGCCATTTTGAAAGTGGCTCTTTATCCAAAAATGTCTCATCAATGGCCAATGTCTTAGGGCGCGCTTGCTGCATTTTCCTGAGTGTCAAACACCTGCTCTGTCCTGAACGTTATAAAACATCCTCCTCTATCCTGTCAGTCCCTCCCAGCAGTGACATATCCGACTCTCTTGTTTCCACATGCTTAACTATGTTATAGTAAATGTCAATAGTGAATTAACTACCCTGCTGCATGCTTCAAATATGACTTTTAATTAAGCACATTAACCCAATGTACCATCATTTGAACAGCAACTAAAATAAGATTATATGCACTTTAAACTTTTGGATGCCCACAGAACATGAGAAGTATTTTATGAAGCTTGTATTAATGCATATTTCATTATAATGTAATTCTCTATTAGATATTCCACTTATGCACGGAGCTGAAATAGTTTCTGTTCTGCAGTGATGCTGACTTAAATGAGTAAATCACCAGGAATCAAAAAAAAAAAAAAAAAAAAAAACTCAAAAAACTTAACTCTTTTTGAATCCCAATGTTGTGCTTATACACAGTTCTTTGGGCCAGAATTCCCTCTGTATTTCATAAAGCCCAATACTGGGGATGCAAGTGGGTGGAGTGAGAACTCGTGGCTGCAGGCTTTCTCCTGCATACATTAACTAATTTGGGATGATGGAGTACATTTCCTCTACATGCACAGGACATGGCTGATTTTGAATGAGCCGTGAGACTGATCTGTACAGGAGAGAGGGGCTGCTGGCCGCCTTGACACAGCCAGGGGAGCACGCACACATGAGGCATAGAGAGACCCTGGATGCTAAACGCGTGGTGCTGCACCGCTCTGCCCTAAAGCATCCTGTGCAATATTACTAATAGACATTTTATGATTTTTATAGCTTCCGAGTTATTTTTGCGTCAGTACTAGCATTCAATTATTTCCTGTTGAATAAGAAACAACACAGGCCTAAAGATGGAGAGGAAAGGCTGCTGTGGGGAGAGGTCTCTCCAGATGGAAGTTTTCTGGCAGATTGTGCTTTATGACTCAGAATGAGCCCAGATTATTGCAGCAGATGGGTGGCAGCAGGGCCCACAGACACTGCTTGTCACTCAGCAGGCTCCCCTGAACTCCTACTATGTGTCAGTTATCCACTGGGAGACAGGAGGAGTCAGCATAAGCATATGCACCTGAGGACTCCCCTCCCTCCCTCCCTCCTTCACTCACTCACTCACTCACTCACTCACTCACTCACTCACTCCCTCCTTCACTCACTCACTCATTCACTCCCTCCATCACTCATTCACTCACTCATTTACTCCCTCCCTCCCTCCCTCCCTCATTCATTCCTTCCCTCCCTCCTTCCCTCCCTCCCTCATTCACTCCCTCACTCATTCACTCATTCATTCCCTCTCTCCCTTCCTCCCTCCCTCCCTCATTATCAGCGATGTTCACTGTATTAGGAGGGCTGTACACATGTAAACACAGAGAACATTACTACACAGCATAACAAAATCAATTAGAAAGAAGAGGAAAATACTATGCAGCTTAGAAGTGAAGACAGAGACTAATTACACTCAGGGCAGTCAGAAATCTTTGGGGGAGAGGTGACATTCAGCTTGAATGCTGGAATAGGAGTCAAGGGTTATTGGGAGGAAGAAAGGGTGGGGCCACTCTAGCAAGGAGCTGGCAGGAAGGGAAGACTTGGAACTCAGGTTTTTTTCTGCTTGGTAGGGACAACAAGGAACTGATGGTGGATGTAGCTTTTGGCTGAAAGACAAATAACCTGTGCAAGATCTTTGGTTGTATTCACGCGCTGGCTTCGCTCTGCATGCTGGGAGCGGCAGACTCAGAGCTCTTTACTTCTGATCCTAATGGTGGCCTTTGTGCTAGGCCCAGGCTGGTTCTAGAATCCTACACAATGGGTTTTGAGAAGCCACAGCCGAGTTACTGGAAGCGGCACACTGGGAAGTCTATTTAGCATGTTTGCTACCAGTGAAGGAATCTAAAGTTTTCAACAGGACAGTGTCAAGGTCAGGTCTGGTAGCTGGGAGCACTCTAGAAGGGGTGTCATAGAGAAGAAACTGAGTGGAGAGGGTCAGCAATCAAGAAAATTGAAAATCAAGAAAATAGAAGGGAGCTGCTGGCTTAAGCCATTAGTTCTCAGCTTGGGTGCATATTGAACCCCCTGGGATATTTTTAAAAACACCAAACCAGGGTTTTACCCAGGCTAACTTATCTGGATTTAATCCAAATAATACCCAAACCAGGTGGTTCTGTACGTTCAAGCATTGCAATCTATTTTTGTGGGTCTCTCTTCATGAAAACATTTATTTACATAGGCACTTAATGGAAATTTTACCCCCTTCAACATAGACTCAAAGATGAGGAAGGATTTGCCACTATTGGGGGGATATTGGTTAGGAATGTTTTGATGCTTATCTAACTATGTGCCTACTGTACTCGTGTGTGTGTGTGTGTGTGTGTGTGTGTGTGTGTGTGTGTGTGTATATATATATATATATATATATGATTTCATTTACTTTCTCACTTTTATTCTCTCAGTATGTATTTATTATTCCCAGTAAACAGATGAAGCAGTCAAAGGTTGGGGACCTGTAGACCTTGAGTTAACTTACTCAAGATCATAGGGCAATCGACATTAGTTACAACTGCCAACTAACCGTCATATTTTTGGGAAGACTGATAGGTTATGTGAGCATTTCTTTTAGGGTTAGACTAGACCATTGTTGTCCATCTACTATTCCAGCATCCTTTCACATTATTTCCTGATTGTCTCAAATCGGATGTGCATGCCACGCTATGGTCCTGAGAGGTACGTTTTCTCGACTGTAACTCCTGTCCACTGTACAAAAAAAAAGAACCCTCAAATCAAAGACACCTTCACTTTATTTAGTCTTTCACAGATGTTTATAAAATTTGATTTGTTTTGCCAGATGTCACTTATCAACCAAATAATCCTCATGGCTGTCTAATTATCAGAACTGATAAACAGAACATTGTTGGTAGCTAGAATATTCCCTGTGTGTGCCAGGTTCTTACTCTTTTGGAAACGTCTGGAGTCACTACACAAACAGCCATCACCCAAGATGTGCATCTAATTGGCAATCTGGATCCCATGTATAAGGCCACAGGCTGCTTCCTGACCTGAGCCCATAGCTAGGGAGCTTCATGGCTGGCTAGTGATGAAGGATGCTGGAAGGGTGGCACACAGCAGGGTGCTGAATTCCTAACCTGCTGCCTTCAGTCATCAGATCCTATCAATCCCTAACAATGGACTCTAGCATGGGGCAGTTAACATATTTGTTACCATTCACTCTCTTGACAAAACTCCATGCATTTCCGTAGCTTCTGCTTCTAAAATTATCCTGGGGGAAGAGAACCCAACCCTTCCAGCTGGGCTCTTTCCAAGATTCCACAGTGGGGGAGAGGACCATAGCAGATGTTATAGGAAGAAAAGAAAGCGGAGGAGAAGCAGCATTTCCCTCCCATCTCCTCTCGTTGATTCTATATTAAAAAAAAAAAAAAAAAAAAAAAAACCATTTGTTACAGTTTCTGTGAGACACACTGCCCTGGACAGAGGAAATCTCTGAGTGAAGCATTTGTCATTCAGTTGAATTTGTTAATTTGATCATCTGGAAACTCAGTCCTGATGCTGTACATGTCATCAAAAACTGACATGAACACAGCTGTCCCAAAGATCGCAGACTTGACTCTCAGGTGAGGTCCAGGTCCACATGTGGATCTTTTACCGTAACCAAGCAGCTGGCGTAAAGATGCAATTGGTGAATTCATAGTCTTGGTTCCTAGGTTTCAGGAAACAGCATTAGTAAATGTGGTTTGAGGCCAACACGCTGAGATGTGATAGATGGGAGGAATGAGGCAATCGGGCACGATTGGAGCAGAGAACTGATTCCTCACAGAAGCCAGAGTGGACTCTAGAGTCCAACAGAGTTTGGTTCACCATCCAGTTCACTCCTGACTTCCTTTGTGACATCAGGTCTTGGTGTTCTCTTCTACAAAGTGGGCTGAATTGTGACACCTGACTCTTAATGTTCGAGTGGATTAAAGCATTCCTGTGTGCAACGGGCACAGACAAAGGACACGGTAACAATGGCTCTGTTAGGAAGTGACCCAAGCCATTTTCTTTAGAGGTCAAAACCCCTTGAGGTCACGACGGCACTGTCACTCACATACTAATTCACAATGGCATCCGTGGATTTATGTGATCATAGATTCTATAAAAAGATGTGCTAGGCTGGGGCTAGGAGCACAAGAGGTTGTGTGTTTTAGAAAACTTCATAAACAACCTCATGTATAAAATCAAACAAGTTTTCAGGACTAAGGCAAACTTGCTTGCTTGTGCTGCTTATATTCAACAGGGTAACAATAGAAGGCCTAGCCAGGGCAATTAAGTAAGAAAAAAATAAATAAAAGTGACTTATCATGAAAAGAAGTAATAAAATGATCAACCTTTACATCTTGAAAATCTTTAATAAATTCCACAAAAGACTATTTGAACTAAGCATTAAACCAGAAGGCTGGAGCATATAAAGCCTAGTCGAAAGAATTAGTTAACTTTCCATATATCAACAGTGACTAAGACAAAGGAAATGAAGAACTCAGTCCCATTAATGAAAGGGTTGAAAAGAATAAAGACATGAGTAATAAACACAGAGAACAGAATGAGAGCAGACACAAGTTACTGGAAGACATCTTGCTGCCATGTGTCAGAAGAACGTGTTGTGAAAATGGGTAAATGCTGTGGATATTGCTCTATATAAATAAAACACTGATGGCCAGTGACCAGGCAGGAAGTAGGTTGCCAGGCAGGAAGTAGGTGGGACAAGGAGAGAGGAGAATTCTGGGAAGCGGAAGGCTGAGGAGAGACACTGCAGCCACCGCCAGGAGAAGTAGCATGTAAAGACTCTGGTAAGCCACCAGCCACGTGGCAAGGTATAGATTTATAAAAATGGGTTAATTTAAGATAAAAGAACAGTTAGCAAGAAGCCTGCCACGGCCATACAGTTTATAAGTGATATAAGCGTCTGAGTGATTATTTTATACGTGGATTGTGGGACTGCAGGGCTTGGGGAACCTGGAGAGAAGCCCTCCAGCAACAGGTAAATAAATGTAAAAAGTAAAAAAATAAATAACAAGGGCACTGGGGAGATGGTTCAGAAGCATGAGGACCAGGGTGCCAGTACTCAGAGCCTGTGCAAACGCCCAGCAGATGAGGTGCCCACATGCAATCCAGCTCTTGAGGAGCAGAGGTGGGGATCCCTGGGAAAAACTGCCTGGCTAGACAAGACAGATAGTAAGTGCTGTCTGATTCAAGTGAGAAGAGACTCTGTTCACATATGAGCAGTCCAAGAAGACAGGTGACATGAACCTCTTGGTGTGCCATACTCCTAATTTCTTTGTCTTTTCATTTTTACTACATTTATTTATTTATTCTGTGCATGTCATCCTCCTGTGTGGTGGTCAGAGGACAGCTTTTGGGAACTGATTCTCTCCTTTCTCCATGTGGACCTTGGGATGGAACTTGGGTCATCAGGCTTGGCAACAGAAGTCTTTTCCCCACTGAGCCATATGACCAGCTGACTCTGCTCAAATGTCTACACTAGAAAGTGATCTAACAAATTCAGTAGTATTCTCATTAAAATTCTAAGTGTACTCTAAAAACCAAAACCAAACCAAATAAAAAAAACTTCTGTCATTTATATGGAATCAGAAGGGCTCCCAAGTAATCAAAACATTGATAAGAAAGACAAAAGTTGGAGGCTTTATACTTCCTTATTTCAAAACACATTACAAAGCTAAAATGATCAAAACAGTGTGGTACTACCATAAAGACAGAAATATAGATCAAGGGGGCAAAGAGATCAGAAATATATATAATCTTGTGTATATAGTCAAATTATTTCCCATGAAGTGCCAGGAACATATAATGGGGGAATGGACAGTTTCTCCAACAAATGACCTTGGAAAACAGAATCTATGTAAAACAGTGGAGTTGGAACCTTCCCTCATCTTGTAAAGATAAAGCAAACTGAAAATGGATGAAACTCAGAGAAGAAAACAAAGGGGAAAGGCTTTGAGACATTGGGCTTGACAATTATATTTTGCTATGACATCAAAAACAATAAAAGGGAAAAGAGACCAACGATGTGATATCAAATCATAAAACTTTACCGTACATGAAACAATCACCAAAGCGGGAAAACAGCCTACAGAATGGGAGACAATCCGTGTAGGCCATCGATGATAAGAGCTAATACTCAGGGCATATAAAGAACTCTCACAGACGGCCACAGAAATAAACAACCCAACTGAAACAATGGACAAAGGACTTGGTGAGACACTTGTTCACGGAAGTTATGCTCAGGAAAAGGTGTTCAGTACCACGGCTGCTCGGAGAACAGTGAGTTAAAGCCACAGGGAACAACCAGATGACACCCAGTAGGAAGCCTGCTTTGAGAAACCCTCCTCTTGCCTGTTCATTTACCTCAGAGGTCCTCACCCTTCCTAAGGCTGCAGCCCTTTAATACAGTTCCTCATGTTGTTGTGAACCACAACCATAAAATTATTTTCGTTGCTGCTTCCTAACTCTGATTTTGCTACTCTTATGAATGGTGATGTAAATATCTGATCTGCAGGGTGTCTGATATGCGACCCTTGTGAAAGGGTCATCTGACCCTTAAAAGGATCATGGTCCATAGGTTGAGAACTTCTGATTTACCTCATCTGGTCATTCAAAAAGCCCCTAGATCAGGTAGGCTCTGCCCGAATGTGTCAAGGCACCTCTTCCTAGGGTCTGGATTTTTCTTGGCCTTTCTGGTAGATTTTATAGCAGAATTCCCCTGGCACAGGTTAAGCAATACGGGCCTCATGGCCCTCCCTCCAGACAGCCTGAACTCCAGTGTTTAGATGTAAGACAAGCTGAACTCTAAGCGTGTGCCCAGGTGTCTGGAGCCTTCCTCCTTTGGAAGCCACGAGAGGCAGCTCTGTGAACCCAAGAAAGGTTCTTGGAAGCTACAGAACAAGAGGGCCACCATAGCCTGTGGTGGCCTTGGCCTCTCACATCGTTTTCTTTCCTGACCTGTGCTTTCTCTGTCTGAATAGGATCGGCTTTGAAAGTCAGTCACTGGGCAACCAGTCGTGTCCTGCTAATGCAAAGTCACATACCTCCAGATGGCCTGTCCTCAAAGGTGAATGAAGGGAGGGAGTCTGGAACACTATTTAAGTGACTTCTTTTAAAAGATGAGAGTAATATGCAATAAATCTAAACTCCTTTAAAAACATAATTAAGTGTGTGTGTGTGTGTGTGTGTGTGTGTGTGTGTGTGTGTGTGTGTGTGCGCGCGCGCGCGCGCGCGCGCGTGCGCGCGCTTGCGCACTTTTGCACGTGTCTGTTTGGTATCCACACTTCTTTGCCCCCACTGGACCACTAGGAGACCTGGAGAGTTTCAAGAAAGAGAAAGTATTCATGTTGGTTGCAATGACAAAATGTTGTGGATGTCACCTGGCTGGGCCTAAGTCCGTTTTAAGATCCTTTGTTGTAAGTAAAACTAGATTCTGCTTTCTGTAATGTTTCTATTTGCACAAAGCTTGTGACACAAAGAGAAAGTCATTGAAAACGGTTTGGGCCCAATTTGATCTACACGTTGTTCTATGTCAGACTAATAAGCCAACAGGGTAGTGCTCTATTTAAAGACACCTCTGTGGATCCCAGGAGAGAAAAGGAAAAGGGAGAAGAGAGGGCAGAAGAAAGAGGGGGAGCCAACAGGATGGCCTCTAGTCAGCTCAGTTTAATCATATATTCTGATTAACTCCTCAGCCTAAATGAGATGCACAGATCTTGGGACACATACACACACATTTTAATACAAGTTGTTTAAATTGTGACACACCTGGCTGTCCCCGACGACCTCAAGAGGTTTATAGTCACAACAGCTACTGTACAGAGGAAAAGAACCAGAATGGATGGGCAATTTTTATGCTAAAACAACCCAGAGCTGCCTGAGGATCACACGAGTGAATTGTGGGTAGCCTAGTGAGTCACAGTGCTCCGCTGTGAAGACACACGGCTCCCGTTTTAAGTAACTGAAACCAGAGATTTGAAAACACGGCTTGCTCCAGTCCCTTAGGTGTTAAGTGAAAGAGCCAGGGGTTCAGATCCTGCTTTTAAAATTCACATTCTGCATGTTCTAGAGCCTGAAAGAAAAGCTCGCGGATAGAGGCTGTCTCTGCTTCTGCTCTCTGTCGAGCTTTGCTGGTTTGCTGGTGAATTATAGACAAGAAGTAGTTGAGAAATCTAGGAACCTTCAGATGCCATATTTAAATCTTATTGATGCCTCCCCCACAGAACGCCCTGTCAACTGACAGCCCAGGGCATGGTATTTTGGTTTGCTTATGCTACTACCAATGGTTTTTCCTCCCAGTCATTGCCAGTAATTATTTGTGAGTCCCCTGGAATTCCACCTTACCCTGTCTCACAATCTCCTCATTAGCAAGCACTCCTGATGTGGATGTTCCTTGGAGAGGGACCCTCCAGCCTCCTCTGCTAGTATGCATTGTCTGGCATCCTTTTCTTGGGTAATTAATTGCAATTTGCACAGCTTCCTGTGAAGTGAGAGTTTGAAGGGAAGAAACACAGCTTCCAGCTCGCTCACTCACCTGTGGCAGCTCAGAGCTGGGTCTGGGGGTTTTCTCTGCTGGAGTTGCAGGCTGCTCACTTCTCACTTGGTGGGCAATCCTTTTCCTCCCTGTCTCTCTATACTTTACCCTCCTTCCCCCGCACTGACACCTACTTTGCTTCTTAATGTGAATAAATTACTCTCCAGATCCTTTTTGCTAATGTTCTTGGGGCCTTCCATCATACCATATTGCCACGTCATTTAAAAACGTGTGGCGCTAGGTGAACAATAGTGAAAGCAGACTGCTGGGCTGTTCTCTGGAGTTCTCAATGATCACAGATATGGTGTTGGGTTTCTTCCCTGCTGCAAAGCTGTACCTGGCTGCGTGCGTTCAGTTCTGATCCCTGGCTTCATGTTAACAACTGTTGCTCAATTCACTGTTTCCTTCTAATTATTACCAGCACTCCAGAGTGACAAATGCTGGACAAGGATGGGGCTGTCTAAATGCCAGGCTGTGCTATCCGCCATCATAGCTTCCGAAGGGTGTTAACCGTCATGGGTAAAAAGTACAGACTATTACAAAGTTGAAATCTCAAAAGCACTGAGGATACAAAATGTAAACTTGTTGCCCAGTGACATATTGTTAACAGAATAGTAATAAGTGCCTTGGAAATCCACATTGGAAGTCCCCGGTACTGTTGGGTCATGCTTAGTCTCCTGTAGTGGTATTGTGTTCCCCAAAATATTGTGCACCCTAATAAACTTCTCTGGGGTCAGAGACAGAACAGCCACTAGATACAAAGGCTAGAAAATGGTGGCACTCACACCTTTAATCCTAGCATTCCAGAGGTAGAAATCCCTCAGGATCTCTGTGAGTTCAAGGCCACATTGGAAACAGCCAGGCATGGTAACACACGCCTTTAATCCCAGAAAGCGAGCCTTTAATCCCAGGGAGTGGTGGCAAAACAGAAAGATATATAAGCCGTGAAGACCAGAAACTAGAAGCATTTGGCTGGTTAAGCTTTTAGGCTTCTAGCAGCAGTTCAGCTGAGAGCCATTCTGGAAGAGGACACAGAGGCTTCCAGTCTGAGGAAACCGGATCGGCTGAGGAACTGGCTAAGATGCATGCTACAGTCTCCTGTGCATCCTTGTGCACTGCCAGCAGCTAACACGCCATAATTTCATGCTTGACCGGCTTAATACAGCCCTAGGCTCCAGATTCTGTTCACAACCAGGCCAAGCCACAGGAGTTAGGTGCCAAGCAAATAAGTCAGTAGAAGAGTGAATAGCGGTCAAAAGACAATGCTGCTACCACCCTGAAACACAGCAAGGCTTGCCCTGGAATACCCCAGAATTTCTGCTGTCATTGAACTGAAGGGCTCCTTTCATTCCCTGCAGATCAAACATTAAGTAGGTATTTCTGGTGCGCCTGCCATAGCCCAGCACAGTGGGCCTATTGGCTGGAACTCAGAGGAAACAGGCACTAATGGACACCTACAGTTTCTCAATAGAGACCGAGAAGGTACGCGCTTCAGCCACTGTGGAGCCAGGGGGGTCTTGGAGAGGTTCACGGAGGTGCCAGTTGGGTCTTTGGTAGGTTTCCCACACCTTCTTTGGGGTTCTTGCTGTCAACGGGGCATCAGCTCCCTACCCTTTCTCAGATGTGGCTCCCGTTAATTATTCACCCTCTCATATTCGCCAGTTTGTATTTCAACTAACTCAGGAAAGGCCTTCTGCTTTGGTCTATCTGCACTCAGTCAAGATTTTCCCGCGGGCCTTGAAACCGTTCCCAGGGACCCTTTCATTTGCTCTAAGGTGAGAGTGGAAACGGGTTAGTGAGAGGGATGCGAAGAAGAGAAACTGAAACTGTGTCGAGAAATGTCAGGCACCATCAGGAGTGGCTTTATTCATTTCGTCATATTTTACGCAGTAAGCATCATTTGAATTTAAGCTTTTTTGCAGATAGCAGAATCACAATTAAAGCTGAAAAGGACCCTTAATTCTAAAAAATTCTTGAAGAAATCCTTAACAAAATTCTGGAGACTGTCTCTCTCGTTATCCTTCAGGCTGAATAGCCTGTCCAAATACCTTTTGGCACTTCCAGTAAATATAATAAATTCTTTTCTCTGAGAGTGTCTCAGGGCAGCATTAATTTGGTATGATTGGGAGGCAATTTGCTTTAATTAGGATCCTTCCCATTGTTCCTTAGAGCCTCTGTCACGCGGGCTCTTTGGAGAAGTGGGTTTAGCTCCTGTGTACTTTGGTCTTGGGCCTGCATACCTGCGATGGGGTCAGTTTGGGAGCCTCTGATGCCTGCAGTCTGGGAGCTCAGTAGGATTTTATAGAAGTAATAATCAATTCGGTAGACTGAGTTGTAAAGGAGGCTAGAAGACTCACGCCAGGCCACGACTGAACAATGTACATTTTGATGGGAGAATGGAAGGTACTGGAATGATTACCGTTTCCTGTCTCTGAGTTTAAATACACACTTCAGAAGGTGACATGTTGCTTGCCTTAGTGCCAAATAAGGAAAGCTGTGCAGAAATGTTGCAAAGAGATGTGAAGAGAGTTAACCCTCAAAAAAACACTGAGAGTTAAACTCAAAGAATTTCTGAATCTTGCTCAAACACACTGAAATTTTATTCATTCACCAAAATGGCACTGACAGGCAGGTACAAAAAATGATGCTATGTAGGGATTGAAATCTTTAACAGTTGTGATTTATTAGAAGAATTAATGTTGTAGACTGTAAATTACCTTATTTTTCTTCCAGCATTTACTCACATGGATAAGAATACAGTGGAGCCTGAAGACTGCCCAATTTTTGGGTTTCCTCTTAACAAAAATAATACAAACTTTTGAACGTAAAATCAGCACAATCACCTTAAAAAAGACCCATATAACTGAAGGGCCCCCAAAGCTGACAGCCTATCATTTGACTACCTTAGATATAAACCACCATGCTGAGTGCTACCACCCTTGGGGCAACAAGATCGGTGTCCACAGCTAGAACAACCTTCAAAGCCAAATAGCGGCCCAGAACCAGAGTTTGCAAAATAACTACGGCAAGTTATCAAAATCAGGCAATGTTTAAAAAAACAGGCTGGGTGGTCGTGGTGGCCGTGGCGGCGGTGGCGGCGGCTGCGGCGGCGTCGGCGGCACACGCCTTTGATATCAGCATTCGGGAGGCAGAGGCAGAGGCAGGCAGATCTCTGTGAGTTCGAGGCCAGCCTGGGCTACCGAGTGAGTTCCAGGAAAGGCGCAAAGCTACACAGAGGAACCCTGTCTCGAAAAAACAAAAAACAACCCCCCCCAAAAAATGCACACCCCATCATAAACCATCACCTTATTTCAAAAGTTGGGTAAAGATGAAAATGAGCTGCAAAAATTCCTACTGAGAGATCTTTATTTAATCACCCAGGCTAGGTATAGCATGTCTGCCATGTAGTCAGGCTGAGTCATACATGGCAGACCATACATGCATGTGCAACTACACACATAGACATCTGTCTATTCTTGAGAGGACTACTCCCTCATCCTGTCTCTCCCATCTGTGAGCGAACTGTCAAAGCAATCCTCAGCTGCCAGGTAACACAACCCTCAAATGCTAGTAATATAAAAATTACTATAATAATGTAAGTGATGTCGTAGCTGTCCGTGGCAGTTTGAGTGCTCAATCTGCAACTATCCTATTTTCTAATCTTTATTCTTTTATTCGCCAAAATGACTGATGTGGGCAGTTTAGACACCCGGCAGAGGAGGTAAAGGGTTTTTAACCTTAATAGATCATTCCACTGTGTAGTGTATCCCATAGACTCGACATGATGAGAAGTTATAGATATTTTTTCTTCTGCTTTGCCCTCTCTATATGTTCAGCACATGAACATATATGTATGATAGGAAATATTACATTCTTTTTGAGTTTTTTTTTTCCTTTGGGGGCTGGCAGGAGCAGGGGGGTATTCTTTAAAAATTTCTTTACCTAAGAAAAGTGTGGGAACAAAGGGCGAGAATAAGTCAATTCTCAGAATAAGATGTTCCACCAAGATATAAGGGGGGGGGGGCAAAAGTAATTTTCAACAGCTAGGCGTGAGCTGGCATGAGTGGGAGTCGATCAAATCAATGACAGGGCTTCATAATGTGGTGTTGGCTGCAGCAAGCAAATACTAGAGAAAACGCTGCAGGAGCCCCCATTATGTCCCTTCAGGATGAATGAGTCATTCTGCTGGAACCCAGGGTGTTCAGGTGCTCTGTCTGCCACTGATTCCTCTGGTGTCAAAGGGGATCCACAGTTACCTAAAAAAGGAAGCACTTTTTGTTTCCTTGCTGAACACTTAAAATGAGAGAGATTTGTCTTCACTCGAGGGATCAGCCCATGCCGCGCTTCTACAACCCAGCCCAGGGACTTGGTGTCTATGAGCAGAGATCTGAGTGCTCATCTAACTATCCAAGCAGTATTCTAGATAAACTTACAGTCAGGTGAATGATCAATGGCTGGCTCAGCTTGCAAGCTATGGCTGAAAGAATGGCTTACCTATCAGAGCCGCATGACTCCTGGAATAATTCTGATTCCAGCTTTTGTGCTGGACATTATTTAAATGGATGGCTACGTACAGAACTGACAGCAGGGAGAAGATTTGTGTAAATTGGCTTCATTCAATGGATAGATCCATTTATACTTCACATTGGGATAATTCATGCTAGTTTTCTCTGATGTCATCTGTTGTTCAGGTCACAATTAGTCATGGTCTGTATTAACCGAGGGGTGCTTTGTATATTGGCGGAGGGAAGCAAATTATTTGGGAAAGTACCTATGCATGTTGAGCTTTGAATAAGGGTAAAAGAGATTATTTGCAAAGACAATATGTTTATTTCCTAAACAACTGGATCTCTTCATTCTCATGAGGCTTTTGTGGAGGAGAGTGTTTTCTTTACTAGTGTACAAACAGTCATGACTAAAAGAGACTAGGACAAAATATTTATTCTAGCTGTGTAGTGCTCTTTGCTAAAGGAAAGGATGGCAATTTAAAATATGTTAAGAGATGTCTCTTTTATAGGCCACACTATGGATCTTTTGATAAATCCAATATGAACATGCTCATTTATAAGATTCAATGATCAGAATATTAATTTTAAAATGCATTTATAATGTCACCAAATATAAGGGATGTATATATCTATGATGGTGAGACAGTAATCCATTTCAGCTTTTTGAAATTCTTGATGCAGATTGGAGTACTTTGTGTGATTCTGTGTAATTTAGTGACTCTGATTTTTAGGAGCTAACAAACATGGTGCCCACTACTAACATTCCCTCTGAAAAACAACAATAACAACAAAAACAAAACAAAATGTTTCCTGGCATATGATTTTTTTCTTTTTGCAAAACATGTCTGGTCCTGAACAGAATTTTATACTTACATAATTCCCCCACTCTTAATTCTTTATTGTCTTAGTGCATTCGTGGTGGTGGGGTATTGCATTGCTCTTTAAAAGAAAGCCAACCAGACAATAATAATAATAGCATTCTGAATATTTATCTTGAAGGCAATAGCAAGGGTAAATGACAATTTGTATAACAGCTGGCTGAGAGAAAGAGTATCCAGAAAATTCTTGAGCAACTGTTTCAGTATCAGCATGGAGGGAAGAATGGATGTGGATTAGGCTTGGAGGAGGACTCTGAAGTTCAGCTGCAGGAGTGACTGCTGTGCCCATGGGGTACACAAATGCAGTACTAAGTAAGGGCAGCTAGGAGGCAGCGCTTGGTGTGGGGAACACATGTAGGGCTCATCTTGGTTTCCATGTTGTTTTAACCCCAGAATAGAAAGAAAAAGACAGAGGATTTAGTAATAAGAAAGGAAGATCTTAACAGCACCGTAGTTAACAATGACATTTAATGGACAAAAGAAGAAAGGTAAGCCTGGGTCAGTGAGATGGCTCAGTGGATACCAAGCTTGATAACCTGGGTTCAATTTAAGGACCCAAATGGTGGGAGGAGAGAGCAGACTTAGGAGAGAACAGACTCTCGTACGTTGTTTTCTGACTTCCACATGTGCAATGGGGTACACATGCTTCAGAACACACACAAACACACACACACACACACACACACACACACACACACACACACACACACACTATAAAAAACAAACACCTTTAAAAAGGAAGATGAGCCTGAAAATGCCTGCCCAGAAGAGTGGTGGGAAATGCCCAAACAGCATGGAGCTAAGGAGGGCGTGGACAAGAGCACTTCAATAACAAGCCCCGTGACCAATGATCAGCAGTGTTAGCTGCAGCTGCAAGACAGATCAGAACAGCAGTACCCAGTGTTTGGTAATGGGGTGTCCCTGGGGACTGACAAGGGAAAGAGGTGACAGTACCCAGGGTTTGGTAATGGGGTGTCCCTGGGGACTGACGAGGGCAAGAGGTGACAGTACCCAGGGTTTGGTAATGGGGTATCCCTGGGGACTGACGAGGGCAAGAGGTGACAGTACCCAGGGTTTGGTAATGGGGTGTCCCTGGGGACTGATAAGGGAAAGAGGTGACAGTACCCAGGGTTTGGTAATGGGGTGTCCCTGGGGACTGACGAGGGAAAGGGCGCCAGGCAGCAGGTGGAACAGCTGGGAAAAACAAATAGTTGGCAAGATCAGTGCTCTGAGGAGTTTGACCCTTGAAGGGGTGGTGACGTGTGAGGGGCTGTGAAGTCACTGGAGGGTTTATTCATGTCTCTGTTGCTTAAGCGGTCAGGACCTATGCATTTAAAAGTCCTTTCAAAGGATTTAGTCGGAAGGTTGACTACACAAGAAAGGAGAACTTGTAGGAATGGACTGTTCTTGACGTTTGACAGGTCGATGGGAACAGTTATCCTACCAATCTGTCTTCCGCATTCTTTGTGAGGAAGGAAGCAAGCTCAATTGTCCAGAGTGAGAAGTCAGAGGGCTGAAGATTTTGGGAAAGGTGGGGTAAACTCTGAAGTCACTGAAGACAAAACGATGAGAGGTGTCCAGTAGGGGGTGTTGAGTAGTGCAAGTCTGTTAGAGGTTGATGATCAAACATTTATTTGTAAGAAAGGCAGAAACCAGATTTTATGGGTAAGCAGCTCTTGTAGCACAACCATTCAGACTGAGGTAAGGACATTGACTCATGAGCTGTGGTTGCTGTGGAAGCACAGGGTAGGAGTTTTTACTGCTGGGGACTTTTTTCAGATGAGTGGTATAATGGAGGGAGTGGAATCTGGTGCCTTTGCGGGGCTGTTGTGAAAATGGTGAAGCATGGCTCCCACCTGGGCAGAGGACCATGAAGGAAGGGTGTGAGCCAGGCTCGCTCTCTCTTGGCTTGAAGAAGGGCCTCGTTTACTGGTATGCCACCTTTAACACAGCTGTTCCACAGAAGGAGGAAAAACATGTGTTCCCTTGAAAGCTGTAATTTTTCTGTAAAGGCTCTGAATAGAAAGAATTTCCTCTTGATCAAAATAAAGGAGAAAGAGAACTGGGTCTAACTTTGAACAGTTCTCTCTCCCATCAGGCTCGTAGGAGGCCTGACTACAGACAGACAAACTTCAGATGAGTCCATGCTAATGCATGTTCATATGTGAGTATAAGTTTCTGATATGCCAGACACAGCTCTCTCAGAATAAGAAGTTTGTAGGAGAAGCCATCATTCCTCTTCATTCGGCTAAGGTAAAAGAGGGTCACTGTATGCCAAGAGTTGCTGTCCAGATGAGGAGAAAGCACAGGAAAAGGATGAATATCAAAATCTTACTCCAGCAGGAACCTCTCCTAATTATCTACCATCCTATTGAAAGGAAATCTGAGCTAACTGCTTGAGAAAACTGATCCATGAGGCTGAAAGCAGAAATCTTACTCATTCTAGAGTGTCCTTCCTTTTTCTGTAGTATGTAGCCTTTTGATAATATTTTTTATAAAAACTTGTAGATGAGATGAAATAGCAAAGTAATGAAACAACATTTGCTATGTAGAAAGTAGGTAGGAAAACAGTAATGAAATAATTTACGGTCAGACTTCACAACATTTTTAGCCGACTCCTCAACTTTCTTCACCAAATGATGAGTGATAGCCAGTGTAACCTCTGCTTCCCAGAAGGGCAAGCAACCAGGAATTTCAGGTAAGGAAACGGACCAAACCTCGAATAAAAAGAAACAATGGTCGCGCATCCCTTTAATCCCAGCACTCAGAAAGCAGAGGCAGGTGGATCTCTGAGTTCGAGGCCAGCCTGGTCTACAGAGCGAGTTCCAGGGCAGCTAGGGCTACACAGAGAAATCCTGTCTCAAAACAAAAACAAAAACAAAAACAAAAACAAAAACAGAAAAACACCACAAACAAACAAACAAAAATAATCTAACTGTTCAAAGAGCAACCTGGACTGAACCATGGACCTGAGGCAGAGGCTGGAATCCTAGCGCACGCTGCTGTGTGAGTTGAGATGCTGGATCTAGCTCTCCCTGCAAGGAAAACCAGGCTATTTTTTCCCCTTGAGTGTGAGCACCTCTTTCTAAAAGCATGATCCCCGAATCTGGAGGGCTCCACGTAGAAGGGGTTCTCTGACTGGCTTAATGAGATGGAAGGGTAGGAAAGGAACCAGCATGGTTTTTGTTTGCATCAACAAATGGAACAATTAAAAAGATAAGAAGGGAAGCCAAAATGAAGATTATTCAAAGGAAGCAGATAACGGAAAGAACGAAAAAATGAAACAAGAATTCCTCAAAGACAGTTCGTCCTAAGAAAATATGGGCATTTTTGGTTAAATCAGTTCAATGGGAACTACGTGTCTTTGAGGTCCAGTATTACTCAAGCACAGGTCAAGGAAACAGTTCTTTAATAGGGGAGTTCTGGCTCTGGAGTTCAGGCTCAGCTTTTCTGAGCCTCAGTTTCCCTACCTCTGAGGATCAAGTGTTGTTCCTGCTCAGTGCTATGGCAGAAAGGCTGTTAGTATTGTCTCTTGCCCTCTCCCATCCACAGCTACCCTGATGGGCGGGGGATGGCTGTCTTCTCAGCCCCTTTTCCAAATGCTGAAAATGTGCCTCTGGACAACTTAGAGAGAAGAACTCTTTCTAATTTGTCCTAGAAAAGTTTATTCCAAAGCCAAGATGATGAATGGGACAAAGTTGGGAAAACATATATTTGTAAGGTGACAATCAATTTAAAGAGTCCCATAGAATAGATGAGGTTGTGACTGTCAGGAGCGAGACAATGTTGAGAAGAAGAGTAAAAGCAGGTCACGTTGGGAGCTACATCTAAAGTTAAGCAGCTATTTATGGTAGCATACTAAACTTTATATCACATCTTTCTTTCATATTCATGCATATTTTCTGTGACCAAATCTCATCAAGTTAAGGTGTCAATTACCTCCTAGTGGCCTAAGAAAGCACACTTGTTCACTACATGCCATCAAACAGACCTATTACATTTTACTGAACATGACAAATGTACCTTAGTTCTGGAAGGTACATTTCCAACACACAACAGAAACCAGGAGCCTTCTTCCTTTCCTTAAATAAAACCATGAATATATACTTGTTCATTTTGATACAAGTAATCTTAATCTGGCTAACAAGGGCCAGATTCTCACAGAATAAAATATTTCCACTCTGCAGTATGGTTTTGGATAAAAAAAAAAACCTGTAAAACCAGCTCTAATTGCCAAGCCTTAGGAAACCATGGAGAAGGGGCATGTGAAAATAGGGGTTCTTAGGGCGTGAGGGTGCTTACACAAACTTGCATGCAGACTGCTTTGGGTTAGAGAAGTTGCTTTTGTGGCAAGAGAACTGGGAGGGGGTTTCCTTTAGCTGTCAGACAGACAGGTCCTTGAAGGACAAGGTCAAGTTCACATGGCCAGCAAGTCTGAGATTCAAGCCTGATCCATATCTTGCTGCTGGTGACCTCTGGGACCTAAGTGCATGGTCTTTGAATAAGTTTGGGTCTATTTGGGAAACACGGACTTTTCCTGCAGTGAACACTCTATTCACTTGAATAAAAGCACTTGCATATATAATGCTTACAGTCCACCACTTACGATAGAAAAAAAAAATGGGCAAATTCATTTTCGGGATCACGTAGAAGCTGTTGTACTGGTGGTTGAGGCAAGAGGAAGCCAGGACACCAGTGCTGCTGCCTGTAGGCAGAGACCACTCCTTCTCTCCCCCCAGTGCTCTGTCTTCAGCCCTTCAAGACTAGAGCAAGCAGTCTCAGCTCTGAATGTTGATCTTCAGCGAGGGATACTTCACATTTCCAGACCACGCTGAATTGGAACAAAGGTATTTTGTTGGGAGGGTCTGTAGCTGGGCTTTAAGGGGTCCAGAGAGCAGAGGGTCGATGAGAACACTTTGTTCCTGAAGGGACAGGACTGACCAGGGAAGCCCTGGCAGAGGTTCCTCTTGGGCAGAGCCTAGATGACCCCTTCTATGGGAATCGGGAAAGGCTATGGGGTGGTTATGGCAAAACAATATCCAATTCATGCCCTTGGGTCATAATAATCTCCTTTTGAAGCTCTTTGTTACATATGCTGTGTACAGTTGTGGGAATCTCACCCAGACCATGCAATGAAGAGGTTATTACTGTCGCCAGCCTTATTTTATAATCAAGGTCCAGAGAGTTCCAGTAGGTGGCCCCTTGCCACATAGCTGGTAGGTGACAACGGTGTGAACTGAGCCCTTTGGCTCATGCTGTGCCGCCTGGGGCTAATGAGTCTGAACTTGACTTGGTAGGATGGGGCGCAGCAGCCTCGCCTATTCATAACATGAGTTAGCCTGAGGTGAATTTCAGCGAGGTCTACAGACAGAAGACAAGTGGATGAGACCAAATTAGCGCAAAATACTGAAATAAATGTTCTGTCTCTCTCTGCGCAGGGTGTTAACTGTGGAGCATTCCCCTGTTAGAGAGCTGCTCGAAGAGAAAACGCAAGTTCACTCAGAGGTCTAGAGAATGCCATCTGTGAGGCAAGTGGCTTGCTTAGCCCCAAGAGCTGGCTCAGCGTGAATTCATCAGACACCTGCCTGGGTGGGAGGGGATGCACTTCCTAGTTATCTCCCCCTAGTCTGTCCACTATCATCCAACTTAGGGTCACCAGGGCTGGACACCTATGGTCACCTGGACCCCTACTTCCTTACACCCTGGCCCTTTATCTCCGTAGATCTGATGTCCCCACGAATATCACACCTGATTCTGAGGACTCGGAGCAGGAGTTTCCTAGCCCCTCGCCCTTTCCTTTCTATTCCCATTGTAACCACCATAATTAGGTACCCTGTGACTTCTGAATCAATGCTGTTCGATCAATCTTTCTAAAGGCAGCCAATATCACTCCTGTGTCTACACACCACCTGATTCTTCATTGTCTTCTGAATCACATCCAGACAAATTCCCCCAGCACTCAAAATCTTTACAAAGTTCCCTTCTTAGACTTGCTTCTTCTAACAGCCAGTCCTCACCGTGCTAGGCTGTTACTCCCCCCCCTCCCCTTCCCCTCTACCCCCGCCCCCCCCCCGCCCCCCCCCCCCCCCCCCGGCCCAATCGCATGTAACACTTCCCTTTCTTGCCTTCTCTGAATGTACCTTTGCCTGGAGACAGGAGACAGTGAGCACATCTAGTGTTTGTTTGATGTGTTAGTTTTTACTCACTCCATTTGGACAGTACAGTTTTTCTGCAGGGCAAATGTGATTGGACTCATTCAATGGATTTCAAAACAGTGGCTCAGAGGGGCCCAGGAGCCTGAGGTTCCGTACCTAAGAAGTCAGAACCTCGAACTTCATTTTGTCCCTACCATCCCCATCCTATCTGTCAAATTCTAAGTCCAGCTCGAACACACCAATTCTGTGCTGTTTCTGAAACCAAGTGATGAGGAGCGCACTCCTCTGGGTCCTTATAGCAACTTATCTCGCTTGCTGACTACTTAAAACAATTGGGGGAAAGTCCTGAGAATTCCTGTACAAGGGCATGGTAGGGCACAATGCCAACAGAGAGAGATCAAGCGTTCAATGCACTGTACTCTGATGTATTAGAAACGGTGGCTAGGAACCCACTAAACTGATTTTGAGACCCACCCTGAGTTCTGAGCTGCAGTTCGAAAATCTCAACCTGAAATCTTCTAACAGCCCTTCAAGATTTTTAGAGGTTTGCAACAGACTGGACTCACAAGAGAGACATGTTTAGCAGGGATTTACGTGTAGTTCCTCCAGGAACTGGGTCAGGAAGGAAAGGCCTTGGCCAGCCAGAGGACATCAGCTCCTTTCGGGAAGGTCAAGGGTGGCCATGTCCCAGTAGGGTATTTTCAAGGAGTGAGATTTGGGCAAGCCAAAGATGCAGGGAGAAAGATTTCTCAATCAGATGTGTCTGAAGACTGAGAGGAAACTTACATGCTCATCATAATCTTGAATATAGAGGGAAATCAGCTAGAATTTAAAAATAATAAAAATGTAATAAACTTCTTTGTTTCTCTCTGCATAGAGAGTCTTCAGGCCTTCGGGCCTGTAAACCTGTCACTGAATTTAGTATCATTTCCACTTTATGAAGCACTTGATGCTTGCAAAGTGCTGGTACAATTACCAATTACCATATTGTTCATCTTCGGAGCATTGCAGCTTACAGAGGGCCCGAGGACTTCAAAATCAGAGTGAAGAGGTTTTTTTTTTTTTTCTTCCAAAAGGAGAAACATTGGTCAAGCGGAGAAACATTGGTCAAGCCAGATAAAGAGCAGGCTTCTGAGCTTATACTGCTGGAGCTGCTTAAGATGTGGGGTGCTTCCTTCTGGAGACCCCTTCATTTCTCAGCACCTAGAGCCTGTAGAACACACAGCCTCTCATGACAGACACTAGCATGCTACCCTTGAAAGTGCCCAGAATGCCGGGCGGTGGTGGCGCACACTTTTAATCCCAACACTCGGGAGGCAGAGCCAGTGGATCTCTGTGAGTTCAAGGACAGGCACCAAAACTACACAGAGAAATCCTGTCTCGAAAAACAAAACAAAACAAACAAACAAACAAACAAACAAAAAATAGGTGCCCAGAAAGACTCAGTGCTCTTGGAGCACAGGCTGGAAAGACACCTGTAAAATCCAAGCCTAGGCCAGAGGGAGGGGTGCAGGGAACAGTTTTTGCAGTTGCTGGGGAAGAGCCAGGAGAGTAACACAAAGCTGTTCCAGACCCTTCCAGTGCACATGAGAACTCCAGGCATGGGCTGGCACAGCATGCTGTGTTCTGGCTGTGTTTATAGGCAACACGTCAATGAAACCCAGTCCACTGCTGGATTTCAAGGAATTTTGAGGAAATAGCTTCAAGGGGTGTCAAAGGCAAGGGTTTCAGGATGTGTCTGCTTCCTTTGGGAGGGAGTGGCTCCCCGGTGCTTCTTCCCCTGCTTTTGAAAGACAACAGCACCAACCACTACCGTTGACAACAGGTCGCCCCCAGAGCTGGGTGTGACTGAGATGCCGGTTCCCAGACTGGGAACAAGAAGCAACT
This sequence comes from Peromyscus maniculatus bairdii, assembly GCF_049852395.1. Classification (NCBI taxonomy): domain Eukaryota; kingdom Metazoa; phylum Chordata; class Mammalia; order Rodentia; family Cricetidae; genus Peromyscus; species Peromyscus maniculatus. Next base: position 92,624,200 of record NC_134858.1, on the reverse strand, counting down.
TTTTCTTTGAAAGTGAATTTTGAGCCACACATTTTCTGTTAGGTCAGCTACGGCCTCTGTCGGAAATCCTGCAGTTTCTGACAGTAGATCACCAGCTAAGTACCAGGTCAGCTGGCTGATGGCTGTGCTTTTAGCTGGAAAGTGTTCTACTTGACTTTGCCTGAAATGCTTACTCTACTGGCTCATCTTTATTAGGGGATATCTAAGACTCAATCTCTTCATGAGAGGATACTTTCATATTTTAACACATTTATGTCTTAAAATGCATGTTGAGGGCTCCAGAATATCATCCAAAGTAGAATGAAAATTTCACTGCACTAATTTTTACCAAATAGGAAATTGGTGGGTGTTTGGGAAGCAACTATCTAAGATCATTTCATTCTCTCTGTCACAGCATTGCACATCTGGCCACCAGTCGTCATCATTATAACAAAGGCACTGGGCGACTCTGTGCTTAAGCATTCATCTCCTGCTCTCAAGAGGAAAAACGGTTTTCTTGCCTGTGACGTGTGTGTGGCTGACAACCTGTGGGTGTGATTTCCTGACAGTTGTCCCGTTTTCCCAAACACCTTGCACCTGCTGGTGATCTTGCTGCCCTGCCAGAAAGCCTCTCATGCCCTCAGTCTCCTTGCAGGTTCTGACCAACACTCAGTGCCCGAGTCCTCTCCACATGGATCCCTGACTCTCTGGAGCTGCTGCTGATCCCATGCCTTTTTGGCTCCCAACTTCTCAATGTTCCAGTTGTTTGTGTTCCCAGAACTCATCTGTGGAAACCTAAGCCCCAAGGGGTGACACTCAGAGGTGGAGCCTTTGGCAGTGACTCGGTTTCAAGTGTTCTGCTCTCATAAATGGGACTTTTGTCCCTATGAAAAGGACCCGGTGACTAGTTTACTGCTCTGACTTCAGAAGAAGGTTGAAGACATACTTCCCCAACCCCAAGGAAGAAAAATCAAGAAAATGTAAACAAAACACCTATAATTGTTATGAAGATATTGGAACCAAATCCAATCCTGGAAGTATTAAGTGTAGGTGTCTGATAACGGACTGTCACAGGGATGAACAAGAGATACTTTGGTCCATTTTTATTAGCCAACTAAGCCACCAGACAAAATACAAATTAATGAGCAGTAAGAGAGAATCCCCCCCTTCTAATACAGGGTCTCTCTGGAACTCATATAGAACAGGCTGGTCTTGAACTCACAGAGCTCTGCTTACTTCTGCCTCCCAAGTTCTGGGAGTAAAGGTGTGTGCCACCATACTCAGCTGAGAATTCTTACTGTAACTGTAACTGTGGAATGCTTAAACGCATTCCTTACTGGAAATAATCTTGCTCTCTTGAGACTGCCTCATCTCTTTCTTCTGATTCTCTCTGCCTTGCTGGTTTTCTTTGATCCATGTATGCCACATCTGTCACAGGTTTTTCTGTCATGGCTTTCTCCTTGCTTAGAATGCTCAAGCTCCCTTCTCATTATTGAATTCCAGGTTAGGAAACCTTAACTCCTCCATGGACTCTTTCTGACGGAAAGAACGGCAATTATCACTCCATTAAGCCCTTCCTCTGTGAAGCATCAGTGTACTCAACTTTGTCCACGCTCACTTATGAGGTGGTGTGACATACACCCAGAGACTGTACCATCACCATCTCTACCCTGTGAAGGAACCTTAATTTAGGGCAGTCCGTGCTGTGTGGTGTCGTCGACGACGACGACGACGACAACGGCTTTATATGCAGACAGGTGCTGAGTAACTTCAGACCTCCAGAGAGCCCAGGCTCTGCCTCGTGCCAGGTGGTAATGTGTGCAGGCGGCAGCAGCCATCCATGCTGATAACGTGTCTCTGGTAGCTCATGCATTTGTTGGCAACTAGAAAATACCCTGGCTGCCACAGTTGAGGAGTGACTAAGTAACAATTAAATGTTAAACAGAAGGCTTTTTCTTCCCCCCAAGGAGGAGGAAATAAAAAGACAAAATTCAATACTGGCAACATTGAAGCAGTGTGCATTTGATTTTGAAAGTCTTTACATTTTTTATTTTTTGGAATATTTTTAAACCAAATGATACAGCACTAAGCTAGAAATCATCAATAGGCCATCTCATTGCTAATGGCAAAACAGGACAGCTTCACCCGGAAGGGGCAATTGGAAGACTTCCTTTATCAAGAGAAGGAAGGTACAAGAGGAATAATTATCATCAAAGCCTAGTATTGCTTCCATTGTGGAATCAAAAAATTGCTGCACTTCTCTATCAAGTCCAAATTGCTCTCCATGGTATAATTTCCAGAAAAGTAACTATGGGAGGATGGAGCATAACTTAGGAAAAATTTTAAGTGTATACAGCACAGAGCACAGAAGAGTGCAGCTTAGCCCCCAGCCTGGGCCACTGACTCGGGATCAAGTGAAAATTGTGGCTGGCTCACAGCCCAAGTGAAGCCTTTTGCTTATGGAGACTGAAGACTTCCTTATGGTACTAAAATACAGTGGTTATAACTAAACACTATTGCTGGGATATAAAATAATGGGAGCTGGGCAACTCACAGATAACAAGTGATAATGAATATTAAATGCATTTCATGACACAGATCTTTTAGAACTGTGGCTGTCAATACATAGGAAAGTTAACAGAACTCTAACGTTTATAAGCATCACTCCAAGTGCCCTGAGTGAATTCTTTTAATAATCAAAACAAACCAAACAATTACATAACTAGTCCTGGGTAGGCCATAATAGCAAATCACAGTTGATTTAAGCTAAGAGGCAAAGAAGTGATTCACAGTAGAGAATCAATGCCCGGCCATTAAAGCAGACCTTCTTCAGTTGATAAGAAGCAACAGTGGGATGTCTGAGTGTGCCTTGCTTTATACTAGAAATGCCTTCCTGGAAGGATGCCTATAAACCAGAAATCATCAAACAAAACCATATTAGAACACAAGCTCTGTGGAATTCGTCCACACCATGGAATCTAGGATAGCCTTGGGCCATGGAAGACTCTTGACAATTATGCAACAAGCCAAAGAATGAATCACTGGAGTGAGGAATGTCTAAGACAATGCTGTACATTGGGAAAATATTCAATAGATTGCTTTGGTGTCATAATTTAAAGGAATTTGTGAACCTATTTTTCACAAAAGGAGGAGCTATGTTCTGATTTTGTGGTTGCATAAATCTCAATTTTCACATTGTTTGCTTAAAGTGGAGGTGAAATGAGAAAGCATTCTCTTCTAATAGAGATATTATTAAAATGTTTATGGGAAAAAGAGAAGAAACATTTCAGGGGTCTTAAAGCTCAGGTAGAACCATTGTAGAAAACTCAGTCACCATCTTTGGAGCCTGATTTTTATAATGGCAGGGGAGGCTATGGTGTTTACACAACTGTTCAGAGGGTCAAATCTGTAGTTACAGTCAATGTCTTGGAGAGCTTGCTCCAACTATGAATTTAGACTGTAGGGTCTTGAGAAAATAGCACGCTGAGTGTTTTCAGTGTTTTGGTTCTGTGATGCTAGTGAGTTGGATTGCTTTCAATAGGAGGCTGTTAATAACTAGTCAGCTTTCTCATGGATTCAGACAAAATAAAGGGTAACATGCATTCATCCTGTTACATGGAAGAAGAAGCAGTGAAAATCCACACTATGACTTGTACATGATGGTTCCGTGTGTTGCTTCCATCAAAATGTCCTGAGAACATAGGGCCCAGGAAACTGGCTTTTTCTTGCAGTTAATTTTAATTTCCTTCGTTTGAGGACTAAAATCAAGGGCTAGATGTAAGCTATTTCAACAGTGGCACCTATGAAGGCAAGGGTGACCAAAAGCCAACTGACCAAGGGAAGGGGGCAGTGGTGGAGCTGCTGTTCCTTGCAGGAGCTCTCCTTCTGGCCAGCTTCCTGGGGGAAGCAGAGACAATGCTGTAGGCATTCTTCTGTGAGGAAGCCACCAGGGAGCTATTCAGAGAGAGCCTTCAGGAGGCGGATTCCTTTTGCTTGTCTCAAATATGCACAAATCATGGTGCTTCCTGAAACCACTTTGGGATCATCTGATTGCATTTTGTAAGTGAGAGCTACAAACGGCTGTATGGCTGTAATCCGGAGCTCCTTTGAACACATCCTCCTATCCCCAAGTCTCTCACTAGTGACTTCAAAAGGATGTGGGGCCAACCCTCACTTCAGCAAGGTAAGCAGCAGAACTTCATAAGGCTCAACCGTGCCCACCTACCTTGTTTGCTACTGAAATGTAGCATCTATTGTAGTGGTTCTCAACCTTCCTAATGCTGTGACCCTTTAATACAACTCCTCATGTTGTGGTGACCCCCAACCATAAAATTATTTTCATTGCTACTTCATAACGGTAATTTTGCTACTATTATGAATCATAATGTAAATATCGGTGTTTCCCGATGGTCTTAGGCGACCCCTGTGAAAAGGTCATGCAACTCCCATGGGGATCATGATTGACAGGTTGAGAACTGCTGATCAAATGTGTCACCTGGCACATAGTGGATACTCATTAAAGTGTTACTTGTACATTCTGGTATCTTTCCGGCTTGCTAATGAAAATAAAATGTGCCTCATGCCCAGACTGGTGAAGCCTTTAAAAACTACTAGAGAAAGGATGACATTACAGTCACTAAAACCATGCTAGGCACATGTACAGCACTAGCACTGCACGTATGTCAAGGACAGCAGAGCTCAGTAGATGGATCATATGAGCCAGGAGCCTTGGGTTCCTCTGATGGGCATATTGAATTGAGTAGGATGCTGGCTTCAGGTCCATCAGCAACACTGGATATCTCCGACGAGCCTTTCCCTCCTTTGGGCTCAGTGGCTCCTCTAGAAAGCAGAGGTCCCTGCTCTCCTGGAACACTGCATAAGGCAAACTCAAGTTATTCAGGAAGGCCATGGCCTTCTGCAATAAATGAGTTACGGCTGTTTCCACCAGTCAGCATAGTGAAAATCTGCATGGTGGGGAATGGTCATTTGAAATTGAAATTGCTGCTCATAATATTTATACCTAGGATTTAACATTAGAGTGACCATGTGGGATGGAGAGCCTTCTGTCAAGTTTTAGAAGCATTCTTTCTTTCATTATTACTCACTTTTTTCTTTTTCTCTGTTAAGATTAAAATACTGTTTCACTTATGGTCCCTAAATATGTGGTCCTAAATACCACTGGAGAACATCGCAGATACTAAGTGTTTATGGCTCCTGGAGTGGAGTCCCACCCACTTAAGCTCCAGGGTAGCAGGGAGTCTGCTACTCTGCCCAACAGGAACATACAAGAGCCACAGCATTCACACATCCTGCAGTGGGCCTTTCATTTGGTGGGTACTTGGTACGAGAGCTCTGTGAGCTCTCTACCCATGTGGCTTTCTGGAATTCTATTTCTGGGTCAATTGGCCAACTCACTGTTATCTCTGAGAATTCTTCCCACCATGTAAAATGCTGGCAAGCACACACTAAGTGCTTATGTTAGTTAATATTGGCACAAGGGAAGTGCTCAAAATGATTTTATGCTGCCCTTTTTATTTTGGAAAAGGTCATTTTTTATCTTGTGTCATTTGCTTTTGTAGGACTAATATATACACATGCCTAAGGAGAGCGATGATAAATGATGGGATGAAAAAAGACTCTACAAAGCCGACAACCCAGCAGGACCATTAGTCATGAAGAAGGCATGCAAGATTCCCACACCAGCTGTAACACTCTGAACCTAGGCAAATAACTCTAGGCGATGTCTTAAAATATGAATAAGGATGCATCAATTTTAGCTTCTAACCTGCTCATTATCTGAGATCCTTAGTGAGGTTGAGAGGTGGCTCTAAAAGTTTGGGTTTGGTGTTAATAGAACCAACACTGGGATAAGATAAGACTCAGTCACCCCACAGAGCACATGGAGCTTCTACGAGGACTAGGCTAGACACAGCGGTTCAGCTGTGGAGTAGACCATAAATGATGACATGTAATATCTGGGTCATTTGAATTTATCCTTTAAGAGGTCAGACTGTGTTCAAACTTTAAAAAAGTCCTCCCTTATATGCAGTGGACAATTATCTAATTTTAGCCAGAATCTTAGCCATGAAATTTTGGGCTCCTGGGTTCTTAATTAAGTCACTAGTAAATTAGGCTTGCAAAATTCCGGTGGTTATACAAGAAAATTAATGGGAAGAAAACACCCATATTTCTTTCTCCCTATGTAGGGTAGGGACTAAGGAAGGGAGAACCAACCATAGACTTGAGTTCAGCTAAAGTAATTGGGACCCAGGTCAGGTGTGTGGCTGTCTGTATCCAGAGAGTGAGATACATAGGCTAGGGGGCCCTGGGTGGGTATCTACATGGGGCAGTCTAGATGAAAACCACTAATATCATCCAATTAGCCTTGCCCTGATTGCAGACTCATTTAGTAAACTTCAGATAAATTAATATGCATTTCTTGCTACATCAATATCTGAAGTGATAGAAAACATTGCTTTCTGGCTTGTTTGCTTGCTGCTTGTCTGTTCATTCATTCATTCATTCATTCATTCATTCATTCATTCATTCATTCATTCAACAAGTATTTATTGAGTGTCCCCTCCCTGCCAGGTATTATTCTATGTCCTAAGGACAACCACAGAACAAGAACAGACCCAAATCTCCATCTCCAGAAAGGATATATCCTGGTCAGAGGAGGCAATTAAAACCAAGCACATAAGGTATCAGAAAGTACTGTTGTGGTAAAATTATAAAGCAGAGAAGAACTAAGTGAATGCCCCATAGGGACTTGTTCATTCTAAGGACGGGCTTGCAGGCAAGAGGAATGAGAGAAGAGAAAGGCAGAGGCATTGCAATCTGAGGGGAGAGCCATGGAGAAGCTGTCCCTAACACACCCAGAGCACATGGGGCCAGATTGTGACTTTAGTCTTCTCCTGGATAGGGAAAGCTATCCCACCCCATGGGGAGATGTTAATACAGAAGTTTGATGTCTGGTTCACATTTCTGCCTCCTTCAAGCTTAGTTAGACTAAGTCTATTGTTTTAGGAGATGGAAGTACTTCTTAGTGTCCTTTGCATAATTAACTTTATACCCCTGAAAAGTTGAAGATGCAATTTGTTTTATGGTGCTAGGGATTGAACTTACGACCTCTCATATTGTGAGTGCTCTAGTGTCGTGTTATAAGCCCAGTTCAGACTTTGAGGATGTGACTAGAAACGTAGCGGCTCCTCTGTGATGGTGTTCTCTTTGTGATCAGCTCCGACTCCTAACCCTGATATTACCAGAATATTGTCAACAGACATATTGACATATCAGAACCAGTCCTTGTTTGAAGGGCAGCTTCAAGCACATATTGACATATGGGGTTTTATAAGTAGAGTAAGAGAATCATTCACAGTAAAGTTCATTTAAATACTTCAATGGACTTTGGAGGGATCCGGGCTTGAATCATGGAATTGACTTTTACCATCTGTGGAATGTGAAGTTAGTTAGGTAAGTGATCTGGGAGTTTGGCTTTCTATCACAAGGATGGCAGTAAGAATCCAACCCAAAAGAGTGGTTAGAAGATTCATGAAGTCAGTACCTGTTAGTGCCCACCAGCATTTATTCCTCACCGTCCCCTTATGTCTCAATTTCTTCTTTCTGTTGCATGATTCAGAATTGCTGCCCACATTGAGTTGTGATGAGACTGCCATTAATCATCAGTTTTGGCACCAAAGGCTTCCAACAATATGGTTGAACAGGAGAGCCCAGGTTGTTGCTCTGAGGCCAGCCTTGACCTCAATGGTCTCTTTGTGTGTACTCTCTAGCACCCCACCCTCCTGAAGAGCCCAGAATGGAAGTGAGGTGCTGAGTGGAAAGCCCTCGGTACTGTGCATGGTTATTGCTCATCTTCATTAAATCTTCCTTTGTGTAGTTCTGCCGATTCCCATAGTTTTGAGAAAAATTTTTTATAATATATGTATAAATTACATGCCATGTAAAAGCAAAACAAAAATATGAGTCCTAGTGGTTTGTTTTATTGCTAATGATAAAATAATAAGCTATACCTGAATACTGGGTATCGACTGCATAGGAATGGGAAATCTCATGGCTAGATTCCTGAGAGACTACCTCACTAGCCAATCAAACCGTCCCTTAGATGTTACTCTCGAAAGCATTTGTAGATATGGTTAAATGTACAGTCAGTCAATTCTAAGTAAAATAAATTACCCAGTAGGCCTCCTGTAATTTAGTTGCACAGCCTTGAAACCAGAATGGAGGTTTCTCTGCAGGATTCTTCCTCAAGATCACAGCATTAGCACCTACCCTAGCTTCCAGGCTGAGAGTGTGCCCTTCAAATTGTGTACTTGTTAGCTTCTACAACTGTACAAACCAGCTCCTTGAAATGGGTCTCTGTATGCACATATGCATACGTAGATTCCTTCCAGAAATTGCTTCTGTTTCTCTGGAGAACTCTATCTAATTCAGTGTCTGAAGGCTCATTTATTTATTTTTGTCAAAAATTCCCTTTTTATGGTGCTAGGGGTCAAACCCGGGGCCTTTCATATTAGGCAAGGGTCCTATCACTGAACTACCTTTGCAATCTGTCATGAATATTTGGCAGAAGGCTGAGGCAGGATGGTAGCAAGTTCAAGGTCTGCCTGGGTTATAGACTGAGTTCAAGACCTGCATGGGCAACTTAGCAAGATGCTATCTCAAGACAGAAAATTAAGTAGGAAGCATACATGGCTCATGGATAGCATATGCAAGGCTCTGGGTTTAAACTCGCAGTACTACAAAAATAAAGAATGATTCTTTATGCTGCTTCAACCATGTGATGGGATATTACAGAAAGGAAGTATCAATAGCGCCGCACCATACAGTGCAATTCTGTCAGCATCCCAAAATTTCCTTTGGTCAAGGATAGGTAACCTGACTCCAGTGGGAGACGGTCCCTACTTTGGCAATGACTAGCATGGCCTAACCTCTCAGGGTCACAGGGAACATCAACGGGGTTCTAAGTGAACAACAGAGTGAATGTAAATGCCAAATTCATAACTAGATTTAGAGTGTTAACAGCTGGTGTGGGAATCTTGCATGCCTTCTTCATGACTAATGGTTCTGCTGGGTTGTCAGCTTCTTAGAGTCTTTTTCCATTCCATCATTATTTATTTATTTATTTATTTATTTATTTATTTATTTATTTATTTATTTGAAACAGGGTTTCTCTGTGTAGCTTTGTGCCTTTCCTGGATCTTGCTCTGTAAACCAGGCTGGCCTCAAACTCACAAAGATCCACCTGCTTCTGCCTCCCAAGTGCTGGGATTAAAGGCATGCACCACCACTGCCTGGCCATCATTTATATTTATATTCTTAGACAAGTTATGAATTTGGCATTTATATTCACTCTGTTGTTCACTTAGAACCCTGTTGATGTTCCCTATGACCCTGATAGGTTAGACCATGCTTTTATTGCCAAAGTAGGGACAGTCCCCCACTGGAGTCAGGTTACCTATCCTTGACCAAAGGAAATTTTAGGATGCTGAGAGAAATGCACTGTATGGTGCGGAGATAGTGATACTTCCTTTCTGCAAGGTCCCATCACATGGTTGAAGTATACTCATAACTTGTCTAAAAATATAGCTATATGATGAGGTCACAGAGTAAAACTGGTTGGCACGCTCCTCTCCAGGTAAAATTCGGACCTTAACTAGGACACAAAACCCCTGTTGTCTATGAGAAAATATATTTGCGCAAGGATGGCTGCACTGCAGCTTCTAGAATGAACACACGGGAGGACAAATTGCAACGTGGAGAGATATTACACAGAGGATAAATCTGCTTCCATTTCTACTAGGCTGTCCTTAATCGTATGGAAATAAACCTTTGGTGGAAAGTGAGATTAAAAACTGTGACATCATCTAAATTTAGAGCTGCTGCTCCAAGCTAAAACCTTGAGTGGGCTCCAAATTTCATTTTCTTGTCACCTAGTTAATTTTTCTACTTTCTCCTTTTTCTTTGTTGCAAAGCTTCCTCGCAGCACTTTCGCAATTTGGAGGAAGAAAATAAAAAACCTCTTACCGAGTCTCTGGTTTCCTATTTCCTCGCCGTGTATTTCATTAGGTGTTTTCTTCAGTCATTTTTTATACTTTCCTATAAATTTGGTTATCAGAGATTGAAATCAAAGGCAGGGGCCAATCCTGTTTCTAGAAGGAAAGTCCAGAAGGAGTATAGACCTGGAATCACCTGCCAAGCACAAACTCCCCTAGAGACCAGGATGGCTCCAGGTTGCTAATGAGACCAAGACAAGAGCTTGCTAATGACCAAGATGCATTGCTCTTTGTTGGGTGGTAACCTGTACCTCGTACGCAAACGCAGAACCAAAAGTGAGGGGAGACATCTGGCCACAGACAGCAGAGAGATGTGTTTAAGCACAACTAAGCTCCAAGCCCTGCCCTCCACAGCACCACGTGATGTCAGAGCACTCCAGGCATGTTTTCTAATTCACATGCTAACGTGCTCTCACTTACCTCTGTGCATCTTCAGTTGGCTTCACTTCTTTCTTAATCCTTGTTTCCAACTTCTAGTCCTTCTTCAATCTGTGTTTCTCTCACCCCTGATGTGAATTTACAATATTTCTTGCCTCCTTGTCCCTTTCCCTCATAGCCTCTCCTCCTTCACCTGTTTGCTGAGTTCTATCGCACTTCCAAAAAAGATCCTTTCTCGCATCTTAACTCCCCCTTTCCTCTTGACATGTTGTGGTTTTAATCATTGCTTTGGATTTTCATCCCAGTGGCTGGCGTTTTCTTACTGAACGGAGAGGGCTTTTGTCACTACAGAAAACCAGCAAAGACCCAACACATTCAATTCACAATTCAACTGTCTGTGTTCCTCCCGCGTGGTGCTACTGACTGGATTAGCCATGGACTGCTTGCTTCTACAGAGCAAAGCACTTCAGCCTGATTTTTCAGCCCTCAAACTCACATGGCAGGGCATGTCTGAGCTGCCGCATTCCCACTGATGGCTAGAGTTGTTAAAAAAAAAATGCTTTTCAGAGGAAAGCCCTTACCTAAGTGTTCCTGAGGGGCAAACAGAGCAACGCTATTTTATACTATGAGGAACCAGACTTGTAGTCCTCAGCCTGGTCAAAACTCCTGGTAGAAACTCCTACCCCATTTTTTTTTTTACACAGGAAACAAAGGTATACAGTGGACTCCTGGGAGGCGCATGGAGCTCGGTCCTGCCCACACCCCTGAGAACAGTCCAAACCTGCAAAGGCCACTGAGACTGTTCAGTGAAGCAAGTCTCTGGCTAACCCAACTGGAAGTAAGACCTTTATATAGGAGAACAAAATAGATAAGTTCTTCAGGACCACCTGGTTTTGTTATCTGACATTAGAAAATACCCAGTCACCACAGAAACATCATGTACACTTTACAGAGGGATTTCACTTTGCTTTTTCAACACTCCACAACTGTTTACCTGGTTTTAGATTTTGAACTCATTCCTTGGTGTAAGGTTGCATGTGGATTCACTTTACCTTTGTGTGCTCCTCAGGATGTAGGCCCCATTCCTTCATGATGAGGGTGCAAAGTAATCTGCCCCCAGGAGGACCTGCCAGCTTGTCATTAGAAAGGATACTTGTGATCAAATCCATACCACATCCTGAAGAGCTGTGCACTCTCTGTCTTGGTCAGGTTTTTATCCAACTTATTTGCTTCCTGGAGAGAGACCATAGAAAATAGTACATCTTAAATACATGCCAAACCAAATCCAATTCAACTACATCCCTAAAGAAACATTTCTTTAAAAAGAAGTCTAGGCATGTTCATCTTAATAGTGAAAGAATTTTCAAATTAGCTCAGAGATTTTACTATGTGGATGAGACTTTTTGGTACAATTCAGCATTCCCTTTCTTAATCATCAATTTTATTAAATAGCTAAGAGATATCACTTTCGGACACCAGTGAAAATGGTGTTTCTGTCACATTGCTGTTGTGGGAATTTTGCAGTCCATTTAAATCTAGGTGACATTTATTTACAGAGTACCAAGAAATCACTAGAGAAGTAACAGCCTACTGATCATTACACTGGTTTTCATTCATTTTCTTTTTGGTAGATCACTATTAAAGGCTGTGACTGGTTTTTGATGCCTTTCTGTTAAGATTAGGAACAGTTCAAAGAGACGTTCCTGACGGGAAGTCACTAAAAACTGTAGGTACACTTATTTCTCCCCACCCCACAAGCGCCAGAACGTCAGGGAGAAGGAAATAAAGACAAAAGAGAATGACCATGTATTTGAGGCATCATGTCAAAGCGGAGGACGAAAGGTGGAAACAGGAAAGAAGGCAACTGGAAGGTTTTGTGCTAACAATGCTTGCACCATGGCAAGATGGATCTGCAGGAGCATTTTGATGCCTGAATATTCCATTCTGCATATTAAGGAAAGTGAATTCCAATCAATTTCGATTGTGATGGCTGCTCACACTGGGCTTAGTGTGGGCTTTTTGCTTTGTCTGGGCCCAGAATTTCCACTTCAAACTATCTATGACTTGGCTGATCAGCAGTAAAGTGAGCATTGTTCTGATGCATGATGACGCATGGAAGACCATGGAAACCCACCCACTACACTGAAGTCAGCCCTCCTCAAGCCCAGCTTGACTTGATTTCATTGTATTTAACTTGTTTCTTGCTCTTCCCAGCCAGCTCCATTACTGATAATGATGAATAGCTATGCTTTGCTCTGTGAAATGTCTGCTAGTGAATGTTACAGCTCCAAGAAATGAGAATACAGGAATGGTAAGTGTGTCCCATTGTTATTTACCATTTACCTTTTGTAGAAAATGGTACAGCAGAGACTCACATGGAAACCAAACCCAAGCCCATCATCCTTCTGTCTTAAGATCTCTAACATTTCAAAATTGAAAGCTTCCTACATGATGCTCCCTGAAATACCACTGTTCCTGTGATACTGATAGAAATTCCATGGCAAACAATGAGGATAGATAGGCTAGACAGTTCCTTAAAGGGTTCCTTAACACCCAATGTTCCAACTTTTTGTTTTTTGTTTTTGAGACAGCAGCTCACTATGTAGTTCTGGCTATTCTGGAACTTGCTGTGTAGACCAGGCTGGTTCAAACTCAAACTCATGGAGAACCACCTGCCTCTGCCTCCTGAGTGCTGGGGTTAAAGACCTGGTGCCACCACCTTCTAACCTTTTATAATGACCATTGGAAAAAAATCTTCAAGAGGGTAATGTTTCCACACCCACTGGACTATAGACCTCATTTTTCATTCCCAATCTTTCCATGAGAGCCTGTTGTCTCTCATGGGCACTATGAGGTCTCTGCTCTGTAAATGGTGAAATGCCATGCTTTGGTCTCAAGAGTTAGAATTTCTTCTTATCTCTCTCCAAAGGAAACAGTTATCAAACTTGGTCTCCCTATCCTTTCTCTCTGTAGCTATGTTTACCCAACAATGGTATCAGAACAACTGCTTCATACAGCAATTTCTGCACCATGAAGCAACCTGGGCAAGCTATTTATGAGCCTCTATTGCTCACAGCATGGCAGGGTAGCATGCTCAGCTACCAGAGCAAAACTTCTCACAAAAAAACTGGAAAACCAGACTAGTTAAAAAAGCTCTGCACAGAATGCGGGGACTTTCTTCTCAGGGTCTCTTTTTCTTTTTCCTTAGGAACAAGGACTTTTGGAGTTTTACCCATCAACAGGCATGGGTGATTTCAGTAGCTGGTTGCATCTACTAATCACAAAATAGTTACTGAGTAAAGTTGACAAAAGGGAGTGTTGGGACCTTTCCCCTCTTTTAGAAAGAAAGGGTGGGTGTTGAGGTGGTAAGCTTGGATAGCATTTGGAGGCTCAGCTGCCAGCCTTCAGCAGCCTAGCTGAGCGGCTTTGAAATAATGACAGTTCCTAGCTATTGAAGGCTCGTTAACTTCCAGGCAGCATGCTAGTCACATTATTCAGCCATTAATTTTTCCAATCGTTATTTTTCAATTTTCACCACAATCCATCTAGGTTGGTTGAGGTTCTAGTTATTTTGTACTCAAGGACCTAGAGACACACAGAGAAGGGAAGATGTGAGTACAAAGTCACACAGTTAGAAAGAAACAGCAGTGACTTGAGTCTGGGATTGAATTGCTGGACTCTGAAGATGATGTTTCCTCCAAGGGTCTCATATTTAAACTATAGAAAGCACAGCCATTCTCTAATGGACAACATAATTTCATAGTTTTCTTTTCCTCTCTCCCTCTTCTTTTCTGCCTTCCTCAGACTCTTTCATAGGCTGACCTCAAACAACATCCTCCTGCCTCAACCTCATGAATGCTAGAATCATAGCATACTCAGTGTGACTTACAGTTTCTTAATTGTAAAATTAATTGAGGAAATTAGACTGGTTTCTAAGGAACAAAAACCATTTGGAATTACTAATTTGTATTATTGGCCATTCTTAAAAGCAGTGGATGCCTCTTGAGCACATGCCAATCAATGTCAAACAACATTCTAAATGATTTTTGCATTTTGTAGATTCTGATAACAAGTCATGAAAGTGTGCTCTGTCATTACCTCCATTTTAAAAACAAGGAACCCAAGGTGAGTGGGGAACATGGAGATTTCTGAGCACACTTTAAGTTCCCCTAGAAGCAGGAATTCTTTCATCCAGCTAGAGCTCTGGGTTGTAAACAGGAAGCCAATGAGGGCAAAAGGGGTCTCTGAGAAGGAAGATAAATTCAGGACACTGAGATGGTCGTGGAGACAGAGAGCTACATACAACTTAGGCTCTTGGGCATTCTTTTCAAGGATGTTCTATAATCTTAGAAATTCTCCTCTCTTGTCTTTCCTCTTTCTGCCCCCTTTTCATTTTGCTTCCTAAGGATACAGAATTGGAACTTATAAGCACTCCTGAGAGGACATATTTCTGGAAAAACTTCTACAGATTTTTTTTTCTCAGTCAGCTGAAGGGTGCAATATGTAATTAAAAACAACCTTTATTTTAGTTGAGTGACTGGAGATGTTATTCATCTCACTTTGTAAAAAAGTAAATGGAGTTCTAATTCTAATAAAACAGGGGTGGAATGTGTTTTCCCAGGTGGGAAAATTCCACTGATGACTAAGAATTGACTGCTTTGCTGATCCTAGTTAAAAATTTCAATATGTATCTTAAACATCTGTTGGCCCAGATCTGGATCCATTCATTTATTTCTCTGGAGTTATTGATGACTTAATAACTTGGTTATGAAAGGCCATTAATAAATGAGCAGAAATAAATGAGTTAGTCCAGTGTGTGTTCTGCTCGTGTAGTGGGGGCTAAAGATAAAGGAGCCAAGGGAAGGCCAACCTTTGCTGTCACAGTGGAATGGGGAAGGTAGCCGACAAGACAGCATGGGACGCAAGCCCTTAGAAGGGTCCTAATGTGCAGAGGACAGAAGGGGCATCAATCTACCTGCATTATTCTGAAATAGAGATCAACACAGGCTTCAAGCAGAACGGATGTGAGCGGTCATCTGGAGGAGGATGGATCTACAGTTCCATGGTGTTTTTCTTTCTCACTAACAATGGTTATTCTCTATTAAGTTTCTTTATTCCACAGAAGCGATATGCATTTTAGAACAAGCATAGGATACAACATATCCTCACCTTTTCTATTCCCAGATGAATTCTTAAATGTTCCCAAGACCAAGATTTGGACTCTCTTCCATTGAATAACAATGATACACTCACCAACTCAGAGCCTCGGGTTTCCCAGCTCTGCATGGGAACTGGAAATTCAAGAGTGTTGAATTGTACCTTGCTACGTCTAAGAAGCAGGATGATGGATGTATATGGAATTTCTGGCTCCTTTATTATCTTCTGTTTCTGGGAACATTTAAAAAATGGCTAGGCAATCTGATCTTTCTCCCACCCACCCCCACCCCCCACTCTTTGAACAAGGGAACAGAGTAGAGATTGGGAAATGACTGGGCACAGCAGGAAGTGGGTAGTTTTCTTTTTCCTGAGCCCTTCATGTATGGCACCACTCTGAGAGGAGAGATTATGACAGTCTTCTTTATTTTGGGTTTATTTGGACTGGTGAAGGAAAAACCAAGGGCTCTGGCCAGAAACCTATAAAAACCAGACACAGAAGCAAGGAAGGATGGTCTGCTGCGTGGGCTCCAAAGAAAAGCACTAAGAAATGTGAAGGCTTTGCCCCAATACTGTGAAAATGGGGCTTTTCCTGACTGGACTGGGGACTGCAGCCGGTACCTACTGCGGGCTGCCGCTCATTTCAGATGGGCGTGTGAAGGAGTGTTTTCCTTTCTCTTTCTCAGTATTTCATATTCAATACTAATGTCAGTAGAAGTTAAGATTATTAAATGGATTCTGAAATTATTTCCACAATGATAGGAGGCCCCGTCTGGGTTCCCAAGTTGCTTTTCAGTGGTCCATATCAATGGAATTGGCTTTTGGTATTTTGCCTTATCACTTCCATCCAGATGGAGAGTCTTATGTGGTAATCTCAAATTTATGCCTTGATTTACTAATTACTAAGGAGAGAACCAAATTTTGTGCTCTAAAGGGAAAAATTACAGGATTCTGAAGGGGGGTGTCATAGCATAACTGAAGGGCAAATGGAAAACTTTTGAAGTTACCTTTTAAAAGGTCAACCATTAATTCTTAGTCTTCACATAGAAACACTTTATGCAAATGTTCTCACCATCTCTATTCCGAAATAATTCTTCCATTTCCTGATTCCCTTATTTGGAACATTTATGTGTAAGAAGAGAACATGGAGGCAGATAACGATCAGGAGATGGGCCAAACTCTAATAAGATGCTTCCCAGGTATCTTCATAGATCCATAGGTAGCCTGTACTACCAGCTCCAGGGTTAGCTGCCAAGGAGTGGGCCTGGTCCATATGACTTGGGCTGGTAACATGTATATTCATACAGGGAAGATAAATTGTTTGACTTTTGGCTCAGGAAAATGCAATATTGGTTTTTAAATGGATACCTACAAATTATTTGATTCTACTTTCCTTAAAAGGTAGAGCCTAATCTCCCTCAACACTGTGTGCAGTATTTACTTAAAAACTCATATCTCCTGACTAAAATGTACTATACAAGTGGTGTGATAGTATGCCATGCTCAAGATTCACTCATAAAAAGGCACCAGGACTCCCTCTTTGCTTCCTTTCTTAGACTGCCTGCTCTGAGAAGCTGGCTGTCAAGTGAGGACTCTGTAGCAGGCCTGTAGAGCATTCTGTGTGTTACCACAGAGTCTTCTACAGCTAGAAAGAAACTGGTAGCTTCTGACAACATAGACGTGGATTCTCTGGATCCAGAAGTTTTCCAAAGACAATCACTCCAGCTGACATCTTGTCTGGGACCTCATGGGAGACCCTGAGTAGAAATACTCAGTTAAGTTGCTTTCAAATTCTTGACCCATAAAACCTTTGAACTAATAAACATGTTGCTCTAAGTCATTATGTAGCAGTAGAGAGTGAGTACTAACTAGCTCACACTCTATTGTAAATTATAGATAGAAAACGTACTCACAGGAATTGAAAAATGTAATAAATGATGATGCCTGCATTTACATAGTTCTTTACAGAGTATTTTTTTCTTTTACCAAATAACTTATTTGTAAGGTAGAAGATTTATCTTCCCTATGAACAGTCCATCAAAAACTAATCATGGGTCCAAAATGACCATATTACGAATTGAAGACTGAGGACAGAGACAAAACAGAAACAAAACAAAAACAAAAGACAAATGAATGGATGAACTTAAAGAGGGGAGGGTGTTCACACCATGTCATTGTTCTTGTTCCAGAGTACTCTTACCTGATACCTGATTTATAGTATGGTTTAGTTGGTATGATACCCCTTTTATATACCTGTATCCATATGCACTCATAAACCATAATGGAAAATGCATCTTACAAAACAAGATCCTGGCTCAAGCTTCCCTCAAATAGGCTAATATACCCTCAGAAACAAAATTGCCACAATAAAGCTAAGAGTTGCACATTCAGACACATGGCCCTATTGTATTGCATTCTGCATACATCTGAAACAAAGTGAAAGGAAATAATGTTTCTTTCCCTATAAAATGACTTCAAAAATCACTTTTGGAATACGTAATGGTGTGTCATGTGGGGTGACTGGTATCACAGACAAAATAGGACTCAATGATTAGGTAATAGGCAGCAGAGAACAACAGGGTAAGCTATAGATAAAACAGCAACAAAAATGAAACACCTGAATCGGCAACCCATAGAAACAGAGCATGAAATAACTTGGGTATTAGAATTAATATGCAAAGGCTTTAAAACAGCCATAAAAACATGCTGGAGAATTTAAATTCACTGAGGTAATAAGTACAAAATGAAGACCTCAGAAGAAAAAAAAATGTGAGCTATTAAAAAAAAAGAGGAAAAAAGAAAGAAGGAAAAAAGGGAGATTCCAGAACAAAGGGTTATGATATCTCCAAAGAAAACCTGACTGTGTTGGCTTAAGGGCTGAAGAGATGCACTGTAAACACTGGCAGTGAACTTGAAAAGAGATAAATGAAAGAATCCAACATGTAGAACACAGTAAAATTAGGATTTGAATCATAGGAAAGTGCCTAAGTGACATAAGAAAAGTGTATAAAGTGGCTTAGCAACTCCATGACTGGAATGCATGAAGGGAACAGGCAACTCAGAAACCAGGACGTCTGAGAAAGACCACAGGTGGATTCTACACACTTGACTGAAAGCATCTACACGGACATCTAGAAAGCTCAGTGAATCTGAATTAGGATAAATTTAAAGAACAACAAACCATAGTCAAACTTCTACAACTGAAAATGAGAAATTAGAGTAAAAGAGATCAAATTATGTCCAGCAAAATAAAATAAATTCTACTAATGTTTCATGGAAAAAAAAAGGTGTGAAGGCAAGAGAATACAATTTCCAAAGTGTTTAAAGAAATTGAATTCTATATTCAGAGAAAATTCTGAAGTATATGAGGCAGTATTGGTCAAACAATGAAGGAGAAACAGGCAATTTCTAGTGGGGGCAAGCTGCATCAGCAGCTGTTAAATGAGTAGGTTAAAACAAAGAATTAATCTGATGTAGTTGACGTTTTGTGTGTGTGTGTGTGTGTGTGTGTGTGTGTGTGTGTGTTGCATATATATTTGCATGAGTGTGAGAACATGTGCATATGAGTGTGCATACATGTATGTATGAAGGGCAGAAGTTGATGACTTTTAAACTCTCTACCTTGCTGGGTGGTGGTGGCACATGTCTTTAATCCCAGCACTTGGGAGGCAGAGGCAGAGGCAGGCAGATCTCTGTGAGTTCAAGGCCAGCCTGGGCTACAGAGTGATTACCAGGAAAGGTGTACAGCTACACAGAAAAACCTAAATAAATAAATAAATAAATAAATAAATAAATAAATAAATAAATAAATAAATAAATAAAATAATCTCTCTACCTTATTTTCTGAGACAGGGTCTCTCACTAAACCTGGAATTCATTGATTCATTAAGGCTGGTTGGCTAATAACACTGATCCACCTGTTACTGCTTCCCCGCACTGGGGTTATAGACATATATCCCTGTGCCTGGCCTTTTATGTGGGTGCTGGGGACCTGAAACAAGGCACTCATGTTTTCTGAGCAAGCACCTTACCAACTGAGACATCTCCCTACCCAGCCTTTTATTTTGAGAGGGACTCTCATGGTATGTAGCCAAGGATGACTTTGAATTTCTAATCCTTCTGCCACCACCCCTTAGGTGCCTGAATTACAAGCATGTAACACCAATTCCAAGCTTGTGCAGCACTGCAGAATGAAGGCATGCCTTTAGGCATGCACTTCAACAACTGACCTATATCCTCTCCCCCAATGATTGACACTGATGTAATATTATACCAACTATATCCTGCAGTTGTTGGGTGTGCTATTAAAACAGTTGCTAGAAGACACATCTTTTCCACATGGAAGTGTTTACCAAGATGGACCAATCATAATTATAAAATTATAATTATAACCATGTTAAAAGACTTAACTCTCATCTATTATAAAATTGAAACTCTTTACCCAAATGGCAGATCAATTATGTTAGAGATCCCAATTTCTCAACTCTCCCCATGTTCCTGGCTTTCCAATGAAACCTGACAGTACTTTCCACCAAGAAGAGTTGCCTATTTATCTACCTACTTTCTAGGATAGTCTTCAAACTCTCTCTGGTGCCACAATATTAGAACTGAGGCTAGCCCTAAGAAATATTGCATGCTTCATCTTATATTCTTGCCCTCCATCTTTGCCAGTACAATGGTGTGCCCAAGGTAGCACACAACAGTGGGACTCCTGTTGCACACCTCTTAGTGTGTTACCCAGCATTAATGTGGTGACAGATAACCACACAAGCTGGCTCCTGCCTCTAAGTCTTCCAGATGCATTGTCTCTAATGTTCCCTGTGGCTATGACAGCGGTAGAGCATCATCACTACTTATCACACAGGCTGTGGAGGCTCCTTCCTCTGGGATTTTGTCCCATCTGGAATGTCCTTCTTTTAGACCTCCATGGGAACAGGAGTTTTAGACAGGCAGCCCTTGCAAGGAGGAATTAAGAAGCAGAGGATAATGGGGGAAGGTTGTAGTCCCTACTTCACTATAACTGAAGGTTGACACACGGTGGGGAGGACTTCCTAGACAGTGGAACAAGGTTTTCGGCTTAGTGGGTATGGGGGAAGGGAGGATTCCATATTGAGATAACCAAGTAAAAGGCAAGGGCTATGCGCTAGGGCTTTGAAATGAGGATCTGCTTATATTCTTGGTAAGACTGAGAAGTTAGACTGGCTGGGAAAGTGATCACCTCAGTGTCAATGGGAAGGGAGACTGTATATAGACTAGGCAAGTGCCCATGGAGGACTGCCAGGATAGAATGGCTTTGGCTTTCAGTCCTGGCTCAACACCTCACCGGTTGGTTGTCTTGGGGAAGGCTCCTTCTTAAAACTTTCATCTTATCTCTTCAATATAGGGCTATAACAATAGATATCCCGATTGGGCAAAGTAAAAATTAAAGATGATTTAAATCTTATATATAAAAAGTGTAAAAAAAAAATTGCTCCTTAAGTTGTACCTTCCACCTCTCTCTGCTCCCTCGTTATTATTCCTGCTTTCTGGAGCATGAAATTAAAGAATCTGCTGGTAAGAGAAACATGTGGAAGTTGGCCCTATATGTAAAAATGTTAGTGGGGAGTGTGCTTCTGGGTGTGTGTGACACAGTTAAGTATAATAAACAAAAATTCCAGAGTTAGCCAAGGGAAAAACCTAAGGAATTTGCTTAGGGATATTCATCTTAATTTTTTTTTTTTTTTTTTTTTTTTTTTTCCGAGACAGGGTTTCTTTGTGTAGCTTTGCGCCTTTCCTGGAACTCATTTGGTAGCCCAGGCTGGCCTCGAACTCACAGAGATCTGCCTGGCTCTGCCTCCCGAGTGCTGGGATTAAAGGCATGCACCACCACCACCACCACCACCACCACCACCACCACCACCACCACCACCACCCGGTTTCATCTTAATTTTATCAAGGCAGTTTTAGTTACAATGTAGCATTAAAAAGTCACATCTGGGCCATATCGGTTTCTGAGCCTAGCATTCTACTCCAGAAACACTTGCTGGGTGTTGTGTGGAATTTGCATCCCATGAGACCAATGCCAACTGTACAGACTCCAGGGATGAGGCGAGTGCAGAAGACATTCGCTGCTAAGTGTGATAACTGGAGGTGGAGTTCACGGAGAACACAGTTCTGTTCTTGTAACTGAATTAGGAGGACTTGACAATATAAACAATGGGAGTGTAAGTCTTATGTAGTGAACTAAATGACCCTACATTTTGCTCATTAGTCTCTCCCCGGGATGAACTTATCTATGTTTCTGAGCTCTGCACCTCTAGGGGACCCAGGGTAGGAAGTGTCATCTGTGCAGAGGAATAAATCCCTCTACTCTGCACAGGTGACTGCAAGTTTCAAAGGCGTTCAAGGTTATTGCTTTCTGAGAGTTGGCAGACAAGTGTGTTTGTTCACTGTACTCAACGCCCTTCATGTTTGACAGACAGTTCTTTGTGCCTCTGCTTAGCATGGGTCTTTCTGGGGAAGAAATCTTATCCTTTAAATCCCTGGTGTTCAGTCATGGCGGGCGTCCTTCTGCTCTTCTTGGGACCTTTTGTAGCTGGGATTCGACTGTCTGGAGCCACAGCAACCAGAACCAAGATTACACCCACACAGAATGGACAACCAAAACCAGACCTTCAGGAAAGGGACTACCGGAAGTAAAGGAAAGTGCAAGCAAATATTAAGAGAAACCCTGGAGAGATTAGTACTGTGTTAAAAATAAAATTATGTTAGTGAGCTTTATTGTAATAGTTGACAGAGTAGGGTTAGGAGAAATGGAAAACTTCTAAGCTGTTGAGTGTGTCCATCACATACAGAGTGAGAGCGAACTCGCTCGCCATCACAGCTCAGTGACTGGCCCTGTTTATCACTCCTACCTCGTCTCATTTACTTCTGCCTTGTTCACTCTCTCCCAGCCACACTGGCTTGCACACTGTTCTGCCTGGGCTCACACCAGCCCACTGACTCAGCCTGCATCCTTGCTGGGCCTTCTGACTGGACCACTGCCTCCATTTTCACTTGCTTTACTTCGGCTTTCTATCAAATGGTACTTCTGTAGGCCTGTCTTCTATAGCCAGTGGCCTCTCCTCCCTTTTCTACTTCCACGCCCGCTTTATTATCTTTCTCTGAACTTACATTACAACCTTTACTTACTGTCTTTTTCGAATAGGTGTCCCTCCTTGGAACATAAGTTCTGTGTGGGAAAAGACTTCAAAATAGTAATGGTTGAACTCTCCTCACAGCAGCTTAGTATATGACAGGCATAGGGTCAATGATATGCATGCATGCATATCTGGTAAAATGAGATGTTCTGGAACCAAATTGCCTTCTCTGTGCCTTTGGTCATGTGATCTAACTTCCGTGTGTACAGTTCCTTTGTTTGTAGATGGGATAATATAGTACCTGTTCAGAGTTATCTTTGAAACTGGGGCAATACATATAATATACTTAAAACAGTATTAAAAACCATGACCAGCATTTAATAGGAATATTATGACAGGATAATGAAAGGGGAAAAAGAAGACATACCACTGAGGCCTCTCAAGTCCTGGAAATTTCCATCAAAGGCAGGAGTGGTACTCCAGAGATTTTTCCTATGTCAAAAGGGCATGCTTCCAAGAACAGGGACACAATTACAAGGAAAACTTCCTAGGGGTTGGGGGAGGGAAGCACTATTTGTTTTTCAAGCTTCTGAAACACACACAGTATCTTCCATTTCCCACGGCAGCACAATTGCAAACAGTGTGCCTTTAAAGCTTAATGGCTGCTTTGGAGCACGCTTTCCAAAGCTTCCCAGCCTGGTATAGTAAGAACGCACCATTATGCACTGCAAAGAAGGGAACTGTGCTTCGAGTTCACATCCCAAAGGTATTCCCTACAAGCTCAGAGGTGAAAATTCTTTTATAAGCAGCCACATTTAATTATACATGCTTAGCATTGATTTTGAGGCTGTACAGTCGGTAATGGCTGTAAGTACTTTAAACAGTTTTAGCTTTTGGTTAGGAACTGCTGTTACGATTGGCCAGTGCAGAAATTATCCTACTTCTTAATCTTGTTAATATAAATATAGTTTAATAAATGCAAAGCAAGTAGAAGCAGTTTTGCTGAGAATCAGACTTAGGCTTGTGATCAATAGATACTGATGAAAGGTAAGGCGCTGCCAGGCCAAAGGGGAGCAGAGAGCTTCTTGGCAGAAGGTTTGGAAAGTACCAAACACTCTTTGCCCAGGTTCAGTGGCAGCTGCGGGGATCCTGTGGCCAATTACTTTTGGTTGGAGTCCACTGCCTTTGACACGAAGAGACAATGGCCCCAAACTCTTTCTGAAACAGGTTTTGCTATTTGCTAGCTAAAGAATATGGTGAGAGCTGGGCGGGGGAGGCGCAAGCCTTTAATCCCAGCACTCAGGGAGCAAGGGCAGGTGCATCTGTGTGAGTTCAAGGCCAGCTTGGTCTACATGTCGAGTTCCAGAACAGCCAGGGCTGTACAACACAGTGAAACCCTGTCTCGAAAACAAAAAACAAACAAACAGAATGTGGTGAGAAAGAATGCCCACAAGAAGCTCCTATAAGCTTCCCAGGAAGCACAACATTTAAAGTGGGAGAAGCTTGACATGGAGAGAGCCCCTTTTGCCCTCTGCAGGAAGCTCTGGGGAGGTAGGTTGGTGAACAACAGTGAATGCCACTATTTTGGCCACTGGACAATGCTTTTTGTCCCCTAAAGAGAAGGATTTAGTATATGACTGATTATTTCCTTTTTCTGCTCTCTGGGGGACAGAAAATTCATTTGTAGATGGAGCACAGCAAGGATGCAGGTCTGCAACCTGCTCATTCGACTCCTCTTTACCCCTCTGTTTACTTCCTGTCCTGATTACTCCTATTCTACTGAAATTTAAAACACGTAATTATTTAATTATATGCAGTAGTCTTAACTGTCTAAGATCTTTTACAAGATGTGATTGGTTTATTTTAATGATGTCTGTGCATGTCAAGCGTGTGTGTGTGTGTGTGTGTGTGTGTGTGTGTGTGTGTGTGTGTATGCTTGCTTGTATTATGTACATGTGGAGGCCAGAGGTTGGTGTTGGGCACCTTGCTCTGTGGTTTTTTTGGTCTTATTTGTTTTGAGCCAGCAGCTCTCACTGAACCTAGAGCTCACTGATGGAGGTAGGCTGGCCAGTCAATGAACCCCAGAACCAGCCTGCTCCCATGCCTACTCAGCCCTGTGGTTACATCTGTGCAGCCCTGTGTCGAGCTTTGATGGGGGTGCCGGAGATCTGAACTCAGGGCCTCACGCTCCCACAGCGAGTGCTCTACCCACTGAGCCATCTCCCCAGCCTTCCGCCTGTGACTTTCACGACAGCCTGCTGAGGGAAACATCATTATCATTCACTCTCTACAGACAGGGAAGCTGAAACTCCAAGATATGAAAGCTTTTCCAAGACCCAAATGTCATCTAATGTTCACTTTCTCCGTAGCACAATCCTGTTTCTGAAACAACTAAAAAATACCTTTCATTATGGTAACATCTCCAGGTAAGAGTCATTGCTGAATTAACAATGCTGAACTTTATTTTAAAGTGTTGTATGAATAAGCTAAAATATGTAGAAACTTTAAAAAGGAGTTAGGCTAGTAGGGAATTTTACCAATAATTATATGTGATTATAAAATTTTAGGCCATTAGAGGAAGACAAAGGAGTTTCTTTGATGAATTTTCTTATTCTGTATTCTAAAGAAAAAAGTACATGAAAAGGATAGAATTTAGATAAAGGTTTTGCTTGAAGGTTGGAGAATAGATTATTTGACCTATAGTGGATGAAAACGCTTTTGAAAACTCAGCCACAGCCAGACCTTCCTCACCACTCATTACAGCCCAGGTGATAGCTTTGATTCTGTCTCTAAGGTCATCAAGCTGGCCCTAATCCCAACAGTCCAGGCGACCATGCTGTGCTCTATCCCACACTGAGGTTGTTTCCGGGGCAATCGTCTGTGAAAAGAGCACCATATGGCCCTGGGGCACACATGACAACCAAGTTCAGAGAACACCGAGTCATGTTCATCACGAACTTCATTCTTCGGCCTTCTCTGCAGAATAGGGGCTCTTCTTTCTTTCGATGTCTGATGCAGGGAAGTGGCCTTCTGCCCAGGGATGGCAGCCAGGTGTGTCACATTGATGGTAAGAGAGGTGACCCACGAAATCAAAGCAGGGATTGTCTTCAAGTCCAAACACGATCGAAGCACAGTTTATCGAACGAAGCCATATATTTACTGCATTCTCCTGATGAGGTCTTCAGACTTCTAATTGCAGCAAATGTGGAAAATTCCCACACATTTGTTCTTTTGTTCTAAGGTGAGTGATCAAGTTAGAAATGACTAGGGCAATATCACCAATGAGAGATCCTATCTTGATGGCAGATTCAAAACCGGGGTTTGGAGACTAATTTTCTTCTACTCGGGATTAGCATATTGTTCTGAGTCATTTTCTCAAAGGCTTTCTGGGTCTTTGTAGAGAATGCTTGTTCAGTTAAGTCGGGAATGGATCACCTAAATTGTTTCTCTGCCCCTTACCCATTTCACTATTTCTGAACACCCGGATATGATGAATGAGAAGCCATTCAGGAGAAACAGGTTCATCTGTTGTGTGCTGAATAAGCTTTGAGTGAGTACTCTGAGATCTGAGGAGCTAGCTGCTGGACAGGATGAGAACCACGGGGTGCCTCATTCTTAGAGCCAGGGTCTGAATCTCAGGCTGGGTTTTCAGGATTCCCAACATCACAAGAGGCTGTAGTGAGTTGGTCCTGAGCATTCATATGTTAAACATTCATAGACCAACACCCTGAAGTCCTATGTGCTATTAGCAGAGGCAGTTCATTTTAAAAATAGCTCCCCTGGCTAGGTGCTCTATAAGCTTGGACCAGACAAGTACACTGACTTATCCAACTTGCCTGCTGTGAGGAGGGCTCTTCCTTCAGACTTTCATCCAGGTCCACACCAACTCTGTTAAAAAACAAAAAAACAGAAAGAACAGATAACCATACGTGTCCTGGTGCTGAGGAGATGAGATCTGGAGCATCGAATCATCAGCTGACCTAAACACAACGTAAACATGAGCAAAGGTTTGTCGGTAAACCGTCTGGCCTCCTCAGAAACAAAATCCACCATCGACCGATCCTGGAGAGACCCTGCACAGCTGTGCTCAGCACAGCAGGAGGAAGTGAGCGTCAACAATGACTTTCAGTCAGGAGTAAGGCCCTGAGAACTTGGGATAGGAGAGGGCACCACAAGAAAGACCTCTGTGGCTTAAAAACCAGGGTACCCCACAGGATTTGCTGAGTAAACTTCCCAGAATCCCAGGTCCCCAGCCAGGAGCAGGAATCTCTACGGCAGAGAAAAATCAAGCCTTGTCTAGTTTCATGTGGGCTGTCCACAGGGAAGGCCTAGGTTGTGGGGCCTGAAACTTAGATAATTTGGGGGTTAGGGTGGGAGCGTTCTTTAAGGAAATAATATAAAACACAACTATAGAACGTTCTAAGGAGACTCTTTAGAAAAGAAGAAATCACAAAAATTTTGTAGAGCTAGTAAATGCGGCCAATATCACATAATAATAATAACAACAATAAAATCCCACAGTTGTAATTAACTGTGTATCTCTAAAATCACCCTTTCCTCTGTAAAATTTGCTTGCATACTTTGATGTTTTCTTTATCTGATAATGACCTTATATTAGGGAGGATGGAAAGAAAAGGGAATCTTCCCCAGCTATCCTGAAATTGTTGCTAGCCAAGAGGAACTAAGGCGTGCTTCCTTTCCCAGACCGGCTTGCTCCATTCAGCACCGTTACGCTAATCCGCCAAATGCAAGATTCCTGATAAATTTCACTTCACGCAATTTCCATAAACAATGTGCAGTGTACTGATCTCTATGCATGCCTCCTAACTGAATACATTTCGCATCTCCATTTTGACAGGCATCAACGACAATCTTCCAGAATTGCTTCTGGCTTTGTGTATCTCATACAGTGTATCCTGGTCCTGTTACCCAACCCGCCCCCCCCCCCCCCATGCCACCTCTCCTACCCGGTACCCACAGGCCTTGGCTGCCAGGTGCTGAAGGCTATGTCCGCATTTAATGGAGCCTTTATGCTCAGTTTCTATACGCTTTTCCTACCCCAGGACGACCAGCAGTGACTCATACACACAGAAGTCACTGTGGCTAGTATAAATGTATCCCCCTCACTGCAAATGAAATACATGCCCACCTCAGGAGCTCCTGGGTTGGATCCTCCAAAGGCCCAGAGAGAAGAATAAGGACAAGTGAGGAGCTGTAGTAGACCGAACCAGCCCTTCAGTCTGTTTCAAACATTCTCCTCTCCAACATCTTACAGAAACACAGACCCTGGGAACACAATGCTGAGGTTCTTCCCAGGGTCCTGGAAGAGCCAGGGCAACTGAGGGGCTCTCATGATTACATTTCCTCTTCCATAGAGTGGGCCCCTGGGGTGGGGGTGGGGGGGTGGGCTGGGAGTGTGGGAGGAAGTGCTGAGGTCAGGCTCCAGCAGAGCCCCTTTAGCAGAAGGCTGCCTTTAGCAGATTTTCAGTCTTCGCTTCAACCTCTGCCTCTCTCAAACAGCTCCTGAGTCATCCTCCAGGCATCTGGCCCGGAGTGACCCCAGAGGTAGAAGTCTTCCTCAGAGCCCTGAGCTGGTAGCAGGACAACAGCCACGGTGAAGACGAGACCCGGAGACCTGCTTAAGATACCTAATTTCTGCAGATCAGAACCCCTCTGCTTGAGCAGCCAAAAGGGACAGCTCTTTATTGTCTCAACCTGTGGCATTCAGGCTGGTGGTGGACAGGGCTCCATGGTGGAGTGGACTAACATGTGATTTCTCCGCGGTAGAGTAGGAAAAAGTATTTTAACGATTTCGTTTAAGAAGGAGATGCGGGCACGCAGGGGTGGAGACAAGAGGTGGAAAAGAGGGAGAAAGGGAAGACAGACAGACGCAAGGGAGTGGGGGAGGGGCGAGAGAGTAGGAGGTAATTAAGGTGAGACGTCCTCCCCCCCAAGTCCAGCGCAGGCAGTGGCCACGGGGCGCGACCACAGGAGTCCCATACGTGGGCGCCCCGGCTGCCCTCTTCCCTGGGACTGGGGTACCCTCCCGCTGGGTTGGTGGAGCTGAGCCTTCCTACTCATGCCCGGAGTGCCTTTGATGCTCCATTTCAACAGCATCAGCCCCACCTGTCCCAGGGCTGCTGGGCCCCCGGGTAGGCTGCGAATTGGACTGAGATCCCCAAGCGTCCATGGCTACTTTGGGGCCTTTTTTTTCTCTAGTGCTTTGCTTGAAACACTGGAGAGAACAGAAATGGAATTTCCCAAGAAAGCCAGCTCTCAAGGAGGTGGGGCTGAGGGTTCTCACCCGAACCCGAGCATTTCCCCCAGCAGCAATCAAAGCAGACACTTCTAATCCCAATTATTCAGGCAGCCAGATGGATCTGAGGAAGGATGGCAGGCGATTAAGGGCTCTGGCTTCCTGTGTGCAAAGTGCCTCTCAGAGGCTTGGCTGGGAACAAAACACCGCCCCCCTCTCCACCTCAGCCCATTTCCGGCAGGAGGAGGTCTGTTTCCGGACAGGCTGCGGCTGGTCTTGGCCTAAAGCAGAGTGGGTATCTGAAGTGACTTGAAGCAAGTCAGAAGGCCGCCCTTCAGAGTCGTTTTCCGGGGGCAGCCTGGGTGAGCACCAGGGGAGCGAACAGAAATGGCCCCACATATATTTAGTTTGGAAGGTTTAATGAAAATAAAATTTAGAAAAAAAAGGGTAGTTAAGCGCTGTGAAGGGACAGCGTAAGAAACACCGGTCACTTGTTCACTTGAGACCTTGGCAATTCCTGGTTTAGAAAAAAAAATCTTGCTAAAATATATCGCTTGGCTTCCTGCCTCCTTAAACACAGGGTGCTAGGCTGTTCTCATTGTAACTAGGGGGCTCAGCATCACCTTTGGTCCCATAAAACCTAATGCTCGCCACTTTATAATGATTTCTGAGAGGTGTGCGAACCTCTTTATGGCCACATTAAATGTTCCCTGAATACTATTATTATTATTTTTTTTAAGTCTGCCAATTAGACTCCCTTGATTTCCTGGCTCCAGCAGTATGTCCGCATATTTTCTCTCTGTCATGTCCCCCGCCACGGCACCACTTTTTATTTAGTGGGACTAATAGCCTGATAATGAAATTGGACACATTTTTATTTTTAGGTTTATTATATAGTAACAAATTTTAAACATTGGACGAAGGTTTACAGAAACACTCGGTTGTTCGTTCTTACCTCACCCCATAGACCCTCAGCGTAACCCCCATATTGCCTCTCGGGGTGGTTTTCTGTGTTTCTCTTGGTGGTTGTATGTCATAGTGGGTATTGATGTGCATGGCATGCTCTCACAGCATCCCTGGGGCTGTGCAAACGGTCTGGCTATGTCTGTATCACTCACTCTTCTATTCAAGGAAGCAAACCAGAATGTGAAAGAGATGTATTTTCAGGCTAACCTTGCATCCACTCACTTTTATGCATTAGAGATCACTTAGACCCTATGGGTTTGGGAGAAATAAGACATGATGTCACCCTGGCTTGTGATGCCACACGTGTGCAGAGCAGCTCCCCAAGTGAAATCAAGGGTTTGTGGGATGAAGTCCGCCCTGCTCAAGCGATCCTAGAGACACCTTGACACCTCTCCCGCAGTCAGGGTTCCCGTCTGCCAGTCTGCCCTAGTGCCAGTACCTGATACTGCCTCTGAGCTCTAACTGTGTCCCGTTTCACCCATGCCTTTCTCGTGGCCTGGCTTCTTTCCTCCCGTCTCCAGGGTTGTTGTTTGGGCCACACTGCCTGCCTCTGGGCACCTGTGATGTCCTGCCTTCTTACGTGAGCTTTCAAATATGACTCTTCTTTCCCTGCCGTCTCCGTGGCTCCCCCGTCATGAGGCCTTCATGGGTCTCAGATTCCCTCTCCTAAAAGTTTCACCCTCTCTGGGTAAACTCCCCTCTAGTTGTAGTTCCTGTGTACCCCGAGATCACCTGCCTTTGTGTATGGTGACCCTGGCTTACCCTCTGTTCACCTGTGTGGCTCCACTGAGGTAGCGCTGCAGGACAACCTAGTGTTCTGTATGGTGATATTTTATTTGTGCTGAAATGTGATATTTTATTTGTCTGTTAATAAATAAAGTTTGCCTGGAGATCAGAGGTCACAGCCAGCCATAAAACAGAAGTCAGGTGGTGGTGGCACACACCTTTAAATCCGATCACATGGCAGGCAGAGTCTCTGTGTGTTCAAGGACACAGCCACGCGTGTTGACACAGGCCTTTAATCCCAGTACCAACCATAGAGACCTGGAGGTCTGTATAGGCAGGCAGTGACGAGGAAGTAAGGTGGCTGGGTTAAGAGCCAATGAGAAGGCAGAACAGCAATGCAATAAAGGTGCAGGTTAGACAGGAGGAGGCTCTCTTGGGAAGTGATGGGCGGTGTGGTGAGCTAAGGTTAGTTTGGTGGCTCTCACTATTGCTCTGATCTCTACGGCTTCACCCCTGTATTTGGCTCTGTGTTTCTTACTTAATAAGACTGATTAGAAATTCATCTACGGTTCTGTATTGTTTGCCAGCTCTCATTGGAGCCCATGACTCCAGGGCCACTCTTCAGCTGTGGAAGTATCGGTGCCACTCAGCTGTTGAGAGGGGCGGTCTGAAGTCAGACTGCCTGGGCTGGGACGCAAGGATCCATCTCTCAACTCATATGGCCTGGACCACGCACAGTGTCTTTGTTCAGTTTCCTTACTAGTACAAAGGGAGAGTTCTGCAATACTACTTCACTGAGTGATTATAGGGAGTGTTTCCTCAGAACTTGGTGCATAGAAAGCTCTTAAACGTTATCAGCTACTGTTGATATTAGTTTTTGCTATTATCAGTATCTTCTGTCAGTAGCACCAGAGTTCAGACTTGCCATGCCTGTTCTTACCAGGGTCTCTAGACAAACCCTTAGGTTCTGCATTGAGGCATCCTAGAATTTGTATAGCAACAACCACGTGACAGTGCATAGCAGGACTCCAGGCTATCAATTCTATCCACATTTCTCAGTTGGGGATACACACACACACACACACACACACACACATATATACATACACACACACACATACACACACACACATACACATACACACATATATATACATACACACACACATACACACACACACATATATATACATACACACACACATACACACACACACATACACACACACACATATATATACATACACACACATATATGTATATATGTGTGTGTTATATACATATCTATATAATACATTATACATACTACATAAAATTATATATAATACATATATATGTATATATAATTTATTGATAGAATAGGAGAAAAGGAGGATAGCTAAAGAGCAAAGAGAAGGACGAGGGAAGAGCTAATTGGGAAGAAGACGAAGGAGAAATAGAAACATTACAAAGGAAAAGAAAAGACCACATTATAAAGAAAAGGTGCAGGAAGCAGGCAAAGAGCCGGGGCCAGGTAGCCTTAGAAAAAGGAGGCCCAGAGTGGACATATGCACATCACAGAAGGCCAAAGCTTTCTCTAAAAATAGAGAGACAAAGAGCCCGTAAAGGACTAAAAAGTATGGTTAAAATTTTATATGACATTTTGCATTCTTGATGCACCTTTTAATTTTAAGCGAGTGGAGCGCTGCCTCCATGGTATTCAAATGGAAATGAAAGTGAGCTTTGCACATATTCCCAGCTGTGCCCTCGAACATCTCACTCGGGGTTCCTCATTTACAGTGAGCATCCAGCTCCATTTTCAGAGCAAAATGCATCTCTTGTGGACCATAATGCAGCCTCCTTTCTTTGGTGGATTTTATTAGGCATAATAAAATCTCTGGATGCTCCCATACCCAACCATAGCCAAATGAATGCTTCAAAGTTGAGTTTTTTCTTAGCAGGAAAGCAATGGATACAACTAACAAAAGGTTCACTTTTCCCATTAAAGCCGACAAATTCCTTTCTGATTCTTATCACTTAGCACTGGAAAGGCAGTGAAATATTACTAGGCCTTAGTTTCATTATGTGAATTCCAATGGTCCTAGGAACCCTTTTGATTCTTTTGAGCCTCCTGCTGATGGGCTGCATAGTGAAGGAGCAGAAACCATTTCCTCTAAGACCAGCGTTTGATGGCACAGTGTAAAAAAGGACATTTTCAGTAAAAGAAGAGTGACTGAACTTGAGCACATAAATACAGCTCAACAGTGGAGCAGTGTGAGAGACACTGGCTAAGGCTTGGGGGCTTGTATGGGCATGAGGACACTACACGGGGACTATACTCTGGCAGTGTACCTCACTGCTCCCCACACCCTTTCATTAACTGTTATTGTAGTATGTACGATCAAAATCAATCCAATTTAATAACTAAAATATTTTAACTTTATTTTGGGAAACAAGAAAGTAAACGGAAGTTAAGTGGAAGAAGCCACCGTAATCCTTTTCCCTGTTTAATTTCAGTATGACACTAGAGTAAAGAGTTTGGGCCATGGGTTTAAATCTGACCTCTGTCGTATTTTGCATTTGCAACGTTGAAAGTTTTAAAGTTTTGTTTATAAGTATGGTGTATATGTGTGTGGGGGTAAGTGTGCCAGAGCACGCATGTAGAGGTCAGAGGACAACTTTGTGGAGCTTCTCTTTTCAACTTAACATGGGTTCTCAGAATCAAACTCAGGCTAACAGGCTTGTGTGGCAAGTACCTTCACCCACAAAGCCACCTCCCTGGCCCCTCAAACATTCGTGTAACTTCTTTAAACTTTAATTTTTCTCAACTGTAAATGGCAATAAGCATGGGTCCATTTTACAGGTCATTACAAGTTTTCTAGATTACTTTCTGCTGCTGTGATAAACACCATGGCCAAAAGCAACTTGGGGAGGAAAGGGTTTATTTGGTTTACACTTCCAGGTTATAATCTGTCACTGGGGAGAGCCAAAGCAGGAACTCAAAGCAGGAACCTGGAGCAGAAACCAGGGAGGAAGCCTGCTTACCGGCTTATTCTCTTCAGTTCGTGCTCAGTCTGCTTTCTTATACAACCCAGGATCACCTGCCTAGGGTTGGCACTGCCCATAGTGGGCCCACCCTTCCCGCATAATCAAGACAATTCCCAAAACACATGGTGATACGTAGGCCAGTTTGATCTGGGTGTTTCTTCAATTGGGGCTCCCTCTTTCCATTCAACTCTTGGTTGTGTCAAGTTTACAATAAAAACTAAGAAGTTCAACAAGGAAGAAAAAAGACACACACACACACACACACACACACACACACACACACACACACACACACACATATTATATAAAACACTGGCTTCCACTCAAGAAACATTCACAGAATATTAGCTATGTCATTCTTATTAGGGAAGAATTGATGTACTTTAAATCAAGCGATAAATGCAATGGTTAAAACCAAGGGTGGCATTTCTATAAATGATAGATGCTAAGATACAAAGGACAATAATAGAACTTCTGCCATCCATACCCAAGACTGACTGGAGGAGAGATGCTGCCCAGACAAAGAACTGCAGTGTGGAGTGAGGATTGTCACACACGGGCCATTTGAACATACCAGTAAAGAGCCTGATGGGGTGGGGGTCGGGGAGAACTAAGTATGGTTCTTAGAAGACTGCATCCTAAAAAGTGAGAATGAGGTTTATGACAGAAGAGGTTAAGGGAGGGGACTTGAGGCACAGGGGGAGCAAAGCACAGCAGTATAGAGAAGGCTGGAATGGTGAACAGCTAGACTTCAGGCAGGGTTGCTTTTATGACATTGCCAAGTGTCTGGAGGCAATTCTAAAGACTCTCGAGTGCCATGCTTAGGAAGGCATATTAGAAAGATCACTGGAGGTATGTGTTGTGTTAGCAAGACTCCAGGAAATGCAGGCCATTTCCTGAACAGCATCTGTGGTTTGTATTAGGACACAGGTGAAGAGGAGATACACTTCAGAGGTGTGGCCATGCATGGTGGGATGCTGAAGGGGCACATGGCAGACATCTCTGAATTTCTTCTACCTAGGACCCCTGAAAGAGTTGCTTCCCTTCTATGTTAAAGAGGAGGAAGCATAGGTGAGAGTCTCCCCAAAGTGACATCAATTGTAAAGGTGAAACCGAAGCTCAGGGTCATAAGGTCAGAGCATTTCTGCTGCAGTAGAAGATGCCATGTCTCCAGATTATCAACTCAGGAGAAATCAACTCTCCACCTCCAGGTTTCTGCTCTTTGCTAGTCTGAAATAGAGGTTCAGACCAACGAGTAAAGCGCAAGGAATAAGGATAGCTCATGGCTTCTTCAAACACAAGGCTGTGGACTGGAAATTTTCATTGTCTGGCAAGTTCAGTATTTGGAGACAGTTTGGACATCTAACTTAAGGACTGTGGAGAGTGTCATGCCTCTTGATTATTTTGGCATTCCTGCCTTGCTGTTCTGAACTGCCCACATGAATCTGTTTTTTTTTTTTTTTCCCCAGAGATTATGGAGCTGGGATGGATTCCATAAAAGACTGTCAAGCTGAGCAGACTAAGGGGGTCTGGTCTGTTAAACTCTGCTGGTAGAGTTTACTGGAGATCCTCCATGACCGTTATCAAGAGGCATGCTTCATTTTCACCATAATCCTTAAGACTGCTTTGTTTTAGTACGTATTTGTCTGACTCCAGACAAGAAGATGTTGTTCTGTTTCTTTCTCCCCAGGATAGAGATATGAATGGCAACTGTCCTTGGTGGCTTTGTGGATATGGCCTACATGGGGTCCAGCAAAGGCCTGCCAAGAAGTGTCTGGAAGCTAGAGTTGCACTTAGGTCGATTGTTGATGGCACTGGTTTTGTACCTGTGCTTTCTGGTTTGAAATCTCTGACCTAACAGTTGTGTTTCTCCCATCTCACCTGCTCCTCCAGCAGGTTTTCCTCGGGACTTCTGATTCCACCGAGGCTTACTGGCAATCGCGTTTGGGGGTATGATGACTGAGAAAAGTAGGTACGTTCTGCCCGCACAGCTGCACCATGTGGCAAGGGTTTAAACCCATCTGCTGACTTGGGAATACCGTTGAGAGATGTGTGAGACGCTAAAAATATTGTGGTCTTTGAAAAGCAAACTTCAATAAACAAGTGTGCGTCACAGACACAAATACATCCTGTGCTTCATGTTTAGCAAAACTTCCTTTAAGTTCAGAGTGTTTAGTTCTGCCAAGAGGTAAGCTAATTTCAGACGACAGCCAAGATCAGTTAGAAACTGGATTACAAATGATTTTGCAGACTAATTTATTTTGACCCAAGCCACAAGTGCACTGACACCCTTTGGTGGGAAGACAGATGTAGTAGCTTAGCGAGGCAGCTGGCCTTTCTTTCCTAAGGCTTCTCTGTGGGTGCCCTGCCTGAGCAATTAGGGATTTATCAGAGCCAAATGCACATCCCTAGAAAAACCATCCTTTCAAATGGATTAGCTTGTTTAAATTCTAGTGTGTTACCAGGTGGGGTGTCTTCTCAAAGTCAGGCTGAACATGTTATATGGGAAAAGACATTTTATTGCTGAATATAAAGTAGTCACAGGAGCATGCTTTATGTGTTGGTATGAAATAGAAAGTGGTTGAAAATAAATCCTAGACTATTGGGCGTTTGGGGGGAAAGTGGAAATCCTAATACCTGAAAACCACGTGTCTACCTCACAGTCAAGCAAACAGAAAAAGATGACAATTCAAAAGGACATCTTTCCCTCACCCCCAGCCACTTCTAGCTACAGGAAACAGCAGAGAGAACTGTAGCCTAATCCCAGCTCTCCAGCAAGACGTGCTTGGTGCACAATAAGGGTCTGGAGAGAGAGCTGAGAGCATCTTTGCGGTGCTGATCTTGGGTGTTTCCTAGCTGCCATGGAAGCCTGGGAGGGAGCTCCAATGGCTACATGCTCTTGCAGTGCAAGGACTGTATCCGTATGAAAATCATCTGCAGAAATCAAGAGTGGACTTTGACCAAAGGGTCATATGGGTGAAACAAGTATTTAGAGACTATTAAAGGTTCTCTAAGCATAATCTAAGAAAAGTTGGTCCAATTAAAATTAATGACCATCAGGAGATATTTTTGTCTAGTGATGCCTTAGAAAGAATCCTTAGAGATAAGCAACAGTGCTTTGAAGACTGATGGATGTTTAAGTCTAACAAACACATGAAGGGTAAAAATCATCCCATGCAGAAGGTAGAATTCTAGTGCTTTGTTTGGGACCCTCCATCCGAAATCAGCTTTCCCATTTGGGGGCAGGTTTTGAGAAACTGGTATTTCCAGCATATCATGACCCCCTCTAAGTGCTAATGCCTAGCCTTCCTTAGCACAGTATGTGGTTTTTCTGTGTCTCTTTGGAAATAAGGCTTAAAAGGCAAGGACTTGGCACAGGTAATTCTTGGGCTTGTGTTCACATAAGGTAAAAGTGATTGAGTCAGAAGAATGGGAAAACAAAATCTCAAGGTCACCACAGTTATTGGGAGACGCTCCCACAGAGCACAGAGTAAGAGAGCATGAAGCCAAGGACATGAAACTGTGATAGGACTAGCTAACATGAAAAGTCTCAACTAGGTAGTATCCATGAGTGTTATAAAGTATATGAATCTATGGAAGAAAATCTGGAGTCATTGTAACACTGTGTATTTTAGCAATTAAAAACACTATAAGGACGGGTTTATAAGTAATTTCTTTAAGTTTGTCATTACAACGCGCTTGCAACTGGACGCTATGGTAATTCCGTGCCAGTGTGTCTATGATCACTGGCCATCCATCACCAGCATCCTGCAGATGCTCCAACATTTTCAACCATGTGGACCTAAAACAAAAAAATGGCCAAAGAAGATTGTTTCACCAACACCAATAAATCACTGAAATTGAAATTAAAAAGGCTTTGGGATGAATAATAGCTGCCAAACCCAGCATTTAAGCCCATAATTAGAAGTAGATTGTGATCTATAATCGCAGTAAGGAAAAACTTATTTTCCTTTGAGTTGGTTAACACTTTATAAGACCACATGGCATTATTAATAATTAACACTCTGATTTATGATATATATATCATAACACACACACATAACACACACACATTCTTTAAATGAAAAAGATTTTTCTGTAGCCCCAGAAGAGTTAAGTAACACACAGTTTTAATATATAATCTTATGCTTGCTAAAGGTGAATCAATCTCTTGATTTTAAAAAAGGAAACTGACAGGAAGAGGTAATGGGTAAGTTAGGAAGCTGTTACTGCCATGACTCACCAAAAGAGAAGAAAATAATTTTCATCTCTTACTGAGTGGGATTAAAGTAAATCACTAGAAAAAAAAAGTAAAGTGACAGATAAATTATTTCTTCCTCTGTTTTAAACCAAGCTGCTGTAATGGTGTCGTGTGCATGCTCACTGGCTTGACTCGGCGGAAGTGAAATTAAGTGCTCAAACTCAAAACGTTGAGGGATGCACTCTCAGTGCTAGAATAACATTGAAAAATGCACTTTGATACTAGAACCAATGATTTAAAATCAGGAAACAGAATCGAGAACGGGTAAGAATGCTATTGGGAAGTTGTGTTAGAATAGACAAGAAAGGAAAAGATGAAAGAGAGGAGGAAGGGGCTGTAAAACAGCTTCTCACATTATCACCATGACCACAGAAAATGCACAGCATCAGCATCAATTTGGCAGGAAATGAAATAATGAGAGTTAAGTGGATGCTTATGACTAATGCATCATTCAGGCTTTCTCAGCTGATCAATCTAGAAGATCATGATGACAGCTTAAACAACTGGTGTGTGTGAACTGATGTTTTAACTGACATACTATGTCCATCCTGAAGGTAAATACCTATGAGAGCCCAGATCATTTCTTCCTTCTTCTACATATCCATTCATAGAATATTGGTGGGAAACAGATGACGAACACTGCTGTTTTGCTAGCTATTTTGGGAAACATGAAAAATTTGTTAGTGCATCTTTAAAGTAATTATGCTGGTTTTCACTAAACCTAAGATAACATCAATCACAAGGCATGCTATTACTTTATGTACTTCCAAGAAAAAAATTACTGCTGATTATATTTGGTACACCATTAATTGTATGACAAATGTTTACTTCAGAAATGTTAAGATGTGAAAATGTAAGTTTAGAATCAGTGACATATACTTATAAAATATTCAAAACCCAGGGTTTATCAGCAATGCTTGCTTGTAAACATACTAGCCCTGTTTATTTCATATATGACTAGTATACTTAGAGGTTATTGAGGGGGAAAGTTAAAAGAGATACCTTATCAAACTATTCAATGTATGCTTTGGGTTAAGGTAATTCATCTCTTTTCTTAATCTTATTGGAAGCAATCCCCAAGTCACTTGGTAGTTAATCCAGGCTCAGAATGAAGTGAGTGAGAGGCCCATGGGGTCCTGCAGGTGTGGAGTGAGCATCTGCACACCCCTGAAAAGGATGCCTCTGTGTGCATCCCTGGGACCCTGCTGTCTTACTCTGTCATGACCTTGGGTGAAATCTACCTTCTTACCATTTTCACACATCTACTATTGGATTCGTGGGGACTGTCCTCACTTCTTTGTCTTCTCCTTTGTATCCACTCTTGCTCCTTAGACTCTGAATCCTGACAAATGTGGACAGCATCAATTGAGCTCTCTTACCACTTGACCTTAGATTGGTTTGGCCAATAGTGAGCACTGACTATTAGGACCCTGGAAAGGGAGAGGGAGTAAAGATCTGGTGTTTATGCAAGGCCCCCTTCTTTCTGAGTCACCAAACCTCAACTAAGTAGATCAAAAGAGACAATAAAAATCAAGTAGATATTAATGAAATGGAAATGAAAAGAACGATACAAAAAAACAACAACAGCAACCAACCAACTCAAAGATCAATGAAATAAAGCTTGACTCTTTGAAAAGATAAACAAGAGTGGTAAACTTTTAGCCAAATAGCCAAAAGAAAGAGAGAAGAAAATTAGAAATGAAAGAGGAGACACTGCAACAGATACCCGTGCAATTCAGAGAATCATTCAAATATACATCGAAAACCTATACTCCAATACAATGAAAAATCTACAACTGGATAAATTTCCAGACACATATGACCTACCAAACTTAAATCTAGAGGGTGGAAACAACTTAAAAGGACCATAGCAAGCAATCAAAGTAGTGTTGGAAACTCTCCCAATTAAAAAACTGTCTACAACCAAATGGATTCACTGCTGAATTCTACCAGTCCGTCAAATAAACATTAATTCCACTGCTCCTCAAATTATTTCAAAAATTAGAAAGGGAAGGAATGCTATCAATGTCATTTTAAAAAGCCATTAGTACCCTGGTACCAAATTAGATAAACAATTAAAAAAATGAAAATTATGAGCCAATCTCCATGATGAACATGATTAGAAAAATTCTAAATAAAATATTTGAAAACTGATTTCAAGAATACCTTTAAAAGGGGACTAGAGAGATGGCCCAGCTGTTAAGAGCACTGATTGCTCTCCCAGAGGACTCACATTCAATACTTAGTACCCACATGGTCACTTACAACTGTCTGTAACTCTAGTCCCAAGGGATTATCACTCTCTTTTGGTCTCTGTCACATGAGGTACACATATGGTACACAGATAAATGCATGCAAAATACCCTGATACATAAATTAAAATTTAAATAAAAAATATGAAGTCATTCCTCATTACTAAATTGGCTTACTTTCAGGGATACAAGAATGATCCAACATATGCAGATCAAGAAATATACCACATAAATATAAGGACAGAAATCACATAGTCATCTTAATAGTTGTAATAAAATTGTTTTCTTTGGTGATGTCTAACATCTCATTATGATAAAAGCCCTGAAGAAACTAGGAAGGGAGCCTGAGGAGTTTATTCAATGGCTAAAAATACTTGTTTCTCTTACAGCAGGCCTGAAATGAGTCCCCAGCACCATGTGGTGGCTCACAGCCATCCATAACTCTAGTTCCAGGGCATCTACCACTCTCTTCTGACTGCCATAGGCACCAGGCACCCATGTGGCACATAGACATACAATGCAGGTAAAATATCTATATACATGTTGTGGAATATTCCTTTATATCGTGTGAAGATTCATTACAATTACAACCAATTACACTGTGATTGGTTTAATAAAGAGCTGAATGGCCAATAGCTAGGCAGGAAGAGGTTAGGTGGGACTTCTGGGGACAGAGAAGACTCAGAGAGGAAGAAACGTGGAGTCGCCAGCCATGTACAGAGGAAGCAGGACAAGTAGGAGGAGATACAAATGCCATGAGCAATGTGGTAGCACATAAATTAATAGGAATGGGTTTATTTAAATTATAAGAGCTAGTAAGTAACAAGCCTAAGCTAAGGCCGAGCTTTCACAATTAATAAGAAGTCTCCCTGTGGTTATTTAGGAGCTGACAGGCAGGACAGAGAAAGACTCATTACATATACATAAATAATCTAAATTTCTTTTTAAAAGAAACTAAGAAGTATATACCTCATCATAGTAAAGGCTATAGAATCCAATACAATAGCAACAATAAACTAAATGAGGCAAAGCAAAAAGTGAGTCTTCTGAATTCAGAAATGAGATGAAGATGTTCTTTTCTCCACTCTTACTCAATATAGTCCCTGAAGTCTTAACTAGAGCAATGAGACAAGATAAAGAAATCAAAGGAATAAAAGTAGGATGGAAAAAGTCGAGTTATCCCAATTTGAGTTGATATGATTCTATATATAGGAGGCCCTAAATCGACCAAAAACCTCTTTAAAATGAGTATCCCTTTCAGCAAAGTAACAGGATACAAAATCAGTAGGGTTTTCCTGTCTAACAAAAACAAACATGCCAAGAAAAAAAAATCAGGAAAACAACCATATTCAAGATAAACAAGAAACTTAGGAACAAATCTAACCAAGGAAACAACAGATTCCCTCAGCAAAACTTTCAGAACACCACCGGAAGAGACTGCAAAGGACAGCAGAGTGCTGAAGAGACATCTCAGAGGGTAAAGGCACTTTCTGCTAAGGCTGACCACCTAAGCTCTAGTCCCAGGACAAGAACTCACATAAAGGTGAAGGAAAAGGACCAGCTCCACAGAACCATCCCTGACCTTCGCACACATCAGATAATAAATAAATGTTTTTACACTAGACCATAGAAAGACTTCATAGACTCATGGTTCGCAGAAACAACATGAAGAAAATGACTGTCTCACTAAAAGCAATGTACAGATTCAACACAATCCCTATCAAAATCACAGTGCCATTTCCCAGAGCTAGGGAAACAATCTTGAAATGCATATGGCAGCACAAATGGCACTGCATAATCAGAGCAATCGGGAACAAAAGGAACAGTGTTGGAGTCATCACAATGCTGGGCTTCATGTTGCCTTCCAGAGCCACAGTAACAGAAACAGCGTGGCACTGGCATGAAAACAGACACAGACATCAGTGAAATAGAACAGAGGACTAAGAATCAAAGCCACACAGCTCCAACCACTCAAGTTCTAATAAAGGTTTCAAAAACATACAGTGGAGAAAATACAGCCTGTTTAACAAATGGTGTTAGGGAAACTGGACAGCCATGTGTGGATAAATGAAGCTGGATTCCCATATTTTGCCCTGTAATGAAAACTAAAAAAATTAAAATACATCTAAGGCCTTAATGTAAGACTGGAAACTCTGAAATGGTTGGAGGAGAATGCTTACATAGGCATAAGCAAGGACTTTTTCCAAAGGACTCCAGTAGTCCAGGAAGCAATCATAAACCCTGACTAGTGGGCTTGCATGAAATTAAAAGTTTCCTGTATAGTAAAGTAAGTAAGTGAGTGAAGAAACACTCTACAGAATGGAAGTACATCTTTGCTAGCTATATAACCAACAGAGGATTAACATTTAGAATATGTAAAGAACACAAAAACTAAATATCAAAAAAGGTCAAACAGCCCAGTCAATAAATGGACTAATGAATGGGTAGTTCTCCAGAAATGTACATATGGTCAGTAAACAAAGGAAAAGAAAGTTCAATATCCTGGGCATCAGAAAAACACAAATTAAATGACATAGAGATTCCATTTCAGTCCAGTAAGAACAGCTGTAATTTATATAAACAAAACAAACAAACAAAACAAACAAACAAACAAACATAGGACCAGTGAGATGGCTTAGTGAGCATCCTAGTTTGCTCTCTGTTG
Organism: Peromyscus maniculatus bairdii; assembly: GCF_049852395.1. Lineage (NCBI taxonomy): Eukaryota > Metazoa > Chordata > Mammalia > Rodentia > Cricetidae > Peromyscus > Peromyscus maniculatus. The sequence goes on along the minus strand of NC_134858.1, from coordinate 92,581,345 downwards.
CTGTGATAAAACACTGACCCAAGCCAAACTGGGGTAGAAAGGGTTTATTTAGCTTACAGGCTATAATCCATCACTAAGGGATACCAAGGCAGGAACTGAAGCAGAAACCAAGGCAGGATAAAGCACAAATCACAGAAGAACACTGATGACTGGCTTGCTTCCAGACTCACATTGTTATATAGATAATCCAGGCCAACAAGGGACAGCACTTAGTCTAGAGTGGGCTGGGTCCTCCTGCATAAATTATCAACCCAGAAAGTGTGTGGCAGACTTGTCCATAGGCTGATAAGATCAAGGCAATTCTTCAACTGAGGTTTTCTCTACCCCACTTATATAAAGTTGACAACCAAGATTAGCCACCCATGGGGGGAAGAGAGAATGGACTCCTGAAATTCGTCCTTCAAGTCTCCCACATGAGTACATTGGCACGGTCATGCCTGTACTCCCTCATGTTACACACACACACACACACACACACACACACACACACACCAACAAACTAATAATTAGCAAAATAAATAGATTAAACTTAAAAAAATGCTGGGGAGGCCATTGAAGTGAGTAGGAATGTAATGTAGTCTAGCTGTTTTGAAAAACACAATGGAGGTTCCTCAAAAAACAAACAAACAAAAATATATATAACCATCACATGACCTGGCTATAACCACTTTTTGATAAAGGGACCCTAAGTTGATATATACCACAGATACTTACACATCCATACTTTTTTAGTTAGCTCTATTCACAATAGCTAAGCTATAGATAGAATCAGCCTTTGTGCCTACCAACTTATAAAGACGATGTGATATAAATAGACAATGAAGCTTTGTTCATCAAAAGAAGGGATGAAATTCTGTTGTTTCTTAGAAAACAGATGCAGCTGGAGATTATATGAAGCAAAATAGGACAGATTCAGAAGGACAAACATTGCACATTTTCTCTCATTTAAGAATGCTAGGTTTTCCATAGATGTATGTGCACATACGCCACACATATGAATTACATGAAAACTGAAGTGAAGAGTGTCTAGGGAAAGGAACTAGACTAGAAGGAGGTGTTATATGGGAGGGCATAGGAAATGAATATAGTCCATTCCATGATATATTTGAATGAAACTGTCTTCATAAAGCCATCAATGTATATAGTGAAATATGCCACTATATGTATATATTTTACAATACCTCTGAAATTTCAACATACCTAAAGATCAACTTCTAGAGATGAAATCATTATGTTATCATTTAAACCAGTTAAATGCCTTCTTCATTAGGAGAGGGTCTACCAAGCTCCTTATGGAGGATTTTTTATAAGACTTGCTCAATTGATGTTTTTATAAGCTCAGTTTTGTCTTGTTATAATTTCTATGAAGTCATCAATTGATATACTAGCTGTATATTTTAATTCCTCTTTCTCAGTGTCCATTGTAGTTAGTTTTAGTTCCATTTCCTTTGAGTAGGTCTATTTGTAATTATTAATATTATATGGCTTTTAAAATTTCTTCCTATTAATCTTCCAGTACAAAGAAAAATTTTACTTATTAAAATACAGTGCTATTTTTGCCTTATAATTACCACATAGGTCTACTGAACTCTACAAAAGGTAAGATATACAATAAAATCTGAGTGATCTTAGTTTTCTTAAACCTTGAAAAACTTTTCATCATTATAGGGAATTATTATATTATTATCTATTATTTTCATTATTCTCTTAATAATTTTATAAAGAGGCAAAATTATTACAAAAACCACAAAGGCAAGATACAATAGTGAAATGAGTCACCGTTATTTTAACATTCTTTGGTTTTATTTTTATGTTGCTGATTTTATTTTATCACCTGTCAGAAGGTACAAAGGAGACAGGAAATACTCTCTTTACAGTCTCTGCTTAGTTTCCTTTGAACACAATTGAAAATTCAGAATTTTTCATTCCTCACTCATTACAGCAAAAGGAATACAATTTACACAGTCATAGAGTTCAGGATTATAGATAAAAATGAGAAGACAGATGCAAAGAGGCAGCAGGCATCTCCACTGTGAGGGTGGTGGTCAAATTGATTGTGTAGGAGTCATATCATTTTAGATCATTCTTCTGAAGATAATGACCTCCTAGATGTATTTGAAACTCAAGAATCCATGAGTGAACAATGCCACTCTAAAGAAAAACTGAAATGTGGCCTTCTTGTCCAGTTAGTCATTCTGCAGGAATAATTTTATGATATAATAAATACTATGAAGCAAGAATATGGACCATCCTATACTTATAAAAGGCTACATCCACTATCCTTTAATTTTTTATGCTGTTTTTGAGTCCAAATTATCTGATGTGATTTGTAAATGGGTAAATGTTGAATCAGGTATGTACAATAAGATAACAAAGATTACAGGATGAAAAATAATTTAATGGACTCAGTAATTATTAATTATATATCCAAAATTGAAAATGTTTTGTACTCTAGACCTAATAAGATAGCCTATTTTTCACTTTAACAAAGTTATGAGTTATCTAAAATTCCAGAAACTTTATTTAAGTTTCTCATCCTGATGATACAAGTATGTAAAGAATAGTCAAAAGTGAGGAACAGCAACAATCTCTTAATGACACATTTGAAATCTAGAATGAGTATTGGCAAAATTAAAGTGTCTCAGCTTCATGCATGACACCGATAAGCAGTTGATTAATCTCTAGGATATTCCCCACTTCAGATCTACCTGGCATCTAGCTATCACCTCAGTAAAACAGAACAGAAAGTGCATTTGATGTGTTTACTTTCTTTCTGAAAGATTTTAGAAAGTTGATTTTTACCTCTGAACATTATTCACAAAAGTTCTTCAAATACAAAAATAAAGATGCACCAGAACTAAATGGTGATTTTTTCTTATATTGAGGTTAAAAATGAATGTATGCCTTTAGCTCATAGCACAACTGAGAATACTCTCAAGCGCCATGTGCTACACTGTAGACAGGTGTGTTGAAAACACCCTACAGTTCACTGTGTTACTCTGTAGACAGATGTGTGCTGAATGCCTTTGGGTGGCTTTGGAACCAGCGTCATTTTTATTTGAATTTTGCCCCACTTGCCCCATTGTTATGTGACAGTGGACAGAAGCCTTTGCTTTTAGGAATCCCACTTTTGGTGTCTATAAAGGAGAGAAATAAAACCTCTACAGGATAGTACTAGAGACTGCCTCGCGTACCCTGATACAGCTACAGCAATGGTGATCAGAAAAGCAACAGATGCTCAGGGAGTTTGCTTCTTCTCTTTCCCCTCTGCAGTGGTGGTGCTTGGGTGAGGCCAAACTAAACTGTGACTAGTGGACATGTAGACCTGGCTCCAAGACATTTAATAACAGAGGATAAGCAGTCATGTGTATGAGTGTGTGGACATAAAAGGCACACAATGAAGTGAAGCAAATCTTAGAGGAAAAAACATGATTGTACTGATATATGGATGAAAAGGAAGAGTGCCTGGTTAGATACAAGCTCTGATTTATGGTCATTTATGATTAGTTTTGAGATAGGGACTCACTTTGAGGACCTCATGATGGAGCCCAAGATGGGCTTGAAGTGATCACCCGAATCTATCCATCCTAGTGCTGGGATTACATGCATAAGCCATCAAACCTGGTGGATAGACTTTTCTCAACCACGAGTACAAACTGACAGAGATTAGACAAGTGCTCCTATGTGAAGTCTTTGGTGCTTTAGATATTTGTTGAAAATTTAGACTTTTTTGAAAGACACAAGTTATCTGATTAATTCTTGGTTTTTCTCTGTTGACAACTTCATTACCTAAAGAAAACTGAAAGCCACAACAGGGAATGCTATTCTGCTCTCAGTGCTGAGCAAAAACACAGAGCAGCAATGACAGAGAAGGAATGGCTACCTTAGGGGACAGTCACATTACCTTGGACTTTATTAATGAGGAAAGGAAGAGGTAAAGTCACTCAGGTACACCTTCTGGATTGTAGTGAGGCATACTTCATAACAGTCAGGAAAACACAGCAAAACTGTCCAGTGGGCATAAGGACTCTCTGCACCTCTCTTGGAAAAGAACTAGGCAATATGTAAAAGTCATACAGTGGCATTAAAAAAAAACTAGCACTGGGAATTCTAAGATGAAATGTTCTAACTTGAGTTTAAAATAAAACCCAAGCTACAAATACCAATATGCTCATTGCAGATTACCACCCACTGTCCCCAGTCAGGTGGAAATGGCTGAGCTTGTTCTGGCTTCCCTTGGTGAGGGCAGAGATCTGTCTTCCCAATGTAGAATGAGTTCTGTACTTTTCTGGCACCAGGCCATAAAATCAAATATTTCTTGTCCCATCGTCCTCTATTCACTCCCATTCCTATTTGTGATAATCTTTTTGAGTAAGACACATTTGCCTATTACTCATATTGTGGCCATACATACTTTGTCATCAACTATTATTGATACCAAAGAAATAGGAAGAGATAAGCTTTGATTTATCACAGTATAGCGTGTGCTTCTATAACAAAATTCTATAACGTAAGTGATTTGTTTTACACAGGTCTGGAGACTTGGGGTGCAGTATCAAGGTGGTAACAGATGTGGCCTCACATGATAGAAGGACAAAAGGATCAATTTAGTTTCCAAAGACTTTTTATAAATAAATGATGGATCCATTCAGGAGGTTGAAACTTCCATGACTTCATCACCTAAAACCCTCATCATTCCAATATTGCATTGGGATTAAATTTCAATGTAAATTTGAGAGGGATCACACACACAAGGCACAGCTAATATGTTCTAGATGTGGGAAAATACCAAGTTTTTTTTTAAAGGTTTCATAAGTGTTGCTCCAAACAACGTAGTCCCATGAATGATGGGACTCCTGAGTAGACAGAAGACCAGACACCAAAGATAAAGTGTGTTCCATAGGGGAGGCGGCATGAGGTGTGGGTCAAAGGAGCATGCATTTAGGTCACTTTTGTACCGTATGACCACTGGTGATCCTCTTGTAAGTCTTTTCTGCAAACCAAGTGCAACTCCCAGTCTTTTAGACACACTGGAATCCTAAAGGGCAGCTTCTCTCTCTCTCTCTCTCTCTCTCTCTCTCTCTCTCTCTCTCTCTCTCTCTCTCTCTCTCTCTCTCTGTCTCCTTCCCTCCCTCCCTCCCTCCCTCCCTCCCTCCCTCCCTCCCTCCCTCCCTCCCTCTTTCCCTCCCTCCCTCTCTCCCTCTCTCCCTCCCTCCCTCTCCCCCATAGCCCTGGCTGCCCTGGAACTCACAGATATCCATCTGCCACTGCCTCCCAAGTGCTGGGACTAAAGGTGTGCAGCACCACATCAGACTACCTCTTCACTTTTAACCAGAGCCCATGGGTTCTCTCTATCTTCAAGAATGATAAATTGAGGCTAAATAGTGATCTTAATGTTCAGAGGGTGTAAAGTCACATTCTGGATACTGCTCAAGTTTTTTTTTCCAGTGAAAAATGATGGTCAGAACAGGCAAGAAGTTTTCTAATTTAAGATCAAGGTCAACTGAAGCAGAAGGCTTCTTGAACTTTCACATGTAACTCATCACCAGAGGCTCTTGTTAGAATAAATATTTTGAATCAGGAGGCAGTCAGTTTGGTCTGCCCCCGCCCCAAATACCATAAAGTATCAGATGGCTTAAGATTTCTAGGGTCTAGAAAGTCCAAGAACAAGAGGATGGCCAACTCAGTTCCTGGTTAGGCCTCTAGGCTGCTTGCTTTGTGCGTGCTCACATGCCTTTTCCTTCATACTTATTTCCAGAAACTGAGAGTTCAATAATGTCTCTTATAAGGACACTGATCCTACCAGATCAGCGCCCCATTCTTATTTCTCCCATTTCCCCCTCCTATCCTGCTTACAGGCCTCGTCTCCATAAACACCTAGAAATTAACCATATGAACTATGCATAGAAAGGAGAGGGATTTTAGTAGCAGTTGGTGGTAGTGGGGCTTGAGAGTCTATATTTTAGGTCATGTGGTGCTGCTGGTCTTTGCTTGGGTCATATTTGGGTTATCAGGGAACTGACGTTAAAGACTCAGTTTCTATATTGAGACAGAGTAATGCTGAGCAATGATGAGCAGGACAACATGCGGCTAATGGTATCAGTAAGTCCTATTCGGGAATGATGCCGAGGACAATATCCATCCTTTGACATAATGACTTCATGTGAGGACAGGAGTGGCAGGATAAGGGAAAGGAGGAGTGTTTGTATGTTTAACCCAAACAAAGGTATGAAAAGCCACATGAAAGCTTACTGTCTTGTAAGCTAATTAAAAATATAATTGCAAAGAGTTTGAAGGAGGTACCTTTAAAGTGTGGATAATGCTGCTCCCAGAAGCAATAGGTTATTAAACAAAAATCCCAGTGCCATGTGTGGGATCCCTCTTCATGAGTTCTTGCTTAGGGAGGCCATACAGACTCCCTAGATAATACAGGCTATTGTAATTGTTCCTGGTTGCCCACAAGAACTAGATGTTAAGACCCCATTCCTGAAGACATCACACACTTGGGTTGTGGGATGTAGAGAAATCAAGTTGGAACTGAGTTGGAAGTCCCTTCACAGCTTTCTAGTTTTACTTGTGCTATGCAGGCTGCTGGGTGAGAAGCGCCATCAACAGTCTTACCGAGTTGTACACACCGTGAGCTACACTACCCACCTGCCAGGCAAGCTGTGACCACTGGTGAAACAGTGGTATGACTGTTGTGGGGGCAATCAGCTACTTTTGGATTGGATTTCAGTTTCACTCTACAGGAGGGAATTTATATTTGGCTAAATAAACCTAGTAAAAAGTCCATGGCTTGATAGTTGGAGGGTCTAGAGCATTGGTTCTCAACCTGTAGGTCCCAACCCCTTTGGGGTTGCATATCAGATATCCTACATATCAAATATTTACATTTCAATTCTACCGTTATGGAGCAAAATTACAATCATGAAGTAGCACCAAGATAATTTTATGGTTGTTGGGGGGGGGGGTCACCACAACACGAGGAACTGTATTAAAGGGTCACAGCATTAGGAAGGCTGAGGACCACTGCTCTAGAGAAACCTGCTACTGTTACTTGGCTGGATGGACATGATGTCAAACTACCTTCTAAATATGTTTCATTCATAGATTAGCATTTGTCAGAGAAGCTTCTGTTCACAATGGGCAGTGGTTAATGTAAAGGTTTATAACTGCTCAAAATGCTAGGAATAGATGACCATGGAGTGTTCAGGACAAGCAAGACATCAATATTCCTCCAAAGCTCAGGGAACACATGGAAGAGATGGAAAGAGAGTAAGAGGTAGGGAATGGGGGAGGAGTGTTGGAAAATGCTGTCTTCTGAGCACGACAGTCACTGCATTCATGAACTCACAGTGATGTGGCTACTTACAGAAGACCTGTGCAAGACCATACTCATTACCATTTTATTATGGATGGGAGAGGGGTCCATGAGACTTCACCTCTCCTTGAGGAGCTATGGGCAATTAATGGTTGTGGTGGTCATAGACACTGCTAAGCTGGCCTTACTCAAGTAAATAGGAACCTCCCCTCCTCATCCCCCATAAACATGCTCATGCAGACAACCCCAATTAAATGCAGTAGGACACACACACACACAAGGAAAAAGACACGGGAGTGGGTGGGGGCTTCTTGGAAAGAGGAAAGGGTTCAGAGGTAGTGGGAGGGAGATGAGAGAGAGGAAGATGAGGAATTCAATCAAAGCATGATATAGCCATATATGAAGCTGTGAACAAATAGCTCTTGTTTAAAAGTAAAGAACACACAGACTGACAGCCAGTTCTTTACAAAATGACCTCATGTACTTTTGCTTGGAGCATACTGGTCAGATATTTAGTTTTTTCCCAAGTCATGTGATATTCTCTAGATCAAATGCTCCATGCTTCTTTATCTGAAGGTCAAGTCCTCAGACCCCTTCTTTGGAACATTATTAAAAGTTCATCAGCTAATGCCCAAAATAGAGAGATACCAGTCCTACAGAGGAGAATAATGTTAGCACATAGACAGGAGAGAAAAACCTCACCTAAATTTCCAAAGTGGTACATTCAATAGATCTACAAAGATAAGTACAGCTGAAAAAAAAAAAAACAAAAAGAAAGGATGAAGACTCAGGCCATTATGCTGTCATTTTATCTGGATGGCTAATGAGAATTGCCAGCCAGGAGAAATAGGCGCTGACTTTATAAAAGATCTGAATAGAAAAGAACTCCTGCCTTGATACAGTTTGACAATTTCCTGTAAAGGAGGCTTGTTAGTTCTGGGCTCAGGGACACCGGTTTTCTCCAGTGATTATGTCACCAGCTCTCAGAATTGCTTTGGATGCCTAGGTCTTTATTTTCTGTGAGCATAAATCAAGCTCCTTTGGATGTGAGGTCAGGCCATGGAGCCCGCACTCAGTTACCTCCAAGGGTATTAACTTGAAGCGAAGCTCACAGGCTTCAATTGTTAGATCATGGACAGCCTTGTGTTTCTTTGGACTGAATAGTGGTAGCCTTAAAGACAGATAAGTGACCTTCCACAGTTTAAACCTGAAGGCTCCTTTCAGGTAGACTGCAGCATTCTCAAATATAGGAGACAGGATAGGAAGGGCCAACCTGAGGACCCGATGGGGTAACAATAGACTCCTGGGAGTCTAGAACAATATCTCCCAGTTCACCAATCAGCCTTTGATTCACAGCCTTGAGCAGCACACTATAAAGACTGATTTCAAAACCTGGTAACTAGTGATGGGCATGCTCAGTTTGGCCGTCATCCCATCCTACCATGAAATAAGTTGACATAGCACAAGTCAGTGGTAGAAGAATCAGCAACTCCACTCTGCAAAGCTATTTTCTAAAAAAAAAATCAAGATGGCTTAAGCAGAGGTGCAAGTTGGGAGATACTCTTCTCAGCATGCTCTTGAACTGGCTCCTTTCTGTTTCTAGTGCATATTATTGCTGGCTTGCTGCCTCTCCTGGAAGCTGCACAGCAATGACTTGGCTAGAGGCCAGAACATGCGTTCCTGGATTTGTCTAAAGGAGTTATGGTGATATTAAGGATCCTGACCAGCAGTTCTGATGTTTTCAGATCTGAGTTTCTCGGTGCTGTGTTGCTAGAATTCTTGGCTGTGGGATCAGGAGGAGGGCAAGGACAAAGAAAACATAAATTGAACTAGAGTGCTCAAGCTGTATTTAATAGTCACTGAGCTACAACTGAGATCGTGTTTAAAGACTTCAGGGACAAATCTCTTGAGAAGCTCACTAGTTTCCTAAGTAGGGCATTGGAACAGAATAATGAAGAGGAAATGCTGACTTTGTTGGTCTCTCTACCCGCTCACTCTAGTTCCAGTCTCTGAGGGTGACAGTCCCTCTGAGATGCAGTGGAAGAGAGGGATGGAGAAGCTGGGCCTTGTCTCTCACTCTAGAGCTGCCATTGGCGTCTTCTGGGAGCAGTCTATATTAAACCTATACAATTTTTATTGTCTTCTTGAGATGCCATCTATTGCCCTGGGCTAGCAACAAGAAATCTGGGTGAGCAGGGCACATCCAGAAACACAGTGCTCCATACCGAGTCTCACAGATGACTGTATCTTCACTATATTAAAATTTAACTCATTTCCTGTTTAGTTTGGATCAGGAATGGCCCTCAAAAGGGCATATGTTAAAGGCTTGGGCCTCAGACATGTGGTGTTGGGAAGTAGTCAAAACTTTAAGAGGTCTGGCTCAATAAGAGGTCTCTAGAACACAGGGGGTACCCTTGAAGGGGTTGTGGAAACACTGATCCTTTCTCTTCTTTCTTTCTTTCTTTCTTTCTTTCTTTCTTTCTTTCTTTCTTTCTTTCTTTCTTTCTTTCTTTCTTTCTTTCTTTCTTTCTTTCTTTCCTTCCTTCCCCTTCCTTCCTTCCTTCCTTCCTTCCTTCCTTCCTTCCTTCCTTCCTTCCTTTTTCCTTTCTCTTTTTAAGTTTCCAATGATGTTGTTCTACCACGTGTTCCTTCCACATGGTGCTGCCACAGGCCCAACACAACCCATCCAGCGGTTGCAGATTGCTAATTCTGAAACCACAGCCCAAACAAACCCCTTCTTACAGGTGGATTGACTCAAGCATTGTTAGCATGAGAGACAACTAATACTCTGCCTACCTCTGAAGTCTAAACATCTTGCCCAAGTCCTTCCACAAGGTTAATTTTCACTAATCTATACTGTCTAAGATTCCCTAGCCCTTCAAGACACCAAATATTCCTCCGCTTAGGGAACATTCCCAGTACTTCGTTTCATTGTTTGCTTATCACTCTTGGTGTGTTCTTACCTCCTGTCTTCTGGCTTGCCTGGCGTGAATGTGGTTGTTCTTTGAATTTGTCTCTAATTCCTTTTCTTTTTGAATGCAATTTCCATTTGAGGGTGATTTCTTTCTGTCTTCAGAAACTCAGTCTCTTAGAAAATGAAATCTATTCTCGGCAGTTAATATTCTTTTTTTTTTTTTTTAAATTTGTCTACTGAATTTTTAAAATTCAGAAACATCATTCTTTGTTCCAGAAAGCCTTTCCTGTGCTCTAATTATATCTTTGTTTTAATTACTTTTATTAATGTCTTCTTTCTTTTTCCATTAGTTCAACTATAAATGAAGCTGCCAGCTCTTGTTGCTCAGCTTGGTATTTCTTCTGGTTTCAGAGTCCCTTTGAATCACTGTAATTTTCCATTCTCTAATCAATTTTGTGTGCTTCCTTAATGCCTGTCCTGCTCCGTCAGTTTGGGTATTTGATCAGACAGAGCACAAGTAGGTAGCATGTGAATAGCTCATGCTGGTGGCCTTCTGCTGATAGGGCTGATGAAGCCCCCCTTTCCACAGAATGGACTGGAACTGCCATGACTCATGACTAAAACCTCATTTTTTTTTTTTTTTTTTTTTTTGGTCTGAGAGGTCAATAGTTGGTATGACTCAATGACCTCTTCAAATTCAGAGAAGAGTCCCTTTCTAAGGAGAGAGGTGGATGGGTTCTTTCAGACCCATGAAGGAGGAGACTTCTACTTCAAGGAGAAGGAGTGTTCCTTCTCTGTGGGCTGGAAGGTGCTGCTGGTTATCACGGAACCTAAAGTCCCCCGCCCCCCATCCTGCCCTTGTGGGTCCTTTGGAGTCTGCCCCTAATCTCACTTCTGCTGACCTAAGTAGTAAGACTGAAAGGACAGAGGACAAGGACAAGTATTCTCTTGGAAAGACACCTTCAAATTCAGAGTTTCTTCTTGATATGTACCCCAGTATCCTCGTGATTTCCCATTTCTTAGGGTCTCAGCAACCCTTAGTGACTCCCTGTTCCCCATGGTGCAACATCCACAACTTAATCCTTTGGGGTGAGCCCTGCTTTAGGCTCACTCACAGGAGCAAGTGATATCCTCTATGCTTTTCACCATCCTGGAGTCTTCCCTTTCTCCAAAGCCATGCTGTGCCTTCCCCTCCCCCCTGTGGCACATATTCCCTTCAAGTGGAAGTCTCCCTGTCATTGCGTAATCAAGACACCACCTTTCACAAGACCAGGAAATCTCAACTGGGATTTTTTTTCTTCCTCATCCTCCACTTTCATTTGTTCCTCAGTGGTGGCATTTGACATAATCTACTCTACTTGTATCATCTTATCTCTTTCCACAATGTCTTATATGAAATTGACCCCTCCTCTTCATAGCATTCAGCTGATACTGGAAATCAGCTGCACCAGCACTGGACCAGTCCTGTGCTTTTCTTACCACATGCGGGAGGCAAGGCCATGGAACTTCAGTTGGTCTTTCATCAAAGGGACTGATATCCTTGGCACTCAAGAATTCATGAACTCTCACCACAGGCAGATCTTTCTATTGTTTTTAATTCCCACACCATGAGCAACTGGGTTGGAACAGCTAGACCTCCAGTTGGCCACAGCAACTGAACTGATGTGGAGGCTACTCTTCCATTGCCCAAGATCCAGAGGATTTAGAGGCATCCCTACCAGTAGTCTATGCTTTTCAGAGACTGTCTAGGTGGATGATGGAAGAGATGAATTGTGAAGAAAACAGCACTTTCTGAAGTTTGGAAAGGTACACTGTGGTGAAAGGTTCAACTCTATGGAGTGTTTGATGGATTTGTTACATTTTTGTCATTGTGACCAAATATCTGACAGAAATGATTTTTTGGAATGAGGGATTATTTTTAGCTTCTGGCTCATGAGATACAGTCCATCACAGAAAGGAAGACATGCCAGCTGGAGTGATGGTAGGTCTGTGGTGGTCAGACTGTGTGACACACTTCTTTATATCTTGGTGAATCCGGGTGCAGAAAGCATGGAAGAAGTGATATAAGTTTACCTGGAGACCCACTTCTGGTGACCTCCTCACCGTCTTTGCCTCCTGCCCTAACGGTTTGAAATCTCCTCAAACAGTCTTACAAACTGGAACCAAATGTTTCAACACACAGGTTTGTGGGGAACATTTCCCATTAAACCATCACACTCGAGAATCGGGGGCCGCCCTTCCAACGGCAGCTCATTCCAACCAAGTGGCTCATACACTCAATCTGGATGCAGACCCTTTGCTTTACAGATGGATTCAGGTGACACAGGCCTGTGGGTGGACAGCAGCACCTAAGTGGAGGGGGAACTAGAAGCGATTACTTTTACCATATGTCTGCAGGCCTTGGGAATGAGTGAAGATAAGGATCTGCCCTGCTCCAGTGGCTAGCATCTTTAGGCTTGGGTGCCTTATGAAACCATTTTCCTAGTCTCGCTCTGGAAGCTTTATTGAAAACGCTAACAAATATAGAGACAGGTATTATGTTGCCCCCCCACCCCCCGTGTGTGTGTGTGTGTGTGTGTGTGTGTGTGTGTGTGTGTGTGTGTGTGTATTGTAAAGGTGTGTCAGTATGTTCTAAGCAGCCTTTCCTGGATGAATAAAATACTACCACTCTTCTTGGCGCAAGGTCTGTTGCCCCCTTTAAAAGTCCCCTAAGCACTCTGTAGCTCTAAATGGGCCATTTAAAAGCAAGGGCCAGTGCTTTGCCCAGGGCCAGACGTGGAGATGGCACTTGAAAGATGTGTGGAAAATGGAAGAGTCGGTATTCAGTGGAAAAGCAAGATTCAGCCTGGGCTCTTTGTTTCTTCAGCTTTGACATCATTTGTTTCCTCGATTACATTCCAGTCTCTCTCTTTCTCTCTTACAATCCCCTCAACACTGGATGTACACATGCCTAGGTGTGTATGCCTTCATATTTGTGCATGCGTGTAATTTGTATATACGTATAGGAGCATCTATCTGTAATATTTCTGTGTGTACATGAGTGTGTACATACGTACATGTCAGAACATACCAGAGGCTGCTAATCACGACTTCTTCACGGAAGTTCAAGTGAGAAGAGCCACCTTGCTTGGGCCCATTGCCCGAGACCTGCAGTCTTGCTGGAGAAGAGCAGGTGAGGTTGGGCACAGAAGGGAGGGCTGTTCACTGGAGTGACACAGGGAAGAATCTGTCACGATGCTGACACAGGCCACACAGTCTGGTCTGAATAGAGGAGGTGGTGGTGCGGGAAGGAAGGAAGGAAGGGATGGCAGAGGGATGGAAGCTGTGGAGGAGTGAGTGGGCCAGGACCTGGAGCTCAGGAGAGGGATACCTTCCAGAGGAGGAGGGCTGAGTCTTCTCCTAGCGTAGGAAGCTTTTCCCAAGCTGTAGCAACAGACTGGAGTTACCCACTGCGATGGTCTGAACTCCGAGTGGAAGCCCTAACCACCAGTGTGACTTCATTTGGAAAGAGGATGTTTCGAGGGTCATTTTGGTAAATGAGGCCAGATTGGAGGTGTCGGAATCCAACGGGAGTGGTGTCATGATAAGAAGAGGAAGAGAGGAAGCGCCCTCCCCCACTGCCTGCATGCCTAGAGGGACCGGAAGACCGTGTGAAGATACAGACGTACAGACGACGCCTGCCTTCAGCAATGGACGAACCATCTGAGGGGGACGCCCAGGTTCTAGCACTCCCAGTGTTGAGATTAATGAGCCCTGTCCTGTGCACTGTGGCGTTGTTTCCTTTCCCATTCATTCTCCTCAGGAAGAAAGAGACCCAGCAGGGGGTCTCTTTGAGCAATGATTTTTTTTTTTTAAATAAAAACCAGGCTTTGCGGCCTTTTCTTTCCACATCTGCACTCTAGTCCTCCTGGTGAGGTTTGGGCGTGAGTAAAGAGCTCAGCCTCTGGAGTGGAGACCTGACTCATCCCCTCCTAGTACTGTGGCCCATGGCTAACAATTTATACTCTCTGTATCTTAGTTTTATTGTCTGTAATGTGGGACAACACCATTACCAACCTCACAAGCATTGTTGTAGAGAATCAAGAAAATCAATACACATTTTATAAAAAAAAATTAGTAAATGATAACCAGAGTTGGCTCATTTTTTTTTTTTTAAAGCTTCTCCTTCTCAAGCTTATCAGCAGGGGACCCATGGCAGCTCCTGGAGCAGAGGGAAGGACATGTAGACTGGGACACTTGTTTCTAAAGGCAATTGAGTCTTGACTATTAGGAGGAAGAAGCAGGAACAAGGGAAATTGGATGGCAGGCCTAGTGAGGGCTCATGTCTGAGGACTTGGTTTCAGCTGATGGGGAAGGTGGGGAAGACATCCAGGAAGTTGTGAAGGACGGACAAGGAGTCGTTTAGATGTCCAAGAGGGAAAATGAGCCTTCTAGAGAAATAGAGAAAGCCTTGCTAAGTAATCTGCAGCCAATTTAAATCTGGAGACAACGAATGTAAAGTGTAAATAGGTTTGATGGTGTGAACTTCTCCCAACCTCCAGCTGCCTAAGTGCGGCAGGGGGTGGGCCTGGAGCAGCTTCTTCTGACAATCCTTACGTGCGGGGTGTGCACACAGAGCACCGGAGTCTTCTTTCACACCCAGCGACTGTGCTGATTTCCTCATTACACACTATGTTAACGATGAAGGGAAATATATTTGAGTTCTCACCTCGTGGCAGCTTCATTTTCGTTTCTGGGTCCGTCTCCTTGGGTCTACATGTGTAAAGTGCCAGTTTATGGTAATTTAATTGGTGGAATGCTTTGGACAAAGAACACATTTTCTTCATTTATGTAGCTTTGGGCACTCTATTTCCTTTTCATTTCCCCATTGGGATCTTCCTATTTGGCGATAAGAGCGGAGGGTGACACTATCCTTGCTCAATACCTACTATGTGCCAGGCAACATTGTAGGCAATTCACATTTATGACCGAATCAGTTTTTCACAACCACCTCATCTTACAGATAAGGGTGTAGGTAGTGTAAGTGGCTTACTGAGGGTCACCAGTAAGCCAAAGCAAGGGTTCACCAGGCAGGCTTTCTCTGAAGTACATGCTTGGTACCCATAAGCTTCTCTAATATACCTACAATTTTCCGTTGATTTAAATTATTTGTTATGAAGATATATAGTATGTCCCACTGAGCTCTTAATTGTGACTTCTCCCTCCCTTTTCAATCCCTTCCACGCATCACTGAGGATCATTCATCTGCCCATCTAGGTAATAAGTACATTTTTTTTTAATGGATGTCCTACCCTGTTTTAGGAAAGACAAGGATGACGCAAGACTCTCCTCACCTCCTAAGAACTCGAATTTTAGCTGGGGATTCTGATCACTCATCAGGCAAAGTATACCCAAGGATGTAGGTCCACTCCACATGCACAAGGCTCCAGAAGACATAAGCTACATGCAGAAGAGAGTTGGGTCTGTGGTGCTGAATTTACTTCAGCCTCTGTGGGAGTCCTTTTAGTTCCTAAGCCGATGCCAGCTCATCCAGCTGGGCTGGAGAAATACTATGGCAACAAGGCTCCAACAGGGCTGCAGTCCTTGTGTGCTCTAATTTCCTGAAACAGGGAGTGTGGAATGCTGGGAACAGGGTGGGACATGGCCAGAGCTCATTTTCAGCAAGTGTAATTGGTTTCTTTGTTCAAATGGACCTGTCCAGAATTCCTCAAATAAACTGGCTGGGTACATCCTGTGTGATTCTCGGGACACAGTGAGGACTGAACAGAAAGGAGACTGGCCTTGGAGCTGCCCAATATGGACTCAGTCTGCACTTGGTCACAGTATAGCTGCGTAGCCTTGAGGAAGTTATTTATTTAAACCTCCGAGGCCTCCAGGTTCTGATTTATGACATGGACAAAGTGTTACCTTTCTTGAAAGGCTCTAAGAAGGATTAGCAAAGAGTTTTGGAAAGTTCTTGGTGTAACAGAGGTCCAGTCAATCATCGCCATCCTTAGGGTTACACAATTAAACATGACGATGGAAATGCAATGGCAGAGTGTCCTGAAGTGGAACCATTATTGCTGGAGCAATCTTCTTCCCTCCTGCTTCTACTTTGCCTTGGGAATGCTCAGAAAGGGTGAAAAGTCCATAAAAATGCAATTTATGGGGTCCAGCTGCTGTCTCCAGCCCTTGAAAAAAAAAATCATATGGTCATTTTAACTTTTGTTGGGCTTTTATTGCTGTGCCTTAGTGGGGTAGTGGACCTTACGGTTATGACTTCACATTGTTGTCAGAGGAGCAGGGATGCATATTTGGGGGGTTCTTATTTGACTGGTTCTACCTGCCAGACACTGTGCAGAGCAACAGTTCTGTATACGTTTAAATATCACAACCAATCTGGTAGCTGGCAGGGAAGGGGCATCATCCACATTTTAAAGATCAAGAAGCAAGGTTCAGAGTTGCTGAGTCATTTGCTCAAGGTTGCGCAGCAAGAGAGAATACAGCAGCTGGTCTGGCCCTGTGCTCTGCCTGCTACCCTGCATGGCCTCCTGAAACATATTATGGCCAGAACCAGTTTAGAGATGAAGAATACTGAAACCCAGAGAATAAAGAATAAAGAAAACCAGAGAGGTTTCCTTACCATCTTACAGCGACAGATGAGGAGAGCAATAGTGAGCCCATTTTCTTGAAGTTTAATTCAGCCTCCCTTTTATTCCTACCTGGAAGACCACATTAAGAAAATAGGATGTTGGTTTCTCACTGTCAGAGAAGGGTATTCCAAATATGGGAATGGAAAGATGAGAAAGAAAGTCCAGGTATAAACATGTATAAATAGGTATAAACATGTGTCTTCATGTAAATTATTTTCCTTATGCATATGCATATTTTCCTTACACACACACACACACACACACACACACACACACACACACACACACTTCCTATTTCTACTTGACCCTGAACCCGGGCCTTGGTTTCTAAGTAGAGTTCTCCATGCAAATAAAACAGGGATTCTTGAAAAAGTAGTTAATTCCAGGGCCACAGCCAGGGAAGTACAAGAGGAGCCTGAAAAATCGTCCTGTTCCAATTAGTTCTTTTTTTTTTAATGCTCTAAGACGAGAGCATCGGTGACCCAGCAGACATGGTGAAGAGGCTCCCAATGGCCAAACTGATGACAGTTTGAAAATCCACATAAACAACAACGGCAACATTCTCCAATCCACAGGACAGACCCACAGGGTTTGTGCTGACATTTAAAAAAAAAAAAAAAGGAATAGCTTCAAAGGACCTTGCCCCAAATACTGACTAACTATGTGTGTGTGTGTGTGTGTGTGTGTGTGTGTGTGTGTGTGTGTGTGTGTGTGTGTGTATAGATGGGTGACATTACAGCAGAGACATCTGGGTGACACTACCTTAACTAAGTGGTCAAGGTGAAGATGCCAGCAATGGGAGACATTCGAATCACTGCTCCCCCCTCTCCGCCCCCCCCCCCCCATAGTGCACATGCAGACTCACAATCACTTCCAGAATGTACCTGTTAATAATGATGCAAAACCTGTATCTAATCATGAGGCAACACTAACCACACCCAGATGGGGACCTCTGCAGACTCTTGGCCTGCAGTTTTTAATAAAGAAATATAAAGGCTCTAAATGGTAATGAAAGATGGAAGAACTATTCCAGATACACAGTGACCAAGGGCTCATGACAATAAAACCAGCATGGGCCAGAATTGTCATTACAGATCTAAATGGCGTGATTAGTGAACTGGGAGAACGGAGTGATCCAGGTGGCTGTGTCGTAATTATAAAGCACAGTTCTCATTCAGCAGACTCACACCCTGACATACTGAAAAGTGGTAGAGGATCGGTTGAATGACTCTCAGTGACTGAGGAGGAAAAAGGGTTGCATATTGATTGTACTTGTTCTTCAAATGTTTGATGGAAAAAAAGTTACCTTCCCCAATGGTAAGAACCTCAACCTGAGAAGGAACCCTATGCGGTACTGTACGTGGAAGGCATAGGGAAGTGCTTGAAACCACAGGCTTGGGTTTGATCCGAGCTTTGCCATTTACCAGCTATGTGGATTTAGCCAGGTTATTTGTGTCCTCCTTCCCTGGTCTGTAGACAGGGTTGACCATGGCAGCAGAGGGGCTTTATGGACTTAGGTGAGCCGACAACAGGCAGTGCTTAATATCAAGCAGTCTACAGTGAGTTTTGAGAACTGTGCTCTGTCTTTCTCCCTGAGAACATCCAATGGATCCATTTTCCCTCACAGCATGTGCCTGGCAAGACCATTTGTGCCCTTACACAATAGGTCCATCCTATTATTCAAGCAGATGTCTATATGTTTTGCAGATAGAAGTCATGCAGCAGATATGTTTATAACCTTCAGGTGGAATTTATTGTTGGTATACATTTGAGACACAATGAGGCCTGGCTTTATTTATTTATTTTAACTACATATAATTATTCTATCAGGTGAAAATATTGTGCTTGGAATAATTCAAACACTGGACTGAAGAAAAAGTGATTATCTCATTGACAAGATGTCTCTTAAACTTTTAAAATATGCAAGCCTGGCCTGTTACAAAGGATTAAAGGATATCTGCCACCAAGTGTGGCTAATTCAATTAAAAGTGGAGTAGTTTAAAGGCTATGTCAAGCAATGTTCTGCTCCGAAAGGGAATCTAGATCTACTTTGATCTTGATTCTTTGGGTTTATGCCTTTTCCATCCTTGTATGCTTGATATCAGCTGTAACAATCCAATATTAAGAGCTGCGTGTGTTTGGGGGGATGATGCTTTAGAAGGCATCCTTTGTGGAGGACTTTTTTAGTTCATCTTCACTGATCAAATTGTCTCAAGGACTCTGTGTACTTTTCCAGTTAGGTTCAGCTGACGTGAGAGCAGATGGCCTCTGACAGAGCTCCTTTGCATCATCCTCCAACAGTCCCTTGCAATGTAACTTTAAAACATTTATTTGGTTCACAATGACCATTGCTAACAGGACCAAATGGGCTCCCCCACCCTGGACACAGGGTGAAATACTCCAGCTGGGCTAAACTCGGACTTTGTTCCAAGGGGACATTCCACTTGAATGTGCCCTGTTCCAAACAAAGACACAGTGACTTTTTTCTTTCCTCTCAAAAGACAGAAATTTTGATGCACCTTCAAGATTCCATTTATATCAGTGACATAATGGTGTCAGCTCTTTGAAGGAAGAGGGAAGAGCAGGCAGCAACTGGTATTATATCGTTAAGTGCCCAAGAATCAATTACATCCTTGCTGAGACAAGAGGCAATTTTCCCATTTAAACTTCACAGATGTAGGGACTGGCAAATTATTGTTGGGTTGTTGCTTCTTTTATTATAATTAACAATTAAAAAACATGTTATAATGTAATTATCTGTTTACTAGCACTTACTGGCTCAGGTTGTAGCAAAGACTTTATCTTCAAGAAAGTATTTTAATCAACTCTTCTATATTCACTCACTAGTGCGAAACTGTTTTGGCCCCTCACAATTACGCCAATGGAAATTTCTAGTCTGATCCAGTTGTGGAAGGAGCCTCTTATGGGAATGTATTAGTTTCCTTTCTTAAAATAGGCTCTGAGTTCACCGATTCTCCATTTTCTTGTCCTATTTCTCTCCTGTTTGCCCTGTTCAGTTCTCAATAAATGCGAAAACCTCAATGTGCTCTGTACTTACTATGAACAAGGTACTTACAATGTCTCAGGCACTGGTTTAGGTATCATGTGCTTGATGAACTGTGTATGATAACCATTATAAGGACTTTCTAAGATAGTTTCCATTATGGTACCTGCAGTTTCTCCACCCCCCCACCCCCAGTTACAGCACCATGAGGCTAGATGATCCAGCTGTGGCCGTGGAACACAGGTAGCTGGTACATAGCACATCTGTGGGGGTCCACTAGCACTGTGACATCTACTTTGCAAGAGCAAGGATTGGTCAGATTTTCATTTCAAGAGGCAACTCATGAAATGCAGAAAAAACATTTTGAGAAGCTACTTCCTAAGATCTTGACTGACAATCAGCTCCAGAAGTTACTGTGTGCCAGGCTAAAGAAGGGCATGGGTCAGATGGCCAGAGCATAGCCATTGGGAATGGCAGCAAAGCTTTATGTGTATATTCCTCTTGGGTGTGCATCTTGGGGCTCTCTTGCTATTGTCTCTCAGCTGGCTGCAAACACAGTTCTTAGAAGCCACCACATATAAATGCTCAGAAAACTTGCCCCCCAAGAGGGTAGAAGAGAGGGTTTGAAAACTTGAAAGGGCATTAGGTGTGCTTACTGTTATCATTAACGGAACATCCAAAGCAGGGTCACCTTTACACTAGTAACTGAGTCAAATAATATAGGCAATGGTGTTTGGAAGTTGGTCTCCCCCGGGAATCTACAGTGACTGACAATGGGAAGAGAGGAGGAGGAAGTAGGACTGACAGAAGGCAAAGGTCCAGGCTTTGGAGCCTACCTCCAAGAGGAAGAGTGGAAGGAGGAGTCCATTCTTGCCATCTTTCCAACCACCATATGGATAGCTCATCCTTACAAGCATCTGTTGAGTGCCAGCTGCATGCCAGCACTGTGTTGGAAACTGCAGAAAGGAGCGCTCTCTATCATCCTGGAAACCATCAGTTCCTTGGGAGCTGAGACATGTCTGGCTCACTGCAGAGAGCAAAAGTGTAGGGAGGACCTGGGAGGTCACTGGTTATTTTGCAAAGAGGAAGCCGTGTCCTCAAATGCATTGATTCTCTAAGAAGTGAGTGATGGAGCTAGACACACGAATCAGATACTCTGGTGCCCTGCCTGTGCCACACTTTGGTTTGAGCCCCAGGAGCTTGGCAGCTATTAAAATAAAAACACACTTAGAGGACAGGTCATTTTCAGTCATTTGTGCTTCAGGGTTAATGACTTCACCTGGACCTTTATGTGAAGAGATTTGGAAACAGCAGAGGCAGAAGGACAGTAGAAACCTGTGATTCAGGAATGCAGGCTGTATCTACAGAATCCATCCTGGTTGGCTCACAGTGTGGTTTATTGATGGATGGCCATGTGTTCCTCCCAATACACTTGGAGACTCACAACTTAGACAACTGGCACTGAGTTGGGCTCATTCACATATACCTTCTCTCCATGGATACATAGATGCCATGATCAGCACAGTGTATGGACTCCTGTTGAATCAAAGATGCTCACAGACTGGTTTAAAAAAAGGCAGAGCCTAGAAGCCTTTTCCATGTGAGGCCATGTGGATGAGGCAGGACAATGACATCAGAGGTTGGGGGAGGGGCTCTCACGGGCAGCACTCTTTGCACCAAGCTCAGCTCTAAGAGTCCAGGGGCCTGGCAGAGCCACATTCTGCCTGCTGGGAAAGCACGGTCTTCACTTGCAGCAAGTGGACCATGGAATTGTATAGTACTCTGGATGGCTGGCTCACCGGGGCTACTCCTTTGCTGAACACCTTCTAAACAGGGGTGTTGATGTGGCCAGCTGGGCCAGACATGCATAAGCCCAAGTCTGTTGGGACGGAGCTTCTAGGCGATTTTGTTTCCTGGTTGGAAAAGTAGGCACTCTTTTGCTTCCTTCCCTCCCAGCCTTCTTTCCTCCCTTGCTTACTTCTTGCCCTCCTTCCTTGCTGCCCTCCATCCGTCCTCATTCTGAATCTGCAGGTGGCAGTCCTCTTAGGACTAGGACAAGCAAACCACGGGTACCAGAAAGAGTTCAAGTTACCACCTTTATGGCTCATCTTTTTGTTTCAGTTCTGGGCTGCTTTTTCCAGATTTTCTAATACAGAAGACAAATAAGACCCATTTGCTGGGCTATGTGTTTGGATATTCCCTAGTTTCATATCAAATAATAGCCCTGAGATTCCAGTCTCCCACCATCTTGTGCCTCTAGACCTTTCTATTTCACTTGTTTCCCTCCTAGCATGTCCTTCCTTCCTCCCTTTCTAGTCTGTTCCAAGAGACACCTCACCATTGAGGCACCCCTCAGCCATCCTGCTATGGGCCGCAAGAATGTATTATAAGAACTCAGCTGGTTATGGCAAAGCCACTGCCTGAAGGGATCAAGGATTTCCTCCAGAGGAAGCCAAGTTCCAAGGAGCATTTGGTGTTGTTTGGCTTGTTATATATCAGCTGTCTTCTGTTATGAAAACCATGTGTGCCTTCATAGTTTTCCCAATTGACCTTTCCCCAAGAAGTGCTAACAGTGTGGACTGTTCACTCTTTGGACATACACATTCAAGGTATTTGGAGAACAACCTCAGGAAAGGCTTCCTTCCCCCCAGCCCATCTGTTTCTCCCTTTTCAGCACTGGGATCAGATATCTCTCTTAGCCACATTCAAGGACTAACAGAAATAACAGCCCAGACCACCACATGCAAGTCTCCTGATTTAAGGTAAATTCCACAAGGAGACACCGCCTAGGTCAGGTGGACCTTAAGTAATAGCTTTACACAATTTAGCTCAGACCCCTCCTTTTCTTACAGCCTTACTTACTTTATAGACCTCTAACTTCTTACCTAACCACTTCTAGGAATATTTAGATAACCTTCTTCGCTGACAGCTATGCACAGCCAGAACCCCAGTTCAAGCATCCCTGTAATTATCGTCATTGGCAGCATCCGGCCAGGTTCATCCCCAGATGGAGGAAGATATACCTTATCAGAGATTCCTCTGTACTCTCTAAGAACAGACTTAAGCATCCAGACTACCTGTTTGAGAAGGCCTGGCGGGTGTGCCAATTAAGCTTAACTTCCTCCTTTCCCAAATCTAGTTCCAGATCTCCCTTTAATTATCACCAGAGGCATCTAGCTGAACACAGGTTGCCTAGCGACCAAGCACACTTCCCCCCACCCTGCAGAAAAAAACAGCAGATAGCTTGGATAGATAAGGGTCAAAGGGATAAAAAGGCAGTTTTATTTTCAGAGAAAAAAAAAGATAGAACTGGGAGGTATAAGGAGGCAGAGAAGAAGAGAGGAGTGAAGAACTTGAGGATGGAGAACTGAGAGGGATAAGGAGGATTTCGACCAGAGAGAACGTGTGGACGAGATGTAAGATGAGAAAGAACCAGATGGGGAAGTACTAGCTGGGTAAAAACGAGATGAGAAGGACCTAGATGAGGCAGAATTAAGAAGAGAGAATTAAGATAGAACTTAGAGGGAACAGTAGATAAAGGTAGAGAGAAATCAGGCAAGAAAGGAGCTAGGCACGAGAACAGAACTGAAGCTGTGTAAATAGGATTTTATCCCATAGAAATAAAAGCAAGTGGACTAAAGAACTTGGTGTGCTGAGATTCTATTTCCCAAAAATAGTCCCTGCCATTCGTAGTTTCCTCTCTTGAGCCCCTGGGATGTATAATATTAAGGCTGGTCCTTCTAATATTATACAAGATGATCCTAATTCATATCACATCCCAATCCCCCATCCTATCCCTGTGCCCCTCCCCCTGCCTACTCTGCTCTCTTTTCTTGCTTCTCTTACTCTGCTCTTCACTTATCTAATAGATAATTTGCATATTTATCGTGCTATTTGCTTATGATTTATCTCTTCTTGTTACAGTGAAAACTCCCCGAGGACAAGCTTTTGTCTTCCTCTCCTCCCCTCTCCTCTCCTCTCCTCTCCTCTCCTCTCCTCTCCTCTCCTCTCCTCTCCTCCCCTCTCCTCTCCTCTCTTCCTTTACTGCTTTTCTTGTTGTTATGTGATCTATTTCAAGTACTCAGAACAGTCCTTGACACACATATACCTATTATCTATTATCTGTGTGGATTGTTTTATGTGAGTCTAGCATGGTCCTGAGCACCTGCTGTGTGGAAATCCTCTCAATGGGATATGCCCTGGGACCTGGGCCTCAGAAGAGCTATAGCTTGCTGTCTATTGTTGTATTGGTTGTCTATTCATCCCATGGCCCAAATGGGACCGGTCTTGTTTATAGGTACATAGTAACTCATCAAATATAGGAAGAAGGACTAAAGAGGTGATTTCTAGAGGGCTTTTCTCATCATGATTATAGTTCCAAATCATGCCAAGAAAAGAAAAGAAAAGGCAGAAATCAGGTGGCTCCAGATTGGAGTGGTTCCTTATTTATAAAGAAATATGTTTTAATAATTCTGCTGATAATTTAATAACTCAATTGCTTTTGAAGAGCTTTCCCCCAGAATGATGGCTCCCTGGATGATCATGCCCGAGTTTTATGCCAACTGATGCCACTTCCCTCCCTTGGATTCAAGACGTACTCTGATGAGACCAAGAGCATCTGCTAGATCTGGGGTATGAGGTTAGAGTGCTGCTAGTGGGGTAACTTTCTTTTCTTAACAACAAGAAAGAGGTTAAAGTCCGACGATGAGAAATTATGTAAATATAGCCTTTGGGTTGATCAGTCTTCTAAAACAAATCTATCTGGGCTCCATCATAGGAATCTATCTCAATGGTTGGCTTCTGTCTTTATAGAGAGTGGACCAGTCATGTAACAGTTTCAAAGATTTCTTTCTTTTTACTCCAAGTTCTCACCAGCAAGAGCCCCTCTTCACTTTGAAGCTGTGCTTTTAGATGGGCCCTTAGTTCTTTTAGAGGATTATCCTTCTAAACAACAGGGACATTTATTTACTGTTATTCAAAAATATCTCTGTGCATAATTTGCATTGTGTGTTTTGATGGCTTATCTCGCTGATGGAAAAGTACTTTATAACCGAGAGGCATTTCAGCAGATCAAGGAGATTCATTACCCTGGCGGTTTTTCATTTTCAGATAGAAATGAGTAGAAATTATCCAATTTCTCTTTTTATAATAACGTCCAATACATTTAGTGTCCAATTTCACACTGGCCCTTGATTTATAGCATTTGCCAGATGAATTGAAATCTGCTGACAATACGAAAGTGGGATGTCTTCTAACCCTTTAAGCACCAGGTGGCAAGCATAGAGGAAAACACAGGATGTTTCACTCTAAAACACACCCCAGAAAACAATTAATTTATATTCTGTTTATTCATGTCTTTCTCTGTGTCCTATCAAGGACATCTGCATATTATTGGCACTGAAATGAGTCTCTCTGAAAATTTTACTAAAAGCAACCGGTAAGTAGAGAGGTTGTGTTAAACCTGTAGCTTCAGTGGCCCTGGAGTTCCAATGGCTTGCATCTCTGTACCTTTGCATGACAGCTTTTCACTTCCTCTCCACATCACTAGGGGGCGATGTGCTCCAGATGGGCTTGGGGTCGGATCTAGCCACTACAGTTTACCGCCTGTTTGGTTTTGAATAAGTAACTGTCTCCCAGGACCTGTTTTCTTATCTTTCAAGTGGATCCAATAAGAAGATAATAAATAATAAGGCATCTGGCACACTGCAGCTTTGTACCATGAAACCTCCCACACACTTAATTTCACTTAATTAAAGTAATATTTCAAGGTCACACCAAGGCCTAGTACCTTTCTCAAGGTGGCTCTCCTGGAGAATTAAAACAGATGACGCAATGATGAAAGGAGGCACAGTTCTGATTCTGCAGATATATTGGGGGGTCAGCGCAAGACACGGGGGAGGAGTTAAATTTTAGGAGAGAAAGAGGAAAGAGAGGGAGGGCAGAGAGGAAAAGGAAAGCAAAGCTTTGGAGGCTATCCTGGAAGACCCCTTGGTTAGCTTTCACTAGACTGGCATCTCCTGTAACTCCTCAGAGCTGATGAACTCACGGACGGACAGACATCCTGCCCTTTTCCTTTCCAGTCGTCTCACTGTGCTAAGGCACAAGTTCCCCGGTGGGAGTCCTTCAAGTTCTCGCAATGCAGGTGGGAGGCCCTCCCTGCTGTCCAGACTACACTAGAAGGGCCGACAGACAGGAAGTGTAAGCACAGGAAAGATAAGGCCAGCTGAGAAGAACAAGGAGAACAGGAGAGGACTAGTTTGAGGAGGGCTCTTGCTGCTGGCAGGGTTGACCCATGGCCCCTGCTGAGACACACTTCCTCACCCTCCTAACTGCTAATGAGCCAGTTCCTCACCTATCAAAAGTCATTGTGAGAGCACTTAGTGGTAGAATGAGCCTGGTTGGTCATCACTGCCCACCCAGCCATTTTAGACTGGGGCTGTAACTCAGTGGTAGAGTACTTGAATAGCATCTATGCAGTCCAAGGCCCAATCCCCAGTGGCAAAACAGATAACCAAGCAAACAAAGAAACCAACCCCTGTGACCACGGAGTCAATGGTGCGTGATAATAAAGCAACTTTAGGTCTTCAGATAGAAAGTGCTATAAATTCAAAACAGCTCCTGCTGGTCCACCAGGAGCTGAGAGGTGAGTTACTGTCATCTTCCAGTGCATCTTCTCTAGTCTGGGCTGATGAGTTGTCAAAAGTGGAGGGAAGGCAAGGGAATGGCCCCTTTGTCGACCATTGCAGTGTAGAAGGAGGTGAGGACTAGGGGAGACCATGATTTTTGATATAATGCTGCAAAGCCAAAACATTTCCTCTCTGTGTACTGTAACTTGTGGCCAATTAGGTGTAAATGCATTCTGGCTGACCAGCTCCCATCCAGAGGTCAGCAGCTGTGATTTCTAATGGACCATATTCTAGTCACAGGAACATGAGCATCGTCAGCTGGGAAGAATGACAGGGGTGGATGGGTCTACCTGGTGCCCTCTTCCTCCATTGCAAGGGCTCAATAAATGGTGTGAATGGGTCACAGGCTGCTGGGGCTGGAAGGGACACTAAAGAACCCAGAGGTGACACATAAGCTCCTGTGGCAAGTCACATTGTCCTGATTCCAGTCCTAGATTCCTCTTTCACTTACAGTTCCCTTTCCCTTAAAATGAAGCAGGTTGCTTCTAGAACTGTCTCATTCTTGGCTAGACATGCTCAGATTCCAAGAGAGTCATCAGTGGACCCAAGGTGGCAAAAGGAGGCAGGGGACACCAGCAAGGGCCTGTCAGATCCAGCTCTGTCAGATGATGAATACATTCTGCTGCTTTTGAAGCTCAGGGGCATTGTATCAGCTAGGGATCTGAGATTTTAACGCAGAAAGCATCTGATATCTGCTAGAAGAACAGTTGAGACCTGAGGCAGCTTAGCAGGCAGGAAAGTAGGGCAAGTTGAATTCTATACCCAGTGGGAGCGCTGTGGTCACATGACAGGAGCAGGCTGTGACCTTCCTGTTAGGGTCTTGGGGAAAAAAATTGACTCCTCACCTCAGTCACCAAACTGGAGGTGGAAACAATTAAAGGCTTTTACTAACTAGAAATATCTGTTTTGTTCAGTGAAGAAAAATACCTCTAACGGGTATTCATGAAATAATTCCTATCGAGCAGTACTATAAACTTAGCAGCATGCACAGTTCAGAAGACATAAGAGCCAGGTGGACTGGGAAACACATCGCCTTTAAGTTAAATGACTGGGCTCTCTCTCTTATGGTCACTGGGAAATTATAGAGGGGAGCTGTTAGCTTGGCATTTCCTTTTTCAATAGTAAATCAATGGATCCTTCATTTTGACTAAATTGTTTTCCTGCCCTCCAGGGAAAATATGACACAAGTGTAATGCAGATGCGGAAGCGAAAGGCCAGGCTGGGACAAATCATTTAATTAAATCCCCTTTTATCAAACAACCTCCCCTCAGTTTGACAAATGGATGAAGCAAAATGTGCTTATGCAGGCAAAACAATTAACCAGGTCCATCACAGTTTATAACCAGCTTAGTTTGAGGGGAGGTGGTGATCCACCCTGTGCTTGTCATGTGTGTGCCGGCCGGGGAGGTGGCAGGAGCCAGGAGCCCAGCCTCCTCACCGTGGTGGCCCGGGATCTTCACTTCCATCATGGAGTAAGGGTTGTGTTAGCGAAGGGGGTTGGAAGCACCTGAGGTACTGTGTTTGCAGAGCCGGGTGAAAGGTTATTTAGAATATCCCTTGGTCTGAGTATGTGTGTGCATGCACACATGCATGAGATGAGTTTGTATGGGATGGTGGGGGTGGTATGGAAAAACAGTGTCGGAGGACCTCAGCTTTAGCCTGGTCCAGTCGTTCCCAAACTTGTGCCAGGTACATGGGAGTCTGAGGAGCCCCTGCTGAAGCTTTTAGAAACAAATTTCCAGGTCTTCTCTGGAGAGTGGAATCAAGTCACTGATTCTTAAGGAGAGACTGGTCCCCAGTTTCTAGCCACTGGTCTGAGGCACCTCAGCCTCCTATGCAGGCTGCAGGGCCAGGCCATACCTGGTTCAGGAAGGTCATTGTTCAAGAGGATTCAGGGTCTTGCTTGATGGGTAAAGGCCATGTTTTTGGCTTAAACTCAGTCTTCTAAATCTGAGATCCCAGGGCTTTTGCTACCATGCCCTGCTACCTTCTGTGCCCTTGTTAATGTCCATTTATCTGTAAACTAATTACTTATTCAGTTCTTTTACTTGTTCAACATTCAGCTCCTGAGTTTATATAGGCTGCGTTATGTCCAGCTGCAGATGTATAGGCCCAAGGGTATAACAGCATCTATACCCTGGAGAAACAGCCGCGCAGTGCATGTGGCAACTTTCAGAATGCTAAACAGTTAGAGGTATCGCCCACATGCCAGACATCACTCAGCCTTTCCCTGGGGCCAACTCAGGGAGTCCTTCAAAAGAGCCTTGTGCAGGAGGGACACAGCAGAGGCCAGGAGGGGTAAAGCAACTCCCTCAGGACGCACAGCAGCAAGCACAGGAAGCAGACCCAGGATTAGTATTTTCCTAGTCCATCTTCTAAGCTGTGCATTTGGACCACCTCTGGCTCAGCTTGTTGCACATTCAAGAGTCTAGTGGGGTGGCAGGGGGAAGGACTGAGTCCTCGGTGGGAAAAACTCATTTAAGCATGAGACAGGTGGGACAGGGGGAATGGAACAAGGACACCCCAAGCCACAGAGACTTTGGAAACAGAGGCCTGGAGGTGACTCACTGTAGGTTGCTGTCACACCTGGTCTGGGGAGTCATGATGGCTTTCCGTGTGTGTGGCTTGTCCTCCTACTTAGGTTAAACTCTTTGAGGAAAATTGATTCTTCTCTGGATCCATTTCCCAACCTCCTTAGCATCCCCCCCAAACACTTTCTGTACAAAGAAAGTGGGTAGGGCAGAAATCACAGAGACTCAAGAGGCTGAGGCATTACAGGCTTTGGTAGGTGGGAAGGACAAGATGTTTAGCCCTGAGGACAAAGTAGGAGCCACTCACCTTGGGTGGAAGCAGCTCATTAAAATTCTGGCATCTGCCTTTGTTCTTAAACCTTAACACACAGAAGGCATTCCAGAGGCTACCTTGGCACCACAATCAGCTCGCCCTTGGTCTTGTGGGGTTTTCAGAACAGCAGAATTAGCTGGCCCAAGATGCATTGTCCCCATGCACATTAGCTACAGTCTAGCTATGCTCATGGCTGGAAAGGGCCATCGAGGTCGAGTGAATTTATAGGGAAGAGGGGAATCCTGCTGATGGCAGCCGAGAAGGCGCTTGTTCAACCTGCCACTTCCTTCTGCAGCAGAGACGCCATTAAAGAGTTTGCAAGTGCTGAAAATACGGCAGCTTCACAGCGTTTGCTGGAGGAAATCAGGAAGTCTTTCAAAGGCAGTCTAATAAAATCTTTAGTTGCCACTCTGCTTCTGCCGTGTGAATTGCCAGAGGTTTCCTTTCTGCTCGTTCTTGGCAGAGTAGGGCACGCACCTCATCAGGCATATGAAGCTATTTAGGAAAAGAGCAGTAGGCACCTGGAAGGGTTAGGTTAGCCGAGGGCCTCAGCCGGCCTTTGTTCCCCAGGAGAGTTTTCACTGAACGCGGTGATCTGCTCTTTGATGGGAAATTCCAGAATGATCACAGCCTCATGGTTAGAAAGAGCACCGTGCCCCCGAAGGATTTCCACTAGCAAAAATGGAGTGTTTAAATACGCCTGTGCAGAAGAGGCTTTGAAATGAGTCTAGCTGACTTTGGGGGCTGCTCTTCCATAGCATTTGGCACAGAATTATGTACGGATTTATAGAAGCTGTTCTAGAGAATTCTCTTTGGACTTGAGGGCTTGGGGCAATTCCATTCTGTGGCGCCAGGAAGTTTCTCTTTTTGGGCAGGCTCATCCCTCACCAGGACGTGGCTGGCTGTGTTGACATATCCTTGCTAACCTAGGTCTTTCTCACATCTCGTTTCCCCTTCCTCTTATCAACACCCAGCTTCCCCAGGCCCACCTTCTGTGTCCCTCCCCCACAAGGGGCAAACACTGGTAACCAGTAAGTGGTTATCAGTAACCGGGATGAACTGGAACCACTCTCAGTTCTCACCCTAACCCAGTACACTTTATGCTGAACATGTCTTGTTTTCAGGCTACGTGGAAAGGGGTGTGCCGATACACTAGGGAACATGGGAAATGAAAACCACTCATGGATAAGGTGAGAGTCTCTTAGAGGACTTCAGATGAACCATTGTACAATCAAATGGATTTTCCTCCAGTGTCAGATACCTTGGTATATGTCCACAGTCTCTAGCTAGCCCGCCATCTTTCCTCTGCCACGAGGAACCCGAGGGTTAGTCACAGGTGTCTTATCATGAAAATGTGTGCATCTCCTCTGTCACTAAGGATAACCCAAGGCTGTGATCGTCAGTTGTCACCTGAGAGCCCATGTCTGTAGTGCAGTTATGTTGAAGGACTGAGTGCGGGCCCTGGTGGGCTGTGGTTTCTGCCTTTGCCAGGTCTGCCTCTCTGCATCCATTCTCTGAGTTCCCTATCTCAGCCCTCCAGATGTAGTTTGGTCACATACGGGGTAATCTTTAAAATATGGCCAAAGCAGCAGGCCATTTGCACATCTTCCCGATGACCCGTCTGCCCTTTGCTCTTTGGAATCAGATCACTCGCTCCATCCGAATCCTCCGTCTCGTTATGACAACCCGGTGCCTGCCCTGGCTAAGCAGCCCCTGTGTGATGAGCTCCTGCCAGTCTCTCCTGCGGCCCATGTCTTCCCCATTCAGTCCTGGTACCCTTTCATCACTCTTTGAAGAGATTTTTGCTCTCTATCCTTTATGGTTAAAACCTTCCTTATGGAAAAGATTTCTGATCAAAGTCACTTTTCCAGGAAGGCTGTCCTTCCTAAAATAGATAACCGTTTCCGCTGTCACCTTACCCTTCACTATCCCAACACTTAGCAAAGATCACCATAGTATAAAATCGCAAATCTCAATTGGTTCCTGTTTATCACATTTAGTACAATATAATCTCTAGGAAATGGGTCTTTGTTCTATGTCCTCATAGCACAGAGAAATATCTAAAAACAGTAGGAAGTGAACATTTCTGAATGAGGGGCCTTGTGAGTGACTACTGGGGGAGAGTCTCATGTTAGCCCCATTTTACAGATGAGGAAATCGAGGCTCAGGTGACTCACTTGGAAAGTGGTGGGACTGGGATGGGTGCAGAGTTCTAAATCCAGGAAAGAAACTCTTTAACCCCTCTTGTTAATTGCTTGTTACTGACAGGTGCTTTGTAGGAAACCCCAAAACAAACAGGCCATCGGGCTTGTAGACGGAGTCAAACAGGAAATGGGTACTTGTAGTTAAGAATGTTTAGTACCTAGATGAGGCAGAGAAGGGAACATTTACGTCTCTATGAATTTAGATGGGATAGGAGATTTTTGAAGTTAGAAGGACAAGGTCAGCACATGCAAAGGGTGCAATGTGCTTTAGGTGAGGAGTACTTAGAACAGCGGGTTCTCTGTCTGGAGTGGCAGAGGGAACTATGGCCAAAATGGACATATAGTGACGCTTTTATACAAACAAAATGGGCTTCCTAAGGCCGGGCTCCTGTACTGCAGACAGAAACATCCTCCATGAGTGAGTGCAGTCTACCCTGCTGGTAGCTCATCAAGCTCTCCCCAGTTAGGAAACCTGACAACTGGAGTCCTCTGTTCTTTGCACGGCTTGCTCCCCACATAGATGCGGTTTAAAGCTATAGGTTACACTAGAATGACAAACGGGACCCATGAGGCTAAGAATTATAAGGCCTTGTTTAAAGCGTACGAGAGGACAAGAGAGGACACAGGTCTGTGTAAGGAAACCATCAGGCGGATGGGGCTGGGGGTGGGGTGGGAATGGGGGATACATGACAAGGGTTTTCCTACTCAGCTGGAAGAATGTTCTCTGAGGTCGTGATCCTTTGATTGTTTCCAGTACTTAAGCATGATCAACTGCCATTTAAGCCATGTAATGCACAACGAGGAACTCCAGTTACAGCCTCTGGGAAAGAAAGAGGCTTTTGAGTCCTCTGAAACGCTTGCTGGCTGAAGAGACACATTAGGACGTGCTGCTATAAAACAAACCACTCTACCAGTGAGCAGAGCAGAGCCCAGGCTGGAAAGGAGAGGTTGACCCAGTCCCTGTCACCACATGCTTTCTAATTATGATCCCTTAAAGCCTCTACCAGGGTTCTTCCCAGTGCACGTGCGCCCCGCTACACTGATGAAGTGAAAGGTCTTTTAGGAAAGGTTTTCAGCATGATAGGATTTCAAGATATAATCTGTGCTGTTTCTTCAGTCACTGCTTTGCTTTGTTGTGCTTTTATCTGTGTTAATCACTGTGCTAATGTGCTGCTCACACTCCCTGAGGTGCTGCTGTGAAAGGCTATACTGTAAGACACAAACAACCAAACCAGATAAACAAATGAATCCACAGATGAGAGGTCATATTAGAAAAGCCAGTGTCCAAATGAGGTTTCTTTTTTTTTTTTTCCAGCTTGGTATTGAGTGTGAGTGATCAATGATCTCTCTTCCAAGACTATCCACAGAAATGTGACGTCCAAGGTCAGCCACTGAGCCTGAGCAGAGCTGAGAATGCAAGGCAATATTCCCAATGGGTCTCTTAGTTCTCCACAACCAGAATCCGTGCTACCATGTTTAAATTCAATCTCACAGTCCCAACGAACCTAAAAAGGAACAGCACCAATGAAGGTGAAAGTG
The DNA here is from genome assembly GCF_049852395.1 of Peromyscus maniculatus bairdii. NCBI lineage: Eukaryota > Metazoa > Chordata > Mammalia > Rodentia > Cricetidae > Peromyscus > Peromyscus maniculatus. The sequence continues at coordinate 92,548,201 of NC_134858.1, read as the reverse complement.
TGCGTTTTCTGCTTCACTCTGGGAGCAACTGGATTCTGGTCCTTTTGGCCAGGAAACAAATTCCATAGGCTCCGTTCCTAACCTGAGTCATATTATCCCTAGGCATACACTCAGTGGCAGTCCTTGGCTCGATACAGTAGGAACTGAACCGTTGGTTCAGAGTTCCCTGACTTCCAGTGCGTGTTGCAATGACTTAAGCCACCTCCGCACCCCACAGCCACACCACACAAATTTCCGTATCTAGGCACAAGGAAGGTCAAAACAAAAGACGAAATTTCATAAACGAGTTGCAGCTATGCCTCGACGTTTTCACTGACTTCCCAAAAAACACTTTAGAATCAGCACCAACTGTGTTTAGAAATAAAAACGGAAACCAAATTCAACACCCTTGCTGTAAAATTCTTTGGTACTGAATTGGCCAGAATCCTAGGTTTCCTTTGTATAAACAGGGTCAAGAGTGAGGCCAGCCAATTAATTGTAAACTAAGGGCCTGGCATCCCATTTCCTCACGGTCAAAGATGGCAATGGAGTTGCCAGGTTTCCACAAAATTGTGATGCAAATGTGTGGCCTAATGTCATGGTTGGAATATAAAAGTCGTCCCCCCCTCAAGACTCATGTTTTGAAAGCCTGCTCTATGGAAGGCAGTGCTGTTTTGGGGACCGGAGCCTAGCCCGAAGAAGTAGATCACGGGGAGTGGGAGCATGCCTGCTGAAAAGACTGTCCTTGGTACCTAGCCTCCTGCTTTCTTTCTCTGCATGGGTTCATCAAGGAAGTGAAGAAGTTCTTCTGCTAAATGTCCCCACTGCCGTGGTGCCCTGTCTGCTCACACTGAGGGCAAATGGCAAATGCTCCCACTGCAGTGATGTCTTGTCTGCTCACACTGAGGCCTAGTAGTTACAGAGTGACAAATCCTCTGAAACCAGGAGCAAAATCAATCTTTCCTCCCTTTGATTTATCTGTATCAGGCATTTGGTCACAGCAATGAGAAAAGTATCTGATACAACCTGTCCAGGCCTCAGTGCCAGAGCCTGGAGCATTTGCAACAAATGGAGAACCAAAGAAAAGAACTTGAGAGGTTAGGGAGACGGCTCAGCAAAAAGATATTTGCTCTGCAAATGTGAGGACCCAGGGACAGTGGCACCCTTCTGTGTCCTCAGCCTCAGTGGCGGCGTGGGGGGCAAAGGCAGGTGGATCCCTGGGTTTTGCTGGCCAGTCAGTATAACCAATAAGTGAGCTCAAGGCTAGTGAGAGAGATGCAGTCTCAAAATATAAGGTGAACAGCAACTGAGGGAGATGCCAGATGTGGACCTCTGGCCTCCTCATGAGTGTGCATATCATGTATATGTGCATGTACAAGCAAACACAGATACAGATAGATAGATACAGAGAGAGAGAGAGAGAGAGAGAGAGAGAGAGAGAGAGAGAGAGAGAGAGAGAGAGAGAGAGAGAGAGAGAATTTCTGCATGTTTTCCATCTCCCTGAAACTCCTGATCCCTAATCTACTTGTGCAGACTCTCTCTGAGGAGCTGGTTCCTGGGAGGACTTATTATTTGCAGATACTTCTTTTAAAAAGTCCTCTAATTACTTCCCATCACAGAAACAGTCTCAGTTGATGCCCAGTGAGTCCCCTGCACCAGGCTGGGTCGGCCACAAAAAGAGCTTCTCTTTTTCCCTTCCTGATCCTTTCTGTGCCATTCCTACCTCTATCTTGGCTTTGCCAAGTTTAGGGAATGTTGGAAAAATGTATCTCAGTAATTGAGAGAGGCTGGGACTAGCACAGAAGCAAAACCATGGGCCTCCAGTGGAGCAGGGCCCGGCTGCCCACTGGAATTTGATGGAAGTTGGAATCATTGGTGCTGATGCAGGGAGCAAGGTAGATGTGGTGGGAGACTTGTGAAATCATTTATTGATGGCTTCTGCTCTAATGAGTTGGAAAGATCATCAGTTTAAAGAGTCAGCTGAGAAGGAGGAGATGGGGGCTTGAGGAGAGAGGAGAAGGAGAACCAGTAAAGCGGTGTGAGAGAGAATGGGCTTGGGAACTTCAGGATGATTGATGGGCATCTTCCAAGGGCCCAAGTGCCTACTGTATGCCAGGGCCTGTGCTAGGAGCTGGGAGGCAGACTCACCCTCACCAGCAGGAGTCCCACAGTCTACAGTGGAGTACTGCTTTTCAGATCCACAAGCAGAGTATGACTTACTTTCTGGGCCAGTGATCTATCAGGAGCGGAAGTTTGAGGATGGTGGTGAGAATACCAAGCGAGACAGAATCTGTTCTACCTGGACAAGAGAGTCTTGATGAGAGAAAGAGTCTCAGAAGAGATGGCTAATGTAGTATGGGACATGAAGAGGAAATAGTGGCCATTCAGCAATGAGAGTGGGAAGGCTGGCTGCCTGAATAAAGAGAAAAAGTCCTGTGGGGGATTATATGATACATTGGGGAAGAAATTAAAGAATAGAAAATACTGAAATGTAGGGTATGTGTGCATATCTACACACCCAGTCATAATGTGTATAGGCTTACATGCATGCATGTTTGACAGAGGAGTCCCAGAAATATATCTGCTGAATGTCATGGCCAACACAACTGGCCTTCCTATTTCCATGCAATATTAATCACATACTTGAAACTACCTCCTTATCTCCCAGGAGCCCGGACTGCAAACAAACTCGTAGGAAGCCTACATTGTGTTCTTTGTTTTTATAACATATATTGAAAGCAGTAGGACACACCATACAACCCAGTGAGAAACTGACAAGGAGATAGAAACACAGGCCCATTTCAATTCACTTTGGTGTCTGACCGGGCTAGACACTCTGAGGATATGGCTCAGTGAGCTATTAAAACAAATTAAGAAATGTTTGTGTGAAGGATTCAAAGCAGAAATATTCAGTAAAACAAGTGAAAAAAAGTGGAAACTCTGCCATAGCTTTATAAAATGCAGTTGTTTCCACAGTCTTCGGTGTTTTTGTTTGTTTATTTTGTTTTGTTACCAACTGAGAAATTTTTGCTGAAAAGTCACTGCCTCAAAATCAATTTACCTTAGAAATAAAAAAAAAAAAATCACCCAGCCCAACAAACAACAGTGAACAACAAAACCTAGTGTGGCGGTTTGAATGAAAATGGCCCTCATAGGCTCACAGGGAGTGGCACTATTAGAAGCTATGGCTTTTTTTGAATTTTTGTTTTATTTATTTATTTTTGTTTCTATGGCCTTGTTGGAGGAGGTGTGGCCTTGTTGGAGGAGGTGTGGCCTTGTTGGAGGAGGTGTGGCCTTGTTGGAGGAGGTGTGGCCTTGTTGGAGGAGGTGTGACACTGGGGTGGACTTTGAGGTTTCAGAAGCTCAAGCCAGGCCAAATGTAGAACTCTCAGCTACCTCTCCAGCACCTTGTCTGCCTGTATGCTGCCATGCTTCCTGCCATGACAATAATGGACTAAACCTCTGAACTGTAAGCCAGCCCCAATTAAATATTTTCCTTTATAAGAGTTGCTGTGGTCTCTTCACAGCAATAAAACCCTAACTAAGACACACAGCCAGGTAAACTGTGGTTAGCAAATGCCCTGTGTGACTTCTGTTCAGAACAGTATCAAGTTAGCAGTGGCTGATGGTGACTAGAAGCTTCTACATCAGTGCTTTTTAAGACCCAAAGAAGACGGTCCTACTGAAGCCCTCAATACTGAAGTATTTGTGAAAAAAACAAAAACGAACAAACAAACAAAAAAAACCCAGCAACACCAGCCTACTGCTATCTCATCTCAGGGACAGAACATCCTTGTCTATCTGCACAGGAGAGACTTAGAAGCTGCCACAGTCCCACTCTCGGGCTCAATTTAGAGAACCGGTGCTGTCACAGGGCAGGCATTGAAGACGAAGGCTGGGGGTCAAGTGTCAGCCACACAAAGTCACAGGCTTTTATCTCTGAGCCCAGGCTTTATCTGTTGCCTGTCACAGTACAGCTCAGTAAATGTTTGCTGCGTGTTTAGTTCCGTTCTTCGTTGCTGTCACAGAATCCCCGACCACAGCAATGCAAAGAATGATGGGTTTAATTTAGCATATAGCTTGAGAGGAAGTCCATCATGGTGGGGAAGGCATGGCGGTAGGAGCGTGAGGCAGATGCTCATATTACACCCACAGTCAGGGAGCCAGTGAAGGTAAATGCTGCTGCTTAGCTCTTACTTTTCATTCATCCAGGATCCTAGCCCATGAAATAGCCCTGCCTGTGTCTAGGGTGGTTCTTCCTACCCCAATCAACCTGATGACATAATTCCTCACCGATATGCTGTCTTAGTTATTTTTCTGTGGCTGCACTGAAGCTCCAAAAGCAACTTGGGAGGAAAGGGTTTCTCTTACAACTCTCTGGTCATACTCTAACACTGAGAGAAGTCAGGGTAAGAACTGAAAGCAAGAATCAGGAAGTAGGAACTGAAGCAGAAGCCAAGGAGGAGTGCTGCTTACTGACTTGCTCCTCCTGGTTTGCTCAGCCTGCTTTCTTATAGAACCCAGGACCACCTGCCCAGGAGTGGCACCACCCACAGTGTGCTGGGCCCTCAAAAATCAATCATTAATTAAGATTATGCCCATCAGACTTGCCTATAGGGCAATATGATAGAGGCATTTTCTCAGTTGAGAGTCTCTCTTGCCTAAGGAATGTTGTTTGTGTCAAGTTAACATGAAACTAACCATCACACATGCCCAATGCCTTGTCTTTTAAGTGACTCCAGATGCTATTGAGGTGACAGTCACTATTACATACCACAGTGTGAATGGAGCTGGCAGAGGATGGGGGTGAACATTGGCATTTGTGATGTAACACTGTATCCCGAAAGGATAAATGTCCTGTGAGTAAGACAGGAACCAGGCTGGAGATGCCAGGTGTGGAATGCAATGACTAGTCACAGGGCCTGGGAAGGAAGCAGTAAGGACAGGAGACGTCACAGGCCTGTATTATAAATGTGGCACTTTCCACTTGTTAGCTGTAGCTTCAGTAAAAGGTGATAAATATCAGAGGGGTCCTGAGGGGAGCTGGGGAAATCTATGCACCTGTCTGGTAGAAGACACCAAATCTGGAAGAGTTTGGAACTCATCAGAGACTCGGGTGCTGGCAAAGACAACACAGTCAGCACAGAGCCCATCACGATATTCTACTGCATGAGGAAAACTGAAATCTTCCTGCAGACGGCCAAGAAATGAGCTTCTGGGATCAGGACAAAGCTCTAAATTACTGTTAAGCACCCTCAAGAACACAGACTAATCCTGGACCAGTATAAACAGGTTGAAAGGGCTAGAGAGGTAGCCACATGGCTAAGAAGATCTGCTGCTTTCAGAAAGGACCTGGGTTTGGTTCCCAGCACCCACATGCTAGCTCAAAAGCATCTGTAACTCCAGATCTAGGGTCCTACATCTTCTCTGGTCTCCTCAGGCACTAGGCATGCATGCAATGCACAGACATACATACAGGTAAAATACTTAAACACATAAAAATATTTTTAAAGGTTAAAAAGGCTTTTCTTATTCATAGAAACATTGAAAATAATTAATTTTTAGCAAAATGTACTAAAATTTTAACCATAATTTCCTTCATGTGAAATGAACCAGGCAAATATAACTTTTAAATAATATTTTATTCCTCATTTTAGGTAATAAACATTATTTTAGTGTGCACAAAAATTAACCACTTGAGCAAATGGCTGGTATTGGCTAATAAAACACAGGATTAAGTTTACTGTTTTGAGCAATAATCTTCAACTCTTTGAGAATCCTATTAAAATGACAAAAGGACTGTATAAAAGAGCAGACCTATGATGAGAACAAAGAAAAGTGGAATTATTTTAATAGATACATCAGAATAAACTGTAACCCACAAGGACACAAGGGCAGCAAGGCAGAGCAGCCTGGGGGGAACAGTAGGAAGCCATAACTAGTCCAGGGCAGCCATCAGAGGGGGCTCACCAAGCCCTTGCCCAGCACCACTCTGTGTTCTTGGCACAGAACGTGGTTTGTCTGACTGGGACTCATGCTGACAGGATACATCTGGGAGGAGAGGGAGGAAAAGGCTTGAGGTCACAGTGGAGAGCCTCATGTCCAGACTGAATCCTACAGAAAATAAAGGTAGCCAGTGCCATTGAAGGAGGACAAGTGGCCAGAGACACTCAGAGTTAAAAAAGACACTCAGAGTCACCATCTACAAAGTCATTACTGACTGGTTATACTCTACACTGCAATACACCTATCTCTGAAGGGAGTTTAGAGAAAAAAGGAAGGAAGAAAAAGAAGAAATATTCTTCAAAACATTCCTCTGGCATTTTTCCAAACCAGACAATTGCCCTGAGTACAGTGAAATTGTCATTAAACCATATTTTGCCTCTAATAGGCAGTTCTCTGTCCAAAGTAATTTCCTCAATGTGATGTTAAGTGTAAACCTGAGTACTATTTTTAATAACTCCAGTTAGAATCCCATATTTTGGCTATGCAATTGATCTTTGGGGTAGACGTAAAATGGGCATTTTAATGTAATTCCTTGGATTTTACTCTGTAATTTTTCTTAAGCGGTTTCATTTAGATTTAAAATGTACATTACCAGGTAAAAGGTTATAACAGATTAAAAAAATATGAGTTTATTTTCTGATGAGAAACCAGAGATTCCAGGGAATTAAATGATGTTGATGAAAATGCTGAAATTTATCAAAGTTGGAGTCTGTTCACTGCTTACTGAACCACAATGGATGAGAGAAGAGAAGCCCCCTCTGACTAGGGCTTAGAAATACAACATGTCCCCATTGCATGTGCACTTTATGATCCCACATTGTTTGGACTGGAGATGAACATGGGGCGTTAACACATAAAGGAGATGTGGCCATTTTATTTTATTTCTGGGTGAACAAAACAGATAAGGAATATGTAAAGGCAGGGTTGATGTCTATCATTAAACATGACATGGCTCACAAACAGCAGCCAGATGCACATCGTACTAATGTGCGATGCATTATAACATAATAACAATTATTATAGGAAAAAGACTTGGACTGCAGAAATGATAATGGGAAATTTGATGTAAACCTTTCATAATCTGATCCATTTAGGAAAGCGGAGCTATCAGTATTGGGAAGCTGAGTGAATTATAACTAACCCAATGCATATATTCAGAACTTTATTCCTTAAAATACCAAAGACACACTTTCTTCATGCCCAGAAAACCTGCACTCATTTGTTCTTGGTCACAAAGAAAAATGTCATATTTTTAAAGGGAAAATTGTGTTGGAGGAGTCACTCAATGCTAGAACACTTGCCTAGCATGCCCAAGGTCCTGGGTTCAATCCCCATCACCAAGAAAAAGCAATTAAGTTTGTCAGGCATGATGTTGCATGCCTGTAACCTCAGCAATGGTGAGAAAGAAGTTGACAGATCAAGAGTTCAAGGGCAGCCTGGATTCCATGAAACTGTCTCCAAACAAACTAATAAAAAACCAGAATATTAAAAAAGTTATTAAAAATGTAATCCTCTGGCAAGGAGGAACTCTCTCTCTAGGAATTAAATATCAAGGGTTGAGGAGATGGCTCGGGAGGTAACATGCTTTCTATGCAAGCAGGAGAACCTGAGCTTAAACCGCAGAACCTGTGATAAGAAGCCAGGAGCTGTGGCAGGTTCTTGTAACCCCAGAGCTGGGGAGCAGGAGGCAGGCAGATCCCAGGAGCTCACTGACCAGCTAGTCTAGCCTAATGGGTGAGCCCCTGCCTAATGAAAGACTCTCTCAGAATAAAAATGGTGGAAGATGCCTGAGGTACAGTTCCTGAGGTTGTCTTCCAATCTCTACACATGTGCACACAGTCAAAAGAAGTAGATATCAAGAGCAAATTAAACTGAGTCATCCCAAGTAGAATAGTTGAACTGAACAAGCATCAGCAGTGGATGAACAACTGGGAAGAAGATTGTTGGAAAGAAGATGTTTATATGGTACTCAATTATTGCCCCACTGATTGAAAGTAAATTAGAAGATAAAAAAAATGGGCTTTTGTGACAGATGTTACTACTGTCATATGGGAATACACTCAGCATCATGACAATGGACACCCTGATGTAGCATGCAGGGCAAGGCCCCCAAATGCACAGACAAAGGAAGCGATACACATTACTAAGCACCCAACATCACCAACGGGCATTCTTGCAAGGAAAAAAAAAGTACTCAACCTGAATTTTAAAGCTTGACCTAATTTCTATTTTATAAGAAATACAATACAGGAAAGAATATATTAATTGACACTATGAGGAAACAAGTCCAGAATGTGGACACGCATATAAAACAACTGACCTGGTTTCTTCTATAAAAATCAATATCATGAGAAAAAAAAAAGAGTAAGGCTAAAATACACTATATTACCTTGATCCAATCCTGAATTTAAAAACATTTATGAAAGCAGGTTTTGTAATAACAAGGAACATTTGAACACAAGCTGATAATAATGCCATTGTGATTTTTTTAGGTATGTATTTTGGATACTTAATAGAATGTCTTTATCCTTTAAGATACATGCTTTAGCGTTAGATAAGAAGAATATGATGTCTGTTCCAATATTCAAACAGAACAGTGAAAAACAGAAGAGTAAACATAAAGCATATAGGGGATGGGGCTGTAGTTAAGTGGTAGAGTGCTTGCCTAAAACATGTGAAACCCTGGGCTCCATCCCAGTCCTACGAAAAGGTTGTTTACATAGAGATAAAGCTAGTGTATATGTACATACATACAGAGGAGGATGAGAAAGTTAAAGGGGAAAATTATTAATGATGGGAAGAAGTAGGGGTGTGTGTGTGACATACTACATGTTGTAGAGACACTGGAAAGATGATTAAAGACCTATGTGGAAAAAAATGACTTAATCAGCATGCTTAGGCTTGGTAAACCCCACTTCTTTATCATTGTTGCTGTCTCCTGAACTTCAGTCTAGTTTTGTGTGTGTGTGTGTGTGTGTGTGTGTGTGTGTGTTTGCCGGCTTGTTTTGTTAGAAACTGAGAGAGAGCTATGAAGTCCTCAGGTCTAAGTGTGGATTTCTCCATCTCTCTTTGGGGATCTGTCAGACTTGGTGTGTCTTGGAAAGCAATGTTGTTAGCTGTATGCTCATTTTATATAGCCGTATTGTCTGGGTAAACCAATACTGTCAGCATCACATAATAGCCTTTTTTTTTTTAACCTGAGATATTTTCTTGCTCAGAAGATTATTATGCGCAAGGCCTCATTGGGTGTCTGCATGGCGAAGCTTTTCTAATTCTCTTATGTTTGACAGACTTATATCATACCTACACCATTAGTCAAGTATGCTTCTTATGGGCAACACATAGTCGATTCTTAGTCTTTAGCTCATTGTGACAATTTATTTCACTTAATTGATGCAATAATGAATGTGCGTGTAGACATACAATCTTATCACTTGGTTTTGTGCTGTTTTTCCTCTGTCTTACTGCTTTCTGGGGGAGGGGGGTGCTGTTGAATTTATTTCATATTCCATTATAGTGCTAGTTCAATTTTAAAACGTACTCTGATTCTTTACATATTTTTTTAATTGATATACAAATTAGAATATAAACATGTAATTGTTTACAATCTATTTTAAATGAAATTTTGACCACTCCAAGTAGATCTTAGGAGACTTACTATTTTGCAGACCCTTATACCACCTTCTCTTTTGAAAATTCATGATAACATTAAATCTTTTTTCTTCCAGCAGTACACATGGTTTTTAAGATCCCAAGAGAAGAAAAAGTCTACTTATTATACTATACTAATGCCTGCTGTTTCTACACCCTTCTTTATTTCTGCTGTCCTATCGTTTCTCTGCCCGCTGAAGGGATTCCTTTCATGTGCCTCTCCAGAATGGGGAAACACTCTCATTTCTGTGAGGAGGGGAAGATCTTAACAATCTTCAAGTTCACGGAGCCCTTCATCTGCCATCTTTTATTTTGCCATTAAGCCAATCAGTGGATAGTTCAATTTAGGCATCACATTTTAGGTTCCAAAAACCTCATTTATTTCCACTCCACATCTTTATTTTTCTCTTGATATTTTAAAATTTGTTTCTGTTATGTTCGCTATTACTTCTGTGTATGTGTATATGGATATGCATATGCTTATGTGTGTGCATGTATGTGCATATATGTGTGCATATGTGTGTGCATGTGTATATGTGTGTGAGGCATGGTCATAATAGCCTCATTAAAGTATTAGTCTTTACGTTCCAATGCCATGTCATCTTGAGGTTGGCATCTATTCTGTTTTTATTTTTGATGTATAATTTTTTCTAATTCTTCTTATACTGAGTGATTATGGGTATATCTTAGAAAACTTGAATGCTACGTGAAATGATTCAATCAGATTTTCCTTTGACATATTTATTGTTTTTCGGGCAGTCAGCAGGAACCAGGGCACCAGTTCCTACCTGCCTTGTGTGGCCTGTGGTTCCAGTATCGGTTTAGTTTTGAAGTTTCGGCAGCACCACTCAGCTCCGCCTTGCACGTGGGCCACCCAGTGAGTGTCCTTCCGACTAGGCTCTGTGGTGCGGTTTGTTTTTGGGTGCTGCGGTGTGTTATCTAGGGTTAGCTAAACACACACACACAGCTAGAAAGAAAGCCCGGAGTTAAAGACAACTTCCCAGAGCCACAATTGTCTGCACATGCTAGAGCTTCCTCAAAGCCGTTCGCTGGCTCCCGAAGAATTAAAGCCCCAGTTTTCCTGCATTGCTGCGCATTTCCCATGCCTTCTCCATAAAGTTGCACCTGTTCCTAAGGATAACTGGTGAGAGGAGCAGGCGAGGAAAGTCGCAGTGGGATTATTCTTCCTTCTGGTCATGGCCACAGTTCCTTTTAGGGGCATTTTGGGTATTTTCTCATTTGTTAGTGCCACGGTCACCTGCTACCTCATGCTTGTCTAAGATCAGGGAGGGAAAAAAATGAAGAAAAGAACCACAAATCCGGGGACTCTTCCAGGGCCTGCCTGCCTCCCTCCCCCGCTTCCTCTTCAGCCCACCTCCCTCCCCGCCTCCTCCTTCCCTTCCTTCCCTATTCTTTTGACCTGCAGCTTCACTACTTTCCTTTTCTGTAAACCAGAAGCAAAGAATTTCTTCCATAGTTCTTTTCTTTTTCCTGCTGCGGAAATCCATTCATCGAACTGCCTTTGGGCCCAAGTGGAGAGACTCAAGTCTCAGAAGGGAGAGGGGAACCTCACTGCTGGCCCAAGAACTGGTTTACTCCCCGGTCTGTTATCATTCACTTTGTCTTTTCTTCCTCCTTTTGTTATTCATTTTTAAAGTTAGGATACAAAGTAATGTGTTTCATTATATTATTGTATAACCTGTGAGCTATTTTGTTTTTATTCACCCCTCTTCCCCGGCACCCTCCCTTGTTCTTCCTGGCCTCCTGTTCCAGGTCTCCCTCCTGTTTCCACCCGCTCTCATATCAAGTATTTCACTACCACCTTGTTTTTCTTCCTCTCCCTTCCCTTTCATGATCCTTCTTCTTCTCTCATAACACACACACACACACACACACACACACACACACACACACACACACACCCCTAGAATTTGCATATAAAACAAAATGTGGGATTTGTTCTAATTCTGGCTTATTTTGCTTGACATAATGACCCCAGTTCTGTCTGTTTTCCTGCAAATGCTATGATTTTATTCTTTCTTACAATAGAATAAAATTTCGCCATGTTGTGTATAACACGTTTTCTTTATCTGTTCATCTGCTAATGGGCTTTCTAGGCTGGTTCCTACCATATGCTTTTAGAGCTTCATATAATTGCTACTTGTATTGGGTCAAGTACTTTGAGTTGCATTTACTGGGTGGCATGGGGGTAAGCATGAATGCTCTATTTTAGCCGGACTGGGAGCTTTTCCTCACCCTTGAATAACAAGTTCCACAAACAGCACTTAAGTCACTTTTGTCAGACTTCATATTTCATGTAAATATACGTCTATTACTTTGAAAAAGGGAACTGTTTTGGACAGTGCTTTCTAACAGTCAAACACATTGCCTTCCACAGAGTGGAATGCGCTTGTTTGGTAAACTTAACACAAACGCTTGGGTGACGCTCACTGATGCTGATGTTCAGAGAAAATAAATAAGAACAGGGCTAGCGGAGGGTGGCTGGAGGCTGTGGCGGTAAAGAATGTATCTCTGGAACTGGAGTGATCTGGTATCTATAAGCACAGCACAGTAAAGCCCTCAGTTGGTGCTGGGAACACAGGAGAAGCTAACTCATATCACTAGTTATAAACATGCCATTCCTTTAGGTCAGCAGCAGATTGCGATAGTTACCCAACATCTATAATTAATATGTCAAATTAGATTGATGCTAGCAATAAATACATAAATTTAGAAATCATTATAGAAGAATCTATAGAAAGCAGAAAATAATTTCCAAAAGGGAGCAGTGGGTGAGCAACAGAAAGCATAATTCTATTTCAGTGCGTGAACTGGTTGCCCATGCTTAACATATTTCTCAGGTCTGTTGATTGAGATAACTTGATATAAAATGTGCGAGCTGGTTTAAAATCAATACAAGACATAAACATAAAATATAAATTGATGAAACGACACAAATCAGATATTTGAAAAACGCATAAGCAAGGCTTACTATGTGAAGATGGAAATAGGAGCGTGTTCTAGAAAGCCTCCCTTTGAGCTGTTGGATGATGGTAACAGGTTTTGTGGGGTTTTAATGAAGTCTATCATTTCGAATGCATAAGCAGGAGTTGTCTCTAAAATTGATGAATCTAGTTACAGTACGAAATGAACTAAGCTCTCCAGAGACTATTTCTTTCCATTTCCATGAAAGCAAGCTTTCACAAATACATCTAATTAACAACACTGTATTCATGTTTATCACAATAAGCCGTCGGTATGTGGCTAAGAAAAGGCACATAGGTACCCTTTGAGTTCACAGGAGTATTTGTTGGGCATTTGTTGCATGCTTTAAATTCTTATACACTTAATGCCTAATGCTCCTAAATTCTAAAGCAGTATTATTATTGTTATCACCCTCACTTTATAGATAAGAAAACTGAAGAACCAAGAGGCTGAATTTGGACCTCATAGCCCACACTTCTAAGAGATAGAGGCAGGGGATGATTCACTTTCAAACTTTCACACACACACACACACACACACACACACACACACACACACACACACGCGCACACGCGCGCTATTTACTGCATTAATCTCTCCGTGAAGAAAATTGTTAAGCATGCTTGGGAACTTTGGTGTCAGGGAGGAAACCAAACAGATAAACTGTAAGAGAACTTACTATAAGCATCCCTCCACTGTATTAAATTGGTGTTTCCTCACCTCAATAATACAGGAAATTTTGTGTGTAAGCACTTGTACTTAACTTGTTTCTCTCTCTCTCTCTCTCTCTCTCTCTCTAGGACAGAACTCTCATTATCTCTGTATCTCTGTATACATTCCAATGATAACTGTTATCATAGAACTTTATAGCCAGTGGGCAAAAATGATAAGAAAGTATTTTTGCATGGCTTTGGGCCAAGACTCAAGAATCAATTTTAAATATACAACTAAAGTACCAATACCCGGAGGAGTCAAACTATCTAAAAGTTATTTCCCTGTAATGGACACAGGCTAGTATACACAATTTTGTTTCCTTGATTTGGGAAAGAGAGTGAGGGATGGCTTGGCTTGAATAAGGAAGGATAATAAATTCCTGTAATTCTTTTAATTCTAGGTTGTAGCTGAGGAAGACAGGTTTCCTCCTTTGGGAACTTTGGGTCAGGGCTGGCTTTGTTGAACTTTAACTTTTGCAGGTCACAGAGAAAGACTGCATGGAGAATCTGTTACAAAATTGAGCCTTCTCAGTCCTCCCTGGAGACAAGGCCTTCCTGCGCCTGTTTTTTACAGGCCTGTCTTGTTATGAATGTATACCTTTTCTCCCCCAGAGGGTCTGTTAATCAAGGTAGACTGCAGGCATTCAGAATGAGCTCCCTTATGCAGGTGGGAGCAGAATGCATTATCTGGGGGCATGCATTCTGCTGGGGGCATCTTCTGTTCAAGCCGCAACCCCACAATAATGCCACATCACCAGGTTTAACCCTTGCTCAGAAATAGCTACCATCATCACCTCTATTTTAGAGTTTAGAGACTGAGACAGAGAGGGTCTGTGCTTGGATTTTACAATCTAATATTCAACACAAAATGGTTAATTACTCAGTTGAAGATGGCTACGATTAGATGTCACCATCATTCTGCCCAGGGTGCTTTGCAATGCTGTCTGGGAGGCAAGTTCTGTGCTACCTGTGTAGGTGAGGCTATGATTCCAGCTGTGATTTAGCAGTAAGTTCATGAGAAGGCAGGTCCTGCATCTGTATCTGGGAAATGTGGCAAAGGTTCACCCTGCGGTCTGGACTCATTCTCATGTACCATTTACTGAGAGTCTGTTAGCTCCACATGGTGCCCAAACCTAAACCAAGGAAGGCATTACCATCCCAGCTAATTGTGTAGTGCCGCTTCCACAGAGCCGGTCCTCTTGGGCTTTGTTGTTCATTTGTAAGCACATGTGAACTCGGGGTTGGTGATCCTGTTTACTGACGTGTGTGTGTGTGTGTGTGTGTGTGTGTGTGTGTGTGTGTGTGTGTGTGTGTGTGGTGGGGGAGCCTGGGACCTTCCAGCTCTCTGGTTTTCTGTCTAGCACTAGACAGTTCTTGCAAACTGTGTCTTGGGTTTCTTCACTGTGGCGGAGATCTTTATTCCTGCCTCTATGACATGACCATTGCTGTTTGAGTCATGTCTATCAAAGAGAAACTGATGCTATGGCTACTAATTGCTACCAACAAAGAACATTTTCCTTATTTCCTCCTGTGGTGGTTTGTAACTGAATGAAAATCTATAGGAATTGAAAAAGAAAACCTAATTCAAGGACTTTCCAAATAATTCAAGAGAAGAAAATTCTCTAAGAAGGAAAGGGCTTGTGTAATATGTAAACAAATCATAATCTAGCAAGAATGTGGGGCTTGTGTGGGGTCACATCTGCATTCTGTCCCTCAGCTTTTACCACTGCTGTCCTTTTATCCAAGTTGTAACTTGCATGCTGTTGTTCCATGGAGAGTCTGACCTGAATGCTGGTGAATGTGGCACTGCACTGTGAAGAAGCAGGCCCTGTACACACAGTGCAGGGGATGGGCAGCTGTGAGCTTGAAAGCCGAGATAGATGTGATGGTTTCGTTAACAACATTACAAGCCAGGATAGGACAGTGGAGTCTGTGACAGGATCACTATAACACAGTTGAACCCAATCACACATCTGTGTTATTGCATATATGTGCAATAACATATATGTGTAGACGAGTTGCTAAATAGTCTCATTAGTAAAAAAAAACTCGGAGCCAGATATTGAGGTGAATGCAGAAAGATCAGAGAGACACAACAAGCCACAGCCAGCCTCGCCTCACCAACTCCTCAGCTGATTCTGTTTCCACGAATCCTCGGACTGAAAGCTTCTGAGTCCTCACCTGAATGGATCTCAGCTGAACTGCTGCTAAAAACCTAGAAGCTTAAAAGTCTCTAGTTCATGGTCCTCATGCCTTATATACCTTTCTGCTTCCTGCCATCACTTCCTGGGATTGAAGGTGTGTGTCACCATGCCTGGCTGTTTCCAGTGTGGCTTTGAACTCACAGAGATCCGGATGGATCTTTGCCTCCCAAGTGATAGGATTAAAGGTACGTGTGTCACCATTTTCTGGCCTCTATGTCTATCTGGTGGCTATTCTGTTCTCTGACCCCAGTAAGTTTATTAGGATACACAATATATTGGGGGACACGATATCATCACACATATATACTTTTACCATCCTGGCCTTGAAATGTCCTTATTGCCTTGAATTCTATCTGCCTGAGCTAACTTTCTGAACATCTTCATGTCCATACCACCCAGTGCTCTTCTTTTGATTTCCTTAGGCTGGGTCTCTGGGGTTTCTGCCCTGATTCCAGGTTTTCAGCTGAGAACACCCTTTCCATGTGCCCGAATCCCTGTTGCTTCCTTTCCCTACGATGTTGTGGTCCTATCCATGCATCTCCTCATCCTGGTTAGTGGCCAGGTCGGGTGCTGACTCCCCTGGGCCTTTCCTTTCCTTTCAGAATCTTCCCCAACTGGGGCAGCTCCATGAGGTGACCCCATGCTGTGATCTTGGCAGTGAGGATGACATTGACTTAGGTTGACCTTCAAGTACCTCATCCCGGATAGCGTGTTTGACATCATCCGTTTTCATTATCAGCCTTGTGTTGTCACCTGGATAATTGCTGTAGCCAGTCCAAGGGTCCACTATCACATCTCTCTCTTCCCAGTTCACTGGGCATCAGAGACCATGTAAGTCACGACACCCGTGGGAAGTGAGCTGACGCCACTGGAAAGCTCTGCAGGAGAGCTGGCTACACAAAGTATGCTACCAATTTGAGAGTAAGGGAAGAAATCACAGAAAACAGATTATGCCTGATTACTTTAAGGAAACTCTGACATCTCTCCCTGTGTCCTCCGTAGAATATCTTGACGTGTATTTGATACGTCGGTGGAATTCACCTTCTCTTAGCTCTGCCTTCTATGCCCTCATTTTTCCACGCAGGGATCCAACCTCCTGAATTTTATTTTCCAGAAATCTGAACACACCACTGTCTCACTAACGCTTTGCAGGGGACCCAACACTTGAGAGTTTAATGCAATGTGTGTACTCATCCGTAGGCGCCTTCAGGTAACCACCACTGTGAAAGGAATTGCAGGCCACATTTATGTGGCTAGAAAATAATTCAAGAAGCATTTCAAAATGCTCACTGTTCACCTTTAGTCAAGGCACTTTTGTGTGTTTAGTAATATTCACAGTAGTCTACGGGTTTTTTTTTTTTCCTGAAATGCGGTTTAATTCGCAGCCACTTGGCCTGGTTTACACACCAGCCTTCTTATACTAAATGTGTGAGGCTTGCTTCTGTTTTTTCTTTGGCGAATGGAGAAAATTCTTGCAAATGTGTAACAAAAGCATTTGTATTTATAGTTATATTAATTTAGGTTTTCATGAGTTATTTATTCATTTTTATTATAATCAATGTGCCATACAATGGTGCCGAAATCACAGTCTCTGTTAATGAGTCTTCTCAGAAACTCTTTGTTTGAGAAAGATCTTTTCCTATCAGACATGGGGGGTTTGTCCTAGAGAACAGTTAGGAACTGGGGAGGATCATTATGATGTATGGATGTGAGAAATAAAATGTTTACTTAATCCCTTACCTTCTGGGAATTGAAAAGGAGGACCTGGGTCACAGAAACATTTAAATAAAGATAAGAACACTTTATGACAGATTTAGCCATTTTCCAAACTGGCATCAGCTATCCACTTTTATCTAATTGTTTGCTACCCCTACAATCCAGACTTGTAGCAGCCAGGGGCAGGCACTGCTTATTAGAGGGTTTCTGACTGGGACCTTGGCTTTCTTTTCTGTGAGAAAGTGTACAGCATCCCCTTTGAAAAACATATGGCTTTCTCACCAAATATGTGTTAAGCATTTTATCCTATCTTAAGTGCTAGAGCCAAGAGGAGTTAAAAACAAAGGGAATCTGCATTCTTGTTAGTTTCAGTGCCTTTTCTTTAACAGTCTTACTAGACTGTGGGTATCCCGAGGACAAGAGTGTGTTTTACTTATTAAGTCTATAGTGTATTACACTGAACTCTAATATCATCCATTGAATGGAAGAAGTCACTGGTGAATAAATCTGTTTGTAGGACAGCTTGGAAACAGACACCATTCCAAGATGGTTGAAAAATATCAGCTCAGGCCGGGCGTTGGTGGCACATGCCTTTAATCCCAGCACTCGGGAGGCAGAGCCAGGTGGATCTCTGTGAGTTCGAGGCCAGCCTGGGCTACCAAGTGAGCTCCAGGAAAGGTGCAAAGCTACACAGAGAAACCCTGTCTCGAAAAAACAAACAAACAAAAAAAAAAAAAAAGAAAGAAAAGAAAAATATCAGCTCAGTGTATGGTAGGTCATATAGCTTCACCTGTTAGTGAAGGTCACCAGGACTCTGGGGACAGTTGAGGTACAGATCTACCATTACACTCCCAACCAAGTCAGCTTTACTATAAATGGAACAAGCCAGCCACACCTCTCAATGATTTGCTCATTTTAGTAGGGTCGCTTACCGGATCTGAAGCCACGTCAGCATGGGAGTGGTTCCTCCTCCGAACACCCAGACAGTGAAGAATACAAGGAGCAGGGTGGTGGTGAACATCATCTGTTTGGGCTGAGATTCTGTGTTGCGGATGGCCAGGGCGAAGGCGATGGCACCCCGCAAACCTTATAGAGAAGCCGAGAAGAGGAAATTAATATCATTCTCTTTTTATTTATCTTTACAATTTGCTAATATAATTTCTTTATTAACTAAAATTTTTATTCAGAGATGATTGTAGGTTCATACGGAGAAATAGTATTCAGAAATACTTTCCCTTAGTCTCTGCCAGTGATAACATCTTGCAACGAAACAGCATGGCATCTTAGCCAGAATATTGATGTCTATCTATACAGTTTAGACACAGAACAGATCTTCCAATCAATTTAGGAGTCTCACTTGCTGCTCTTTTATAATCTCACCCTCTGTCTACACCCCCCCTCTCTCACACACACACAGAGCCCTTAACTCATACTTACCAGCCAGTCTGTTCTCTATTTTTACAACTTTTACACTTTTACTGTTGCTTTTACATCTATGATAGAATCACTTTGTCACTGTGTCCACCCAGTATAATTCTCCAGGTATTCAGGCTGTCGACTGGATCCATCCTTGAACCTTAATCCCTGGTATGGATGTTCCACGGGTGGTTTGTTTAGTCACCTGCTTGTTGAAGAACATCTACACTCTTCCTAGTTTCTAGAGATTAAATGAAGACTGCTCCAGTTGGCTTACAGTTTTGTGGGTGACATGTTGTCCTTTCTCTGAGGCAATGCTCCAGATTATGATTAGAGTGTTGCAGAATCTGCATGCTTCATTTGTAAAGAAATGATCACTTTTGCATTCTGACTAGCAACCTAAGAGTCATCTAAATTTTCATCATCTTTGACATATTTGGTAGTATCCCTTCTTTAGTTTAAACTGTTGTGATAGGTAGGGAATGGTAATTTATTATGGTTTGAATTTTCTTCTCCAAATGGCTAAAAGCATTGAATATTTTTAATTTGTTACTTTGTTACCTGTATACTTTGCTACATGAAATAGCTCTTGTATTTTTTCTACTTTTTAATTGCATTGCTGGAATTTCTAATTGCTATGTGATGAGTTCTTTATACATGGTCCATAATGGGCCTTTGTTGAAGGCAATGTTTTGAAAATATTTCCTTCTATCCTGTAGCTTCTTTTTCTCATCTTTGAGTTTTTGTAGAACAATCTTTTTAGGTTTGATGAAATAAAACTTGTCAATTTTCAAATAAATTGTAGTTTTGAAGTCAATTCTAAGGACTCTTTTTATAAACCTAGTCCCCAAAGATTTTCTTCCTTAAGTTTAATGTGTAAGTCCCCAATCATCTTGGAGCAGTTTTCACATCAAGGGAGAGAGAGGCTTGTGGTTATCTTTTGCACTGGCGACATCTACTTTTCCCATTGATTGTTTTTCTTATTTTTTAATATCTGTCTAAAACTCAGCTGTTTACATTGTGTGAGTCTGTTTCTGAATTCTCCATTTATTCCATTTATTTGTGTCCATTCTTGTAGCACTCTATCCTGATTGCTGTAAGTACACAGTGGGCCTGTTCATTAGGTACAGCAATTCTTTCTGACTTACTTTTTGTTTTCAAAACCATAGCTTTCTGGATTTCTTGCTTTCCCACAAAACTGTAGATTTATATTGTGTTTATCTTCAAAAGAACACCTTCATGGGAACACTTTCTTTTCTAAATTAAATGTGTCAGATAACAAGGAAAACCAGGACTACTGAAAATTAATAACTAATTAACCGCCACTTAAAACATTCTAGACTGATTGCATACTTTCTCAAACTCTGTGATTGGAATTTACCTATTAGAACCTCTTTTTCTTTGTTTTACTTCTTGTTCTACAGTAAAAATATGCTAATTGTATGTTGTTTATTTATGAAGCTGTATGAAGCACAGGAGGTATTACAAAATGAAAGGCCAGAACTTCAAAGTGGGATGATATTAATAAAAATAGAAATGCAGACTTAGATGGGGAGTAAGTAAAGTGCGAGTCGCAAAGGAGCCAAAGCAGGAGGCGCGGGGGTGACCGGAGACCCGCTGAGCACCAAGCAGAAGTCCAAGAGCTACTCAGCTCCTTTTATAGGAAGTTTTAAGTCAGATACATATCCTTTCAATGGTCCAGTTTCTATGTTTTCTGTGGTGCTAGGGGTCTTCTCTGTTACTTCTCCAGGGTAGAGGGAAACAAATACCATTTTTTACCCTAGATCGGGTATCAGTAACAGACCAGAGAAATGATCCCATCCAAGACCAGCTTGGTGAACCAATGAGTTTAACTGGGATTGCTTCCAGAAACCTGGGTGACCCCTCAACAGCTCCATTACTGAAAGGGGGTGCATGGAGTTCCCCACTTAGCCAACATGCTACCTCCTGTGTTCTCTAGCACTCCAGAGATGCGCAGCTGAGGCAGGAGTGCTTGCGACTGCATGCGTGTAGAAGAAAAGAGCTGGCATCTTAGGTGAGGGTCTCGTGGCCCTCCTCGTGTTTCTCTTTCTGTGAGGTACTGTTAATGGGCCTGGTCTTGTGAGGGTGTCATAGAAGTCATCACAGGTGCTTTGGTATCAAGACTGAAATGGTCATGGTTGTGCCAACGGGCAGACAACATTTTATAACAGCTTGGGGATTTCAAATTGTTATTTTACATTTCAAATGATTGAAAAAAAATAAACACTTCAGATACTGGGCAGGATGAGGGACATTATAGTCATCTCACCGCCAGAACTTAGATTATAACGCTTCTTTGTTCTGTTCCTGTTGAGAACATACATGAGGCAAGCGGGTGTGACAGGAGAGACAGAGGACCAAGCCAGAGAGATTGAGCACATTCTGCCCGAAACAAAAAAGCCTCAGAAATAGAGAGAGGAACGTGCACTCTGATTATAAAATACCTCCAAGGGACAATGTAAGGGAGGAAGGAAATTATTCTGAATCTCCATGTAGACAAGGAAATGGCCTGAGGAGAGGGACGCCAACATTTGAAGCAGACATTAATAAAAACGTTCCTTTACATCAGGAGTTCTGAACACTAGGGTGGCTGTGCTCAGCCCAGTGCCCCCACCACAGGTGTTGTTCAGGAGCTCAGACTCAGCTGGAGAAGGCTGGGAGGGCAGCAAGCAGCCCCAGTGCTGGGGCCATTTGAATAATGCTCTCTCCAGGATGCACAGACATTAGTGTCATCAGCGAATGGGAGTGCAAGGCAACAGACTCCTATTATCGGAGGACAGGATTTATGGATCAAGGTTGTTTAATCACGGTGCAAGCCTGGAGAGAGAAAGCGATCCTTTCATTTTCCTCTTCCCGCTCCAGCTCATATTGCTGGAGCTCTCCGCTGAGCAGCACTGCCCAGAAGTTGTAGTTCTTTTGAGTTTTTATAAGAAATAGTAGAAAATAGACTACCAATGAAAACATTCTGTATCTTGCCCACTGTAAACTCATCCATATTAGATACCAAGGAGAAAGGAGTAAGCAATCATTAACCTTCTTAACCATGTTTAATAATGTATGGTTATTTTGCCAAACTGGCATAACTGTGTTCTTAAGCAAGTTATATGTAAGCAGTTCTTAGTTTAAACACATACTCAAAATAGTGGCAGGGTTGATGCTGTACATGTGTAACCCTGGGACTCAGGAGGCTACACCAAGAGGACATCAACTTTGAGGCCAGTATGGATTGCAACAATAAGACTATCTCAAAAAAAAAAAAAATCCAACAAAAACAAAATAAAATGAAACAAAGTCCCCTCCAGATCCCCCAACACTCTCAAATACACAGATACGGAAACATATTTGTTAGTTTGACTTCCTATCAATCAATCTATATGAAACTTTAATACATGAAATTATATTAAAACCTATATTCACACACAAAGCAATGTGGAGATTTCTGGGGAGAGAAATCAGAAAAGTCTAGCAATGACCTTGTGGCAGGTTGGGAAATGTTTATTAAGTCTAAACTCTAAGGCCCTGTGAAAAGATGGCTCTGAATGGATGGGCAATGAGTGAACTTCTGAGCTAAGGGATATTTGGAGGAGAGATTATCTGTACCTTGCCCTGGTCATCCTTAGTCCACATGGCACCTGCCACAGGTGAAATTGGCTAGCAACAGTGAGAGCAAGTTATTGGGGGTACTGAGCCTGCTGAGTGGACAAAGTGAAGCTGACTTGGAACTTTAGAGAGGTTGAAGTCCTGTCCTGCTTGTCCCTCGTGACTCTAGACGTTCCTCCTCACACATCTAGAGCCTTGGCAAATGTCTAATCGATGGCCATTCATTGCTTTGATTAATGCATATATATTGATTACCTCCTATATGGAGTTCTGTGCATGCTGACCCTATCTTCTTAACACCATGGATTTAGGCCATGGAAAATTTTAGAACTGAAAAAACAAAAAACATTTGGGCTACTGGAAAAATACTGAGATGTAAAACAAAAAACAAAAAACAAAACTGATATTGATCTCAGGATTTTTATTGTAGCAAAACACAACTTTCAAAGAGCATATACAGTTTTGCTTGGAAACACAGGAAATTCAGAACACGTCAAAACGTGGATTGGATTTGATTTTCTGAGTACTTAGGCCCCTTGGTTCACCTTTCTTTTTCTTTTTGTTTCGGTCAGCTGGTCAAAGTAATTCTGTACTTCTGGGAATTGGTAGACTATATAATTTTGCTTTAAAAAAGATTGACTTTGTGAGGAGTTTGACACATTTTATATGCCCAATTGGAAAGTTATCATCATCTTGGGGAATAAAAGAAATACCTACAATTAAATGTGGTTTCACTTGAAATTGGCCTCTAAGGGCTTCTTATGTTAATTATATTGATGTTCTGCTCATAACAATAGAGCACTATTGAGCCAAAGAAAGATTTCCAGCAAGGACCCCTGCTGCAGAAAATGTGCAGTTTCCTGTTTATCTTTCAAGAGCAAAAGGGAAGCATTTAATCAATTACACATCTGCATAGGTGCTGCAAATGGGCACAGGTCAGATATATATAGCCACACTGAGACCACAGGAATAGAAATCTCTCTTCAGACATTCTTATTTAAGTTGCAAAGCGGTAATGCAAAACTGTAAATATTTCCCGAGCACCCATTATGTGCCTAGCTTTAGCCAAAACACAGAGTGGGAATGAAGTAAGAAAGGTTCGATTTCTCTGAGGCGCTTAGTCCTACAAACATGACTATGTTACAATGTGGAGAGGGAGGAGGAGGGAAAAGAACACTCAGGATGTCAGTAAAACCCACAGGGAAATCTATCATTTTATACATTGACTTACATACATACATACATACATACATACACACACACACACACACACACACACACACACACACACACACACACTGGTAGGGGGAGAGAGAGAGACAGATATACATGCATATGGCTTTTAAAAATATGTTATTTATTTACTTTTACTTTATGCATATAGATATTTAGCCCATGCCCATATGCATGCCTGGTGCCTGTGAAGGCCAGAAGAGGGCATCAGATATCCTGAAACTAGATTTACAGATGGTTGTGGGCTTCCATGTGGGTGCTGGGAATTAAACCTAGGTCTTCTGGAAGAGCAGCTAGTGTTAATAACCATCAAAACATCTCTTTAGCCCCTACATACATATGGCTCTAATAGAGTTACCCCACACAATGGGATAATGTTCCCCCAAGGAACCATGAGCTAGCTAACAAAAAAACTCAATGCCAGGCAAGGAATACCTACTTTCAATTTGTTGTTCAGAGGGGTCCAAGAGACTCCCCCAAACAGTGTAGACTATCAAAATTGTTCTCAATTACTTTCCAGAACATGGAAGTAACATGCCAGTGCTGAAGACACCACATACTTTAGTCACAGGACTTGAAGAAACCATCCTGGGACTGACCTGGAGGATTCATCCCTGAGGACTAGCTTTCATAATGTTGAAAGGTGCCATGCAAGCCACCAAGGGAGGAAAGGTATCAACAGTCTTACCCAGCTATACAGCTTGAGAATCACAACAATGGGACCAGCAAGATATCCTCAGGAGTGCAAGAGTGACACTTGCATCTTTAGGACAACAACAGCTATCTAACTTGACCTGAAGTCCAGGGACTTACAGGGAATTTATGCCTGATACTGTAAACCTAGCTAAGAACCTATGACTGGAGAAGTCATAGGCCCCAGAGGAGAACCTACTAATACTGATTACGGTGATACTTTATTTATATGTTAATAAATAAAGTTGCCTGGGGGTCAGAGCTAATAGCGAGCCATAGCAGAAGCTGGGTGGTGGTGGTGCACGCCTTTAATCCCAGCACTTGGGAGGCAGAGCTAGGTGGATCTCTGTGTGTTCAAGGATACAGCCAGCATGGGGACACACGCCTTTAATCTCAATACCAACCATAGAAGACCTGGAGGTCTGTACAGACAGACATTGACGAGGAGGTCATGTGGTTGGGTTTACAACCAATGAGAAGGCAGAACAGAAAGTCAATAAAAGGACAGACACACAGGAAGTAGGCCTCTTGCAGAGAGGAAGGACAGCAGTGACAGCAAAGGGTAAGAAAGGGTTTTTAGCTCTTAGCTACTGCTCTGACCCCTTGGGCTTTTAACTCTGCAATTGGCTCTGTGTTTCTTATTTAATAAGATGGTTACATCTACAACTGATTACTACAGCAATCTGGTACTAGAGTACTAAAGCTTTCTAAATGCTTCTAAATATCCATCCTTATGCCCATTGATAGGTATAGCTCTCACATCTCTTTGAGGAAGCTTCTTTTTTACACCAGATAGAGACTACCAGAGAGATTTGCAACTGGTTAAAATGTAGAGTGACCGTGGGATGCCCAGACCCAAATGGCACATCAGTAATTCCACCCCTACACTCAAGTCTCAGGGAATATCTCAGAGGCAGGAACAGAAAGATTGTAAGAGCCTGGGGACCCAGATGACTGCTATGAGTTCGTGCCTTTGGTATATGAGAGGGGTGCTGCTTCTATGGACCCTGGATGATATGGTTGACTACAAAGATCTCACCAAGTTGACATGCCAACATGAATGGAGGAAAATTTCACAATGCCCCATCCCTAGATGGTGAGCTCTAGGCAGTCAGTGGCTGATGAGGGAATTAAAAAAAAGGCTTTTTTTTTTTTTTCAGGGATGAGATTCCAATCCTAATGTGTCAGCCCTAAGCACATGCAAATGAGAACAACACTAATTGGACTCAGTAGGTTGTGTGTGTTATTATAGGAGAAGAGGTAATGAATTCTAGAGGGGGTGGCTGGGATGATATGGGTGGAAGGTTGAGGGAAAGATGGGTAGAAATGATGCAAATATAATGTACTCATGGGTGAAATCCTCAAATAAATATTTTAAAAAGGTCAACCTGGATGTATTAAAGGGGGCATTTCAAAACTATAGACTGATGAAGGGAAATGATGAGGGTCACGATGGCCCACTCATGAACACGGTCAACAGATGTGTGGCATGTATGGGTCTGAAGTCATTGGAGTGTAATCCTCCTGGATTATCTGTTTTCATCTGAGTTCTTTCTCCTGTAACCCCTAGTGAAACACCACTGTGTTCTAACTATTCTTCACAGTTCAGCTAAGACACTCCTTTGTCCAGTAAGCCTCCTCTGAGCCTGAGGCTGGGACAGGCTGCCTTATTTTTTTAGAACAGTTCAGTTCCCCTTAGAGCTTCCATACAATGCTTTATAACTGTCAGGCTTTGTTTACCAGCAACATTGGAGCAAGACCAGGGACATAATAAATGCTCAGTGAATATTTATTGACTAAATCAATGGCTAGATAAATCTTTTGATCTTTCATAAATCTAGATTACATAGAGAAAATTATGGCTACTTTATAGTTTGATGTAATAGTTGGATAATTTTCTGAAAGCCCAGTGCCTGACTTTTTATTATTTAACCTCAGAAGTCCTTATGTTGAGTTTCAAGGGTTCTGGAATCTATTCTTAGGACTATCTCTGATGTCTTGCATGAGCCTAAGCAGGTTGCTTCATCTCTGTTATCTCATTTTCTTTTTTAAGTTATTTATTGATTTGTTTATTTTATGTGTATGGGTATTTTGCCTGTAAGTATGTGTGTATATATATACCACATGATGTATGTCTGCACCATATGTGTGCCTAGTGCCCACAGAGGCCAGAGGAGGGCATCAGATCCCCTGGAATTGGAGTTACAGACAGCTGTGAGCTGCCATGTGGATGCTGGGAATCAAACTCAGGACCTCTGGAAGAGCGGATAGTGCTTTTAACAACTGAACCATTTCTCCAGCCCTGTTAAGTCATTTCTAAGTACACATTTTAAGGCTTGACTTGTGGCCTTCAACTAGAGTGCACATCAAAATCTTGTGGAACTTAAAAATCTTCCTGTCAAGGACTTAACAGAGATTTTGATTCTGTAGCAATGAATCAGGCCATACCTCAGGCCACTGGTCATGGTGGCCCAAGGCCATCACCTCAACTTTATACTAGCTGAAAGTCCACTTTGTGCCTCATGAACCCTCTGTTCTCCTCCATGTCTCTCGGAAAAGTTCCCTCAAATCCTAGTTTATAAGGTTCTAATTCAGCTTAGCACATAACTTAACACAGTTCACAGAGACCTCTCAATCAAAACCCCACTCCATTTTCCTCTGCTCTCGCCGAGAGACTCTGTAAGCAAGGCAGTGTTCAGTTGTCTTTATGCCATGAGCCCCCTCAGCCTGTTGCTTCACTTCCAGAATTCTGCATTTCCTTTGGGCTTCTCTAATGTTTGCCCATTTGAACTATGTTTCTGCCCGCCCCTCACTCTTATGGGTTCCTGGAATCCTCTAGCCACATTGTTCTCTCTTTGAAATCCTATACAACATACTGATCAGACCACTTGTATTACTAAATCATAATCGGGATTGAATCAATATTTAATGTGGTATGTTCTTTTTCTCCCAACTTCTAATCTCTCAAAAGGTTAGAATTACATGTTTTTAAAGTAGTTCCCAGATTTCTCACAGTATCATGGATGTGAAATTCAACAATGCTCTTGAAGTGAACAATTGCACTCACTTCCAACCTTCTAGATAGGATATAGCAATATCCATGTGTGATTACTTAATTCTTCAATTCCTTCAGCATACAGAGTTGAGCAGCAAATGACAGCTAGGTCTTGACTTAAAGGTGCATCTGGGTTAGTTACATAAGGTGCTGGGAAGAAAACCAGAGCAGGTAAGAGGACAGCCTGTGTGTACATGAGGGGTTCAGTGTTAGGATGCTGAGGGAAGCCTCAAAGGTTAGTGACTTTTTTGTTTGTTTTTTGTTTTTTTAGACAGGGTTTCTCTGTGTAGTTTTGGTGCCTGTCCTGGATCTCACTCTGTAGACCAGGCTGGCCTCGAACTCACAGAGATCTGCCTGGCTCTGCCTCCTGAATGTTGGGATTAAAGGCATGCACCACCACTGCCTGGCAGTTAGTGACATTTAAGCAGAGACTCCAATAGAAGCACAGGCCTGGTCGGCACCTGCTCACCTTTGGGAAGCTGGAGCAAAGCCCCAAGGAAGTGATGTGGTGAGCAGTGTGGCTGGAGGACGATGAAGAGGTTCAGATTGGGGGACTGTGGCAGGAGAAGACACCATAAAGGTCACAGAACCAGGTAGCAATGGGCTTTGTAAGGGCAAGGTGATTGGCTGTTATTCTAAGATGAGAAATTTCAAGAAGGTCTTAGGCAAGACCATGATTTCATCTGCTCAGTGGCTAGAAGAGGAACCATGGCTGCTGTGTGGGAGCCCGATTTCTAGGCTGAAACCAGGAGCCAGTGGGTCCCATACCTTAATCCAGGCATCAGGTAAGCATGCTCATTGGGGTGGGAGTATGGCAGGTCCTGGCATGCCAATCCTTACAGTCTTTGTTGTTGGGTCAGACGAGGGCATGTGGGGTGGGCAGCCAGGAATACACTGTGTCCTGAGCACTCAGAGGAATTAGGGAGAACTACGTAAGGACTGTGTTTGAGGATGGGGTGTGTGTGGGTGACCAAGGCTTGGATTATAGCCACATTCATGTGAGAGGTTGATTCATTTCCCCAGTGGAGAGGTTGAGGCGGCAGATGCCTAGAAGAAAGAATCCATAGTTCAAGGGCAGTTAGAACCCTCTTACTAGAGGGTGGGAGGAAGACAGGGTACTTGGGATTTGAAAAGTTCAGGAAGGTGAAGCTTATTGTAAACCACATTTGTTTTTGCTTCTTGGCCTTTGTACTCACTGTCCCCTCAGCTGCCCCCCCCCCATGCTATCCCTCCCTTCTCCACTGCCTCTCCCAGGCAGTCCCTGGGTAACTACTCATCTCTGTCCTCCGCATCGCAGGTGAGGCCTGCCGGACCACCCGATGACAGTATCTCCACCTTCACCCAGGGCTCTGTGTGTGTGTGTGTGTGTGTGTGTGTGTGTGTGTGTGTGTGTGTGTGTTTTCATTGTATTCCTTGTCATCTGGAATTTATTTATCTATTTATGTATACGTTTTCCTTGACTAGAAAGTGAGCTTGGGAAGAGCAGCCCCAGTCCGTGGCATTTGCTGTGACATCCCCCTGGTGCTGGAATGACTCCTCACAGGGGAAGTAAGTACTCCTCAAGCTTGCCTTGTGATGAATGGAGGAGGGAAAGGTCATTTTTGCATTTGAAAGTGTTACTGGAATCCAAAAGGAAATGAGCAGTAGAAGGACTGGGGTGCAGAAGTGTTCCTGAGAAACAAACCTATCTGTCCTTTAAAAGAATTGTCCTTTATAGGAGTCTTTCAGCATCCTCTCTTTCCATTTGGAATAGAAGCCTGTCTAGGCCTCCCCACCCCCTCACTTGAACTGCTGTGAGGGGGTTGATTTCAAAGATCTAACACATTCTTATTATTAGTCTGGTAAATCAAAGCCTGAGACGGGCCTACAATTGAATTATGTATAGCTTTTACACTTGCTAAAGTCTTATGACCTTGCACAGGGTAACTACTTTCAGCAAAAATGTCAGTCTGGTTTCAAAATAAGCTTTCCCCGAATTGTGCAACCTTGCTGCACGCCTCCATTTTCAATTCAACATCATTTTATCACAGGGAAGGGAAGCCAACAGATTGTTTGCAGAGGAAAAATCGTCTACATTCAGAAATAAATTGAGTGCTTCTAGAAAGCAAGCTTGTGTTAGACAAGTAGAACTTTCTTTCCTTCATCTCCCCATGAACTTGCATTACCGAAACTCAAGGCTGCGGAGAAGGAAAGTAAGGCAACAGCAATATATTTTTATCTGGAATGAAGTTTGTTTTTGGAAGCCCTGGGCAGCAGGAAGGGTAATTGGGGATGGGATTAGCTCTGCCACAGCTCTGAAGTCAACACACAGAGCCGCCTCTGGCTTTAGAAGTTTATTTTTATGTAGTGAAGATGGATGTGGTAGTATACTGTGGCCTGATCCTCACTGCTAGCTCCATCTCCAACAGTGGGTTTCCAAAGAGTCAACATTCTCTGAGTCACATTCAACTTTTGGCCAGGCTGTGCTCAAGGGAACCCACAACTTTCCCTTTAGAGCAGAAATTGTCAACTGGGGCAATTTTTCCACAGTGCATGTTGGGCAAGGTCTAGAAAAATTTATGGGTGTCCTGGGGCTGGGAAGCAGGGATGTGGGTGGAGTGGTGGGTGAGGTTTGGGAGTCAGTGAGATTTTTTTGCTGTCATCTACAGGGCAGAGGCCAGGGATTCTACAAACATTAACAATGTACATAAGAGCTACCACAGTAACTAACTCAACTTAATTGTCAGGGATTCCTAGGGTTGAGAAACCTCCCTTTATATCTAAGATGTTTTGCATTATAATATTATTGTAACATTGTTGTAAACAATAACAATATTTCTCTAGAGGCTACATTAGCAAAGATGGCTACCTGCCACAAAACCTACTTGAATATATATGGTCCCAGATACTGCAGAATATGGTCCTAGATTTTCTTGGACTTCTAAAGAGCCTTATTTATTAGGTTTGAGGTAGACACAAAACTGTCTTTCTTTTTCTCCTTGAGATGGAATCTCCTTGTGTAGACCTGGCTGCCCTGGAATTCACTATATAGACCAGGCTGGCCTTGAACTCACAGAGAGCCACCTGCCTCTGCTTCCCAAGTGCTGGGATCAAAGCTATGCGCCACTATGCCCGACTGAAACTGCAGTTCTACAGAGTTGTCAGGTCACATCAATCTTGCTACCCTAGACAAAAATGATGCAGCATGGCCCATTTTTCTAGTTTCCTTTTCTGTTGCCGAGGTAAAATACTGACCCAAAGCAACTTAGAGAGGAAAGTTTTTTTTTTTTTTTCCATCTTCAACTTTATAGTCCATCACCAAGGGAAGATAAGGTAGGATCTCAAGATAAGAACCCAGAGGCAAGAGCAGAAGCAGAGACTACCCAGGAATGCTGCTTACTGCTTACTGGCATGGTCTTTTGTTTAACCCAACACCATCTGCCAAGGGTAGCATTGCCCATAGTGGGCGGGGCCTCCCACATCAATCATTCATCAAGGAAGTGCTCCACAGACATGTCCACAGGCCAATCTGATGTAGGTGGTACCTCAATTGGGATTCCGAATCCCTTTCCAGCTGATTCTGGTTTGTGTCAAGGTGACAAAGACTAACCAGCACACTTGGATTCTCCAATCAAAGCCTTTCTTTCCTCTGGCAGTTAGAATGAGCATCCCACCAGGAAGAATGCCTCTGTAAGAAATGTGTTGGAGGGCAGTACCCGTTCTTCCCAAGATGAGTACATTTTAAAGTATTCAGCAGGTGTAATGGTTCATGCACATAACCCAGGTACCCTGGAAGCTGAGACAGGAGGGTTACCAGTAGTCTGGGAAGAGTTTGGACTACAAAGGAAGTTTTAGGCCAGCCTAGGCTACATACAGGGTAAGACTTGTCAAAAAAAGAAAAGAAAAAAAACTCCAAACCAACAAATTTTAACATGAATGCTTGCATGTCTGCCTGTGGGATTGAAAATAGCTTCAGTAAAGTGTGCAGAGGGTGGCTGCTGTGAGGACCCAGGGGCCCATTTTACAAATGGCAGCGAAGACTGAGTCAGAGGTAGAGCAGCTGCCAGAGGGCTCTTCGTTCTCTCAGCAGGAGTCACTGGTCTTCTAAAGCTCTGGGCTTTGGAACAAATTCCTGGCCGAGCCTTTGGGTGTCTGGGTGTTTGGGTGTAGTGTGAGAAATCTCGCCTCTCTACGGAAGTTTGGTCGGTGTCTGAAACACAGGCTGACCAGGGGTTGAACTTCCTTGATATATCAGAGCTAATGCTGCACTATTTTGAATTACTAAATGGCCCTATGGGTGTTCAGCACAAGGCATTTGTAAATGCAGCTGCTTCTTGCTCATTTGCACATATAACTTATTTGAATCAATTCTATTGGTTTCTTTCGAACTCTGTCTGTAAGAACCCGAGGCAGATATTACAAGGGATTTGTACCAGCACATAGAGACTAATTTTTTGAAATTGATTTGCTTATGTTAATAGTTTTCTATGGTCTTGTCTACTCCATGCCCCAAACCAGCAAACAATTAGTAAGTAAATTCAAGCAGAAAATAGAGTAGAATTATATAGTCTGTTTGTTTGCCTCAGTGGAAAGGTTGATTTGGTTAAAACTATCAATAAAATATTTGTTCACTGTTGACATCTGAAAACCCCCAAATGCCCGTGAAAGTTCTAGAACTGAGTGGCTAAATTATTCATGTTCCTGTATCCTTCTAAGACTGTATTCCTGGGACACAGGAGCAGTGACATTCTAGGTTATCTCCTTTCATTATTGAGTGTGCTGGGGGTCTCACATGCTTTCATTGGTTGCACTATCTCAAAAGATAAGTGAGTCTGGTCACTTCAAGATACTGTCACATTCTCACACTCTGTAAATGCCAAAAAAGGATCTCTGTTTTACATGGATCAACTTGTGGAAGGAGGGGAACACTATATTTTTTCATATGCAAGCTGGTACTTTGAATTTTAACATTTTGGTTGATGTAGTGATCCAGGTTATATGCCTGCACAAGAAACATTAAATTGTCCTCACCTGAAGGGAGAGAACAAAGTTTGGGACATGTACATAGCTTGCACTTAGCTTCTGCCCCAGACTGCGTCCTCCACAGGGATTAACAGTTAGCCCTTCTTTAGAATGAAGACCTCAACCTGTGGCAGGATGCTGTTCTGAGAGCAGCAGGCAGTTCCTTGGGGGCACTCCTCCTGTGAGAGCTGTCTTGTCATCTGTGATGGTGAAGGGGAGCAAAAGAAATGGTCCCTCTGTGTGGCTCTAAGTTGTCAGTTTCTGGGCAGGAGGGTTGAATTTTAAAGTATCATTAAAAAAATACTTATTTTTATTTATGTGTATGTGTGTGCACCTGGTTATTATCTGTATGTGCACCACATGTGTGCAGTGCCTATGGAGGCCAGAAGAGGGCACTGGATTCTCTCGAACTGGAGTTACAGTTGTGAGCTTCCCAGTTATAGGTGCTGAGAATTCAACCTAGGTCGTCTATAAGAGCAGAAAGTGCTCTTAACAGCTGAACCATCTCTCCACCCCCAAGGCAACTGTATATATAGCTAGTCTGGTTTTCACCACTAACCGCTTAGGCTAGGGACATTCCCCCCCCCCCCCATACTTGGCAGTCTAGGAAGCTGTGGGTTAGAACCATTTAATTACAAAGGGCAGAGTCTACTTCAAAGCCTGAATTCTTTGTACTTTGACAAAACAGTAGTTTCTATTTATGAAATACTGTGGTGTACCAAGTAGCAAAATCTAATTCGCTGCTTAAAAATGCAAGAGCAAGTCTTTCTTACTATAAACGTATTTTAGAGCTAAGTGAAGAATGATAATGTTTTGATTTCCTAATAGGAGAAACAAATGTATGGGGATGGCCACCATCCTCAGCTGTTTCTCAGCTCTTCTGTATTCACCGCAATCATACAACCCTTTCCCAGTGGGTAAAACCACGAGGAGCTAATGGGATCTGTGATCCATGTGGGTCTGTGATGCTCATCTGCCTTGCCACAACAGTGCTGTGCATGCTCATCCATTATCAGGATGACTTTTTCTATGATTGCTTGACACAGTGGTTAAAACATTTTTGTGGTTCATTTCCTGTGTAAGCTGATTAATCCTGTTCCACTTAAAGACCCCAGAAGGCCTATTGTAGTCACCACTCACTAATGCCTGCCCCAGGCCACTGTGTTTTCCACCTGAGAAAGATGGGCTTTGGCATTCATATCCCCTAATGGAGAAACGGTCCATCTCTGTGCCCCATTAGTTGGTTAGTGGCCTACTACTGAACTAATTAATTACACAAGATAGGCTGAGGGCGGGGGAGGGGGGGTGGGGGGCAGGGAGCAGAGGAGAGGGAGAGCCCTGCATTTTAGGTGAGAAGGCTGTGAAGAGGTAGGTTGGATAGGGAATACTCAGAGGGTGATGGCATTCTTGAGCTGTCTTTTCATCTCTGGAAGCATAGGCAAGAGCAAGGAAAGGCAAACTCCTGTTACAGGGGCTCAGACTTCAGAGTTTTAGATAAGCCTGAACACACATTTAAGGAAACCGTCTTCCTAAGTATAACTTGAGTTTAGCTTCATTTTTGATTCAAATAACCTCAGGGTTTTTAATAAGAAAGCAAACACATTCCCCCAGCATAGAGCAAGCAAAGATTTGAAAAATATTTTCAAATCCACATGTTACTGTTACCAACTTTCAGACTAGATAATAGTAGGCTTCATTTGTGAACCTCTTGCTTTGAAATTATTGTTGTTTATCTCCCACCTATGGAAATGGGCAAGGCTGGTGTGAGCTGGCAGGGCAATTTTGTAATAGCTCCCAGAAATAAAGCAAGATAGAATGGAGAATTCTTAAATGGCAATGTGTATTAAATGTACCATTTAAGTTGGGTGGACAGTGGTGTACATTGTTCATTCATTTGCCTATTATCTACCAAATATATATAGAAGGCTACTCGGTTTCCTCAAGCAGTGTTCAGGGGCTGAGTTATGAAGATAAGCATCATGTCCTTATGAAACTCCAAGCATAGAAGGGATACAGGTAGACAGACTGATAACTGTGGTAGAATATAATGTCTTCTAGGATGGGATGTTAAGGGGCCATAGAAACAGATAAGAAGGATATCAACACAGACTCGAGGTGTTACAAAGCCTTCTTTCTAATAAAAGTCTAACCTAAGGTCTGAAGAATCAATGGAATTACTAAGATGTAAAGGTGGGTCAGAAGAAAGATTTTTGCCTGAATGGATTGGAAGACATCCAGTAACTAGATAATGCTATGCTGATCAGATGACAAATGGAGGCACCCAGGAGTGGCTAGCAGGAGTGTCCAACCTTTCCACATTGCAACATGACATTATCATCTACAAGTGTGTTGGGATGCATTCACAGCTATTCTGGAATGCATGTGGTCTACCAGCCACACTGGTTGGACGAGCCTGTAAACAACACAATGACATGGGAGGAATGAGATGAAGAGATGGCTCAGAACAGAAACCATGAACTGTAATGACTTCGGGGAACATTCTTCTCAAATCTGAACACACACTTGAATTACCTGGAGATTCTGTTAGAATGTAGATTAAATTCAGCATTCATAACGAGCCCTCAAGGAGTTTCTCAGTTGAGGACTACACTTTGGGTATTAGTATGGTTTAGCTATGAAGTGTGATCCACAAAGATTCATGTATTGAAGGCTGGTCTTCATCTGGTGGGTCTAGTCATTGAAAAGTGACAGGATCGGAAGGGCTCTGACTTCAATGGGTTGGTACATGGGCGGATTCATAATTTGATGGCATTATTGAGAGGCGGTGGGAGGTAAGGCCTAGTTAGGAGAAGGGACATGGCTTTGAAGGGCGTTTTGTTCTTGACCTTTTCCCTTTGCTTTTATGCATTCTATCTGCCATGAGGTAAGAGGCTCCGTTTCACGTTCCCACCATAATGTTCTGCCTTCCAATGGCCCAGAAGCCACAATGCCAAGTGACCATTGACAGAAACTCTGAAACTGTGAGCAAATAAGTCCTTGTTTTCTATTCTAGTTCCATTTCCCTTGCTGTGATAAAAATATTTGGACAGAAAGTACCTTAGGGGAGAAAGGGCTTAACTCACAATCCCATGTTAAAGTTAGGGGAGAAAGGTTTTTTTTTTTTTTAAAAAAAAAACTCACCATCTCATGTTAAGTCTACAGGGAAGTCACAGCCACAGGAGACTGAGATAGCTGATTACATTACATCCATAGTCAAAAGCAGAACTAAATAAACACATACACACTGGCTTGCTTGCTTGCCTGCGATCATTCCAGTTCCTTTACTCTTAATACAGTTCAGGAACCCCTGCCTTCCACAGCGGGCTTGGTCTTCCCACATGAATTAATTTAAGATATGCCCCCAGAGATAGGCCTACAGACCAGACTTAAGTAAACAATCCCACATTGAGGCTCTTTTCCCAGGTGATTTTAGGTTATGTTGAGTTGGTAATTAAAGCTAATCATCCAACTCTTTTATTTTGCAGGGTAATTTATTTATTTATTTTTGTTACAGAGATCTAGCAGAGGTGTTCAGGATTAGAACAGCATGAAAATGTCCCTTTTAGACACTAACTGGTGACTGGGAGAGGCTAGTCATTTTAACAGTCTCACACAAAAGATATGGAAAGACTCCTGTTTCTGTTTCTTAATGCTGCTGATCCAATGGCCTTCTTCACACTTTGCCTTCATTTTTGCCCTTAGCTATGGCTTAAACAAAAAATGTTTCCTACAGATCATGGTTTGAACACTCAGTTCCTAGCTGGTCATGCTACTTTGGGAGAATGGACATTTTAGGAGCAGAGACCTAGATAGAAAAGGTAGGTCTCCAAGGGAAGGTCCATAGGAACAGATCCTTGGTCCCTCCCGTGGGTGCTGTCTGCTCCCTGTCAACCAAGGAGTGACAAGCAGCCCATGTTACAGCTTCCTGCCACTACAATGCACTCCTGAAGTGTATGGCACCAAGTGGCTAGAGACTGAACTCTCTAAAACCGTGAGCTAATAGTCATTTTGACACAATGCCTTAAGACTGACTAATCCATGCTCATTCCCATTTGTGTTCTCTTCTTGGCTGATTTCTAGATACAATACTTTTGTGCTAGAGTCTCAAATGGAATCCAGATCATGGATGATTGGTGTTTCACAAAATGACACCAGGAAAGGTGGCCTCCAGCTTTGCAGTGATTCTTCCATTGACCATAAGCTGAAGAACACAGCACTCCACTGGAATTAGTGGGAATGCTCACTTTTACACAACAATAAATGTTGATGAGGAAAATGCCTTTCAAGTTTTTCTTCCACATCTGTCTCTTCTTCCTTCAGTGCTGGCAGCTATTAAAACATTACCGTGTGCCAGTGGATGATGGAATGGAGGGTGAACACAATCAGCAAAGCTTGGTGGACTTGGCATTGTAGTTCTGGTGACCGTGTGATGAGCTGAGGGATGCATTGCCATACAAATCTACATTGTGGTCATGTTCCCCTAGTAAAAGTTCATCTTGGTTTTTGTGAGAGGCTACATCTTGGCCTTCATGTCTTCTTCCAAGTGCAGCAAAAGGGGATGAATTCCAGGAAGGATGCTCTTTGTTACACCCTCTGGCTTCTGTAACCATGCTTCTCTAGCCTCCTCCTCAGCCAGATAAGCAGATCATCTCTGCATGGTAGCTCCTCCACACAGGAATCTACGGTTCCCAAAT
This sequence comes from Peromyscus maniculatus bairdii, assembly GCF_049852395.1. Classification (NCBI taxonomy): domain Eukaryota; kingdom Metazoa; phylum Chordata; class Mammalia; order Rodentia; family Cricetidae; genus Peromyscus; species Peromyscus maniculatus. The sequence continues at coordinate 92,511,234 of NC_134858.1, read as the reverse complement.
CAGTGGTTTCAAGAAGGCTGCCAGGGCTCAATTAGGCTTGGCATTTCCCCTCCTTCTATCAGCTCCTGGCTCTTATTTAGTTTTAAATTAAATAAAAATTGCAGCACATGGATTTGAATTAAAACAAGAAGACTGATCTTTGTAATATGCACCACATCAATAGGGAAGCTAATTTGTGCGAAACACATCTCCTCCTTTAATTTAAACTACAGAGAGCAGCCTCTTTGGTTTTGAGGGAGCTGAGAGCTGGGGTGGGGCTGTCCATGGGAGCATTACTAGGGCTGTGCTTGGGATCAGAAGCAGAGGTTTCAAGGGAGTTTAGCATTCTGCTTAAGCCCTTTGTCCTGGATGTCACAGGATACACCAGAGTGGTCACAGCCTCCTGGCCTTGAATTTAAAGGAAGTCTTAAATATGTCTCAGGATTAACCTCTTTGATTGACTCTTTAACAGCATCTCAACTATCAATAGAACTGTCATCATTAAAAACTCCTTAAGAGGACATACAGGCCCAGTGGCGGCCCGCAGAGGTAGACGGGCCCAGCGTCGGCCACAGAGGTAGACAGGCCTGGCGGTAGAGACAAGCAGGCCTGTGACAGCGGCCTGCGGAGGTAGACGGGCCCGGCGGCGGCAGCCGACAGGGACATTCAGGCCCGGCAGCGGCCCACAGAGGTAGACAGGCCACGTGGCAGAGACAAGCAGACACAGGTAGGTCCGCAGCGGCGGCCCGCAGAGCAGTGGCCGACAGGGACATACAGGCGCGGTGGCAGCCGGCAGAGACATACAGGCCCGGCTGTGGCCCGCAGAGGCAGACAAACCCAGCTGCAGTTGACAGGGACATACAGGCCCGGCGGCGGCAGACCGCAGAGGTAGACAGGCCCAGGGACGGAGACAAGCAGACGCAGCTTGGAACAGGGATGCCTCTAACCCCAACACCTGGGGAAGAAGCTATCTCCATGGGACGGAACCAGAACGAATCTGAACACTCCGTCTGAGGACAACCCAGGGCCCTTTCTCCCTCATGAACATTGATGCAAAAATACTCAACAAAATATTGGTAAACCGAATCCAAGAATACATCAAAACAATCATCCATCACGACCAAGTAGGATTCATCCCAGGGATGCAAGGATGGTTCAACATACGAAAATCAGTCAATGTAATACACCATATAAACAAACTGAAAGAAAAAACCACATGATCATCTCCTTAGATGCTGAAAAAGCCTTCGACAAAATCCAACACCCCTTCATGATAAAGGTCTTAGAAATATCAGGAATACAAGGAACATTTCTAAACATAATAAAAGCAATTTATAGCAAGCCAACAGCAAACATCAAATTAAATGGAGAGAAACTCAAAGCGATACCACTAAATTCAGGAAAAAGACAGGGCTGTCCACTCTCCCCATATTTATTCAATATAGTACTAGAAGTTCTAGCTAGGGCAATAAGACAACAAAAAGAGATCAAAGGGATACAAATTGGCAAGGAAGAAGTCAAACTTTCACTATTTGCAGATGATATGATAGTATACATAAGTGACCCCAAAAACTCTACCAGGGAACTCCTACAGCTGATAAACTCCTTCAGTAAAGTGGCAGGATACAAGATCAACTCAAAAAAATCAGTAGCCCTCCTATACACAAATGATAAAAGGGCTGAGAAAGAAGTCAGAGAAACATCACCCTTTACAATAGCCACAAATAATATAAAATACCTTGGGATAACACTAACTAAACAAGTGAAGGACCTTTTTGATAAGAACTTTAAATCTCTAAAGAAAGAAATTGAAGAAGATATCAGAAAATGGAAGGATCTCCCATGCTCATGGATAGGTAGGATTAACATAGTAAAAATGGCAATCTTACCAAAAGCAATCTACAGATTCAATGCCACCCCCATCAAAATCCCAACAAAATTCTTCACAGACTTGGAAAGAAAAATACTCAACTTTATATAGAAAAACAAAAGACCCAGGATAGCTAAAAGAATCCTATATGATAAAGCATCACCATCTATTGGAGGCATCACCATCCCTGACCTCAAACTCTACTATAGAGCTATAGTAATAAAAACAGCTTGGTACCGGTATAAAAACCAACATATGGACCAATGGAATCGAATTGAAGACCCTGACATTAATCCATGCACATATGAACACCTGGTTTTTGACAAAGGAGCCAAAACTATACAATGGAACAAAGAAAGTATCTTCAACAAATGGTGCTGGCATAACTGGATGTCAATATGTAAAAGATTACAAATAGATCCATATCTGTCACCATGCACAAAACTCAAGTCCAAATGGATCAAAGACCTCAACATAAATCCAGTTACACTAAACTTAATAGAAAAGAAAATAGGAAGCACTCTTGAATGCATTGGCACCAGAGACCATTTCCTAAATAAAACACCAACAGCACAGACCCTGAGCACAACAATTAATAAATGGGACCTCTCGAAACTGAGAAGCTTTTGCAGGGCAAAAGACACAGTCAATAAGACAAAAAGACAGCCAACAGAATGGGAAAAGATCTTCACCAACCCCACATCTGACAGAGGATTGATCTCCACAATATATAAAGAACTCAAGAAACTAGACATCAAAGTACTGAACAGTCCAATTAAAAAATGGGCTAAAGAGCTAAACAGAGAATTCACAAAACAAGAACTACAAATGGTTGAAAGACATTTAAAGAAATGCTCAACATCCTTAATCATCAGAGAAATGCAAATCAAAATGACTCTGAGATACCACCTTACACCTGTTAGAATGGCTATGATCAAAAATACCAATGACAACCAATGTTGGAGAGGATGTGGAGCAAAGGGAACACTCCTCCACTGTTGGTGGGAATGTAAACTTGTACAACCACTGTGGAAATCAGTATGGCGGTTTCTCAGAAAATTAGGAATCGAACTACCTCAAGACCCAGCCATCCCACTCTTGGGCATATACCCAAGGAATGCTGATTCATACCATAAAGATACATGCTCAGCTATGTTCATAGCAGCACTATTTGTAACAGCCAGAACCTGGAAACAACCTAGATGCCCATCAACGGAAGAATGGATGAAAAAAATGTGCTACATATACACAATGGAGTACTGCTCAGCAGAGAAAAACAATGAAAGCATGAAATTTGCAGGCAAATGGATGGAACTAGAAAAAATCATCCTGAGTGAGGTAACCCAAACCCAGAAAGACAGTCATGGTATGTACTCACTCATAGGTGGATTCTAGATATAAAATAAAGAACAATCAGACCACAACCCATAGAACCATAGAGGCTATATATATATAGCATGGAGGTCCCTAGGATGACTGTGGCTTATAATAAATTTCAGTTTTACTCAATTATTGAAAAAAATAGCCAAATGAATGGAAACACATGAACTATGAACCAATGGCTGAGGGGCTCCCAGCTGGATCAGGCCCTCTGAATAGGTGAGACAGTTGATTGGCTTGATCAGTTTGGGAGGCAACTAGGCAGTGGGACCAAGTCCTGTGCTCATTGCATGAGTTGGCTGTTTGAAACCTGGAGCTTATACAGGGACACTTGGCTCAGTCTGGGAGGAAGGGACTGGACCTGCCTGGACTGAGTCTACCAGGTTGATCGCAGTCCTCGGGGGAGGACTTGTCCTGGAGGAGGTGAGAATGGGGGTAGGCTGGGGGTAAGGGGAGAGGGTGGGAGGGGGGAGAATAGGAGAACCCATGGCTGATATGTAGAACTAAATGGTATTGTAAAATAATATATATATATATATATATATATATATATATATATATATATATATATATATATATTAAAAAAAAATCTCCTTAAGACAGAGAAGACAAACAGTGGGTCCAGATTTCTTACCTGGCGATCATGATCCATGTACCACTTTACTGTTTCAAGGCTGTATGTATAGACACTACTAGTCTATATTGGTGAAATTCCATGTGGGATTGTAGATGAGAAATTCAGTCTGTAGTCTTTCTGTTGTTTTGTTAGTCCAGTTGTTTTGGAGGTAAGGGATGGAGGCCTGGGGGAGGGCAACCATCTCCGAATCATCCATGAACAATGGGTGCTTCACTCAGAAACATTGCTAGGCCATCTACATGTTTTGCCTGCATATATTCTGTACATCATGTGTTTGCTCAGTGTCCATGGAGGCCAGAAGAAGCATTCAGATCCCTTGAATCTGGAGTTAGGGGCAGTTGTAAGTCACCATATAGGTGCTGGGAATTGAACCCAGGTCCTCTGGAAGAGCAGCTAGGACTCTTAACCCATCTCTCCAGCTCCATATCTCTTGGTTCATCCACATTTGGAGGTAGGTTTTGCCAGGTTTTAAGGAGCCTGAAGCCTACACATGGCTCTCTTGAATGAGAATAAATAAATAAAGACTACATGAGCATATCTACACAAGTCAGAACATTTTGTTGGGGTTTTCCCCAGGATCTGAACTATGGTACAAAGAAGAAAGTTAAGGTTAAGTCCACTAAGTTCACAAAGAACTCATGTCTGCTTTAAACATTCTTTTCCCTCCTGCCGAATGCCAAAAGGTGTGCAAATTGTAAGGGCGGATAAATAGGAGATTTAGCAAATGGTAGGCACCATTGACTGAAGCAGAAAGCTAAGGTTTCTATGTGATTGACATTTGAGTCTGAAGTGTACAGACTTAGTGGCTAAGCCAAGGCAAATCTCTCTCACAAAGGCATCTTTGTCTTTGTTTACCTGAATACCCACCCACCTTAGAGCATGTACTGGCTGACAAATGTATGCTGAGGGAATAGCTGGGTGACCATATAGAAAAATGATTGTATGACTCTAGCCAGGGAAGCAGGGAGGCTGTCTTCAGATCTTGACTTTTGCCTCCTCTCCTCCAAATCCAATCCCCTCGTTCTCCCCTTGGCTCTGGAGCAGACCCACCTGCTGCAGCCTCTCCTCCTTCTCTGTCCCCATCTCCAACCGATCACATTGTTATGGGATAATCTTTTTGTACACTGTGAAGATATGTCTTTGCCAAGGTGCCTTCTGATTAGTTTAATAAAAGAGCTGACTGGCCGGTAACTAGGCAGGATATAAAGGCAGGACAGCAAGACCCAGAGGATGCTGGGAGGAAGAAAGGCAAAGTCAGAGGAGATGTCATGAGACACAGAATCAGCAGGATAGGAAGGAAGTACATGAGATAATGAGCCTTGGAGAAGCACATAGATAAATAGAAATGGGCTAATTTAAGTTATAAGAGCTAGCTGAAAACAAGCCTAAGCTAATGGCCAAGCATTTGTAATTAATAATAAGTCTCTGTGTGGTTATTTGGGAGCAGGTGGTCCTGACAAAAAAAACTCTGCCTACATCACACAACCTTCTTCTCCACCCTTCCACCCTGACACTCATCCCATTATCCCAGGCCCCAACACCAGCAGGCATTTCTTTGGCATCCACAGATCATGCCAGCCAGGGAAGCAGGTCAGCTACCTGCAGATCATCGCCTCTCTCTCCCCTGCTCTAAATCAAATGTTCCAGGCTCACCTGCAACTTTGTAGCAAACTACCTGCTGCAGCATCCCCTCTCTTCTTTGGCCGTATCTCCAGCCGATCACACAGATCTGTCCCTCCAACCTTCTTTCCCAATCATTATTTCCCACTCAACTCATTTCCCACTGTTATCCTAGCCTGCAATTCCAGCAGGTATTCTCTGGGAATCTGCCAGCCAAACCTGCTAGAGAAGAAAGTAGGCCCACCAAGCAGGAAAGCTGGCTTCAAACCTTCACTCTGCCTCCTCTGCTCCCAGTTCAATCCCCCAGTCTCATCCCAGCTCTTTAGCAGACTACCCATTGTGTCTCTCACTTTCTGTACCCACCATCTCAGAGGATTATGTAGACCTTAGTGGAATACCCTGATTCCCTCCAGGAGTGTGGCCTCCCAATTCTTCCATTTCTAGGTGTTAGCTCCCAATATGTAGAAACACATTTACCTGGAATCCCCAGTGGTCACACCTATCAGGATCCCAGAAGAATTTTCTATCAGGCAACACATAGCCACTATATCCTCCTAAGAACCAGAGAGGGCAACAGAAACCAAGAAAAAAACCAAACCAACAAACAAACAAACAAAACAATACAACAACAACCTACCTGGTGACCAGATATCAACACCTAGAATTATAATCTTCCCAAACCCAGATGCCTAGTTGCCAGCATGAACACAATCAATAAATAGCCAGAACAGTATGTCTCCACTAGAGTCCAGCAACCCTACCACATCAGGCTTTTACTATTCTAACATGTAGATGAATTTCTAAATTGTCTTATTTAATAAAAAACATGGAGCCAGAAATTTGGGTTAAAGCCTTACAGAGATCAGGGAAATATGGAAGGCCATAACCTCACCTCACCAAACCCATAGTGGACTTTTTGTCTGAATCTGTCAAATGTTAATGGACTAGACATTGTTAATATAATTCTTGACTGTATATATTGTATATAGTTATTCTTATATTACTTATAACTTTTTTATTTTAAATGAAAAAGGGGAAATGTGGTTGATATATTGTGCACCCCAATAAACTTATCTGGGGGTCAGATAACAGAACAGCCACTGTATTAAACATAGAGGTTAGGCAGTGGTAGCACACACCTTTAATCTTAGCATTCTGGAGGCAGAGATCCATCCAGATCTCTGTGAGTTCAAGGCCACACTGGAAACAGCCAGGCATGGTGACACATACCTTTAATCCCAGCACTTGAGATCCCAGGAAATGATGGCAGGAAGCAGAAAGGTATATAAGGCATGAGGACCAGGAACTAGGGCTTTTAAGCTTTTAGGCTTTTGAACAGTTCAGCTGAGATCCATTTGGGTGAGGACTCAGAAGCTTTCAGTCTGAAGATTCGTGGAAACAGGATCCGATGAGGAGTTGTTGAGGTGAGTTTAGCTGTGGCTTGTTCTGTTTTCTCTATTCTTTTAGCATTCACCCCAATACCTGGCTCTGGTTCTATTAATAAGACCTTTTAAGATTCGTGTTACACTAACATATCTGAAATATAAGGAAAAGACCTTAAAACAGACTGTATGAAGATGATAGAGATGCATAAAGAGGAAATGAATAAATCCCTTAAAGAAATCTATGACAGTACCAACAGTAAAAGGAAATGGATAAAACAGTTCAAGACCTGAAAGCAGAAACAGAATCAATAAGAAAACCCAAACTAAGGGAAATATGGAAATGAAACATTTCAGAATTGGAACAGGAACCTCAGAGGAAAGCCTCACCAACAGAACACAAGAGGTGGAAGAGAGAACCACAGGGCACTAAAGACAAAATAGAAGAAATAAATACCTGGCTACAGGATACTTCTGTCAAAGAAAATATTAAAAAAAATCCTGGCCCAAAACATCTAAGAAATCTGGGATACTATGAGAAGACCAAATCTAAGGCAGTAAGAACAGAGGAAGGAGAAGAAGCCCCAGTCAAAGGCACAGAAAATGTTTTTTGACTAAACCATAGAAGAAAATATCCTTAATCTGAAGAAGGAGATATCAGGCAAGGTACAAGAAGCATACAACACCTAATAGACTGAACCAGAAAAGAAATTTCCCTCGGCACATAATAATCAAACACTAAATGTACAGAACAAAGAAAGACTATTAAAAGCTACAAGGGAAAAAGCCAGGTAACATATAAAGACAGGCCTATTGGAATTACACCTGACTTCTCAGTGGAAACCTTAAAATCCTGGTCAGATGTCCTGCAAACTCTAAGAGAGCACAGATGCCAGCCCAGACTACTACAAAAACAATGAAAAGAAAATAAACAGTGGTACCTTTGGAGGTGCCTTGTTTAATAATGTCATGTCAGGGCTTTAAAAAATAATTTTTTATTTTTATTTAACACATATATACATATATATGTATATGCATATATTCTCTCTCTCTCTCTCTGTTCCCCCCTCCTTACAGGTCCTTTGTGTATATATTATGGTTTCCAGCTTTTATGGGATTCGCAAGTGTGTGAATGAGTGGATTTCTGTGTGTGTGTGTGTGTATCTCATCTCATCTCATCTCATCTCATCTATCTATCTATCATCTATCTATCATCTATCTATCTATCTATCTATCTATCTATCTATCTATCTATCTATCTATCTATCTATCTATCTATCTATCTATCATCTATCTATCTATCTATCTATCTATCTATCTATCTATCTATCTATGTATTTCTTGTTTCTTGTGCTTTTTCTTGGGCTCTTTCCCTCCTGTTTGTCTGCTTTGTCCTATTCCAATGTGTTAGTTTTGTTTTCTTTTATCTGTTATCTTATTACTGTCCCTTAGAAGCCTCTTTGTTTTGGAAGGAGAGACAGAAAGGGGGTGGATCAGGATGGGAGAGGAGGTAGTGAGGAACTGGGAGGAGTGGAGGGGAAACCATCATCAGGGAATATTATTTGAGAAAAAAATATTTTCAATAAAAAATTTACATTCACATTTTAGAAAAACATTATTGGTTTTCTTCACAAAGGACCTCTTATAAAATGGTTGATTAGGCAAATAAAGGCCCCATCTAAATTTATTTGTGAAGCGTGAGCAACTAGATTCTGTCAGAGGACTACTGATGTCATACCTCACCAGATGGCCCCCAGCACTCCAGGCATCATCAACATCAGTCTCCATTTGAAGCGAGTATCTTTTAAGGTGGCTTCATTTTCCTCCTGGTGTCAGCAGGTCTTACTCTCGTTTACTCAGAGATGGTGTGTTGTTTGCGTCTCTTTGCAAATCCCTTCCTATGACTCAAGTGATGTTATGTTGACCTTTAGAATTCTTTGTTTTCAGGGCCTTGGGATATGTCTTAGTCAGAAAAGTGCTTGTTTTGCAAGCATGAGGACCTGACTTTGATTTCAAGAACCCATTAAAAAAAATGACAGGCATAGTGGCCTGCTTATAATCCTAACTCCGGAGATGTGGAAACTGGAAGATCTCTGGGGCTCACCCACCAGTCGGCCTAGCCCACTCAGCTATTATTCTGCTCTCTCACACATGCATGTGCACGTGTGCACATTCACCCACAACACACACACATGTATGTGAACATAAGCACACACACGCACACACACATGTGGTAAAAATACTTTTAAGATTCCTGCTACACACACACACACACACACACACACACACACACACACACACACACACACACACTTGTTTCCTGGCAAATAGGAAACTGTAAACTTTAAGTTCTGAGTGAGCTATAGCTGTCAGAATCCATGCAGAAAATCAAAGATGAGTGTGTGGTACATTCTTCGGAGAAATGTCACCTTGTGTGTGGTACTCACTAGTAGAGAAGTCTCAGCCTGTACCTTGGAGGAGCCAGCCACATGGTTAGCATTTTGTGAACTAGACAAGGAGGGACATGCCACACATGCTGGGGTTGGCTTGCTTTAGGAAAGACATGGCTTTAATTTAACTTACGTTCTCATTACCTTGAGGGTAAATCTGAGGTAGTATCATATAGAAAAGATTCTAAATTCAAAGTCAACAGGTTGGGTTCAATTCACAATTATTTCTTTAATTTGTTGTGAGATTATAAGCAGGATGCCCAACTTCTCCCTGTCTCTACATGGTCCAATAGGGAGATCCTGGGAAGATGCAGAGTGGAAAGAACAGTGATCTCTCTCTTCACCTGGACAACAATTATACTGGTGGTATGTGTCTGATGTAACTGCTTTTGGTTCTTTAGAATTGGAAGATTTGAAATATCCAGTACAAGCTTTGGACAATAAATTGTGCTAAGTCTGATCATTTTTTCCCCTTGGTATACATACTGGTTAGTTTTGTCAACCTGACAGAAGTCAGGTTCACCTGGGAAGAGGGAGCCTCAGCTGAGAGAATCCCTCTACGGGACTGAATGGTAGACATGTCTTTGGGAGCATTTTATTGTTTAATGATTGATGTGTGTGTGTGGTGGGGGATGGGCAGACCACTGTGTGCGGTGCTATTCCAGGTCAGGTGGTCTTGGGATATACAAGAAAGTAGGCTGAGGAAGTCTTGGAGAGCAAATCATTGAGCAGCATTCCTCCATGATCTCTGCATCAGCTCCTGCCTCCAGGCCTTGGGTTCTTGTCTCGGCTTCTCTCAATGATGAACTATGCCTGGGACATGTAAGCCAACTAAACCCTTTCCTCCCCAAGTTCCTTAAGTTGCTTTTGGTCATTGTTTCTATCACAGCAATGGAAAGCTCATTGGGACAGTATAGTGACAGCTGTACATCAAAGCACAAGCAGTGACATATGAGATTCTGAAGCTGCTTCTAAACAGCTGGAAGGAGCCAGCAGGCTGATGCCATGGGTTTGTGCTCTGACAGCTGACTGCTGGTCCTCATCACAAGGGGACAAACAGAGAGGCCAGCAGCTATGGCTACTGCCCCTCTGCTGGCCATTGCAGGCTCCTGGCCTTTTGGTTGAAGTGAGTTCCTGGAGATTTAAAGGGTGAGAGTCCTTTCATGTTGCCTCTTTTGTCTTTCTCCCTTTCTCCATTTGGAAGCTATACATTAAAAACTAGGACATTAAAAAAATAACTGCATATTGAAGTGAAATTAGAAGGTCATTGCACAAGCTCAGAAAGCCACAAGCTTGGAAGGACCTGAGATCCTTATAGGTTGTGTTGACCCTTTCCAAAAGGACAGCCTACTCAAGCTAAAATAAATAAGTATAAACTAAAATTAAATTAAATTTAAAAGCAAATATAAACAACAATGACAAAAGAAAACAAACCCAGGGCAGGAGGCACATGTGCTTTCCAAAGTTATCAAAAAAAAAATCAGATTAAAGTGTTTAATTTCCAACTACAACAAAAAGAAGTCTATTCTCACTTTTGCCAGCTATTTGCAAGAAAAATCATCAGAAAAAGACCCGATAGAAGGTTATGTTAACAGTAATGGAAACAACTACCTTTAAAAGGCTCTGAAGCAAAGGAAGATATGGAGAGAGTCCAGAAAATGGTGTGTATGTTAGTTACTTTGCTGTTGCTGTGATAAAAACACCATGATGAAGGCAACTTAAGGAAGAAAGTTTATTTTGGCTTATAGTTCAGAAGGATAAGAGTCCATCATGGCGGGGAAGCATGACAGCTAATAGCAGACGTAGAGGCAGGAGCAGGAAACAGAGGCCTCACATCTGGAACCAGAGGGATCACATTGGAAGTAGGGTGAGGCTGTATAATCTCAAAGCCCTCTTCCAGTGGCATGCTTCCCGAAGCAGGCTGTACCACCTAAACCTCCCCCAAACAGACCACCAGTTGGGAACCAAGTACTGAAATACCAAGCCTCTGGAGGCCATTCCTCTTTCAAACCACCTCAGTGTACATATGAGCACAATATAAATACTAAGCAGGCAGAGAACCTAGGGAAGCAAGAAAGCTTCTGGAGCTGGGAAGCACAGTTATTCAAATATAAACTTACTAGAGCAATTCCAAGGCAGATTTGAGCACATAGAAGAAGATCACTGAGTGGGTAAGGGATGCTACTGAGACTGAGAAAAAAGGTGGAAAAAGATAGGAAAGTACCAAGAGCCTAAGGATAGGATGTCATCAAGCAGACATATTATTAGAAAAGAGAAAGGTGAAGGAGCACACTCAAAGAAATAATGGGGCGGAGAATCCTCCCCCATGTGTTTGATAAAAGACATGGCTATAAATATCTGAGAAACCCAATGAACTTCAACTAAGGTGAACCCAAACAGATAAACACCGAAAAGACATTATATTTAGTTTTTGAAAGGCACACACACACACACACACACACACACACACACACACACACACACACACACACAAAGGAAGGGTTTCTTAAAAGCTGGGCTCCATGACTTACCACATGCAGAGTCATTGGTTAGATGGTTAGCAGATTGCTCAGCAGAAAGTTCAGAGGCTGAAAGGCTGGTGAGATGCTCAGTGGTTAAGAGCACTTGCTGCTCTTCCAGAGGACCCCATTTCAGTGACCAGCACCCACATCAGGTGACTCATAATTTACTGTAACTCCAGGACTAGGGGATCCAACAGCCTTTTCTGGACTCCTTGGGTATTTGTGCACACATGACATATACTTGGACAGGCATACAGGCAACCATAAATTAAAGATGGTATCAGAGGAAGATGTAGGAAATTATAAGAGCTGGATGTAGCAGGAATCTTAAAAGTTCTTATTAATAAAATCAAACCCGAGGCCAGTTATTGGGGTCCACGCTGGTAGATCAGAGAGACAGAACAAGCCACAGCCATCTCACCTTGCCAGTTCCTCAGCTGGTCCTGTTTCCTCAGACTGGAAGCTTCTGTGTCCTCATCCCAATGGCTCTCAGCTGAACTGCTGCTCCAAAGCCTGAAGCTTATCCAGCCAAATCTTAACCAGCCCAAAGCCTCTAGTTTCTGGTCCTCACGCCTTATATATCTTTCTACTTTCTACCACCACTCCCTGAGATTAAAGGCTGGCTTTCTGGGATTAAAGGTGTGTGTCACCATGCTTGGCTATTTCCAATGTGGCCTTGAACTCATAGAGATCCAGAGGGATTTCTATCTCTGGAATGCTAGGATTAAAGGCGTGTGCTATCACTGACTAACTAGTAGCTTGTCTGTTCTCTGACCCCAGGTAAGTTTATTAAGGTACACAATATTTTGGGGAAAACAATACCACCACATCTCCTCTCTTTTTGTCTAAAATTAAAGAAAGCTTATAACTAATACAAGAAAAACTATCTAATAAGTATATACAATATATACAGACAAAAATTACATTAATTTTGTCTAGTCCATTAACATTTGACAGATTCAGATAAAAACTCCATTATATATATTAACAATGTCCAGTCCAGTAACATCTGAAAAACTCAGACCAAAAAATTTTCATTACTTATCTTATTTAAAACAAGTAGTTCCTTTTTAAAAGTAGATTCCATAATCTCCCTTTTTATCTTATGATATCCATATTCTCTTTTTTCTTTTCATAATAGATTCAGTAGTTTACCTTTTGTCATTTTTATATCTTCCCCTTTTTCTTCAGTGTAGATTCAATGATCCACCTATTTATCCTATTATTTCTTTATCTTTTTTTCTCAGAGTAGATTCGATGATCTATCTCATATCTATATTCTCTTTTTCTTTTTTCTTTCTAGGGGTGAAGATATCTTTAGGGAATCTTGAAAAGAAAATTTTGGGGTTAATCATCAAGTCCTGTATCGTTTGTCCAGTCTCTGGATAATAGGAAAGTTCAGGGCTTGTTTCAAGTCCTTGTTCAAGTAGTCTGTCAGGCTGGATCATCTCAGCTAGTCCTCTCGAAATTGTCCTGACCAGTTTGTAGTCCAAAGTCGATTTTTCCATGGCGTTAATCAGCTTAATGGCTTTATCATAGTCCATGTGGAATCATCTTTGTGGGATCCTGTCATCTTTTTGAAGATTTCAAAGTCACTGTTAGGCATGGTCATGGTTTCCTGCAGAATTTTTTTTTTTTTTTTTGTGCCTCCTCTGTGGTTTGGAGCAATCACAGTCTGATAAATGTCTGTCTCTTGGAACCATGAACATTCTTCCGTAGAACAGAAAATCTTCACAGCAATTTCTCCCCACCATTTTTCTTGCCAAACTTTTCCAAACTGACCTTTGCCGATGCTTTCTTGTAACACAATGGTCCTGGCAATTCTTCTCTGAACCAGCAGCAGTAAACCCTTTGTTCCAGGTAGCAGCATAACTGCAGTCACCAACACGATGAGGAGGAGCTGGCAACATGGAGCAGTAGCCACTGCTTCCATGGTCCCACCACTGTTTGTGGCTCAGTCCGGGCCAAAGCTTCTCCCAAGCCTCCTAGGCCGGCCTCAAACTCAAGATCCTCCTGCCTCTGTCTCCTTCAGTAAATCCAACTGGCGTGCGCCACCACAACCGGCTGAGTGTAGCTTGGGCCTGAGCTGGGGCTCACAAGGCCACAGGCAAACAGCTTTTTCATGAATTCGTAACACGAACGTTGGGCGCCAGATGTAGCAGGAATCTTAAAAGTTCTTATTAATAAAATCAAACCCGAGGCCAGTTATTGGGGTCCACGCTGGTAGATCAGAGAGACAGAACAAGCCACAGCCATCTCACCTTGCCAGTTCCTCAGCTGGTCCTGTTTCCTCAGACTGGAAGCTTCTGTGTCCTCATCCCAATGGCTCTCAGCTGAACTGCTGCTCCAAAGCCTGAAGCTTATCCAGCCAAATCTTAACCAGCCCAAAGCCTCTAGTTTCTGGTCCTCACGCCTTATATATCTTTCTACTTTCTACCACCACTCCCTGAGATTAAAGGCTGGCTTTCTGGGATTAAAGGTGTGTGTCACCATGCTTGGCTATTTCCAATGTGGCCTTGAACTCATAGAGATCCAGAGGGATTTCTATCTCTGGAATGCTAGGATTAAAGGCGTGTGCTATCACTGACTAACTAGTGGCTTGTCTGTTCTCTGACCCCAGGTAAGTTTATTAAGGTACACAATATTTTGGGGAAAACAATACCACCACAGCTGGATGAGAATAAAAACACATAGCAAGATCTTCAAGACACAATGAAATGAAGGCAGAAATATGTAGCTATTATCCCATTAATGAAAGAAAGATCTTGAGCCAAAAGCCCAACAAACAAACAAACTTTGTGATTTGAAGAACTAGGGTAAAAAAAGCCTGAAGCTACCAGATAGAAGGAAATAATAAAGTTTGGAGCAGAGATAAATGGAACAGAGGATAGAGATACTACAGGGGAAATAATGCAATCATAAGCTTGTTGGAAAAGGTCAACAAAATTGACAATCCTTAAGCTAGATGTACTAAGAAATGAAAGAAAATTCAAATTGGTAAAATAAAAAATGAAAATGGGGACATTACCGTCCATTGTAGAAATGTAAGACTTGTAAGGAAGTTCTATGGGTAATTAAATGTAATGGATAAATGAGTAGAAACACAACACTCACTAAAGATGAGCAGAAAATCTGAACAGACCCATAACTGTTAGAAGATTCAACCAGTAATAAGACTCTCCTGAGAAAGAAAATTGCAAGCTCTGGTGGCTTCGTGGGTGAATTCTGCCAAGTGCTAAAGAGAAACGAACACTTACCCTGTGGACTCCTGTAAAGAAAGCGAGGAAGAGCAAACACCTCTTAGCTCACTCTGTAAGGCCAGCACGGTTCTCCCACCAATGCCACCAGGCAAAGACACGACAAGTAAACGAGTGGGCTGACATCCCTTCTGACTACTGGAGGAAGAAACCTTAACTCAAATTCAGCACCACATTGCAAGAATTCTTCATCACATCCAAGTGAGATTCATTCTTAGAGCAGCAAGATGGCTCAACACTGTATCAACAGAATGAAGGGGCAAATCACACAATGACTTCAGTTTATATAGGAAAAGCATTTGGTCCAGTTTACTGGCTTTCTTTTAAAGTTATTTTATTTAGAGGTGTGTGTGTGTGTGTGTGTGTGTGTGTGTGTGTGTGTGTGTGTGTGTGTGTGCGCGCGCGCGCGCGCGCGCACAGGTCAAAGGACAACTTTCAACATTCAGGAATGGGTTCTCTACTTTTGCCCCGTGGGTCCGAGGAATTGAATTCATGTTGTCAGGCTTAGTGGTAAGCACCTTTACCCACTGAACCATTTTGCTATCCCCTCACCAGCATTTCATGACTAAGAGATGCTCAGCAAACTAGAAATCAAAGAAAATCAACATCATAAAAGCCATATCTGAAAGAATGACATCAAATATCATGTTTGGTAGCAGAAGCTCCCCCTCTGTTCAGAAGAAAGAAAAGGCTGCCCACTTTCACCCCTTCTATTCAACACAGTACTTGGAATTCTATCCAGAACAAATAATGAAGACAAAGGAATAAAGTTATCCAAGTCAGAAAGGAAGTAAAATAGCTTCTGTTCACAGACTTGAGAAGATTTTATATGTAGAAAATCCTATAGATTCCATACACATACACAAAAGCTATTACAGATAACAAATGAATTCAGCAAAAGAGAAAGATGCAAAATTAATGCATAAATGTCAGATGCATTTTAATAAACCAACAATGAAAAACTGAAAGGGAAATTATAAAAGTAATTCCATTTATGACATCAGAAAAAGGAAAAAATTACTTAGATATTAACCAATGTGATGAAATTAAAATTATAAAATGGTAAACTAATTTAAAATCAGGAATAAATGAAAACACTTTCCCTGCTCATGAACTGTAAGATTTAACATTAAGATTAGCAATACTACCTAATTTGATGTTTATCAAAACCCCAAATGACTATTTTCTTTGCAAAAACAGAAAATCCACATGAATCTCAACGAACCTCCCCAGCCCTCCATAATCAAAATAATCTTGAAAAACCAAACCAAACAAAGCAAGAGGACTCAAGCTTCCATGTTTCTAAAACTCACTAACAAACTTGACGGCTTGAACAACTCCAGTAACGGCTGTGGGGCAGCATGAGACTAGAGTTTAACCCTCAGAGCTGTGTTAAAAAGAAAGTCTGAGCATGGTAGTGTGCACTTGCATTTCCAACACTGGAGATGAGGAGAACAGGAGGCTACCTGGGGATCATTAGATAGCCAGCCGAATTTAGTGGGTGAGTTCTGGGCCAGTGTGAGATGTGGTTAAAAAAAAATGGTTGGGTGTTGCTTGAGGAATAACACCCTAGGTTGTCCTATAGCCCACCCCCACGCACATGTATACACACACACACACACACACACACACACACACACACACGCACGCACGCACGCACGCACACATGCACACATGCACGCACGCACGCACGCTCGCACGCACTTTCAATCATCTCAACAGTATGATGCAGGAGAAAGACAAACATATGGGGTAGAATAAAACAACAACACAACAATAAACTCTCACATAAAACTGCCAAGATCAGTCAAAAAGCAAGTGCAGTTTTGAACAAATGATAGTGGGTCAACTGGATATTCAGGTGTTAAAGAATGAAGGTGTACTCCCAAATTAGACATATACAAAATGTACCAACAACTAAGCAAAGCTTAAAACTATTACATTCTTTGGAGAATACAGGGCACAATCCTTGTGACATCATATTTGGCAATGGTGTCTGTGGTAGAACACCAAAGGCACAGAGGACAAAATTAAATAACAGACTGGACTTCATGAAAAGTTTGAAAAATGTTGCATATCAAAAGACAATATAAGCACAGCATGACAGAAACAAATGGAATGGGAGAGAACATTTGCCAATTATCTATCTTATAAGAGGCCAATATCTAGGAAACAGACTATTTGAAAATTGTCGACCAAAAGACAAGACTTAATTTGAAATGAGTAAAAAGGTGGATGGCCAATGTGTTCCTGAAAAGATGCTCAACACTTCACAGTAAGCAAGGAAATGTAAATTAAAACAATGTGCTGCCACCTCATATGGTGAGCATGGCTACCATAAATGACAAGTGAACACGTGTTGGTGATGGTATAGAGAGATCGGGACCCTTGAGCACCATTGGTGGGACTATGAAACACTACAGCTGTTATGGAAGATGGCATGATAGTTCTCCAAATAATTAGGTAGAATTGCCATATAATCCAGCAATTCTACTTCTGGATATATATTTAAAATTGCCAGCAGGGTTTTAAAGAGATGTACCCCATGTTCTTAGCAGGGTTGTTTTGTACTATCTGAAAGAAAAAAAGAAACCCAAGAGTTTGATTGGATAAGCAATAAATGCTATTCATACACATGCATAAGGGACTATCATTCAACTTGAAAAGGAAGGAAATTCTGTATTATTCTACAACAGTGACAAACACTGAGGACACTATGCCGAGGCAGTCACAAAAGACAAAATAGCACAATTACATTTAAATGAAGAAACCACAGCAGTCAAAAATCACAGAAGCAGAAAGTAATATGGTAGTTTCTAGGGGGCTGAACGGGGATGGGGAGCTTTTGTTTAATACATACAGTTTCCATTTTATGAGATGAAAAGAGCGTGTCTCTGGGTGGTGGTCATCAAACAATTTAGGAACGTATCTAATAACTGTGCATTTAAGATGATAAAGTTTATGTCATGTCTATTCACAAAAAAATTAAAGGGAAAAAATGAAACAAAATAACAACCAAGAAACAAAGGCTGTTAATCTCTGCCTGTCTTGCCCCAGCCATGAGTTTCAAAGGCTTTGGGAAGACAAAATGTGACTTCTGACTTGTGGCATCATTGGGCCCCATCACATTGTTATGTAACATGGAAAAATGTTTGAAAAAGAGGCCAGCTGTTTAATGGGAACGCCAGTATTTTTTTGATTATACCAAGCAATACTATGAATATTATTCACTTGCAAGAAAATTGTTATTAAAAACATGTAGAAGTAACTTAATCTCTGTATTGCTCTGATTCATTTCAGTCAGTTCTTGGCAAGTGAGGCAGATGCTGACAGCTCACAACATTCTCTGTACATCAGGGTCACATAGAGGTAAGTGTCTTGAAGATTAGATTTGCTAGTCTATTGGTTGTAGTGGTGAGCTAACCAGCATCCCCATGAATTAAACCAAGCATTTCAACTCCATCAGGGTTAAGGAGTCTTGTTTACCTTTTAGAATGTGAGAGCATTTAACACACACACACACACACACACACACACACACACACACACACACACTTCCTCTCACATGGTTTAAGTAGATGTACTGTGGATAGATAATATTCCCCTAGAAACTGAAGGCTATTAAATGACAAACCTAGTACCAGCTGCAAGCTTCCTCCCTATGATGAGTTGTTTTGGTCAAGGAGGCCTCAGAAGCCCCCCAAACGATATTGAATATTGTTTGGTTTGCAGTTCTTGGTTTCCCACTAGAATTAGATAAGACCCCATTGTTGAGGCTGCTATAGGCTTGGGTTACAGGACACAGAGAAGGCAAGTGGAGTTGATGTGGGAGCCTCCTCTCTGCTGACTATATTTCATCGTGTCAGGCTGTATTACACTGTGGGAGAAAGCCAGCAAAAATCCTACCCAGCTGTGGACCCCATGGACTACAATAACAAACTGAAAGGCAAGATGTGCTCAACAGGGCAATAGTGGCATGACCAGTATGAAATAACCAACCACATTATGAATGGATTTACAGCCCAGTGCACAGGAAGGAACTCATGCCTGATGCTGTAAACTTGGTAGTGTGCCCATGGCTGCAGCAGTCATGGGTTCTAGTGGGGAACCTATTGCTGTCATTTTGCTAAATGGACATGGCATCAACTACCCTGTGACTAGTTACATTTATATCCAGCCATTAGTGCTTCTCTCGGTCTTTGTCAGAGAAGCTTTTTTGGACAGTGAGCTGCAGTCATTGTACAGACTCGCTCAGAAAAATTGACAGTGGAGTCCATGGTCTCAATGGACTAAGTCAATTCCTTCATGCTCAGGGAACATTGTGGAAGAGAAAGCAGGAAGAATGTGAGAGCCAGAGGATGGGGAAGAGTGTTGTATATCTTCTGGACCTGACCTGGTTATTGTATACATGAACTCATATTTGCTGTAGTTACCTGCACAAGATCTGCATAAGACTAGGTCTATCACCATTTTACCAAGTGTGGGTTCATTAGACCATATGCCAAGCTACCTTCCCCCACCGAGGGACTATGGACCATTAATGACTGTTGGGGGTTGTGAACTCACAGATAAACTGCCCAGGATCCAGTACATTACCCTCTGCTTAGGCTCATGCAAGCAATTACAATTAAGCCTCTTGTGTCATTAAAAACTAAATAAAAAAGACACAAAAGGGGTAGGGGGACTTGTTAGAAAGAGAAAGAATTTTAGTGGAGAGTAAGGGGGATAACAGAGAGCAATGGGAGGTTAAAAGGACTAAAATTTATTATATTCATCTGTGAACTTATCAAAGAAAGGGTTCAAAAAAGAATATCATGAAGACACCATCAAATTATGGACTTCTATCAGTCCTTGTCTGAATATACCACATTGTTGGCCTCTACTAAGGTTTGTTTGCTTGTTTTTCTGCAGCTCCAATCCTATAGCTAAGCAAACTTATACATTGCCAAATTGCAAAGAAGCCATCAAGCCAGGTGGTCATTTGGGCAGAGAGTTTGCACATATGTCTATAATCTCGATTTATTACTAAAACATCTTTGCCTAATAAAACAATGCTTGTAATCAAATGCCAGGCGTTCTAAATAAGATATCAGTAAGAAAGCTATGGATGTTTTGACGGGAAACACTTCACACCCCAGTGCTGGCTTTCAAGTTTTAAGTAAATAAGGTTACCTTTACTTTCCAACAAGAGAAGTAGCACACTGTCAAGGTTCAGTGCTGCCCTAAGTCATGGATCACTGTCAATTTGACACCTCACCTCTTTTTTTTTTGGTTTTTCGAGACAGTTTCTCTGTGTAGTTTTGGTGCCTGTCCTGGATCTCGCTCTGTAGATCAGTCTGTCTTCGAACTCACAGAGATCCGCCTGGCTCTGTCTCCCGAGTGCTGGGATTAAAGGCGTGTACTACCACTGCCCAGTGACACCTCACTTATTTATGAATCTCGCAACATAGCATGTCTGGAAGTATTAGTAAGCCCGGTCAGAGGGCCTATGAAGGATAAGCTTTAACTGTGGATCTCCATGTGCCTGTATTTGATAAGACAACTAATTCCAAACCTGGGAGCTGCACCAAGTGCTCTGTGGGCCAGGGTAGCACAGAATTAAGGAGGGAACAAACTTTCTACTCCAAGGACCACTTTAAAGGATGTTAATTTTGGGGCTGGAGAGATGGCTCAGTGGTTAAGAACACTGATTGCTCTTCTAGAGAATGTGGGTACAATTCTCAGCACCCACATGGTTGCTAATCACCATCTATAACTCCAGTTTCAGCGGGTCTGATGCCCTCTTCTGGCCTCCATAGGCACTAAGCACACATTTGTGGTATAGATACATATGTAGACAAGACAAAACACCCACACTCATAAAATAATAAAATGATTTTTAAAATGTGAATTTCAAAACGCTTGGTTGGCATTGAGGTGAAGTCTGGATTGCAAATGCTTTTGTCCTTGGCCTAATTACTTAAGCTGTTAGAGATCCTATGCACAAAACAACTTAATATTAGCGTCCTAGGACTGGTGAATTATAAGCAGCAAACAATGCATATCAATCAATATTGGTTTCCATCACTTTGTTCATGTTTTCCTAGGTGCCCCCGCTGTCTTGGCACTGTTTTGACGGCAGATATTTTTCACTTTAATGTCATGGACCTGCCCATGAACTCTTCTAAAGGCACTGTAGGTGTGCACACAAATAGAAGATACACAGAGTCTTTGAATTCTGTTTCCAGTCAGGGAAGATCATTAGATAGAAAGCAACTGCAATCCCTCAGACTAGTTCAGTGGTCAGAAAACTCATTTGCTGTATTCTCTTCTGGAAAAGAGCCTCTGTCCACATCTTAGCAATGCATTACAGAGCCTGGATCCACTCTTGGGCACCTGCTGGTACTTAATTAACATGTTTTTTTCAACTAATAACTGAGCCTACATGGACCTGATTAGCTTTGTGGTAACCAGGAGAAGTTTCTGGAGCCCTGCCCGGATGGTAAAAGCATGGGGAGGAAGGGTGGCACCCTTCAATACTGTATCCTGGGACATGCAACTGAGAAGACTGTAATTAAATTCCTCAGTATGGAAACTGCTCTGATAACTCAGAGGGAAGTCCCGTGCTCAGCTGAGGCTCACTTCTGGTCAGATACTCAAGGCCACACCTGTAAATTCCCTTTAACTTCCCTTCTCGTTGGGAATGAGCACTCCCTGTTGCTCATCACTGTGGGATGAGCACGGTGCTGGGTCCAAGGGTAAAGAAAACTCAGGTCCCCCATGACTTTCTGTGCTCTGCAGAGGCGGGACAGCAGCAGCATTGAGAGTACAATGAGTCACATACCTGAAAACATCATCATGTGCTGGAAGTTCCAGGCGATCTTCTGTTTCCTGCCCAGATTCAGGAGGAAGGAGAGGGGGTAAATGTTGCAGGCTCTGGCAACAAAAATTGCTAGCTGTTGGGACACATTGAGGAAAATATTGCTGCAGAGGGGCTGACTGAGCAGGCTCAGATATCATGTCCATCTGCTTCTCTATGATATGACCCAGAAAACAAGTATAAACATGACAACTCATCTATGTCTAACTCGCTCACCAAATTCATCGTTCAATGTCAATTCCTTCCCAGGATGACATAAAACTCTGTCTGTCTTTGAACATATGCTTGGCTGAAAGTTGGTTCTGCAATGCCATTTCAATCACTAAATTTTCCCATCACATTTACGTTGCTGGTGACTGACTCTATCCTCAATTTTGCTGGAAGCTGTGAGGTAGCGACGCCCCGGTATGATGGTATTAGCTTCTCCAGCAGCACTTTGGAAAGAATAAATTTATTTCTGATGGTGGTTTCCGTCTCACTTCCCATCAGTTCATGTGTCTGTTTCTAGCAAGCTTGCTTACCCATTTCATTTAGTGGATTTTTTTTTTGAGAAAAGATGACTGTCAATGTATATAATATAACTGCTACTTCAGGAGACTTCCCTAAAGTCAAAGTCTCGTAAGTGAACAGCTACTGAAAAGCTCAGCCATAAGCTTCCTCCCTTTGCTATTGTCTCTATTCCTTCTTTGGTGGTCTGTCTGTTCTAGCTTGTCCTCTGCAGGATGAAGCTATTTGGAGTGAGATAACTTCCTTCTTTCTAAGATCTAGGTTTCAGGGGATATTTGAGAGTTCAACAGAATCCCAGTGGTGAGGGACTGACACCCAATTCAGGTGAAGAGTGGGAACAGGAAGATGGCAAGCTCTCCAGAAGTTAGGATCATCTGCCTGTGACTGACGGAGGCAGCATCTCATTTTCCAAGTGCTATGGACAATAGCTGCAGGTAGTTGCTCAGTGTCCCTGTGGCCAGATACTTGCTTCCATGGGGGTTGCCTCCTACTCCAGCCCTGCAGAAGGAGAACCTTCTGTATTAAAAGTGTCTGTTCTCCTAGGAAGGAAATGATATCTCTCTTTCTGTGTGTGTGTATATTCTGGGGTGTGTGTGCACATATGCATGCATGTAACTTACTGATTAGATTAGGCTGCCTGGCCAGTAGGTCCTAGAGATTCGCATGTCTCTGCCTCTCCAGAACTGGGATTACAAGCATGTACCACCATGCCCAGCTTTTTTTTTTTTTTTTTTAGATTCTGGGGTTTGAATTGTGGTTCTCATGCTTGTAAGGCAAATACTTCCCTGGCTGAGCTAACTCTACAATCCCAGAAGGCGTTATTTGATAGAAATAAACTTGCATATGCATAATGCTTTTGATGTTGATAGTAAAACTGTCATCTTGACTTCTATGATGTCTTCAAAGTTCTACTAGGAAAAAGGTTTAACCATTTTTCTATTTTTTTTTCTCCAAAGGATACAAAGGCTCCAAGTATAAAAAGAGCGTTGAAAATGTGATTCTGGAAGGTGAAGAGAGCCAGGCCCATGTAGCAGAAGATGACATTCTCAGCCAGGAAGTTCATAAATTCAAACAGCTGAAAACAAAACAGAGACCCAGTCTGACTGATTATGACTCAGATTTGTGTACAGCTTATTTATTGTAACTTTGATGGCCGGGCAATCCTCCTTCCCGTGGCAAGCCACCACTTGGGCCTTGAGCTCCCGTCATCAGGTCAGTTGATGTCCTTGGTTCTCTGCCCAGTGATTCATGCCACAGTCATGGCACTGTCCTATTATTGTCCACTGCCAGGCTTCCGGAGATACCTCAGGTGGTGGTAACAGAACAATTCCTACTACGATGACAATTCCTACTATGATGTCAAGGAAGCAGAAGTCAAGTGGCTCGCTCAAGTAAAGAGGATAAGACTGTTTAGCCTGTCTGTACCTTAAACAGTAGATGCACTTGAGTTCCAAGGCCCCAGTTAAATGAACGAAAGAGAAGAAAGCAGCTTAAAACTAAACTGGCCTCTCCAGGCAGGCAGGAAAGACAAACCTAGAAAACTTGGAATGAGGAAGAACATCAATTATATTTTAACATCAGAGTGATTAGTTTATTTCAAACCCTAGACAATGAGACTCATTAAATTGATGGATGTAGATATATCCATTAAATGTCTACAATTTCTAGCTAGTAAAGGGGATGATTAATCCCAGGGATCAGCTTCTGCAGCAAGAACACAATAGATCCATCAAGTTCAGTCGGAAGAATGGAGTAATAACATGCTATGCTGAGGGGTACTCCCTAGAGTTATTCTTAGACCATTAACTAAACAATTTAAGTTGAACATAAAAAGCGTTTTTCTAACTTCCATATTAAAAGTAAAAGGGAAATGTGTCCAGGGGCTATACCAAAGTCGGATCTGGCAGAGACTTTATTTTATGATCCAGGCTTTCCATTTGGAAGTTTCTGAAACTTCATTCCCGGACCTACATAAATCATGTTAGGTAAATGTCTCTGGAGGCATTGTTCCCGACTTTGTGAGGACTCATTATTTTTTCATGTAATGTATTTACAGCCCCACAAATAATGCCCAATACCTGTTCCCTGACAGTTGACAGAAAGAGAAGCAGGATCTTGTCAGAAACATTATTTAAAACCAGTAATAGAAAGAAAGGATTAAAAAAGACACAGCTCCTTCGGAACAAGATGGTCTTTCCACAGTGGCAGCGTCATCAATTTCCGTGAGCACTCTGCTCTCATTCTAGGGCAGCTAATGTAAACAAATGCTGTCACTCAAATAGCTGCGGAAAACGTAGAATGCAGGGCTGGGGAATACAGAAGATGGAGAACCCTTTGCTACCTCATTATGCCTTTATTTTTCCCCACAGCAAGATCTGATCATCATTTTAGTCGGTTTGAGCTGCCTTAACAAAGGATCTAGTCTGCCTGGATTAAACAATAGGCTTTTATGTCCCACAGTTCTGGAGGTTGAGATGTACAAGATGGAAGTGGCAGCTGATCTGATGCTGGTGCTTATTCCTGTTTGTGGCAAGCACTCACAGTAAAGTCTACTTTTCTTCTGTCTGTTCTTATAGGAAGACTGATTCAAATCATGAGGGATCCACTATGAGGACCTTATTACTTCCCAAGCCTTTGCCTCCAAGTAGCATCCTCTTGGTCCTATATCTGAATTTGGGGGTGGGTGATGGGTGGAAATATGCCCAGTCCTTAGCAGCACTCTAGTTTTTAACACTGATAAGCAAAGGTCAAGACAAAGTTAAAAATGTCTCTCATGTACCTACTCCAAGTGTATTTCACCCTCGAGAGGACATTTTGTGACCAGGAATATATTCAGCCTCTTCTGTGTGGTTACACTAGTTTCCCTCTAGAGTGTACCACATTCTCCGTAGCCTCTATGGCCTCTAAAGCCTCTTTAGCTTGGATATGGAGCATAGAATTCTGTACCAGATAACTCAGATCCATGCATTTCTCTACACCTCCCATTTGGTTCAAAATGCGTATGGAATATTTGGAGCCAAAGCAATTCAACAAGGCTTTTGAAGGGAGTGCAGGATGATGACACCCACCTTTCCACAGGATGAGAAGTCAGAGGGATGCTCACAGAAGCCACCCACGACCATCTGTGATCACAGGGGAAATGTCTCAGAGAGAACCTGAACCTTGGTCATTCTATTTAAGCTCTTTTATCCAACTTCTCCCAAAGCAAAATCAAGATCCTTTCTGCTCTAAAAGGTATGGGGTCAATTTTCTGACCCTTTTAAAGACAATAAGAAAGTTTATTATTCTTGCCTCCTGCCACCCATCTTAAAGAGAGAAACGGGTCCTGTGGGATACATCAGTTCTTTCTGCTAGTTGAGGTATGACAGGAGCTTTTACTGTTCATTTTACTTTGGGTGTATGGTTTTAAGTGTTTGCTTGACAGATTTCCTTCCTTTTGACAATGCTGAATTTTAGTTTGATTTATCCACTCAGCCTACTGAAACCTACTGCTACACATTATAGGATCTGTGTACATATACACAACACAAGGCTTCCACTCGGCATTCAAGTTCATTCTGGGATCTGTTTCTCTGCTCCCATTGCTGCCTGTTCTGTCTGACTCGCATGGTCTTTTTAAGTAACATTGATCCATAACGCATCACAATATTCCATAGAGCTGGCCCAATCCCATGCTCTAAGTTATTCAGAATTTTCTTGATTTCATATATGTTAAAATAAATTGTATTGATTCTTAATTACTCACAAAATTATATATGACATATATATCACATGTCGACAATTAAAAGTTCACAAAAAGATTGCCAGCACTCAAAGTCAATCTCACCCCCCTTCCACGTCACACTCACTTCCTCACAATTAGAACTTACACCACCACCAATTATCTTTCTCTCTTTTTCAGTTTCATATGAACAAAATTAGACAATATTACAACTTTATCATCTACTATTCAATAGCATATTTGTGGGATTCTTCATTTGTTATATAGCAGTTAATTTTTTTTATTATATTAATAGTTCATTATCTGCTTATTCATACTAGTACAGATAAACATTTGTGCTGTTTCAGTTTGGAGCAATGATGAGTTTTGTTATTATGTGTTTTCCCTTCTGGAGTATTATTGGGCTGGAGTGCAGTCTTCTGGAATGGTATACCCACTCACACTCCCATTCGTGGTTCCAATTGCTTCACATTCCTGACAATACTTAGGTTTTGCTTTTTTAAAAATATTTTTCAAATTCATAGTTTTGCTTCTTGACATTTGAATTTAGGAATCATCTTGTCAATTTGGACAAAATAGCCACTGATATTTTAGTTGGAATTGAGTTGAATTTTTAGATAAATGTGGACAAACTCTTTCTAGCTTCGGAACATGGAATCAATCTGTGAACACTATCTTTATCATTATTTTCACTTTATTTCTCTTCAGAACTCAGGAATGAATATTTTGGACATATTTGCTTAAATTTACTACTGTTTGGTGATTTATTGCTATTGTAAACAGCAATAACATATCTAAGGTCACTTTCTAATTGTTTATTGCTAGATTTATATACATATATATGTATGTATATATATACACATATATGCATATATATTTGATTTTTAAATGGACCTTTATTTAGGGCCTTATTATACTTATCTAATAATTTTCATATTTATTGGTAGATTACTTTAAACTTCAAAATCAATGTTGCTTTAAAATAAGAGTAAGTTTGATTGTTTTCCTTTATAGCCAATGTGTATTTGGCATCCTTTGTATCTGCTGATCTCATTTCCTTACACTTGTCAAAACCTCTAATACAGTATAGAATATATATCATCCTAAGGCTATCTTTTTTTTTTTAAAATTTTTAATACCCAAAGAAAAATGTGTAATATTTCTTTATCAAGTTCGGAATAACTTACACATTATAATTATGTTCCCTTCAATTCTTACATATTAGAAAGAGACTTTAAAAATATTGTATTGATTTTCATAATTTTTTTACTTAATCATATTAGTTTGCCTTTTATTGCTGTGATAAAACACTGACCAATACCAACTTGAGGAGAAATATTTTAATTTGATTACACTTCCCTGTCACAGTCCATTATTGAGGAAAATGTGGGCAGGAACACAAGGCAAGAATCTGGAGGCAGGAATTGACTCAGAGTCCATAGAGGAATGCTGTTTACTGGCATGCTTTTTTTTTTATACCACCTAGAACCACCTGCCAATGGGTGGCACTGCCCACAGTGGGCTGAGCTCTCCCACATCAAAAATTAATCAAGAAAATGCTCCATAGACATGTCTACAAGCCAATTTGATTAAAGCGATTCCTTAGTAGAGGTTTCCTCTTCCTGGGGGACTCTAGTTTGTGTCAAGATGACTAATAACAGGCCCATTTACTAAGATCACATGGTACAAAGGGCTCTGGCATATCATCAGGAAAGCTCAGTTGGTTACAGTTGTTTTTAATATGCTACTGAATCTTTTTTGATACTATTGTGTTGGATTTTGAGTATATATCTTATTTTCATCTTCATTCTTGATAAATACTTTTTATTCCTGACAAATTTGATGAGGGTTCTCAAGATGTACCTTCAGTCTTGTTGATTACTCTGTGTTGTATCCATTTCCCAAAATATTAATTTCTCTCATCTTTATTATTATTTACCTATAACATTCTTTATTTTAATTTGTTTTTATTTAGTAGCTTAGCCTTCCAAGTCCTGGCAATCCTGGAAGCTTGTCAGCCTTTTCAGATAGGTATTATTTGTATGTTACCCAGCTTTCTGAGGGAGAGCTTTCCTGATTAGTCAGCCACAGCTCTTCTTAGCCACAGCTATTTTTTGCAAATATAAAACCATTTTTCTTTGTAGCTCCTATCAATTTTTATTACATTTTATTTTGAATTACAATAAAATGTATGCCATGTTAGGGAGAAATTACTGTTTTATGATATAATTTGAGGAAAGATTGATTGTCAGGTGTGGATTCCTATAAGAAAGTGTGTTGTAGAATATTACTTTAAGATGTATTATATTTGTTTATGTTGTGGAGCATTTGTTTAATGATGCAAAGAAGTGTTGCATTCTTTTATGTTGCATTTGTTTAACTCTGTGAAGCTGTGTTACTGTGCCTGTCTAAAACACCTGATGGTCTAATAAAGCGCTGGATGGCCAATAGTGAGGCAGGAGAAAGGATAGGTAGGGCTGACAGACAGCGAGAATAGATAGAAGGAGAAATCTGGGAGGAAAAGAAGAGAGAAGAAACAAGATGAAGTAGCCAAAGAAGGAGGAGGACTTCAGGGGCCAGCCACCCAGCTACACAGCCGTCACAGAGTAAGAAACAAAGAAAGGCATACAGGGATAGAGAAAGATAAAAGCCCAGAGGCAAAAGATAAATGGGATAATTTGAAGTTAAGAAAAGCTGGCTAGAAACAAGGCAAGCTAAGGCTGGGCATTCATAATTAAGAATAAGTCTCCATGTGTGATTTATTTGGGAGCTGGGTGGTGGGCCCGCCAAAAGAGCCAAAACAAACAACAACAGAAGTGTGTCTACAAAGATGGAGAGACTAATTACAACTTCAGTGATGTAGCAATGTTGAGATTCCGAAGTTCCAGATTCTAAGTACAATTTATCTTGGGCTGTCTTCAACCCCATGACTAACCATTCCTTACTCACCCTTGTGTTGGACCTAATATTCCGTGACTAACAGATAAACACCTTTTGAAATGAATTAACTTAACATAACCCTAGTTTTCACCACCCAAAAGACTGAGTCATCATGTAGCATCTGAGGCCGATATTTTGCTATAGGCGAGATTTCTTTGCTTTGCTGAAACCGCCTACTCAATGCATTTAAAAAGTGCCTTGATTTATGATTTTCTTTGCTGTTCTAAAAACTTCATGAAGCTGCTCCCATATTGAAACAGCAAATCTGGAATAACCTAAGTTTTTTGTTCCTGGTCACTCATAATTGACTCTAGAATTAACTATCTCATATCCCTTTTGAGGTGAGAGTTGTATTTTTATGTTGACATGGGATAGATTACAGTACAGACTGGATGATATGGAGGGAAAAATAACAAAATATAAGAAATAAAATACTTGCTTCCTTTAGCCTTGCCTCAGCTGTTCACCTCTGTGTCTGCAGGCATTTTTATCCATCAATTCCTAGTGTTGATTATTCTTAATTTCTTTGAAGCTGTTTTTCAATGCAGGGGAAGACAGTGATAACAAATAATTCTTAACTTGCTTGTTATACTCAAATACACTTTGGATGAAACAGCAATGTATATGAAAAAGGCAAATCCAATTGTGAGTTATGTAATAAGTCATCCATGATTTTTTTGTATGTAATTTTCAATCAGGAAATATTATAAGCATTATTTATATTAGCAATGATTTAGAAAAAAACCATAAGAAACACACAAAAAGATGTGAAAGTAGGAGAGTGACTTCTTGGGGAGAAGAATGGTCTCAGTAGAAGAGGGAGAGAGCCTGAGAGAGGGTAATGGGGTGAAAATTATTAAAATTCTCTCTATATACATATAGAACTATCAAATAAATGAATAAATAAAATGGTTAACTAATAACATATTCATATAATGGTATGTATGTCAGGGAATTTTGCTAAGCAATGAAAGAAAAAATGGAGCAATACAAGATAAACTGGTGTGTGTGTGAATCCATCTGAATGCACTCATATGCATGCTTGCATGTATCTTACAAGGAGAGTTGCGTTACCTTTTCTTTCCTTTGAAACTATTGCTTTCATAGTTTGAAAAATTAAATGGGATTAGAACTAACATATTTAGGTAAAATAGAAATCTTTCCAAGTATTTGCTTCCTTTAGTTTTGCATCAGCAGCTAGCCCATGTCTCTGTATTTCCAGGAAGTCAGCAGGCACCCTTGTCCTGTCCTAGTATACTTCCTACTTTCTTTAAAAGTTGCTTTCTGGCATAGAGAAAGCCAATGGCAACACAACAGCATTCATCCTTCTGTAGAGCATCTGCACAGACATAGAGTCCGCATGTGTAACATGATTCTAAACACATTTTGTATAAATAACCTTAATGATATTTGTATTTGTATAGATAACTCAATAGTATTTCACAGGCTGCTTGTCATACAACTGAATTTGAAGGTGCTAAAGAATCCCTAATGGTAGTATAACTATCCCTCTGTATCTTTCCTCCTACTGAATTTGACTTGACAGTACTTGCTCCCAGACACCTGGTTATTTTCAGATCTCTTCACTTATAAACAATGCTGCCTGGAGCATCTTTGCACAGGCTTCTTTCCCTAGTGAGTGATTACTCCTCAGGTAGATTTCCTGACACAGGCCTCTCTGACAGTGGAGATGCATTAATTTTCCATTTTGAGCATCCCACCAGCCTGCCCTTCAGAAGAATGAGCCAATTTGCATCTCTGCTCATGCTGCAGAGGGTACCCTTTCCTCCACACTCCTGCCAACATTCATTTTTATCAATTTTTAAAAAACCTTTGACAATCTGATAGATTCACTTATTTTAAATTGTGATGGTTGTTAGCATTTTAAAAAGGGTCCTTTAATAGCAAGGCGGCTGTGCTGATTAGCACTCCTCTGTCTAGGTCTAGCATGTAACATCATGGGCTGAATGAGCAGGCATTGTAATTATTTCCTTTTTGAGGCACTTAATGAAAATCTGTGGGTGAATTCAATTTTGTTCCACATGCAAAACCTCCTAAAGATGTTTCAAAAGGGACTCTAGAGCAAGCCCCTCATCAGACAAATCCAATTTGACTATTAGAACTTCACTGTCTGAATCAGGCCTCAGGTAGTCAATCACTGAGGAAATGGAATTACTGGCCAATTTAAGCAAAAATGAATGAACAAATAAAAATTTAAAGAAAGCTTCATCCCAAAGCCAGTAATAATAACAATAGCAACAAATCTCAAACTAGTCGATTCATAATTCAGTGTACAAAACCTCTAATTTATCTCCTTCCCTCTCAGGGTCAGGGAAAAAAACTTGACTCAACTTTTTATTTATCAGTGTAATAAATAATATTTACTTTGCTTGTATTCACAGTATGCAAATTTTTTGGAGGTGACCCAGGTTAAAAGAAGTCTGTGCTTAGCAGAACTGTTTTTCAGGGGAGAAAAGCAAGCTAATAGTGCCAACAAGAACAGGAAAGAATCAAACTGCTAAGAGGGCAGACAAGCTGCTTTAACATTCTGGAAGCTCATGGTAGCCATTCATGTGTCCATTAGGCAACAGCTTTGCTCAGCAAACCATGTTCTGCAAATACTCACTAGACCCTATGCAGATCAGCATGAGGTACTCACTGAGACCTTAAGAAGTCACCACACTACTCAGATCGGCATGAGGTACTTACTGAGACCTTAAGAAGTCACCACACTACTCAGATCGGCATGAGGTACTCACTGAGACCTTAAGAAGTCACCACATTACTCAGATCGGCATGAGGTACTTACTGAGACCTTAAGAAGTCACCACACTACTCAGATCGGCATGAGGTACTCACTGAGACCTTAAGAAGTCACCACACTACTCAGATCGGCATGAGGTACTTACTGAGACCTTAAGAAGTCACCACACTACTCAGATCGGCATGAGGTACTCACTGAGACCTTAAGAAGTCACCACACTACTCAGATCGGCATGAGGTACTTACTGAGACCTTAAGAAGTCACCACACTACTCAGATCGGCATGAGGTACTCACTAAGACTCACTTAAGAAGTCACCTGTTTTATGAAAGACATTACTCACTAATTCTCACAGACATTTTCCCATTTCTTCCAAAGGGTGAAATTTGATCACACTATCATGAGTCATGTGGAGAAATTTTACATAGCTCAGTATAACCCAGTTAATGAATATTATTTTAAATTCACAAATATTTAAATATTAATTTAAATTTATAAATATTAAATATTAATTTAAGTTCACATATTTTATACAACCCAAGCCTACTTGCCCAGAGCAGGACCATTCACAATGGGCTGGGGTTGGAAGGGAAGATACAGGAGACTCTGATCAGATAGTTTTCACTTGCATTTTTTAGTATAAAGAAGTAAATTTAGCCAAAATTTACTTTTTAATCAATTAACTTATTTTTGTCAATTAATTGAGGCTAATTAAGGAAGGGTGACTTAAGCCAGCAGATAAATTTATTTTTAATGTAATGTGTATTACATCCATCTACCCATAAAGCCCAACCCTTTATAGATACAAAACATCAAACAAGAGAAAAATTATTTATTGCTAAAGTCTAGTTTCCCTCTGAATGAGCCCTTTCTGACTTACCATTTCCCTCTCAGAGAAATTCCAGACCTCCACTGTGCTTTGGAGGGGGACTTTTTAAGCTTTCCCACTTGTGATCCCTTCCCACCCAAGAAATTTTACAGGACTTTTAACATATAGGTATATAAAATACAAAGGTATACACATCAAACAATGATAATAAACCACGAGGGAATAGATTTTAAAACAACTTTGGTGTATATTTTATTTGAACATTTATAAAGATTAAAGCAATTTTGCATAGTAATGAGATGAATGTACTTGCTTATTCTTTTATAAAGGATCAAGTCTTGGCTGAACATTTGATCCTACAGGATTAGAGCACCTTCAACATTTTCAGAATTGATCAATAATTTGATTTTTATAATCATCAATGCTAAGAATGGAGTTTTGCATATGTACAGTATAAAAATGCAGATATATTTAGAGTCATTTCAGAAATTGCTGGAAATCTTCTCCTAATTCCATGCCAAAATTCATCGAATGACTTTTTAAGAAACTTGAGTCAGCAACTCAAATAGCAATTTTAAAAATCAATACTCTAACACAATGCAATCCAAAGATACAGTAATTTGACATACATAGAGACCAGTGGTAGGAAAACACTGCATCCTTATTTTCTGTAATTAAATCATTATATTTCTATAGGAGCAGCTCATAACAAAACAATAGTCTTCAATCTGAACAGAAGGCCTTCAGGCAGAATTGGTTGTATTGTCTGGCTTGAGGTATGCTCAGTGAAAAGTGTGTGTCACATGTTTAGAAGCAAGGCTGCAGTGAAGTTGCATGATGCTACAGGGGTGAATGCTTCTAGAAACACCTGGGCTCATTATGCATTTCAATTTGAATAAATTTTTGGTTGTTGAATGATCAGAAACCTTATATTAGTGCCAAATTTATTCATGATGCTCACACTCATCTATGATTCCCCCATGTGGGGTCTTGCCCCCCAGTTTAAGCAGCTGGGCTCTAGAGTAATATGATGACTGCATACAGCATTATAGAGAGGTGGTGTATATAGATTATTTGCGTCTCAAATAAGATGCATGCTACAGAATTGCTGTTCTGTCTCTGATCCCTTTGCTGGAGGTAAAGTCACTGAAATTATCTATTTTTCGTAGCATACTGCATAAGCACTTTTCATAATGTTTCTTTGCTTGAGATGTTTTGGGCTGTTGATGCACTCCTGCTTGCTACCCAGCCCTCGCTCACCCTTTGCATTTCATTGTCTTTTCTAAACCTAATTTTACTTTTAAAAACCATGACTCCTTCAAAAGCCCAGCCTATAAAAAGACAACAGAACACATTTTAGGAAGATGAATAGGCATCATTAAGCCAGTAAAGTTAATATAGGAAATAAATGTAGTTACAGCTTCAAGGAATTGGGCTTCATTAAACTGAATAAATAGTGAACAACTATTGTAGCCAGATTTTCTTGAAATCTTCAAGGTTGTAACTTAAGGGGAAGGCTGTTTCCTTTCAATTTGCCAAATTACTTTAGCCAGTAAACACTGATAATATTCTCATTTCTGGTGGTTTTTCTACTTACAACTTTCTCTTTCTTTTTCTATTGAATTGCAGGTCCTGTAGCATCACATTTATGTTATGATATCATCAAGAGTACTTAAGTCTCCAGCTTCACAATGTGTATAATTTGATGACATGGATCAGAAATATTGGTCCCAATATAAGATTGGTCTTAGATCTATTTTTATGATGTAAGAACATACAAATACATGCTTTAGGATCACAAGATTTCTAAGACAAAGTCAATCTGTATAGAGTCCAGACAGCCTCACAATTATTAATTTCTCCAGTACTCTTGTGAGTACACTGCTTGGTCTGTAACAGACAATGGCCCAAGGAAGAAACCTCATATCTACTTTTCGATTGCTGTGATGAGACACCATGACCAAGGCAACTTACAGAAGAAAGAGTTTATTGGCGCTTACTGTCTCAGAAGATTAGAGTCTATGCCCACCATGGTAGGGAGCACAGCAACAGGCAGGAAGGTATGATGCTGGAGCAGTGAACTTAATTTAGCTAAAAACTTAAATCTTGATACAACAACCATGAGGGGGGGAGAGAGAGAGAGAGAGAGAGAGAGAGAGAGAGAGAGAGAGAGAGAGAGAGAGAGAGAGAGAGAGGACACTGGGAATGGTGTGAGCCTTTGAAACCTCAAAGCCCCCCCACCCCTTAGTGACACTCCTCCTCTAACAATCCTTCCCAAAAGAGTCTCATCAACTGGGGACCAAGCATCAAATACACGAGAGTATGGGGGCCATTCTTATTCAACCACCATGCTACACAAGAAAGCAAATGGCATCTGGTGACTACTTGAGCATGTTAACTACTTCTCTTACTCACATTCCTTCGGCTCACAGGCTCATCTGGAGCGTCAATTTGTTTTGTCCTATTTGGCTCTGGCAGTAGAGAGGACTTTGCTCAGAATACATAAAAGCAAGAGCCACATCCATGACAGGCAACTACCCTCTTTCATTCAACAGTCTTCTTAGTTTGGAAAATAAATATTTTGCTGAGGGCTATAGTTGGTATACAGGGCCTAGAGTCTGGAATGTCACTGTAGGTCCCTAGGTCCCTCTCTTTCTCTCTCTCTCTCTCTCTCTCTCTCTCTCTCTCTCTCTCTCTCTCTCTCTCTCTCTCTCTCTCTCTCTCCCTCTGTGTGTGTGCATGTGTGGTAGGGGTTGTGGTAACAAGGATCCTCTAGAGAAACCACTTTACAGGAAACTTGACAGCTCTAGCTCTGGGAAAAATAAAGTTGTAGACTAACATAATTAGTTTTTCTGTGGTTTCACCAATAAACACTAGGTAAAGAAAATTACTGAGTTGAGGCAATATTTTATGTATACACATATATATTGTAAAAATTAGATTATGCATTTAAAAAAGTCAATTAATAAGTACAAAGACACACTGATATTAATATTAGGCACTAGTATAAAAATTTCACCTATTACTAATTTTTAAAAGGCTTCTATTCCTTTTTAAAAATCTTTTTTCCCCACTTAGTTATTCTAGTCTTATTCATCTTGTGTGTATGGCTCTATGGCTATTTTAAGGGAAGTTTTAGGTTTGTAGTAAAATTGAGATAACTATCCTCTATACCCCTGTTACAGACAGAACTTTTCCATCAGTATCCCCCATCAGGGCATCAGTATTTGTTCTGAGGCATCTACCTTGACGTGCCATTATTACTGAAAACCTGCAGTTTCCACAAAGGTCAAAGGGCATAAAGATCAGAGTCTGATGAGGCTACCTGTTCTAGTTTGTGATGACTGGATATGTCCTTACAGTGAGAGGGAAGGAAATTCTCTAAATTCTCTCATGTCTTCCCATCATGAACTCAGAGCCATGAACCCACTGATTGTCCCCATCTCCAAATATCAATTCCACTGGACATTCTAATTTCAATACAGGAATAAGGAGCATGGGGCACAAACAGGCAGTCCATAGCAGAATAGAAGAAAGGATTTCTAATGATATTCTTTTTTAGGCTTTCAAACTAAGTATCAACATCCCTGTCTTTGTCATCCATCTGAATGACAGTCACCTAAGAAATGGCTGAAACTCTGCCCACCATGAAAACCATGTGTTCTTGTGGCAAAACAAACATTTACCCCAGACTTTACATGCTGTTTGCTCTCTACACAATCCCACTTACTTGATAAAAATACTGTAAACTAAAACATGTACATTTTAGGACATTATTCAGTACTGTTTCTTGACTGGCTATTTTCACAATGAAATGCTTTAGATCAACCACATCAATAGGAAATGTTGGAATCAAACTGGTCTTCTTTTGTATAAGCTTTGCCTCCAGTATTCTGTAGTGAGATGTTGAAGCCAGAGTCTGAAATAGCACTTACTTCTATCATTAACTTGAAGATCTCAAGGATGGAACTTGCTTTATTATTATTATTATTATTATTATTATTATTATTAATGAACACTACCATTTATGGTAAAGTATTTGCCATATTCAAATTTCTATGGGCAAATGTTCTAAAGAAGATAATTTTGCATTCTCATAAACAGTATACCAGGCACTAGAACTTTACAGAACTCCATCATCCTTCCACTAGTCTATTTCTGAGGGAAAAGAATGTGAATACTAATTAAACTGATTCACTATTAACTTGACAAGATTTCCTGTCAAGCTTTTGCTTTGGGGTCCAGTTTGAAAAGAAACATGGAGAAAGATTTTTCAGAATTTGGAGGAGGCATTGATATTTTCCTTGGGTCTTTCAATGTGATCTTAAAGCTAATAAATTTATATAAAATTCAACTTTGCACTGAATATAAATAATGATATTCACATTCTTTATATTTGTTCTCTAAGTGGTTAGAGAATTAATTGATTTGGCTGTGAGAAAATAAAAAGTTACAAGCAAAGGGTTAAAAATTATTATTATTTTATTCAGAAGATTCTGAGTTCAATTTTTTTAAACTCTGGCAGAATGAACCACAGAAAGGCATTCAATAGCAAGCCAGGCGCCCAGAGCAGAACATTGATTCAGCGGGGCCTGATGAGAAAGCAGAAACTGTGAAAGAGTCTTTATAAATCAGAGAAATCAATGGAAATGAAAGATAAAAAAATATGACATTTGGATAATACCATTCAACTTGAGAACCACTATCAAATGATTTTTATGAAGGCATGACTACTAATAAATCAATGGCTGATGAAAATTAGGTTTGCTTGACTCATTCCTTTGGAGCACGCAGTTAAAACACAGTGAGTGTAGATTATCAGTGCTTATGTTGGACTCCAGAAAATTCTTATTTTGTACCTATTAACTTCATTGAGCTTTCTCTTCTGGTGAGATTTATAAAGTTCCCTCTTCAGAGAGCCTCTTAGAACTGAAGATACCGCAGCCTTCTACAATACAGGGAAAATGTCAAAAATTATGAATTATTATAGTGTAAGAAGGTATTTCTCTTTGTTTCTGGGGAAGGCCTTTCTGCTTTCACATAAAAAACTTTGCATGGTTAAATCAGGCCTGGAGGGGAGCTTTATCTTAGACTTGATTTGCTGACTTGATGGACAATTTTATTTTTGTATTTAAGCACAACAGAGTTAACTCACAAAGGTCTCTCTGAAATTTATCTTGGATGTGTGTGGCTTTATTAAAATCTACTCTGTATGCTACACAAATCACTTGCTTATGTGCAGGAAAAGACTCCACTACTGAAATTAACCTTCCATAGCTTCTGTGGAACATGTTGATTCCTACATCACACACACCAGATACTGGCGGCCAGTAGGTTCCTCTCCAGGTGCACAGGTAACTTTTGTTCCCCCCACACAAATGATGTGCTGAACAAGAGTCTGTGTGCTTGTTGTACAATATGTTTATGTCTGACTGACTTACTTCTATTTGTTCAGGTGTATGCATGCTTGTGGGCATGCAGTTGTATGTGTATCCACATACATGTAGAGGCCAGAGGACGACCTCAAGTGTTATCCCTCAGGAGCTGTTCACCACCTTTTTGGAGATCATCTCTCACTGGCCTGGAGCTCACTGACTCATCTAAGCTGGTGGGCCTGCAAACCCCATGTAGTGGCCTGTCTCTGACTCCCCGTCCTCCCCTCCCACCCCAGCATTACATACGTGCTCCATAAAACTCTGATTTTTTAAATGTGAGTTTTGGAGTTCAAACACAGGTCTTCATGATGGCAAGGCAAGCATTTTACTGACTAAACCACTCAGCCTTGGTTACCTCTGCTTTAAATTTTATATAAGTAACTGTATTTAGC
Source organism: Peromyscus maniculatus bairdii (assembly GCF_049852395.1). Taxonomy (NCBI): domain Eukaryota; kingdom Metazoa; phylum Chordata; class Mammalia; order Rodentia; family Cricetidae; genus Peromyscus; species Peromyscus maniculatus. The sequence goes on along the minus strand of NC_134858.1, from coordinate 92,472,691 downwards.
TATATCGATTTATTAAAAATGAGTATGTAGGAGAGCTGATGCTTTCTACAGAACTAAATTAAACATGTCACAAGATTTGACACAAGCTGTTTAGCAAATGCGGCTACGTTAACAGTAAGCAAGACAACTGTAAAATGTTGCATATTTAAATATAGGAGCATTCTTAATTTATATTACTTTGCCCATGTCTAGCTTTTGGCTCAGACCTAAAGTGAGAGAAATGGAGCTAGACATAGTTGTTGATATATGTTGGGAATGTTTTGTATAATAAAGACAAGTTTAAAATCTAATATTCAAAAGACAGATGCTTAAGACAAACATTGTCTTTTGTTTTACTGATATGTGAACTTTTCCCCAAGGCCCATGTTTTAGAGGTGTGGTCCTCAGCCTGCAATGCTATCGAGAGGTGATGGAATCTTTGGAGATAGAGCCTAATGGAAGACATGAAGCCATGGAGGATGTGACCTTAAAGAGGATGTTGGGACTGGCTATCTGCTCCTCTCTGCATCTCAGCTCCCTTGAGGTGCTCTGCCCTCATTTGTGATATGCTCCTATGGTGTTCTTTTGCCACTACAGGCTCCAGTTATAGAGCCAAGCGGCCATGGCTGAAAATGTGAGCCAGAAGAAGCTATTTCTTTTTATAGTTTATGAGTTGATTACCTTGAGTGTTTTGTCATCACAATGGAATGCTAACATACCAAGTAATCAAAAAAAAAGAACAAATAAATACGTTTATATATATTATAAATGAAAAGAAAATGTCTAAGATTTGTGTGTGTGTGTGTGTGTGTGTGTGTGTGTGTGTGTGTGTGTGTGTGTGTTTTAATGATTCCTTGGTTTAACTGACTTTTCCATTAATTGACCACTTCAAACTCTGTGTTGGTGGAAAATGCATAGAGTTGATTGTCTATTTGTGAACTTAAAAAAAAAGTTTAACATTTCCATTTGTTTTTTTCTTATATCTTTTTATACCTGCTTCATATTACTCCTAGTATACTTTAGTTATTTAAAGTATTAAGGCTGTGCAAGGTGTCCCACTATAAATAATGGGCTCCAAAAGGCCAGCTCATGCACCAGGGCTGGATCCTAATCCTACTGCCAGGGGGCCTCTTAAGCAGATCAAGCTATACAACTGTCTTGCTTATGCAGAGGGCCTAATCTAGTCCCATTGAGGCGCCATTGTTGTTGGTCTAAAGTTCATGAGTTCCAACTAGTTTGGTTTGGTTGTCTCTGCACATTTCCCCATCATGATCTCAATGTCCCTTACTCATAGAATCCCTCTTCCCTCTCTTCGATTTGACTCCTGGAGCTCAGCCTGGTGCTTGGCTGTGGATCTAAAAGGGGCTTGGACCTGCCTCAACTGAATGTACCAGGCTCTGATGACTCCCCATGGAAGACCTTACCTTTTTGGAGGAGGGAATCAGAGGTGGGTTGGGGAGAGGAAAGCTGAGGGGGGTGGGAGGAAGGAAGAGAGGTGCATCTGTGGTTGGTATGTAAAATGAATAAAAAATTTCTTAATAAAAAAGGGAAAAATAAAGTATTAATTATTTAATCTATTTTCAACTCTTTATTTGTCTGTTTTTTTTTTCTTCATGCTGTTAAACTTTGGGGATATTTAATAGTAGTTGTTGTTATTGGGAATGTCTGTAATTTGGCTAGTGAAGTCTTGTTTTCTGAGACTGAATACTGTCTGGAAATGTATGTGGAAATAGGCCTATACAGATACTGGGGTGTACCCTTGGCACAATTTAACATCCCCCTGATTGAGTAGCCTTTTATAATCTTTCCTCATGGACAGTTAGGAACATAATAATAAAAATGTACAGGATATAAAGCCTGAACTGAGTAAGGATTCATCTTAGAGTTTGTACGACATCAAATGACAATTATACAGATCAACACCCAGGATGTTCACAGCTTAAAACCAAAAGGGTAGAAAGCAACAAAAACACACATAAAAGAGGGTAAACCTAATAGTCCAGTGGTTCTCATCCCGTGGGTCATGATTCCTTTGGAGTCAAATGACCCTTTCACAGGGGTCACTCAAGACCATCAGAAAACACAGATATTTACATTACAATTCTTAACAGTAGCAAAATTACAGTTTTGAAGTAGCAATGAAAATAATTTTATGGTTGGGGCCACCACAACATGAGAAACTATATTAGAGGGTCACAGTATAAGGAAGACTGAGAATCACTGTTCTAGACTATAAAAGAGATTATAATGTCAAAGATTCACCATCATGTATCATTCCTATAGTTTTTAATTAAGCATTCTTTATCAGATTAAGGAAATTATTTCTGATTCTGTTTTTCAAGAAGCCATATAACCAACATGTGTTGAAAGACTCACATCCAATGTCAAGAGCCTGAGACTAGATAGGACAGAGACCTATCAGGGAAACCAAAATCGAATACTACTGTTCTGCTAAAGGAATGTAGCAATGAAATTACTTCTAAGGACATTATGCTATACTCACAGAGCAGTGTCTTGCTCAGCCATATCAGAGAAGCTTCCTGCTGCAGCACATAGGAACAGATACAGGACCCACAGACAATGTGCAGAGAGTGAGAGATCTTGGAACCCTTAGCCCTAAATGGCATGTCTCATCAGATCTTTTTCCCCAGGACTCAGGGACCTCTGTTGAAGAGGAAGTGGAAAGAGTGTAAGAGTGTCAGAGTCACAGTCCATCCCTGGGATGGAGTTAGATTGGTTAGTGCTTTTGAAATACTGATGAACATAGCTTGATATTATTTTGTTCAAAATCGTATCTATGCCTGTGAGATTGACATACATGGTTCATTTTCATTACTGACCGTAATTAATCTCAGTTGTCAATTTGATGAGTTCTAGGATCACCTGGGAGACAGGCCTCTCTGACTATGCTGGCTGGGGATTATCTTGATTGTTTTAATTGAGGTGGGAAGACCTGTTACTGTGCGTGGCCCTTTGCCCTGGTTGGGATCCTGAACTGCACATGTGTAGAACCAAAGCTGAGCAGCAGTGTGCATCTATCCCTCTCTGCTTCCTGACTGTGGCTGCCATGTAACCAACTGTTCCAAGCTCCTTCCTGCTGACATGATTTCACTGCCATGATGGACTGGACCCCTGAACTGTGACACAGAATCAACTGAGCTATTTTGTCACAGCATCAAGAGAAGGCACTAAGACGCTGATGCTGACTGGTTTTGACCTCAGGTGCATTGTCTTAGCTAGGTGATGATAATGATTGTGGGTACATTCCTGCTTCATCTTTTCTCTTGAAAGATTTTTATAAAGTTGAAAGCTAAAAAACACCAGCCTTGTGCTTTGGGGGAATGGATGTTTTAGTTACTGGTTCAATTTCCTTTCTTTCTTCTTTTCAGATAGTTTGCTAAAGCTTATGCTTCTAGAAAATTATCCACTTCATCTAAACTTTAAGATTTATTTGCATAAATGTTTCATGACATACTCTTATCTTTTTAATCTCCAAAGTACCTCTGTTGAGGACCTCATTTTCTTTTATAGATATGTTTATTTTTTGTACTTTCATTTTGACTCACTAGAATGGTCTGTTTCGTTGGTTTTGTCAAAGAAACAACTTTGACCTCGTTGCTCTTCTCTATTGTAGTTTCATCTTCCATTTCTTTTATTTCTGTTTTTATCTTCCTTTTTTTGCTGAATTCTGCATTCTTTAGATTTGTGTAGAGTGCCTTTTCCTAACCTCTCACATTGGTACCTTACCTCATTAAAGTTAGATCTTTTGTGGGTTTTAATATAAACACTAAGGGATATAAATGCTTAATTTCAATTAAATGCTACATTTAATTAGCTACATTAAGCAAATTTTGGTATGCAGCTTTTATTTTATTTCTTTTATAAATTTACTTACAATTAAACAAGCAATGTATAAATGTGTCCATCAAAAGTAATTTTTGTTGTTGTTTATAGAGCCTTCCTTGTGCCCATTTTGATGCATTTCCAACCACATAAGATATTTTCATATAAAAAGATGTATTCAATAAAATAGTACCTTTTTATGTCTTCAAAAATGTTATTACCTTGAAAATATACAGAAGGAATATTTACCGATGACTAGTTTCAACTGATTCTACAAAATTGTCCTCCAAGATAGAGTATCACTCCTCATCCATGGGTACCAGTTGTTTCCTTGAAGTTTTATTAATACACAATATGATCAAATTTTGTATTTTTTTAAATCTTAGGGACACTATTATTATGTTACTTGCAATTCCTAATTAATTTTGAGCTTGGATCATCTCTAATTTTTCCAGCCAGTTGGTTTTTTCAATCATTTTCTTTTATTCCCTTTAGGTTTTTTTCCAAACTAGTTCTTCTCTGTTGAATGGCCATCATGGAACAATTATAACCATGAAACAAGAATAAATGATACTATAAATATCTACATATGTTTCATATAGTTGAAGAAAAACAATGAGCTATTCTCTAGCCAGAACCAGAGGGTTTCAGAGGGATGAGAAATAAAAGTTTCTGTTGTACATAAACCCTCAAGATAAAAATAAAAGAATTTAGCAGAGTTGAGGGAAAGAAGCCTGATTAAAAAAAATGCTCCAAAGATGCGTCAAAAGGCAAAGGGGAAATTAACCTTTGAACAAGCTAAGTACTATCACAAGAATATAGGATGATGTTCAGAACTGATACCAGAACGGCTGGGATGGCAAGAAAATCTGGCCATAGCTATGTTCTCGAGAAACTGGTCTCCAGAATCGGGGCATCAGTGGTGTGAACCCCGATGCCATAAGCTGTTGTAGTTCCACTGTCTTTGCCAGATCTTCAATGGATAGAACGTTTGTCAAGTTTGACAAGGCTTCAGAACACACTGAGAACTGTAGAACTGTGTGGCACATAGAGGGGCCAAAGTCTAATGGCGGGGAATGAACTAATCTATAGGAGCAGTTACGGCAAAATCAATAAGAAGTGAATTGCCTTGGCAAATCACTCTGATTGGTCAGTCTTGTGGTAAATATGGTGTCCTCTGAATAGAGGATCTGATTAGTGAGATTTATACTGTTGAGAAATGCTTCAAGGAAACAAATAATTTCCCACAACCCTTCAAGTTGTCTTCTCATGAGGCAGAATGAAAGAAAAGAAATCCCATTTTGAAAGAGGTAGAGATCCTGGCAAAAGGAAAGGCCAAATCAACAGGGTAATTAGAAGAATGGACTCAGGTGTCTACTGTGGTATTTTTGTAACTATGATAGTTAATAAACGTTGACTGTGCCCATAAGTAAACAAACAAAACAACAACAACAACAACCACCCAACACAATATTGTCTTTAAAGTCACTCTACAATCTTGTCATTTCTTATTCCCCTCTCAGTCATTCTCTTAAAACAGAACACTTTGTTGCCTGGTCTTCCTTTGCATTTTGTTGTGTATATTAAAAAATTAATTTTACTTTTGTGTTTTAAATGTAATGAGAATAAAACTATGTTGCATATATTGCTCAACATTTTGTTCTTGAGATTTATCAGCTTTTTTTTATATTAAAACTCTATTATGAAGAACTTGCAAGTAAAAAAAAAAGTCAGACACCAAACTTAACTAGACCCAAAATCTGTGAAACTCAACACACTTAGATAGAGTCAGAATAGCCATTCTGAAGCTGTGGAGCTTCACATTGGATTTTGCACTTTCACTATTAAATACATTTTTGTGCACCTACCCACTGCTGAAAAAATGAAAATCTATGGAAGAGTAGAAAAACAAGTAGTTTTCTATCCTATTTCATGACTCAAGTGTCCATAACATGAATTTAGTTTTCTCTTATCACCTAATACTTGAACATATGAACCTATGGGGGCCATTCTCCCTCCAAACACCACAGGAGATATAAAGTATGTCAATGAGTGTTGAGGTTTTAGACAATGTTGAAAGAATTCAATGTCAATGAAAAAAAAGTAATTTAGGCTAAGGTCTGAAAAAAAGTGAAGGGTAAGCCAGGCTAGCATCTAGAACCCTCCAAATACGGTGAGCAGCAATATGAAATCCCCAAGGATGAAGCAGGTAGAGTCGAAATAGAGGCAGCCAGAATGTAGATACAGTATATGATTATTCGGGGACCCACAGGATTCCATGGGAATTTAGACTTTTCCTGAAGAAGATGGGAAAATCCTGGAGGGTTTTAGAGGAACTGAACAGCAGGTCTTCCTTATGCTGTAGCAGCATCATTCAGCTGCTATGTTGAGAAGAGCCTGCAGGGAGCCAGGGCTGAGGTAGAAAAGCCAGTGTGATGGCTAATGGAGTAGCTTAGTTGGGAGATGTCAGCATTCTGTGTCAGAGTGGTGGTAATGGGATTGTGAAGAGAGGATATGTGTATGTATATACATAGGTGTCTCTCTGTGTGAGTAAATATATATAGTATTTATATACTAAAGACTAAAGTTAGGGCATAAGAGAAATAAAGAAATCAAAGTTGTCAGAAAAAGGTCTGGCCTGAACAAATGGGAGAGTGGATTGCTCTCAATGAGGAATGCCTGTGTGAGCATTTGGATGAGTAGATAGGGTCAGTTTTAGGCATGTTAAGTTTAGAAGAACATTAGAAATGTACATGCCTATGTTGAGAAGATATATAAATATGAGAGAATATATAAATTTGGGCTGGAAGTGTATAATAACCCATTATTCTGAAGAAGATCATTAGGGAGGCAACATAGACAGAAAACACAAGAGGTCCAAGGTCCTTCTACAGTCATAATTATTAATGTAGCCATGGACTGAATGATTGTGTGCCACTCAAATTCATATGTTGAAGTGCTGATTCCCAGTGCAATGGGTATCTTTTCTGGTTAGGGTAAGTATGTAAATCTATGGCCCTGAGTTCAGTGCCCTTCCAAAAACAGACACAACAGCCTTCTCTAGTCCTGTGTCTGCTACCAGAAAACACAGCCAGACAGCAGTTCTCTGCAAAGCAGAGAGGAAGGCCTCGTTAGATAATAAACCTGACAATACCTTGGGTTTGAGTTCCCTAGATGACAAGCATCTGAGAAATAAATGTTGCTTAATTAATTCAGTGCCTGGTGACCTAACAACCTGACCTAAGGCACACAATTAACGAATAAAATTCCCACTACGTCAGGCCCTTTTCTACCACCTTGCACATAATAACTGTGTCCATCACAGTAACCCCATGAGCTGGTGCTATCATCAGAATATGGCTTGTCCTCTTCAAAACATGTGTTAAAATTTCCCCATTATGAGATATTAAGAGATGATCAAGGCTCTGCCTTTATGAATGGATTAGTCTGGTCAGATGATTAATGGGCTAATGGGTTATCTTGGTAGTAGTAGTTCTGTCTAGGTTGTTCTTGTGTTCCCATCTCTTGCATATGAAGCTCTGCCCCAGTTCAGAACTCTGCCACCAAAAGTCCACCCCCAGATGTGGCCCTCAATCCTGGGACAGAACCATGAACACAAATAATCTCTTCTTGGTATTAGCAACAGAACATGGAATAAAGTGGGTAGGAAGAAATAATGGCTTCCTCTTATAGGTGGCAAAACCAGAGAACGGAGAATAGCAACTTGATCAAGAATACAATACACAACTAGTGTTTAGATCCAAGGCTGGAACCAGAGTCTGCTCCAAGGTTCTGCTTCTAACTGTACTCTCCTATTTTAGTTTTTAACCAATCTGGTAGTGACAGTTTCATTTTTGGGTTCCCTGGGTAATCAGCACATCAATCATTTTGTGATACACAGACTGCCATAAAGACTCATTCTCCAATAAAGTGTATGCCGATTTCTTTTGTCCATTTCAAAAATTAATTGGCAGTGTGTTTCTCGTAGATCTAGAGGGATTCCTTGTGTACTCTGGGAACTCATACTTGGGGACTCATTTGTCTGACTGCAGTTTTTTTCTCTCTCTCAGTTTTACTAGACTCTCTATTGCCTTTGTGATACCTTTTGGTAAACAATCATTCTTTAACTTGATGGAGTAAAATGCATCAGGCTTTTCCTTTGCATGCATTCTTATATTTCAGGATTTTTATAGACTCTGACATGACAAAGTCTATTTTCTGAAATTTTTGGATTTACATCTTTAGTCAAATCTGGATTAAAAACCAAAACTAAGATGTGCTGTTGGACTCAGAACAGACATCTTTTCAGGAGAGAGTAGGAAGGTGGCAGAAATGGACATGAGGTAGCTTCTGGGGGGCTGGCATGGCTACACTTTATGTCTGAATTCTGGATATGCACCTGAGTTCAGTTGGTGTATGAATGCACACCATGCTGTACACTTATCTGCATTTTTCTTTGTGTATGTTTTACTTCAATGGAAAGCTTTAAAACTCAAGTCTAAAGTTCTTTCCCTGTTTGTTCACAAGTCTAGTCTGCTTACAACTTTGCTTGGTATTGATACAATCGAATTTATTTCAGCCATTGACCTTCAAATTGCTCTGACTCTCCTTCATTTTTGGATTTATTGCTGTCCTTATTTCCCACTTTCTTTTACATTGATGATTTATTATTTTTATTTTCTAGCCCTCTGCTGCCTGGGAAGTTATTCACTGTGTTATAAGAGATGTATCTAACTTAACATAAATTATCCTTGATACTTTTGTTTTTTTTTTTATTTAAAAATAATTATGTGCATTGGGTTTTGCCTGTCTGTATGTCTGTGCACCATGTATTTGCTTGGTGCCTATGGAGGCCAGAAGAGGGCATCCTGGAATTGGAGTTACAGACAGTTGTGAGCCACTATGTGGGTGCTGGGAATTGAAACAGGTTCCTCTTGAAAGGCAGCCTATGTTCTTGACCAGTGAGTCATCTCTCCAGCCTCATATCTTTGAAACTCTTCTATAAGGATCTAAAGTCTTCAACATAGTTGCTCTTTATTTCAATAATTTCTGTTTCTTTCTTAACACTCTGCTCTAATTTTTCCATTTGAATGAATTTGAACAAAAATATTTTATAAACTTTCTCCAATTATTCCACCATTGGAAAATTTGGGCTCTCTGCTTATTTCTGCTGTCTTTCATGGTCATTTTCTCCATTTGATCTTTTAACTTCCCACTGTGAGGTAGTGTTGGTGCACTTTAGCAAAGGTGACATCTTAGTGGCCTTGGCTGAGAATACAGTCCTACAAAGATGCTTTATCTTTGTTTTTGCTTTGTTCCAATCTAAGACCCGGTTTTAAATTGATTTTTCAGTTTGAGTCTCCTGGATGTCACAGGCAATATAAATTTAAACCACAACCCCCCATAAAGTCAAACCCAAGGTTTGAATTTCTCAAGGGAGACATCTTTCGCCATCCAGAACATACCCAATGCTATCTGAGAGATTGTTACACAAAGTTGGTCTCATTTAAGGACTATTCACCAGATAAATCTAGCACATAAATCAGATACAAACATAGTTTACAACTATCATTTGTATACTATTAACATAGCAGTTGACTGTCTACTTTGTGAAAATGCTGTTGTAGTCACTGGGAATTCAGTAAAGAATAAAACACATTTTTCCTCCTGGGAGTTCATTGTCAGAGGTGCTGATAATTTTATTACATTGAAATGACCTAAACTAAGCATGGACATCAGGCTTTCCTCTTCCACCCACATGCCCTTAGCAGGCACTGGATCAATCCTAGCTCTTTTTCTCATTAAGTCCTGAAACATCCATAGGATCTTCCACACTGCTTTGTCAACATTCATGTCATCACCACTTGTACAGGCTCATCATTCCTTAACTAAGAGAAATACTGGGAACACCTAGTATTCCTGCAAAATTCAAGAAACTGCCAAGACCAGAGAACACTGGGCACACTCCTAGCATCACAGAAGCAGGCAAATGCTCAGTGGCTTCCTGGCGACACCTAACACTGCTCCTTCGATCCAGCTCCAGTAGGACTCAGCCTTGTGTCTTCATGCCCTAACAATCACTACACTGGAAATCTGCAAGAATGAAGGAAAGCACAAGGAAATGTTCATAAAATTCCAGTGAAGAGCAGCCTAAAGCTACCTGAAAAAGTAGAGAATGATCGATACAAAGAAAAGAGTCATCGGCCTCTTCTTCGATTTGCCCTGATTTCATGTGAGCACAATGCTGGTGTTTATTTTCATTTTGAGAACCATATAAGGAGGTCTCTTTAACTTCTTTTTTTTTTTTTTTTTTTTTTTTTTTGGTTTTCCGAGACAGGGTTTCTCTTGTGTAGCTTTGGGCCTTTCCTGGATCTCACTTGGTAGCCCAGGCTGGCCTCGAACTCACAGAGATCCGCCTGCCTCTGCCTCCCGAGTGCTGGGATTAAAGGCGTGCGCCACCACCGCCCGGCTGCGCCACCACCGCCCGGCAGCGCCACCACCGCCCGGCCTCTTTAACTTCTAGAAAGCCATAGGAAAGAAAACAAAATGTCAATGCTGTCAGAAAAACACAAATTTAGCACCTTCCAAATCACAGGACATCTGAGTCCATAGGACTTAGGAGTGATGGGCAAAAGGCCAGCACTGGACTTTTTCTGAGTTCATTTCCATTTTTTTTTAACAAAGAAATGCTTATTTTTGCCCCAATTCTTGTATTCTTTGACAATATAATACATGTACATAATGAATTTCAGCCATGTTTACCTTCAAATTACATTATCTTGGCTCCTTTCTCTCCTAATGGTCCCGCCTTCTTCCCAGTAACTCCCCTTCTCCCTTCATGACTTTTGTTTTAGTTTGGTGATAGACTGAGTTTAACTAGGATTGTGAGCATGAGTACAATTATTATTTTTTAATCAGAGCCTACACCCAAATGGCTACAACACTGAAGAAAATGACAGTAGTCGTTAACTGACAATAAGTTCTCAAGGAGGGTTAGGGCTCTGAACCCCTCCTCTACCCCCGATGAAATACTGATGAGTTTAATCTTGTGTAGGTCTTATGTAGATAACTTTAGCGACTGTGAGTTTGTGAGAGCAACATGCCATGCTCAGAAGACAGAACTTCATAGCACCCTTCCTCATCCTCTGGCTCTTAAAGTCTTTCTTCTCCCTGTTCATGGTGTTTACTGATTCTGGGAAGGGTGGTAGAGATGTTCCATGTAGAACCAAGCACAAAACTGTCATTCTCAGTGTTTGACCAGTTGTGATTATTTACATTAACTGCTGCCTGCTACAGAAAAGAAGCTACAAAGGCCGAGAGCAGAAATAATTTTGGGATAAACTTAAGAATTTAGAAGACAATTTGACATGTCTATTCAGCAAAAGCAAAATGAACAAATAAACCAAAAACATTAGTTGGTTTCTTTCTAGGGTCAATGACCTCTCTTGTTCTTGACCAGCTTTAAGGTGCCAGGCATGATTTTATAAGGCTAGAGAAAGTTGATTTGTAATTTGATAATTTTCTTTGCCTTGTAAAAACCACTACTTTAAAGTTTCTCTTAATTTTTGGAAAGGTAAGTAAATAAATCACATAATTCTATAGTTAGTTTTGTCAGAACTGAAAGCTGTTCCCTCACAGCCATCTCTCCCAACCTGTGCATCTTGTAATTGGTGGCACTTTCTGTCAAGTCATATAAAGGTAGTGCCGAGTCAGGGACACAGCCTGAACATGGGGTCCTCGGTTGCAAGGTGTGTGAACTGGAAGTTTTGACTGAGGAATTTAATACCTACGGTGTAAGATTCTTGTCATATAAACTGTCTTGCAAACATGAGGGGTAAAATGCAGGGTACCTTTTAATTTTCTACACTCTCTAACATGTAGGGATTCCTAATGAGTGATTGCTAGAAGACAGTCATGACAGCAGTGTGCACACTATGACACCTGGGGCAGAGAGCTAAGGAGAGGGTCACAAAGTATTGATGGTATACATAGTATCTATTTGTAATATTATTAAGGGTTACTCTTTAATCTTCAGCTCTTTATAGCCATGGAAACAATATAAAAAGAAGAAAGAACTAAATACAGCTGTCTCCTTTACCTAAACCAAACAACGAAGTGTAATGGTAATACTCCATTTTTAGCATGCTAAGAGGACACGATTTGGCGGCTCTTTCTGAAGTAGATTTTAGTGTCTGATTAAAACAGAAGAATGCGAAGTGAAGACCAGAAAGTAGCAATCACACCAGGAAAGGGCTGTCTGTCTCAGAGAAAGCAAGTAAAGAGAGGGTTGAAGAATGACTCTTGTCTGTGACGGCAGAGCTAAGGAGAACCAACTGGATTAAGGGGCTAAAGACACCAGGGAAGAAAGGACTAAGGAAGACACTGAGGAGATGTAAGAACCTGCTGAAACAGGACAGGAAGAGGACAGAGTCTGAACTAAGATAGAGAGCCAAGGTTTCTAGATTTCCCATCCCATCGATTGCTTTAGTCCATATGAGGTGAGGCCCTCAGGGATAGCAAGGAGCAGATAATATGCAGATTAAGGAGAAAGCAGAAATGCCTTGATGTATGGGCATGGATGTGCTATGGTCACGCTGTTTCTTTGTATGTCAACAATTATTCTACCAATGATTGACAGGACTAATGCAACTTCACTCATTTATAGTTTGAAAATCAAAATCCCTAAAATTCTATCTACACTGATCCTTTGAACCTTATAACGCTCCCCCCCTTTTTTTTTTATAGATTTGTGGAATTAGATATATTAAGAGTCAACATTCCCACTTTACCAGGATGAACATAGAGTGTCAAAAATTACCCAGGAGCCAAAGGAACGGAGCTGAGGAGAAAACATGAGAGACAGACTTGAGTGAAAAGGGAATGTAGTTAGAATCTAGTTTTCATATTTTAAGGCCCTCTGGAAAATGTTATTTCTCTATTTTTATGAACTATATTTAAATTAACCCAGATTTGAAAAGGTGTCCCAGTGAATAATGAGGCCAAATCTTCAGTGTGCTTAACAGCCTCCCCGGGTGAGAGAAGGACTCTCACTAATTCTGTAGATGAGGCTTAGAGGCTCAGGGAAATCAAACACTATGTTCGAGATCTGGCTGTTAGCCTTGATGTATCCCTTAGATTGGGAAGGCAGCATGCGAGTCTCCCATGTGCCCTGTTTCCGGGCATGTCTGGGGAAGGTGTTCATCATTTATGCTGGGAAGTAGTAGACAAATTCCATGGCAACTTTGGAGTACTTTCTGGGTCTCTGAGGACTGAGGAACATTCTATTATTTTTAAGCATACTACTTAGATACTATTGGTAGTTTTTCTGTAGAATATCTTGCATAAGTAAGAAAAAAATAAACTTATTAGAGTCCAAGTTAAACTAGAGCTCCCAAAATGTGAAGGAATGAAATGATCAAAACCCACAGGTTGTAACAGAAGAGTAGATGGTATCTAACATAGCTTTATTTGGGCAACAATGAGAAAGCAAAGATGAGAAATTGGAATTGGAAGGGACATGCTTGGGTTATAACTCAGGGAGACAGAGCGATGTATAACACTATACGCACACAGCATATTCATAACTAGATTAAAATTGCTACAAAAGACTAGAGGGGAAAATGGCCCAAATATTAGCAATTACAATGCTCCCCTTCAAGTAGCAGGATTTTTCCTCTAGTCTCATTAACCTGTTTTGTATTTACCAATATAATATGAGAGTTATGTTATCTTTATAAAGAGAAGTTATCTTTATAAAGAAGAACTAAATGAAAGCTGTCATTGGAACCATTTGACCTGTGAACGAGAGGCTGGGTTTTCTAAATAAGCGGGGAACTTAAACCCTTAAGCCACAGTAATACCTGCTTGTCCAAGCCTGTGAGCAGACAAAAGAGATGGCTGAAAGCATTGTGGAGCAAAGACTCTGGGTCTTGTCTTCTCATCACTGAGAAGTGCTGCACATGCGTGCTTCAGTGTACTGTGTCCAAGCAGTGAGGGTGAGACAGTCACTTTAGCAGCCCGCACCATGGGGCCACAACAGCCCAGCAAATCCAGCTATCCAGGCTATGACTCCAAGCTAATAGACTTACTTCCTGCATTTTTGCATCTGCACTGGGTTTAAGGAAGTGAACATGTGTGCCATTTAAGAGAGTAAAACCACATCCTGAGGCCCCACCTAGGTCCGGTAGCTCTGCCATGCTCAGCCTCCTCTTGCTGGACTCATCTCCAGCCTTCAGACTCCATTTCTAAGGACAGTGAGGACAATCTATTCAGCTTCTAATTTGCTGAGAGGGGATGCCTCATATTCTCTAATATCAATTCCTGAAGCACATTCAAAAATGATTTTTATTCCTTGCCAAACTTTGGGTCTTTGAAAGGTATTAATGTAGACAGTCTTTGAAATATTGAGTTGGGAGCCATCTTAAAAATCCTTAACTTAGCAAGCCTTGAAAGGAGGTCTGGAGGCAAAGTAATGTTATCTTACCTGTTGAAATGTATATCAGGCTCCCTATGGGGTGAGGGGCTCCAGTACCCCTGGGGAACTATGGATTTGTACATAGATTATGTTGCAATCATTTAAAGCGGTGCTACTTTGTAGAAAGGGTCAGGCTTATTTGGGGTGCTCCTTTCTTATTTTAAAGTAGGTTTTACTGTCTCCAGTTCTAAAATGCTCTCCTCCCAGGTGTAGATATAAATTCTTAGGATTCCTAAGTCATAAGCGAACCATGATGAGATGCTTTGAAAGTGCATTTCAGTGTTGTCGTTTGCCTTTTGGAGATTTCATAGTTTTGAGTTTTGCTATTTTTTTTCATGTCCAGCATGCAATGTGGACCCAAGGCTTCTTTTTAAGCTTCAGCATTACATTAATATGTGCTAGTGTTTTAAGCAGATAGATGAGGACGTTGGAAGCATGGTAGGCTCTACCATTGTTAAAGTGTTCAAGGGACAGGTAACAGTGCTTAGCACCCGTTTTTGATTTGTATTTGTCTTACTGTTACAATTTTCTGATGGTTCAGGAAAATAAGAATCAGGGAGCCGTGGTTCAAAGCTGAAGATTTTGAACTACGTTAGGCAGATTTTTTTTTCTTATCTGATTGACAGGTTGTCTTGGTGCCGATGTGCTTAGCAGAACTGCATCTGAATGTGTCAGGTATCATATAACGAAGATAGTCAACCTCTCTATGGACTCCTTGCTCCTATGCATTTTCTGTCTCACCTTCTAAGACAGGGAGGGGCTCATGTCACTGCCCGCAGGTTGTGGATAGCTCCCTGCTGTTTACTGGATGAAAACTCATCATCTTAACAAGATGCTCAAGGCCCGTCCAGGTGGAGTGACCAGGTCCACTCCTCTCTCATGTCTGACCTTCCTTTTCACGGGCCCTAGCAGCAGAGGCAAAACCAAGAGGCTGCGTGGACTCCGGCTGAAGATGCTCTCCAGTGACCAGTGGTCCAGGCAGAGGGGAGACAGGCTTGGTAGAACTGAACATGGCATCTTATGCTAAGAGCTAGGGTAGGTAGGGGATACGGGCAGATTGGGCTTTCTGGGGGCACAGCCACGGCTAATTAACTGTTACTGAGAGTGGACGCTCAGTGGATAGCAGTGAGAACAAGACTAAAGCTGGAGAGGGCTGGAGAGAATGTCCCCTTCCTCTGCCTCCAGGAACCTCTTCTGAGGCAGGCTCTTCAGAAACCCACAAGTGCTGTGGGATGTCTTTCTGTATGCGGTGAATATGTGTTACTCCCATTGGCTTAAGTAAAGCTTCATTGGCCTGTTGTAGGGCAGGATGGAGCTAGTGGGAAAATCCAAGAGAGATAGTGAGAGGAGAAAGGAGAGGAAGGGGAGACGCCAAACCACTGTCCAAGGAGCAACATGTAACAGGATGCAGGTAAAGTCACAGAACACATGGCGATACATAGATGAATAGAAATGGGTTAATTTAAGATGAAAGAGCTAATTAGCAAGAAGCCTGAGCCACAGGCCATGTAATTTGCAATTAATATTGAGCCTCTGAATGATTATTTTCTAAGTGGCTGCAGGATCATGGCCGGGTGGGACCGGAGAAGCTTACTCCTACATACAAGCCTTCATGGAAGGGGCAAGTATGCCTCCCTCCCTTGAGAGAGCCATATTCCTCTCAGCTCCCTGCTCTGTCACCGCAGGCTCTGTGACCTTTGTCAGGACATTTTGTAGCTCTGCATCTCTTTCTTCCCAGCAGTAAACTGAGATGCGGCTTATTAAAAGAACTGAGGATTGCTTAGAGATCTATTAAGAAGTTTTGGAAGGACTGAATGAGGTCAGCCAGTTCTCACGTGTACTTACGTACACAAGCAAGGCTTGTGTAACCTGAGTTGTTATGATATTGCTATGGCAGATTTTTAACTTTTTAGCGTGTTTTGGAACTAAAGTAGAATTAGATTAGTATAACGATCAGGGTGACTCAGCAGTCCAGGTGGTGAGCTTCTCCGGTGTGAGCATTCTAATTCTGACACCCTAGAAGTTGCTCTTCAGTCATGGGCAAACCACTATGACTGGTCCCCCCTGATTATGAAGGGGAACTTTACAAACAGAACACCATCCAGTGGATGTATTAGTTATTTTTGCATTACTGTGACTGAAGACCTGAAGTGAGGTAAAGCAGGAAAGGTTTCTATGGGTTCATGTTTTTTTTTTTTTAAAGATTTATTTTATTTTTATTTATTATGTATACAGTATTCTGCCTACATGTGTCTTTACAGGCCAGAAGAGGGCACCAGATCTCATTACAAGTGGTTGTGAGCCACTATGTGGTTGCTGGGAATTGAACTCAGGACCTCTGGAAGAGGAGTCGGTACTCTTAACCACTGAGCCATCTCTCCAGCCCGGGTTCATGTTTTTATAGGGCTTGGGTTGTGTTTGCCTGGCCCTGTGTGCTTGGCTAGAACATCATGGAGGCAAGACCATGATAGCAGGACCATATAACAGGAGAGTCTTCATTTCATGGTAGATAAGGAGAAATGGAGAGAAGGAGAGGGAGAGAGAGAGAGAGAGAGAGAGAGAGAGAGAGAGAGAGAGAGAGAGAGAGCGCACAAACCAGAAAGGGCCATGGCATGACACAGTACCATGGACATACTCTCAGTGGACTACTTCCTCCAATTAGGTCCAACTGTCTCCCTTTTACCACCTCCCAACAATGTTCTCATGATACACATCCATCATCTTCTCCTCTACGTTAGGTCAGAGCTCAAAGGATATAATCATCTCTGGAAAAGACATGCTTTACCAATCTCATCATTTTTTCAGTCCAATCAAGTTGATAATCAAGATTAACCAAAACAGCTATTTGATAGTGTGGAATCGACAACGCCCCCCCACCACATTTCTTTTTATAAGGCTTAAAATATCAAATAGGAACATTTCCCAAGATCTGACCTAGAGAAAAGTCCTACATAGTGAGGAGGGAGCTGAGGAGGAGAAATGACCTTTTATGTGTTCATCTCTACCCCACACACCTTTCCTGCTAGTTTACAAGAAAGAAAAGTTTATGTCTTAAGCACTAACGGTACTAGGGTAGGCATCTGACTACCTGCCGGATGAGGAATTTGTTACTGCTGCTGTGGACTTCTTCATGACTCAGAGGTCAGGAGAATGAACACTATGAAGACATGGACATGTGAGTTGGTTAAGAGCATAACTCTAGAGAAAAAGAACAAAGCCTGAAGGAGTCTAAAGATGGGGAGGGAAGAGCCTGGAGCAGTAGTGAGGGACAGAGCTTCCAAGGAGGAAAATCTGTGTGTGCCACCAACTCCTCCCCTCCATAGCATCTTTAGGGTCAGAGACACGACATCCTTTCAGGAGGAGGAATACCTTTCCGGAAGGAATTAGTATCTCCTGGCCTGACCCATACCACTGCTGAGAGAGTCAAGAAAAACAAACAAACAAACAAACAAACAAACCAAATTCAACTTAAAAGTGTAAAAACCCAAGAGACAGGGAAATGGCAGAGAGGATTTCTTAATTCATCTGCAACATATTGGCCCCATTTCTATTAAAAATTGCTATGCATCCCCTCTCAGAGTCTGGATCAAGCAAGGACATCAGGCTGTTTTATTTAGAAATGTCATCCTGTGAGGGCATCTGCAAGTGGGAAGATGCAGTGTTTTGGGTTTTGTTTTATTTATTTATTTTTTTTGTTTTTGTTTTTCGAGACAGAGTTTTCTCTGTATAGCTTTGGAGCCTTTCCTAGAACTCAGTCTGTAGCCCAGGCTGGCCTCGAACTCACAGAGATCTGCCTGCCACTGCCTCGCAAGGGCTGGGATTAAGGCGTGCACCACCACCGCCCTTTGGTTTTGTTTTGAATGGCTTTGGGGCAGGATGGAAAGGATGGGAGATTGTGGGGACATAGGAAGGAAGAGCAGCCTCTCGTCTCTCCCCAGCGGATACGCAACGATCCCACAACAACCTACGCTATTTGCTGTGACGGGACCTAACACAGAAATACTATTTCCTTCGCCTATAGATAGCTTACATGAAAGTAACACCAAACAAGGCTGAGCGATCTGACTCTCCCGTGAAGATCCCATACCCACACTTGGATGTCTCGTTTTCTGCAACTTCCGTTTCGGAAGCCACAGACAGCCATGTTTCACGGGTGCCTTGTCTTTCCTTCTGGCCCTGTTTCTTTCTCTTAGCCATTGTGCCCAAAACTGTGTTAAAATACCTTTGTTGAACTCCAACTCAGCTTTATCAACTGGCTTGGCCTGAGTAGAGGTCCCTGAGAGTCTAAGGGGACTCTTCAGTTTCCTGAGGGGGACAGTGGAGAGCTATGCCTACTGTCTTTGTCTCTCCTACCCCCCAAACACTGACAGCTTTATTTACTAGGTGAAAATAAAAATGCAGCAGGTCAGGGTTTTTAAATTCTAAGAAAACTAAAGTAAAATTTAACAGAGATAAGAGAGTTAGAAGTCATAAATTTCAATTTCAAGGACTCTGTGATCATGAATGATCATTAACCTCTTAGAAGAGACTGAAAAGCCAGAGTATTTTATGAAGGCTTTATATTTATATACATTTATACAGTATTTATAAAGTCATTGATTCTACATTAAAAGGGGAACCATTCTTAACTGGAAGTCTAGAATGATTGGGCACCATGTCTGATGCTGTATTTCTAATAAGGTTCCAACAGAAGACCTAAAAAAAGGAGTTTCTCTATTTTGTCTCTGAATCTCTGAAGAGAGGAAGGGACACAGCAGAGAGGTGTGACAGCAATGTCCCCCTGGGTGGTGCCTTCCCAGAGCTGCAGCTATGCCCTTAGGATCCCAGGACTGGGTTTGCAGTATCACAGCCGGCATCCATTGAGTTTGCAAGGTGTACCATGCTGGGAGAAGGTAATCAACATCTGTCTTTGAGGAGTTCAGAGGCCTGTGTAGGTAAACCAGAAGAGGCTAAAGGCACCTGGATTATGGTTAGTGGGCCACTCAGGTATAACTGCCAAGCTAGGAAGGAGAAACTTTGGTCAAACGAAGTATGCATACCTTTTCTCAGTTTATTCCAGATTTTGAGAGCATTTCTCAAACAGTTGCTGCAAACACTGGGGAGGAAGACAGGAAGCAGACAGCTCTGAAGGGCTGGCTCTGGGCTCTTGCTGAGCTGTCAGTGGATTTATTCCACGAGACCTCATTCTGCTCTCACACAGCTTCAGGTTGCTAGCTACTGTATTTGAACACACTGAGAAATTGCCATACTACAGATTTGCCTATGCCAACCTATCTTGTTTTAATAGTTTAAGTTTTATTCATGGAGTGAAATAATCCCATTATAGATCAGAAGCTTGAGCTGCAATGTTTAATTATGATTCTGACTCTAGAGCTCAGGGGGAAAAAAAAAAGAGCCACATTGGACATTGCCAATTTCAGCACATGGAGACCTGAGAGGAGAGGATGCTTGAGTTCAAGGTGAGTTCCACGGGGTGAATAGTGAGACCTTGTTACAAAACAAACAAACAAGGGGAAAATGAAACAACCTAAACAAAACTGCATGTGCACATTGTGTTTGTTGGGACACCTGTATAAACTAATCTAAGAAAACTTAAATCCTTACAAACCTATTCATGCATTCATTTGGTAAGGACAGTCAGATCCTCTGGGCCCATAGCCACCAAATCAACCAACCGCAGTTCAAAAGTATTTGAAAAAAAAATTGCATATGCCGTGACATATACAGACCTTTTCCTAAATACCATGTAGTCTGGCAACTATTTACACAGCATTCATGAGGTATTGGGAATTGTAATTCAGAGATGATTTAGAGTCTAGCGGAGAGGAGAGCGTGCCTAGGCTATATGCCAGTACTATATCACGTTACAAAAGGGACTGGCACATCTACCACCTTTTGTGTCTGTGGGCATGTGTCTCAGGAACTAAGGGGTGAGTCCACAGCAGTGTCTGGCATCATGATGTAAAGGCTATCATTGTTCTTCTTAATGAATGTGGTTTCCACCTCAGCCTCATCTTGAGCATTCTGCTCTTGCTCAGCTTCTGAGATTTTAAAACCTTCACTCTCCAGAAATGTCAACCACATTCTCACACTTCCTCCTGATTCTGCTCCCTGCTCTCTGGGGACTGTGGTAAACACAGCGGATTTTGTTTATTTGGACTCACCTGGAAAGAGCGGTGAGGACATCTTTATATGTTTTTGTATTCAAATGGAGGATAAAGAGATTAAAACAATGGGCAGTCACAGTGTATCTCTCTGTCAGCTGGAGGTAGCACTGACTAGAGCAAGACATAAAGAATGGGGCACTCGTCCCAAAACCTTCCAAAAAGAGACAGTTTACCCCAACTTTTACTGGGTTCCATCTTGCCTCTTCTGTATTCTCTTGATCTCTAGATGATAAAACATATGAAAAAAAAAACAACAGAAAAAGCAACAGCAAGCAATCTACATAATTGTTAGCATATGTGACATGAGCCATTTTAATGAAGATTTACATCAAAATCCATGGGGTAGAGAAAGCTTTATAAAAGATAAAAAGCTGGGGCTGTCAAGCTAGCTCAGCTGCTAAAAGCCACTCCTGGTAAAGGCACCTACTGCTAAGCCTGATGACCCAAGTTCTAACCTCCTAGGCCCACATCATGGAAGGAGAGTACTCACTCTTGAAGTTATCTTCTGACTTCCCCTTGTGTGCTGTGGGGCATACATGCACGTCACACACACACACACACACACACACACACACACATACACACACACACACACATTTATATAAAAGATGACAATAAAAAGAAAAGTATTTATGTGACATGGCTTTTAAGCATGGAAGTGGGCCATGGGACTCTCTGAGGCCCCTACAGAGTCTGTAGGGTAGGAGGCAGGATTTTCAGGACTGTAAAGTGAAGCCATGCTCTTTGCCTCTGAATTCATTCTCGTGAATATAGTCCAGTGGAGGTTTTCAGAGACTGCATAACATTGCAAACCGATGTCAGTTGAAGCAGACAGAATTCGGCTGCATTCTATAAACCAGACAGTAAGAGATTGGAAAATATGTAAACAGAAAGTGTTGCTTATGTTAACATGTGATAAGTTCATTATTGTCATTTCAAAATAAGTTACCTAATATTTCTAAGTCCTCATTTCAAATTTCTAATATGGTAACATTGATGCCTGTAATTTCCCCTATGCTGGTAAATGTTTAACAGTTGGCCATGTGGGGAGTGGGAAAGCCCTGAGGTGGTGTCAACTGGTGACTGCACAGTGTGAACATATCCATTATGTTTTCAGGTTGCTGCTAAAGCTGAGCTGGCAGGTAGTTCCAGTTAGCTCCTCTGAACACAATTCACAAAAACGAAGTTCTCTGTGGGACCTCAGTAATTTTAAAACTGTGAAGAAGCCTTGTTATCAAAAGCTTGTGGACTGCCAGGGGTAGTGGCATACCACCATTAACCCCAGCACTCTGGAGACAGAGGCAAGAAGATCTCTGTGAGTTCCAAGCCAACCTTGTCTACATAATGAGACCCTGCCTCAAACAAACAAATAAAAACAAAAACAAATTAAAGCAACAACAACAACAACAACAACAACAACAAAAATCCCACAAACCCGAGCTGTCTTAGTTGCCTTCTGCTGCTATAATAAACCATCCTGATCAAAAGCAACATGGGGAGGAAAATGTTTACTTGGATTATCCATTCCCCATCATGGTTTATCACTGAGGGAAGCAGGGGCAGGAACTCAAACAGGAACCTGGAGGCAGGAGCTGAAGCAGAAACCATGAAGAAATGCTGCTTACGGACTGACTCTGCATAACCTGCTCAGGTTGCTTTCTTATACCATCCAGGCCCACCTGCCCAGGGGTGGTGCCACCCACAGTTGGATAGGCCCTCCAATATCAATCATTAATAATAATAATAATAATAATAATAATAATAATAATAATATGCCTTACAGACTTGCCTCCAGGCCAGTATAATGGAAGCATATTTCCAGTTGAGGTTCCTTCTTCTCAGGCAGTTGCAGCTTATGTCACCTTGACAAAAAAAAAAAAAAAAAAACACTAACCAGCCCACCAACCCACCAACCAACCAACTAACCATGCTTCAGAACTTCCCATATATAGTATAATCACATTTTTTGTTTTCAAATGCAACTGCATAGAAAAATTCTGAGACAATTTATCAATTACCCCTCTAGTGGGAAAAAAAAAACCCTGCATTTGATAGTAGCAGTTGTTTTTAGAGGAAAACAACAACAACAAAAGCCACGTAGGTTTTCCTCTATAAACTATTGTGGGCTTGAATTTTCATAGAAAGCATGAAAGTCAAATAGAAGATGGAAAAGAAAAGAAATGTATTTTAATCTATAGTTTGAAGATCTCTGGACTTCAGTTTCCCAGTAGAGTCTATGGGCTTGTTTGAGTAACAGGATTTCTTCCAGCCCCGTAACTCAGAGTCTGGTAATATTCTCACCCCTCTTGGCTCATTCCTCACATATGTGATCACTATAAGGATGCTAGATCTTTAACCCCTCACAAGATAGCTGTCCTGGATGAGGCCCCCATCTGCCGAGCCCCATCCTTCCCAGTGACTTTTGTTTTTTCACATCTAGTTGGTGTTGAGGTCTCTTCTCAAGGACACTCTGACTTCCACGGAGTGAGACTTCCTTTTGATGTTCCCTGAAGGACCGGGTGACTCTAGCTCAGTTACTTACTACCCTCTAACGTCTCCAGTGACAGCTGAGTCATGTGGTCTTTACTCCTAGCACTCCTGTGTGTCTGAGTTTCAAAGAAGACAACACAGAGGCTCATCCATTCATACCTCAAATACAACATGAGTACCAGCCTACACCAAGCAGATGGCTGGGCATTGGAAAACACCAGCAAATAAGTAGAACATGCCCCTGCTCTTATGGTCTCAGGATTCTAGGGCTTAGAGTCACCTGACCCTTGTTCCATGACACACACTGGTGAATCAGAAGACCTAGGCTGAGAAATCAGGCCTTCTAGGCGGGCTCCCTCCCAATCCAGGTGCTGAGGTGGCTGAAGACTGGCCTTAGGACACAAGATAATTCAGCATTTGTATATCTGAGTCCTGGAATGAATATACCTGTGGATTCAATCCAATTCAAGATGCCTTGAAAAGGATGACTATGCTGCTGAGTTATGGAAATTGTATTGCCGAGGCTAAAATGATTGAAACAGTCAGATGAGCAAAGCATAGCAAACTGACCTTTGCTGTGTTAGAGGCCTATAACTGTGAAAAAAAAGACCACAGCTTTAAATATCATATCTTTGAATCATTTGGAGGTGAAGGGATTTTTAAAGCTGTGACTGAGAGTGGGAGAAAGGAATTCAAATAGGCCATCTCTGTGAATGCACCTCTGTCAGAGAAAGGTCTTTGGAGCTAGAGTGAAATGGCATTTCTTTGTTAATAAAGTGAACGTGTATGAAGAGTTATTATGTATATTTTTCAAAAAATAATAATGTAGATCTCTCTGAAATGCAATAAGTGTCTGGGTTCAATCCACCTAACCCATTGTCTAAAATATAATGCAAATTCTAACATAAGCACCTATGAATAAATCGAGTCATATCTTACACGTCGGAATAATCCACAAAGCTATGGTAAATGCTTTTCTTATTAGAGATTTCTTACAGTTACAATCAGAGCATAATAACCACCTTGCCCAGATTCACTTAAAAACAGTTCTATTTATGAGAAAACCCCCACATGGTATATGTTGAAAATTAGTTCAGTTATCATGTAATACATAGGGAGTCAAGACCAGATCATGGGAATTAAACCTGATAATATTTCAGGGGTCAGGGAAACCTAGACATCATAAGGATGCACAATAAGAAAATACACAGAGGTTCTTATAGAATTTTTGAAACAAATTCCAAAATGACTTTAAGTGACATGCATCTTCCATTCAGCAGAACCACAAACATGGCATGGCTTTTTGAAGTCTGATTGTGAAATGTGAATATTTTATACTTTTTTTTTTTTTATCAAAATGGTCATTCTGGAGTCTGAGCTTGCTGAGGAAACTGCTCTTTCACACAGCACTCTGCACCAGACACCTCCAGGAGCACTGTGGTGCCCCCTCGCCAGGTCGGAACCTGATGTTCTCGGGATGCCTGTGGCAGGAGCATCTTACAGGGACTGTCCTTGGCTCATGTGAAGTTCTACAGTGTTTTGGCCTTGTTTCTGCTTACTCTCAGGAAATAGCAACAGGACAGAGCTGGGAGCCTGTGTGCTGACTGAAGGGTATCTTCACTGGCCTAAGGGGTCATTTGGTTCACATATGACAACACTGGTCAATGAGTTTTGAAACTAGACAATGAGAGGGAAAAAAATGTCTTGAGAGTAATGACATTCATCTGCCTCAATATTTCCTTTGAGTCTCCATTTTTACTAAAGTCTCAGGAAGGTTAATGGCACTTGTAACGTTTTGTTTAAAACACTTCATAAAGTCAGGTTTTTAGCTTTGTGTGTGTGTGTGTGTGTGTGTGTGTGTGTGTGTGGTTTGTAGCATCAGCTGAAACTTTCAATGCAATTTAACATCAAGGATTTTCTTCTCAAATTCCTGAGCTGAGGTATTAGAAAAGGATAAGAAACGTTACTTTGATCCCATTACTCATCAGAACATTTGTGCGAACAATAGAAAAGCAGTCACCTTTCTTTTGAAAGACAGATCCTATTTCAGCTCCTGAAGGTCAACATTCACATCGTCACCTGTGACTGAGGAACCACTCAGGAAGAACTGCTCATATGCACTTAGAGCGTTGACAAGGTATCCCATATAACATACATATGCACTGCAGGAGAGATCTACATTATTTTATGTATATCTTTTTTAATATATGTAAAACTGAGCCATTTATGAACACAGAGATTAGAGACAGTCTTAAAAAGAGCTTAAAATACTAATGTTCTGTCATGGAATTGGGATAATTTTCATATCACAAAATGTGCTAGTATAAATTGTTTCTCAGCAGAAAGTTAAGTCTGAAAAGTAGAAACCTTGATTCAGCTACATTCTATTGCTGTCAGCCAATGATATCTGGGAAGTATATTTTCATGCCCAGTTGGACATTATTAGTGAATTTGCATTCTTTAAAATTGTTTTTCCTTAACATTGGAGATCACTGAGTGACTTTTCTTGAAGTTATTAAGTATGATTTTGGAAATAGAGGTTTCTTTATCTATTATCAAGTCCTTGAATACATTCCTTTGGTGATAATGGGGCTTCAGAGTACTTGCAACTTACTAGACAAAGGTGCGATTCATTGAGTACAACAAAATATTTTGAGAAAGAGGGTTCTTGAGAATGTTAAACATTCTCAAATATATAACACAAACTCATAGAATACTTGCATGTGAATTATAACCTCAAATACACATTTGATTTTCCTTTGAACGTTTACCTCATTATATATAAGACGTTCTATTTTTATGTAGTTCTGAAGAACTCAATCAAGTGGGCCTTAGCTTCTAAGAAGCAGTCATGGGAAGCTGTGTCCTAATTCACATAAAGATAGAATGCTAATTGCAATCATTGTCACTTAAGAAACAGCTGACGAAATTGCAGATTAGATTTCGGTCTCTGAAGCTTCAAGAGTACTGAATCCAAGAAATGTTGGTTGGGGTGCCACATAGTTTTAGGTGAAGTGGACACGTTTTACTGTTTTCTAGGTGTAGTATAGTGAGCACAGTATATGGATAAAAACGGGTCTTTGCAAATCCTTTGTTTTTATCAAGATCAATGATACATATATAATACATATGGGTAACTGGAATGTTTTTTATTAAATACATTTTTCTTTATTAAGAGATACTGAGCATCTTCCAAATGCACTTGTGAGGGAAGAGCTAGAACCTGAGAGGCCAGGAGATACTTCTGGTTCACAAACTGGAGATGGAGGAAAATTGTTAGTGGTGAGAACGCACTGGACTTAGAATTGGCTCCAATCTCATTTTCCCCATGTTTCTCCTTACCATGTAATCTCGTGTGAATGATCATTCTGCTCACATTCCAGTTTCCTGTTTGGTAAACAAGAGCTAACAGCATGTAGATCTGTGGTTGATGTCACAAGAGTTACAGATGTTAATTTTCATTAAACCATCCTAGGCAGTGGATGACAAATATCCAACAAGTATTAATCAATTGACTACTTTACAAAGTTAGAGTAGGTAAAATTGATTTTTTTTTGTAGTAGGATAGTTTAATGTGCTATGATTGCTCCAATGAATCTGCATGTGACTCTTCCGTGGAGCCTCTAAATGAATTTTGAGTAAGTGGGTAGGTCACCTTAAAAAGGAACCTGTGGATTTGGGCTTTGGCAGTGGGATTGCCCTTCCAGAGCTGAGAACTGTAGAATACTTATTTTGGTGATGTCTTGGAGTCATCCCACCTACAAAAATATATGCATTTATACAAACACTCAAATCTTGGTGTTTCTTAGTCTCCACCTACTCACACAGAATATAAAATTCCTGGCAGTTTTCTTTTTTCTTAAATATTTATAGAAACCCTGAGGGAAGAGTTCCTTATTGACTTTAGTGTCTCCTTGATCACTGCTTCTTGGGTGTTGCCCCCTGTCAGGGGACTTAGACAATCCTGCTGCTGAGGCTGCACTTCAGACCCAATAAATCAGAATCTTTGAGAGGGCACCAAACACATAGGTTTTTAAAAACTCTCTGGGTGTTTCCATCATGCAGCCTGGTTTGGGGACCACCGTCCAAAGCCCACCAGCATGTAGCTGCTCCTTAACTTGATTCACTGGCTCAAAACCCTCTCTGCCTGCAGACCAACAGGACCCCCTGTGCAGTCCTTCTATGTGTAGTTTCTCCACTCAGTCACTCATTAGAATTACTTAAGTAAAGTTTAAAATGCTGTACCTAGCCAGGCGGTGGTGGCGCACGCCTTTAATCCCAGCACTCGGGAGGCAGAGGCAGGTGGATCTCTGTGAGTTCGAGGCCAGCCTGGGCTACCAAGTGAGTTCCAGGAAAGGCGCAAAGCTACACAGAGAAACCCTGTCTCGAAAAATGAAAAAAAAAAAAAATGATGTACCTATGCCCTAGTCTTGGGTCCAGGTCCTTGGATTTATGAATAGCATTGTTGATGTGGATTGCTTTAGCAGTCTCTAAGAGAGTTGAGATAGTCCCCCTCAGGAGTATTGCTTCGCCTGCCGCTGCGCTCTGGTGGCACTCTCCAACACACAGCTGCAGCTAGCCCCAACTTGCCCAGATTTCACCCCAGGCTGCCACCCACACTAATCATGATTTGTCACCTGCCATTCCAGGACTGTCTCACTCCTTGGGGGCACCGGCTATTTCTGCTACTGGCATCTTGAGCCATGTTTTCCTGCCTCTTTGTCTTTGGCATGTATGATTCTTTCTAGTATTTTTTTTCTCAGATAAAGCTGTGTGTGTGTGTGTGTGTGTGTGTGTGTGTGTGTGTGTGTGTGTGTGTGTGTGTGTGTTTCTTTTGAAGTGATCTCCTTCTGTTTCTTGGGCACTTGCTCAAATTCTTTGTAGTTTTTTTTTTCCATTACCCTGAGAAGAGGATTGGGCCCCAGTAGAGATACCTGTGTTCCTGATGAAACCCTCTTGCCTCGATTCCTATCTTCCTCTCTGCCTCCAGTATCAATCAGTGTTCTCAAAGTGCAGGCACACTGGCATGTGGGTGAGTTGGGGTGGTTAAGTTCATCCCATAAGAGGATGCTGGCCCACAGGATCTGTCATATTCCCTTTCATTTCTAGGGATTACCTCTCAAGGATCTTTCTTTACATATCAATTTATAAATGTTTCTATTCCAATTATGAATAAAATCCAGATTCCTTCTCTTGGGTGGCCTAGAACTCAGGCAATCAGCACGCAGGTCTGAACACATTTTAGGGCCCATGAGTGTTCTAGAGACTTTAGTTGGAGTTTACTGTCTTTAGTATAGAGAAACCCTTCTAAGAGTGTCATAGTCTCTATGCTGGTACCTCGGAATTCTACAAACAGCACTTCCATTCTGGGAAATATCCAGGAGGAGTTTTAAGGGAAATAAATGTTCCCTTAAAAATCAAACTGCTTTCCTCTAGATGGGCTCAAACTTGCCATTCTTCGAATACTTAGATGAAACAAAAGCCTCCCATAGACCTCAACGTTGTGCTCTAAGAGCAAGACCAAAAGCAAACAATAAATCAGCACAGAAGGAAAGAAGGATGGTGTTTTCCCTACGAGGGTGTTATAAATTATTAATTTATGCCAGAAATGAGTACAGGCAGTGTCATAAAAATGAATCACTCTGATATCAGCCTGCAGACCACCATTTGAGAACACCTGCATTAGGACATAAAAAGTTAAGACATGGTTTCTCTTCTGGCCCTAGGGAAGACCCTGTGCAAAGAACTTCCCATTAGCTATCTAGAAACTTGCTGTGTCAGATCCCAGAACATGATACACTGCCACTTCCCATTCAAAGTGCCACCAATGAACCGCTACCTGACTGTCTGTTCCTAGTGGTCAGTAGATCTGCCCCATCCCATGTCAGAACCCCACAGAATCATAGGCAGAGTCTTCAAAGAAAGGAAGTCAAGAGCTGAGCAAAATGTCATCTTTCTGGAAATGCAAAGTGACCTTATCTAGATGGACATCTCCATGGCCCTGTTTTCATGGGTCTCTGGGGAACAGCAGTCATGTGCACACAGGCTCTTACAGTTATGACAAGATCAAAACTTCTTTCCCACTAAAGAAAATCCCCCCCTTTTTGGATCAGGTTCTGTTCCCTTTTACTGTGTCTTTGAATGTTTAATTTGAGCAGAACAAGGCACAGTATGAAAAGGGGAAAGAAACATGTCTTAATGCACCATTTTTAACAACTTGGAACAAAAAGAAAATGTACCAGCAACAGCTCATTACCTGGTGCTCTGTACTAAAGCAGGTCCACAACCATGGGTACTCTCTTCTCTCTCAAGACCAGACGGGATTCCAGCCATCCCCATCCCCAACCCTGGTGTTATGTAGCACAGTTGCCTTAGTGACCTTCCTAAAACCAAGTTCCCTTTCAAGCATTTTATTCATGGCTTCAGATCATATTTCCATAGATAGGATTGTTTTTGGATTTTTGAGTCACATTTCTAGAAGGAATTCAGCTTCTTTCTTGAAGGAATAAGAAAAAGACTTTCTGTTAATTACGTTCTCTACACCCTTCAAGGCCATCAAGGAAATGGCAGCCTGAAGTTTGGCCACATTCTTAATAAACACACACTTGGGCATATGCATTCAGCCTTGATGTTTTCTGTTCCGCTGCATCAATAAAATTTAATTAAAATGTGTAGAAAAATTACTGTCATTTCCATTTATCATCCTCAAATGCTATTATGATACTAAAGCCCTTCATACCTATACCTATAAGTAGGATGATAAAAGTATAATGGGCCATTAAAGGGGGTTATGCCACTGCCATCCTTAGAAATTTTAAGGTAATAATGGGTAGCCATCTGTCTTGAATGTCATCAAAGTAGGGACTGGGACAGTTGATGGATTAGACTCTATTCAGATACATTTTTTTCTCATTTTGCATGGAATCAGACATAATCACATGAGAGTGTGGGTCATAAATATTAATAGGTTGCTATTTAAACATTGACGATGTTAGTTTTTGTTGTCTAAAGGTGAAAGGAGAGATGGATGGATGGATGGATGGATGGATGGTGTGTGTGTGTGTGTGTGTGTGTGTGTGTGTGTGTGTGTGTGTGTGTAATTTAAAAGTTTATCTTCATAGCCCTACCTAGCTCTCATCTTCTTTGGTTTTAGTCTGGAAATTCCCAACTACAGTGGTGTGTTACGTATTATCAACAACACAGATGTGAGGTTAACAGACCAGTAAAGTGCATGTCAGCCGTTATGATCTGACTACAGTTGTGCTGTAGGGGAAAAAGATTTACATGAAAAAATTTCAAGGGGAAGCATGGCTCTTGGTTTGTGCCTTATTTATCTTTATTTTCCTTGTCTCCTGGGATCCAGTGCTCAGGACACAGAGGGAATTCACTGGGATTCCAAATGGTCATCCGTGGCCCCCGTTGTTCTGTGGACTCTGGTGGAGTCTTCTAGACTAGGGGTTCACAGACATTCTGGGCACTGAAAGTACGGTACAGTGTGTTCTTGCCTTGATGTGGGAGCCTCACTGTCATTAGCATTTGAAAGGGAACACTTATTAGTCAAACTACTAAATGTCCTTTATACAACATAATGAGTTTCATTGAAAAGAATCACCAGCTCAGCTACAGAGAGGTTTAAAGACTTTGCCATCGTTTATAAATCCAGCCCTTCTAGGGTAATATTTTAAAGGTACTTTGAATGAAGAGAAGAAGAAAAGTGGTAGAAATCTTGACAAAAGAAATGTAATTAGAGTAAAAAATAAAGGCAATTCTGTGCTTTCTGCAGATATCTTTGATCTTCTCAGAAGTCAGGGAAGCATGGGCATGGTTGCTCCCCTCTCACTCTCTCCCTCCACCATCTCAGAACAGGTAACTGGCAAGAAACGTGACTGCTTTTGTTAATGTGTTGAAGGGGTGAAAATGCACAAAACCATAATCCAAAAGCACTGTAATGCAAATCAATAAGGCAGAGACACACTGCAGGAAACACAGCAAGTAATAGAAATACACTTGATCTTTCTTTCAGTGTCTCGGGATTACCTTAGACATTAGCCTTATGCATCCAGCTCATTAAATTTAAATTAATGCGTGATATCAGAATTAAAGAAACCATTAATTAGCACATATTGTTTCTCCTTTCTAATTTTTATCTCGGAATGTTCATGGTCATAATCCAGTCATTCATTAATTTACTTATTAATTCAGTAAGATTTTATTGAGCTCCTAAGTCCAAGGTGAAAGCCAAATGGTAGATTTCCATAAACATCTCTTATAGACTAACTACCCTAAGGGATAAGAGTCTAGAGTCTTGAAAGGCTGAAGGGAATTTAAATAGTATTTGTATGAATGGCTTATTAGAAGAAAATGCAGTGTGAAGATCAATAATCACATTGCTCACAACTAACCCTTAAAACTTTCCGTCTATGCAGCCCCTTCCATCTATGGATTTATGCTATATTAGGAACTCCTAAGGGGAATCACTGTCTCATTTGCTTTTGTTTCCCAGCCTTCCATCATGTCTGCCATGCAAACACTGACATGCTTAGTACATGCTCAGAACATGCTTAAAATGAAAGAAAAAAAACCTGGAAAGTCTTTTGCTCATGTCCTGAGACGCTGTGTGCTGGCAGTGTGACGTTTATACTCTGCCATGGATGCCAGCAGTCTTAGAAAAAAACTGTTGCAACCATTCACTTTGGTTCAGGCTGAGAATTTTTCCACAAAGAACCGTCTAATTCTCAGTGTAAAATTTTTCTTCCCAGTAGGACTAATAATGTTATTTTTTGATTGCCTCAATCATGAATTTAATTTGGCAATTTCAGGCCCTCATCACATCTCCATGAATTATCATTTTAAAGCAAGTTATCCTTCCCCAACTGTAGTTTAAGAGAAGGAACCAAGTGTGTACCTTGTGCTCAGCGTTTGACAGAATATTGGGTTTGGAACATGCTTGACAACACATTTAGTTCAACCTTTCACTTTAAAGTAAGAGAACTAACTGAAGGTCACATATGTTAAACATCCAGGGTCCTGCCATAAGCAGCAGAGCTGGGGCAAGACCCCACTTTGAGGGCTCTCAGTCAAAAGTTCTTTCACCCTATCTCCTTGCTCCTCTCATATTCCATATTCTCTATTTGAATTTTCTTGCAAAGTCATGCACGGCACATTCAATTTGGCTCCCATTGTCTCTTTTTATTGGAAATTTAAATTTGGATTTGCATTGCTGCTTTCCCATTCAATGGCAATAAACACTAAAAATATAGTGTGGGGGGGTGATGGAAATAAAATAAGCATCTGGAAAGAATGCTATAATGAAGGTGCTATTGTTTGCTCATAAATGCTTGACAAGGACTCTGACTTTGCAAAAGCAAATGTATGGCATGTCCAACTCTCTCGCATTTCAGTTAAGAAGGTAAAATGAACCCAAACTGGTAGATTTTCAAGTATGATAGAAGAAATTTAAGAAAAATTACTGTCTGAACCAGCTGAACATATGATAAAGGTAGCCAAGAGTGATGGTTTGAATAGGAATGGCTCCCTATATGCTCATTGGTTACCAGGGAGTGGAACTGATTGAAAAGTTTACAAGGATTAGTAGGTGTGGCCTTGTTGGAGGAAGTGTGTCACTGGTGGTGGGCTTTGAGGTTGCAAAAGCCCATGCTAGGCTCAGTCTCTCTCTCTCTGCTTACAGATCAGAATGTAGCTCTCAGCTACTGGTCCAGCACCTGCCTGTTTGCCACTATACTTCCCACCCTGATGATAACAGAGCCTCTGTTGCTGCAAGCAAGCCCCTAATTAAATGCTTTCTTACAAGAGCTGCCTTGGTCATGGTGTCTGCTCACAGCACTAGAACAGTGACTAAGACACCAAGCATTTGTCCCCTTATCCATGCCAATCATGAAAGCCTTACTGAATAAGTTAACTGGTACCCTCTTGCCTATTAATAACAAGCATTTATTAAGAGGCCCAATCATTTGATCCAAAGTAGCAGACAGTCTGAAGCTGAAGTCTGCCTCTGGGAAGACTTGGCAAACCTTCTGACTGGTTACCTAGTCTTCATATCACTCCACAGCACACACAAGGATGGCTAATTCTCCCCTTTGTTCAATACAGCCAGCTACTCAATTCATTTTGTTGGTCCCTTTGCAGCAGAATCCCTTTGGAGGGCTTGTCTACACACTACAAGGCTCAAATTTCTTTCCTCCTCTTATGTCTTGGACTTGTTTTTATTGAGTTTTACCATGCCACTCTGCCAGTCTGTGGTATCAGTGTCAACAACCTTCACATTTCCCATTTTTCTTGATATTTCATCACCATTGACATAATTCACCACACTCCTTAATGAGCTGGTATCTCCCTTTGATTTCTAGGAGGGGATACTGTCACCGATTTTCTTTTCTTTTCTTTTTTTACTGACTATAACAACATATTTGAGACAATTAATTTATAAAGTGAGAAAAATGGTTTTAACTCATAGCTTTAAAGGTATAGTTCAGGATTGGTTGGCTTTGTTTAAATGCCTGTGGTGGGGCAACACATCACAGAAGTGTGTAGTGGTGTAAAACCTTTCACCCCATGGTCAGGAAGCAGAGGAGACGGGGTTTCACAGTTCTCCTTAAGGGTATATCCCCAGTGACCTATGACTTCCCACTAGGTCCAATATTAGCTACATGCTGATGACTTCCAACATTGCACATCTGGCCTAGACATTTTCCCTGGACAGTAAGGACTCTCTGTCCAGCTGGTGACTCTACAGTTCCAGTTTACTGCCTAATGCACACCCCAGTTGAACAAGTCAGCACAGGCTCCTGATTGTCCTCCAGCCAGTTAGCCTCACACCCTTCCCTGGCTCATGACGACACCTCTGCTATTAAGTCACAGCACATACATGCCTGTAGGAAGGTGCTCAAGGGTTTCTTGACATCGTTCAGATGCTCTGTGACCTGGCCCTTGCTGCTAGGCTGCCGTCTTTTACACTGTCCTTGGTACACTCTATTCCAGCCATGTCTGGATTAGCTAGAACAGACAAAGTTGATGGATAAAATTCCTTCACAATTGTATCACCTTTAGGTTTTATAACACAGAGTTGATTTATATAGATTTCCCTCAAGGCGTCACTTGTTAGCTTCCTAATGTCCCATTATATGGTCCTGGAGAGCGAGGCAAAGAGGTTAGGCAGCTGATCCTCCTGTTGGCAGTGTGGACACAGTGTGGGAAGAGATACTGTGTCCTTCAGCCATGTGATGTCACATAGTATTTTCAGAGCATCCCCATGTTTAGTGGGGATGTGGTGGCCACATCTGTAACCCATACTTTGGAGATTCTGTACAACACATAGTGAGTCTCCAACTCACATGTGGAGTTGGAACTTCTCTTGTTACTCTGTGCAGATATGGCTGAGTATGTCTGCTCTCATTTTTTTGCAGAGCAGTGACCACAGACTCTGTATATGGGAGTGTGGGCTATGTATTGACCCCATACATACACATAGGTGTTCATGTATGTATAAATATGCATGCATGCAAATGTTATTAGAGGAAAGTGAATTGGAAGTGGTGTAAGAAAAGGAGAGCCGTGAGAAGGGAGTGAAAGAGAATCAGCATTTATTAAACTCCTACCTCACCTAGGCAGAAGGCAGTGGGGGAGCAAGGGCGGGGGTGTGCCGTTATCTGGATGTTAAAGAATAAGCTTGTAGAAACCTCTTTCTGTAAGGAGAGAGAGTGTTATGAGATGGATTGGGAGCCTGTCAGGGAGTGCTTGTCATGACATTCAGAGGGAGAACAGAAGGCTGTAGGGCACTGATTTTGGCTTTGTCTCCCCGAGGTACTGGACTGCTGTGTCACCATGAGACGAGTTATCTTTGAAGTGTTGCTGAGCAGTCTAGATAGCATGACTTAAAAGTGCAAGTCCCTAAACAGGATTCAGCTTCCCAGAATACAAATGCTGAGAGGACCAAACGAGGCTAGGAAAAATCAGCCCAAGACATTTCCCTTAAAGCCCAGGAGAGTGCTACCAGTCTTCATAATTTAAAAGATCCTGCAATTGGAGGTTTCTGGGTATTAGTATCAGGATTTTGGTGTATTTACTTCTCTTTTACTGGAGGGCTGTCAAAATGTCAGCAATTGTATTTTATGATGTCGCTAAAGCATCCACCTGAAGAGAAGTGATGGACTTGGGGAAGGGTGGCCTTGCAGAGTCCCTGTTCAAGAGGACACAATCAGGACAAGCTAAGATTGAGACATGACAGAGAGGGAAGAATGCAAGCCAGAGCTACTGCAGAGAGCCCCATGTCAGCCTCCAGGAACTCCTGGCCAATTCCAGATTTGGCCAGGATGCTGTCGCACTTTCCCTACACCCACTGCCCAGTATCACATGAGAAGTCTTCGGCTCCCCTGTCTTCATTAGCATTTTCTTTTTTCTTTTTTTTTTTTGTTTTTCGAGATAGGGTTTCTCTGTGTAGCTTTGCGCCTTTCCTGGGACTCACTTGGTAGTCCAGGCTGGCCTCGAACTCACAGAGATCCACCTGGCTCTGCCTCCCAAGTGCTGGGATTAAAGGCGTGCGCCACCACCGCCGGCTTCATTAGCATTTTGGATAGATCTCATCACTGAGTCCAGTTCTTCATCACGTCCTATAGCCACAGTCCCTGCCAAATAGTACTGCAAAGCTTACTCATTGCACATTGGGCACTTGCTTGGCATCTTGTTTTGTACTGAGCCATATAGGATGATTAGGAGAGGCGATCCAAGCTGATGATTGGAAATGGACTTGCTTCAGTACTCACAGAATGATAGCACATGGCACTGGCAAAGATGCCCCGGTGAAGCTTATCCTAGAACACATACCCCAGCAAATCCACAGACACCTGGACAAGTGTCTGATGGCTCAATCCATGCAAACAAACCACCAAGTCCATCAGTCAAAAAGATGGACACTTACAGACGTGAGAACCAACTGCTTACTGCTGGATGTTATCCTCATATCCACCAGAGTGAGGGTCCTAAAATAGAGCTCCAATTATCCTAACATCATTCTGTTCTGAATACTTCAATAACAGCTTTTTGAACTAAGTTATATATCCTCCCCCCAGATTTATGTATTGCAGTTCTAATCCTTAGAGCCCCAGAAAATGACCTTATTAGGAAGGGTCACTGTAGATGTAATCAGTTCAAAGGAGGTTATGCTGGAGCAGGGTAGGTCAAAACCCAATATGATTGATGTTCTTGGCAAAAGAAGAAATTTGGAGATAGGCTGGGGTCTGGGAGAACCATGTAGACACCAAGGCATAGATCAGGATGATCTATATGTAAATCAAGGAACGACAGCAAAGATTGCCAGAAAATCACTGGAAATGAAGAGAAGGCAGTACTTATTTCCCTCCAGAAGGAGCTAATAATGCCAGCACTGTTGTCCCCATTTTCTGGACTCCAAAGCATTGAGACAATGATCCCTTCTAGTTACTCTAACCCAGGAGTTCCCAACCTTCGGGTCGTGACCCCAACGGGAATCACATATCAGATAGCCTGCATATCAGATATCTACATTATGATTCATAGCAGTAGCAAAATTACTGTGACGAAGCAGCAACGGCATAATTTTATGGTTGGGGGTCACCACGACATGAGGGACGGTATTAAAGGGACGCAGCGTTAGGAAGGTTGAGAAGCACTTCATCCTATTGCTTTTAGGAGGAAGTTCAACTTTCTTCAGAAAGCACGTACCATCCATGTTTCTTAGCCTGGAGCTACCTGTGTGGTCTCCTTCTTCACCGTGTCCCTTTGACTCAGCTTCTCTCTACTTGTAAGTTCACGGAAAGAAACTTTGTCTGTGCCAATCCCTTGGCCTTGAGTGTCCTTTCCTTTTTAAAAATCATTTATTTATTTGTATTTTAGGTACATTGGTGTTTTGCCCACATGCATGTCTGTGTAAGAGTGTGGGATCCCCTGGAACAGGAGATACAGACAGTTGTGAGCTGCCATGTGGGTACTGGGAATTGAACCCAGGTCCTCTGAGCAGCCAGTGCTCTGAACTGCTGAGCCATCTCTCCATCTTCTCAAATATCCTTCTTAATACTCTCTATCTTCTGCTACATCTGACTCGGTACCTCCTTTCTATTGTTTATCTTGCTCTAGATTGGGCATTGTCTCTGGCAACTTCCTCCTGACTTTCCCAACCACAACCATGGAAGAATGCCCTACTGGATGCTCCCCAAATACTCTCCAGATATTACTGCCATAGTATCTGGCACACTGTGACTTGGGTGCTTATTATATCCCTGTGCTCATCAGTTGTCTCCACAGGGGTTTCTCCCTTGAAAAGGAAAAGCAATATTTAGTCTCTGCATATCTAGTACTCAGGATGTGCTTGGCACAGAAAGGCTAAGTGGGTCTTAGTAGAAGGAGCCTATGTATGTTCCTCTGCAGGTACCTAAACCGACATATCCTCAGAATAAGGGAGACACATTTTGCTCATGTGGCAATGGGCAGTTGAGTTTTCTTGGAAACAAAAACACTCAACTGAAGACCAAGCATTTTTCCACATCCTTCTTCATTTTCTTCTCTGTATAACCAACCACATCCACATGGTTTCTAATGCCTTTAGATGTAAGTGACTGTGAATTATTACCGACTGTAGACCTTTCATCTTCCAGACTGACAGTTTATGCTCCACATCTCTCAGGAGGGAGAGACTATTATAACTATATTTTTGCTTACCAAGAGAATTGTTAATGGTTATCCTGGAGCGAAGAAAAAAATCTATAAATATCCAACCTGTAATGAAGCCTTAAGCTTACTTTCTTCCTTTACTAATGAAATTCTTTCCACGTGCACTGTCAGAGTGACTTCACAACTACCACACCAGGAAAGACACAAAGCCAGCCACGAGTTTTTCTTTACCTGCTTGGTCCTCAGTTT
This sequence comes from Peromyscus maniculatus bairdii, assembly GCF_049852395.1. Taxonomy (NCBI): domain Eukaryota; kingdom Metazoa; phylum Chordata; class Mammalia; order Rodentia; family Cricetidae; genus Peromyscus; species Peromyscus maniculatus. Next base: position 92,434,828 of record NC_134858.1, on the reverse strand, counting down.
GGAATCAGATGACAGATTGTTGTAGGTATAATGTGCCTGTGTGACTCCACAGAAGAGAACAGCAACTATGCCTGAAATTCAAAAGAAGACCAGTCAAAACCAACTTTCTTTCCCAAGTCAAAGGGCTGGAAAATGTCAAGAGAGGTAAAAAAAACTCGCAATGATGACCATGACAATAAAACCTGGGGTAAATCTTGCTACTTGCTTGAAGCAGGTCTTGGAGTTGAAACCCAAAGAAAAGCATTAAGCAGTACATTTTTACTAAAACTGGAAGTAGTTTCTTCCTGGAGAGAAATGATCCCCTAGTCACGAGTTAGAAAAGCTAATCTTAGAAACACATGAAGAAAAGTGGGGAGTCAACCTGGGGCTTCCCAGAACAACTGTGCTGCATTTCTGTACTAAACACCGGCACATCTGCTTTCCACTGTGTACCCGGGGGAGCCTGGAAAGGTTCCTGTCATACCGTAATTGAATCCTGAAAGCCATGAGTCACAAACCTAAGACACGGGCAAGGGTTTTGTTGCTCTTTCCAGTGCTTTTACTTGCCAAGCAGGAGACAAGAGACCTTGTGTGCCCCTTTGCCTCTCTGGCAAAACTGGGTGCACTCGTTTTGGAGCTGGGCACCAATGGGCACCTCTGCCCAAGCCGTGCTCTCCTTGAAGGTAGTGGGGCTGTGGTCTATTCTGGCGTGCTTCCCACCAGCCCATTCCTGGCCAGCTGCAGGGAACATTTCTTAAGCCACATTACTCACAGCTTTAAATGCTACATGAAGTCACATATGCCAGATGCTCCTTGAGGACAGAGAATAGCAACAACGGGACAAATGTGTTACTTGTTCCTTGGCTCTGCCTCTCTGTTAGTGTCCCTGGCCTGGGTGGGTTTTGGTGAGAGCTGCACTCTACTTTGGATTAAAGATTAGATTAATTATGGGAAATTGGGCATAGAGGGGGGCTTGGGGAAAAGCATAGGAGATAAGTATTCCTCAACTCAGAACAAGAGGATTGAACTGAATTTCAAGCAGCAGAGGCTCTCCATCTAAAAACACTCATAAATTAAATGCTGATGATTCTTAAGAGTATAGAGCTATGTGAACTGAATACTGGCATTTCAAATGAGGCTGAAATAAAGAATTTTAAACGGCTGAGCTTCTTCATATGTAGACCGCATGCATTTATTTACGTGTTGGTTATTTTTCAAGTTGGTATCAGATAAAATATTATTTAAACATGTTGATATAATACTAGTACATAGCCCTCTCCATTGCCTGTTCCTTTTAACAATGTGTTTTAAATTTTTAGATAAAGAATAAAAACAAGCAGGAAAGTTTGTTAAGAAATCTACAACTAATAAACGTTCCTGGAGATTTTGGAAAAATTTTCAGTTTCTTAGCATGTCTTGGGAAATTCTAAGAAAAAAAAAATAAAATATTTTTACTCTTCACAGAATTTCTATCAAAAATCAATCAGTACCAGGGATGCTTAAGAGAGGTTAAGGATGCTGAGGTAGTAGGAGGGCCGCGGCTCATATATTGTTTTGATATCAAATGTTTCTCTGTGTTTACTTGAGTATATGACGAAGTATCTATATTAACTTCTCTGAATCAGGGTCCGCTGCCCCCCCACCCCTTGTTACTGGCACACTATCGTAACAATGTTGATGTTCTGGAGAGGCCGTGAACACATGAGAAGGTGTGGAGGACAGGGAATTAGCTCATTTTGAGCATTAGAACGGCTAAGGGACGCTTTGCAGGGCGGGGGCTCGGGGAGCCGGTTCCCGCTCTTCCTGGTGACTGCACTGTTCTTTCCTTGCACACAGGCTCAGGCCCTTGGTGACTCAGCAGCCCAGCCTGCTGCCTTCCTCTACTTAGCAAAAGCCTCTTCTTTTCCCCTGCTGTTCCTGCCTCTGGGTGCACCCTTTGCTTCTCTCACTGTACAACACCAACTGCATTTATTGGTCTAGACCAATCACCTTTCAACTCCTCCGGTCCTAACGTCCCTTCCCAAGTCATCGTCATTTTCAGCTGGGATGACAGCATGACTTCCTAGATGAAGTCCTCGGCTTCCCAGCTGGTCTCTTACATTCTGTTCACACAGAAACAGCGATCCTTTAAAAACATCCCAGGTCATGTGAGTCTTCTGCCCAGACTTGATAATGTACTCCTGGGGTCTAACCCTGTCCTTTCCTTCCGTACAACGCTCTGACCTCATTTTTAACCCACGCCCTCCTGACTCTCGTCCCTACTACACATGTCCTGCCACAAGGCCCTTGAGCACCCAAGTCCTGGAACTGGAAAAGCTCTTCTCAGGAAACCCTGGCGGTTCCCTCCTTCGTTTGGTATCTCTTCAGATGTCACATAAACCGACAAACCTCCCTTACTCGCTTTGTAAAATGGACCCTTTCATCCTTCTCTGCCCATCACTCGCTCCCCGCTCCGTGTTATCCACGGCTGCCGCACGGTTCCTGCCCTTGCTGGCTTTCCTGCCTTCTTCACTGAAGCGAGAGCTTAAGAGAGCCTCTGGCCACTCGTTCTCAGAGAAGCACTGGGCACTTGCGAGTGTTGTTAACAAATAACTTTATATTTCTATCCCTGTGGAATAGGTGAGGGACTAAAGCCATTTACAGAAGGTCACCGTGGGAGCGACAGCAGAAATCCAACACTCCCCCGGCTTTCTTCGCTTTTTCTGCCTACCGTAGGCCATCTATGACTGCTCTGAAGTGATCCCCATCTATCTGAAAACTGTCGTTTCTGCTAATCCAGGGAAGCAGATATCTGATGGTGGGCATCACATCCCCGCGCTGGCTCGCCTCATCCTTTGAGCAGGTTTTTCTCTGTCACTCCGGTGGGTGTCACTTCCTTGACTCCTGCGGAACACTAACCGGCAATGTCCCCGCTAAACACGTTCAGGACCACGTGTGTGTCTACAGCGTACGTATGAGACACCATGAACGTCATGTGATCAGAAGCTTGCTGCTGTAATTAAAGTAAGCAACAAGGTTGATTTGACCCTTAGTATTAGCATACGTGATCATAATCCTATAGCCCGGTAATTAATTAAATCACACAAATTACTGTGATTAGGATGACTTTTACAAGCCAGACACATTTGAAACCGCCTCATCTAAATAAATCAACTAAGCCACCCCTTCTTATGTGTAGTTTCACATTGTGGTTTCAGTTATCTGCACTCAATTCTGGCCTGAAAATACTAGATGGAAAATTCCAGAAATGTTTCAGTTTAACATAGCTGTTATTTCAACTTATTGTTTTAATAATTGTTCTTTTGATTTGTATTTGTTGTTACTGATCTCTTACTGTGCCTCGTAGGTTAGGCAGTGTCCAGTATTCAGGCATAGGTGTGGTCTTGGACCATGTCCCCCATGAACAAAGGGGAACCTGTAGTATCTATAACCTTTTCCCTTGTAGAACAGCTTCAGAGTTGACAGCGTCCTGTTTTCTAATGCACATGTTAATTGTAACAATGCTTCTCCACACCCACTGTAACCTAGCTAGTTCTTGTTTTCTGTCATGTAGGTCCCTGCACAGCAGCCTCAAATGCTCTGTGTTTCACATGTGGGAGACAAGAGGCCAAGGGCTGTTTGTGCTAGTCACCCATTAGCGCTTTAGTGCTAAGCCCACCTTCCTTCTTGACTCTGATCCCAGCTCCGGGAATCACGAGCCACACTCTCCCGTGGGTGCTGTCTGCTTCTGCCAGTGCCGCCCCAGAGGGAGAGCAGCAGGCTGGACAGAGGACTCCCTCCTGTCTGCTGCTCCTCGCTGCTCGGCTTTCTGCTCGGGGCATCTTAGGTGGTTCTCCCCTTTAGTCCTGCAGTCAGGTCTAGCCTCCTTTCCTACTCCACTGTTTACCTTTTGTTGCCCTCTGGGCCACCTCCATACACCTCTCAGAGAAAGCAAGGGCAGCCAGGAAGTGTCTTCAGGGCCAGAGGCCTAGCAGCTCTGTCTCCAAATTCCTGTATTTGTTTCCCATAGCTCTGCCTAGTCCTGCTGTTCACATTTGCTGTCTGGAATGACCTCAGTTCTTTCTTTGACTTTCCTAGAGTCACAGCACCAGGTCACCCAAGTTCCTGCATTCAGCTGTGTGTCAGTGGCCTTGTGGCTTCCCTATTTCAACTGTATTTTGAAAGGGACTCTTGGGGCCACCCTCTCATTTTAAATTTGGATGGTTCCCCGAACCCTTGCATGCTTGCCATTTGGAAATAAAGTCAGCTTATGTTTTCTCTTTTAGAATTGGGACTAAGTGGGACGCCAAGGCAGACGAGACTTTATGTGTTAGAGGTCTCAACTCATTTTCTTTCCAATTCTGGAACAGGTGGTTATAAAAAGTAGTAGGGGTTTGAGACAAAAGCAAGTAGCTTTGTACTAGGAATAGGTCAGACCTAGAAAGAGGGAAAAAGAGGTATAGTTCAGACTTGGGCATGTCTTCTCATTTCCAGTCCCACGGCCTTTGCAGGACATATGTGCAACTCCACAGTGGGGTATGAACGTTCTCACTGGATATGTTCAGGCTAACGATCATCTTCCATTGTAGAAAGGGCTCTTTTTCATCAAGTGGAAGGTAAACTTACTTGAGTCCTATGCTTTACTCATTCCTAAACATTTTAATCAACCCTCCATAATTAATATCTCAATATACATTATATATACTTACATATTATTTATTATATACTTACTTAAATTATATATTATTCCATATATATATATATATATATATATATATATATATATATATATATAATGTGTGTGTGTAATAGTTAAACAAAGAGAGGCTATGGATTTGAGAGGGAATGGGGTATGAGAAGAGCTGAGGGAGAAGAAGGACTGGGGTGGGGATACTGTAATTGTATCTTAATTAAAAATGAAATCGAATAATCTTGTTTAAAGAAGCTGATTGCTTGAGGATTAGAACTGTAAATAAACTGCTTTATGAAAAAAACAAAAGACGAGGAAAATGAGGAATCCTGCAATGTCTGTCCCTGGGACAGAGGCAGCTCAGCAAGAGGGACCCATGTCCTCTCTTCTCTCTCACTGCCATTTCTCACCCCTCATACTGCCTGTTCTCAGCACTCCTGGAATATGCTTAGTTAGAGCCTGTCAGTGTCCTCTTTAAACACCAGAAGCTCTTTACCCTTCTGGAAGTGCTATTGTGACCCAAGAATCTGCATTAGACAAGAGAATGTTTGGAATTCAACCAAACAGAGCTAATGAATGTCCAGATGAGCAAGCACAGGGGATCTTATTAAAATACAGTAATTTTGGAGGAAGGCCCCAAACTCTACATTTTTATATTGTCAGGAGATGTCCTAGTTCTTAGACCAAACTTAAAAAATAATCTTTGACCAAAGTCAGCTCGCCCTTGACCTCATAACTTGGCCTTAATCTTGCAGGGCCCTAAATGAGCCCTTCCTTTTGTTATTGGTTCTTTGGGAACAACATACTTTTTGTCACCCTCTTCTATTTCTTATTTTATCAATGTCTCTTGCTAATGATAAGGGTGTTTTAAAGTCATAATTTTTTTTTGTATGTGTTTTTCCTGTTTCTCCTTCTCTGGCTTTCCTGAATCAACATGATTCTATGAAATACATTTTTGTTTCAGAGAACAATTATCATCTAGAACTTCTAAGGGCTTTAATTATTTTTTTTCTTTTTAAATAAAGCAATGCTGGTGAGTTAAGAAATTACTTACACAGAGTAAATTAACAATCTATTTTACCATCAAACAGTTCAGTAAGATTTCTCCTCCAAAGAGAGGAAACAACTCTCATCATTTAATTACCATAAAATTATCATATCTTTTTATCAAAATGTCATAGGGTCAAAAATAAACAAAAAGACATGGGTAACCAAATGTGCCCATTAGAAATTTTAAAGTAGACGTTTCTTAATGAAGCTGGAGCTGAAGATAAAATCAAATTAGAAATTTTAACTTACTTAGAAATAAATATCACTAAGTGTATATTTCTGTTAAAACCAATGGGATAAAAATGAAATTATTGGCGGATAATTTTATAGCTGTATATAGAACTTACTAGTAAAAGAAAGATTGATAGTAAGTGGACTATTAACTTCAAGAAGTTAGACATGTGGCATAAAATAGATTCAAAATAAGTATAATAAAAAGTCAGCTAGCATCTAATAATGTAGATGGTGGGTAAAATATAGAGCAGCAAAATAACAGCATGCTTCATGCCTCTCAGCAGCCCAGAGTAGCTCCAGTCTCTGTCTTACCCAGGCTGCCATTTTCTGGCTCTGAACATGGTTATAAAATAGGTGTGGCAGCTACAGCATGGCTTGGGTTGGGAAACCTAACTAGGACAGAGTGGGAATGAAGAGATGATAGACACTGAAGAAATAATTGACACACATACAGAAAACCTGGGGTTGGGTGGGCTGTCCTCCCACTGATGGTGGGATACCCACTACTGTCAACCTGGAAACTCAGTCTGTTTATTATGACCAGCACAAGAATGAAGGGTTAGCTAGTCACAGTTGGGGGGGTCTTTATAGGGAAGCAGTCTTAAACTGTAAACATCTGGGAGGAGGAATCTGGTTGATTCTTTCTGTACATTCTCTCAACATTCTCACATGGACCAGGGTAACACTTTGCCATTTCCATGAATCCGAGGCATTGGGGATTCTTGACATGGATATACTCATGTCAAAAACACCCACTGACTCAGAATTTTGTCTGCCCCCCAAGGGTAGTATTGGCCAATGTCTTTACAGTTTGAAGATTCAGCTTTCTCATTTGCACAGCTCTAAAATGTTTCACAGGCTTGTTCTGAGTATAAGGCAGTGTGCTATAGACTAAAATGCTTTCCCAAATAACCATATTACTAAAAGTCAGTAAATATAAAGTTTTCCTATAAGTATTAGAAGCAGAAGAAATGAAGAAGACATGTAAGGGGGGAAATAAGCTCAAGAAACTCATTCAGTGGACAAACACAACCTTTCCCATTGAACTATGTGATGAGACATATATGCTTTGTATATTCTCTATCCTTAGAGGTCATTTGTTGCTTTATTTCCCCTCTTATTACTGCAATGACAAAAACAGATAAAAATTTCTTAGTCCTAATAATTCAACCAAGACAGTTCATGGTTGCTCTATTTACAATAGCTAGACATGAAAACAGCCCTAGATGCCCAACAACCGATGAATGGATAATGAAAACATGGTATATTTATATAATGGAATATTATTCAGCTGTTCAGAAAAATGAAATTTGTGGGTAAGTGGATGGAACTAAAAAAAAATGCATTCTGAGTGAGACAACATGAACTCACAAAGATAAATGTCACCCATTCCTCTCACTTTGTGGATGTTAGCTTTGAATTGTCAGGTATGTGTGCTCCACTGGGAATACCCATAGAGGTCAGGCAATTAGTAAGGGGCTTTAAAAAGATATGAGGGCAAACTCAGTGATATAAAGGGTTAAAGGGAAATAATGGAGCAGGAAGGGTTTAAATTGGGGGTGGGAAGACAGGGTAGAGGAGGGCATACAGGGAAGTGTCAGCAAAGGGTTAACCTCTTTTGGGGTTGTTGGTCTGTGAGTCCCATAGTCCTCTAAACATTTCAGGATATTGCCAATGTTATTGATTATCCTCTAGAACTTGACAGACCCTAATTCTGAAGACATCACATACTTGAATCACAGAGCATAGAGAAATCAAGTTGATAATGACCTGGAAGCTTTATCTCTATTGGCTAGCCATCATAGTGCTAGAAGGTACTGTACGTCCCACTGGAGGAGAAAAGTAATCATCAGTCCTATGCAGCTGTGAACTCTGAGAACTACAGTAATGTCTAATCTGACAAGACATGCCCACTGGTTCAAAAGTGTCAAGAACACGATGGGAGCAGCCAACCACTTTCCAATTTGATTTAAGGCCTGTTTCTACAAGACACAACTCATACCTGGAACTGTTACTGGGACCAAGAGTCTAGAACTAGACAGGTCATAAGCCCCAGGGGAGAACCTGGTACTATTGTTTTACTAAATGTACATATTATTAAACTGACTCCTAGTGGCTTATCTTTCTTTGTAAACCTATATCAATGCATATATAAACCCTTATCAGCTTCTATTTGCACTAGGTGGTGTTTAACACAAAGACTCACAACTGGTTAAGGTGCAAAGACTAAGAAGCTGCATATTTCTCATCCCTAAATGGGATGTACGTATCACAACCCTCTGCCCAAGACTTGGGGATCATTTCAGAAAAGGGGGCTGAAAAAAATGTAAGAGCAGAGGCATGGATAATTACAAGGGTACAGTCTTTTTCTGGACATAGCAGGGCAGTTGCAGGCATGGATTCATAGTTGTTGTGATAGGATACATAAACCCTAGGCCAGCTCAAGCCATACAAAATCCTATCATGGAGAAGAGAGATGATCACTAAGCATACAACTAGATGAGGAGCTATTAGCAACTGAATACTGCCAGGAGAGGGAGAGTCAATTTTTAAGAATATACCCTTGGTAGATCCACTATGCTTTAGTAGGAGGCTACATGTTCAAGAATATAAGGGCAGCACAAATTGGACTACATGGTTTATAATAAAAAAAAAAGACAAAAAGTTGGCTGTTTAGGGACTTGATGATCTGGAAAAAGTTGGGGGAGGGGGTGAATGTGATCAAAACACATTGAATGGAATTCTCAAATTACTAATAAAATTAAAAGAAAAATATTCTTAATTTTGTACCATATAAATTATATTGGTTCTACTTCTACCACTTCTGGAAAAACAAGCAGCCATTAAATACAACCCTGGAAGAAATCAGGAAGTGGTTTAGAGAAAGTAAGAATGTCTGACTCATGTTAGTGCACAAAATCGCCTTTCAGCATCTGCCCACTGAGGTTTCAGTGGTGGGTAAGGTCATAAAAGGCTTGGCCACAGGGATTCATTTATGCAACTTTGAACAAAAATTAAACCAACACTTTCAGACACTAGTTAAAAGAACTGTTTTGAGAAACCACAAAGCACACAGTTCAGTTTAAATTCACTGGCAAAGAAATTCAGGAAACAGCTATTTGGTAAAAATAATGATACTGTTGGTATGTAAATTATTTCCAGAGAGGCCAGTTTTCATGGAACAATTACTGCCTTTTGAGTAACTGAATACAATTTACACCATTCTCTGATATTTATACTTCTGGACCCCCTTAGAGACCTCCATATTAATTTGCTTGCTTACATGATCAAGGTTCATGATTCTGTGATTGTAAATTATGTAAAAAGAATAATACTACATTGGGAATGAGGAGGTCTAGGACCCATAGGCGACTGTTCAGACACTGCAAAAATTGGATGATTGGTTCAATTTAAATTCATTTCACTCCACTAAATCCCATTGTTTTCTCAGTAAATTAAGGAAGGTAGTCTGCAGTAGTGGTTTCGAATTGGGGTAAGACATCTGAAAGAAAATATGAGAACGTCATAATTTTAACAAGCACTGTTACATACTATAAAATAATATAAGTACTCTTATGAACAACAAATGAAAACAAATATAAAAGTATGGGGTACATAATATACCTACTTATATTTTAGCCTGTAAGAGTCAAGAAATTCTGGCAAGCACTGCTGAAGGTAGGTAACATAAACATCCTCCAACTTGAAGTGTCTGGGGTATGGACACAACAGTTCTTACATTGTGTCAAGGTCTACCTAAGATGGGTCCTACAGATGGATATTGACTTCCTGTCCACTTACTTATCCTTAAAAGTCTATTACTTTTCTCTCTGTATTATCTCCAACCCATAATAGTTTCTAGAAGATACTAGGTGCTCAAATGCTTGTTTGTCAATTCTTCCCTATTTAAGGAAATGCTTATTTACTTTGAAAAGAGAATTTGGGGTGAGGCTTTACATCCTTATATACAAACAAATGTTTATGAGGATTGGCTAGTAGCAGAGTCCATTTTCCCCTTATATTTAACTGTTTTATTCAAGTCCATTCTCACCTATTGTCTCAGCCAGTGATAACATTATCCTTTTCTCATTAAAAGTCGACAAGGCCTTCAGACAGGGAAGCATAAAAATAAATATCTGTCACATGGAGCATGATTTTCATTGACATTAAATGCAGACTTGAGGGGTTTCTAAAATTGGAGAATATTGCATTTTTAGACAGGAAATATTGATTATACTACCAGAACACAGAAAGAGAGTAAGAAAGAAAGCAACGTGTCTTGTTCTTACACAGTACTCTGAGGGTTTCAAGGTTGATGGGTTATTTTTCTATGCTACGCATTTCTGTATTCTTGATCTAATACAAGAGCTGTTCTGACAGGTTTGCTACTACCCCTGAGAGGGAGCTTGGAACTAAGAAGTCAAAGATTTAACAGAATGGAAAACTCCTTCAGGGAATATGAAGGAATCTAAGTTTCCAAAGAGTACGTTTACTGTCTTGTCCCCCTTGTTTGGCACCTGGGTAGATTGGTCAGGAGTCTGCAGAATGTAGGAGAGAAAATAGCATGAACCTATGTTCTCATCCCTGACTACTCTGGTGTAAACAGCATATACAACTCAGCATTGTTTCGTGTCTAGGATGCAAAGTTTTTAAATTTCCACTAAGCAACACCCCATCCCCGACCCCTGACTATCAATGTAAGGAAATTCATACTAATGCAGTAGTGAATACAGGTTAACCTGAGGGCTGAGGAAGAAGAGAATTTTTTGTTTGTTTGTTTAGATCCCTGACATTTTGCCTAAAGTTTTGGTAATTCATCAGCCTTAAGCCTGCCTGCCTGTCCATTTCCTTAGAATCAATGAACACAACTATAGTGGGATAGCTGGAATTTCTAATTAGTAATTGCACCTATTAGTGGGAGATGTTCCTTCTCATGCGGCTGTTCCACATGGGTAGGATCCTGAAGGCCCCTAAGTGAACTAATTGTTGTCAGTGAGAGGCAATTGTCACTGACAATTGCCAGTCTTACAGAATCTAGAATCACCTGGAAGAAGAGACTCTGGGCATGCCTGTAGAGGGGTATCTTGATTACATTAATTGGTGTTCAAATACCCTCTTGATTGGACAGGACCACTGCCCAGAAGGAGCTCGTGGGTTGTATAAGATGTAAAAAGCAAGCTGAGCACTAGCATGCATTCACTGTTCTATCTTGTGACTTCAGGTGTCACATGACCAGTTGATTCATGCTCCTGCTGCCTTGGACTGTACCTTGAACAGTGAGCTAAACCAAATCTTCCCATCCTTAAATTGCTTTTGTCAGAGTACAGCACTAGGAAAAGAAACCAAGAGATTGTCCTTCCCCACACTGTTTTAGTAAACAGAGCCATTAATGTATGCATCCAGAAATTTCTTTGACTACCTTTTCTTCCATTACCTTTACATTGGTTATTTGGATCACAGTATGGCAATTTTTACACTCCTGTGCAGAATATAGTTCTTGAGAGCTCATTTCACTTTTTTCGCTCTGCCTCCTGATGCTATGAAGTATTGGCTGAGAACACTCACAGTGAAGAAAGCAGGGGTAAGATTGTCCATGACTTCAGTTACTTGTACAAATAATTTGGATATTGACATGAGGGATAATTTGACTCAAGAAAGTACAGGTGTGTGCTGATAAGCTACAATAGGGGGAGATGTGTTGTGGGATATCTGTACACTGTGTGAAAGTGTATTGTTGTGATTGGTTTAATAAAGAGCTTAACAGTCAGTAGTTGGGTAGGAGGCATAGGTGGGACTTCTGGGCAGAGAGACGAAGTAGGAGGAATTGAGGAGTAGGAGTAGCCAGGAGACACAGAGAGGAAATAGGAGGTGCAAGATGGAAGAGAGGTAATGCCACATGACACAGATTAATACAAATGGGTTAATTTAAGTTATAAGAGCTAGTTAGGAACAAGCCTAAGTTAAGGCCAAGCTTTCATAATTATTAAGTCTTAGTGTTGCTGGTGGCCCAAAGAAAAATCTGACAACATATGACACTCAACATGAGGCTCAAAAATGCACATAGTATCTGAGAAAGTGGTCTCTCAAGTAGGCTTGGTTGTATAGAGGTGTGGCTCTTTTAAGAGGCCCTGCTGTGCAGCAGAGCCCTTGAGCAGCCGGCATGCTAGGTAAAGATGCTTGCCACATCATGGACACAGCAACTTCCCAGAGCTGGGGCAGTAAATATGTTGACATGAGACTCGGTTCCTAGGGAACTGGGGGCAGAGCCAGCCATCTGAACCACATGGCAGCTGGTGTGGCCAGTTAAGGTTTGTTTCAAAGTCAGAGAATGCTGCAGGTGCGTAGTAAAGCAGTCCAGACCGGAAAAACAAACAAACAAACAAACAAACAAACAAACAAACAAAAAACCACCCTTTAAACAGATACGATAAAAAGGGTATAGATAGTCATAAAAATAGTTTAAAAGCAATAAAGTATTTAAAGAGAGAGTAAAGATATATATATATACATATATATATATATATATATATATATATATATATATATTTGTTTTTTGTAAAAGCTGGGTAAATATGGGAAACACAGGGTGTCTGGATCCTGTATAGTGCTTTGTTGACCTTGAGTTTTTTAAATGATAATGTACAAAAAAATAGCTGGTGAGAGAAATTGGATTATGAAAACTTAAAAATGAAAGTCAGAAAATATGTTGCATTGAGCGAGAGGTTATGCCTTTGTTTTCACAGGAAACAAAAAGTTATGGTTCTCTTCAAAATTAATAAAGATCAGATTTGATTAGGTGAGACCTCCTGAAGGTCTTGACTATAGACATGAAAAAAAAAAAAGACTACAGGGACAGGTGACATATATGCTGATCCCTCTACTATAGGAACAGCTCTGAGATTAGATGAGACATGATAAATCTTGTTGGCTATAGAATCCTCATGATTTATTACATGACATCCTTTCATATGATATGGATGCATATTTGGGTATACAGTCCAAACAAACTTATAAAGTTAACAGGTACCTTTTACCTGCTCAAACATAAAGCAAAAAATCATGTTGGAGGACATTTGTACACTGTGTGAAAATGTATTGCTGTGATTGGTGTAATAAAAATTTGAATGGTCAATAATTAGGCAGGGGGTATAGGCAGGACTTCCAGGCAGAGCAAGAACTCTGGGAAGAAGAAGGTGGAGTCACCAGCAAGACATGGAGGAAGCAGCATGGGCAGTATGAAGGGATGAGGTAACGAGACACATGACAGAATGCAGATTAAAATAAATGAGTTAATTTAAGTTGTATGCACTGGTAAGAGAAGCCTAAGCTAAGGCTGAGCTTTCATAATTATTAAATCTCCATGTCATTATTTGTGAATTGGTGGCCCAAAGAAAAATCCAACTACAAAATAATCTTTAACTGACTTGAGCACACTACGCATTCCATATTTGTGTTAATGTAGATATATGTTACCTTTAAAAGTTTATGTGTTTTCAGAACAAAAGAACTGCCCTTGCCTCAACTGCTGTCATAATGCTGTCCAACTGGACAAGCAGGACACAAGGTGACTTCTGAACTTTGTCAAGACAGAGTAGGACAGTCCTTCAAAATTCCTGCTTCATAAAAAGTCTGTCAGATACTCTAGGCCTGTAGGCTAAAGATGGATGCCCCAATATTACAGAGGAACTTGTGTGACTGACCAGGCAGCCAGGTGTTCCTTTCATTCCTATAGTTTTGGAAGTTGTCTGCTCTATACTTTCTATTTACTCAGGTAATACTATATCCTTCTTAGGTCTTTAATGGGGTTGAAGACCAGATAGTTATAGTTACAGTTTTCATTGTTACCAAATTCAGAAAAGAAACTCACAAAAGAGGTATAAAGTATGTAAGGTTGAAATACATAAAAGTTTAAATTGTTTATGTAAGAAAATATTTTGAGGTATAAAAAGATAGTTTTAATATAGTAATATAAGTTATGATAAAAATGGTTTAGATATAAAGTTTTAAATTCATAAAGATAAGATAAATAATAGAGTATTTTCTCCAAATATGCCAAATACAAATGGACTGGACATTGTAAATATAATTTTTACTCAATAATTGTTCTTATTATATTTAATTTTACAATATTAGAGTTAAAACCTTTTCTTTTTATTTAGACAAAATGGGGGAAATGTTGTGGGATATTTATACACTGTATGAAAATGTATTGCTGTGGTTGGTTTAATAAAGATCTAAGTGGTCAATAACTAGGCAAGAGGTGTAGTCTGGACTTCTGGGCAGAGAGAGGAAGTAGGAGGAATCTAGCTGTGGGAGACACCAGGAGACATGGAGAGGAAACAGGAGATGCAAGATGGAAGAGAGGTAACACCACATGACAGAACATAGATGAGTATAAATGGGTTAATTTGAGTTATAAGAGCTTTTTAGGAACAAGCCTAAGCTAAGGCCAAACTTTCATAATCAATAAGTCTCTGTGTTGTTATTTGTGAGCTGGCAGCCACAAGAAAAATCTGACTACAGAGATTTGTGTTGTACTTACTTGTGGGAATTCATTCCTCCAATGGCTTTGGGGATACAAACTCTAGGGTGTGGCTTTCTGTCTGCTTACATGACTCCTGAAGAGTGGAGGGAGTTGAGTGATGTGCTCTCTTGGGTGGTAAAGACTGTCAGGTGTCATGAAGCAGTGTGTGATTGGTTTCCAGCTTTCCAAGGTCTCTGCAACTAGATTTACCATATCCTGTATTTGTGAGTGTATTTTCCCATTTCATATCTTAATAAATTCCTGATACCCCTCAAACAGACACTCATGGTTTTCAATTACACTTGTTTACTGAACCTGCATCATGGCATGCTTGCCCATGATTCAGTGTGTCAATAACTAATGTCCTTGGGAATGGTGGGTGCTTGTTCCTGTAGCCTGAAGGCCTAACATTTTGAGGTGCCTGGTAAATACGTTTCCTTATCTATTGGTAAGTCTTGGCTATGTGAGCTTTATGGAGTCCTGTCAGTGTGAAATTGAGAGCAGTGTTAAGCAAAGAAGTACTGGGCAGATTTGTTTTGAGAAACAGTTCTAATTAAGACCCTTATGCATTTTGCTCTAGATACTGAGCACCATAAACACCATATCCCAGCCCAGTCAGAGGCAAGTCAAACAGAACACATTCCCTTCTAACCTGAAAGCTTTCTTTGGGATTTTCAACCCATTTTTGCCAATTGGTGAGATGGTAGGGATGAGAAGTCAAGAGCCGAGTCACAGAGATCAAGAGAAGTCTCAACATGTCTGGTGAAGTTACTGCAGCGCGAGAGCTATTTTCTTCAGCTATTGTGTGAGAGAGAGAGACTTTCCCTGGTTCCCTTTTCACTCCAGAAAAGCCTTTCATGAACCAACCTGACATGTGTCAGCTCTTCCTTATCAGGCAGTGTAATTAGGGCCCGAGACTGCAGACCAACAGAAGCATGTGGAGGACTAGACAGACATGACTTCACTGTTGTGTTCCATACATGTGCCTAGGGCATCTTTGTTTCAAATCTCGGTCATTTCTCTCAGAGAATGAACCAGATCAGGACTTGTTTCAACCTCTTTCTGGTCCTTTCTTTCTTTCTTTCTTTCTTTCTTTCTTTCTTTCTTTCTTTCTTTCTTTCTTTCTTTCTTTCTTTCTTTCTTTCTTTCTCATGGAGCCTTTTATTCTCTAGGCTCAGACTTCAAAGCTCATCAGCTTTGCTCAGCCATCAAGACTAGTTTCCTTCATATTTTGCAAGTTTATTATCTTAGATGGAAACCATTCCAAGCTGAATAAATAGTGGGCTATATTGTTTAAATTTTGTGCGAGAGAGGGAGGCATGTCAATACCCTCGCCTTTTCCTCCAGTGGCTATAAAATAGGCCCCAGGAATCTAAAAATGGAAGATGCATTTATTACAGTAGTGCCTGGGAGCAGGGAATCATTAGACACCGTGTCAATGTTGCCCTTAGAAATCACACACTTTAGTATTTAATGAGAGCCCTGAAAATTTGCTTCTGGCAAAAACTGGACCCCCAAAGTCTCTGCTGGGAAAGAGATTACAAAAATGAATTTTCAAATAACCTTTCCAGCTGTGCTTTTTTGTTATCTTCATAAACTGAGCATCAGCTCCTATGACAGGATTCAATTTTATTAAGGATTATGCTATACATAATGCTGCTGAATTATTTTCAATATTCAATTTAAAATAATGGCTTTAGTAACCTAATGACTTTCAGAAAGTAGGTCTCTGGATGGGGAGATTTCTACGTGATCAGAAGTCAGGGATGCGGGTATACTAGGCGTCTCTTGGAGAGAACAGCTCAGGGTCTTGCATTTCCTCAAAAGCCACCTCTGTGTTTGTACAAAGTCCCTCCACTGGAAACTAATGAAATCTGTTTGCTTTAGCAGTGAAGAGATAAGAACCAATTAATAGAATGGCTTGTTCCAGCCCCTGTGAGTCAGCTGAGGAGCCAGAAGCCAGCGGCTGCTCCCTCCACAGCTGGCTGTGAAAGCCGGGCAGACACAGTCTCATAAATTCTTTCTTCCTGGCACTCCTTGCTATGGAGAATCCCTGATGTCCATTTCAATGTGCACACTTTCTTCCCCGAGGAAGACTTTTCATTTGCACTTTATATCTGTCCAATCTTCCTAAGCAAGCTTCTCCAACTGCACTTGTAGTATTTCCAGTAGCAGGAAAAAGCAGACTTCTGGGGAATAGAAATGCCACCCTTCATTTGCATGTCTAAAAGCCACTTGTTTTTCTAAAAAAACCAAGTTCTTCTGTGTGACTATTGAAAATGTGCAGGTGCAGTTTCCAAGAGACTGGGATGAGGTGGTGGCAAACATGGCCCTTGAAGTGAAAGATGATGAAAATAAATCAAATGATCATCATCAAATTAGTAACAACTGGAGTGAAAGCTGGAGACATAGTAGTGAGAAAGCCCCCTTCCCCGATGAAGTGCTCGTAATGAATCTAATAAGAAGCTGAAATGACAAGGATAATGAGCACCATGCAAACCATCTTCAAAGCTTGATTTTTGTCTCTTTGTTTGTCTCTAAGTATGCACCTGGCATAAGACGGTCCTGAGTACTCTCGCCTCAAGGCTGGGCTGCCTTTGAACTACATTTCCTTCCTGGTCTGTCATCCACTTGTGGTTTCCTTTGTGAAATAGCCTGTGTAGATCTTTACTTCCTTGATCCCATTTAGGCTTCTTTGTAAGCAATCAAAACAGACCCTGGCTACTGCCACCAGGGGGGATTTATTGGAAGGAAGTATGGCAGCTCTCAGAAAGAAAAAAAAAGGCACCAAGTGCCAGGGCTCTGCTGGCAGGGATGAGTAGAAGGTCTCAACAAGGTTCTGCTATTGCAAAGAACAGGTGCCAACAGTTATGCATCTTCCTAGTCCTGTCCTAAAGATTCCTATTCCTAGGGAAAGTATCTGGTGGACCTAACTCCAGAAGCTGTCAATCATTTTAGCCAGGGAGGGTGAAACACTTTCCTTAAAATACTATTATCCAGTGGAGTAGGAGAGTGATTCCTTAATTAACACTGGGATATTACTATCAGTGGAAGTGAGAATGGGTGGTGGACAGATGCACCAATACATGTCCACTACATTCCTCTAGACTAGGCTATTTTCCTGTCTACCTGTCTAATTTTCAGCTGAGGAGGTATGGAAGTCAGGTTATAGATGAATGAAATTCATGATGCTCATTTACTTGGTCTGTGGATCTGCTCTGGGACAGCCTGACCAGTGGCCAGAAAGGAACTATAGCAATACCATCAGGTACAGGAGCACTTACTACTCTATCGTGGAGTCTGTGATGCAGAGTTGGGAAATTTGATTCTCTGATGAACTGTGCTCACTTATTCCAAGACTCAAAAGAAAAGAACCGAGGCTTGGGAAGTACAGTATACAATATGCTTACTGCGCAAGCATGAGGAGGCGATTTCAGTACTCCAACCCATAAAACAAAACAAAACAAAAATCAAAACAAACAGAAAACTGAGGGCAGCAGCAGGTGCCTGTTATCCTAGTATTAGGATGGAGGCAGAGACAGGAGGGTCCTTGGGGCTTGTGGCCAGCTAGTGTGGCCAAATAGTAAGCTCCAGGGTCAGTGAGAGATCCGATCTTACTGATGATTGAAGAGCCGATGTAGATCTCTGGCCCACACATATACACATACATATACATATGCATATGCATACACACACACACACACACACACACACACACACACACACACCAGACTGAGTGCTGGGATGCTTCAGTCTTGCTGTGGACCTGGTAGTCTATTGTGACATCTGTCCTTCAAGCCTACACATTAGGTTAGTACTTCAGAATTTCAGAACTTCAGTACTTCAATATTTCAGAACCACGAAGAGTAAATGAAGTAAGACAGTGAGCTCTAGATGCACATGAATAAGCAAGTCACTGTAGAACCCTACACTATAAAATAGCTAAAAAGATACTTAAAAAGTAATTTGTAAGTCTAATATGAAGATAACCATAAAAATTTACAGAGGGCCATAAAATGACTTAAATAAATATAGACGTAATTCTCAAATTATTTTCTGTTTGAAACACATTATTTTCAATTTATTTAGAATTATAAATACATGAGCACTATAGACAGCACAGAGGCCTTTAAAAATAAGATGAAATGTAGGATATTGATCAGCAGTATCTATATACCTGTATACATATATGTAGATGTATAGATAAATTATTTTAGATTTATTTTTATGTGTATGGGTATTTTGCCTTCATGTGTGTTTGTCTCTGCATCACATGCTTGCAGTTCCTATGAACACTAGGAGAGAGTACTGGATCCCCTTGAGTTGGAGTTACAGATGGTTGTTAGCCACTATGTAGGTGCTGGGGATCAAATCTAGGTCCTCTGGAAGAGTAGGCAGTGCTCCTAACTGCTAAGCCATCCCTCCAGCCCTGATCTATCGGATATTAAGATAAACCATGAAACTGAAAAATTTAAAGAGTGAAGATCCAATGCTAAGTGAACAACAGAAAGTCCAGAACATACACATAATACATGTTTGCACAGATAGACTTACATCTATGGGTGGCTTACCATCTGTGAAGGAAATCAAATCCCTATTCTATCCCACAAGTAAAAGCAAAGAACTACTACAATAAAGCATATATTATCATTAAAGAAATATTGGGCATTATAGAATGGGGATAAACTTACATAAAAATTGAAAATGTCTACACTAACCACATTACCTGATACAAGCAAACACAATGTAACATACTTAAAAGGAAACGGGTACAGAGAGAAGATTCCATGGCTAAAGGACTTGTTGATCAAGCAGGAGGAATAGAGTTCAGATCCCAGTACGCCTGTAAATGACAACTGGGTGTGATGACTCACTTGTAACCCCATCACTTGGGATGTAGAACAGGGGATCCCTGAGGACACTGGCTAGCTACCTAGATACATCAGTAAGTATGGCTTCAGCAAGGACCCCGCCTCAATATAGAGGGTAGAGAATGACCAAAGAAAGAACCTATGCCAATTCATGAACACCACATACATATATGGGAACACACACACACACACGCACACTAAAATGAAAGGGCAAGTACAAATTAGAGAGTGTTCATACCAACTAGTGTGGTAGTTTGAATGTAATTGGCCCCATAAGCTCATAAGGAGTGGCACTATTAGGAGGTGTGGCTTGCTGAAGGAAGTGTGTTTCTGTGGGGGCAGGCTTTGAGGTCCCTGATGCTCAAGCTCCCCTCACTGTGACCCCCAGCCCATTTCCTGTTGCCTTCAAGATCTATGGGACTATCAGCTCCTTCTCCAGCACCACATCTGCCTGCATGCCACCACATCCCCCCATGATGATAATGGATTGAACCTGTAAAGCTGTAAGCCACCCCACTAAATGTTTTCCTTTATAAGAGTTGCCATGGTCATGATGTCTCTTTACAGCAATAGAAACCCTAACTAAAATATCTAGCTATAAGGATTATTACCTCAAAAATATTAATACTAAAAACTCTAAATAATCGAAAGGCTTAGTAGAAGTTAACTTTATATGCCATGGTATTGAATGTCAGAAAAAGCATTTGTTGAGTAAGGAAAGCAAGTTGCTTACTACTTCTCTAAATTAAATTTAGATTAAATATCTAAATGCCTGAATATATTTAGAACATATACAATTTGTTATATGTGAATGTAAATGTATACACATACATTTTATTAAATGGACACTATAATATTAATAATAGTTATAAATAGGAAATGATGATACAAGCTATTTCTAATTTGTTTCCTTCTGTGAATGTATATTTTCTAAAATTTCATATGGTAAATATGTCTTACCATAGAAGTAAGTAAAAAAAAGTGAAGATATGTATTTAAAAACAGATACGCTATAGTCAAACGGGCAGAAATCCTGTTTTTAAGACCAGTCTTAAGTGAAAAACTAACTCATAGAACCTACAAAAGAGGTGAACCAGACATGGAAGGCTCACAGGCCTGCTTTCAGGGTGATGTCCTCGAGGACCCATGCTGTAGAATATCCCTTTACACTGTGTGAAGATATGCCACTGTGACTGGTTTAATAAAAAGCTAACTGACCAGTAACTAGGCAGGATTTTCAGGGCAGAGAGAATGCTGGGAAGAAGAAAGGAAGAGTCACCAGCCAGGTAGAGAGGAAGCAGCATGGGCATTACAGAGTAAAGGTAAAAGCCATGAGACAAAAAGTAGATTGATGAAAGTGGGTTAATTTAAGTTGCAAGAGCTAGTTAGTAAAAGCCTAACCTATTGGCCAAGATTTCATAATTAATAATAAGTCTCTGTGTTGTGATTTGAGAGCTGGCAGGAGAGGCAGAAAAATCCACCTACAGACCCATTTGGCAATGCCTGGGCTCAGGGAGTCTTTCTGGGAAATGGTGGCACATGGGTCCCACGTCCAGGTCCTGCATGCTGCACTGTTAGTGTGCCAGATGAGCAATCCCCCATGGTTGCTGGTCAAGTGTTCCTTAGCTCATTCCATTTTATACTTTTCTGAATTTATTGCTGTATATTCATTTGTTAAGCATTTTAAAAAGGTCTCTAGGTTTCATCGTTGCACCATACTAATTTACCTGTGGTCTAGGATGGTATCGTCACACTGAGATGAGATTAGAGAATTTCATTGGATATTAGACCTTCAGATTTCTTCAGAGGTGAATATGAGAAATGAGCATATGAAGAACAAGTCTCCAACTTCTCCAAATTATTATTAAAGACATTTCCATTCAGGTGCTCAAACTCCCCATATGATGATCCAAATGATGAAATCTCCTCAAATTTTAGTAGAAATCCCCCTTAAAAATTTTTGCTCACTTATATAAATAACTGTGACTTCCTCTGATAAGGCTGTTTCAGTCCTGGACTAGTCAACATGTTCTCTTTTGACTTTGGCTCCCAGAGAGCTCAGAGCCATGGTTATTGCCAAACTATAGCAAACACACAGCTGCCTAATTTTGAAGAAAAAACTCTATCCCAGAACATGAATGTTTATCCTCAACTAAGAGGTCCCATGATACGCATGGCTGGTATTATGAGTTGTCACAAATCCAATTTGGAAACAGGCAAGGATTAAATAACAAATAAACACATAAGTGATTTGGACTGCCCAGGCTTGGTCTTTGGCAATAGGAAATGCTCGTACCTAGCTTGGTTTGAATCAAATGCCTCTTAGGCATATTGCCTAAATCTGGAGTACTGCTCGGGAGAGCCTGCTGCCGGGTTCAGCCATAGACAGTGGGGTTTTCCTACTACCAAAGCCCATACCTGCAACTGCCCATCTTGTGAGGCTCGCTCCTTAATCTTCAAGTATTCACTAAGGGAATCAGGTTGAAAAGGTAAAAGAGCAAGGTAAGAAGAGCAGCAGTGTAAAGTTTCCTGTAGACTGAAACCTTGCATATAGTTTCTACAATAAGATCTAGTTGAAAGGAACCCAGAAGTAGAAAATCTTCATTCATAGAAATGCGCGTGCGTGTGTGCGTGCGTGCATGCGTGTGTGTGTGTGTGTGTGTGTGTGTGTGATGTGTGTACTTGCATGGCTTTATTATAAGACACTTCCTAGCCTTTCTAGAAGGTCAAGCATTGATTCTTAACTGTTAGCATAATGTAGATAATTTCACAAGTTAGGTACAGAACAGGACACAGACTATGGAGAAAAGGGAAACTATTTTTGAATAACTGTGACATAAGGGGTTGCCTATATTGTTTCATTTAGAAAACATTATCCACTCTAGCCCTCAGATGCACAGCCTCTTAGCAAACTCCTCAGTAACATGACAACATGTCAACATAACGGTCTTTGCATTGCAATGATTTAGATAAAGTGCCCAGGAGGGTGGAATCTGGTGGTGCCATCTTGAGTAGAGCATCATGAGAACTTGCAAGGCAGTTTTCTGGCTAGAACCCTGTAGGAATGCAGGGCCCACAAGGCTTTGCAATGTTTCAGGCCAGCTTATCACTTGGTCATCATGTTAAAACGATGTGCATGGCAGTAACAGGACAGAAATGACTAGCCCAAGAGGCAAAGCAGGCTCCTGGGACCCAGAGACCACCCTTTCTTGGAGGCCATCCTGGTCTCCCACAGGGGAGGTTCATTTGCCATAGCTTTAAATCTCCGTATCACCACTCACCACACAGTGAACTGGGGCACCTCTTATTTTTGGGTCTTTCTGTATATTAATGAGATCATCTGGGACAGGTAGTAAACTGGTTTGTGGAACATCCTCAATGGGTGTCGATTTTAATTATTTAGGTTGTTCATCATTAGAATGAAAATACCCCAAGAACATGGGTCTAACTACGGGTAATGGTAGAGTAGAGATTCTCAACGCTTGCTTGTCAGTAAAAATGTGGTGGGTAGAAATGGGCCCAGGACTGAAACGAGAGCAGCAGGAAGTCAGACTGAAGAGCCTTGGTGAGCCTTGCACATGGCAATCACCCAATTAGTACAGCCACCCTAGTGCAGCCCATGGAGTGACCGAACAGGCATTTGGTTGAGGAATCCATAGCAAAGGATCCGAAGTCCATGGGATCTTAAAGACAGCTTTCTCTGGATCAACTGCCCGACCTCAGAGGACTCTGTAGACTTTCTGCCATATGGGGCATTAGATGGTAGAACAACCCACTGGCTTGTGGCTTTCTGACTTGGCCAGGCAGCTGTGTAAAAATTCTGCACACTGATGTGTTTATATGTGCACACCCTGAAGAGGTTGCCCACACTGGAATCTGCTGCCCCTCCATTCTCCCCAGCAAGGCTGGTTGTGTGTATCCCTTCACAGTGCATGTAGCCTTTCCTTTGTAAAGTCATCCATCATAACTATAAGCCAGTCCTTTCAACATCCCCTCCTGTCCAAAAAGGAGAAAAAGAACATTCTGAAATCATTCTGTTAAACTATTTTGCACAAAGTGGATGAATTATTTTTTTTTATTATTTCTCCCCAGGGAGCCCTACAGAGGCTGATTTTGATAGAATCCATTTGATTCACTATTTAAGAGAGACTTCATTTCCTCTCCTGCTGGGCCACACATACAAGAAGCCACATTCACAGGTCTTGCTCACACTGCAGCATGAAGTACTGACCTGTTAAGCCGGCAGCCTCTGCAGACAGGAAGGCACTCCAAGAAAGCAGGAAAAACAGGCCTGTCTCCAGCATCGGGAACTCACAGAGCTTGGTAAATTTGGTCAAGTGACAAGATGTGTTAAGGAAAACAACAACTGTTTTTATAACTAAATCTGCTTGTTGGCTAAGAGGAATGGATTTGGTGACGACAGCTGCAGAGTAAAAGGCTGATTGTTCATATCTGAGTAGGTGTGGCTCGTCGGTCCTAAGAAGAGGAGCATGGATTCCATGCTGCGTTGTAGGCTCAACACACCCATAAAAATTTCAAACCAGGGTTCAGATTTTTTTTTAAAAAAGTATCTACTAAGAGTAAACCCATCAGGCTGTGGGTATGAACTCTCCTGAGTGTGGGTTGTCTCTTAGAGTGTCACCCCAGAAACAGGACCAGATAGAAGAAGGTCCAGCAAAGGAGAGTGCCTTAGAGTCAGAGGCATCCCTTAGAGGAGGCAGTGGTGCTGGTCCCTAGGATGTAGCCTGAACCTGCTCCTCTGTAGAACCCCTTCCCAGAGGGGTGGAAACAGGGCAACAGATACAGTTATTCACAGTGAGAGGGGAACTGCTCAAGCCCTCTTGGTATTAATATACAGAGGAGGATTAGTGTTAGGTTTAAGTCAAACACCTTTGTCAAATAGTGGTTCATTTTGCCAAAGGGGGTGCTTGGGCAGTAATCTATAAACTATAAATTAGAAGGCAAATAAAGGATGGCGACCCAAGCTGGGCAAAGAATGGGTTATGGAGGGATGGTTAGGAACCTCTGATAATGGGAAAGTGTGGCATTGCTAACATGTTTGCTAGGCACCAAGTGCTCTGGAAAAGAATGAGATGCGATTGACTTGTAATGTAATGCTTTTAGAAGAAAATATGAAACCTATTCTATATTAAAAGATGAATAGTCCATGGGGCGGATGGAAAAGCATGACCTTTGACCTCTAGGATGGAATATTTGTGTTCAATCCTTGGCTTGTCTAGCCACTGGGTGTGTGACTTCTGAGCAGCGTATTACTGACCCTTACCTCTGTCCTATGTGACTTGGCAACATGAATAATACATCTCCCCCCAAGTTTGGAGAGTGAAATGTGGTAAGTGTGTGAAAAGTGATTTGTTAAATTTCAGGAAGCTAGAATGCTGAGAGTCAGAATGGCAGGATTCGAAAGTCACTCTCCGCTTAGTCACAAATCTAAGCCACTTAGTGCCTCTGGTTCTCCGAGGGAAAGTGGGATGATGGCCTTTTCTGAGCATTGACACATGCCTCCGTACAGAATGATGTACTCATGGCAGCACTGGCATGCAGTGAGGGCTATGTGAATTTTTCTGTTGGTGGTTTAGGTTAACTTCTTTTGGTAAAACATCCTTCCTGAGAACATATCTTGAAAGATCTGGATCATGTGGAATAAGACACAGGCTTACCTTAGGTCCTTCCCAACTTCCCCCCTTTGTTACTCAGGAGGAAGGCTTTGCTTCTCATCAGGTTCACCCTCCTAACTCTTTCTGGTTTGTTTCAAAGGGAAGGCTTCCACTTGTTAGGTTATCAGAGTAGCATATCTAAGTAGGCTAAAGAACATCCTTCCCTTTAACCTTCTCCAGGAAAGTCATTAGTTC
This sequence comes from Peromyscus maniculatus bairdii, assembly GCF_049852395.1. Classification (NCBI taxonomy): domain Eukaryota; kingdom Metazoa; phylum Chordata; class Mammalia; order Rodentia; family Cricetidae; genus Peromyscus; species Peromyscus maniculatus. The sequence continues at coordinate 92,409,631 of NC_134858.1, read as the reverse complement.
AGAGTGGAAGTCCAAGTCTAGAGCCCGAGGCCTGAACTAAGGAGCCTACCTTAGTGTGGACACGATGTCCAGGGTAGGAGCAGACAGACAGCTGTGTTCACCTGCCTCCTCTACAGCCTGTCTATAGAGCCTGTGAAAGCCACCAAGTGTCACACAATTGACTGTAATGGTGCGCTTTCCATTGCCCCCTAGCTCAGCTGTCTCTATGCTCTTTCTTCCAGATGTGACCTGACCTCTGGCAGATTTCTGGCCTCCAGCACAGTTCCCTCTCCTCATCACCCTGCTCACTTCTGTGTCCACACATTCCTCTCACACCAGCCTGAAGGGAGTTCCGATTTCAACTTTCCCACCCCATCTGTGCTATGAGGGTAAAAAGCCTGGTTTTGAAAAGCCCACACGCACCCTAGATCTATGGCCACAGCCAAATTATTTAACTTTAATTGTTTGAGATTATTCAGCTGTACAATTAGAATAATAACAGGATCTACCTTACAGGATCCCTGTACAAAGTGTCTGAGATAAAAAAAAAAAAATGCTTAAGATAGTGGTGGGGTATCAAAGTTCCCAGTAAATTCTAACTGGTATTATTATCACCATGCTCATTGTTACTGTTGTGGGGACCCAGAGTTAATATGGGAGGTCCCTTACCTCCTTAATCTTCTGTGTAAAGAGAAGACAGTAATGACATGTCCTATAGGCTGGATTCAAATGAAGAGGTGCCTGGGAAGGTCTTGTCACACGCTACACTTTCAGTTAGTGTTCCCGTCGTCATTATGACTACTCTAGTCCAGGTAGCATGTGACCTCTGCCATAGCTCTACCTGACGATTAAGACACAAAAGAAAGCCATACATAACAACTATGATTTCTTCATTTCCTCCCACAATACAATTGTGAAAGCTTTTAAATCCCCTACTGGTCACTGTCCTGGCCTGCCCTATCAGCCGGTGAGTGACAGCAGAGCATCTGACTTTATCAACCGTAGTTGATGCTATTCTAGTTTGGACCTTGGCTCTCCGTTGTTCTTCCTCTTTACCTTCATGTAGTCAGTCCTGGTGTCCTGCGCTCACAACTTTCCTTAGGTGCCAGTTTTTCCAAGGCTGTCTAAGAGAAGGCACCGGCAACAGCGGTAGACTTGACCGTAGACAGAGAAATAACCTGCCCCCCTACTGCTGGTACTGATTCAATGCCTCACGGTATCACCCAGAACGGGGGGTGGGTTCAGCAGCGCTGTATCAAATTCAAACTGATCTCGCCACTCGCTGCTGAGGAGGTTATCCAGCCTCAGAAACACTTCCTTCATGTTGGCTGCTCTGGACCGTCCCCAGCTCCCACGCAATGACAAAGGATATCAGTGCTGTGACGACTGCATACGCGGAGCCCATTGCAAAGGAGCCTGCGAAGATCCCGAGGAAATTCCCCACTGACTGGAAGAAGGCGGCAGTGTCAAACGCGTTGGGGTTCTCCTTGGGACTGTAGATGGATATAGAGCTGAAAAGAGAAGAAGGGTAGCGTAGTCAGTGACGGTCAGAATTGCACACACTACCTTCCGGGAGGGGCACACTTTCCAGTGAGAATGGATGCTGGTGAGAGGATGAGGAAGAAAGGTGGAAGAGGAACAGGAAGCAGTAAGCGCCCCTTGTCTTCCAGGCCAGTCCCACGGTATCCACATACTACGGCCATTCAGTAAACATTTTTATATTGGGAGAGTCGTAAAGAATATTGTTTCCAAGCAAACGAGGCATGAAAGCACGGTAGGTGTATATGGAATCTGCTGAGAAGATAGATAACTGTGAATTATTTAGTGGCCATATGTCTTCACTGCTCTTATATATTCACACATGTTCCTGATAAAAAGTGCGCTTTTATGGCCTGTGCACAAATGGGCGATACAAATCACAGCATGCACAAAATATCCTGCCATGGTCTTGTCATAAGCCACAAAGCATTTCTCTCCCCAGTGTAACCCTGTGGAAAAAGAACCAAAGAACCCCGATGGTGTGTAGAACCCCGCAGAATGAACTCTCCAGACAGGCAAAGCCCCCACTCTCCAACAGAAATGAGTAGCAGCAGCCACCCAAGGTCATTTTTCACATCTAGTTATCTTGCCAATAGACAGATCTCCCCAGAGAAATGCGACCCACCAACAGACAGTCTGGTTAGTTAATTTTTTGTTTGTTTTGAGACAGTCTTACTCTGTAGCCTGGTCTGGCCCCAACTCATAGAAATCCTCCTGTATCAGTCTTTAAAATGGGATGGTAGGCATGAACCATCACTTAGATATTTCTGAGGATGCTCTATTTGATTTTTTTAAATGGAGGCTTCAAATCCCAGAGTGCTAATGAGGAGAAGGTGTGTCCTATATTAGGGACTATGAACTCCTCATAGTGTCTCATTAAAATGAGCTGACGTATTAAACCTGAAGGGTTTAGGGAGACAAACAAAGTTAGATTTAGAATTTTTTTATAGTTTTAATTTTAACATGGAGTCTTTAAAATTAATCAGGAAAAAAATTAAGAATTTGACAGTGAATTCTGAAAAGAACTTCATAGCTGTGTGGAGAGGGAAAAGGCACACCAGACATGCTGACTGAGATTAGACAGGGTTATACAGAATGTAAGAGTCTTTTCATCAGGATGGTTAGAGCCTGCTGACTCTCTGCCCTGGCTCTCTGCCTCTAGACACTAGTTAGGAGAAGGAAGGAGGAGTGGATCCCAGCCTTCCCCCAGGAAGATATGTCAGGGAAGGTGGGACTTTTAAATGTTCTTTGGGTTTCTGTGGATGCTTTTAAACCTCCAAAGCAGGTCAAACCCTTCTACTTTGATCTCTTAATTGGAGAAGGAAGATGATGGTGGTGAGGTGAACCCTGAAGTGTATGTGAGAGAGGACCACTTTGAGGTGATCCTCCTCCTGTGGAGTGCTAGACTTTCAGGAAAGCAGGGGTCCCAACACACCTTAGAGTCTTTGTCATTGCCAAGCTGGAGCTGGGGAAGCCAGAGTTCACCTGACAGTCACCAGCACGATTCTCTATTTCCGGGAAGAGATGTGAAAGGGAGAATCCTTCCCTTTCTTTCAAATAAAAGTATTTTTAATTAATTAATTCACAGAAATGGAGCTTTGTAAATAACTCTAAAGTTCTGGAGGCTGTAGACCTGTGGATCTGGCCCTTTGAGCTGGCACCTCTTCATCCCACCTCCATCTCCTTGGAAATGTTATTTCTGGGTGCTCTTGGTATCCACAGTGATAGCTGGTGACACCTTATACATTATTTATGAACTGCTTTTCCTCAAACCAATTTCACTTTTATTCAGGTGTAAAAGCTTTCATTAAAGAATATGTATAAAATTTTAAGTTTGATATGTTAAATATATTTTATAATATATGTGAGAAAGTGTACATTAACATAAAGTTCCCGGTGTATGACCTCAACTCATCCTGCTGGCCCTACTGATTTTAAAGTATGCTCTTTGGGACATGTTATCCTATTTCTGTCCACCAAACATGATAGTGCCTTCGTCTTCCCAACTCCATGTGCTTCTCTGTGATGTTTGCTTTACTGGAGTCCAGGGAGGTAGTCTATTCAGAATATAATCACTGGGTACATACTACATGCTGGGTGACACATTACATACAGAGTACTGAAGACAGGTGGAGAAGCACACAGAATGGAAACAAAATTAAGTTCAACAACTATCAGCTGATACATGGAAGACATCTCTAGGCAGAAAATCCTAAGATACGGATGACAAGCACAGTGCCGAATGTGATGTTGTCAGAGCTATAAAACATTTAACAGTACAAAAGGGGAAACACTATTTCATAATAAAGGAGATGGTATTTGATATCAAGTCAACAGACAGTGATGGAGAGAGACTATTCCAGGAAGCGAAGGGAGTATTAAGGGAGGCAGGTGAGTTCTGGGCACCATCAAGGCATAGCTGCTGCGTGGTTACGGCTGGAACTCAGGAGTACAGGAACCCCTGTGGAGAGGGAGAGTTGGGTGACATGGCATTTCTTAGAGCCTGTAGATCCATGTTAAGGATGCTCACTTACACAACATTCACTCTTATGCCTACATTATAATTTTCTTAGTCTTTTATTTGTGTGAAATAAACAGGATCAATTGTGGGTCCTCCTCCACTGCTCCCTTCCTACTTACTACAATAAAGTAGCCGAAGAAAAGAGAACTCAGAATCACATAGTTAGTCAGTTCATGATGTGAATATTTTGTTTCTTATTTAATCAAAAACAAAACAAACAAATAAACAACAACAATAAAAGTAATCCTTGGGAGAAAACAAGAATGCACATGAAAATAGTTGAGTGGCATTTGTTACACTCACTTTAAGACAGTAGTTTCTGGGGTACCAGAGCCTTTGTTTAGATGGAAGTAAGCATGTGCTGCCGTGGGTACCGACAGCAACACTTAGGCTTCTTTAAGGAAACCTTCATTCAAAGGTGGCTTCCTCACCTACACGCCAAACTTTGCTCAGCCTCACTTGAGTCTTGTTCCTCTTTGTATGCCTAGGAGCACACAGCCTGGTGCTTGGCATATGGAAGTCTATGCTATGCTAAAGATGATGGCATGATCTCAAGCATGAAGAAAGAAAGAAAGATAGAAAAAAGAAAGAAGGAAAGAAAGGAGAGAGGGAGGGAGGGAAGAAAGGAGGGAGGAAAGGAGGAAGAAAGGGAAAGAAAAAAGGAAGGAAGGAAAGAAGGAAGGAAGGAAGGAAGGAAGGAAGGAAGGAAGGAAGGAAGGAAGAAAGAAAGAAAGAGAGGGAATGAAAAACAGAGTCTTGAAAAAGTTAGTCAAGTATTAAAAGGAACTATCCCTTGTAAGAGTTCTATTAGGCATTGAGTAGCTGCATCTGTTGGAGTTCTCAGCCCAACTCCAAGAATCACTCTTGTATCTTATTATTCATGTCACAGCTTTGGCACCTCTTGGAGGACCTGGGGCAAGTCATCAAACTCAGACTCAGTTTCATCACCTAGTCAATAGAGATGACAGTATCCCTCCATAACTGTGAGTGTATGATGCACATGTAAAGCTCCTATGTAGATACTGTCAATTCCAGGGTTATTCAATAAATGCTTATAATGTGCACTCAAACAAAAACCCAATGAAAGTTGTTTATCCCCATTATCATCATCATTCTGCTAAGAACTCCCACAACTCTCACACTGGCAGATAGCAGAGTTCTATAATTTGAAGCAAGCTTTAGTTCCAAGAATGGACAGGAGGGGTATGGTTGACCTCCTGTCACTCTAAGATTGAGGTTGTTAGAAAGGAGCTAGTCATAGAAGTGGGTTTAGAAGAACAAGGCACCATAGCAGTGTATTTCAAAGAATAGTGTCATGTTCATCACTGAGGTCTTGATCACCTGCGTCATCAAGGAACATGTCCTGGCAGGCTGGGCAGGGCTCTCCCCAGTAATAATAAGGCCACAAAACAGTTTAAGATGAAACTCATGAGCAATGCCACCTGACTTTTGGGGAAAAATGAGGCAGCAGGGAAGAGGAATATACAGGAAAGAGAAAGACTTTGCAAAAGCTGTCCCCAGGGAGGCACCTTCTCTACACTGCCAAAGTTTCAGAGAATTGGTCCTCTAGATCTTGCTCCTGGAAAGACATCTCTTTGGGCTCTGGTTTCCAGTCATGACAATAAGCCTCTGTATTGGGTGCAGCAGCTAGTATTAGAAGCTGGAAATGACCCAAGATTTAGGTAGCACACACAGAGTTATTTAACTTAAGCCTAAGGGAGAAATATGAGGTTCATGACGAAATATGAAGAGCAACTTCAGCTCTTGTGACTTGACCCCTGTACCAACTGTGATGGCTGAACCATTAAAGGGTAAAAATATCAGAAGGACAAGAGAAGGGGAAGGAAGGAGGCTGTCTGCTAACCTGCTCAGTGACTGTCCTTCAGAACACTGAAGAGGTATGTGAGTAGCACAAACTGGTGGCTGTTAGAGTCACTAGAGTTTGGAGGTGGATGGAACCAATAGCTTTGAAAATATTATGACCAGAAATACCCAGTAGTGTTTAAATATTCATCTCATAAGTTGGAAATAAGTCTAGGTTATCGATTTATCCAGTTCAAGAACTGACTGCTCAGCAGAAAGTGGGAAATAAATGTGCACAGGCCCTTCTATCTAAGAAATCTGAAATAAATGAATTATTGTAACTTGAAGAAACAACATTAATAAGGGTCTTTATTTTTTCAGTGTACCGTTTAAGATTCACAGGCACCACTAATATTCTGTCTACTATTTCTCAATAACTGATTTTTTTATGCCTATAATACAACGGTCCTGAAATGAAAAGGCTTGGCAGCATAGGGAGCACTGAGTATCTGAATTTGAAATAGATCTTGGCTCTGTCTCATTGGCTGTGTGACCTTGGTCACATTACTTAAACTATTTGTATTCCCATTTCTATAACATTATAATAGTACCCACTACATAGGGTTGCTATGACAATTAAATGCATTGGCATTTTAAAGCTCTTAAAATGGCATCTGGTGCCTGGAAGGAACTAGATAGTAATTTCTTAGGAAATCTTCCTTCTTCAAATGATAAATTTCTTTCTTTCTATTTCTGTCTGTGCCTCTTTCCTTTTCTCTCTTAGACCTTGGTTTAGTTCTGAAGGAAGGATTTCATGGTAGATGTCCCGTGAAAACTTTCATCTATATGGAACAAGACTTTCCTGACTATCCCCTGGTCTAGACCTCTGAGGGACAGGAATTGTTGGTGTATGCAAAGTATTTAGTATGGGGGATTCTGTGGCAGATAGTGAGTTCATGGTGCAAAAGGAGGCAGCGAGGAGGGCGAGCTAAAAGTAGATAAAGGAAGGAGAGATGCTGTGGGAAAAATGACTGACAGAGAGTATATACAGTAAGGAAAGTATGATCTCATCGGTCCCACCCATGACTTTGATCATCTTTCCACTCTGCATCTTATGGAGCCACCATTTTCCAAGTCGTTATAACTAAGTCAAGCATCTCAGCTTCCAAGACCCTTCACTCTTGATATTCTTCAACTGCAGCCCCTTAAAATGCTTTGCTATACAGTTACTTATGGAAACAACCCAGCCATGCAATGGCCTCAGGTTCCAGGCAGCTGGGCAGCTACACTGTACCTTGCATGGTCCTCCTGCAATTTAGGTGACTCTCTGGAACAAGTTTCTTCTGTACTTTTCAACCTACCCTTACTTCTTTGCTAACTTTAAATCAAGGTCACTAGAAAGCTTTTAAAAAGTGTTAAGTGAACATACTGTATCCCCTTTAGAATTTCTATGACTTTAATCATTAAAAAAATATGTGAAAATGATTACTACAGCCAAAAATATTTAAAATAACCTTCTATTTTCTCTGTCAAATCTTTAATGTCTAACAAAGAAATTCAAACTATTGGCGCCAGTTCATTGACAAGAGCTCTTGATTAGTTGTGACATAAATATAAAATGGCTATTTCCCCTTAAAACTTCTCTAGTTGTGCTATATAGAATCCCCCTTTGTGCTGGGTGAGTAAGTTCTATTGATAAGTAGTTCCATTAATGATGTCTTGGTCAAACTCCATTATTCAATTACTTTTCTTCATTAAAACTTAGTTAAGTCCAGCTTTAAACCTCAACCTTCAAAGCAGAATTCCTCTTTTCTACACAGAAAGGTCCAGAGAGTTCCAGGTGGTTCCTTGAAGGGATGAGAAGCAGTGAGGTCCTCTAGCTGGTCCCTGTGGCACTGGGTGGTAGAGGGTGTGCCTGGCTCTTGTTCTTGGTGAGACAAGCTCTAGTCTCACTCTGCTTCCTGTTGAATTATTCTCCCAGAGACCTCAGGTGATATGCTGTTGTGAACTCCTTCTCAGGTGCCAACTCAACCTTCATTTTCTTTGCAAGCTATACATATTCCTGTTGATCGTCATGGATTGAATTAGTGGCTGCTTGGCCTCAGTGGCTTTACCTCTTCTCCTGATGTCAGAAAGTTCCCTTGATAAGTCCCCTAGGTCAAGAAACAGTGCTGGCTAGCTGGTCTCACTTGCTCCCCAAATACGCCAAACAAGGGTGCGTACAGATCCTTCTCCAGCTGGCTCCTGCTTTATTAATTCTGTAGGCCAGAAAGGACAGCAGTCTCTATGTGCTTATGCCCCACACTCTGAGCATCCATAACCAAGAACTCCCTCCTTTGACACTGCTTAGAGGGGGAGTTAGCTCTCTCCCTTAGAGGAACTGGCAACTCCAGCTGTCTAGTGATTCAGGGGGCCCTCCCACTTTGCTGAGGGGAGAGGAAGCATTCCTATGAGGATGGGCGATGTCATTGCATCTTAATACTACAACTCTGAGATACCTCCAGCCTTCCAACTCATAGCACTGGCTGCTTCCTTGAATTCAGTAGTTGGCAGGTGTGTTCCTCTCTACTAGGGAGGCCCCTTGCAGGCTTTTTGCATTTTTCAACCAAGTCCCTAACCCAATCTGAAAAACCAGAAAAGGCTCATGAGATATGCTCTCTGGTGACTTGTGTGTGATATTTAATGTCAGGTGCTTACAGTTTATTTTCTCCCCGTCTAGGGTCGGGTTGCCATTCTGCTCTTTGGGACACATTTTAAAAGAGCAATACAGCACAGAACGGCAATGAACATTCTTAGACGCCATTCCATTTTGTTGGGCTTGTAAGTCACAGGCAAGGACCAGGCGGGAGAAAAGAATTAATTACAGTGTTAGTTTGCGTTTAAAGTTCTCTGTACTAAGAAAAGAAAGATGAACAGAACAAGAAACAAGTGGATCCTTATCTATTATTTATCTTTTAATAACAATACCAACGTGCCCTTTCCCAGGGAACTTGCTTAATTATGAATAAGGAATTGATTTTTATGGGGCCAAGAATTGTGTGTACACATTGGAATTCATTCTGGCGTCTGCCTGCCCATTATTTGGGCTTATGTTCTGCCAAGGGCTGATGAAGTTCTGTCAAGAGAACCTGCTGTAAAACATAATGGCTTCAGGAATTGGGGGCATTCCAGGCACCCTGGGAGGTTAGAAGAGCTGTCTTAATAATAAGGGGTCTTGGCCAGAGCATGAGTTAGAAGCGTAGGGTTTCACCTTCTCAAGGGCCAAAGGGCCCTGCAGAGGGCTGTGCCAGGGGAGGCTCATTAATTAACTCGTTCAGCTTCTGAAGTATCATTTAATGATTGCTTGCTAAGAGCCCAAATTCATAGCCAGAAAGTGATTTTCCAGGCCCTTGACAAATATCTTGTCATTCTAATGTCAGCCACGAGAGAAAAAGACAAGGACAATTCTGTGGGAAGTAGAGGTGGTTGTGTCGTGGCCATACTGTGAGTAATGCAATCTCAAGCCAAATTGATTCATTTCCACCCACAAATATCCATTGCCCCTACTGTGCGCAGACATTGTTCTGAGCACTGGGTATACAACAGGGACAAAACATGGCTGTTCTTACATTGCAGTGGAGACAACATCAGTACAGCTAAGCAAACAAATACACGACATGGCAGCTGCTAAACAGACACTAGGGTGGTCTGAGTGGAAGGGAGGAGGTGATGGAGGGCATGTGTGTGCTGCACGGAAAGGCTGCCTGAAGAGGACTGTGAGGGAAGTGAGCTGGAAAGAACTTCCTGGGCTCTGAAGCAGAGCATCATCCATGGAGGGTCAGAGGAGCCACAAGGAGCCAGTATGGCTGGAGCAAGGTGTGAAGGGTGGGAGGCAAGGCTAGAGTGGGGAATATAGCTGACTCTTGGGGAGCCTTTCAAACCGGTGTTAGGATTTTCCACTAGGGGCAGCCACTGAAGAGCTTGGAGGCAGAGGACAGGTATACAGACTATTCCAAGTGACAACAGAGGAAGTCAGACAGCTGGCAAGCTGACATGGCAGTACAGCCAAAGACTGGAGCAGCCCCATCTCTCCTCAGCAGCTGGAGGCTAAGTCTTGAACAAGATCACAGGAAAGACAGGGGTAGTGAGGTGGAAGACCAAGGAAAGCAGAGGAGCAGCTGCAGCAAGCATTTGAAAGGTGATCTTGCAGAGGAAAGACTGGAGACTCTGGGGAGAAACGACTGGCCTCATGTTTCTAGTGGGGCAGATAAAGTCCCACAGCGAAATACCATTGGAAGATATTTTAGATTACATTCCCTTTCAAAACGTCCTGATTCTTAGATCTGAATGAAAATGGGATGGGTTCTACAAAAGAGCCTTGATGTCTCTGAAGATGGAGATGCTTAAGCCTAGAATGAAGACTTCCTAGCCAGGGTGCTATAAAGGAAACTCATGCACTTGAGAGTTGATAACGTGGTGCCAGGAGACTGCTCATGGAAGGGTCACTGACTTATTTTCCATCTTTCTCCACAACTGCCAGGGAAGGCGTTGGGGCACACAGCTGCTGGAAAGGCTGGCACAGCCAGGAAGGAGCAACTGGTCTCTCAAAGGACACAGTGAGAGGGAACAGTATCGAGAGCAGCTAGGAAGTTCAGCAGAGAATCATGCCCTTGACAGTTTCCTAAGTGGCTCTAGTCCATTAAATCCCAACTTCAAGGTGACACAAAGAGCCCTTGAGTTTAAAAGTGGTTAAAAAGGAAGGGGTGTGCGTGTGCGTGTGTGCGTGTGTATGTGTGTGAATTATATGTGCATTTTCTTTGAAAGGAGATCCTAAATTACTTTGCAATTTAGCCTGAAAAGTCTTGTCAGAATTAAATTATTCTGTCGGCTTTGAGAAAATGTCTCTCATACCTAATATTGAAAGTGAATTTTAGATAGCCTTAGAGATGAAAGCAGCTTGCAAACACTCTTAGAATTTCCATTTTCTTCTTTTAAAAAAAATCAGAAATAGGAATTTGAGTCTCACGAGCCTAAGTGAGAAATGGAGTTTCGGGGGGAGGAGGGAGTAGAGGAGACAAGATTCCTGTGTCCTGTTGAGAATTTCTTCCCCTTTCCCAACTTTTCTGTATCACTAATCCTCATTAATAAAATCTTAGCTCCAACCATCCTGTGATATGTGAAACTTGGAGTGAAATAGAAAAGTTCCTGAAAAGTGGGTCCGTAGCAACTCACAATGGAAGTCTAGTAAGAATGAAAATGTAATCATAAACAGGCACAAGTAAGACAAACATTAATCCCCAAGTTTGAAACCAGAGAATGGAGTCAGATTCTCTTTCATTTCAGGTTAATAGAGGACTCAAAATACCTCTTACTCCTGTCTAGAATTTGCTTTGTTAAACATTTTGTCAGCATTATTTCATCTAACCCTCGCCATAACCCCCTGAAGCAGGTGCATTATTATTTCATTTTGTAGGTGAGGAAGCTATGGCTTAATGAGATTAAGTGGCTTTACCCACTTCAGCTTATTCAATCCTCTCAACAATCTAATGAAGAAAGTATTCTCACTTTACACACAGACAGATTCAAAGAGGTGAAATCCTTTGCCCAACTTTACTTGAAGCCATAAAACACCAGCTTCTCTACTCAGGCCTCCATGAGGGAAGCCGGCATTACAGGCTAAGAAGGGAAACATTTGGATGCACCACCCAAGAGCAAGCAAATAAATGACTCAGCAAAAACAACTTCATGCAATCAAGACAAAGACCATTCTCAGAAGTTGAAGATTTTAGGACTCCTAGTCCTAAATGCAAGAGAGAAAAAAAAATCACAATAGTAAAAATATCCATTTCAATCTGACAACGAATGGCTAGGATTTCTTAATAGAGATCTTTCCTTTGTAGTAAAGAACTGTGTCCACATCTCTTGATATTCCTGCCAACATTAACTCTGGCCTTCCACTCCATCTGTTGCCCTGCTTGCAACATGTAGTGACTATTGTCTCTCGATAGCAATAGCTTATCTTGTTCTCTGAGCTTTCATTAAAAAATAGTGACAAAATTATGTATAAGTTGTACTTCCTTCAGGGTTGGGATTAGCTGTGTGTATACATATGTAATACTTAAAACCTGGAACATAGAAAGCTTCCTATAGAGGTTAGCTTTATAATTGTTAATATTTATATCAATATTACTAGGTGACTGCTGTCTTTTTTATCATTTCTCCCCTGAAAGAAATCAGTAAAATTAAGGACCATTTCTAAAACATGGGGACAGTTAGGATTTGCCATTAAGTGTCAGAACTTTATTAGAATCTTTTAGGATGGAATAAGCTATACACACAGTTAGGTCAAATACTGAATTTCTCTTTTTCTCAATGAGGCCTATAGAGCTACCAGGATAGTAGTATCTGGTACTACTCCAATCAAACAAATTGGAGGCATGTACATTTTTTAACAATAACTGAGAAATAAAGACACCCAGTTGTCCTGCAAACCAAACAGAGCTGAATTTCTAGCTGTTCTGACAGGGAAGGGGACCCCAAAATACACAGACATATCACAGAAAGCCTACTGTTACAGCGGGAAGAAAACGTTTGTGAGCAGTGTCTAATGACATTCTGTGGAATTGTTGATAGCAATGATCAAGGGAAGGAGGCATGAACCCACCGGAGTTTGCTTTCATGGAGCCTGCCAATTCACAACTCATCATATGCTGCATGGAGATAAGAAGAATTAGACACAGGCGCGCGCATTTGGATTGGTGCCTGAGTGTCCCACAAGTGCTGTGTGCTGTGGGCATGGCTGGCGAGTGGCTGAATGAAATGTTGCTTTCCTCTGGCTGGGTCAAAGGACGTTTCACAGACAATGAGCTGCCTTCCTAATCTGAGGGCTTTTCATGCGTCCCTCTCTGATGGTAAACAGCTGCCTGAGACAGCTGATGGAGAAGGAAACGCCTGGGAAATATTTGCCCGGATCAACCGATTCACCCAGACTATCTCTCCTGACACTGTTTTCTCATTTATTAGCAATTAAGTGTGTATCTGGGTCCCAAATCACAGCTTAATTTAAGTAGATCTCTATACCCATCTTTTTAGAACAGCAGAGAATTTCACTCCAGTTCAAGTTATGTTTGGGATAGAAGCACCTGTTACCATCTTAAACTAAAGCCTTTTACCAGGACCCACACATTTGAATTTTATATAAAGCATGGAGCCTTGAGATCAACAAAGCTTACCAAACAAAGGTTCTCTTCTACCTAATGTTCTTAAGTTATACATCCAGAAATTGCTAGAAAATACATACTTTACAGAAGACTGAGTCATTTCTGGTAAATTCTATTTAAATTTCACCAACACAGCTTATAATAACACATATTCATTAACAGATCTCTCTCCAGTACCATGCAATAGAGAATCTTATTAAAAAAAAAACAACCAACAAACCAAACAAACAAACAACCAAACAAACAACCAAACAAAAAAACCTTCCAGTCAGAGACTCAACACAAAGGCCAGTACTTCCCTTGTTAAGCCATTGAGCTATTACTTGGTCCCAGAAAGTTGGGAGCCTAAGGGTTGGTTTTGTATATAAGTCTGTAACAGTTTATAGCCTGGGAGAACAGGTAATTGGAAGACTTGGTGATGGCTGGGATGGAGAGCAATTAGAGGAAAGTTCAAGTTAGAACCAAGCCACTAAGCCATATAAACAACCTGCTTGGGGTCCAGAGATCAATGATTCTGGGAGCCCAGACGTGATGTGAACTGAGCTGTGTCAATGTACACATGCTTTTCATCTAGAAGGACACTCCTCACTTTTCTTCACATTGCTCATATGGTCCACATGCCCTAAAAACGATGGATGCTAGTACACAATACTGATGGCAGAGCAAAGAGGGAAGAGGCAAGAAGCAGAGCTATTGGTAAAACAAGATGTGAAAAAAGAAGATCTGGTAATGGGAACAACTCTGTGCCTTAGCCATGGCCCTTCACACACCTCCAGCTCAGCAAGGGGCCCATGTGGCTGCTTTGAGCTCCAGATTCCACAGGGGAGACTAAGATTGACTAAGGAGAAACTAATGGGGGATCCTGACATCCATCCATCTGTGACTTGAAGAGTGGGGTTTTGAGGGTGGCATATACATCTGAGCTGATCAATCTGACTTTTCAGTCATGGCTTTATTGATATTAATGTTAATTATGTCAATACATAAAAAGCCACATGGCTACCACAACCAGGGCTTGGTGCTCCTGGGGTCAACCAGAATATATGAGATGCAGCAGTTCCAAAGTCTTGGTTTTCAGCTCACCCATGGCTAGATCTCTACAAGATCCACTGTCATTATATATCCCCCGTCACCCACCTGAATTTTGAAGTGATACTTTGGTGATTAGAACCATGTGGCATGCAGGTGCCTTCGAGACAGCTTCAAACTAAAGAACTTCTCATGGAGCTCCGAAGAGGACACAGACTGTCTGTGGTTCAAGAGGAACCCACAAAAGTGCCAGAAATAGGCTGCTCCCACTGGAGGCCAGCAGGTAAAAGGACTGATTTTCGGTAGCTGCTTCTCCTTCTGTCGTCTCTTGTCTTCCCCACCCCACCTCTCTCTCTGAATTTATTGAGTGGGTGTTTGTCATACAAGCACGTGACCCCTTTAACAGTGGTGCTATGAGCTAGCGAGCTAGTGTTGTGCTATGCTTTTCAGATGGGACGAAGGTTATACATAAGTTGCAAATTCTTTGGGTGAAAGGGTAGGATTCAATAATTAGACCTCACTAACTCCTCTGGATTAAGTGTATTCATTAGACTTTTATTCAAACTTATTACTACCGTCTCAGAAAATTCCATTTAAAAATAAATGCCCCAGGGCCATTGTTAGGAAGCACCCCAATGGAAACAGGTGAGGTGGCCCAGAAAAGGAGAATGCCACTTTAATGAAAAGAAAGAAACATGCAGGACTGTGCTGCCTTTTAAAGCCTGTGTGTGATGGTCAGGGTGGCTAAGGGGGGGGGGGGAACGTTAAAATCACAAGTCCCTGTTTTGTCAATCAATGCTAATGCACATTATTGGGAAGAGTCTATCATGTATAAATGGAGACCCCAGCACCCTGACTATTTTATGAATAACTTCACCCACAGAAAACATGGGTTATTCTGTAATAGCACTGGCACTGGGACTCCAGTGCAATGGCATCCCACAGAACTGGGTAGCATCCAAGCCATGCTTGGCCTGATGGCTTCCTGACCACCCTTCATTCCTGATTTGTCAGGTTTGTGGTGCTAGAGAGGAAGGAGACTTCTGGGTCTGGATACTCCCACCGAAAACATTCAACTCTTAAAATTCTGAATTTCAGGGAAAAAAAAAGAATGTTAACTGGTAGCAAAAATAATGAGAGGGGTAAAGATTCCTGGCTTTTCAAACCATAATAGAACAATACAGTGTGACACAAAAAATAATAGTTTGTTAGTAAACTGAGTGATCACCCTGCACAGTACTATCTTAATGATACTTAAATACTGAACTTGGAAACCTTATATAGTCTATTTCAGCAAAATGTTTTAGCAATGAAACCTTCTTGGACTCCGAGGATTCTACATTTTAGTTTTAATAGCTGCCATTTATTGAGAGACTTTTGCAAGCCAGAATTATGATCATTATTTTGAATACATTACCAGCTAATTCTGGCAATAAACCCACAGCAGAAATAGTATTGTTTACACATTATAAGGGGGAATAGAGACAGGTTCAGCAATACAGCCAAAGTCACGTAGTAAATGGTACTATCCGGTGTCAGGTCCCTTGCCAATCTGCAGCAAAGCACCTGTGCTGTATGCTCAACCTTGATGCCCACACCCTGTGAACGGTTTTGCAAGTCTATGCTTAAAGAAAAGGTTAGCTGACGGTGGCCCCGTAGGTAGGCTCTTTCATGACATAACCTTCACTGGGTGTCTTCATCTAACTTAGTTTAACTTGAATCTTCACATTTTCTTTGTTCTTTTTTATTTTTTCCCTATGTTTATTTAGCAGTGAACCAGCAAAAATAATTTAAAAAGCAAAGTGGCCTAACAGGTTACCCCAAGAAAGAAGAACCTTTGAAACAGAAATAGAACAGGGTTAGCTTTGATCCAGAACTTCCCCCTAGGCACAACAAACTGTTTATGTTTGAAAAGGTGGGGTGCCTTTTTTATCTGGCAGCAAGTAGCATATCTATCCTTGGCTGCCACTAAATTTTTTTCAGGTAATTAAGACATTATTTTTCTATCAGAATTCATTATGATTCCAAATGGAGACCCTTTTGGTGGCAAGATACTTTAGGCCCTTATCATGGAGCAAGCTGAGTACATCTAGATAGGTTATAACTACATGACACCCTTGAATAGTGAGATTTGAATTATGTGATTTGTTCTTCAGAACACACTAGAGCATATGTGTCCACATGCATGCATACACATACACATATGCACACATATGCACATACCACACTTATACACACATACCACACACACATCTCACACATACACACCACACACACATACCACACACACACATACCACACACACACACCACATACATACATACACACCACAGATACCATACATACAAACACACAACACACGTTACACACACACACACACACACACACCACATACCCCTCCACCCCTGTACATACAGTGCTGTGGTCTTGACTCTCTTGACCCATGCCTCCTACAGAGGTCCTTCTGGAGCTGGTCAGCTTGGTTCCTCTTGCTCAGCTGTTAGGGAGACCGTGCCATAGATCCATATTCTTTTGGCTTCAGTATAGTTCATTGAAACATTTTATGCCAGGGGGGATCCTTGCTCTGCCTACAACCCCTAACAATCATCTGCCTGAGGTCTCCCCACCATGAAAAGCTTTCAAGCAGCGACCCCTCACCTTCCTTCTTTATTACAGCATTTCTTACAACGATCTCTTTCCCACTCCTGGATTTCAATCAAAAGGCCTCATCCTTGCTTAGCTTAGGGAAGGCAAAATAATAACATTGCACTCCTCTGGAACTTCTCAACTAAGGTCTGACACAGTGTGAGTGGGATGTGGGGGTGACAGTGTGGCGATGGCCACAAAGAACCTTGGAGTCTTTGGACTGACTGGAAACTTGCCCTTGCCCTTAACTGCCCAGACAGTAAATGTGAGCAATGAAGCAGCACTGGAGAATTCACTGGAAAGAACCCACGAGTGGCATTCTGACCCCCAGGCTGCAGTTCTGGGACCTTTGCTTGGTTGGTTTGGATGGGGAGTAGGCTTGGCCCCATGAAGGAGAAAGCTGGAACATCCAGCTTCCTGCACAACACTAGCTTTGTAAAATACTGTCCTGTCCTACAATACAAACAAAACACTCTCTGGTGGCTGAGCTTAGAAGGGGAAAAAGACTGGCTTTGTCATTCTCTAGAACAGAATGGAGCGGAGTCTTTGGCAATCTGTTTTCTGTAGCCCCGAGCCAAGCTTTTCTCCATGGGCTTCTCCACCTCTTCTGAATGATGTAGGAAGCAAACTAGGGCACACTACAGTTTGGCAAAGCCTGGACAAAATATGACTGTGGAGGTGAAATACACACGCTAAAGCTTCAGGGCTCATGAAGTACAGACTTTCATTTAAGGGATCTGGACCATGTGAGAGATTAGTGGGCAGCATGCATTCTAATCTCTTCTCAAAATCCTTCTCAAATCACAGGCACCCACAGCCCTGTATTTCTTTAGGTGTCAGAGTTTGTCCCAAGTGCATGAAGGATACCGGCTTTGATGGATGCTCTTACTACACTCAAGGCTCATTCATCTGTAGCTCTAGAGGCCACCAGCCTATTCAGGTTTTATCTTTTCCATAAGTTACCCAGAGTAGATGCCACATCTCTGTTCTTTCATAGTTGAACAGTTCCTGTTGGATTTTCTGGCTGTTTCCATCAAAGGCATGGCATGTGCGGCCATTAAGATGACAATCTTGCTTATGGGATATGAAAAACCTAATCCACAGATTCTTTCCCTCCAGGTCATAGCAAACCCTTTTTCTGGAACTCTTCTAACTCAAGAAAATGTTCAAAAAAAGAAAAGTACCAGAACATTTATTATGAGTCCATGAAAGTTGCTACTTCTCTCAGATTTAAGAGGAAATTTTAGCTTACTCTTAGCTACCCCACACTTACCAACAAAGATGGGAGAAAACTGGCTCCTATAGCCTCAATTTTAGAGGGTCCTTAAAGTTCCAAGGAAGGTAGGATGATACAAGAGGCTGCAAACTGGATTCGGTAAACATCCTAATCATCCCTGAGGTTGATATTCAGTGACTATGTTTAGGTGGCCCATTAGGTACCAGGGTGTTAGATGCAAGACCAGTGCACCTACCCATGGCTGCATCCAAGAGCTATCTAACAGTTGTCAATCCAACTGTTTAACATGTATGGTTTAACATGCAGATAAAAGGCTCCACCCCCACTTACTGATTCCATGAGCCTTCCAGTTTCCTGGTGAATTTCTTGGAGCACATCCTCATACCCTTTTTCTCTTTTGAACAGAAATGCTAGTGGGAAAAGCCCACTGTAGTGCAAAGGTGCACATTATTCTGAGAGCATAGATTTCCCCACAAATACCTGCGTCACTTCCACTGCTCTGTAATAAGCAGCTGCAGTGGTTGCCATGACAATTTTCATTTTTAAAAACCTGTATCCATACACAGACAGACAACACCGATGTTTCCACGAGGCATCACAAAACAAGACCAAATGTGATGGCGTTGCAGCCTCTGCCAGGTGAGGATGCGGTGCCTCTGATAGACCAAAGGATGGGACTGTGGGTTGCCCCGAGGCGGCCATTTGCCTTCACTGTAAGCAGAAGTGGGCTTGATAAATTTGAGCTATTGTCTGTTCAGTTTTATCCTTTCAAAAGGCACCCACCTCCCCTAAATCTGCATGCATCCTCACTCCAGGAGTGACTGCTGCTGGGACCCCTTCCCTGATTACTTCAACTTCTATAGCTGCCCACCTACACATTACAAATATACTACCAGCAATTTAAAACCATATGGGCTTTCCAGAGAGACCAAGTATACTTCTAGAGAAGGGAGTTTGATGCTCTCTGTGTGTGGTCTAGTTGGCACCAACAAGGGCAAAATGCTATTATCTGTGCCACTAGTCTTTGGAGTAGTGGGTATCTTTTGTTTGTTTTTGTTTAGGGCATGGTATTGCTAGCCAAATCAGATGTGCAAACTGATGTGAGAACTTCCAGCTATGAAACAATGGTCTGACCTCCTCCCCCTAAACAAGATTCAACTGGTTACCCCTCGACAATGCCAAGGACTGTTTCTGGCTGATGTTCCCATGCAATGTGACATCTGGGACTGTCGCCATAAAACAGTGAAGGGAGGAATGTTGACCATATTCCTCATGGGAAAAGCATCAGAAGAGAAATTATCCTACTGTCAATGCCCCAGCTCATGTTATTGCTGAATGCTCAAAGAACACAATCTTGTTTGGAGTTGGAGTTTTTAAAGTATTTTACCAAACAATTGATTAGAGCTATTTTGCTGTTGCTATGAGCATTGAATTGTAGTCAGCACAAATTGCCCAATGCCCGGGAGTCTAAAAAGAAAAGGCTGTTTCTTGGGAAGTATAAATGGTCCTCGCATTCTGGAATAAGGGTCTTCCTTTGCTTTGCTAAACATCTAAGTAAGCTAAAGTCCTTTGAGGTGGTTGTCCTTAGTACAAGGCTGAGATGTGGCTTACTAATAATCCATGGCATCTGTAGTTCCTGTGAGCTAAACAATAGACTGTGTTTGATCCTCACTTGCAAGAGACTCTGTGACCATAACAAACAATGCTTCCATCTTCTTCACAATTGCCTTGTGATTGGTGCTACTAGCTGACCATAGGAAGAAGGAGTCCAAATTCTTTCAGGTACCTGCAGACATTACAGTCCCATATGTTGATAGAAACAGTGTGTATAATAAGTTGCATATAATTACAACAAATGAATAAAAACTTACAGATGAGAAATTGAAGTGTCTCAAAATGTTTCATCTCTTCTTTCAGTATCTAAGTGTGACATCAATGGCGTACATGTTTTGGTAAGCCCAGAAACCAACGAGAATATGGAGAGTGAAGACACCGCTACAAACTCCTGGAAATAACTCCCAGCTCTGGTTGGTGACCCAATGTCTATACACCTGTATGTTCTGCTGTCCTAAGGGGGCGGGCAATGAGAACAGAGAACAGACAGAAGCTCCCTCTGGACAGACTAGGATTCTACAAGAAAGGGAAAATAAACAGTAGAACTATTTAATTTATCAATTTTAAACAATGACATAAGTGGGCCATAGCCCACTATTTCTAAATACTAATAAATGTGCAGAAATCGGCAACATTCTTGTTTGCTGGGTACATTTGAGGTCACCCTCCCTAAACTCAAACTCAACTAACAGTCCACCAGGAGAGCTAGTCTGCGTGTAAACAACCTTCTGCTTATCAGCCAGGAAAGGGAGGGCGGGGAGAGAACTTCACCTGGTCAAGAGCAGCTCAGGTGGGGGGACAGGGTGGGTATAGACAGGGAAGGCTGCTGCTTTTCCTACAAACGCTTCAGCTATGCCTAATCCTCTTTCACCAAGGCTAAAGCTTCTTGAACTGACCACTGGGTTAGTTATCTCTCTCATTCTGGGAGGGCTGGCTGAAGACAGCATGGGGGAACGTTCAGTGTAACCTAATGTAACCAAATGTAGTAACATGGTGAGCAGGGCTGCAAGCAAAATGCTGTCAATGGTAGCTGGTTGCCTGCCATTCTTTCTATACAAGAGCACCTGAGGGAGAAGTTACATCCATAATAACAGGAGAGTTCATTTTCAAAATCTCTTCCCTTTGATGGGGTCACATTTATGCATACAGTAGTATTTACTGAGGACCTACTAAGCACTCAGAGTTTTAGAGGCGCTGGGGATATAGTGAAATCAATGATAAATATATAACCCACCAATCAATTTGCTGAGATGGAAAATGACTCGTGACTCACTCTACCCACAAATGAAAAATAGTCCAGAATTTAGAATTATAAAGGACTTTCGATACTATCTCCCCTGGAGACTGAAATTCAGTAATGCGGTTTGCCTAAACTCATTTCCACAGCAGATAGCAGCCAGGCTTTACTCTCAGTCTGCTTCTCAGTGCGTCATCTCACTTCCAAAGACTGTTTGGAAAACTCTACATTTACATTCCGTTTCCAACTTGGTCTTAAATACTTTCTGAATTCCTACATTAACCCTCTTACTGCTAGTGTAAATATGCAGCACAGGAGATTTCAGATAGACCGCTGCTTCCAATTATGATTACTAGAGAGAACTGGCTGCATTTGATCTGAGAACAAAGAGGCCCCAAGCCTCGGTTAGTTTGAGTCCCGATCTGGGCCTAGGCTGGAAGATGATTAGAGGATAAAATATGGCCCCTTTTCTCAAGAGGTTTGTAATTTCAAAGAAGAGATAAAGCACAGTAATATTTTCTCACATAAGTTTTACAGACTCAAGTGGATAGACCACTGTTTCAGGAATTCAGAGATGGGGAGGAAATAGTGAAGTGCTCCCTGCATTTTTTTTTATATGGATCCTGGCCTTCTCGGTTAAAATGAATGTGTTCGATCATTGAGAGGAAGGGAGAGCAGGTTTCCGACCTGCCAGGTTAGGTAGTGCCTCTTGGGAGATGGCTGTGTGCTAGACAAGCTCTTGGCCTCTCTAGGCACGATAACTGGCAGTGTATTCTAAGGCCTTAGTCGGATCAATGGTACACATAACATAGTTACATATCCAACCCTTTCCATTGTCTCCGTGGGCTCATCTGTGAAGAGGGCGCCATGACAACACAAGTCTCCCTTATTTCTCTCTCAGTACTCTTAGGATCATGTTGACTAATAGAGGTGGATGGCAAGGTATGATTACTGCTAATGGGATTCTGTAAAGAGCTGTCTGTCCACGTAT
Source organism: Peromyscus maniculatus bairdii (assembly GCF_049852395.1). Lineage (NCBI taxonomy): Eukaryota > Metazoa > Chordata > Mammalia > Rodentia > Cricetidae > Peromyscus > Peromyscus maniculatus. Next base: position 92,387,836 of record NC_134858.1, on the reverse strand, counting down.
TCCTAGACTCGGTTTGTCACAAGCAAACAGGAGTCTAAGTGTTCTGCTCAAGTTTCACTGCAGTCAATGCCAAGGACAAGTAGAGCTCCAGCTAACAAGGCAAGTGGTCAAATGTATCAAATCGCTGGTCCAGAGCCCTAGGAAGCAACCTTTAGGAGGTTATTGAGGAAGCCTATCCTCCGGCTATCACTTAGAATCACCCAGATTGAACCCCAGTTCTGCACATTTTGCTGAGTGCTATATCAAATGGAAGGTGAATATGACTTCGAGGAGAGTGCTCCTTCTGATTCCCTGCTTCAATCAGCACAGCGTCCTCACTGTCCCTTTGCCCACCTTTCCTCCACCCCCACTGCACTCACAGTCTGCTGGCTGGGGCTTCAGGCCCTGCTGTTCTTCTGGGAGAGACTCTACCCCAGAAGGAAGGTCCCAGTTAGAAGGGCCCTTCTAACTGCCGGAGAGCATTTTCCCACGTCCTTGTTTGTTTAAGATTCTAAGCCAAGGCTTTCCTAGACTTTTAACAATTAGTCACCTCTACAAACTTTATCTGTCCGGAACACTATTGTTGTAAGCATCAGCTTCACTGACACATTGATGTTTCAAAGCAGGGAGAGGAGGCCTATTGAACCTTTTGCTTCAGCAGGCTGCAGGCTCATTCCCTATAGGGCCAGCTCCAGGTAGCCTAGCCTGGGGCAAAGAGCCTCTTTGCTGTGTAGGCTCCTGACCAAAGCCGCACCTGAGGCTCACACCAAAGGGTCCAGGTCATGACACTTCAGGATTCAGTGTGAAATCTTAAAGTTGGCCCCTGGAGAGGCTCTGCTCTCCCCATGGAGACAGGCAGCTGTGCTAGGTGTGGTGCTGAAAATATTCCCTGCCTTTAAACAGATCTGGTTAATTTTAGTGATTTTTTTTTAATCTCCTAGAAAGTCTTATTTTTTTTTTAAACAGAATGCTTTAACACTATTTATTACTAGGTATTGCTTTACTTGATATTTTAATCATATTAACACTTTAATAATTGATTTTAAAAGATTTTTAAGAAATCCAGCCATAAGGGAAGCAAATCTGAGATGGTCTAATGTGCCATTACAGCTGGATATCTGATGCTTATCTCTGTAATGCCAAGTTGCTTAATCGACCTGGACAGTGCGGCTGATAATAGCATCTGGCCTCGCCCAGTGAGGCTCTTTCCCCTTTGTTCAGTTTCCCTGAAGGCCAATGAAGACGCCTTCCTGCCAGGCTCAGTAACACAGACCTAGCACTGGGAAGGCAAAACAGAGGTTGGAAGATTGTAATGGCAGCCTGGGCTACAAAGCAAAGGCCATCTTGATAAAAACCAAAGAACAAAGGGGAAAAAGAGACAATCCTACTGGAAATTAAGCACATCCATTGACATTTCCAAGACTCGTAGATGAGAAAGATGGTAGTCACCCATGAGCATAAAGCTTTAAAAGACAAGATGTCTATTCCATATCATGTGAACAAAAATATCTGTAATCTCGAATTCTTGTAAGCGCCTCAGATGCAAGCTCTTGGGAGGAAACTATTGGCTTATCAATGGGAGGATTGAAAGAAAAGTGTGACCAAGCCCGACACTTCACACTCTCTGACCATGTGTACTTGTCTTCTGGGATTGGAACTGTCGACAGCTTGCATAGGTCAACAGCATGCATGGTGACAGCTATTCAAACAAGTCAGTTCTGCATGGTCTTCATCCAGTACCTGAGGGCTCAGGTTAGCATTTTAGGGGATCATCTCATGTAGATGAGAATCAGAGCCTCAGTGGTCAAGATGACCCTTGGCTTACCAGTGATTCCTGATCCTCGGGAATCACACTCCATTACAGTGTTTTTTCACAGTGTACCGGGTTTGGTCTGTGTGGCCACAGAATGATACAGAAGTAGTAATATACCATCAAAGAATATATTTTAAAAGTCATCCCAGGGGTGGAGGTATAGCTCAGTGGTAGAGTGCATGTCTCATATGTGCAAGGCCCTGGGTTTCATCCCCATGAGAATGCACGTGCACTGAGGAACCATTTTTGTTCTTTTCTTATTCTCTCACGTGCATTCCTTTACTGTTTATCTTGCATTATTGTCTCTGGAGAAGCAAGTCTTATATGTGCTTGTCAAGAAATTGTTGGAGTTTTGGGCCAACAGCATGCGAGCGTGTGTGGAAGTGAACCCTCTAATCCCATCAGGTCTTCCCCAGCATAGAAAAAAGGGGGAAATGATCCTATGAAATTGTTGAGTTTGTGTCATAACCAAGTTGTTGCTATGATTGATTGATAAATAAAATGCTGATTGGCCAGTAGCCAGGCAGGAAGGATAGTGCAGGTGGGACAAGGAGGAGGAGAATTCTGGGAGGTGGAAGGCTGAGGCAGAGAGATGCTGCCAGCCACTGCAATGAGGAGCAGGATGTAAAGTACCGGTAAGTCATGAACTATGTGGCAAGGTATAGATTAATAGAAATGGGTTAATTTAAGATATAAGAACCAGATAGCAAGAAGCCTGAGCCATTAGGCCAAACAGTTTAAATAATATAAGCATCGGCGTGTTTATTTGAGTGTGAGTGGCTGCCGGCCCAGGGGGACTGGAGATAATTCCAGCTACACCAAGCAGAATGTTGGGCTCTGGAAACAGTAAAAGAATACAGAAAAGAATAAAGCAAGTAGGACTTGCTCTTAAGACACTCAAATCCTCCTGATGAGAAGCTGGGTGGAGAGGAAACCACAAAGACAGGTGGCAACCAGACTCTTCACACTGTGGGCAAGGCAAGTGGGAGAGCTGGAGAGAGAAGACCTCTGGGGCAGCATGGCCATCAGCTTGGGTCCTTCTGGGGAGACCCAGGCATTAGGGCTGAGGAAGAAGGCTCCTCCAGAGTGTGATGAGAAGGTAGGGGTGCAGTGGGGTGCATGAGGATGTATGCAAGCTGTCAGTTTTAAAAACTCCTCTAAATATGTGGGGACATTCTATTTGGAAGAGACTGCAGCACAATAAAAGATCCTTTCTCCCATTAGTTCTGGTCAGACTTACAGATAAGGTGCCAGAGATGATAAGGAGATACAGAAAGAGTCTACACCACTTCTTCTCAGTTGTGATATAGCTGAATTCTTGCAAAGGTGCAGGGAAGGAATCTAGAAGACCTGAAACATCTCCTATTCTTACTCATTACCCACAGATCTCCATGGGAGTATTCAGTGAGGGCCACATAGACTGAAGCCCAGTGAGGGCATCAGAGGCTAAGCTTCTACAGCCATGGTTCTCAACCTGTGGCTCACCATCCCTTTGTGCATGCTCGTGTGTGTGTGTGTGTGTGTGTGTGTGTGTGTGTGTGTGTGTGTATGTGTGTGTGGTGTCAAAGGATCCTTTCACAGGGGTCTCCTAAGGCCATCAGAAAACACAGATATTTACAATTCACAGCAGCAGCAAAATTACAGTTATGGAGTAGCAACAATAATAATTTTATGATTGGGGTCAGCACAACATGAGGAACTGTGTTAAGGGTTAAGGGGTTGCAGCATTAGGAAGGTTGAGAACCACTGTTCTAAAGAGACCCTGCAATTCTGGAAAGGGACAGGAAGAGGAAATACCTTTTCCTGCTCATCTCAATCCAATGGTCCACTGTGTTCATATGAACTGTAGCTGGCCTGTGTGGTGTGGTTCATTCTCAGAGCCCCAGATCCTTCACAAGGCCAGTTCTGTCCTCAGAGCTCACAGCAGGCTTGCTCTGTGTCCTGACCTATGTGGATGAAACACCTCATAGACTAGCTCAATTAATCAGCCTTTTGCATATTTAATAGGGTCTTAATAATGATTTATTTTCTTGGACTCTGCAATCTTTTTTTTTTAATCTTTAGAGCAGAAATTGCAAACTTGGGTGTCTGTAAGCTGTATGTCTCATGCAGAGGTCAAGCTGGCTGAAATACCAGCAGCCTGAAGCTGTTCACACCTGCCCAGGCCCATACTGTCTAATAGCGATTTCCTAGGGTTTTTCTGTTTGTTTTTTATGAGGAACTGAAATTTTAAGTGCATGGAGTGTAATTTGCCAATTAAAAAATGTTGGAATGGCACATCAAATATTAAACATTGTCTGGGCTATGCAGTCTGTGGGCTGATGGAATCTGGATGGTGGGGGTCAGTGGACAGACAGCACATCGGTAACTTAAGCTTTAGACAGTCATGCTGGCACATACCATCTTTGGCATGTGGTAAAGGAACTGTACAGAAACAACCACTCTTAAGACCTCTTATTTTGGTGGCCTCCCATCAGTGAGGGCTATCTGGAGTCCCAAGCAATGTGCCATTTACAGTCTGTAGAGGTGGTTCTAACATCCACAGAATCAAACCAAAGTGGAACTCCCTTCTGTACTACTATATAAGTTTATAGGAAAATTATACCCATATCTTAAAAACCTAGCTGAGCTGGGCGGCAGTGGGGTACACCTTTAATTCCAGCCCTTGGGAGGCAGGAAGATTTCTGTGAGTTCAAGGCCAGCCTGGTTTACAGAGTGAGTTCCAGGTCAGTCAGGACTACACAGAGAAACCCTGTCTCAAAAAGCAAACAAGCAAGCAAGCAAACAAACAAACAAACAAAAAACTAGCTGTACTCAAAACAGACAGATCCTGGGAATATGAAACAAAGGTAAAACCAACAGCTAAGGTGATACACTCCACTTGATGCTAATTACAAAACTTCTTACAAAAATGATTTATGTGCTTTCTTTAACTGACTTAAAGAATCAAGTAAATAGATAACCTTATTATTTATTCTTTTCAATTTTATAAACTTTATTATAAAAATCTACAAATATAAACATTACACACTAAAGTTAATCAGACCCGAGGTCTATATAACTCAATAAACTTCTAATAAGAAAATTCAGTTAAACAGATGTTCTCTTTTTATTATGACTGCTTCACAAAATATTTTAATATAAAAATATGCAATAGGAACAAGTATAAAGGAGAGGCAGAGAATTAAAAAGTACACATTTAAAGAGAAAGAACCACTGCCATAAAATGAAAGTAATACAATGTGAAAACTCTAAAACCTCCATTTAAAACGACTAAAGCAAACCACAAAATTAAATATAAAATATAGCAAGATGATGTAACTGTAGCCAATTTAGAAAAGGTAGGGAAAAAATCTAGCAAGTAAAATATAGGCAATAAAATGAACTCAGGTTATAGCTCAAAAGAAAACTGGACAGATTATGAGGAAATCACTCACAGTGCATGTGAAAAAGAGGTACAGCATGAAGCAATCTCAGGCATGCAGAAGAAACTCTTAACTGCTGAGCCATCTCTCTAGCCCTCAGAACATATTCAAAGTAATAAAAACATCTATCATTAAACTCTCAATATTCCCAGTGTTCCAAGAGTAAAATGCTTGTCAATTCTGAATTCTATACACACATAAAGTACCCTTCCACAGTCAGGAGGAAATCAACTTTTAATCCAGAAGCCAACACTAGTTGGTAGGTCGCAGTAGTAAAGTTATTTACCATGCACATACCTTATTAAGTCCATTAGCCATCACAGGAAAAGCTTTAGAAGAAGAACAGTAAATGCAGAACAAAGAGTACGCCCACCAGCAGTGATAAACAAAAGAGGCCATTAAGCAAGCAGAAAGTAAAATAAGTGCTAATTAGACAAATATTAATGATTCTTGAGTGGTTAAAAATACGGTGGAACTGGGGTGGCAGAGAACAACATGAGGGGTGGAAGGGCGAAATCATAAAGACATCATATGTCCAGAACTCTCGAGTCACTGATGTCAGGACTCTGTTAGTTAAGTATGCTGAAATATAAGGCCAACCAAAAATAATGGATGGAAACAGAATGAATCCCTTCCTGTACAGTTGTACAATGATGATCAAAAACTAAGAGACAATGAACACTCAATCTCACAGAAGCAGGATGGGAGAAAACAAGAACAGAAATGTCCCTTCATATATGAAAGTGCAAAATAAGAAGAGGCACATTCACACACAAAACATACCTACTTTGTAAGTATTTAAAGGATTTGCATATGAAATATGCTTTAATGTGTTATCTTTTAATTTATATGTGTATAAAAATTCTCACACAACTGCAAAGAGATATACACGGATGCTCACACAACACTGTTGCAACAGTAACAAAATTTGGAAAATGGTGAAGTAAATTACAATGTATAACTATGTTCCGGAAGACTATTATATAACGAGTGATACAACTTACATCTAGGATTAAAAATACAGATAGGCTTAAAAGACATTATAGTAATGCCAGGCGGTGGTGGTGCACGCCTTTAATCCCAGCACTCGGGAGGCAGAGCCAGGAGAATCTCTGTGAGTTCGAGGCCAGCCTGGTCTACAGAGCAAGATCCAGGACAGGCACCAAAACTACACAGAGAAACCCTGTCTCGAAAAACCAAACAAAAGCAAAACAAAACAAGACATTATAGTAAATGAAAAAGCAAATTATAAGACCTCTTGATTAGTTACATAAATCATCAGTTGCCTGTTTGTCCTGGTGAATTTCTCTACCTTAGGCATTTAAAAGGAAACATTTAGTATCTTGCCCTCTCTAACTGCAAGAGATGCAAACAGCTGCTCAGTGACCATCTCTGGTGTCTCTCCCTAACCTGTTAGAAAGTAAAACTTAACAATGAAAAGGATATTGCTCACCCTCCACCTTTAACCCCCCCTGGAATGTAAACTTTTGAGCCTCAGTACCCAGTTTGTAGACAGCACACACCAGAATACAAAGCAGGGTGATGATAGACAACACCATCATTACCTTTGATGACATCTGTGAGCTCAGGAACCACCATTGGAACCTCTGTTCCTAACTAGACTTGTTTTGTGAGAAGATTAATGCTGTTGTCGATTTGCTATCCTGGGAATGATTTTCTACTCCTTGTGGTCGAACTGAAACAAGTAAGTGCATTGGGACGCCCTTCACTCAGACTGGAGATGTAGAAATGTGGAAGAGCTTACTCATAGGCGCAGGATGCAGACAAAGGCACATGAGAGAAAAGCTGGTTGAGAATCACCTACCCTGATGTTAGGATGCAACAACAAAGGATGAAGGATTTTTAGAGGATTGGAGATGGGAGGAGGGAACGGGAACGAAATTTTAAGCCCCGTATGAGTGATGGATACCAAAATTATTTGACGAAGTATTTGAAAAGTTTCTTTTCTCTAGAACAAAAGAAACTTCTGGAGGGTTAATTCTCCAGTTGCCACACTGTCACAAATTCACTGTGTCTTACGGAGGTGCTCAGTAACCACCCAGTATCTGATCCATTTCCTGTGCCAGGTCAGAGGGTGGAGCTGAGCGAAGCCCCTTTACCATGACAGTTGTCTACGGTGTACAGATCGGCTGTGACCAGGGTGCGCTACCCAAGAGACGATAACGCCAGGAAACACTCACACCATGGCAGGCTAAGTAAATAAAGACTCTGGGAAGCAAGATCTCAAAACTTTAAACAAACAAACTAAAATCAAAACAAAAACAAACAAATAAGCCCCCCCCCCCCCAAGAATGCGAAGGAGAACCCGTGACTATGGAGATGGAGAATGAAGGCACCTTGAAGAAATCTCAGCTCATGGACCAATTCTCTGTAAGCCAGCCTAGAACCCATGTTTTTGCAATCACATTTCCAAACTGTTCATTCAGTCTGGTGTTTGAAACACCAGATAGCAACACCGTTAATAGATTTTAACAAAATTTTACCTGTTCATGATATATATTTGCATGAAGAATATAGAAGGCATAAAATAGAAATAAACAATTTTTTCTCACTCTCCTACCCTGAGTCCTTCCCGATGTAAGCACTGTTAATCTTTTCCAACTTTCTCTATATTTAATTATAACATAGTTTGGATGTAATTAACAACTATGTAGTTTTTAAAAAAACATAAGCTATATATATGTATATATGTATATATACATACATACACACACACACACACACACACATATATATATATATATATCAGTAAATTGCATTTTAATTGAATTTATATATTGGGTGCTTTTCCAAATGAGTTTCTAGACAGACTTCACTCACATACAGTTACTATATTTAATAAACCAGTTCTGCTTAACTGGACATTTTGCTTGTTTCAATTTTTTTTTACTATTATAAGCAATGTTGCAAAGAAATCATTGTAAAACTCACCTCCCTCCCCCTTATACATGAAAAGCTACTTTTATTGTATTTAAAATTCCATGACTCACCCCCCCCATATACACGAAAAGCTACTTTCATTGTATTTTAAATTCCAGCATGAATTGGTTTTGATTTTTTTTCTTGGCCCCACTCTTTCATAAACCCTGGGCTATGCCGTCCCAGGACCGGACTGCCTGAAACTCAGTTTCTGGGAGGACTGCTCACCAGCAACCTCAGGACTTTCAGAATTTTCTTTCCTTTTCCTGATGAACTTCAGCATCATACTCCGGCTGTGCTGGAACTCACACTGTAGACCAGGCTGGCCTTGAACGCACAGAGATCTGCCTGCCAGCTACTGTCCATCCCTACCCCCTTACAATTGGAGGATTTACTCTCTTGAGAAATTGAACCAATTGGTTCTAGACTAAAACAGACCTGTGGGAAGAAGTGGAGTGTAGAACTGAATAATTGGGGTGAAGTCAAAGTCTATACTGAGAACCACAGATCCTTTGCTCCAGAGTTCCAAGAATGTTATCCCTCAACATAGAGCTCCAAGCAGAAGAATTATATGGAAAGGGAGAGTAGCTCACAGATGCTGACATCTGGAGGTAGCCCTGAATAAAAATGTTTTCCAATTAGCTTACAAGCAATGCTTTTCAGTTGACAAGCTCAGAATTTCCCCCTTCCTGCGCCATTTTAGGTTTCTTATACCTCTATCTTAATATGGTTGTTAATTAAGACTTGCCTCTCTGGAGAGCTAAGAGAAAAACAGATACCAGAACAAAAGGTGGGGTGAGAGATAACCTGAACAAACACTACTTAAGGTGCCAACATTAAAAAAAAAATTCCTATCAATATTCTCACAGGCAAGAGAAGATACTGCATTCATGAAAAGGGAATAGGAGAGCAGAAAGAGACACATTCAGAAAACAGCGAGAGCTCTCAGAAGTACAGAACTAAAAATTAAAATTTCAAACTTGGAACGTCTGGTGAGGAAGTCTCCTATAAACTATTTCAATGGATAAAGAGATGCTTAGGTGGATGTATGGAACAAAGACGTGGAAAAGATGAGAAAAGGAGGTTGCATTGACTGGTCTAATGTTCTTATTAAATGGATCCTATTAAGATAGAGAGAAGAGGAAAGATAAAACTGCCATGGGAAAACTCCTGGGGTTGGAAGATGAGAGTTTCTAAATTGAAGTGCCCACCAAATAGGAAGCTCAGATAGTGGAGAAGAGCCCTTCACTCATGCCAGGTGCCCTGGGTCCTTCAAACAGGTGACAGGCACTAACTTCACTGCTAACAACAAGGGTGGAAGGCACACAGCACTCGTTCACAGATGACAAGGAAACCTGCCGGGAAATTCTGAGGTGGCATTATTTTTTACCTATCTCTGTAGTCAGAGGATCTTTCATTCACAAGTGGGAAACACAGCCATGTTCACCATGTAATATTTAAAAAATAGCGAGGACAGGGAACATGGCCCAGTGGTAGAGCATTTGTCTAGCCTATGTGAGAGTATTGGATTCCCATACTGCAAAAAAATTGTAATAATATGGGGCTGGAGTGATGGCTTACTGGTTAAGAACACTGGCTGCTTTTTCTACGACCTGGGTTTGATTGTCTGCTCCCATACAGTGGCTCATAACCATCTGTAACAACAGTTCCAGGGAATCTAATGCCCTCTTGTAGCCTTCATGGGAACTAGGCACACATGTGATTCACAGACATACATGCAGGCATAACACCTATACACACTGTGGTAATTTAAATGTAATTTCCCCCATAAGCTCATAGGGAGTGGCATTACTAGGAGGTGTGGCTTTGTTGGAGTAGGTGTGGCTTTGTTAGAGGAAGTATGTCACTTTGGGGGTGGGCTTTGGGCTTTGAGGTCTCCTTTGCTCAGGCTTCACTTAGTGTGACACTCAGACCACTTCCTGTTGCCTGTGGTCAGCTCCTTCTCCAGAAGCATGTCTGCCTGTAACCATGTTGTACCATGATAATAATGGACTAAACCTCTGAAAATGTAAGCCACCCCAGCGAAATGTTTTTTCTTTATAAGAATTGCTGTGGCCATGGTGTCTGTTCACAGCAATAGAAATCCTGAGACACACATCAAATAATACAATGATTAAAAAATAATGAGGTAGGTGAGATGACTCAAGCCTAATGACCTGAGGTCCATCTCTGGAACCCATATGGTAGAAGAGAACCAAATCCCACAAATCCTCTGCCCCCCACACTGGGTGTACATCCACCTATAAATAAGTAAATGTAAAAAACAAAACACTGTACATTCACTTCTAGAAAGATACTAAACAATGTTCTCTTTGAAAATGTTCCATAAAATAGGTAAAGAGGGTCGGTGGAAACAAAGAACAATAAGAGAGAAATGGAGCTCAGGACAAAGACAAGGTTCTCTTGCTATCAAGAGACAAAAGTTTGGTAGGATAAAATACAAGAGAATCTATGACAGTCCAGGTAGAGATGGAAGGCAGTGAAGAGTTCGTCAGAATGAAAAAATTTCCAACGACTAAAAGGAAGGGCATCAAAGGGGATTTGAAGATTTAGAAAGGGCCAAGTTCTTAGAAGAGACCGTTTCGATGGATAAAATGCATGAAGAAGCAGGTGGGGCTGAGATGATGGGATGGAAGGCAGTAGTGTGGGTTAGAAGAGACACTAGCAGAGTGGCAGAGCATGGGTGTTAGCGATGGCTGAGAAAGGGGCCAGAAGAATATACTAACTGCTCAGTAGATGGTAGGGGCATAGAGACGGGCTATTTTACAAGGGAAAGTCGGGAATATCTGAAAGGAGGGAGGAGAACAGTTATACAGAAGAGATTCAGATGGCAGAGGAAGAGAGGAGCTTGGGAAATAACCTTGAGTTGTGTACAAAGGAGTAGACATCCAAGTGAAGACACTTGACTACAGCAGAGAGGGGGCAATTTTGGTGAAGCTGGAGAAAAGATTAGAAGATCAAGGTGCTCAGGCCTGGGCTGATTCTGTGTTCATGATTAATAGCCGATAGACATTTCAAGAGGTAAGAGCTGAGGTCCACACTGACCTCTGTGTGGGTAAAAGCATGTAAGGAACATAAGATCGATGGAAACCATGTAACAGGCAAGAACACCTCACCACACACAGAGCTACTCTTTGCTACTTGCTAGATATTTGCTCCCCTCAAAATTCAGTGTCACCCAATAAAATGCGTCAGTCACAGAGAACAACTAGCTTGTAAAAATGTAATAAATAAAACACTTAGGATGGACTGCAAAAACAATGAGCTGTTTTCATGAATAGGCAGTTTGGATCCCTTTTCATTCTATGGTCTTCTAAAGATATTTTTGTCAATTTTCAGAATACTTCTCCTTTCAAGACTTTTCTTCCCTTATGCTTCAGTTTCTGCTTCAACTAATTATTGCTATACCTGTTTGTAAAAGTAAAATTTTAACAACAACAAAAAATTCCCACAATAAAAAAATCAAACTGCATCTGACAAGGAATGGCTAGATTCATGTGCATTGACACTGTGGTAAGATAGGGTCTCTGCGTCATCTGTACATCATGCATATACATAGTTCAAGGCCACGTACAGTGTAGTATGACTGTCCTTGAGCAGGTGGGAGCATTGTGGGGTCTAATGCAGTTCCTTTTGCTTCTCAGAAATGGGAGATTTCTTCTACAGCACATACATTGCTTTTGCTTAGAGGCAAAAAAAAAAAAAAAAAAAACACAGAAGAAAAATACTAAATCGTATTTTATTGTAATTTTTTGACACTTTCTTTTAATTCACAAAGCTTGAGTTGATTCTTAGTTAAACACATTCTCTCAGCTGTTTGGCTTGCTCTGTGCTCTTCTGAAAAATGATGGATATGCCCACAACAAGTGCTAAAATCATGATGTAATGAAGGAGTGGTTTTTATGAGTAAGATGCTGCCCTTAGCTTTTTAAAAATGTTTTAAGCTGTCTCAATAATTACACAATCAGAGTCCTCAACTAGTAAATGTTAAATGTTTTTTTCAAATAAATATAGGTTTTTGAACATTTAATCATTGAGTTCTTCATATATCCAGAGTAGTGGATGTTCAAGGAAGAGGGCACAGTGTTGCTATTATATAACCTTTCTGTTACTTCAGAAATCAGTAACAAGGCGGGGGGTGGAGAACAAAATTTTAGGATGAAATACTTTTTATGGGAAAAAATTACCACTGGGTCATTTTTTAATAGCCAGATGGTCTCCAAAGACATTATAAGTTAGACCCTAGTCTATGAGATGATTAGAAGAGCTGTGTAGCCCTGGAACATGAGTGAGAGCATGTGGCATAAGCTAGTGTTGAGTGGATCTTGGTGGAAGATGATGTATAAGTCAGCACAAAGCAACTGGACTGTGGGATGCTTTTAAGCGGTAGTGTGGGTCAGTCTCCAATACTTGATGACTGGCATATAAAATGTGGACAAGGAGAGTGGACTCTGTAACAGTACTTTACAGAAGTCCCAGTCTTCTGCTGAGGCAGTATAGCCCCAGGTGGTAGAGAGGACAGGAGAGGAAGGAGCAGGGATGGAGGAGAAGGGCGTGAGGGTGAGGGAGAAGAGGGAGAAATGTTCTGAGAGCCCAGAAGTAACAACTTTGCATGTTCTGCTTGTTTCAAAGCCTCAACTCCTGAACCCACATGATTTGTATGAGTTCAGCTATTTCAGGAGACTACCGTCTGCACAGTAACCCAAACCCTTGCAGTCCTTTGTTCTCAGACAGTCTCTCCCTCATGGGAGTATATTAGGTGAAGAAGCAAGGTCCGGCCCAGCTCATTGCTCTTCAGGGGTCCCTCACGCTCCTGCGTTTGCAAGAGGCACCTGGGGGCTAGTGTGCCAATGTGATGGTGTGAATGTCTAACTGGAAGCGCAGATAATAACTGCCTCCCAAGGCTATGCGAGGTTCCTCAGCATTAGCAAACCTCCATTTCATATACCCTCTTGTTTATAGAAAGCAGACCCAAATACCGGCAACTAGTCCATCAATGTGAAATGACAGGTACAGGAAATCCCCTGCTGATTTGCACCAAAATGCATATTTATACACCCCTGAGGGTGAATTCTTTGATGCCTCTCACAGAAATGTTCTAGCTTGCTTATAGAGGAGACTCCTGTGAGTTTGATTTGAATATTAAACATAAACAAAAGAAATTACTTTAAACACAACTTACTTAAAGAATTCCCAAGGAAACTCGAAGCACATGAAGAAAGCCAAATTGGACCAATATGGATTTTTTCCCTAATGTAAAAAAAAAGGAAAAGTACCACAGCAGGTTCTGAAAGATGTGACAAACAATTTGGAAACAGCTGTGACAATTACAAGAGTATCCCGATAACATACTGCCTGTATTCTTGTCTCAGTTTGATTCCTTAACTCCAGGAAATATTGAAAAGATACAAAACATGCTCTCATGCAAGCTACTTTTACCATGATCAATCGCTTCTTTTTGTGTTTGCTGTGCAGTGGTTAGGATCCTCTGATTAATATCTTACCCAAAGAGATCAGAGACACGCTATTTTCTTACCTATATTTAAAAAAAAAAAAATCTTAAAATTGAAAAATGTGGGGAAAGTACTGTTAGTTATTTTGCGGCGCTGTGCTCTTACCCTGCAAGGAAATGTCACGAAACACAACAGAATCCACTAATAAGAGTTTTATTAAGATGAAAGGGACAGAGAGTGTGCAGGCCTGTGGAAGAGACATGTGTGTGGAGAAAAAGCCGGGAATATGGTACCAGCTTATAAAGGCTGGGTGGCGTACATGCGTACACAGGTCGATGTAACCGCCTGCACAGATCACATGGCTACGCTGAGCGCTCTTGCATCATGGATCCTGGTCACACAAGACACCTTGACCCAAAAATGGCTATCTTGACCTGGAACTGGCAAGGTGGAAGTGTCCAGGCCCGCCAGGCATGCGCAAACACGCCCAACCGTGGGGGCATGTTGTGAACCCTTCAAGTACTCCAAACATCAATAGCAAGTGGTTAATTTTTTGGAAGTGGTAGTTGTTAACCCACTGAAAAGAAAATTCAGTACAAAACCATGAAGAATTTTTTTGAAAAACATAAAGTTTAATTTTAATATATCAAAGGCCCTGGCATTCAGAGTCTTCATAATACTGTGATTTTTTTTTTCAAATTTTATAATCTGATATTATAACCAAAAAGTGTTACTGTTTACTAAGTAGTAACTATTACAGCATTGCAGGTATATTATAATTTTAACATAAAAATTATCAGAAACTTATGAGGAGAAAAATCACATAGAAGCATATTATAATAGAAGCTTTCTAAAATTCAAAGTGAGTTTAAATGGAGTGAATACTCTCCTCTTCAAGGCTCAGAGATAATCGTGAAAGAGAGGGCAGAAAGATTGCAAGAGACAAAGGTGGTGGATAACGTCAAGAAACAATGTTTTCCGGACACAACAGGTCAGAAGCACACAGGAACTTACAGCCATTATGACAGCATGGCAAGGCCAGGCCAGACAAAATCTCGCCATAGTTGGGGCCGTGGACATGTAGTCCATCACTAACTGAGAAGATTTTGGCATCTGATAGCTTTGGAGAAAGACAGAGTCAGGTTTCTTTTATGGTATGAATACTGACCACACACTCCAGGGCAGGCCCCATACTCCTGGGTAGTTTAGTCAACACAAATGGGAGTCTATGGAGAGAGAGGAGAGAGAAAGGCAGGGGACAAACTTAGGCAGGCAGGGAGATGGGGTGAATATGATCAAGATACAAAAATAATAAAAATAAACTATCTGGAACCTGACAGTAGAATTAACACTTTTTCATCTGTTTAAATAATTGACCACCTAAGTGCCCACCTTTCCCTCTTTTCTCTTTCATGGTAGATTTGTCACACTGTTTATATACTTGTAAAACATGTACATACATGTCCAGTGACACAAATCTCTTGTTTCTGCATTTTCCATGCTGTTCATTGGACCATACTGGTTCATTTTCTATACTGATATCACATTTCAATAATTATAAGAACTGTATTATTCCATTATTCTTCATTTTTAGAATTACTAGATATTATAATTCATTTGCTCTTCCATATGAAATTTAAATAATGCAATACCATTCTAGGAACCATGGTTATATTATTTTCACATAGATTATATTACATTTTAAAATTAACCTAGGGAAGCTGTCGTTTGAACATGCCCCCAAGGTCCACATATTAGAAACTTGATCTCCAATGTAATGTGTTGAGAGGTAGATCCTAATAAGGGGTTAGTCATAAAATCTCCACCTTCATGGGTGGATTAATGGTGTTATCCCAAGAGTATGAGACTTGTCATGAAGCATGTTTGTTATAAAAGTGAATTTGGCTCTCTCTTGCCCTTCCATCTTCTACCATGGGAGGATGCAGTATGAAGACCCTCACAGCCAACAACTACATGGGTTTTGATTTTCAGTTCTTGTTATATCTTCCAGGCTTCATATTCTAGTTTGATCTCTGCAGCTCTGATCAACTTACTTCAGCCATAAGCAATAAAGAGGAGGGAAAGATTTATTTAGTTTGTATTTCCAGATCACAGTATATCATTGAGGGAAGTCGAGGCAAGAATCCAAGCAGGAACTTGAAGCTGAAACTATGGAGGAACACTGCTTGCTGGCTCACTCACTCATAGGCTTATGCTTAACTAGGTTTTTTTTTTCTCTCTTCCCTCCCTCCCTCCCTCCCTCCCTCCCTCCTCCCTCCCTCCCTCCCTCCTTCCATTCTTTCATTCTTTTTCTTTAAATAAAGCCCAGGACAACCTGTCAATAGATGGTGCTGCCCTCAGTGGGCTGGGCTCTCCTGTGTCAACTGTAATACAGTCCTGAACAGATATGCCCACAATCTGACCTAGGCAGCTGTTCAATTGAGGTTTTAACTCTCTGATGCTTTTTTTTTCCTTACATAATCCAGACTCTCTGTGTATTTTCCATCCTCATGTACCTCATTTTCTTTATATTACTTTACTCCCCTTTTAAAGGAATTTATTTTATTATTTTAAATCTATCTATCTATCTATCTATCTATCTATCTATCATCTATCTATCTATCATCTATCTATCTATTTTAATTTTATAATTTGATTTAATTTTACATATCAGCCTCGGATTCCCCTATCCTCCCTCCCCCCCCCCCCCCCCCCCCCCCCGCTCTTCCCCCAGCCCACCCCCAATTCCCATCTTTTCCAGGGCAAGGATTCCCCTGGGGATTCAGCTCAACCTGGTAGCTTTTAAGCTGTGTGTGTCAAGTTGAAAACCAAGGCTTATCAGGACAAGCGCTCTGTTATAGCTAGAGAAACCACATGAAAACCACACAGGAGAACTTGCGATTTGAATACTGAGCGTTCCTATCTAAGAACATAGCGTATTTCTCCTCTTCTCAACTTTTCAAATGGTGTCTCTAGGCTGTGCACACTATTTCTGTGATTTCAGTTAGTTTTCTGCCTGGTAGGAACACTTGGTCACTATAATGAGCCTTGGCCCTTTTCTTTGTCCTCTGGGAGTCCTGACCAAAGCAAGTGATGAAGAGATCGTTTATGAGGTTAAGGCTAGTGGTTCCTCTTTATTTGAATACTGGGTTCATTACTGGTCTCTTTCCACTCTCATCCTCAATACGCATCACTTGGCAAGCCTTGTATATCAGATCCTGTGCTGTCTTCTGACTCAATCACTTCTGTGTCTTTCTTCTAATGAGTCACACACTTATTCAGAGATAGCTCCAGCTCAGGAGGAAACAGACTGTGCAAAGCTCCCCTCAGACTGCAGGCACTTGACTTCACAGGTCCTCCAGTAGACAATAGAGTACATCTTACTGATTACCCAATAAAGGAGAAGAAATTGCTCTCTG
This sequence comes from Peromyscus maniculatus bairdii, assembly GCF_049852395.1. Taxonomy (NCBI): domain Eukaryota; kingdom Metazoa; phylum Chordata; class Mammalia; order Rodentia; family Cricetidae; genus Peromyscus; species Peromyscus maniculatus. The sequence continues at coordinate 92,370,786 of NC_134858.1, read as the reverse complement.
GATGTGCTGTAATTGGATCATGTCTTTGTTCATATGGTATTCAATAAGCATCCAGGAGGATTTCAGCTTTTCTTTTTATTAGTGTAAGAAAGGTACAAACCACGGTTAGGACAGTAGAAATTTTCCTCTGCCAAGAACGATGGTAGAATTCTCAATTCACATTCCACAGCTATGCAAATCTTTTGTGTGTCAGGAGGGGTGCTTGGCATTCTCTCAGAAACTATCTTGCTTTGATTTACAAAAGACAACCCTGAGCTTAGAAAATTGAAGTTAAAAAAACAAAGGTTATAGGAGCTTATGTCCGTGCATTAAAATGATCACGGGAGATAACTGAGTGGTTCTTCAGACAGCTCAGGATCAGCAGGAAGTGGGGCTAGGCTCCTGGAGGAGGGTGGTTCAAATGTGCCTCTGGCTTGAAAACCAGTTTGGCTGGTGTGTCCCCAGCTCTTGCTGGGACACAGGAGCTCCTTGCCAGGAAGGCTCCAACATCATGATGCTGCAAAGACAGAAGGCCGAGGTAAAGTTGTTGGCAGAACGTTGAGTTGCTACTATCTTCCAGAGGGTGAAACAGAAGAGATTTCCCTGATAGAACCCTATACTAAGGTTCCTAGCAGACTCACATGGGTGACGGGGCACTGTTGCCCTCTTGTCCTTCTGGGCACATAGAAGGCATAGTGCCCTTTGATGTCAGCTGGATGCTGCTGTTAGCAATAGACCCAAGGCACCTGGGCCCACCTCACTACTGGCAGAGCCAGAAGCCTGTTAGCTTCTAGTCACTTGTGAACCAGGTATCTGTTGGCTGCTGCATTGCAAGTGATGGTAGTCATCACCACTAGGTACAAGGATCTAGTGGCTACCACATTATAATCAGCCCAGATGCAGCTCTTTTGAACCTTAAAAGAAGACTTACTCTTACAAAAACAGATTAGACATACTTTTGAATGAAACTCCTGATCACTTACCAAGACTGCATACAGTCACAGGAAAGGGTGTTAGAGCATCCCAAACTATGGGAATGGTTCTTAGATGCAGCCTTCCTGATCTATCTTCTGTCCCTGGCTGGATCTGGTACAGGCCAAGGGCATGCTCTAGCTATCTATTCTGGGAGAACACTGTAGAGCAATCTGCTGGGATGTCTCTAACTACAAGATTCATCTTTAATGCCAGTTAGTAAGAAATGGGAAAAGTTGGGATTTTGATGGGGATTGCATTGAATCTGTAGATTGCTTTTGGTAAGATTGCCATTTTTACTATGTTAATCCTACCTATCCATGAGCATGGGACATCCTTCCATTTTCTGATATCTTCTTCAATTTCTTTCTTTAGAGATTTAAAGTTCTTATCAGAAAGGTCCTTCACTTGTTTAGTTAGTGTTATCCCAGGGTATTTTATATTATTTGTGGCTATTGTAAAGGGTAATATTTCTCTGACTTCTTTCTCAGCCCTTTTATCATTTGTGTATAGGAGGGCTACTGATTTTTTTTTTGAGGTGATCTTGTATCTTGCCATTTTACTGAAGGAGTTTATCAGCTGTAGGAGACTACTGTGGAAATCAGTGTGGTGGTTTCTCAGAAAATTGGGAATCGATCTACCTCAAGACCCAGCCATACCACTCTTGGGTATTACCCAAGGAATTCTCAATCATGCCACAAAGATACATGCTCAACTATGTTCATAGCAGCACTATTCATAATAGCCAGAATCTGGAAACTACCTAGATGCCCGTCAACTGAAGAATGGATTAAGAAAATGTGGTATATATACACAATGGAGTACTACGCAGCAGAGAAAAACAATGACAGCATGAAATCTGCAGGCAAATGGATGGAACTAGAAAATATCATCCTGTGTGAGGTAACCCAAACCCTGAAGGACAAACATGGTATGTACTCACTCATAAGCGGATTTTAGATATAAAGCAAAGAATAATCAGACTGCAGCCCACAGAACCAGGGAGGCTATATAGCAGGGGGGACACTAGGATGACTATAGCTTATAATAAATTTTGTTTTTACTCAATTACTGGGTAAACCTCAATGAAGCATTTCACTATTAGGATAATAATTTATACTGTATCAAGCTGATAATAGAAAAATAAATAAATAAATAAAAATTAAAAAAAGAAATGGGAAAAGTACCCACTCTAAGGTTATTGACAAGGACCATCCCGTGACACAATAACTCAGAGCCAATGATGAGGATGACAGTAGTAGTAGCAGTAGTAAATGTAGCAGGACCATTTGTTGAGTTTGTTTGTTTGATTGTTTGTTTATTTAAGACAGGGTTTCTCTATGTAGCCCTGGCTGTCCTGGATCTCACTATGTAGACCAGGCTGGCCTCGAACTTCCAGAGATCTGCCTGTCTCTGCCTCCCCAGTTCTGGGATTAAAGGTTTACACCACCACCGCCTGGCCATCTGTTGAGCTTTTATCATGGCTTAATTGGATGCCGTAAATAATTTACCATACCGGCTTACAGCAGCTGTGTGGCGGCCCATTTTATCCAGGAGGAAAGCAGGTATCTGGGAGATTTAGTATTTTTCTTCAGGCTGCACATTGGCAGTGACAGAAGCAGAGGAGAAGTTCATCTTCATCCAACCCATCAGGACTCGGTGCTCTTTTCAGCACAGCACTCAGCTTTCACTAACTTCTATCATCTACACAGTTCTAAGAAGTTTAGAGAAGTTTGCTTACCTGACATTACCATGCAAGTCCCAGAAAGAGCAAATAAAGAGTTTGAATGCTACCAAGGGTACAAACAACCAAAATGAAAATTTAAGGAGGGGAAATAAAAACCATTTTTCAGTACTGTGGTGGGTTGAACACAAGACTTTGTATAGCTAGGCAAGTGCTCTGCCTTTGAGCTACATTCATACTGAAGAAACATATTTTTTTTAAATATCCCCAAGCACCAAAACAATTCTACACAAGTAACCCAAAACAAATACTCTGGAGATGATGAGTGATGAAGCTAAAATTCTCTCTACACTTGTAAATCTTTGATGTTGGCACCAGGTGTTGGCATTAGAAAGATTCCCTCTGTGGCTGGTATAAAATGCCACTTCCCAGAGAACTATGGGGATGGAAGATACATTTCCAGACCATATTGCCAGATGAGTTAACAAATCCAGGTCCAGTAGCTAAACTATAGAATGCTTGCCTAGCACTGGGGAGGACACAGGTTCAGTTCCCAGAGATGTAACAATCCTACCCCAGCAGCTGACAGAGTTGACCTAGCCAAGTGTTAGGCACTAGCAAAGCTTAGCACAGACCTCACAGACCTCAGGCTTCCAAGCTCTTGATTCAGGACACTTTAAACACCTCCCAGCATATTCCTAGTAGAAGTGACACCTTGTAGAAGATCCTGTGGCTATGGATAGCAAAAAAGAAATACAGATTACTAAAAGAAATCATAGTGAAGATATTTCATGACAGAAATGGATAAAGTCCTTTTGGTGAAGACTCCCAAAGCACAGTGAACTATAGTCAAACTAAACAAATGGGATTATGTCAAACTCTGTCACAAAGCTTTACATCAATGGGAACAATCAACATAGTGAAAAGACAACCTGAAAAATGAGAGAAAAGATTTGCAAACTACTCATGTCACAAGGGGTCAGCATCCAGAATGTTTTAGGAACTCAAACACTCAGTAACAAATCTCAAATAATCCAGTTTGAAAATAGACAAAAGACCTAAATAGGACATTTCTAAAAAGAAGGCCAAGTCTGTGAAAAATGGTTCAATACAGCTAATCAGAGAAATGCAAACATAACTACTGCAAGATACTATCTTGCTACTAGGTCAGCTGATAATAAGAGATAACAAGTGTGGGTGAAAACAGAGCAAGGCAAAGCCTTGGTGAGAATGTCAGTTAATAAAGCCATCATGCAAGCAGTGTGGAGGATGGTCCAGAAATTAAAACCAGAACAATCACATGACTCAGTAGTCCCACACTGGGGTATGTTCGGAGGCAGCCAAATTCCTACGCACTGTAGTGTTCCTCACAATAGCCAGGATAAGGATTCAACCAAATATCAGTGGGTGAATCGACAAAGCAAAGTTGAATATGCATATACTGGAGTATTATTTACCTATAAAAAATAGATAATATCTTGTCATTTATGATAATGTGACTAGACTCAGTGGAAGGTTTTCCTGCACAGAAAGCCAATACATGATTTCATTCCTCTGTGGAACCTGCGTGAGACACCTGGAAGAAATGGAGAGTGGGATAGTGGCTAACCAGAGGCCACAGCAGATGGAGGAGAGGAGGAGGAAGGGTGTGGCAATGTTACAGTGGATGTGAGGAGTAAATTCTGATGTTTATTGCAGAGTTACTAATAATGACAGTTAAGAGTGGATGGTGCAAAATAAGTGAATCCTGAGCATTTCACCAGCAAAAAATGATAACTGATGTGAGATATGCTAATTACTGTGATTTGATCAGCATACAATGTATACACCATCAGAACATCATTTATAGTACACATTAACAAGTATAATTATTAAGAGTTATAACTGTATAAATGTATGCAATTATATGTATCCATTTAAAAATTTGAGCTGGGCATAGTGGGTCACAGCTGCAATCCCAGCATTCTGAAAGGCTTAGGCAGGGAGGATTACTCTTAAGTTGAGCTAGCCTGAGCTGCATACATAGTGAGTTCAAGGCCAGCCTGGGTTAACACAAAATCCTCTCACCCCATCTTCCTACACACAAAGGAAAAAAAAAAAACTCTTGAGTTTGATGTGAAATTAGATGATGTTAATTATTTCGTTTTGCTCAGTTAGATACTAGTCAAATGCCTGCAGAGACGGTCAGAGGCAGAAAAAGGAACATCAGGGAGGACAGTGGGGAAAGAACCCTCAGGGTAATGCAGGAGGCCAGAAGCCACCTAACAGCTAGACTTCAGAAAAGGTCTGGCATGCTTTCCAAGATGGGTGTTTCTAGGTTCTAGTCCAGAAAGGAGTCAGGCGAAATGATGACTCAGAGAAATTTTATATAAAAAAGCATTTCTGCCACTGTGAATAGTCTCTAGATAAGCCTGAGATCCCTTAGTGTGATTAGGCAGAAATCAGCAGAGTGACCCCAGCCAAGAGGATTAGGCCAGCTGCTTCCTCTCTCAAAAATTCCCTTCTACTGGAGCCCACCCTTGCTAATTCATTCACCCAGTAGGTGTGCCTAATTTTGTGCCACCACCGCAGAGGAAAGGATCCACCGAGACAGCATGGCCCGTGTAGCCAGTTGGAACAAAACACTTGCCCGACCCTGAATTAGAGCATAGAGAGACAGGGGCAGGCTGTTCAGAAGCTCCAGGCTCCTCAGACTGTCTGCCTTCATTGGGTCTGTTCATTCTCCTTTCATTTGCTTATGAAAAAGAAAACAGAACTATTTTCAACATTCAAACATCAGGGTTTAACATCACATAAAAAACGGAGATCCCCATTTCTCTTGAAAATTCAGATCCATCAGTTTTGGCCCTGTTTTCTGAATGGCAGTAACTAGACAGAACTCAGTAACATCAGCCACCTTCAGATATATTAAATATAGGCAATCTGAGTCTCCCCGAAGTCCATCCTACCCATCCTGGTCTGCCTCACTTGTCTGTCTATGAACCCTCAAAGGGCTAGATTTCAAAGCAAAGGGAGTTCAGTGAGGGCTAAGGGCACCTTGCGGAGGAGCTGAGTCTTAGGGTTTGAAGCAGTGTACTGACCAACAGGAGTGGCTTTTGGTTGGACAGGACTCTGAGAGGAGCATAAAGAACACACGGAAGGGAACCGAGACTGGAGGCTGTGAGGCCAGCAAAGACTTCTTTTGAAGAAACCCAAGAAAGGATTGGGAAAGGCCTTCAAATGGTGTCAGATGGAAGGTGAAGAGATGAACCCTGGGGCATGTGTAGGTGGCTGAGCAAACAGCAGGGACTGAGATGCAAGTAGGTTTTGGAGTAATGGAATGGTGGGAAGAAGGTAATTAACATCCAACATTTCCCAACCCTCAGTAGAACGCCCTCAGCAGAGTCCTGAAGTCAGCAGGACTATGCTTACTATATCTGACTGATCTATTCACACATCAGGACCTTTAGGGATGTGGAAGTGGAGATAGACCATAGAAGACCTTTGAAGAGACTGCCTGGAGCTAGTGGTCATGGCCTTTGATAACAGGCTGGAACCTCTAAATCTCTGACGGGAGAAAGAGTTTGTCAAGAACCTTGGGGTCCAATGTACATGCCATGTTTTAAAATTCTGGTAGATAAAGATAGCCACCACACTCTATAGGTATGGAGAATTGTGCAGAATTTTCACAATTTTGCCTCCCAAACCACACCAAGTCCTGATGGTAGGATAAAGGCCACTGTGGGGCCAGCCCGGCACTGAGACAGAATACCTAGTGTTCTTCCTAGATTCCCTACGTGCACTGCTGTTAAGTCATTTCTCAGCTGCTAGCAAGACCCCCTGAGTCTTCTAGTGTATGCCCACCTAAGGGGGAGGCTCAGCCACCTCTCAAAATTGAAATCCCATGTTCACCCATGAATGCAGAGATAATCTCAAAACAGCTATTTATTTGAAAAGAGGAAAAAGCAAGTAGAATTTCCTATAGGTTTCAGTCCAGTGGTTTCAAATAGAGAATGAAAGACACAGAAGGTTTAGCTCAATTCTCTGAGGAGAGGAGAAATAGCAGTTTCCACAGAGTAACACATCAGAGGACCGAAGCCACGCTGCCGTCATAAGGGGGGGGCGCTTCTCAATGAACTTCATCAGGACTGTGAGAAGAATCTCACAGAATACAGAGATTCCCCCCAACAACTCACCAACACTCACCTAACTCACGCATGGGCACTGCAAAGGCAATTTTCCAAGCCCTGTATTTCATTAACATTGGAGAGAGAAGTTGGAGAACGCCCACAAGGAGTAGTTGAAGACAAGACGGAAGGCAAAGAGGTGAAAAGGGAAATCTAGGACATACTGGCTCCACAAGGATCACACAACCTCTAGAGCAAGGTAACGAACAGTGCTCAGTTTGGGAGGAAACTTGTAACAAACAGTGCAATTTTGTGTATAGGAGAAAGAAAAGAAAATGCATTTACAAAGAATGATTAATATTTAGAAAGGGTGCTTACTCGGCACAAACTACAACCATTATGTTCTGATGAAAATGGGATTTTCAAATTTTACAGAAATTTACATTTTTATGCATAATGCACGTACATTTTCTGAGTACAGCAGCCAAGCACCCCATTTTTACGGAGGCTTTCCTTTAGTTCAGTGTGCATGTGAAAAGTCTCACCATGTCCTAGATAAAAATTCATCTCATGGTGTTGGGCTCTGTCACTCCCAAGGGAAGGCACATAAATCTTCATTTTACCAGGACAATAGCTTTGTATAAGAGGATAAACTAGTCCCCCTTAATCTCCACTACCTTCCAGCTGACACCAGAGAGCTGCACACATGTCTGGCAGTCTGGGAATAAACTGAGTTTAAAAAAAAACAAACCAACACTTCTAAACACGGCCTTGTCTTTCCCAGTATCTCAGCTAGCTCTGATATCCCCAACACAAGAGGCCAAGTAAATCAATATCTGATGTCTTATAGTTAACAAAAAGCTAATCTCATTAATCTTTCTTGAAAATTCCATGTGTGTCTTGTTGGACATTAGATAGGCCATGTTAGTTGCCCAAGATTGCTAGGAAGAGGCCTAAGATAAGCTCCATCCCTGGTGGCTTTAGCTCATTATCTTCCCACTGACCCCATGCCTGCTTCCTATTAGCCTTGACCGAGGGAATCCCTGTCCCTGATGGCTCCTGTCTCTGAGTCATGCTGTGGTTCTTGGGTTCATCTGCAGGCAGTTCATCTCCTCTCATGGGAACTCTTTTCTTTCTTTTGACATTTATTCCATTTACTTCACTTAATTGGAGCAAAGACCTTCCAGTTTCTAGGCAAGGGAGGGTTTGAACAAGTAGCTTAGCCTCCCTCAGTACAAGCTTTCTCATCTAGGTGGGAATACAAAATATGTATAGCATAATAATTTAGGGAGGTTGAGATGGTTGACATAAAACACTTTCAGAATATAACACAGGGTATACAGATAATAATAAAACATCAACGGGGATATGCTCTGGTAGGCCAGTAGAGTAGCATGACTGATTAGAACCCAGGGGTAGAGAGGCTGAAGGTGAGGTTATGAGCCACAGGAGAAGATGGGGTGCCCAGCACAATTCCCAGGAAAGTTTCAGTGACAGCCATGAAGGCTTGAGTTTGTAACTATGCTTTGAAAATGGCAAAACAGAAATGGGAGAATAATTGTCCCACATAAGGAGTAATGGGTTTAGGGACTCACTACTATGTTTAGAAGGCTCTCAGCAGTTTGGGGACACCTTGGAGCTTGCTACACTTTCTTTAGAGAACAGTGGCCATGAGCTGGTGCAGACACTCCATCTTAGTATACTCACCACATCATGCTATGTGTCAGGTTCCTGCTTGATGTCACTAATCAATATGGGAGAGAAAACAGCAACACAGATACTCTAGACACTCCTAAGTCACTGCCCTATTCTGAGCATGAGAATCAACAATATTTTCACTTTTCCATGGGTCAGTCTATGGTTGTGTAGCACAAACATACTGCCCACCATTGAGTGGTGGTTACAAATGGTGAAGGACTTGTCACTGGTGAAGTCAGAAGACTTAATCCCATAGGATGATTTGCCAGGTAAGAGAGCCAGACTCTGCAGAACTCAAAGGCTGCTGGTTCCCCAGACTTCTCCACTTCTTTATATTGTTAGTTTCTATTCTATGGCATGAAATCCATTCAAACTTGTTCCTATGAATACATTTAGTTTGGAGGGATTATTTGTGGGAAAATCTATATGCAGAGGAAACCAACAAAAAATGATAGATAAAATATAAAGAGTCAGTTGTATATGTGTGCATTTGCTCATGTCTATGTATGTGCACAAATTTTCAATCTTGCAAAAAAATTTTAAATGTAACTCAGTTATGTTCTCTTCTTTTGACAAAATCAACAAACAAACCAGATACATAAATCATCAACAGAAAAGCTTCATTCTACTTGTTTAATTACTTAAGTCTCTGGGTGAATCCAGGGCCCTCTTCCTGTTTTCCTCTGCATGTACAGAGGCTACATCTGTGATGACAGCCTCAAAGGAAAAGAAGGTGGCATTCTTTAACTGTAACTGGCTGCACTAAGTCACAACATGAAGGGAAAACACTGAAGAAATAACTGGTCTGTCCACTCCAGTCACTGTCACTGATCGATTAGTGTGAAATAATTAATGACATGCGACAATGCACCTGCTCTCCAAATCCCTCACTCAACACACACAAGCTAAGTAAGCACCAGCTAACAAAAGCAAGTGCGTGCTCCAGGGAAGGGAGAAATGCTGAGGAGGTGGGTGGTGTCTGCAGAGTTGGGCAATGGGCTGCAAGAGAGCAAAGGAGAAGTGTCTCTCTGTACCAAGCTGTATGTCTGAAGGACCAACTGAGGATGCTGAGATAGAGACGCTGTGAAATCATTATCAGGAAGGTGATGAAAGGTCATCCAAACACATCATTTTATATCCTTAGTTGCTAATATGTTGGCTCCATGATAAAAAGAAAAAAGTGTGGGTTTTTGTTGAATTTAGTAGCCATTTCTTTTCAAGTTTGTTGGGGGTGGGGAGGAGACAAAAGAGAAAAAAAGACAACTTTTGTTATTCTTTCCAATACTCATCTTGGGGTCACTTGTCAGTAAATGAACTTTCTAGAGGTTTTAGACGCATGGTATAAGCCCTTGAGTCAATCAGCTTATGTGATGGGAAAAGCAGAGCTCAGAGAAACAACAGAAGAACCACCTGTCTGGTCTCCTGTGTCCCCAGAGCAGCAGAGTACTCTGGATGTGACCACAGATGATAAGGATGTAGTCTCCAGTCTTGTAATGGTGGCTCTCTCCTGAGATCTTCAGGAAAGTCACAAACACATCACACACCAGTGATTGCTTTTTGCTCTGAACATGTCAGTTTATCATGAGTGAAAAAGTTGATTTCCCTTTTTTTTTTTATTGCTTTGACCTTTACAGCACTCTATAATTTGATTGGGTGACTAGTTAACTTTGCAGTGTTTACAGTCTTGCCCTTACTTGGATGGACTTGATAAGATATTCCAATTCAACCAATCAAAAATAGAATACAGAAAAGTTCAACATAGTGTAATGTTTTCTTAAGCTACAGTCTTCTTCCCACTAACAAAACAATGCAGTCTTACAAACACTGAGAAGGCATTTCAAATAACATATATCTGACTGTACTGACCAAAGATAATGAATTGTTTGATTTGATTAAGTTCACATCAACTTTCCTATGTTAAAACCTGATTGTCATAGGTGAAATGCTTCTATTGTTATTAAGGCTACATTATCACAGACTTACATTTAATAAATGAAGATCATTTTAAAAAAAAGAAAAAGTGATTTCCATTTCTTAAAAACAGATTTTCTTTCTTTCTTTCTTTCTTTCTTTCTTTCTTTCTTTCTTTCTTTCTTTCTTTCTTTCTTTCTTTCTTTCTTTCTTTCGGTTTTTTGAGACAGAGTTTCTCTGTGTAGCTTTGCGCCTTTTCCTGGAACTCACTTGGTAGCCCAGGCTGGCCTCCAACTCACAGAGATCCGCCTGCCTCTGCCTCCCGAGTGCTGGGATTAAAGGCGTGCGCCACCACCGCCAGGCTGTATGTGTGTGATTGTGTGCATGGGAAGGGGGTTATGTGCATGTGAATACCAGTGGCCTTGGGGCTCAGAGGCATCAGATGACCTGGATACCAGCAGTGGGAACCAAACTCAAATCCTGAGCAAGAGCACTATGAGATCGTAACCACTGAGGCATCTCCCTAGCCCTGAGAAGTGACTCTTGTAGAGAAAAGTGCCAAACAATTTGTATGTCCTACATTTATATAACTATTTTGCATTGTGTGGGTGTATATGTGTGTGAATACGCCATGGAGCATGTGTGGTGGTCACAGGACAACTTGTAGGAACTGGTTTTTTCCTTCTACCATGTGGGATCCAGGGGTTAAACTCAGATTGTCAGGCTGGGTGCCACATGCCATTCTGTAACCACAGATCCACCTCACCAGCCCCCAAGTTCTTTTTATTATAGAAGCTAAGGTAGATCCTTTCTGCCAGATTTTTAAAATTAACACTCACCTATTAATGATATAGTTTAAGGGGGAAAATTGATAAGGCCCCAGTTTGAGTTTATCATGAAAAAATTCAAGGAACAAAAATAGAATTATAATTTATAGCTCATTAAAAACTTCCCTCTTCAAACATTAAGAAATTCAATGTATTTGTGTGCTTTCTAAACCATACAAATTGTGTCTAAGGAATCTGGCTATTAATGATTCAATATCATATAAAATATGATGGTGATACAATAATTAACAATTCAGGCACTGATTATGTCAAAGCGCCCTCTAATACACATGTACTCTCTTTCCTCAGCCTGCTGTTCTTTTATGAATCCTGATGTTTTATTCTACACTTTATTTACTTCTCAGGCCCATATCAGCCGCCAACCTGACAAACTTGCCCTGTTTCCCCGGAGTTCAGCCATTAATAAAAATATTAAACAGAATAAGTTTCTGAACAGAACTCACTGTTAAGCTACTAGAAATATTGGGACTTATTGCTACACAAATCAATACACAATTACTTAATTTTTCCTGCAGCTGGCTCTAAATTCTCTGTATTAATCCACAAGTTTCTGATGAGAGGCCAAGCATCTCGCGTAAATCCACACACAATTTCATAGGGATTAAAAATAATCCCTGCATTTGGCTCAAAAACTTTAATACACTTTTGAAAACAGAAACAAACTTGTTCAGTGGAGAGCAGCAGGGACAGTGAGTGTGGCCAGAGACTGCACAAGTGGGCATTTGTAGAAGAGAAAACATGTAGTTCTTGATTGCTTTCTTTCTTTCTTTCTTTCTTTCTTTCTTTCTTTCTTTCTTTCTTTCTTTCTTTCTTTCTTTCTTTCTTTCTTTCTTCCTTCCTTCCTTCCTTCCTTCCTTCCTTCCTTCCTTCCTTTCGTTCTTTCTTTTCCTTTCTTTTTTTTTCAAATTCTAAAGGGTTTTCCTATCAGAGACAACATTCTTGCTTAACATTAAAGATGGCTGCTTAGATTCCACCAGGGTTGGATGGGCCATGTTAGGCCAATGTCACTCTTGTACTTCTCCTGCAATAAGCGTAAGAACAAGAAACATAATCTTAGCTCTCTCACTGTACAAACTCAATTGTCATAGGCAGACGAAACTCTGGACTCGGTATCAGGCCCTGTGCTTGGGTTAAAGGGGAAAGATGTGCACTTTTTAACATCTGATAACTATTGCCATATAGAACCTACACAGACTCTCCCAATCTTACTGCATTTCCTAGCTTTTTTTCTAAGGAGACCAGAAATCTGCATTCTTATGTTGTCTTTATTTTAAATTTGGGCAACATATTTAATATTTTCTTCAATACTCCCGTCACTTCAATACTCCCGTCACTGAGAGGTCTTCACAAAGTGCTAGCCCAGTGGCTTGAAAAGACTGGGGAGCAACTAAAATTTGTGTGGAAGGGAAAACTTGAAACTCCTCAGAGATGCCCTGCTGTCTTCTGAGGTCACCAAATCCAGGTGAGTGGTGTCATCTAATGATAGTGAAATTTAGTCAGCTCACAACAGGACTGAATGACCTTAAATTCACAATGAATCTATGATTCCAAAGAGGCTCAGAAATGGGAATGAATCCATATCTGGAATGTTCTTGAGAATGCTTGCCAGCCAGGTGGGCTGTGAGCTTGGCTTTACAGAATGATTGCCATTTGCAGATCAGGGAGATCAGGGAGCCAGCCACAGTGGGACGGGTATATAACCCCAGCATTTGGGAAGTAGAGGCAGGAGAATCAGAATCAAGAGTTCAAAGACAACCTTGATTTAGTGAGGTCAAATCCAACCTGGGCTATAGGGGACAGTCTGCCTGACTGCCCCCCCCAACACACACACACACACACACACACACACACACACACACACACACACACACACTGTGTATGTGTATGCCTTGGATAGAATTCTTTGCTGATTAAACAAGACACAAGGCATAGGACAGCAGAAGTCAAATGAGAGCGTGGCCCAAGGTAGGGACAGTGATGACAAAATGCTCCTGAAAACAAGGGTGCATGACAGTTAATCCTGGGGGTACAAACTGGTTATACCCAGTTATGTTTGAATATCACAGCTGAAAATGCAAATGGAAGCTAAAACATTTTTGGATGGCATCAATCTTTGTTTAGCCCTGGCCTCATATCATCTTACCGCTTGACATCCTGGACAGTCACACATCTACATTAGCTGACTGGCCCGCAAAGCACTTAGCTCTTCCATTGCCAGCAATAAATTCTGAGTTGATATAAACATATTTTTCTAAGACAAGTTCATGGTACATACATCTAATGCCTCATAAACATTTTTATGTGGCTAGGAAATTGGGTAATGCATCTTAAAGTGAGCTGCCTTGATCAGATGCTCTCATGTTCTTGGATACTGATGTGAAATGTTCCACCGACCTGGATACAGCTCTGATCTAGTGATAGGCTCTGACAGGACTGGTTAGGGCTATTCTATTTCAGAGCCACTGATTAAACTCCCAAGCTAATCATTCAGAGGACTGGTTGGCTGGCCAAAGATTGCAATTTTCAATCAACTGTTCTGGCAACAGAGATGTGTGTCTCATTTCTGGGGTTTCACTCTCATCATTTATGGACAGCTTTTTCATCACATAAACACATATACTTCTATACACCTTTTACTGGTGTCTACCATGAGATCTCCATTAAATATCTATCAGTCAATCAATCACTCATTCATTCACTCATTCATTCATTAGTGGACAAAAACCTGTCAACAAAAGTGAGCCAACTATCATTCCAATTATAGGTGACAGGAATACAGCCTTAAATTCTATTAGGTAAGTAGTTATGATATTTTTATTCATATTAAAATGTATTTGTTATTTAAATCACTTTTGCTATCAAAGTATAACAGTAATATAACTATCTGCATTAAAGATTAAGGCAATGTAGAAGTGTAAAATGTACAGTGTCTAAAGTCATTCTGTTGCATTTATTTGCATTTATATGCCTATTGAGTCTTTTGTATAAATGTTATTATATAATGTACATTTTTTCAGAAATTTTATAACTTGAAATGCCTTAGAGATTTTTCTGTATAATACTTTTATTAAAGACCCTGGAAATAGCTTGCATATAGCATGATATATTTAACTCTTCTTTATCAATAGACATTTTGGCTATTTGCATTTTTTATTGTTGGCAGACTGCTGTAATGTATAGACATTATATTGTTGACATAAGCAAATACTTTTTGGGTTAAGCTTCTAGAACTTGCTTTGTTGGGCATACTTAAAATTTATGCCAATACTGCCAGAAAGTATGATTTTAACTGTCCTCAAGCTTTGCAACACTGACCATGTGTAGGCAAAGAAATATATCCATGTCTGTAAATAATACATAGAAACTCATACATTCATCATTCATATTTTTATTAAAATGGCTTAATATTATCTTTTCCACATTGATTAGTAGGCATCCATTGTGTGTTTAAGATATTGACATTGTCAAAGATATTACAGATGCTTTCTTGTAGTCCATCCTTCATTTTCTACTAAAGCTATTTATTTTTTAAAATTCACGTGTAGGCACAGTGTCTAATTTTTTTCTTTATTGTTTCTATGGATTTTTAAAGTTTTGCTGTGCATGTGTGCTGTATGGATGTACATGTATATTCATATGTATGTATGCATATGCATGTGGAAGCCAGAGAGAGTCTTGCTCTATCACTTTCCACCTTATGTGTTTTGAGATCCGGTCTCTTTACTGTACCTGGAGCTCACCAAAGAGCTAGACAAACAGGCTAGCATGTGATGGTATTTATGTGTGTTGAAAGGTGGTGATATTTTATTTGTGCTTTAATGAATAAAGTATTCCTGGAGAAATGAGGAAATAGCAAGCCATTTTAAGTAAACAAAGAAGTTAGGCAGTGGTAACACACACCCTTAATCCTATCACTTAGTAGGCAGCATCTCTGTGTGTTCAAGGACACACTAGGGAACAGAGCAAATAGTGTGGTGACTCATGCCTTTAATCCTAGTACCAAACATAGAGACCTGGAGGTCTGTCCAGACAGACAGACAGTGATAGGGCTATGTAGGAAGAGGAAGTGAGGTAGCTGGGCTAAGAGGGCCAATGAGAGAGTGCTGTGGGATGGTCTGTATGTCAAATTGCTCTGATTGGTCAATAAATAAAACACTGATTGGCCAGTGGCTAGGCAGGAAGTATAGGCAGGACTAACAGGGAGGAGAAAAGAAAGAAAAGGAAGGCAGAAGGAGTCACTGCCAGCCACCACCATGATAAGCAGCATGTGAAGACGCTGGTAAGCCACGTGGCAAGGTATAGATTTATGGAAATGGATTAATTTAAGCTATAAGAACAGTAAGCAAGAAGCCTGCCACGGTCATACAGTATAAGTCTCTGTGTTTACTTGGTTGGGTCTGAGCAGCTGTGGGACTGGCGGGTGACAGAGATTTGTCCTGACTGTGGGCAAGGCAGGAAAACTCTAGCTACAAGAGAGCAGAACAGCAAGGCAATAAAGGCATGGGTAGACAGGAAGTAACTCACATTTGGAAGCTACCGAGTTGGTGAGGTAAGGTTAGCTGCTGCTTTCCCTATTTCCCTGATCTTTCTCTAAGGCTTTCACCCCTATATTTGGCTCTGTTTTTTTTTCCTTTGGTTTGTTTGTTTGTTTTGTTTTTTGTTTCGAGACAGGGTTTCTCTGTGTAGCTTTGTGCATTTCCTGGAACTCACTCTGTAGCCCAGGCTGGCCTCGAACTCACAGAGATCTACCTGGCTCTGCCTCCTGAGTGCTGGGATTAAAGGTGTGTGTCACCACCACCCGGCAGCTCCATGTTTTTTATATAATAAGACCATTTAGAAATTTGTCTACACCAGCATGCCCCATTGATCCTCCTGTCTCTGCACTGAGATTACAGGCATGTGCTTTGGTTTGTGTGCTGGGCATCTGAACTCAGGTCTGCGTGCTTGTACAGTGGACACTTTACCAACAGAGCCATCTCATCAGCTCTGTCTCTAGATTTTGAATCAGAAGACATTAACATTTCAAAAAATCACTTAAAACACTTCTTATTTGTTCGTGGTTTTTCCTAAGCATTTAGTTTCATAATTCTTGCAATTTATTTTAGGGATGGTATGAATTAGGTCTTTAACTTTCTCTCACAACAGAACAGCCCACTGCCCTATCATGTTTATTAAAACTCTCAAGTGATGATGTCTTTATGCTGGAGAGACAAATTGCCTTGGTTCCACACCCTTTCCCAATGTGCTATGTTTCTATCTTCTAAAATTGCATGTCACTGGTTAAGTCGATGGTCAACCTGATTATTCTTGCCTCTGCATATGACTTGGATTTCTTTCCCGGATGTCCCATATGTCTTTCCTGAAACTTAGAAGGTACCATCTCTGCATCTCTCATGCTGTTTGTAATTCCAAATGAAACTGACCTAGGACCCAGTGGTTCTTTAACCCTTTTGATCCATTTATTGCAATATTTCAAAGGAATAACGTGTACACATGTGTGTATGTGCTAGTGTGTATAGGTGCCCAAGGAGTCCAGAAGAAGTATTTGAATGTTCTAGAGCTGGGTTTTATGTGGTTGTGAGCTGCCTGATTTGGATTCTAGGAACCTAACCCGGCTCCTCAGAAAGCGCAATGAACACCCTTAACATCCAAGTTGTCTTTCAAGCTCATTCATTATATTATTGACCATCTTAGTTAATTTTGTGCTGCTATAACAGAATATCAGAGGATGAGTAAGTCACAAGGAAAAATATAGATGTTTCTTGCATCTCTGAAGGCAGAATCCAAGATCAAGGTCCCCATACCTGGTAGGGATCTTACGCTGTACCATCCATTGTAGAGGGCAAGGGAGGGTGAGTGTATGAGAGAAAGAACAAACAGCCTTACTCATGAGCTCACTTGTCATAAAGTAACAGACTCCCGTGACAATGGCATTGAGCAGAGACACGTGACCTTGTCATTTCTTAAAGGTCCCATGTCTCTGAATTGTTGTATTGTGGATTAAGTTTCCAATATATGAAATTTAGGGGTCATATTCAAACTCTAACCCTAATTTTTTGAGACTGTTTTGTCCATTGCCTAGAGATTTTTCTTTTCAGATATTTTATACTTTTTAAAAATTATTTTAGACTTGTCAAGGTTATTTGAGGAAGATAATTATTATCCTTGTTGGCTCTGGTTTATTTTTGTGCCTTACTCTCCTGCAGAGCTAGATTTCTGAGTTCACTAATATTTGGTCCTTTGAATATTTTGAATTTACTAATTCAAGTTGTATCTATTAAGTAGTTTATTTTGCTTTTCATATTTAAAATTTCTATAAGTTTACTTTTTATAATTTCAATCCTTTCCCTTGTAATGAATATCCTGGCCCTTTGTACACCTACCAGTGACCAGGTTTGCATACCTGAAGTCTGGTTTTCTAGTTTTGCTCCCTATCAAGTTTATCTGATCTGTTCATGTAATCCACACCTTCAGTTATGTCTCCCTTCTAAGTAGGTTCTTCTTTCCCTGGGTATATTAAAGCTCCCACTTGGATGAATGAGAAAACTGACAGACTCCATGGAGAATTAAAATCTATGCCCTGTCTACATCTGAGGAGTGTTCTGAGATCAACAGTTTTCTATCAAAAAATTTATCAGAATTATTAACAAAATAACACACATAGTTTCTTCTGTGACTTTTTCTTATGAACATGACAAGGAAAGATTTGAGAATAGGCAATGTCTGATCATCTCAATAGTCACCTTTCACATCAAAATTAATATTTAAATCTCTGCAGAATCAAACATATGAGGACAGGAATGGAGAAAGACTAAAAGAACAGAGCCACACATGTTAAGGTAAAGATGCTCAAATATGACACAGATATCCATGGCACTTAGTCACGTTTGACTGTTTAACTGTCATTTGGAAAATAAGCCCTTTGGGCTGGGCTATAGTGTTCATATATCCAGTTTGAATTCCACACCCCTGTAAATACCAGATGAAACTGCATTATAATTCTGATATGACAGGAAAATGCAGTAGAGAGTGGTCTGGATTTCATGTCTCATTTCACATAAGAATTTACTGGGTACCCACTCTACTATATTTTGACATGAGAGGCGTGATGTTAACCCATGGAGAACATCCAAATGGTGAATGGATTTCTTCCCTTGCCTTACAACACTGCCTGCCATTCTAGCAATGGGGGGAAAAAGATGTGTCTGTGGACTCCTGGGATAGAAAAATTCATCAACGCTCCCAACTTCTTTCTCATAAACAACTGGTATTTTAAAGCTATTAACATGGGAGTTGGGCATTCAGGGACAGTTCATTTATCATCCAATGACTGGTGAGGGTGCCAGGCCCTGCAGTCAGGCTCTGAAAAATGGGTCCCGAGTTTATACACCATTGCCGAACAGTTGCTCTTTCCCAAAGTTTAATCAGATTTCCTCAGCATCACACGCCTCAGGAAGGCAGTACCCATGTCAGACCCATAACAAGACTGCTATGAAAATTCATTGTGGAATCCAAGTAATATGAGCAGATTATAGTCAGGACAAGAGGGATTTTAATTTGGGCCAAAATTATGACTGAGTATTGATTTGACCTCTTGTTCCTTGAAAAAAATTATAGAAAAGAATTCAGAGCAGAGTGCTTTAAATAAAAGATGTTCTCCTGGTTGTGCAGAATGAGACGTCAAAAGTTTGTTAGAAATAAAACATGATTTATGATGAAAAATCTTAATGAGTTTTAACTATAAAGTCTTGTCATTTTATTAGGTTGCTTGTTTTACCCTCTGGTATGAGAGTTTTGACTTCCTTCACACTTTAAGGCTCTGATTTCTCACCAAAAATTCAGAATTCAGTGTTTTACATCATACTGTCACTAGAAGCTCTTAAGTCTTTGGGAACCTTGCCTGATATGAGGTCAAAATCATGGTTTATTCTTGTCTTCTACAGTCTGCTACCTAGTACAAACTACCATCTGCCACTAGGTACTGTCCTATCAGTGAATGTCACTGGTCATGGCTGAGTCAGAAGCCAGAAAATACTATCAATTCTCCCAACCAGATACTGAAGGATATTAGATAGAGACAAACAATGGTTTGCATCATGACAAAAGGACAGTGAAGCAAGGAAGGATTGGTTAGTCGTGGAGGAATGAGAAGCATCATGGAACAGAAGACTGCAGGTCACCATCACAGCTTTGTGCAGTGGAGAAGGGGCCACTCCTGTTTATCTCATCAGACTTTGGAGTAGTTTTGAATGGTCCCAAATATTACTGTGGATTCAGGTGGTAGTTCCCAAGAACCCAAAATTTCAGGTCCCATTGGAAAGTAGCTTATTTTGTATGAATGATGAAGATTATAAAGATAATCAACCAACAGACCAGTGGACCTCTACCCGTCCCCATGTATACCATACACACCTCTAGCATTTGCTCCTGTATGCAAATCAGGTATAGGAAAGGCTGCTTGAAAAAAAAAAAATGTGAGAAAGACCATATGATCTTTGGGGCTCTTGAAATCCCAATGACAGTAATTTCCTGTGGTGAATTAATAAAGTGGATGCTGATTAAGTATCCTGAGTAGCTTGATTCCAGGAAGAAAATGAACCCACCACATCAGCATGAGTAGTCTCACCCATGGATCAGTAATTTCTTTTGTTAATTACAAGAACCCTGGTCCTACCACTGCCTCATGTACAGACTGCTTAGTGTATCTCATTCTCTTATGGCTGCTTTTTCTGGGTTCAGACTAGGACACAGTGTGGGGCCTCTAAGCAAGAGGACAAGTTTTCAAACTGTGGGCTGAAATGAACATGAAGCTCCGATTACATAGTAATGAGGTGTGGCAGAAGACAGGCCCGGGTTCCTAGCATGAGGTACCATTTGCACAGTCCAAAATGATGAGAGTACCTGTGATTTCATAGCCGGCTCCCATTAATTTCAGCAACTCTGCACAAAGTAGAGAAGTATGGCCTGTAGGCAGACCCTCTTGTACCATTTTGAGAAATGTTTGGATGAGTGAAATCTGGAGTGTCACAGTAAATAGATCTCTGCTATGTCTCTCCTGTGCCCACATTATCTCTCCTCCCATAGCTAGCTCATATCCATTGTCTCTAAATATTGTAGTGAAATTTGGAGTCACTGTCTACCCAATCCTCCCCCTCTTTATTCATCTTCATTATATCTGCCACAGTCATTTCTCATTTCACCTAGAGGTATTTCTGCCAAAACCTGAGTTCAATGTCCTCTGTCTGCTCTTCATTTCTTACCGAGTTAAGCATCTTATTTCTACATAATTGTATCCCTGGAAAGATTTATAACTGATGAT
Source organism: Peromyscus maniculatus bairdii (assembly GCF_049852395.1). NCBI lineage: Eukaryota > Metazoa > Chordata > Mammalia > Rodentia > Cricetidae > Peromyscus > Peromyscus maniculatus. Next base: position 92,350,269 of record NC_134858.1, on the reverse strand, counting down.
ATATGGACAGTAAACCTTATTTGAAAGTATATTTCACTTTTAGCTTTAAATTATAGTTTTGTTGAATTTGGGTCTTGGGCTATTGTTTATTTCCTACCAGACCTTGGACACTTCTCTCTTCTTGGGATGCATTTACTCCTAATGAAGACACGATTCTTGGGCAGTTTGTAACTGTGAATGACCTTCATACTAAGGACCCGATCTTACCTCTCTGGTTCCCTTAAAATTTGCACTTTATCTTTACTGATCTCTTATCTCTCTGCACTTCAGTCATTCATTCTCCCCACCTCTCTTAGTACTTCCTTACAGGCCTTTTACATTTTCTTCTTATGTCTCATTATGTCACTTAGAGTTTGATGCTTCCTAATTAATGAATCACTGTCTGGTCAAATGGCACGTCACACACACACACACACACACACACACACACACACACACACACACTGAGAGAGGGGGATTTAAAATTAAGTAAAAATTAAAATATATCGACGGTAGATTAGTTTCCACTTATCAAGCTGTAAATACTATGTGATCTTTCAATTTGCCTTTTTAACTCTAGAAAATTATTATTCACCATCTCTTCAAATCCTGCCTCCCATCACTCCCTTTCATTTCTCCTTCTGAAATTTTTACTGATGTCTTCTGGATTTCTTTCCATGCTATCATTCACATCTCTTAACCAACCTGTCATAGTTTTTAAGCCTGTGCTACATTCATTTTGGATCATTTGTCAACTTCATCTTCCACTTGCCAGTTGGTTTATCATGTGACATTTATGTCATCCATTGAGTTTTTAATGTCAATATTTGCATTTTCATTGGCCAAGCTCCATCTTTTGCATTGAACTCTACTTTCCTCACCATTCCCACTCTTCTACTGGCCTCTTCTGTCGGTTTTAATGTGCCCATTTTATACTCTTCCTCAGACTCCTTGCCTTCTGGGTGCTTGCCCCTCTGGCTTCCTCTCGTCTGCTTGGTCTGCTTGATTCCTGGCTTTCCTTTAGGTGGAGCTATGCCCTTTGGTGGCCTGTTCCTTTTTGCATATGAGCTCATTTTCAGGAAGAATTGTTGTATTTTTCCTGTGGGATTTCCATGGCCCTGCCCATGAAAGTCTCACTTTGAAACAAGTTTTAATGGTGAGAGGGGAGTGTGGTGGGAACATTGTTTTCATTGTCTTCTATACTTTTTCTGTTGATTTATAGAGTTACATTTCAGATTTCACACTGCCTGGGACAAGACCTTTGATCTTTTGAATTCCAAGCCAATGGCAAGCTTCCTCACCAGTTCTTAACGTCGGCAGAAGAACAAATGTGGCTGAATGCACACTCTGAAAACTCAGACTTTATTCAATTTATTTTCACCAAAGCTGCACTAACAAAAGACGGGGAACAGGACTCCAGTGCAAGAGCCTCTGAAGCTCCATGAGAGCATGCATCCAGTGCAAGAGCCTCTGAAGCTCCATGAGAGCTTGCACCCAGTGCAAGAGCCTCTGAAGCTCCATGAGAGCATGCACCCAATGCAAGAGCTTCTAAAGCTCCATGAGAGCATGCACCCAGTGCAAGATCCTCTGAAGCTCCATGAGAGCATGCACTCCCACACAGTGGGCTTTTCCCATTCTTGCTATGATGTTTTTCATTGTTTGTGACATATAGAATTCATTTTTCTCTCCTTCAGTTCCACATGCAGAAAAGAATGTTTTCTTTCTAAGATAGAACATTTCTTCAAGCTTAGAGTAGCCCAGGGGCCTTTCTGCTTCAACACATCATATCATGATGAGTACAGCAGCTACCGTTTTGGAAAGTTTGTTAGACTTTTCCTCAAATTGATTTCTTCTCAAAAATAGACCACAAGCCATCAGCCTCAGGCTGGGACAAGACTCAGATCTGACCAATTACCATGTCCTAATTCCCTTAGAGTATTGTGTGATTGCTCTATGGGAGATCATCAAAAGCAGGCAGAGCCATTTGGAAATTTTGTGATTGATATGCAATATACTGGGAAAATGAAGTATTGTTTTGAGCTCAAAACTGCATATGCCTAGAGATATCCTCCCCTGTTTAACAGAATAAGCCATCTACGTGTATGAGCAAACACAGAGGGTTGCCCTTAGAGAATCAGAAAACGAGAGAAAAGAAGCAGCCACATTGGATCCTTGAGCCCCGCATCCCAGTCAACTCAACCCTGATACACAGGCCAATGAGTTCCTTTGCTTACATTAATTTTAATTGTGTCTGTGTCACTTACATCTGACTTATATAACAATGAAACTGAGATAAAGAACCATCAATATGAATTCACAATATTTAATTATGTTTAGTAGACCATTTTGTCATATGTGGTATGGCAAGAGCAAGTCAAGTTCTACATCATGGGGCTGAGTTCTGAAAAGGAGCAAGCAAATGTTAGATCTAATCTGAAAGTCAAGAGATGGAGCAGAGTCGTTGGAGAATGCCAAGGCTGGAGCCTAGAGATCTGAAGAGGCACTAAGAGCTAGGATAAAGGAGACTGCAAAGTCATGGTAAGGAAACAGGAACCAGAGGTCGGGACACAGCAAAACCCAAGATAGCAGCAGTGGACAGGTGTGCAGTACCCCACTGGGACTGTCTGACTCACAGCCACTGTCAGCTGAGGACAGTGGCCCTGGTCCTCGTTAAAGAGCCCATGGAGCCTTTTCCACTCCTGCCATGTGACACCACCTAGTGTTGAAGAAATGACATTAGCATAGAATTGATTGCCTGGACAGGAGTCCTTAGGCAAAGTGAGCCATACATTAATTTTCTTCTAATTATGTAACACACGAGTATATATCTAGACAGCCATCAAAACAAATGTAATTCAGGCTGACTATCAGTTTCCAAGCCAAAATTAATTCCTGAATCACCTTCGGAAAGATGTGTCAAGACATAAGGGACTTACATTTTTAGCTAAGCAGGCTCATGAGAAATATAGCTCTCGGTTGTGGTGGAAGTCTCTGCTCATTCTCATCAGCAAGGTGTACCATCTCATCGTGTCCATGTTTCCCAGCAGGAGCCAATGGGAGACATGGGGCTAATGAGAGCAGCTAACAGGGCTTTCTAAACAGTTGGAAGAAGCACAATAAAGACAATTAAACATACATCCTCTGGAAGGGCTGTTAATGAGAGAATTAATAAATGCCTCCATCTGCACCTGAAAAGACCCTAATTGATTCACTCAGTAATTATTGGAGAAACTGCCAAACAATTAGTTTGTGTTGTGGGGGACAGAGAAAAGTCTAGGTTGCCTATAAGGAGTTTGCATTCTTCCTAGAAACGATATTAGAATGGGATTTCCTTTGGGACACATTTTTATGTCCAAACTTTACAACTCTTCTGAATTGACTTTTAGAGAAATGTTTTCTCATACATATTAAATCCTGTCATAGTTATTATTGCCCAACTTGCTGAGGGGAGGGACGGGTGACTGTATCCAGCCTATCTATAGATTGCATGTACAGGTGCTGAGCACATTTTGGTGAATTGCTGGATAATAACTCAAGGTTCCTCTTTGTTTCATGGCCGAGTCTCACAACATCCTACTAGCTTTCATGTTAAATTCCCCTTAAAAAGCACCGGCCTTAAGGATTGTGGTCTTTCAAAATATCACCTGTGGTTAAGTGCCAACTATTCACTGGCATCACACTTTCTGTGACGTTTTCTAGCAAAAACTTCCAGGCAGCACGGTACTCTTATTGAGAAAGGGAAAATTGCTGCTCTGTTTCTCCCTCTTTTAATGAGCTGCAGTGAACTTCCCTATCAGTATTTGCTTTAAAATGAATAAAGGCACTTAGTGTATATTTATTACCCTCTGAGAGCCTGCTCTCGACAGAGGTCCTTAGTTCATCTCTAAGAAAACTTGAAGACATTTATATACTATGGAATTATTTTAAAAGAACATGTTCCAGCACAATGCTGTACTTATCACTTAAAGTATATAAATTATATTTGTATGGAAATAGCATATATTTGATATATGATATACAAGTAATTTACACACAAATAACAAAAAGTACTTCACTATGTCTTCATAATTCTATGTAAAATAAAGAGATAACATAAAATGCATAATTTATATATAATGTAATTATTATAATATACATAATTTGTCTGGTTAGGGTTTTTTTGAAAACCAACTTGACTCAATGTAAGGTCATCAGGGAAGAGGAACTTCAATTGAGAAAATACCTCCACCAGATCGGCCTGTAGGCAAGTCTGTGGGGTGTTATCTTGATTAATGATTGATATGGGAGGGCCCTGCTCACCATGGGTAGTATCATACCTGGGCAAATGATCCTAGATTATGTAACAAAAAACAAATTGAGCAAGCCAATTAACAGCATGCCTCGACAGTCCCTGCTTCAGTTCTTGCCTCCAAATTCTGGCCCTGTTTGAGTTCCTGCCTTAATTTCACTCAATGATGAACTGTGCTCAGGATTTGTAAGCCAAATTAACCAGGACAGAAATATTATATAAGTATATCTGTATTTACATATAGTTAGTGGTCTTTGTTTTGATTTATTTTTTGAGACAAATTCTCATTGTATAGCTAAGGATGACCTCGAATTTGCTTTGTCATTGGTTGGAATTCTGTTGTCAGTCTAGATGTTACCATATATTTAATTTTTCTAGTATTTACTAAATACAAATATTACTATTTATTATACATGAGTACTATAAATTAGGGTGCTTTGTTTGCTTTAAAATATATTTTGCATATTTTACATCAATATATTGCCTTCTCTATTGTTTTTAAATGTGTGGGATGGGTGACATCAATTCACAAAATTTTCTGAACCACCTGGCAACCATTGTACACAATTTCATGGCCTCAACTACTTTTTAGGATAAGTTTCCAGAAGTGTAGTTCCTGATCACATGACTCAAAGTCTAATGACTCTTACTAAATGTTGCTAAATTATCTCTGTAAAACTTTTATCACTTTTAGTGACATAGGAGGGTTCCCATTTTTCAGATGTCAACTCTATGTGTATGACTACGCCATCTTGAGTTCTTAAGATTTGAAGATTTGCTAGTTTAAAAAAAATGATACATTAGAGGTTAATTGTTCATTTATTATTAGTGAAGTTGATCTCATTCATAGTTACTGACCATTAAGGTTTCTCCTTTTTGTTTATTCTCTAAATGCTTTGCACATCGTTCTATAATGCTTACCTCTTGTTACTGATCTTTGCGATGAGAGTAATAATAGAAGCCAATGTCTGACAATGTACTGAGTGCAACAAGCTAGGCCTATCTAATCTAATGAGGTGTGTGCTGCTACCATCCCTCATCCCCGAAAGGCAGCGGAAGCACCAAAATGTTATGTAACTTACCCAAGATAACTTTCTTAGTTACTTTTCTATTGCTGTGACAAAACACCGTGACCAAAGCAATTCACAAAAGAAAGCATTTAATTTGGGGTTCATGGTTCTGAGGGTTAAAGTCCATGACCACCATGGTGGGGGGCATGGCAACAGCCATGTAGGCATGGTACTGGAGCAGTAGCTGAGAGCTCACATCTTGAGACAACAACCATGAGGCAGAGAGAGCTAACTGGGGATGGTATGGGCCTTTTGAAACGGCAAGCCTGCCTCCAGTGACACACCTCCTCCAAGAAGGCCAAGGCTCCTAATTCCAAATAGTTCCATCAACTAGGGACCAAATATTCAAACATGAGTCTATGGGGGCCATTCTCATTCAAACCACCACAGTAACTTATCTAAATATTCTATATTGAGGAGATTTAACAATTCATCATGTGTATTATAAAGGCTGTTTGGCTTTCTTTGGTCAGTTTGGCTAGTGATTTATTGATTTTGTTTATCTTTTCAAGGAGCCAACTGTCTTGTTTGATTCTATGTACTGTCTTTTTTTCTTAATCTCCATTAAAGACTGCCTTTTATTTATTATTTTCCATTAATTTTTTTTAAATTTGACTTTTTTCCCCTAAGACCTTGAGGCGCATCATTAGGTTATTTATTTGAGATGTCTGTATTTCTTTATTTTTTTAATCAATATATGGATTTAAATGTTTTTTTCTTTATTTTTCATGCTTTAGTTCACATCTCCCCAGGAAAAGAGGCTGTATAACAAGCAGTTACAACCTTAAAATACTCCAACCTCTGTTTCTTGATTTGTCAATGTTAGCCAATATATCTTAATTACATAAGATAATCCTAATGGGGGAAATCATATATAAAAATGGTTATTCTTTATATTCTTTGGATCATAAATTTCCACATTTATGAGGGACTACTTCATTAGAAATAGGTCATTTAAAGAAAAACAGAAAGCTGTGTAGGTAGGACAATAGAGATTGATATAAATGACAGCAAAATATTTCTATCACATAGTCTTCCTAGATTATAGAGATGCAGAAAATTTTCAGCTGTATTGCTTTACTTATTGCTCAGAATAACTTTGTAATATATACTACATAACTACTCTTATAATTTGTGCATAAGCAAACAAACACAGATGACTACGGCCAGATAAAACCACTGTTCTGGTATGCTAACTTTGTTATGTTTCTATCCAGCATTTATTTTTCCTCATTCATGGCAATTTTACTTGAACAATAATTCTGCTTTCCCCATCTCAACTCATTTGGTTCCAAGTGAAGTCACTTATGGCCTTAACCTCCTATGACGTAGATGGGTGAGTTATGCAGTGTCAGTGAGTAGCCCTAAAACAGTAACTTTTCCAGAATCTACAAGGTGTAGCAAAACTTAAGGCTGAGAATGATGGGGCAATGGTTTTTGCTTTGTTCTGAAGAATGAGGCCATCACCTCCTAACCAAAAGTGAAAACTCACAGTGAAGGACTGAGGAGGGAGAGTCCTGCTCATTTCCTGGAGCCCTTTCCTGAGCTATTTCTATGGCTGCTGCTCATTTACATCAGCTCAGTCTGTTTGCTTACAATGCTTGAGTTGGTTCTGTGAAAACTGTACTGATTGCACACTTAATTAATGGGGATCCTAACACCAGATCTGACTTCTAATTGTGGCTTCTTTCGACTCTGCCATGCTGCCTCTGAAATTAATGTCTTTGTTTAGGATTCTAGCACACATAACCCCTCTAGATCTCTTTGCTCTGTCTTTTGCCTCCTTTTAAAGTCTATTTAACAACCTTTAGAAAGGTAAATCCATCATGTAACATTCATTCATTTTAAGCTAGTGTGCACACATTTGGAAAGGATATTCATATATACTAGAAATCACAATATGGGTCAGAGATAAGCTAATTTCAGAACTTCTGTGTTAATCGAGGCTACTTTTATTTCAGGACAAAGAATTGCTGGATCATTTTAAACCATAGAAACATAATACAGCACTCATCATCTTGTGCCATGTAGGAGAGATGGGAAAATCAAATTCAATTATAAATCAATTCTCTGAAATTGAGAAGACATTTAACTTAAGAAACAGTATTAATTATAATATTTTGCTTCATAGACTATCAAAGAAAAGTGTCTTTAATCAAAAATGTCACTAAATACTAGAGCAAACTATTGTTATAATATTAACAATTAAAAATGCAAAGTATTAAAACTGAATGGAATGGATAGTTCTTAAGTAAAATTTTATGGCTGATGAATGCAAGCCTATTTCCAAAAGGTTTTAGAGACCCTGTCAAGGAACATAGTTGCCCATGATTTGGGTTTATTATGGTAGTCTCCATTAATCCATGGTCAAGTCCAATGAAATTATCAAACAGAAGCTACCAAAAATACACAGCTGGTAACCTTTAAGAGTCCTTTGCTATTGTGTACTGTTATAAATGTTGTATTTTATCGTTAGGTGTTGCTGTTAATTGTCTACTTCACCTAATCTATGAAATTAAACTTTATCATAGTTATTCTTGTATAGAAAGAAAACATTACATCTGTTGGGTTCAGTAGGATACTTTTAGATAATTATGATAATCTTGAAATGTAACCCTTGTGGATAAAGGGAAAGACAATGTATACCCACTTCACATCAAAATTTAAAACTTTTATTTTTCCATGATGCTTGCAAAAGAACAGCCCTAGAGCTATTCTTTTTGTAAAAAAAAAAAAAAAAAAAAAAAAAACCAACTTTGGTGGTAGGTGTAGAACCTAGGGCCTCATACGTGATAGTCAAATGCCTTATACTCCTATCAATTATCATTGTTCTTAAACTTGAAAACCACCCAAAGGTGGAACTAAGAAAGGCAAAACATAAAAGAAGCTTTTATTTGTTCTTTTAATACACACTTTAAGTATATATACTCCACTTTCAAAAAGTTACTATCTAGAAGTCAAACACACATGCAAATCCAATGGCAACTGAAAAGGAAGTAACAGCGTTGGGAAGTCTAGGTTCTATTTGTGAGCTGGTGGATCCTGAAAGAAAATACTGGGGTGAGAGTTGGAAGATGTGCCTAGGTGGAACCAGATGCTGGGAGAACAATGGAGGAAAAGGGATTTTTGTGTGAAGGCTTAGATCTACCTCCAAGAGGCTATCAAGTACTGAGTGGTTCAGGACAGAGGCAAAGAAAGGAGGAGGTATAAATGAACTGTTAATGAAAGTCAAGGAAAATCTTTAAGTAATGTTGAAATAGGGTTTCCCTAAGGGAGATGGAAATGGTTGGAAGAGAGATTGAGATGGGCATTAGAAGGTGTTGTGAACAAGAAATAACACAAAGAGATCATTATGTAGGATCTAAAGTAAATTGAAGAAGCAAGGAGTACCTGGGATGATTCTTTCCTATTGAGAGGGCCTTAAGTCCAATTAGACAACTGTTGGTTACTTCCAAGATAAAAGTGCCACTATCATACCATTCAGGATGTCTTGCAAGGCTGATCATTGTCGTGGTTGGGAGGCTTTACAGCTTGGTAAGTTATTAATTGATTTTCTTCCTTTGCACCTTGCATACCACCTTCTGATCCTACGAAAGTTCTCAGGGAAGAAGCTTGCAGATTAGTTCTAGCTCAGTTCCTCCAACCTAGCTAACTGACCATGGCTCGACAGGTCATAGAAACTGGAATAGAACTTACCACTGTGATTTTCCTAAACCAATGTAATTTCTGTTTTCTAAATACTTAAACCCACAAATAAGTGTAGCTCTTATCCCTCATCAAAGAAGCTTCTTTTGAAACAGATGCAGACGATACAAAGATTCACAACTGGTCAAAATGCAGAGAATAAGTGACTCTGGGGGGGCACATTTCCAATTGATACATTTACAGCACAACCCCCATACCCGAGGTTTAAGGAAAATTGCAGAAGAGGGAAAAGACTGCAAAAGCCAGAGGGACTCGAATGCCCACTATGAGCTAATGTCTTCTAGACATGACAGGAAAGCCACACCTATGAAATCTCAATATGGTTGCTGAAACAAGACCTGCATAATGAGAAAACCAGTTGACATCCCGATGTGGATGAGAGATATTTCCTAAGGCTTTTCCCCTAGATGAAAAGCTATAGGCAATCAGTGGATGATGAAAGAAGGAGTATCAGTTTTCTCCAGGGAGAGCCCCTGATGAGTTTTCAATCCCAGTGGTCAGCCTAAACACATGCATATATGAGCAACACTAAACTAATTCAGTAGGTTGTGTATATATGTATATATAATATATATATGATATATAACATGATAATATAACATAATACATATAATGAAAGATGAGGTCATGAATTAGAGAGGGAGTAGGAGGACATTGAAGGATTGGATGGAGAGAGGAAAGGATACAAATTATATATATATACATATGTATATATATATATACATATGTATGTATATATATATACAGTACTCATCACAAAATTCTACAAACTATTTTTAATAAGAAATGCATGAACAAGTAAAAAGAAAACCACATGGAAAACAGTGTAAGAAGAGACAAGGCAAGCCATAGGAAATGCTGGTGGACAGAGAGGCCAGAGCTAGACCATCTCACACACACACACACACTGGATGACAGTCAAAGAAATTTATGGCAGAGACCTTGGAGATCCTCATGTATGGACTTTGGGCATTCAAATAGTCTTCCTCAGATACAGCTCTATTTTAGTAGGAACTCACTGGGTTTACACTGCACAGTGCCAGAAGAGCAAAGCTGAAGATTTCAGGGCTTCAGCTACAATGTCAACTGTCTCCTGCCCAGAAAGGAAGACATCTTGTCAAGATACGTGCATTAGATATGCTTTGTTGTTGTGACCAAAGTACCTGAAAGAAACAGCTTGGGTATGGAAAGATGAATTTTGTATGGTTTCAGAGAGTTTAGTTCATGGCTGCCTGACCCATGTGCTTGAATTGAACATTGTGTCAGTAGGGGCACATGGTATAAATGCCCCTGGCATACAAGAAGTAGGGGGGGGGCAGGAAGGGGTCAAGATCTATACCACCAAGGACCAGACTCCAGGGATCTACCTCTTCCATCTGTATTCTAACTCCTAAAATTTCCAGACCCTCCCCAATATCCCCACAAACTTTATTCCTAGGGGGTGGGGCATTCACTTTATGATTAAGATTCATTTAGAAATGCATAGTTGGGTTAGGGATGCTTAAATGGACTTGAGATGGAAAATAAACAGTGTCCAGTGCCCCCAGCCTTTACTCAACAGGGCGACATTCATCCCCAAGTCCTTGTTTTTAATGAGAGCCACTGTGAGTGGCAGTGCTGGGCAGAGGCCAAGCCTGCCTCGGATGGAGCTGTGTGGGCCGCCCAGCTCTTTTGTGCTCCAGTCGTTTTGCTTGGCTTGGCCTTTTACAATTTGGCAGCACAGGAAGTAAAAATGAGGGACTCAGCAGATTTTTCCATTTTTTTTTCTTCAAATATTCCTTTAATGTTAGTATTTCTGGGACAAGGATTCTTGGTGTCCTAATTAATTGTTCTTGATGTTTCTTTCAGAGCATCTTTTTGCATTTGTGATTCTGCCCAAGGCTTTTGCTTTTATTTATACAGGCTGGTAGCTACCTGTAACACAGAAAACCTTGTGTGTCTCTGTGGCCAGGTAAACATGGCTGAATTCAGTGGCAACTTTGGAGGGAGGCAGTCTTAAGAAATGTCAACTGGCAAACAAAGGAAACTAGAAAACGAGCTGGCAGGGCTGCCGAGCTCTGCCTGCTTTCCGCTCCCCTCCCTGAGGCCTGCCTTAAAAATCTTTTGTTACTTCACAATACATTTTCAACTGCATTTAAAGTAATTAACGCCGGGAATAGGATTCTGTTGTCACATTTAATTATCAGATAGCTGCTTTCCTTGGGGATAACTGACAATTGCCCAAAATGTTGGTCTTAATCTAAAACCACAGAGAGACCTCTGACACAGTGAAAGCTGCCAGAGTGGCATTTATTAAAAATAAATGGCTACATGTCTAAAGGGGAGGTGGAGAAAGCGTGCCGGGTCTCTTGGGAAGAAGCTCCTCAGCACAAAGGGAAGTGGCACCCGCATTCAGCTGAGGCAGCTTCCAGGTCATGGGTGCGTGCCTGCTTGGGAAGAGCTAGCGACCTGTGCACCCTTGAAAGCGCTGAATCTGCATGGAGAATGTAGTGCTGTGACCCTGAGTTCTAGGATCCCATCTGCCAAAAGCTAAATTCCAGAGCTTCTGTCAGTCTGTTAACTGGAAAGCAACTAGTGGAAGGAAAATACTAAGTGGCAGTGATTTTGAAATGAGGAAGCTCATTTCCATGCATCTTAGGAAACTTCAGTGAGTCAACTCAATATATGCACTGAGAAAAAAAAAATCTGTTACCCTCTGGGTAGTATCTTGTAATAAGCTGGGAGTGTGAAAGCCATTAACAGTATTAGATATTAGGTGCCTAATGAATTGTGCCCATTATTGGAGATCTTCTGTGATAACAATTCCTTAAAAGCTACCAAGTGCCTGTATCTCTCTGTCATAGAGAGGAGATGCTATCAAAGACATCAGGAATTACCTCCAGCAGGAACCGTGATTAAAGGAATGAGGTGAGATCCGGGACTTACTATGTGAGGACTATGGCCACCGCATCATTTAGCACACTCTCCCCAAACAGCAGTGTGTACAGGTCAGGGTCCACGTGTAGTTCATGGAAAATGGCCAACACTGTCACTAGGAAGACACACAAAGATGACCTGTTAGTTAGGTCAGAGCCATGAAATTGGCCTTCATTGTCACTTTTAAGAAAGCTTCCATTAAGTACTGATCTTCTCAAACTCACCCTCCATACCAACAAGAGATCTTCATTCATAAGTCATAGATTGTATCATTCTCCTGCATCCCAGCTGTAACAGTCTGCCCAGACCATGCTTACCTTCCAGTGATGCCTTTCTCCGCATACCCAGCCCACCCTTTGCTGCTCCTCTCAAGTCGCATTGAACTTGCTGCAACTTTCCAAACACACTGAAGTTTTTAACTAGTTTTTTTTTTCTTTGCATTTGACTCCTCCTAAAAGGGCAGAAGTGCCTTTGGCATTGACTTCCACCATTCCCTCATTCTTTATATGTGCCCTGCACTTCATAGACACATACAAATGGGAAGGGAAGACACATACAGATACAGGGAGGGGGGAGCATATGCATATATTCTTGCTTCCAAAGATCTCTTTGTTTATTCTTTAAGAGTCTTGAAAGGGAATCCATCTCAATCCCTGATTTTCTCAGCTTTGAATTGGCTCATTCCTTTATGATCCTAGCATTCGGATCAAATCACAGACTCATAAAAGGGACTGAGTTCCCTGGGAATAGGGTCCAATTTGCAAACCTTGATATTTATTTGACCAGCATGCAACAATTATTTGATGCATGCATGAAGGAATGGACAAATGACTATTCCTGTGGAGGGAGAGGCAACCAGATCCTGGCTCTCATTTGCTCCTAGGAGCACATTCAGCCATAAAACAGACTCAGTGTTCTCCTGAGCAGGACTTGCTCACTTACTGTGTTCTGTTTAGTTCTGAGCCTTTGTCAATTGATCAGGGCAGTGGACACCACTCACTGATTATTTGTGCTCCTCAAAACTACCTGGTGTCTCTATAATCAAAACAGGTATGCAAAGTGTGAGCAGCACTCATTAGGAAAGTGATCCACTGAATTGATTGCCAAGAGGGAAAGAGTGGTACAAAATGATACTGATGGCAAAAATTTTAAGGCAGAATGGGTATTTTTACTTCTGTTCTTTCCTCTCCCATTTCGTGAAGTGTGAGGCCAAAATGTATTTGGTAAACAGAGTGTTAGTGGGGGGTGGGCAGGGAAGTGAGTTAAGCATGAAGGTTTTGCAAGTAATCAAGAAATTTGGAAGTTGCCCTGTCTGCCACAGTAGGAAACAACTGAAGGTCCTTAATAAGAGGGTTGACACATTCTGGTTTGAACTTGGACAAAAAGCTCAGACATCAGTGCAGAGGCAGAATAGAGAGGTGACTCTAGGCCTCCCTAGTAATTCCAGTAAAAGACAGGTTGATCCAAGACAGGGAGAGGAGTGGAATCAGGTCCCAAGCTCTTTTACACACACACACACACACACACACACACACACACACACACACACACACACACACACACACACACATGCTCCTGGCCCTGCACACCTATCATTGCAGGTGCAGCCAGGCCAGTGACCACAGTGCCTATACACAACTTAGTTATTGGTTCTCTTATCCGCACCCCACAGCACTGTGCTGCAATGTAGCATGCTGTTAGCAAGTAGATAAGCAAGAATGAGTGTTGTAAGGACAGAATAGAAGGAACAGCATGCTTAAAATAATGTATTACATACTTGAAAATTGCTAGAAAGTAGATTTTAAATGTTTTCACTACAAAAACCAAAAAGATTGATCAGCATGTGAAGTGATGCCCATGCTAACTGGCCTGATCAGCCTTCCTATTGCTCATGGGCATCAACTATACCACACACTATAAACACAGATGAGTTTTATTTGTCAGTTAAAACATTTTATCTTTTCTTTAATGCTTTTTTTTTAAAGAAGCTACTGTAAGAATCTAACAACAAAACAAATGAAGAAAGAGAGACAGAGGTTATGAGTTAGAATGAAAGAGGGTCCTGATTCCTTTTTAAAAACCAAGGATGGGATCGATTTCATTATTTAGGATGAGAGGGTCCTATTAATCACAACAGGCAAATGGCAGAAATCTACTCTCAATTCCTGAGTAGCTTTGAACATTTGCTGTAACCTGCAGCTTCTACAGGTGGAGATGGGAGGGACAAAATGCGTCTCTCTTACATGGCTGCTTTCTCTATCTTAGGTTGAGCCAGGAGACTACATCTAACCAAAGCAATGAGGTTTCAACTGAGGTTTTCATTAACACCATTCTCCTTTTGCTAGGATCTTGTGGAATAAAATACAAGTTATTCTTTAGCAGAAAATTCTATTGCTGCAGCTCAAGTGCCAACATCAGCTTCTGGCTGTATTTGTTCCTGAGCTCCAAGGATAGCTTGTGACCCATCTTTACTCTTGGGGAGGCTTCCCAGGTTCATGTGTAGCATAAGGCTTGGTTTCCTATCCCCAAGTACCTGCTCATTTGTACCCACTCTGTTCTATGAGATTGATTCTGCATTTTTCCAAAGAGAGCACAAGGCTATTTTGATGAAAGTCTTTTAACTATATATCCAGTTATGTTCAAAACTGATCTGGCATTCACACGATTCCTCCTGAACAAAGAACTGAGCTCCGCTTCATAAACGATATCCCACACAAAAGGGAAAGCTATTACTTGGCACATTCCTATCTACCCTGTGAAGAAATGGAACGGCTTCAGAATAAAGCCAGCCAGTGTGTCCTAGAGGAGGGAGTATTTTGTCAGGACAGCAAATGAGTTGAATAGGTGAGTCAGGAAATTGGCCACCCACTCTGCTACAAAGCTTAGAACTTTTAAAAGAACTCATTTAGTTAGTTCACATGCTCAGCTGCACTGCCCCACTATAGACTTTCTTGAAACGGCCACAGTATAACCCACAGCAGCTCTTCTTAGATCTTGCTGGGTTAGAGAAACCAGCCCTTACCCAAGGGTAGGCTAAAACTCAGTACTTATTTAAGATGAGTCTTTTGTGACCTCAAGAGAACATTCTAGATAGCACATGTAAGAGTGTATAGGAAGGATCTCTCGGGCAAAGTCAGATTGTCTGAGCTTACAATCTTATTACAGGATTTGGTCATTTTTGCCTGTATCACACTGTTGATCTCCTTGCCTCCTCATGGCGGTGGCCATAGCTTCACTCATACCTTCTCTTACAAGATCGTCTAAGGCCAGATTCTTATTTATTTATTTTTACTTTTATGCATATGAATGTTTTGTCTGCAAGTATATTTGTGTACCATATGATTGCCTGGTCCCTATTGAGCCAGAAGAGAGTGTCAGATCCCCTGGGACTAGAGTTATTGATGGTCATGAGCTACCATGTTGGTGCTGGGAATCAAACACAGGTCTTCTGAAAGAAGAACACGTGCTCTTAATGTTGTGCCATATCTGTAGCCCTAAGGCCTGATGTTTAGCTACAGAAAAACAACTTTACCTCTCAAGTTGGTAATAAGGGGTATAAGCTATGACCTTATGCTAAAGAAGATTCCCATTCATACAGGCATGTACTTTCATCTAGGGCACTGGAGGCATGTGGCAATTGAGTGACTGACAGATGCCCCTGAACCATGGAAGAGTTTTGAGAAAATAATTTGAGCAGCCAAATAGCATAGGACTGCAATGGGATGAGTGGGAAGACAGTGGTGTGGCTATATTTGTGAGAAGTGGGGAAGTGGGATAGAGATCCAAGGTCACATCTTGAGAATGCAGAGCTGAGTAGGGTTTTCTTCTAGATATTCAAAATGTTGCAGGTTGAGTAGAATAAGCCAGAGGATAGAGAGGTTGAAGACAGAGAATAGAATAGAAGGAACTACTAGGGCAAGATCTGAAGAAGGCAGAGGACAAGTGATGGCAGCAGAGAAGTTATATGTTCCTTAGTAATGCAAGGTCATCTGCTGAGAGCTGGGTACCAGTGGAGGAGTAGGGCCCCTGGAACATCTCCAGAGGAATGAACTCAAGGTCTGTGACAAACTGTTAGGATCAAATACAGACCAACTTTCAACGTCTAAGAGAAATCCAACACTGAAATAGTATATTTGTATTAATCTCATCATCATACTGAGACTCTAACTAGTCTGATCTTAACCAGAAAGATAATAAGAAAACATTTTTAGAGTGAAAAATATACAGATAACTATTTAAGCCCATCAGAACGCCAATGTGTTGACTGCTAAACGATACTTTGTGTGTTTTTAACTGCCTGTCTGTAAATTATCTCTCTCAGTAACTCTGAAGTCTTCAGAGTGATTTAGTGACAGTCTGTGCCTTGGAACCTTTGTTAGTAGCTCTCTGGCCCATATTTTCTTGATATTTTATACAAGGAATTTAAATTTCAAATGGCATTTCAATGTGCCAGCACTCAGCAAACTAGCACAAGATCTGCCCAGGTCGACAGACAGCAAGACACAATCGTTTCCTCCCTTGTCACTCCAAGTCATCGTTCAGCCTTGTCAAACGCTGGCTCTCCTTGTAGTGCTCACCATTGCTTTCTGTGCAAATCAGTGTATATTACACTTGTCCGTGACACACGGAGAATCAGAAGTGTGTAAGTCTTCTGCCGCCGAATCTTTGTTCGTCCTGACAGGTGTCATTCATTTCTATATAAATGAGGTAGCATTCTTCTCTTTTCAAAAGTGAATACTGTGAACTTTTGCTTTTTCACAAATGGTAAGCATTTATAGGGGAGTTTCTAAAATAGTTGTAGCCCTGTGGGAACACTCTGGAATATTGGAATTATTTTGAGTCTAGACCCTCCCTCCCCATGCACTTGACTATAAAATCGGTTATGGATGGGTTTTGCCAGTGGGGCTCTGCCAGTCATAATCATAGAAATATAACAGAAATCCTACACTTCTACACTAGGTCAAAGAAGGGTGCCCAGTCTGGAAAGCACATCATTAGATGCTACTTTGTTGAGGTCATTCTAAATTGCACATTCCACAAAGCATCACAAATTACTTAGCCCTAAAACACAGCAATTTTATTTGACCTTCACAGTGATACATGTTTTAGGTATTGAGTTAGTGGTGGAAAAGATGTTCTATGCCTGCACACTATTGCAGCCTTTTCAGCCAGGTCTCCTTAGAAACAGGCTCTAATGGCCAAGGTGACAGTTTCAAAGGGAAGCCCCATGTATCCTTGGAGCTTCTGAAATATATTCAGGAAGATCTTCAAGGCCAGAACTATCTTCACAGTAACAGGGAAGTGTTACTTGCACTTTTTATTCTTATTTGTTGTTTCATGTGCAGTAGAGTTTTCAAATGGCCATATGATAGTATTAATGCGGCATATTGCATTCAGGGGCAGATGTAAGGATCCTCTGTCTTTTATTGCTCACATCTCACATTGAAGAACTTTGCAAAAAATAAGGCAATGCTACTCTTTTGAACATATTTTTGTTTCTCTTGGAAAATAAATTAATCTTTCATAAGATATATTATTTATAGTCACATGTAAATTATTTATACTTCAAACTAACCATTAAAATGACATTTTGAGATTTGTATCAGTTTCTAATAGGATAAATAATAATGGGTATATCAATGGAAACTCTTTGGGCTCCTTCTTAATTTAAGTGAGTTATGAAGGAACATATTGCAAAATACCTGAGAATGATTGTCCTAAGATGACAAGTGAGCATATAATGGCTTATTTCCTATGCACTATGACATTAGTTAAGAATCCTGTTTGAGAAAGATAAGGAAATATCCCATCTGTGAGTTTCTGGGGAGTTCAGTTTGCATGCTGGATCCACACCCAGAAAGGCTCTCTATGTCTTAACATCTTTTGCCATGTAGTAACCCACTGAATCTGAGTGTACATGCAGAAGTTTCACAGTAACTCTCAAATGAGGAAATGGTCATCTTTTTTATACTAACCCCAGGAGTCTATTTTTAGAGTTACAATTCCATACCTGGTATCTGTATTTGCTTAAGCCATTCATTTGAAAGGTAAATATTGGGGAGTTGTTTCTTTAATGGAAGGGTATACAGTATAAGCACAGATGATCACAATCTCATCCTTGAATTCATGGCTGCATGGTGTTTGAAAATAATTGCATTCACCTTTTGCTCAAAAGCCACAAGTACAACCCCTACTGGTCTCTGGGAGTAGAAAACAGTAACTAGAAGGTCATGCAATTTGGCAATTAGAAAAGAAAATACTAACATATAAATGCTGCAAAGAGATATATTTAATAATCAACCCAGGCAAGGACTAGTTCCTAGGTCTTGTATTTGGGAGTGTATGGATTGAAATCCACTTGGCACTTCTGCTAGTGTTTTGAAATTTTCCCCAAAGGTCTCTACAGCAAGAATATTCTAAATTTAACATTAGCAGAGAACATAAACATTTAACAAAGACCCAATTTTCTCACCAATGGGGTTTAATGAGCCATGGTGGAATTTAATGGGGATCTGTGCAGTATACCCACTATCCAAGTGAAGATGACTCACCCTGCCGCATAAGCATTCTCCGATCAGAATGATTGCTTAAGCACTTTGCCATTTTAAAATGGAAAATGGCAGGCAACTGTTTACCTACAAATCATGAAATGCATTCAGAGCAGAGCCCAGTAGCTCCAAAGAGCAAAGTTAGTGATGGGTCACTAAGAAATCATCACTTGGAGGTAAACATAATACTATGGTGCATACATAGAACAATTGTAAGGAAAGCAAGAAGTTAGAAGACATGATCATGACTGACACAGAATGGGAGCGTTTCACAAATTTTTCTTACTATAAAAAGATATAAAACAGATATCATGTACCATAATTTCTCAACCTCTAGATAAAGATACTAAGGAATATTACATAATAGTTCTAAAATGGAGAAAGTGTCCAAGGACAAATGAGTGTAACACTAAGAAGTGTCAATACTAGCATGTGAGAAAGGGTAAAGAAGACTAGAATGAAGGGGTTATCAAGGACTAAGTACAGTCCTCAGTGGTAGAGTGCTTGCCTAGCCTGCACAAGGCCCTGCGTTTGAATCCCAACATTGCAAAGAGCAGGGTGATGTCATGTGCTTATCCTGTCTGAGAATCTGAACAATATTCCCTTCCCAAATCTGTCAATGAACTAATACCTGGAATGTGTGAATATATTTTATTACATGGCTACCAGGGTGCTGGAATGTATATAAGGCAGATGACTTTTAAGTGGCATATTATCTTGTATCATCTAGAGCAATGGTCAATCCTAGTCACATGAGCCCTTAAAGATGAAAATTTCCCCTAGCCACACCCCAGCTTTGTGTTTTGTTTTGTTTTGTTTTGTTTTTTATAAATAACAGTCCATCTACTCAAATTTGTGCTGCTTACATACTTTTGGCTGTGGGGCCATCACTGGAGCCTAGTCAGTCTACTGGAGGCCACATCCTTAAAGAACACTTTCTTCAGAAGCCATAAATTGTTTATAGTTACCCAGTCAGGGGCAGAGGCTGGTAAAACCCTTCCCTCACTATGCTAGAATGTTGACAGGTTTGATCTTTATCTAGGGCTTGTGCAGGCAACCACAGCTTCTGTGAGTTCATGCGTATGAAAATCCTGCCATGTCCAGAAGACATTTGGGGGTTTCACTCCCCTCTCACCACTGACTCTTACAATCTTTCTGATTCCATCTTCTACAATTGTCCCTGAGCCTTGAGACTAGGACTGGAGAGTATGAGCTATATGATCACATGTGGCTGAGCACGCCACTGGCGTTTATCCTCTGCACATGGACCAGCTGTGAGTTTCTGTAGTAACCAATATCCACTGCACAAGAACCTTCTTTGATGATGCCTGAAAGATGTGGTAATCTATACAAAGAGATACCAATTCAGAGGGATGCTTGATACTATGTCCCTTTAGCAGAATCATAGTAGGTTTACCTCTGGGGAACTCCTCAGCTATGAGTTCATTGCCAGGTTTATAGTACCAGATATGTGCTTTCTCCTGTGGAGCAGGCCTCAAATCTAATCATAAAGAAGTCAGTTACCCCATAACAGTCACGCCACTATTGCACTCATGGGCTTGTCTTGCTATGCCAGTCATTGTTGCAGTTCATAGGATTCACAGCTGGGTTAAACTGTTGATGACTTGTTTTCCTCCAACAACCTGCATGACACCTGCCAGTGCTATCCTGGCTAGCCAGAGGAGAAGAAATTTTCTGACCAACACCAGCTTGATTTCTCCATGTCCTATAAGCAATGCATTTGCTGTCTTTAGCAATATGGTTCAAGTTCTGGTGTGCAACCAAGAGCAGTGGCAAAAGCCTGCAATATTTAAGGGGTCTTTGGGACCCTCTGATCAACAACTCTAGAGGAGATATCCCACATTTATCACTGGGCTTTTCAATTTGGCAATCTTTGGTTTCAGAGATGTAGAGTAACACTAATTAAACTTTTTTTTAAAGTATGTTTCCGTACGCTTTCCAAACATGCTGAGTGTTAGCCCTCCTCCAATCCCTTCTTCTGTCCTACCCTCCCATTTCTTTTCCCACCTTTACATTCCCCCCATTATTCTTATTTCCCCAGTCATAGCATCTGTGTTCTATTATCCACTCCCCTTCCTTAAAGTTTTTCTTCCCCTCTCCACTAATGGCCTCTTTCTAGTTTCCTGGATTCTATAGGTGATCCAAATTAATGACACAAGTCTAAAGATTTGATGCATAGAGCCACAGAAATGAGGAGTGGAGGGTGAATGCAATCAAAATACATTGTATGACATTTCAAAGAATTAATATTTTTTAAAAGGACATGTTCCACACATACAGGTTTGGAATTCATGATGCAGAAAGGAAATCTGGGTCTTAGGAGATGTGAGGCAGGAGAAAGCAGCTACTTCAGTAGACACAGGTCTAAATGATTTGGACACACTGTTTTTAGTGTGTGCACTTGGTGGTGTGTTCCCCCCTAATAGCCTGAGATCCCTGATGGTTGGCCAAACTTTGAGCTTCTCTGATGTCCTCTAAACTCTTTGGCATGGCACTGGATACTTAAGTACATAATAAATATTCTTCTAGCAACATTTATTGCTTGTAAGTGAATTCACAATTTGTGTGCAAAAATGATTGTCATTAATCATGATTCTGTAAATTGTTACCAGCAAAACAGCAGAATAAAAATGAATTTCATACAATGAAAAAAAGGGGGATGCGAAATTTCTTAGGCTGGAGTGAGAAGACTAACTGGAGGGATGTGAAGAAAAGGCAAAGTCAGGAACATTAATAGGTAGTAGAAGAGTTTGGCATGCCTTTGCTCGCTTTAAAATGTAGAAGCTGATTTGCCAGGGCAGAGAGAGTGAGAGAGGTCTTGGATAGCCATGGATGACTTTGTTAGTGAGCAATGGAACCTTAGCTCTGCAGCTGCAATTGTCTGTATTCTGCCAGGAACCCAGGTAATCTTACAGAGAGATTCTTCTTAGAACTTCTAAAAGGACCCCAACCAGCCAAAACCTTGACTTTGACCTTATGAGACCCAGAGCAAAGAACTCAGTCCAGCCAAGCTGGACATCAGACCTGCAAAGATGTGAGATAATAAATTTATGGTGCCCAAATCTCCTGGATATGTGGTCATTTATTATATTGCTAACATATTGATATGTCTAGGCCTCCTGGACCATAGCAATTTGAACATGATGGGTGGACCAGCATTGTACTCTTTAGAACCCAAGCTCCTGAGTGGGGATATGACTGGAATGACCCTATTCTCAGCCATTGCACAGCCTTTTCTGCCACTATAGCACCACTGGCATAAAAGAAATCACATACACAAATCCATGTTTTAAATCATGCTTCACAAAAACAAACTTGGACCAGAGTAAAAACCATGAGTTTCTGCCTACAGGCTATGGGCACTAACACTAAACATTGATGTAGTCATTTGTAAATATGTCTCCTGGTGTCTTCATCACTCAGCATATCTTCAGTCCCTCAGAATGTGTTGTTTTATACTCACAGAGTCACCTTATTTTCTAGGCCACACTGCTGTATATAGTTACCATAGGAACTGGTGCCGACATGGGTGAGAGTCAGTGCCAGGTCAACAGTCTGGGCAAGCCAGGTCTTGGGAGACTAAATCCCAAGTCACAAAGTGGCTCCCACAGAGGAGCAAACAACGACTGCAGGAATTTGCTCTTTGGGGCATTTTGTTTCATTATTCTAAATTTTCTATAATAAATGTTTAACATTTTTTGGCTCAGAATGGGCAGAAAGCCATTCATAAAGTTGGCCAAGCTTAAAAACATGAAACATGGTACCCAGAGTCCCTTTCTCAAAGCCAGGATGCCATCTGTGAGGCCCTAGCCCTCCTGAGTGCCTTGTCTGTGCTTCCAGATTGCTAACCTCTCTGTATGGGCCATAGACTCTGGCTTCCTCCTGTCACTCCTTTGTTTGGGGAGACTGGCTTCCTGTGGTTTTCCTCCAAGCTCTCTGACCTCTTTTCTCTGTCCTTCTGAAACTCATTGCTTTAACACAAACCCTGCCCAGGAAAGCATACTCAGTGTCCTTCCCACCACATACACATCCCCATGGGAATCACAGTCTTCAGCCTTTCCCTTTGTCTTTCCAGATACTCAGGTCTCCAGCCACTACCCAGGCAGTTCCACCTGCAGTAGCTCTGTGTGCCTGTCATCCAGAATGGTTGTTTGATTCGTACTCCACTCCCTAGGAGCCAGGCTCCATAAATCTGCTTTTCTGAGTCTAAGGAAAACATTGTCACCACCTAGAAGCTTTTTGTTTGTGTTCTAAGAATAGATAGATGATAGATAGATAGATAGATAGATAGATAGATAGATAGATAGATAGATAGATAGATAGATTTTATTTGCAATGGGAAAATTGCTAGCTTTAGAGACTACAGTAATAGGAGTCAAACCACACTTTGCAGTCCAGCAGTTTACAAGGTCAGGCAAGGAGACAGAAATCCATCCTGAATGTGTTATATTACATCAGACACTGCAGCAAGAATTATCTTTGTTAGTTGTGAAGTTGTAGCCCCCTACAGTAATCTTTCTAGAAGGAAAATAATGCAAAAATAAAAAGTTCAGTTGCCGGTGAATTTATTTTCTTATGTGAAATGGATAATTAAGTACTTTTGCCCCAAGAAAGAGCTCACAAGCACTGGACATGGTCTTCTGGGATACCAAGTTCATCATTGTGGCTGGAGAGATGACTCAGCAGTTAAGAATACTTGTTGCTTCTGCAGGGGACTGGGTTTAGGTCTAGGTGATTTAACACCTTCCTCTGGCCTCTTCAGACACTGCACATATGTGGTGCACATACATGCATGCAAGCAAAACACACATACACATCAAATAAAAATAAATGCATCTTTTTAAAAAGTTAGTCTTCGTTGGTATCTCTTTCTCAGCCATGTGTCTGTCAGTGCCTTGATGTTTTCTGACAAGCAGCGAGTACTACTTTTGTTGGTTGATTGAATGAATGACCTTCTCAAGGTTAATTCTTAGGTAGAAGCAGCTTCTGTGTCGTGGATTTTCCAGGTGATTCACCGCTTCTCTCTTTACTTGCTGGCTCACAGTACTTGTTTATAGATGCTGTCACCATTTCTGCTCAAATAATACAGTAGCAACAACAAAGTGTTTCTTATCTAGAACACCCAAGGAAAAGGAAGACATCTAAAGGCTTTTTAACCCAAGGACTCAAGAATCTTCTTAGATCAAGAAAAATCTCAGTCCACTGCTAGCAGGAACTCTCCTACCCTACACCCTTACCCTTCAGGTGGTACCCACCCTAGGGGTGTATCACCATTGACTTCACACATCCATGGTCTTTTTTTGCCTGCCTCATTTTCCCATGGTTTTGATCTGACTACATACTGTGCCCTAAAAAGATCCTGACAGTAAGGAAAATATCTAAGAAATGTCTGAATCCAGTTTGCCCCAATGTACAACATTCTCTCCAACTCATCAACAGAAGGTGTGGGCTGGACAGTGACTTGCAAAACATCCATCCTGCAGGTCTGCCTTTGAGCACCGCTGAGAATGAACTACTTTCATGGAGCAGAGTCATTCCATTCCCAAGAGCAGTGAGCCAGAGAGGTCCATCAACCACAGCTGTTACCCACCTGTCTGCAGAACTGTTGAATTGCTTCAAATGTTTTTTTTTTTTTTCAGTGTGTGCTTGAAACCCCATCATCAGGACACCTGGAGTCTCGCTGGATCTATGTCCAATATCCTGAGGCCTTGCTGGCCATCCTTTATTGCCGCTTCCAAGTCTGTTCTGTGCAGCTGATGCTCCATGACTGGACTTCTAACTTCTCAAGCAAGACTTTTGTGTGAGACCCTGCTATTCATTACTATGCTCGAGTAGATAATAGTGGTCAGAAACCTGACTCTGGTGTCAAACCAACCCAAATTGGGGTCCCAACTATGATACAAATGAATTTGGTGATCTAGCCAGTTACCCACCTGAGAAAAGTTGAGTGGAATTGGTAAATGAAGAGAAAAGCTCATTCCTCAGATTTCTGGCAAATGGCTAAGAGGAACCATCTGCAAAGTGCTTGATGTACTGCAAGTGGACAAACAATGGTGGTCACTATTACTATTATTGTTCATGCCAGTGGTGGGTCTATATATAAAAGAAGTGATAATCTCTACTTGTTTGTTTCCCTTTTGACATAAAATGATTCAAGTAGAGAAAACAGATTTCAAGTAGAGAAAGGCTAAAAACGTGCTTCCTTTCAACCCTGTGCATACTGTGTGCACATTTATTCCCTCTTTCTGAGACTTGGGGTCCTTGTTTGCAAATGAGGAGGGTTGAAAAAGATTGTCTTTTAAGGTCCTCCCACATCTCAAAATTTATAATTCTAATTCTCAGAATCCAAACTCCGAGCTGCAGATCTTGGATGTGGATTCCTCACATCTTCCTAGCCATGCAGAAGGAGCCCTGCTGTGGTGCTGGGATCAAGGGAGTGGTTTAGAGTTAACAGAGCTTCAAATGCAGAGGGGAGAACAGTGAAAGTTATTAATGAGTTTAACCTTCTCCTCTGAAATGAGGGAAGAACTGTCTCTCTAGCCTTGATCCCAAAAGTGTCTGAACCCAGGGATCCTTTGCTAATGTTGAGAGGGTCAGGATGTTTGTAGCCCTGGAAGGGAATGAAAACCCTCTGCTCACCACAGGCCTGTCTCTTACAGATGAGGAATAGGGCTCCTGGTTCCACTAGCTGGCATGTCTTCTTTTTCAAAAGAGCACAGTGTTGGCTTGTGGGGAGGGAACCTTGAAAAAGCTATCCCAGAGCCTTAGCCAACTAGACTAATACAGGGCTCCTCTGTGTTTACAAAGTCCCCCTCCCCCCCTCCACTGCTACTGCTTTGACTTTTAAACTCATTGCCAGTAGTTGGAACTACATTCCTCCACAAGCTTGGAGTATCTTGAGGCGGGATCATTAAATGAAATCAATAGTAAAATGAGAACTTGACTCTTGACTATTGAGTGTCATTTTCTTTTAAAACTTGATTGGCACAGTGCTGTTCTGTCTCAAGAAATAGCAGTAGTGTGGGATAAAGAATCCTGAAAGTGCTCTGTCTTCAACGCTGATGATTGTGAGCTTTGTAGACTTAAGCAATGAAGTATTTAGACCCTCTGCTTCTTGAGATGGATAAAATCATCTGGCCATGGTGGTGATCCAATCAGGGATATCGAATATATCAAGTCAGATATTTGCACACACATTTAAAGATCATTATCAGTAGATGACAGGCTCTCTGTGTAGAAAGGTGAAACGTTTACTTTTGTGTTCCTTATCAGCCTTGAGGTGCTTCCTCTGTTGCTGACTCATGCAGGAATGCTATTTTGAGGAGTGGAGTAAAAACACTGCTGATCTTCAGGTGGCTGAAAGTTGGCTGAAGTTGATTAAGATATTTTGCTCATATAGATGTTAGTGTCCATGACAGCATAGTCCAGAAACCGAAGGCAATCCAAAGATGGCACTCCAGTCTGGTTCTCATTGGCTGGCTGGGAAATCTCAGGCTATTTCCAAACTTCTTTGCACCTCAATTATTTTACTAAGAAGTGACTCTTCTCTCCCTGAGACAATGATGTGAAATGAACAGAAACACTGTGTGTGGAAGCTATTTGAGTTCTTTGAAAGAGATACACAATATAAATCCAAGCTGGTATTTTTATTTCTGAGTAAATTTGCTCGAGAATAGAATCTGGGTTTATATGAGGGTGTTTTATAGACTAAGGTTTATATAGAGGCTTTTAAACTGATGCTATCACAGTGTGCTTAACATGGAATTGGATAGACTGAGAAAATGCGTTTGAGTGCTGTTAAATAACACTGTGCAGGCTTGCAGCAGATCACATAGAGAAAATGGCTGGTCTGCCAGCACTATCTCCAAGCCTGATAGCTTCAGGGGGAAATGCTCTAGGCTAATATGCTCAGGCTTTCTCAGAGATGCAATATCTTCCCCTTTGGAGTTCAAGGAAAGCGCATGAATATTTTCTCACTTCTGTCCTCTACTGTAGCCACAATAGAATGTTCTCTTTCAAATATAACATACTGAAAGGAGGATCAAACATGTTTCTCCACAGTGACCACACAGATAATTCCACTCTATGAACTTTAGAGTACTTGGGTTTTATTCTGAAGAATATGAGTAACACACCTGCCTCAGTATATTCCTATGCTCCTTAGCAGATGGCAGATGTTAATTGAATGTTGTCTTTGTTCTCTATGTTAATTGTGATACTGAAGAAACTCCTTTGTCAATTGCATAATTGCACTGGTTGCTTTGATTGGTGTGTGTGTGTGTGTGTGTGTGTGTGTGTGTGTGTGTGTGTGTGTGTGAATAAAAAGTTATTCAATTTCAAGGTAGGATGCTAAAACCAAAGACAATAAGCCAAGTGTCTAGCCACTCGGCACTAGGAAATACAGAGGTGGAGGGGGCCAGAAGGTGACAAAAAAAGCCAATATATAATATGATATACAAAAGGATGACAGGTTCTCCAACAAAACAAATAAATGAAGAACACAGTTAAATAGTGAGACACAACAGTGACCAGAGAGCATGATCAAAGAGACAGGAGGAAAACACATACCAAAAAGAAAAACCCTGTGGATTACGCCAATGTTAGTAATCATTTCTCCCATGTTAAAAAAAAAATACGGAGATTTTAACTGAGGAGTTCAATGACAAATGAAAAATTATGAGAGACAGCCCAATTAAGTCACCCCTACTAAAGAGGCTTTTCTCCCAAAATAACAGTTCTGCTTTTAATTATAGGTTCTGGGTCTGTTAATCAGCCATCTTCCTCAAGGCTAAGCTTGGTGCAAATAACAGAGAAAGATTCAGCAAAATGCCCTGTTTAATTAGAAGGAATTTAATTAAAAATATTTTTATACACATGACCAATCACCATTATTTATGCAGATGTTCTCTCATGCTGCCTTGGAGACGCTCCTCCGCACCCCTCATGTCCCCCTTTAAATATGCTGCTGTGCTTCTGCAAGAGCTGCTTCCAACCAGAAGCACCGTGGCTGGTAGTTAATACCTATTTTTATCAAAACAGCGGTGCAGCTCACACATCACCCGTGCAGAGTAACCATGGTAACCCCCAATAGAAAGGGTCTTCAGATTATCGGTGCGATCAAAGGTAAGATAGTTCATGTGCCTTTGGAATAGTTACACTGAGGCAAACTTGAAAGGATGAAAGTGACTCTTTTAAATTTTGTTTTTCTACTCCTTAAATGTTAAGAGAAAATTTGGACTTGCAAATGTGTTGTGTGGAAATGCCTTTCATTTTGGACAACTCTTCCTCAAAGTGTTGGTAACTGAAAAGATGAGTACTCACACGTGCACATTTCTCCAGCGCTTCTAGCTGAGTATGACATGGAAACAATAATAGTCATAATCCTATTTCCAAGTTGGAGAATTTGTTCCAGAGTGGGGAAAAAAATCCCACATTAAGAAGCCTGAGAAGCCGTGTTTTGTGTCCATGAGCTCTGGGGAGGATGGTAGACACACATCCCATGGGTTGAACTGCAGACAGTGACTCAGGGTGTGGACTGGCAGTCAAATTACAAAGAAAAGGCATCATTAATTAGAGGAGCAGTGGGGCTGATTTAAACAGTAGTGAAGGGCCAACCCAAACACGGATCTGAATGGGGCTTTACAATACATGGGCAGGGTAGGACCTAGTAGGAAACATTAGCGGATAGGGAATAAAAGGCTTCAGTGCCCACAGCTGATTAGTCTATCAGAGCATCCATGATCGAGGTAACACCATACGGAGCCTCACAGAGAAGCTGCTATGACCATACTTAATTAATGGATGGGCCAATGGGGACAGTACCCTCACACCCAGTGACTGTTATGAATTCTGAATCTTGGAGTGTACAGCAGGTATGTAATGGGAAGCTTCCACGTGGGCATAACTATAATTGCTTATTTCCTTCCTTCCAGTGTTTTTACACTTGTGGTTTACCATGGAAGTGGATGCTGGCAGAGGACAAATGTGAGAAAGCAGATTATTTATTGTGGTCACTTTATTGAGAACAGATTTTTGGCAATTTCATGTGTAGTAACAAATAACAAAAGTGTTATGGGATGGGCATCCAAAGAACCACTTAAACACCCAAGGAAGAGTGGACTGTTGCTAAGTTGTATTATAGAACTTATTATAGAACACTTAGCAATTTATAAATAATTTTCTACAAAGCATCTTATTTTATCTGGCAGCAACTCTATGAAGAAACAGAAATTTTTCTTTTTTCTTTTTTAAATTTTGTTTGATTTTGTCTTGTTTTGACAAGGCCTATTCAAAGATGTGTAATATAAGTTTCCAAGAATTTAAGGCGTTAATCTGTGGTCTTCCTTCATTCAAGCTGAGGTCTTGCTCACCTCAGAGCATCACCCCTCCACTCACGGTACCACCCTCCACTCACAGTACCACCCTCCACTCACGGTACCACCCTCCACTCACGGTACCACCCTCCACTCACGGTACCACCCCTCCACTCACGGTACCACCCTCCACTCACGGTACCACCCTCCACTCACGGTACCACGCTCCACTCACGGTACCACGCTCCACTCACGGTACCACCCTCCACTCACAGTACCACCCTCCACTCACAGTACCACCCTCCACTCACGGTACCACCCTCCACTCACGGTACCACCCTCCACTCACGGTACCACCCCTTCACTCACGGTACCACCCCTTCACTCACGGTACCACCCTCCACTCACGGTACCACCCTCCACTCACGGTACCACCCCTTCACTCACGGTACCACCCTCCACTCACGGTACCACCCCTTCACTCACGGTACCACCCTCCACTCACGGTACCACCCCTCCACTCACGGTACCACCCTCCACTCACGGTACCACCCTCCACTCACGGTACCACCCTCCACTCACGGTACCACCCCTTCACTCACGGTACCACCCTCCACTCACGGTACCACCCTCCACTCACAGTACCACCCCTTCACTCACGGTACCACCCTCCACTCACGGTACCACGCTCCACTCACGGTACCACCCTTCACTCACGGTACCACCCTCCACTCACGGTACCACCCTCCACTCACGGTACCACCCTTCACTCACGGTACCACCCTCCACTCACGGTACCACCCCTTCACTCACAGCAAAATCGCTCCATCCACGGTACATAGTCCCAGATGTTGTTAGCAGCACTTTTCATAGTTCTTTATTTACTTATCGATTTCTTCATTTCGATTTATTTGTTTTGCTGTACTGGAGATAGAACCTAGGGCCTGCACATGCTAGGCAAGTACTCCATCACTGAGCTACGCCCCTGCCCAACTTTCTGCATGCTCCAAGCTCCTGGGCACTAAGACTTTAGACATTTACAGATTATTTTAAGAGGACATTGTTATGGAAAAAATGTATCTTTCTTATAATTACTGATAAGTAAAAATATCGCATTAGTAGCTAACTCCACCTATGCAATAAGCCAATTAAGCTGAATTAATAATTCCATGTTTAATAAAAACAGAGCAAAGCAACTCCTGGGTGATTCTCAGGAAGGCAGGAGAGAAAATGAGGTGGCAGGTCTGGTGACCAGGTTTTAAATACCCTGTGGGCGTGGTCTTGAGCAGCCCCGGGGGAGGAGCTGACCCTTACTGGGCTTTCTGAGGGGGAGTCTCTGGGATGGGAGGTGTAAAAACAGAGCTGAGATTCCCAACAATTACAGTAAGAAATGAGATGTGACACATTTAAACTGTAATGTGCACCACAAGGGTTTGCACCGATATTTATTTTAGAGAAGACACTAGTATTGAGCCTACTTCACTTTACAGTTCACTATTTTTACTCAGAAAAGCAAATATTTCACTCTTCAAGATTTGTCAGCTCTGTGGACCAGCACCATCATTTTTCACTGATTCTGTTAGAAGTGGAACACTGGAGCCAACTCTTGACCCACTGAACCGGAATTGCTGGAGGCTGGACCCAGTAATTTGTGTTTTCACAAACTCTCCTGGGGAGCCTTTGGTATTTAAAACAGAGCACTCCTAACTGCACCAGAAGTGATTTTAGCTACCATCACATTGCTCTAGGAATACACAAGGAAAATAAGGCCTAGGAAGGTTAAGCATCCATCTTGAATTTGCCCTATGCACTTGAAGCAAGACTTGCATGAGACCTGAGGTCTCTTAACTCTCAATAATAAAAATAGCACCAGTCCATGACATTTGTCAAAAGGGGATGGTCCAGCTAAATATGAGCAAAATAGACTTTGACTTTAGATCCATATGCCTGTTGGCATCTAATTTTAGCAAATGAATTATAATCCATGCATTTAATTTAGTCTCCAGACAGGATAATGTCACCATGAGTTTCCTAAATTCAATTAACGGGAGCCAGTAGTCTCCTTATAAAAGCCCACATCCAGTGCTCAGGGTCTCATCAGGTAATTTGGATTCTCAGCACATCTTAGCTGCCGGAGGAAGTGAAGACGTGTGACTTACATGTCATATGTGAATTTGCTGATTTTGTTTTAAATTTCATGACATGCACAATATCATATTGAGTTTTAAGATCTTTTCCTCTACAGCTCATGGTAGTTTACTACAGCACTATAAAAACGATTGTTTAACTTCTATATGTGGTTTTTCTTTCAAGCACGCAGATAGGCTTACACAAACACACTATTTGTTTGCTTTGTTTTAATGGTATTTTTGCTTTTGATAGCCTCTCCTATCTCTTATAATCCAGCCTCTCATTTTGTCTCTCTTCCCAACTTTACAATGTAGCCTATGTCCCACCAGGCTCTCTTCTCACTAAATTTCTCTTTATAATAATCACCACACACATTTGCAACAGATGTTAAATCAGAATTTGAAACAGAGGAACAGAGAAGCATTTCTACAGTGAGATTTGTGGTCTTCACCTACTTTTCTAGAAGGCAGTTGCATGGCTCTTTAACCTCTCACCCACCGTGAGCCAGTGAAAGGATCCTGAGGCCTTAGCTCTCTCTCTGAAGGTTGAGATCTGTAAAGGTTCTTCTGCCCCTTGCGATCTGAGACCTCACATACTCACGTGGGTTGCCTGGGGCTCTCACCTCTCATCTCAAAGCTTTGGACTTCCACAGGTGAGAGAGAGTATTGTTAAAGTCAGGCCTTAAATCAAACTGAAAATTTGCATCCTTACATGGGAATGAAAGTGCTCATTACTAACCTGAGTCTCTGTTGGCAACTCAAATACCTCAGGTTTTTATCTATCAGCGGGCATGGAGTAACTAACATCCAGGATTTTTTTTTTTAAGGCAGCGATTGGAAGGAGGAAAAGCAGTGTGCATAGCTAGACTTCGTGAGTCCCTTTTAAAGTCCACACCAAGAATATACAATATTATATATTATCATTATATAATAGGCACAGGATCTAGTTACCTCCAGATACATACAGTAGGGTGTGACATTGATTTTAAAAAATTGCATAATTTTATATATAGTTTTCTGCATCTTACTTTACCCAGTGGAAAAAAAAATGCCTCTTAGAAAATCCTAAAGTCTATAGGAAAAGAACTAATTTACCCTTTTAATGACTCCATAATGTTGTTTAGGGGCCCTACAATACCTACAGCCTATCCTCTTAGGAATGTTGTAATAAACATTCTTGTTCATAAACCCTTAAGAGCTAGTGTGTTTATTTATTTATTGTACTGGTGTGGATTCGACTTCTAAAAGTCACATTGCTGGGTCAGGAGGGCCTATGTGTTTGAAGTTACAATGAATGGTGCCTAATTGCTTTCCAAAAGTCTCCTAATGGTTTGCGTTTCCATTGGAAATGTGTAGATGTCCACTTTCCCTGCATCCCTGCCAACAGCAACTCTTAGTTGGTGTCATAGCTACTGCCAAACTGTGGAGGGTAGAATGATATGCTGCTGTTTTATTGTACATTTCTATGACTTCCTTAACTGGAACAGCTTGTCATGTTTGTGGCCAAGTAGATCTGATCCTTTACAAATTGCCTGGTCTTAGCCTGTTTCTGTTATGTATTGCCAGATGATCACTGTAAAGAAAGAGTATTAATTCATCATGTGCAGGGAAATTACTTCCCCCAATATGTTGCTTGTCCTTTGATTTTTTTTTTAAATAAAAACTTTTCCCATTTAAAATTTTTTCTTTTTAAACAGGTATTTTTAGAAATCATGTTCCCATTTTTTTTATGAAGGTCAATTTATATTCATAATTAAAATGATTTATAAATTTCCTTGAAGGTTTTACTTATTACCTTTTAAATCAAATACATTTTTTATAAATACCATCTTCTAAATGTATAGCCAATCAGTTGTGCAAGTAGCATTTAATGAATCTATCATGTTTCCATTTCTTTCAGATTCTCATTTATTCTGGGATATTTTTCTTAATCATCTTTTTTTCCCTATCCTGGGCCAATGCCATTCTGATTGATTATAATGAATTTTTATGATATTCTTGTATCTGGTTAGGCAGGTCCTCTTCTACTTTTATTTGACATCATAATCCTTAAAATAATTTTATCAGTTTCAATTTGAAAGTACTCTGCTTTCCTTGAGAGCATATTAAATTAATTTAGGAGAAGGTGACATTTAATGAGAGTAATACAATATGCTACTAGCTTTCTCCAAAACCAAGGATGAGAAGTCTATAGAGAACTGAAAATAGAACAAACAATAACAACAAGAGCTGTGAGAAATCTTAGGAAGAGGAAGGCTGTTTGGAATTGCTGTGTATAAAGAACAGGCAACTGGAGGTAGGAAGAATGGGACAGAGAAAAGAAAAATCAAGAAACAAGAACAACTAAGCTCACTTGATGTCTGCATTTTTGACTTGCATTTCCATGGAATAATCATTGCTTGCTCTCTGTTGTATGAAGAATACACATTTAGCTAGGCACTTGGGCAGGTGTTTACTTCAGTCAGATCAGAGCATTACAGAAAATTCTGGAGTTTAAAGAAAAAGACTGAAAACCCTCTTCATTTATCCTGGGCCAGCAGATTGCAATGCTGTTTTCCCCTAAGGTCTAAACCCTGTGCCAGACAGTTAACTAGCACAGGACTTCTCAACCTTGGGACTCATGACCATTACACTAGGTAACTACCTATTACAGTGTCTGTCCTCTGCATCATCAAAGCCTAGCAGTGTTCCTGCCCTCTCAATGTCAGATGCCTAGCTACCCTTCTTGAGATGAGTAAAAATGATCTCTGTGGTGAATGTCTCCTGAAAGTCAAGTATCCCAGGTAACTGGGCTAGAGAAATGTTAGCAAGTGAAAGTGATTAGCTGTAGTCTTGAGGACCCATTCCTGTACTTGTCAGTTTGTTGAAATATCCAAAGGAGCTATGAGGGTTGTAACAACACAGCAAAGCAATAAGCAGAAACATTATTAGTGCTGTCGATGTCTTTCTGTATGCTGTGAATATGTGTTGCTCTGATTGGTTGATAAATAAAGCCGTTTGGCCTATGGCAAGGCACCTTAGAGGCAGGCAAGAATTCCAAACAGATAGACAGGAAGAAAAAGGAGAAGCAATACAGACGCTGTGAGCTGCCGCCAGGAGAAGCAAGATTGTAAAGGTTGTAAAGATTGTGGCATGTGGCATGCCATGTGGCAAGGTATAGATTTATAGAAATGGGTTAATTTAAGATGTAAGATCTAGTTCCATGCTGGGCCCTCTGGATAAGTGGGACAGTTGATTAGCTTCAACTGTTTGAGAGGCCCCCAGGCAGCTGGGACCTGTCCTTGGTACATGAGCTGGCTTTTTGGAGCCTAGGGCCTATGCTGGGACACTTTGCTCAGCCTTGGTGCAGGGAGGAGGGGACTGGACCTGCCTTGGCTGAATCTACCAGGCTGGGCTGACTCCCTAGCGGAGACCTTGCCTTGGAGGAGATGGGAATGAGGGGTGGATTGCGGGGGAGGCCTGGGGAATGGGAGGAGGATGGGGGAATCCATGGCTGATATGTGAAATCAGGTTAATTATAATATATATATATATATTATATGTATATATATTATAATTAATTATAATAATTATAATTATTATAATTATAATTATTATAATTATAATGTATTCCGTAAAGAACATATACAACAGTTTGCATAACCATTTAAATCACTGAAAGTCAGATGGCCTCTTCCCTAGAAATGGACTGTATCAGAACATCTACAAGCAATGTGACCATTGTATATTGTCTTTTTTTAAAAAAGATGTAAGATCTAGCTAACAAGAAGCCTGAGCCATTAGGCCATACAGTTTTAATTAAGATAAGCCTCTGTGTTTACTTGGGTCCAAGCAGCCACAGGGCCTCGGGAGCTGGGCAAGACCAGGAAAACTTCAGCTATGTATTAGAATAGATATATTACAGTTTTATTATTAAATTATTTAGTAATTATTAAATTGCTCAAAAAGATGGGGAAATAAAAATAAATGAGAGAAAATGTAAGGGACAAAAACTACACTATCAGCAAGATGGTACAGTTGGTAAAGGCACCTGTCAAGAGAGTTCAGTCCTTGAGACTCACATGGTAATAGGAGACAGCTGACTCCTGCATGTTGTCCTCTGACCACCACACATACACTGTAGTATGCACACTCAGGAACACACACACACACATCAAACAATAAACCAATCAATGACAAACAAAATTAGGAATTAGAAAAAAGAACAAAACAGAGATGAGGTTGATGTAAGATGGTCAAAAAATGGATACAGATAAAGAAGTGAATTAGGTAAATGAGAAATTCAGTCATAGAGTGCTACTGGGTGGAATCAGGAAGATTTAAGACACAGAATACATTTAAAAATATTGAGAGACAGGATGCAAGAAATAGAGGCACAGCATCTGGATAATGGAAGTCACAGATGCAAATTACGCTAAAAATGTAAAGAGATACATACTTAAACTTCAAATATTTAAACTTAAAGCAATAGGGAAGAAAAGGAACTTTGAATGCATAATTTTATACCTAATCAAATTCCTGTTATAATATGATGTAAGTAAAATATTTCCAGGCCTACAAGGTTTCAAAAAGATTATTACACAAAGACTAACATTTGAGGGTTTAGAGTGAGACATTAGAAGGAACAGGGGTGATGCAACTTGCTAAGGACTTCATTATTTAAAAGGAGTCTATGTTAAAAACATCTACTAGCAAATGAAAGAAAAAGAGAGTCCCCAATTTAGAATTTATCTCATTTGTTTATAATGACGGTTCTATTATTTAATGTGTCATAA
The DNA here is from genome assembly GCF_049852395.1 of Peromyscus maniculatus bairdii. Classification (NCBI taxonomy): domain Eukaryota; kingdom Metazoa; phylum Chordata; class Mammalia; order Rodentia; family Cricetidae; genus Peromyscus; species Peromyscus maniculatus. Next base: position 92,314,525 of record NC_134858.1, on the reverse strand, counting down.
TTTTCAATATCAATACTAACCCCAAGTATCTGCAGATTTTGTAGATATTGTATTCTATTTCTAGATATTTTGTTGCTATTGTGTGAGGCAGTTCTTGGGCTCAGAGCTTCATGCACACTAGCCTCAGCCCTTTGTACACTTTTCATTTTGAGATGAGGTCTCACCAAGTTGCCTAAACTGGCCTTGAGCTCACTTTCTAGGATAGGCTGGCCCTGAATTTTTGTTCTTCCTACTTCAGCCTCCTGAGTGGGTCAGATAACAGGCTTAGATCCCCAAGGCCAGCTTAAAAAAATAATAATAAAGCTAGTAGGTTTTGTATATTTATCTTATATCCAGGTACCTTACAAAATGTACATTTAATACAATAGTTGTTTTAGATAGTATAATATTAACAAAATGTTCTTGATTTCTACTATAAGTGAATTTTGTCCTATACCCCTCCTCCTGTTTCAATCTCTGGAACACTGTGCCAGTATCACCTTGCTCTCTGCCATAGAACACTGACCATATGATGATAACTATAAGTCTCCAAGCCCTAGAATCCAATTGTCTGTCCAACGTGAAGTCCAAGGAGAGATCAAAGGGAAGGTAGAAAGGGAAATGCTGATTTTTATGTCTTGATTTTCACTGCAGTGTTCCATGGAACCAACAGTGTCACTGAATAGAAGCTTTCCCTACAGTGGGAGATTTCATACATTTCCCCTACTTGGTTTGCTGGGCCCCTTACTCCTCTCAGCCAAGGACCCCAGAGTCAGCACTGTTGATAATACAGAGCATTAGAGTTCTGTTTTATTCTTTATACTTCTATAGCCATTGTTTTGAAGAAAGTCTGCTACAAATGCATCTTTCAATTAGCTATTTTCAAGCTATTATTTAAGATGATATAGGCTATTAGATTTTGGTTAATACTTTGAGTTACATTAAATTATTTTAATTCATCTTTTAAACCTGGAATTCATTTTTAATGTTGCTGCATGGTTTCAAATGCCTTTATCTCACTAATATGTCAGATGTTGTGTCCTCTTTACTATAGTTATGAGGTAGATGAAGCTGGTAGATTTTATAAGGTTGACCACTCTTACATCCATAGAGTACTAAACTTAGTTGGTGGGATGTTTTTGTTGGTCTGCCTTTGTGGTCCAAGAGATTGAACCCAGGGCCTTGTTGATAATGGGCAAGCATTTCACCTCTGAGCTGGATCCCCAGTCCACTTAACATTACTATCATTTTGATGCATCTATTTATTTTATTAACATTTACTGATAGTCTCTTCTGAGAAAGTTAGAGTTTAGCCACAGGGCATGCAGTAGTTGTCTCCGAATTTTTATGGCTAACACTAATAGCTTCTATTTGCAAGTGCTTTATTTTGAACTCTAGTATTTACAAGTCTGAGTAGGGTGGATTACAACTTTCTGCTGTGGTTCTTTTTCAGTAGTTTGATTTCAGCATCATGCCATCTTAAAATAAATAGGATACCTTCATGCTTCTGCATGGCTTGCAATAGTTAAGCTTTATTAGGGTTTTTTGACTTCGAAAGTGAGATGTAGTTCAGCTATGAAACCATCTGACCATGGTACCTTTGCTATGGTAAATATTTTGTCATCTTTCTATTCTTTTGTTCCAGA